>NC_090841.1:34557500-35807500 GCF_028021215.1 Eschrichtius robustus
TATTGTTTAGCCTCTAGTGTTTTTTTATGGTTTTTTTCCTGCAATTGATTGCTAATCTCATAGCATTTTGGTCAGAAAAGATTTCAATTTTCTTAAATTTACCAAGGCTTGATTTGTGGCTCCCGATGTGATCTATCCTGGAGAATGTTCCATGTGCACTTGAGAAGAAAGTGTATTCTGTTGCTTTTGGATGGAATGCTATAAATATGAATTAAATCCATCTGGTCTAAATTTTCATTTAAGGTCTGTGTTTCCTTATTGGTTTTCTTTCTGGATGATCTTTCCATTGATGAAAGTGAAGTGGTAAGGCCTTCACTATTATTGTGTTACTGTCGATTTCCCTTTATATGGCTGTTAGCATTTGCCTTATATATTGAGGTGTTTCTATGTTGGGTGCATGTGTATTAACAATTGTTATATCTTCTTCTTGGATTGATCCATTGCTCATTATGTAGTGTCCTTCCTTGTCTCTTGTAACTGTCTTTATTTTAAAGTCTATTTTTGTATGATATGAGTTGCTGTTGTGTGCTATTCCTGCTTTCCTTTGATTTCCACGTGCATGCAATAATTTTTCCATCCCGTCACTTTCAGTCTTTATGTGTCCCTAGATCTGAAGTGGGTCAACACCCAACTCCCATGTTTATGTGCCCACAAAGTCTACAGTGGCTAAAGCTAGACCCATCTTGGCTGCAGGAGCACTCATTGTCCATTCAGATGTTCTGCAGGTGCTAAGTTTACAGACAGTCATGGAGGTGTCAATCCACAGTTTGCACAGTTGTGAGGAGAGATTTCAGCTTTTTTACCTTAGTTGCATGGCCCCTGTGTCTTAGCTGTGGTTTCAGCCCCATCTCTGCATGTGGGCCACCACAGGGGTCTGCTCCCGAGGCTGCCAAGGAGCACACAAGTCCACCCTGGTGAGGAGGGGGCACAGAGGAGGCAGTGAGAGGGGTTGCAAGAGCACCCATCATGCCGGGGATGGGCCATAGAGGGAGAGGGTGCTGTTGCTGGGGTCGTGAGAACGCCTGTTGCAGCTGGGATGGGGCATGGAGGAGGAGGCAGTGACCGCTGGGGTCTTGAGAACGCCTGTTGCAGCTGGGATGGGGCATGGAGGAGGAGGCAGTGACCGCTGGGGTCACAAGAGCGCCTGCCCTGGCAGGAACACTTCCTAGTGCCCAGGGAGGCAGGGGCTGGCATGTTGGGAGAGAGGCTGCCATGGTGATCCCACTCTTTGCACGTCACTCAACAATGAAGCTTTGCTTCTATGTTGGTCCATGTTTCCTCCACGAGCATTCCCATTTGCAGATTTCCTCACTCCTGTCCCATCAGGCTGTCTCCTCACAGCCAACAGTAGTCATCTCCCCGAGTCTGCTCTCCAAACCCCACATTCCAGCACCTAGCGCCTGTCTGCACTGGAGGACACATCTCTCGGGCTGCGGTGCACAGGGCTGTGGTAAGGACAATCTGTGTAGGTCTCACTCTGTCCTGCCTGCCACAGACCGTTTGCTGCTGTCTCGTCTGATAGCCCCTGAAGCTCCCCTTCTGTCCCAACTGATCTCCCCACCAGTGAGGGGGCTTCCCCGGATTCGGAACCTCTCCTCTCCTTCAGCTCCCCACAGGGGTGCAGGTCCCATCCCACTTCCTCTCCTCTTCCTTTTCCCTTCTTCTTTCTTTTGTCCTACCCGGTTATGTGGGGATCTTTTTTGTCCTTTTAGGTGTCCAAGGTCCTCTGCTAGTGTTCAGCAGGTCCTCTGTGAGAATTGTTCAATTTGTAGATGTATTCTTGATGCACTTGTGGGGAGAGATGAACTCCACATCCTCCTACTACTCTGCCATCTTGACTCCTCTAAGTTGATTATACATATATAATTTGTTTGTTTTTGTTTTTTTTAATTGAGTTATAGTTGATGCACAATATTATACGTTTCAGATTCACAATTTTTAAAGGTTATATTCCATTTACAGTTGTTATAAAATATTGGCTGTATTCCCTGTGTTGTACTACATATCCTTGTAGCTCATTTATTTTATACATAATAGTTTGTACCTCTTAATCCCTTACGGTCCCCACTGGTAACCACTAGTTTGTTCGCTGTATCTGTGAGTGTGTTTCTTTTTTGATTATATTCACTACTTTGTTTTATACTTTCGGTTTCCACATGTAAGTGATATCATATAGTATTTGTCTTTCTCTGGCTTATTTCACTTAGAGTAATGTTCTCTAAGTCCATCCATGTTATTGCAAATGGCAAGATTTGATCGTTTTTTATGGCCGAGTAGTATTCCATTGTGTGTGTGTGTGTGTGTGTGTGTGTGTGTGTGTGTGTGTGTGTGTGTGTGTGTGTTCCACATCTTCTTTACTTATCTGGCTTGTTTTGTTTTTGAATTTTATTTTATTTATTTTTTTATACAGCAGATTCTTATTAGTCATCCATTTTATACACATCAGTGTATACATGTCAATCCCAATCTTCCAATTCATCACAGCACCACCCCCACCCCTCACCGCCCATTTATCTGTTGATAGACACTTAGGTTGCTTCCATATCTTGGCAATTGTAAATAATGATACTGTGAACATTGGGGTGCATGTATCTTTTAGAATTAGTGTTTTTGTTTCTTCTTCTTCTTTTTTTTTTTTCAAATAAATACCTAGGAGTGGAATTGCTGGTCATATGGTAGTTTCATTTTTAGTTTTTTGAGAAACCTCCATACTGTTTTACACAGTGGCTGCACCAATTTACATTCCCATCAAGAGGGTATGAGGGTTCCCCTTTCCCCACATTCTCACCAACATTTGTTATTTGTGGTCTTTTTGATTAATAATATATTTTAAATCTTCTCTGTCTTCACTGATATTTTTGCATATTTTGTTTTCATCAATTTTCGAGAGAGGGTAATTGAAATCTCTGATAATAATTGCGGATTTGTTTCTTCTCCTTGGAGTTATATCATGTATTTTATAGTTTTATTATTAGGTACACAAATGTTTAGAACAGTTATGGCATTTAAAAAAAAATTATCATTGTGACGTAAACTTCTTTATCCCTCACAATATTTTTTGCTTTGACATTTACTTTGGCATTGATGTTGTCACTCCAGTTTTTATTTTGTACTAGTGTTAGCATGTATAATTTTTTCTATCTTTTACTGTCAAGGAATTTGTGTTTTTATTATAAAATGAGTTTCCTGTAGGCAACACAGAGTAGAGTATGCTTTTTCATTCAATCTGAAAATCTGTGTCCTGTAATTAGGATATTTACATTATTTAAATTTAATATAATAATTGACAGCTAATCAACTTGTTCTTTCTTTTCTGTTACCATATGTTGTTCCTCCCTTTCTCTTTTTCTGCATTCTCCTTGATGAATTGAATTTTTTTTAACAATTCTATTTTATCTCCTTTGTTAACTTATTAGCTAAAAGTTATTGTTGTGCTATTTTAGTGTTTGCTTTAAGGTTTATAGCATACATCTTAAACTTATCACAGTCTACCTTCAAGTAATAGTTTGTCACTTCTTTATAGTGTAAGAGCCTTATAGTATACTCCCTATTTCTCTCTTCGTGGCCTTTATGCTCTTGTTGTCATATATTTCTGATATATGGAATAAACTACAAATTATATTATTATTACTTTTTTTAAAAAAACAATCAATTATTTTTGAAAGAGATTTAAATGATAAGAAGAAATCTTACATATTTACTCATGTAATTATTATAGCCAGTTCTCTTCTTTGTGTTAATTAGTAGTTCTGAATAAGTGGTGGTTTTGGCTATCAACTGACATTTGGTAATGTCTAGAGACGTTTTTGATTATCATACTAAAAGTGGTAGAGAAGCTATTGGTATCCAGTGGATTGAGGGCAGTGATACTGATAAACATCTTATAATGAACAAGATTCACCCCCACCTCATCTTACCCTAGCAAAGAATTATTGTGTTCAAACATTAATGATGCTCTGGTTGAAAAATACCAGTGTAGATTCGTATTTCCAACTGTGTCATATTTATTCAATCTGAAGACCCTCCTATAGCATTTCTTTTAGTTCAGTTCTGTAGGTAATGAATTATTTTCGTATACCTAAACAATTATTTATTTTGCCTATATTTTTGAGATATTGCTTTGTTGAGTATAGAATTCTAGATTTTCTTCAGGGGTTTGAAGATGTTGTTTCATTGCCTCCTTGCTTGCATTGTTTTCAAAGTCAAATTTGCTGTCATCCTTATTTCTTTGTTCTTATGTGTGTAACATGATTCCCCCTCCCCCACAGCTCTTTTAAAGATTTACTCTTTATCCCTGCCTTTTGGTAGACTTATTATGCAGGTAACCAGAGTTCTCTCCATGCAGGCCTCCTCTATCCACTACTTTGTCCTGTATACTCTTGCCACCTTGCTAGACCCCTAGCTCTGTCTCATCAACTGGTGGAACCTCCTTGTGATGTGACCTGGAAACTCTCTCAAGGCTGTAGGGTGGGCAATCATAGGGCTTATTGAATTTAAAGTTTGTCTCTCAGAGACCATTGTTCTTCAGTGCCTGATGCCCAGTGTTTTTGTTTGTTTGTTTGTTTCATATTTTATTTATTTTTAGGCGCTAGGATAAATCTAGTTACAGCTATTCCATCTTGGTCGGAAGTGGAAGTATGTCCATCTGTGACATCTTGTAATCAGCTGGCAGATTTGAAAAGCTGCAATTCTCACAGGGATGTTGTCTCCTCTTGAGCAGAAAGACTTTATGACAAGTGAAACTTCTGAAGTTCAGACTTCTGTGATATAGTGAGGCCCACGGAGGACTGATAGATCTGAGAATTATAGAAAATCCTTGGGACCAGTACTGGTATTTTTTAAACCAAAAAAAAAAAAAAAAGAGAATTTCTCAAGGATGAAAGTAAATGGAGGTCCAGATTTGCATTTTATTTTACAACAAGTGTAGCCATAAATTATTCTGAAACATACTTCTTAGAATGTATACATCTATATTTCATTTTTACTTCAAAATTGTCCTTGGTAACTTATTCCAACAATGCTTCTATTGCTATATTTCTCAAAGCATACTTGGAATTATTTTTGGATTTATCTTGTTTCAGAAAGGCAAGAAAATCTGCCTCAATACTCTATAGCTTATTATCTACTTGAAAGTAGTTTTCATGAAAATACCTAAAAAATCATGTTATTATAACCATATTTAGTTTTATTTATCTTCTATAATTTTCTATATCATATTTCATATTTTGCTATTCTATTATAATTATCTGATATTTACAGAACACTTAGTTATTACAGGATTTAAGGATTTTATGTATTCATAATGACAACACAGCTCTCCTTTAGTTTTAGTTTAGAAAGTTAATTTGCAGTATCCATGCTGAGACTAACATCTGATTTTTCTAGTGTTATAGTGAGTTTTGCTTATATGTATCTCCAAGATTACTGAAACTTGCTTTTTAAATGCTGAAATTTTTTCTTAAGAAATTTGAAGGAGAGCATAAATGTAGTGTACACTTCCTTTCATTCATTAACAGACCTATACAGAATCCAATTAATGAGAACATTGACTAAAGTTAGTTATCATAACCAGCAACGACTTTACAAATGTATAATATAGTGATGCTCCCAGGAGCTATTAAGATATGTAAGACTATTCCAACACTAAGTTGCCTAAGATTTCTATGTTTTATAGTTTTCTGCTTTAAAAAGTTTTGTTTCCTCTCTTTTACTTGACAGGTATCACTATCAATTTTTAACAAACATATCACATAATTACAGTATCGTGTCTTTGGAAATACTTTAAGAAACACTCTTCTACATTGCTGAGTGTGTTAAAAGTTTTACCTTTATAAATATGATTTTATTATATTTTGATTTTAATATCTTTAATATTAAGTTAGTTACCCACATTTACTTAATTAATTTTCCCAGAAGAATCCTTTAACGTTTGTTCAAATGATTGATATAAATATCATTTCTGGAGGAAGTAGTCTTTTCCAATTTTATGCATGAGAAAACTTAGGGTTACAGATATACTACACAAGTTTCATCGCCTGGTACTTCTAGAGGAGTCAGTGGAGGCAATTTCAGTAATTTCGTATAATGCAGTTAAATTACATTGTTGCTTCAGTGTGACTTTATACATTAGAACACTTATAGAAATACAGCTATTTATATTTCCTAGCCACTTTCTGTTTCAGTTACAAATGAATTCTAAAGACTCACTGTTGAAAATTTTAAAGAAAGACTAGAAAAATTGGCCAGGCTACCTGCTACTGATAAATGATACTTAGATGACTTTTTTTAAAAAAATAATCATCCTGCTGTTAAATATAATCTTTTAGGAATGAAAGTAAAAGTTTTTATTAGCTAAAAATTTAGCCTAGCAGTAAATAATAATAGCTTATTTGGAAAAAAATACCATCATTCAATTTAAAAAGGAAAAAAAATTCTATTGTTTCAGAATATGTTATGGAAAATCAGTGTTCTTAGTGCTATCTTAGCAAAAGTCATTGCTTTAACAAAAATCCCCTTAGAGTTATGCTGACATCAGAGATGCTGAGTGCAAATGAAGATAGTTTGTTATACAAAGGTGCAGTGTGTTATAAGTTGTTAAACAGAAATAAACTTGTTACTTCAGCTCCAATCAGAAAACTAGGGAAGAAAATGTACAACATTTTTGGAGAAAAACAAATTTCCTAATTTTATCGTAAGATTGTGTTTAGCCAAATCAAAATTAATTTGCTTTGGAAATTGACCCTTAATTGTAAGGATCATGCTCTTTGTCTCCTTTATGTATCTAATAATTTGTTTAATGGAGGTGCTGGGAACTTTCTTCTCAGGGTTAAATGTTTTGACTTGAAAACCTTTCTAATAAGAATTCAGTTTAATTAGACCTGCTATATCATTTGGGTTTAAACTGAAAACGTTTTTTTAAATTATGGATGTCTGAGCATATTCCATTACGGGTTTAGAAATCTTGATTGTGCTTTCATTCAAGAAGACTCTATTGAGTACTTGGTAAATGTCAAGTACTGGGCTAGGTAGGCACTTTTCAAAATGATTAAAGAAGTGTAAGTTATGTTTCTTGCCCTTGAAAATCTCACTATCTAGTGGGCAGGGGAAGAGGAGGGACATGGAACAGTTAGAGAACAACATACAGCAGAAGATAATTGTGTCCAAATGTGTCATATAGAAAATACATGATATGGAAGGTCTGGAAGAAGGCAATGCTATATCCATTACATAATATTTTCTGCAATCTTTATGAAAAGTTGCATGACTTGACATAGGTCTTGAAGGTAGAATAGGAATTGGATATACATATAACCTTTCCTAATAAAAAATGCATGATTTTGCTATTTTGAAGTCATGTGAGTCATAGTTATGTAGTAGAGAGCACATTGATTTAGGAGGCATGAGGCCACGTTTATCCAGATTCTGCAATGAACTTGCTATAGGACCAAATTAGCCTCTCTGTCGTCTGCAAAATCCACAGTACTCAACCAGCCACATGGCATTGGGTTCGTATTGACAATCAGACTCACAAGATACCATGGACTTTACCCATCACCACATATATTTAGCTTTAAGAAAGCATACAGAATAGGCAACAATACAACATCCTTGGTGACAACATAGTGGAGGTCTTTTATCTTCAATGTACAGTTTACAAATGTCCCAGGCACTCCGCACTTGAAATGCAAGTGATCACAAAAAACAAAAGTGGGTGAGTGCAGACTATCTCAGTTCAGGGAAGCCCCAGCTCTGGAGGTCTCCTCAACAAGGAAGATTCAGTCAAGGATCAAATCCTCAGGTTTCCTTGAGACCAGAACAAAGATTACAAATCTGTTGTTGACCATTCCAGCTGAATCTTCTTTATTTACCTGTAAAATAAGGGACTGATTTACATGGACTTTATTTCTTTGAAATACTTGGTTCAAATTCTAGCATCATCATTTACTAGTTTTGTGAATTTGGATAAGTTATTTAGCCTCTCTGAATTTCCATTTCTTTGATGGCAAAATAAGTATGAAATTGCCTATCACTTAGTTTTGTTACATGGTTTAAGTGGCCTAAAATACTTTTGACACGATATGGAGAGACAGACTATTAATATAGACCTTAAATTTTGTAATTTTCCTTTCTTTACCTCACTGGAAGTATTATTCTTGGCTTCATTCCTACACTGGTTCTAATGGACCATTAGGGTCTGTTGTAAAAAAAAAATTAGAAGCGCAATGGGTTTTTAAGATAAGCTAGAGAAAAAGAGTATCTTTGGAGAATGGGTAGATTTCCTTGAGACAAAAAAGAGGTCAGAAGAAGTGGAGAGTGAGGACACATTTAGGTTGCTGGACTCCATAAGATTCTGGGAGTTGATGTTGGGAAAGTGGTCTGACTGGGTGGGCACTCATGATTTGTGAAGGGCTGACTAATTCCTGTCAGTCTCCCAAGACATGGCTTGCCCCTGTCTGGCAAACTATTGGGAGTGCTCATATGCAGTGTCCCAGGAAGTGGGAGATGGGTCTTGACTCCTTATACATGAAAGGCTTGGTGCATGGTGGTGACAGAGTAGTACTTCGTTGTTTGGTTTTTCCAGCCCCCAGAACTTGTGATCAATCTATGATCTGGCCACTTCAGTTGCCTTGACACTCAATACTGTTTTCTACCACTGAATTTATTATACAGAATTTCCCATTGATTACTGAATTGTCTAAAATGATTTAGTTGGCCATTTTAGAGGTGTCAACTCAGCAACATCAGATTTTCTTGAGTTTAAAATGTGCTCAGTAACTTATTAGACAGAGATAAGGACTACTTTCTATCTTTATCCCTCCATTAGAACATCTACCACCACAATTATTATAAAAACAAAATATATACATTTTCTGTAGTAAATGGTAATATTTTCCATCAAAAATTTTCCTGAAGAAATCAGGAAATGTTGACTAGTTTTAAGGAAGCTCTTTGGTTTTTAGTAATAGGTTTTAAAGCAAGATGGAGTCTAGTGTTTTCAGCCAATATGTATTAGTGGCCTGACTAGACAACCTAGGGTTTTTTTTTTTTCCTTTTTTGATGTTCTTTCACATTGTAATCTGTTTCTCCTATTGAGAGAAATATGTAAAATAAAAAGGTATAAATGATTTAATTGACTATTTAGGCTTAGGTAGTTTACTTAGGCAATAAGAAGATCATTTCTCTCATTTACTTGCTTGTGTGGAAGTACATACCCTTTGAATTTGAATGTCTTAGTGTGCCTTATCAGCACTGTTAATTTAATTCTGGAACATCTTGTATGTTAGTCAGCTATTGAAGCAATAAATCTGTATAACAAATAACTTTAAGAAAGCTTACAAGCTGTTAGCAATTTACAACAATAGACATTTATTTTTGTGACTTATGAGTCTATAGCTTGGCTAGGTTCCTGCTGGGCTTGGCTCTGGGTTATAGGTTGGCTTTGGTTATGCCCCACATAACTCATTCTGGGATGAGTAACTACTAGAAGCATGCTTTTCTCATCATGATGGCAGATATTCTAGATGCCAAATCAAGTTATGCAAACATGTGTAAGGCCTCTGCTCACATTACGCTTGCTAATGTAATGGCTGAAGCAAATCACGTGGCCAAGTCACATTGGCTTACTCTTATGGGAGGTTCAGCAAAGTCATATGGCAATGCAAGTGTTAAGTATTATTCTCTAGCTAAGATGGAATGAAGAATTGGAAACAATAACCCTCTCTACCACTTTTTGGATAGAGGGTGCTAGTGTTCCTTAAGGAGCTGTCAGCTAAACCTAATCATCGTGGACTGAACTGGGTATTGCCTGGGGTGGACTGAGAAAGAAATAGATAGTTTTGCCCCAAAACAAGGCAAATCCTAATGCTTAGTCCCTGTGCGTGCACGCGCTTATGCACACACACACACACACAATAGCGTCAGTCCTTTCAAATGCCTAGGCTAATACTCTGATTTTATAATTATGAAAATAGTCCTGGTTTTCAAGCCAAAGAGATTTCAGGGAAATATACCAGAAAAAAAAAAAAAAAAAGAGAGAGATGCCTGTTTCCCCAAATTGCTTCAACTTTCATGTCCTTAACTTCTTGTATATCATGCCTAATTGTGATTCTGTACAATATTACAATGGTAACGGTCTGTCCCAGACTGAATCACAGCCAATAGCAGCCTCTATCAACCATCCCCCAGTCTGTCCTTTGTTGGAGCAATCATATCACGTGCTTAGACTAGCAAATGAATAGTATGGAATCATTTTGAGTGTCACCATATTATTTCTATAAAAACTATAAAATTGATCTAGTGAACTCTTGGAGCTGTGAGGGTCAGGGATTATAGGTGCCTTTGTTTTTCACCATTGAACCACTAGTCTCTGAAATCCTTTTTCTTGGCTGTATCCTTAGGATTGAATGCTGAACTCAGTAATGAATGTGAATAAATGATTTGCTTTTTGGATTAAAAATTTACCAATATTTATAATCCAAAGCCACCACAAACTGAGACCCACCTCTGCTGATGCATTTAGTATTTCTGTTACGGTAAATAGTCCTTTGGTTAAAGATAACAAGTCTATTCCTGTTTATATGGCATGTGTTTGGGATTATTTCAGATTTTGACATTCTCCTAAGAGAACACCCAAACCTGCATGGTCTGCAGAAGACTTTTGATTTGGATCTATTCCCTTGACATCCAGGCCTAAAGGAGACTTATTTGCTGCAGTGATGAGCAGGATTTGGAAACTCAGTAAAAGAGGTGGGTGTTTGTGAATCCCAACCAAGCCTCAAGTTGAATGCAGTTCTAGAATACATGAGAGTTGTTTGTGTCACTGTGTCACCATGTCACCATCATGCTGATTCTGTCTTGGACACATTAGGCCAATGGTACAAGTGACCTTGGCTACTCGAGGTGATGCTCACTGCCAAAAAACTTCAGAGAGCCATGGGTTGCAATGGAGCAGGTGCTGGGTTGGTTGTCACTGTGTTGTGCTTCTAGGCCTTGTCTCTGGATGTGTTTCCTGGAACTCTGGGACATTTAGTGTCCTTGCTGTCCATCTCTTAAACATAGTCCCTATTAGGGGACTGGAATAAAAAATTTGCTCCCAAAGTGAACCTGAATTCATTGAGCTCATTTGCCAAACCCAGGCTTGACCCCCAGTGTTTCCTACTGAACTGGAAGATGAGCCAAGGCTTGCTTTTGGAGGCTGTAGAAGGCAGAGTTTTCTTATTTCCTCCCTGTTTATTTACAAGATGCATTTGAGGGCACTTGGAAGAAATCAGACCAGTAAGGAAAAATTATAGGCAGGAAGATTTCAGTTTAATGTAAATTTTTCCCCTAACCACTGGGAGTACTTAACAATTAGATTGTTGAGAGCAATTGGCTACTCATTACAATTTTCTACGATAAATATACTATTTTTCATACTGAGCTTGAACTATATTATTTACTCAGTTTAATCTTAACTAATTTTAGCTGAGAATTTCCCTGTGATGGGAGAGAACCATATTATAAAACTCAGGACACAAACTTCCAGAGAAACAACTTTTCATAGGCTCTGGCAAGTGGCTGGGACACCAGGGTCTGTTAAAGCTCCTCTTTTCAAGATAGTCTGCTCAGAATTCTGGGTCTCTCCATCCCTTAGTGACCGCTGTGGCTCTGCCTTCATTCTAGGGAGTTTATTTCAGGATGGTGCAGTGGAGGGCACGGGCTGGCAGGTTAGATCTGAGGTTTAGTTCTGACTCTGCCATTTAATAGAACATGAGCAAGACATGTATCCTGTCTCTATAATCTAAAAGTTGGCTTCCCCCAAGGTCACTTCCCACTTTAACAATCCATGATCTATATGAAAAGGGTTGAAGATCTCCTAAGGAGAGCAAGAATAGTATTAGTTTCTCTTTTTATTTTCCTCATTCCATTTTTGTCTTGTTTTCCTTCAGTGATGACATTCAAAAGAATGAAGGATTTTAAGACAGAAGACCTAGTTTTCTTTCTTAGATGCAACAGTCTCTTAAATGGTCTCCCTGACTCATCTTTCCGTCTCCAGTCTCTTCTCCTACAGTTTTTAGAAAGAGCTTCCAACAGTGAAAATCTATTTTGACTCTCTTCTTAAAAGCTTGGATAGTTTTCATTGCCTTTAGGATTAAGCCCAAATTTCTTACCATAGTTTACAAGACCACCCAAGAATCTCACCCTATCTATTACTACTTCTGTTCATCCCCCTCTTCCTGCATTCTTTGCTAAAATATACTAATTTATATCAACTCCTTGAACAGTTGTGTTCTTTCTCAAATTTGAGGCCTCTACCACAGCTTTCGCTTGACCTTAGGTACTTTAACTCCACCCCTTCATCCATCTAACTCCCACTCATCATGTAGATTTCATCTTCAAGTCACTTTCCTTAAAAGCCTTGCTTGGCTCCTAGGAATATTGCAGCACATATTTCTCCTATCATAATACACAACTGTCTTTCCAGCTATATTTCCTGGTATGTTGTAAGCTCTGTGAGGTAAGGCCTATGTGGGCCTTGCATACTGCTGTATTTTCAAATGTAGCACAGTACCTGGCACATTGAGCAAACAAATGAAGACCTGAGTTTGAATCCCAGTTCTAAGATTTATTAGCTCCATAGCCATTATCTGGCCTTTCTAAAGATTGTTCTTGTCTTTAAAAATAAGTCTTGAACTAAATAATCTTTAATGTTATTTCTTCTCTAAAATTCTATAGTATTAATATATTTATGTAGCATTTACATGCCAGAACTTGGTGTGGAAAAAGCACACTATTTAATAGTAATTTCTATCTTCAGTACCCATTCCATCTGACAAATAATAATAATATTAATAATAAATATATATATGGCACTTGCCATGTGTACTTTTCTGAGTGCATTATATATGTCAACTCATTTAATTCTCATAATAGTGTAAGTTAATAGTATAAGTAAATCACTATTATTCTCCCCAATTTATATATGAGGAAACAGAGACACAGAGAGATAATGTGACTTGCCTAATGTCACAAATCCGAGGCAAAGGTAATATTTGAATGCATCAGATTTCGTTCCTGAGTCTGAGCTCTTAAAAACAATATGTGAAAGTGCATTTTTTAACTATAGTTAAGAAAACTTCTTTTAGTGGACTTCAGGTAAACTTAGTGGAATAATTTCATCGGTCATTTAAGTTTAAACTCAATCAAAGTGTAAAGGGAGGGAATGTGCAAATTTATCATCTTTGTGAAGGAAAAGTATGCTTTTTTAGATCTTGATCTAAATCCTATGGCAGGATGTAGTTCCTTATTTGTAGTCTTTTTCCATTAGGCCATTATACATATATTGTCTACTTTCTTCTGACCTCTGACAGGAGGGTCCATACTAGATCACCCAGAGCTTTGTCTATTAAATTTCCTCTGAACTTGAGGGTTACACTTGGAGCAACCTTTCATACCCTTTTGGAGAGTCCTAGAGAACTTTCAAATGCTCTCCTATTCCACTCTGGTGCCACAAGAATATCAGGAGGTAGTCTCCTGCTCTCCAGTTCTTAGGCCAACCAGCCATGCTCCTATTTCTACTCTACTTCTGCCATGCTGTGAGAGGTTGAATAGCTTCCACAGGAAGCATGCAGCATCCCTGGGTCTGACCTAGGAAACAAGGTACAGATCCACCCTACCTTCAAATTCTCAACATTAAAGAAAGCTCACTGGTTCCACCTCATGACGACATGGACTGAGATTGAGTTCTCAGGCACAGTTTCTCAAACTAAACTCATTCCCTTTTTAATATCTCTTTCCTTTTCCTTAACCTACCCTTTAGTTTGGAGGAGATGGCCATGGAAAATAATTTGGCCTAGTTAAAAGTTCTCCAATATTTTTCTTTAGCACCAGTACTGTAATCTTTAACTGAAGCCAAGAATATAATATCTAAAAAATCAAGATTGAATCCCTCCACCTGCTTAGAATAATGCTAGACATGGTCTATTACATTTATAACTGAGATTCAGAAGTGGAAAAAATAGATGGATTGTTAAACCAAATATGGTATATATTATCCCTGAGTTCCTTTTTTTTTTTTTAAATTGAAGTATAGTTGATGTACAGTATTATATGTTACAGGTGTACAATATAGTGATTCACAATTTTTAAAGGTTATACTCCATTTATAGTTATTATGAAATATTGGCTATATTCCCTGTGTTGTGCAATATATCCTTGTAACTTATTATTTTTTTTTAAATCTTTACTGGAGTATAATTGCTTTACAATGGTGTGTTAGTTTCTGCTTTATAACAAAGTGAATCAGCTATACATATAAATATATCCCCATATCTCCTCCCTCTTGCGTCTCCCACCCATCCTCCCTATCCCATCCCTCTAGGTGGTCACAAAGCACGGAGCTGATCTCCCTGTGTTATGCGGCTGCTTCCAACTAGCTATCTATTTTACATTTGGTAGTGTACATATGTCCATGCCACTTTCTCACTTCGTCCCAGCTTACACTTCCCCCTCCCTGTGTCCTCAAGTCCATTCTCTATGTCTGCATCTTTATTCCTGTCCTGCCCCTAGGTTCTTAAGAACCATATATATATACATATATATATATATATATTTTTTTTTTATTCCATGTATATGTGTTAGCATACGGTATTTGTTTTTCACTTTCTGATTTACTTCACTCTGTATGACAGACTCTACGTCCATCCACCTCACTACAAATAACTCAATTTCATTTCTTTTTATGGCTGAGTAATATTCCACTGTATATACGTGCCACATCTTCTTTATCTATTCCTCTGTTGATGGACACGTAGGTTGCTTCCATGTCCTGGCTACTGTAAATAGAGCTGTAAATAGAATATTGTGGTACATGACTTGTTTTGAATTATGGTTTTCTCAGGGTATATGCCCAGTAGTGGGATTGCTGGGTCGTATGGTAGTTTTATTTTTAGTTTTTTAGAGAACCTCCATACTGTTCTCCATAGTGGCTGTATCAATTTACATTCCCACCAACAGTGTATGAGGGTTCCCTTTCCTCCACACCCTCTCCAGCATTTATTGTTTGTAGATTTTTTGATGATGGCCATTCTGACCAGTGTGAGGTGATACCTCATTATAGTTTTGATTTGCATTTCTCTAATGATTAGTGATGTTGAGCATCCTTTCATCTGTTTGTTGGCAATCTGTATATCTTCTTTGGAGAAATGTCTATTTAAGTCTTCTGCCCATTTTTGGATGGGGTTGTTTGTTTTCTTGATGTTGAGTTGCATGAGCTGCTTGTAAATTTTAGAGATTAATCCTTTGTCAGTTGCTTCCTTTGGAAATATTTTCTCCCATTCTGTGGGTTGTCTTTTCATCTTATTTATGGTTTCCTTTGCTGTGCAAAAGCTTTTAAGTTTCATTAGGTCCCATTTATTTATTTTTGTTTTTATTTCCATTTCTCTGGGAGGTGGGGCAAAAAGGATCTTGCTGTGATTTATGTCATAGAGTGTTCTGCCTATGTTTTCCTCTAAGAGTTTTATAGTGTCTGGCCTTACATTTAGGTCTTTAATCCATTTTGAGTTTATTTTTGTGTATGGTGTTAGGGAGCGTTCTAATTTCATTCTTTCACATTTAGCTGTCCAGTTTTCCCAGCAGCACTTATTGAAGATGCTGTCTTTTCTCCATTGTATATTCTTGCCTCCTTTATCAAAAATAAGGTGACCATACAGTACTTGACCTTGATCAACATACTTGAACATGGTGGATGATCCTTTTAATGTGTTGTTGGATTCTGTTTGCTAGTATTTTGTTGAGGATTTTTGCATCTATGTTCATCAGTGATATTGGCCTGTAGTTTTCTTTCTTTGTGACGTCTTTTTCTGGTTTTGGTACCAGGGTGATGGTGGCCTCATAAAATGAGTTTGGCAGTGTTCCTCCCTCTACTATATTTTGGAAGAGTTTGAGAAGGATAGGTGTTAGCTCTTCTCTAAATGTTTGATAGAATTCACCTGTGAAGCCATCTGGTCCTGGGTTATTGTTTGTTGGAAGATTTTTAATCTCAGCTTTGATTTCAGTGCTTGTGGTTGGTCTGTTCATATTTTCTATTTCTTCCTGGTTCAGTCTTGGAAGGTTGTGCACTTCTAAGAATTTGTCCATTTCTTCCAGGTTGTCCATTTTATTGGCATAGAGTTGCTTGTAGTAATCTCTCATGATCCTTCGTATTTCTGCAGTGTCGGTTGTTACTTCTCCTTTTTCATTTCTAATTCTATTGATGTGAGTCTTCTCCGTTTTTTTCTTGATGAGTCTGGCTAATGGTTTATCAATTTTGTTTATCTTCTCAAAGAACCAGCTTTTAGTTTTATTGGTCTTTGCTATTGTTTCCTTCATTTCTTTTTCATTTATTTCTGATCAGATCTTTATGATTTCTTTCCTTCTGCTAACTTTGGGGTTTTTGGTTCTTCTTTCTCTAATTGCTTTAGCCGTAAGGTTAGGTTATTTATTTGAGATGTTTCTTGTTTCTTGAGGTAGGATTGTACTGCTATAAGCTTGCCTCTTAGAACTGCTTTTGCTGCATCCCATAGGTTTTGTGTAGTCATGTTTTCATTGTCATTTGTTTCTAGGTATTTTTTTATTTCTTCAGTGATCTCTTGGTTACTTAGTAGTGTGCTGTTTAGCCTCCATGTGTTAGTATTTTTTACAGATATTTTCCTGCAATTGATATCTAGTCTCATAGCATTGTTGTCGGAAAAGATACTTGATATGATTTCAATTTTCTTAAATTTATCAAGGCTTAATTTGTGACCCAAGATATGATCTATCCTGGAGAATGTTCAATGAGCACTTGAGGAGAAAGTGTATTCTGTTGTTTTTGGATGGAATGTCCTATAAATATCAATTAAGTTCATCATGTTTAAGGTATCATTTAAAGCGTGTGTTTCCGTATTTATTTTCATTTTGGATGATCTGTCCATTGGTGAAAGTGGGGTGTTAAAAGTCCCCTACTATGATTGTGTTGCTGTCGATTTCCCCTTTTATGGCTGTTAGTGTTTGCCTTATGTATTGAGGTGCTCCTATGTTGGGTGCATAAATATTTACAATTGTTATACCTTCTTCTTGGATCGATCCTTTGATCATTATATAGTGTCCTTCTTTGTCTCTTGTGATAGTCTTTATTTTAAAGTCTATTTTGTCTGATATGAGAATTGTTACTCCAGCTTTCTTTTGATTTGCATTTGCATGGAATATCTTTTTCCATTCCCTCACTTTCAGTCTGTATGTGTCTCTAGGTCTGAAGTGGGTCTCTTGTAGACAGCATATAAGTGGGTCTTCGTATTGTATCCATTCAGCCAGTCTATGTCTTTTGGTTGCAGCATTTAATCCATTTACATTTAAGGTAGGTATTGATAGGTATGTTCCTACTGCCATTTTCTTAATTGTTTTGAGTTTTGTTATTTTAGGTCTTTTCCTTCTCTTGTGTTTCCTGCCTAGAGAAGTTCCTTTAGCATTTGTTGTAAAGCTGGTTTGGTGGTGCTGAATTCTCTTAGCTTTTGCTTGTTTGTAAAGGTTGTAAGTTGTCCGTCGAATCTGAATGAGATCCTTACTGGGTAGAGTAATCTTGGCTGTAAGTTTTCCCTTTTCATCACTTTAAATATGTCCTGCCATTCCCTTCTGGCTTGCAGAGTTTCTGCTGAAAGATCAGCTGTTAACCTTATGGGGATTCCCTTGCATATTATTTGTTGTTTTTCCTTTGCTGCTTTTAATAATTTTTCTCTGTATTTATTTTTGATAGTTTGATTAATATGTGTCTTGGCATGTTTCTCCTTGGATTTATCCTGTATGGGACTCTCTGCTCTTCCTGTACTTGAGTGACTATTTCCTTTCCCCTATTAAGGAAGTTTTCAACTATAATCTCTTCAAATATCTTCTTGGTCCCTTTCTTTTTCTCTTCTTCCTTCTGGGACCCCTATAATTTGAATGTTGGTACATTTAATGTTGTCCCAGAGTTCTCTGAGACTGTTCTCAAGTCTTTTCATTCTTTTTCTTTATTCTGTTCTATGATAGTTATTTCCACTATTTTATCTTCCAGGTCACTTATTCTGCTGTTGATTCCTTCTAGAGAATTTTAAATTTCATTTATTGTGCTGTTCATCATTGTTTGTTTGCCCTTTAGTTCTTCTAGTCCCTTGTTAAAGATTTCTTGTATTTTCTCCATTCTGTTTCCAAGATTTTAGATAATCTTTACTATCATTACTCTGAATTCTTTTTCAGGTAGACTGCCTATTTCCTCTTCATTTGTTTGGTCTGGTGGGTTTTTACCTTGCTCCTTCATCTGCTGCATGTTTCTCTGTGTTCTCATTTTGCTTAACTTACTGTGTTTGGGGTCTCCTTTTTGCAGGCTGCACGTTCATATTTCCCATTGTTTTTGGTGTCTCTCCCCCATGGCTAAGGTTGGTTCAGTGGGTTGTGTAGGTTTCCTAGGAGGGGTCTGTTGCCTGTATTCTGGTGGATGAGGCTGTATGTTGTCTTTCTGGTGGGCAAGACTGTGTCCGGTGGTGTGTTTTGTGGTGTCTGTGCCCTTATTATAATTTTAGGCAGCCTCTCTGCTAATGGGTGAGGTTGTGTTCCTATCTTGCTAGGTGTGTGGCATAGGTTGTCCAGCAGTGTAGCTTGCTGGTCTTTGAGTGGAGCTGGGTTTTAGTGTTGAGATGGAGATCTCTGGGAGAGCTTTCACTGTTTGATATTATGTGGAGCCAGAAGGCCTCTGGTAGAGCAATGACCTGAACATGGCTCTCCCACCTCACAGGCATAAGCCTGAGACCCGGTCAGAACACCAAGACATTGTCAGCTGCACAGCTCAGAAAAAATGGAGAAGAAAAGAAAGAAAGAAAAACTAAACTAAACTAAAATAAAGTTATTAAAATAAAAAAAATATTAAAAATAAAAAAAATTAAAAATTAATAAAAAAAAGAAAGAAGGAAAGAAGAGAGCAACCAAACTGAAAAACAAATCCACCAATTATAACAAGTGCTGAAAACTATACTAAAAACAAGAAAAAACAAACAGAAAAACTGAACCGACAGAACCTTAGGACAAATGGTAAAAACAAATCTATACAGACAAAATCAAACAAAGAAGCATACACATACACACTCACAAAAAGAGAAAAAGGAAAAAAAAATCTATGTATTTAAAAAAAAAGGAAGAGAGCAACCAAATCAATAAACAAATCTACCAGTGACAATAAACTCTAAATACTAAACTAAGATAAACATAAAACTAGAAACAAATTAGATCCAGAAAGCAAACCCCATGTCTACAGTTGCTCACGAAGTTCACTGCCTCAATATGGGATGATTCATTGTCTATTCAGGATTTCCACAGATGCAGGGTACATCATGTTGATTGTGGAGGTTTAATCTGCTGCTCCTGAGGCTGCTGGGAGAAATTTCCCTTTCTCTTCTTTTTCCACACAGCTCCTGGAGTTCAGCTTTGGATTTGGCCCTGCTTCTGCATGTAGCTTGCCTGAAGGCATCTGTTCTTCGCTTAGCAGGATGGGGTTAAGTTAACAGCTGATTAGGGGGCTCTGGCTCACTCAGGCCAGGGGGAGGGAGGGGTACGGAATGCAGGTCGAGCCTGTGGTGGCAGAGGCTGCCGTGACATTGCAACAGTCTGAGGCGCGCTATGTGTTTCCCCCGGGGAAGTTGTTCCTGGATCATGGGACCCTGGCAGTGGTGGGCTGCACAAGCTCCTGGGAGGGAGGTGTAGATAGTGACTTGTGCTTGCACACAGGCTTCTTGGTGGCAGCAGCAGCAGCCTTAGCATTTCATGCCCATCTCTGGTGTCCGTGCTGATAGCCGTGGCTCCCACCTGTCTCTGGAACTCATTTAGGTGGTGCTCTAAATCCCCTCTCCTCGTGCACCCTGAAACAATGGTCTCTTGCCTCTTAGGCAGTTCCAACCTTTTCCCCAGACTCCCTCCCAGCAAGGTGTGACGTTCTAGCCCCCTTCAGGCTGTGTTCACACAGCCAACCCCAGTCTTCTCCCTGGGATCTGAACTCTGAAGCCGGAGCCTCAGTTGCCAGCCCCCACCTGCCCCGGTGGGTGAGTAGACAAGCCTCTCAGGCTAGTGAGTGCTGGTCAGCACCGATCCTCTGTGTGGGAATCTCTCCACTTTGCCCTCTGCACCCCTATTGCTGCACTCTCCTCTGTGGCTCTGAAGCTTTCCCCCCCCCCCGCCTCCCCCGTCTCCACCAGTGAAGGGGCTTCCTAGTGTGTGGAAACTTTTCATCCTTCACAGCTCCCTCCCAGAGGTGTAGGTCCTGTCCCTATTCTTTTGTCTCTGTTTTTTCTTCTTTCTTTTGCACTACCCAGGTACGTGGGGGAGTTTCTTGCCTTTTCGGAAGTCTGAGGTCTTCTGCCAGTGTTCAGTAAGTGTTCTGTAGAATTGTTCCACATATAGATGTATTTTTGATGTATTTGTGGAGAGGAAGGTGATCTCCACGTCTTACTCCTCTGCCATCTTGAAGGTCTCTCATCATCCCTGGGTTTTTACACTTTCAAAGTGAATCTTGGTATCTGGTGAGGATGCTTATTTTCCATAACATACAAAAGCCATTCCATCTGAATCAGTCAAAAAAGCATTTCTGAGCACTTGCTCACAATAGGTTCTACTAGGATATGGGAGAAGGTTCTGTTATAGCCTCAGCCCTTGACTTCCTTCCTGTACTTCTTAGATGTTGAAGCATCCACTAATACTTTAAAATCAAAACACTGTGTAGGAACACATTGCCAATTCCATGCAATATTTAAAGTAAGGTCTAAAATATATTTTATGCATAAAAGTAAATAGATTACACAAAACTGAGTAGTTCATGTACAGGGAGGCCTAAGGCTGAAAATAACTAAATATCTGATCTCTGAAATTATATAATCTGATGTCTTTGGGAGGGACCCAGTCTATGAAAGATGAAATTGTGAAAACAAATAAGGAAGTCTGTTACAAATCAACATGCAAGAGAACAAGTTCATCTATCAGAAGCCCTGGTAACTTAGTGCTGTAGAAAAAAAAAATCACACACTGGAGGTAAGCAATGCAAATGAAAAATAAAGCCATGCTTTTTTGCCTTATATGCTGATCTTAAGACAGGAGAATTGAAGCCCAAGGCTTTATAAAGGCAGTCAGGCTTCAGAATATACAACCAAACCACGAAGGAAAAGAAAAAATTTATATATAGCATGTGTGTGTGTGTACAAAAGGCCAAACATTTTTGAAGCCAAAAAGAATTCCAAACAGTAATAACTTTTTTTTGAAACATTAAGGCCAAGTGATTTGCATTCATCCATTGTGTAATGAAGATAGAATTTGTCAACCATTCATGAATAAGACATAAATCTTTATGCCACCTACATGGGAATGATATACGTCATGTTAAGTAATAACATCTGGTGGTGGGCAGATGTAAATAGAAGGCTAGACAAGGCAGAAGAGAAATCCTTATGGATTTGTAGGTATAAAACTTGGAAAATGGAATAGGCTATAAGCTTTACTGTTATATGTCCAATATTCTATTTAGTATATTATAAAATATAGTTTGGAGTAATAGTTTGCAACCAGGCATAGAGTCAAGAATATTGAACGCTTTCTTAAGAAGCAATATTTTTTTCTGAAGAGATCAGAAGAGAGAAACAAACTGTACTCAAACTTATTTTTAAAAAAACCACACCAAGTAGTGAAAGCATCTGAGTAACAATATGTTTCATTCCTGATAAATATTTTAGAAATAAATACTAAGATTATACAACTGACAAAACACTTGAGAGAATATTATCTATATTCCTGTAGAGAAAAACTGTGATTCTCAAATGTCAAAACATACAGTGTATTTCACTGAAGTACCATTTCCTGAAATATTCCCTGTTTATGACAGGAAAATAAGGTCTTTATATCCTAGAATAAGTTATTACTGCTCACCTCTTTTACAATATGTCTAAATAGCAGGCAGACCACACCATTATTTAGCTTCCCCAGCCAGAGTCTACCTGCTGGCAAGGGGGAGACTGATTTGAACAGCTTCAAATAGACAAAGAATATTAAAGTCAGTCCTCTCTTGTCTTCCTCACATTTATTTTGCTTTCTGCATGGGAACTAAATGTGGACAAATTGTCTTAGTGGTGAGAATGGCAACCTGTTCTATTTTTTAGGTCACACACATTGGGGATTCTCACAGCCATGTTGTCATTTGAGGTGAGCTGCTTTTTGCTACTGATCTGGTTTTTTTTCCATTAGTCACTCTGACTAGAGGCTAGTCCAAATGTACCACTTCACTGGTATAGTTGGAGCTTCAAAACTGTGGTCTAAGGTCATGCATATGAGGCCTAGCAATGTCACGTACTAACCACCTAGCATCTCAGAGCTGCACTTCACCCAAATTAAAATTATATTTACATTATTAGATTTCCATGTGATTCAAACGTTCTATTAAGTGTGTTAAAATGTTAGTTATTGTTGCTGCATTGAAAGCTTTCAAATGACCTTGATTTTTAGTTAGCTTTTTGTTATTTCCACACTATGTTTTTTGGACTCCAGTGACTTTCTTTCAAGTTGATCTTGAGAGCTGAGTTTCCTGCTATCTAAATTCAGTGGAGTACTGTTAAGGCTATTCTTTTCCTCACCTCTGTTAAGTAGCAGTAGTTTGGGATCTTTGCAGTTCTACTGAACTTAAACCCTATGGTCTTTACTACATTTTATTGTACTGCTAAAGATTATATTCATGGCCTCTGATAAGCTGGACTTTAAAGAACTTTATGGACATATCAAAGTCTGACATTTATTACATTCTTTCCTCCCTCAGTTTTCTGTGAAATTATTTAGGAACCAATTCATGAAACAAAAATCCATTATATTATACTCACTATGGGAAAAGGGGAAATCAGAAAGATACGTTTAAATCTACATATTTCTTTGGAAAAATTATGGTGCTGTCAGGCCAGCTTGCTAGACTAGAACCTATGGGCTCTAGTGCTGTGTTTTCTGGAGGTTAGTTGTCTATTTCTGTTTCTTTCTTGATGGAGGATATGACTTCCATCAGATATTCAAAGGCATTTGTGACACTCCTCCTGCGACCTTCAACCAAGGTAAATACTATGGTTTTATAGCATTATGCCCATTCCAAGCTTACAAAGAATGAAAAATTCTTTAGCAGAACAATTCTTTGGAATTTTGGCCTTCATGTATGATATTTTTAGGTTGAAAAGGTGCACTCAATAGTCCAAGGTGTATTTTCAGTATATAAAATATATCAGAGAGGTCACAAATTCAACATGTCTGAAGTTGCATTCATCCTGTTCACCCTACTGTATTAGTCAGACTTCTCTAGAGAAACACAACCAAGAGGAGATCTCTCTATCTCTATCTTTATCTCTATCCATCTATCTTTATCTGTAAATACCTATTTTATATATATATATATATATATATATATATGGAATTGGTTCATGCAATTCTGGAGGCTGGCGAGCTCAACATATTCAGAGCTGATATCCCAGTTAGAGTCTGAAGGCCAGCAGGCTGCTGTAGAACCAAGAAGAGCCAATGTCCCAGCTCAAAGGTTGAAAAGCAGGAGAATTCTCTCTTAACCAGGGAGAGGTCAGTTTTCTGTTCTTTTCTGTCCTTCAAGTGATTACATGAGGTCTACCTACATTAAGAAGGGCAACCTGCTTTACTCAGTCTATCCATTTAAATGCTAATCTCATCCCAAAATATCTTCACAGAAATACGCAGAATAATGTTTGACCAAATATCTGAGCACCCTGTGGCCTAGTTAAGTTGACACATAAAATTAACGATCACACTTATAAATGTGGTCTTCAAGAGTCGATCCAGTTTTTGTGAGGAGTAAGGGTTATTAACATTTGGGGTAACTGAAGGAGACTGTGGAATTTCCACTTTTATGGGCCTTTAGAAGAGGATGAAACAGTTATTTCTCTAGGATTGTTTCATTGTGGATTCACTTTGTGGCCAGGAAATTGCCTGTTATGGACCCTTGAGATTTTTTTTCTAGGCCAATACAGAAGTATAGAAAAAATTTTGTAGCATTGAAATAATTTTGATTTCTTTTAAAAGCATATTTTGTGAAGCAATTGGAAGCCTAGAATAAAAAATTGGTTCATTATACTCCATTCTGAATTGCCATTGAGGTGAAGAAAAAAAAAAACATAAAATAATGTTAAATCATTTGGGGATTGCTTAGAAGGACTGCAGCATTCTAAACCCCTTATGGGTTTATTGAAGAAAGACAGTATGATTTCTCACATAAAAGTGGAAACTTTAGAGACATCAGAGGATTTGAGGCTTTACCTGAAGTAGTCTTGGAAATAAATGTTCTCTTTTTTTCAGTACATTTGAACTGACTGAGAAAGAGAGAAATACATTTTAATGCTTTTCAAATCCTCTCTGAGTTTCAGCTACTCCGAATCCTGCAGGAAGCTTCAGGGAACAAGGGAATTGCCCATCTTGTCATTGTTACTTGGGCAGCAGTCAAGGGTGAACAAGTTGTCTTGAATATGGTCTAGAGAGAAAAAAAGTCACCTGTTGGGATAGGTACAGCAATGCTGTCAGGAATCCAGTGCCATTATTTGGGAAATACCATGAGGAAGAAAAACAGTACTCAGGATCTGAGGTCCTGTCAGGTAAGGAGACTAATCTAAACAGAGGTGCACTGTGGCCTAAGGCAGGGGTCCCCAACCCCTTGGCCCCACACTGGTACTAGTCTGTGACCTGTTAGGAGCCGGGTTGCACAGCAGGAGGTGAGCGGCAGGCAAGCAAGTGCTGCTCCCCGTTGCTCACATTACTGCCTGAACCATCACTCACATTACTGCCTGACCCATCCCCCACCCCTGTCCATGGAAAAATTGTCTTCCACGAAACTGGTTTCTGGTGCCAAAAAGTTTGGGGACCGCTGGCCTAAGGCATTCAATGGTGAATGACCTCAGGGGCAGGTCCTGGAAACCTTTCCCAGATGAGTAGATGTTCAAGGAACAAAACTTGGTTGGGAAATTTTCAGGTCAGAAGTTGGGTTTGGAGGCTGGAAAGACAAGTATCAAGATGGAAAAAAAAGGTCAGGCTCAAAGAATTTCTGATGTGTTCCACCTACTTGTAGCTTTAACTTATGCAATTCTTCCTTCTTATATTGCCCTTGCTTTGGGCACTCAAAAATACCCTGTATACTATCAGTTACAAGAATGCCCTGAAATTTGATTTGCTTTTGAAGCTTGCTCTCCATGTAATATTATTTTTTGCTAAAGTCCACACTCTTGGATGAGAAAATGCATGCAACATCCCCCCCATATAAGTATTTGAAAAAATAAAAAATTTGCACCAATTAAATAACAAATGTAAGGGGCCATATTTACTTTTGATCTCAATCATCTCTAAACATTGCATTCATTAATTTTTTTATTGAAATATAATTGATGTACAATAATTATGTTACTTGCAGGTATACTACATAGTGATTTCAAATTTATACACATTATGACATGACCACCACAATAAGTTTAGTAACGATCTGTTCCCATACAAAGTTATTACAATATTATTGACCATAATTTTTATTGCTGTATATTACATCCCTGTGGCTAATTTATTTTATAACTAAAAGTTTGTATCTCTTAATCCCTTCATCTACTTTACCCCCAACCCTCCTCTCCTCTGACAAACACTCATTTGTTCTCTGTGTCTATTTTCATTTGTTTTGTTTTGTTTTTTAGATTCTACATACAAATGAGATCATATAGTATTTGTCTTTCTCTATCTGACTTATTTCAATTAGCATAATACCCCCAGATCCGTCCATGTTGTTGCAAATGGCAAGATTTCATTTATTTTTATGATAATAATAATCCACTGTATACACACACACACACAACATAGCTTCTTTATCCATTCATCTATCAATAGATGACACTTGGGTTGCTTTCACATCTTGGCTATTGTAAATAATGCTACAATGTTCATAGGAGTGCATATATCTGTTCAAATCAGTGTTTTTGTTTTCTTCAGGTAAATACCCAGAAGTGAAATTGCTGGATCATATGGAAATTCTAGTTTTAATTTTTTTGAGGAACCTCCACACCATTTTGCATAGTGGCTACACCAATTTACCATCCCTCCAACAGTGCATGAGGGCTCCCTTTTCTCCACATTCTTGCCAACGTTTATTTGTTGTCTTTTTTTTTTTTTTTTTTTGCTTGTAGTAGTCTCTTATGATGCTTTGTATTTCTGCGGTGTCCATTGTAACTTCTTTTTCATTTCTAATTTTATTGATTTGAGTCTTCTCCCTCTTTTTTCTTGATGAGTCCAGCTAAAGGTTTGTCAATTTTGTTACCTTCTTAAAGAACCAGCTTTTAGTTTTGTTGATCTTTGCTATTGTTTTCTTTGTTTCTATTTCATTTATTTCTGCTCTGATTTTTATGATTTCTTTCCTTCTACTAACTTTGGGTTCTGTTTGTTCTTCTTTCTCTAGTTCTTTTAGGTGTAAGGTTAGATTGTTTATTTGAGATTTTTCTTGTTTCTTGAGGTAGGATTGTATTGCTATAAACTTCCCTCTTAGAGCTTTTGCTGCATCCCATAGGTTTTGGATCATCGTCTTTTCTTTGTCATTTATCTCTAGGCATTTTTTGATTTCCTCTTTGATTTCTTCAGTGATCTCTTGGCTATTTAGTAAAGTATTGTTTAGTCTCCATGTGCTTGTGTTTTTTACATTGTTTTTCCCTGCAACTGCTTTCGAATCTCATAGCATTGTGGTCGGAAAAGATGCTTTATATGATTTCAATTTTCTTAAATTTTCTGAGGCTTGATTTGTGACCCAAGATGTGATCTATCCTGGAAAATGTTCCATGTGCACTTGAGAAAAAAGTGTAATCTGCTGTTTTCGGATGGAATGTCCTATAAATATCAATTAAAACTATCTGGTCTATTGTGTCATTTAAAGCTCTGTTTCCTTATTAATTTTCTGTCTGGATGATCTGTCCATTGGTGTAAGTGAGGTGTTAAATTCCCCCACTATTATGGTGTTACTGTCGATTTCTTCTTTTATAGCTGTTAGCATTTGCCTTAGGTATTGAGGTGCTCCTATGTTGGGTGCATATATATTTGTAATTGTTACATCTTCTTGGATTGATCCCTTGATCATTACATAGTGTCCTTCCTTGTCTCTTGCAACATTCATTATTTTAAAGTCTATTTTATCTGATATGAGTATTGCTACTCCAGTTTTTTTTTGATTTCCATTTTCATGGAATATCTGTTTCCATCCCCTCACTTTCAGTCTGTATGTGTCCCTAGGTCTGAAGTGGGTTTCTTGTAGACAGCATATATGTGGGTCTTGTTTTTGTATCCATTCAGCGAGCCTCTGTCTTTTGGTTGGAGCATTTAATCCATTCACATTTAAAGTAATTATTGATATGTATGTTCCTATTCCAATTTTCTTAATTGTTTTGGGTTTGTTTTTGTAGGTCCTTTTCTTCTCTTGTGTTTCCCACTTAGAGAAGTTCCTTTGGCATTGTTGTAGAGTTGGTTTGGTAGTGCTGAATTCTCTTAGCTTTTGCTTGTCTGTAAAGCTTTTGATTTCTCCATCAAATCTGAATGAGATCCTTGCCTGGTAGGTAGAGTAATCTTGGTTGTAGGTTATTCCCTTTCATCACTTTAAGTATATCATGCCACTCCCTTCTGGCTTGTAGAGTTTCTGCTGAGAAATCAGCTGTTAACCTTATTGGAGTTCCCTTGTATGTTATTTGTCATTTTTCCCTTGTTGCTTTTAATGATTTTTCTTTGTCTTTAATTTTTGTCAGTTTGATTATTATGTGTCTTGGCATGATTCTCCTTGGGTTTATTCTGCCTAGGACTCTGTGCTTCCTGGACTTGGGTGGCTATTTCCTTTCCCATGTTAGGGAAGTTTTTGACTATAATCTCTTCAAATATTTTCTCGGGTCCTTTCTCTTCTCCTTCTGGGACCCCTATAATGCCAATGTTGGTGCATTCAATGTTGTCCCAGAGGGCTCTTAGCCTGTCTTCATTTCTTTTCTTTCTTTTTTCTTTTTTTCTTTTCCCCAGCAGTGAATTCCACCATTCTATCTTCCAGGTCACTTCTCTGTTCTTCCGCCTCATTTATTCTGCTATTGATTCCTTCTAGTGTATTTTTCATTTCAGTTATTGTATTGTTCATCTCTGTTTGTTTGTTCTTTAATTCTTTTAGGTCTTTGCTAAACATTTCTTGAATCTTCTCAATCTTTGCCTCTGTTCTTTTTCCGAGGTCCTGGATCATCTTCACTATCGTTATTCTGAATTCTTTTTCTGGAAAGTTGCCTATCTTCACTTCAGTTAATTGTTTTTCTGGGGTTTTATCTTGTTCTTTCATCAGATACATAGTCCTCTGACTTTTCATTTTGTCTGTCTTTCTGTGAATGTGTTTTTTGTTCCATAGGCTGCAGGATTGTAGTTCTTTTTGCTTCTGCTGTCTTATTTGTTGTCTTTTTGATGATAACCATTCTGACATGTTTCAGGTGGTAACTCATTCTGTCTTGATTTGCTTTTTGCTGATGATTAGAGATACTGAGCATCTAGGTCTGCTGGTCATCTGTATATCTTCTTTGGAAAACATCTATTCATGTCTTCTGCCTATTTTTTGATCTTTTTTTTTTGATGTTGACTGTGTTAGTTTTTAAATAAATTTTGGATATTAATCCCTTATTAGATGTACTGTTTGCAAACATGTTCTCCCATTCAGTAGGTTGCCTTTTCATTTTATGGATATTTTCCTTTGCTGTGCAAAAGTTTTTTAGTTTTCTGTAGTCCCATTTGTTATTTTTTCACTTTTGTTTCCCTTGCCTGAAGAGACAGATTCCCCCAAATATTGCTAAGACTGATGTCAAAGAGCATGCTGCTTTTGTTTTCTTCTAGGATTTTTATGGTTTTAAGTCTTACATTTAAGTCCTTAATCCATTTTGAGTTTATCTTTTATATGGTGTGAGAAAGTAGTCCAGTTTGATTCTTTTGCATATAGCTGTCCAGTTCCCCAACATAATTTATAGAAGAGGTGGTCTTTTCCCCATTGTATGCTTTTGCTTTCTTTGCTGTAAATTGATTGACCATATAAGTATATATAGGTTTTTTATGGGAATCTCTTCAGTTTCATTGATTAATGTGTCCATTTTTTGCCAGTACCATACTGTTTTGATTACTGTAGCTTTATAGTATAGTTTGAAATCAGGAAGAGTGATACCTCCAGCTTTGTTGTGCTTTTTTGATTGTTTTGGCTCTTCTGGGTCTTTTGTGTTTCCATTCAAATTTTAGAATTATTAGTTCTAGTCCTGTGAGAAATGCCATTGGTTTTTTGATAGGGATTGCATTGAATCTGTAGATTGCCTTGGGTAGTACAATTATTTTAACACTATTGATTCTTCCAAGCCATGAGCATGGTATATTTTCCCGTTTGTCTGTGACATCTTCAATTTCTTGGGAAGGCAGCTATGCTCACCATTATACCACCAATGCAGCACATGTCATATAATTTTCTGAGTACAGGTCCTTTACCTCCTTATTTTGATTTATTCCTAGGTATTTTATTCTTTTTGATACAGTGTAAATGGGACTATTTTCTTAATTTCTCTTTCTGATAGTTTATTGTTAGTTTATAGAAATACAACATATTTCTCCGTATTATTTCAGTATCCTGCAACTTTACAGAATTCATTGATGAGCTCTAGTAGTTTTGGGTGGTGTCTTTAGGGTTTTCAATATATAATATCATGTAATCTACAAACAGTGACAGTTTACTTCTTTCTTTCCAATTTGTATTCCTTTCATTTGTTTTTCTTGTCTGACTACTGTGACTAGAACTTCCAATACTATGTTGAATGAAAGTGGTGAGACTGGGTATCCTTGTCTTGCTCCTGATCTTAGAGGAAATACTTTCAGCTTTTCACCATTGAGTATGGTGTTGGCTGTAGGTTTGTAATGTATGACCTTTATTACTTTGGGGTACATTCCCTCTATACTTAATTTGTTGAGAGTTTTTATCATAAACAGATGTAATTTTGTTAAAAACCTTTTCTGCATCTATTGAGATAATCATATGATTTTCATTCTTCAGTTTGTTAAAGTTCAGTTTCATTCTTCAGTTTGTCAAGTTGACTGATTTGCAGATATTAAACCATCCTTGCATCTCTGGGATAAATCACACTTGATCATGTGTATGATCCTTTTAATGTATTATTAAATTTGATTTGCAAATATTTTACTGAGGATTTTTGCTTCCATGTTCATCAGTGATGTTGGTCTGTCATTTTCTTCTTTTTTTTTTTTTTTGGTGTCTTTGTCTGGTTTTGATATTAGTGTGATGCTGGGCTTATAGAATGAATTTGGTTGCATTCTTTCCTCTTGAATTTTTTGAAATAGTTTAAGGATAGGCATTAACTCTTCTTTAAATGTCTTTAAATGCCTGGCCAAATTCACATGTGAAGGTCCTGAAATTTTGTTTTCTGGGAATTTTTTGATTACTGATTCAATTTCATTACTAATAATTAACTTGTTTATATTTTGTATTTCTTCCTGATTCAGTCTTGGGAGATTGTACATTTCTACTAATTTATCCATTCCTTTTAGGTTGTTCATTATATTAGTGTATAATTGTTCATAGTAATCTCTAATAAACTTTTTTATTTCTGTGTTGTCAGTTGTGACTTCTCCTTTTTCATTTCTGATTATATTTATATGGTCCTCTCTCTTTTTCTTGATGAGTCTGGCTAAAATTTTATCAATTTTACTTATTATTTCAAAGAACCAACTCTTACTTTCATTGAACTAAATTTTTTTTTAGCCTCTGTTTTATTTACTTCCACTAATCTTTATTATTTCTGTTGTTCTACTAGTTTTGGGTTTTGTTTGTTCGTCTTTTCCTAGTTCCTTTAGGTGTAAGATTAGATTGTTAGAGATTTTTCTTGTTTCCTAAGGTAGGCTTGTTTCACTATAAACTTCCCTCTTAGAACTACTTCTGCTGAGTTCCATAGATTTTGGGCCATTATGTTCCATTTTCATTTGTCTCCAGGTATTTTTGATTTCCTCTTTGATCTCTTAAGTGATTCATTGGTTGTTCAGTAGCATGTTGTTTAGCCTCCACATGTTTCTTTTTTTTTTGCAGGTTTCTTATTGTAGTTGATTTCTAGTCTAGTATTGGGATTGGAAAGATGCTTGATATGATTTCAGTCTTCTTAAATTTATTGAGATTTGTTTTGTGGCCTAGGATGTGATCTATATTGGAGAATGTTCCATGTGCAATTGAAAAGAATGTGTATCCTGTTGTTTTTGGATGAAATATTCTGTATGTATCTTTTAAGTTCATCAGATCTTAATGTGTCATTAAGGCCAGTGTTTCCTTATTGATTTTCTGTCTGAATAATCTGTCCATTGATGTAAGTGGGGTGTTAAAGTCCCCTACTATTATTGTATTACTGTCAATTTCTCCCTATTTTTGTTAATATTTGATTTATGTATTTGCGTGCTCTTATGTTGGGTGCATATGTATTTACAACTGTTTTATCTTCTTTTTTGAATGATCCCTTTATCATTAAGTAATGTCTTTCTTTGTCTCTTGTAACAGTCTTTATTTTAAATTTTATTTTTTCTGATATAAGTATAGCTACTCCAACTTTCTTTTGATTTCCATTTGCATGGAATACCTTTTTCCATCCTTTCACTTTCAGTCTTTGTGTGTTTGTGTGTTTGGTTCTGAAATGAGTCTTTTGTAGGCAGCATATATATGGGTCTTGTTTTTGTATCCATTCAGCCACTCCATGTCTTTTGGTTGGAGCATTTAGTTTGATTACATTTAAAGAAATTATTGATAGCTATGGGCTCATTACCATTTTGTCAATTGTTTTCAGATTGTTTTTGTAGTTCTCTTTCATTCCTTTCTTCTTTTGATGTCTTCTGCTGGGATTTGATCACTATCTTTAGTGTTATATTTGGATTCCTTTCTCTTTTTTGTGTGTATCTATTATAGATGGTTGGTTTGTGGTTCACATATAACAACATATAACATATATATATATACACACACACACACACACACACATATATATATATATATGACTAATTTAATCTGATGATCTCTTAAGTTGAACATATTCTAGCAACTCTACTTTTTTCAATCCCCCTCATGTTTGATAATTTTGACACCATATTTTACATCTTTTTTTGTGTGTATCCCTTAACTATTTATTATGGGTATAGATGATTTTACTAATTTGTCTTTTAACTTTCCTATTAGTTTATAAGTGGTTGATTTATTACCTTTAATGTATGTTTGCCTTTACCAGTGAAAATTTTTCTTTTGTAATTTTCATATTTCTAGTTGTGGCCTTTTCTTTTCTGCTTAGAGAAGTCCCTTTATCATTTCTTGTAAGGCCAGTTTAGTGATGCTGAACTTATTTAGCTTTTGCTTATCTGTAAAACTCTTTATCTCTCCTTCAAATCTGTATGATAACCTTGCTGGGTAGAGTATTTGTGGTTGTAGGTTTTTTCCCTTTCATTACTTTGACTATATTGTGCCACTCCTTTCTGGCCTTTAGAGTTTCTGCTGAAAATCACCTGATGTCCTTATGGGAGTTCTCTTGTATGTAACTAGTTGCTTTTCTCTTGCTGCTTTTAAGATTTTCACTTTATCTTTAATTTTTGACTTTTTAATTATTTTGTATCTTGGTGTGGACCTCTTTGGGTTCATCTTCTTTGGGTCTCTGTGCTTCCTGGATATGGATATTTGTTTTCTTCCTCAGATTAGATAAGTTTTCAGCTATTATTTCTTCAAATAAGTTCTCTGCCTCTTTCTCTCTTTCTTCACCTTCCAGGACCCATATAATGTGAATGTTAATATGCTTGATGTTGTCTCAGAGGTCTCTTAAGTTATCCTCACTAATTTTTTTTTTCTTCTTTTCTGTTCCACTTGGTGATTTCCATTACTCTGTCTTCCAGTTCGCTGACTCATTCCTCTGTATCATCTAATCTACTGTTGATTCCTTCTAGTGTATTTTTTATTTCAGTTATTGTATTCTTCTGCTCTGTTTGGTTCTTATTTATATTTTCACATATTTGTTGAAATTCTTAGTGTTCATCTATTCTTCTCCAATGTTTGGTAAACATATTTATGATCATTACCTTGATCTCTTTATTGGGTAGATTGCTTATACCTACTTTGTTTAGTTCTTTTTCTGAGGTTTTGTCTTGTTCCTTTATTTGGAACATATTTGCTGTCTCTTCATTTTTCCCAATACTTTATGCTTATTTCTATGTGTTAGGAAGGTTGGTTGTGTTTCCTAATTTTGGAGAAGTGGCCTTATTTAAGTGTGTCCTATGGGGCCCAGCAGCATGCGTCCCTTAGTCACCAGAGCTATATGCTCCAGGGATGCTCCCTTTGTGAACTGTGTGCACCCTTCTTTAGTGGCAAGGCCAAATACTGTGGGGCAGGCTTGGCCTCTGTCCAGTTTGCTGTGAGGCTGTGTCTTGTGTGGTGGCTGTGGGCCTGCTAGAGGGAAGGGTAGGCTTCTTGCATGATTGGCTGTGTGTTCCAGGGTAGAGCAGGGCTGGTGCTGGTGTGCTGGGAAGCAGTGTTGACTCCTCATGGGCTGTCTCTGTGGCACTGGGGGGACTCAGGAATAGTGCTTGCCCCCTGGTGAGTGGATAAGCCCCTGGCACTAATATGCTAGAGAGAGGATTCCAAAATGGTGCTTGCCAGCACTGGTGTTACTGTGGTAGAATGAGCTCCCAAAATGGCTGCCACTAGTGTCTCATCCCCAAGAGGAGTCTTAGCTCCTCTTGCCTCTTTGGGACACTGTAAGATAAGCAAGTCTTTAGCTGTAGAAAATCTTTTCTGCTAGTCTTGGGTCATTCTCACAGGTAGTTGCCCTGTAAATAGTTGTAATCTTTGTTCATGAGAGGAGGTGAGTTCAGGGTCTTCCTATTTCACCATATTGGTTACCTCTAAAACACTGCATTAAATATTAATTCGTATGTCCTTCCTCCCCAATCCCCCACCCCCGCCACTACTGCTCTGTCTGAGGCTTCTCATCAGAGGGTCTGGTGTGAACTGTGTCCTCAGGCTGACTGAGTCAGTTGTTAGATTGGGATGCACATGATATCAGGTGATTTGGTGGATGTGGCACAAGCAAGAGTTGAAGCAGAGATTAAAGGTCAGTAGAAATCAAACTGGACAAACCTTAGCCATCAAAGCTGGCTGAAAGTGAAATTTTATGTTAAGCACTATTGATAGTTCTGAAAGCTTAATGTTCCCACACTTGATTTGAAATAAGTGAGCCTGCTTTTTGTTTTGCCTACCAAGCTTTGATTATCTTGCTCAAGTCACTTCTAAAGTAGCACTGATTTGGTCTTAAGAAGCTATGTTTATTACCTGTATTTTAGTGTTCTGATACCAGTGTGTCCAGGGTCACAGCCTACAGCTGTGCAGAATGCACACTGCCCAACTCCAAGGGTTGCCATTTGTGATGACTACAGTGTGAATGGCGCCACTTGGGATTACATACTTCAGGCTTCTTGGAGTGTAATTTTTCTACAGAGGATAACCTGCTAGTCATGTCTGTGCACTATGGGTATGGCAGTGTTTTCTTTACAGCCCTGTCTCCCTGGCAGGGATTGTAACCAGGACTTGATAATTACGGAATTACTCTGGATATTTATGAAAATTTGTGCTTTGTTTATAGAATACCACCTTAAAATGTCTGCATTCAATTTCATTGGCACCCCAGCCACTCTGGATTTCTTATGTGGGGGCAGGCGGTGGGGCAGTAAAGCTGAAATAAGTGCTACTCCATGGTATATGCTGCATGTATTTTTTTACTTCTCTTTTTCCAATTCCTTCCCCCAAGAGTAAGCTGAAGAAAATCTTTCTTTAAGTGTAACCTTTTTAAAAAAAGAAGTGCTTAACAGGAATTGATATTAACATTTTAGCAAAATATATAGAACCCCATCTAGCTTTTAATTTCAAAGTATACTTGCTTTTAAGAAACTTTAAAACTGATATTATCATTATTATAATGAACATTTACTAAGCTTTAATAATTCACGACTAAAACAAAGCATTATGAGTGGTTAACCTTATAGTTGGATTTCTGCAAAAATAAAAATTTCTAATTAAAACAATACAAAGGCTGTATTCTCCACTCTTTACATTGTGGGTTAGCTAAGCCTTTTTATATTAACAATTAACATTATTATTAATCTAAATTCTGATGTACATTAAACTTCTTTCCTACAAAACCAGAAGGCTTTGGCACCAACTGTTGTTGTTATCCTGGTATTTCTAACAGATGCTTTTGAATAATTCCCTTTGGTACTATAGGGATATGCTCTCTGATAGCTTTATTCAGAATTATTCACATTTCTACAGAAGCACTCACTTTATGCTATATAGACTGAAGAGCCAAAAAAAATTGTCTTTGTGGACTATGATGAGTTATTGATCTCATTTGGTCAGCCTCAGAGGAGCTTATTTAGCTTTCAGTGTGCTGTATTGTTATGTCCAGACATAGGAGATATACAAAGAGAAAAAACATCCTATAACCACCTTATAGTCTCACTTTCCAGTCCTGGATTCCTCTTGCTATGCCAGCAGAGTTAGCAGGTGTTCTAACCAACAGAATCAAGTCCCTAAGCCTCAGAAGTCTTTGACGTGCTGGGCAACAATCTCCCTGGTTAATGTTACACTGATCATTTTAGGTCTCCTCTGATTGGGTGGGGTCAGAGCAAACCTTGGTACTTTGTAGTTCTTATTTCTCCCTATGTTCTGCATTTGTTTCCCTATTTGGTTGGGCAACTAGATGGTCCCCAGCTTTGAGAATGCACATGACCTATGACTGATTGAAGTTCAGACAAGGTTTTGTTCTTCCCAATTTAGGAACATGTGCTAGATGCACATTATTTAGGGAGAGGGAAAGACATTTTCAAAAGGTAAACACTGAATTTTTATTATTCAGCCCTCATTCAGCAACTCCTGTTGACTCATACTCTCTTGTCTCTGTTAGTAGGTTGGTGTGGGGCAGAGGTTAGTACTGTGGAGTTTTGCATTCAAATAGACATAGGTCCTGACCACGGTCCTCCACTTACAAACCTCATGACCTTGGGAAATGTACTCAGCTGAGCCTAAATTTCCTAATATGCACAACTGTGGGTTATTAATGCATATTTAATAGAGTAAAAGTGAAGCTTAATTATGATGATATAAATAAGATTATTAAGGCCCCTCATTATATAAGCCCTCATTAAATGGTAGTTCTTATTGTTGTCTTCCAGAGCCTGAACAAATGGGAATCTGCATTAAAATCTGCCTCTGAGGGTAGAAATTCCATAACTGGCAGATACGCTCCCATTATATTTCCTTCTCAAGTGTTCAGGTTAACCTTGTTGGCTTCTTTTCATTTCCTTTTCTCATTTTCTTTCTTTTGACACTTTCCCATTGACTCTGTCCTGGGATCTATATGTGTCTGCTGGTCCTCCTGCTGCAGACGACAGGGTCTGGTCTAGGGTGAGATGAGTGAGACACTTGCTTTAGGTGTAAAATTTAGGGGGCCACCAAAAAACTCAGCAGTCAAGAGAAACAATTTTAAATGTAATATGTTTAAAAAATCAAACTTATGCAGCAAAGATTCAAATTGAACAAAATATCAAAAATTTAAATAAAGAAAGCAATCAATCCTGCACTTACATGACTCAGCCTCACCTGAATCCGGGCCCTGGCAGATAATATTTTACCCCATCTTTCGTAATTCAACATGTGAGAAGAATTTCCTTAGGCCACATTGGCTTGTACTTGCAGTCAGAATGCAAGTTATAAGCACTGCCATTCTTTTCTCATTGGCCCTGCAACTGCTGGACTGTGACCCCTCCAGCTTCCTCTCTGTGATAAGAAAGGTGAATGTTCCTGAGACACACTGCTACTAGCTCTCAGGTTACCATCCTTGGCACCTCCCTGAAATTCTATTAGAAACGTCCACTTGTCCCTTAATTACTGTATTTCTCCACTACTGCATCTGTATCCTACTAGAGGCAGAGGACAATAGTGGGGATATGAGCACTGGAGAGAAGCTACAAAAAGCTGGTATAACTTTAAGAAATGTATCTACACTGGGATATGAGCACTCATTCTCTATGTTTGGTTTCTTTATTCTCACACACTTCCATTTAACATGCTTTTGCTTTGGAGCCCTCTTACCTGAGGAGTAACTTACCTACCTTTTTTTCTGACTTGAGTTTTTTCCTGACTTCTTTCTTTCTCTGCTATAGGGTCTGTAGTGATATACCCTCTTTCATTTCTAGGATGTAGAAATAAAAAGGTTTTTGTTCTCTTATCTTGTGACCTTACTGAATTTACTTATTACTTCTAGAAAGTTTCAGTAGATTCTTTGGGATTTTCTACACAGATAACCTTGTCATTTGCAAATAGGGACAGTTTTATTTCTTCCTTTTCAAGCTGTATGACTTTTGTTTCTTTCACTTGCCTTACTGTACTTTTTAGAACTTCCAGCACTATATTGAATAAGAATAGTGAAACAGACATCTTTTCTCGTCTTGTTCTTGATCTTAGGGGGAAAGCATTCAGTCTTTCACTGTTAGGAAGGTTAGCTGTAGGTTTTCTTGTAGATGCTTATTATCATGTTAAAAATATTCCCTTTTATTACTATTTTTTCATTATGATGAAGAATTTTAATTTTGTCATGTTTTTTATGCATCAATTGATAGAATCATGGGATTTTTTTCTTTAGCCTGTTGATGTGATGGATTAAATTAATTGATTTTCAAATGTTCAGCCAGCCTTTCATCCCTGGAATAAACTCCACTTGGTCCTGGTGCCTGATTCTTTTTACACATTGCTGGATTCTATTTGCCAATATTTAGTTAAGAATTTTCGTATCTATATTCACAAGGAATAATGGTCCATAGTTTTCTTATTTTGTACTATTTTTTTTTCTAGTTTTCATATCAGATAATACTAGCTTCATGAAATGAATTGAGAAGTATTCCTTTCTGGAAGAAATTGTGTAGAATTTGTGTTAATTCTTCTTTATTTGGTTGAATTTCTTAGTGAAATAATCTGTGTCAGGAGAGCCCTTTTTGGGGGAGTTTTAAAATTATAAACTCAATTTCCATAATAGTTATAGAGCTATTAAAATTGTCTATTTCATATCATGTGAACTGTGATAGTTTGTGCATTTTGAGGAATTGGCCCATTTCATGTAAGTTGTCATATTAATGTGTGTATTATTTCTTATTTTCTTTTTGATGTCTATAGGATCTGTAGTGCTATCCACTATTTCAATCCTGGTATTTGTAAGGTGTGTCTTCTCTCTTTTCTTCTTTGTCAATCTTGCTAGAATTTTGTCAATATTGATGATCTTTTCAAAGAACCAACTCTTTGTCTTCTTAACTTTTTTTCTACTTTTTTCTATTTTCAATTTCAATTTCTTCTTTTCTTCTTGCTTTAGGTTTACTTTGTTCTTCTTTTTCTGGGTTCTTGAGGTATGAGCTTTGATTGTTGATTTGAGAATTTTTTCTGTTCTATAATGTAAGCATTTAGGTCTTTAAATTTCCCTCTCAACACTGGTTTAGCTGTGTAACACAAATTTTGGTGTGTTGTATTTCCATTTTCATTCATTTAATAGAACTTTTTGATTTTCCTTGAGACTTCTTTGAACGAAGTAATAAGTGTGCCTCATTACGGTTCCCCACTTGGTTTCTATGGACACCAAGGGTGTATGGCCTCTTTATTGCTGGGAGATAATGAAAGTTGACTCTCCACTAGGACTTCTCTGACACCACCCCAGCAGGGAGCTGTAGGGGATCCTTGTTACTGTCAGGTGGGAATGGAAGGCCATGTTCTGGCAGGAGGTGAAGCATGTTACTGCCTGATGGGATGAATGTCCTGTCTCCTGTCCAGCCTTCTCTGACACCATCCTGGAAGAGTGGGGTGAAGTGCCTCATTACAGCCAGGTGAGTGTGAAAGTCTAGGTTCCCCACTCAGCCTTGCTTGGCACTGGTAGAAGTGGAGCCATAGGTTTTTGTATGTGTTTGGTGCACTAGTGCCTTTATTGTCTAAATGATTTCTGTCTTGGTAGGCTGCCCCTTTCCCAATCCTTGGCTAGAAAGAGCAGGCTTTTGTTACGCCATTTTTGTTTTTACTTATTTATGTTTCTGACTTGTCTTCTTTATCTCCAAGTATGGGATATGTGAAGCAGAAAGGAAACTCAAGGGACTTATCACAGTGCTGTTCCTTGGGTCACAAGGTCCCTAGCTGAGTTGCTTCTTCTCTCAAAATTTCAGAGTCTTATTACATTTGTTCTGTATATAATGCCCAAGGTTTTTAGTTTTACTTATTGGGGGAATAGGTAAAAGAATGTCAACTCCATGTTTCTGGAAGCAGAAGTCTCCCCTTTATGATTTTTGATGACTTATTATATATTGATCTTATATATGATCTTACATATGCTTTTTTATATGATCAGATCTACTAGTTCTGAGCTATGATATTTCATACTAATATAATGAAACTACAACTTTTAAATTTTGTGAGAGTACTTCACCTTAAATTGATCTAGCTTTATAATGTATTTTAATATCTGATTAAATTAATGTTTTTCAGCTTCCTGATGAACTTCAGTGTCAAAATGCCAACAAAACTTTGGACATCACCAAGAACAGTATTAGGAAACAAATCTTTTTATTACCTCTCTTTAAAACTAGAATGCATCTACACCATGAGCATCTACAGTAGCAGCTGTTGCACTGCCCTTGAATGGTGTGTTGGAACTAGAAAAGTCCCAAAATAGATAGTCCAAGTAGTTTGTAGCTTAGATAATGTATATACAGATTTACTCAATGAGTCCCCAAAGACTTGGAAAAGCGATAGCCTTTGATACTTTAGTGATTTTTAGGACATTTAAGCAGGACTTTGCACAGTTAATGTAAAATAATGGATCTCTGTCTGATGCCTCAATATAACAGCTCATCTTCAATTTGGAGCAATTGAGATTAGAACACATAACACACACCCTCTCAGGACAGTGACACTTGATTACGTCTTTCCAGGACTAGCCTTGTCTATCCTTTAAAAATGTTGGCCAACATTTCTATACCAGTGTAAGTGCAATAATTCAGATTTATCGATATCTGATAGCTCTCTTCCATTATAGAATTTGTTGTTTAGAAATAATGTCAGCCACTTTTTTTCTTTCCAACTCCTTTCTCTCAATCAGCTGCTCTCCTTTTACTTTTGTGTTTCTGGGATCAAAGTGACAAATTCTTTTCAAGTTCCCATTTTGCCTTAGCATTCAGGGACCTCAGGTCGCTTAAATATTTTCCTGGTCATTCAGCAATTTCCCCATGTAACGGATCTGGCAACATAGTGGAGTTCAAAGGCATAACTAACTACAAATGGGAATCTAACTATACCAGAGACTACATGTCTCTTTCACTTCCTTGTTTTAAAAAGACAGAAGTTGAACTTTGTTTTGAAATGAAATGATAAAATTATACATCCTGCCTTTTTTTTTTATCCTTCTGGTTAGGATTTTGGGACACTATTGCTGAATTAGAAATGTATGTTAATATATGGTACTGCAATCATAATGTTAAAATAAAAAGTATTCCAAAAGCCAAGCAATTAAGAATGAGTATATGTTTATGTGGGGTAAGTCAGTTTTTAATAATTAGTGTCTAAAAGGTGGAAACTGACTTAATAATTTTTTCCTTTATATAATGTTAATATGGCTAAATATTTTCCATGAAGATTCAGTTACAGTGATTCAGATTTGGAGATTAAATTTTTATTTTGGCTATTTTATGATCATCTTCCATTGTGTCTGGAGAATTTAGGTCAAGCAGTTAGAATTTACATGAAATTTATTAGAGTCTTCAATTTTTCCGTCCATGAATTATAAGATATTGTGTAATTAAAAAGCACAATTAATATTTTGGCATTTTTGAAATTGGGAAGTATCTGCTCATACAAAATAAAAAAAAGCTCATCTCAGAGCTTTTACAGTGATGGAAATATTCTTATTTATTGATATCCTTTTCATTTACATAGCTCTCAAATTTATGTTTCTGTCATTTGTTTGTTGACTGAGAAATTTTCCTAAGCATGTAATACACGTGTAAATTGAATAGCTTACCTTCATTATCATCTGAATTATGATAGTAATTTCTAGTAGCTATTAAGTGAATTGTGTTTATTTGTTACTATATTTATTCATTTAATAATTAACCTGTTAGCCTCAATTATGTATTTTCCTTTAATTTAAAATTGATTGGACAAAGTGAATTCTCTTTTGCTCTCCTTTCCATGAGCCAATATAATTTTACTAATCCATAGAGACTAGCAGGAGCATAAGGCTCATTCTGGTAATCATTGTATTTAAATTAATGATCCTGGTTTGCAAAGTTGGAGGTAGAGGAGGGAGGAGATGATGGCAAACCCTTCAAGCACATAGCGGAAAGAAGACACAAGATGAGAGTGAAGTGCCTCAGAGAAGGTGAGAACATTGAAAAATGTGGATATTCATATAAAATAGGGTTGTCTAATGAATACGGGAACAATGAAATAATGTGCTCATCCTAAGGGGATTAAGTTCATTGTGTTGCTCATCTCAAGAAACATTTTATCTACTCATAATGACTAGATAAAAATTTAATAGATATTAGCATAACTGAACCTGCACTCACACGTGACTCCTCAAACTCACACCTACATTGAGAATGGGACCAAGAAAGATGCCTTGTTCATGATTTTAAATCAGGCCTTTGAAAGTGATTAAAGTGATTATTTCAGAACAATGGATAAAAACTTGTGTATCAGGAAAATAAGCATTAAGAAGCATGTTGTTTGGACCTTGTTTTTATCCTCATCAAACCAGAGAGGGCAAAATTTGAAACTAGGGGTGCGATTAAAGGAACATACACTGCCCTGCATAATAAAGTAGGCTGGCAGCCATACAGATCATCAGGCAATTGGAGACATGCTTATCTTCCTCATGGATCTGTACCGTGCTGTCTCTGAGGAATAGTAATCTTTACCTGGGGTATGAATATGTGTGTTATGTTGGGTATTGTGATTAATATAACCGTTACTTGCTTGACAACTGGAGGAACAAGGCCTATCTAAGGCCACACTGGTAAAGAGATGTCAAGTGAGCCCAGGCTCAAAGCAATACTCACATCCCGACAGTTCTGTAGAACATGACCACCAAAGCCACCTTGGCCCTTCTCTTGCTGGCCCTTGAGCAGTTTTCTCAGGCCTGGGAGATGAGCTATTGCCATGAATCAACCACTGTGTTTTGTGGAAAGGCTTCCTCAAAGAGGACAGAGATTAAAAGGAGGAAAGACTTATTTTTGGAACAGGTAGAGTATTAGTAAGGTAGACTTGAGGATTGGGGAGCACATTTAGCAACTTGGAATAGTCACAGAGGGTAAAGGTTTATACTTGTTAGATGATGTCCTCATTGACTACAGGAAAAGTAATGTCAGAGAATTTAATTTTTGCTTTAATATTCCCTGCATCTATTCCCAAGGCTTCACTAAAATCTTGTGTGCACTTAAAAACTTGTGTGCATGTTGTTAAGAATGAAGTGAAAGAGCAGTAAAGGGAAATATGACTTGCCTTATTCATTCCTGTCCACATTTATTACACCAGTGGAACCCATTCAAAAAGAGTGGTGACCTAGTGAAAAGAATGTATAAAATACCAGAAAAAAATTAAGCAGAGGCCAATGGCAGTGCTGGGAATGATGAAGAGAAACACATATATTGGAGGAGCAACTTTTGGGTCATTCTCTGGAAGGTGTCTGGGAGTGGGAAGAGGAATAGATTGATGTGGGCTGCACAACTAAATAAGTATCAGTGAACATTTTCCTTAGCCCTTATCCTGGTTCTTTTCAATGATGCTTGACTTGGATAGAAATGGTTCGAGTTATGCTAAGCAAACGTAATTCTACTTTATCCTGAAGGAATCACCTCTAATGATAATTTCTTTTTTGAAATAACTTTTTCTACTTTAGATATAATTTGAAATGAGTCCTTAATGATTAAAGTCTTTAGAATTTAATTTTTATAGAAGGTTGTAATTATGATTCTCTTATTTGTAACATCTTTTCTACAAATTGGAAGAATGAAACCTTCACAGGCTAATTTCTGTTATCTGTGATTCAGGTTACTTAGCTTTGCCCTTGGTATTATCACAAGGTGTTTCCCTGGTCCCTTGATTTATATCAGTATGTAATCTATTCTGTTGTTGTTAAAAAACACATTTGGAAAGTTTATTTTCTAGGTCATTTCCCTTATATCCATTCTAAAAACCTTATATAACTTTGCCCTAGAGGATTTCAGTATAGCTATAACAGAAGAATTTCTTTTCTTTATAATGCTTTATCCTGTGGCCATGTGTCCATCCTGTAATGGGCATATGTTCTATTCTCCATAGCAACAATTCCAAATATAGGAATTTTATATACCCTTCAGGGCTTTGAATCACTGAAAAATTTGTATCTTAATGCAAATTTTGTACCTCAGTTCTTCTCTGGGGAGAGGGTCTATCTATAGCTTTTATCAGATCATTGAAGTTGCCCATGACCCAAAAAAGAATAAGAAGCCTTGCAACAGAATGTCATCTAGAATTTTTGCAGTATTCAGTGACCCTATGTAAATAGGGATAGGCCAAGCTTGTTCAACACTGAGATTTGTAAGTCAAGGACATTCATTGTGATGATGAGAGTAGGGGCTGGTGCAGACAAAGCAAAAAGGAATGGCGGGGGAGTGGGAAATGGTCAAATCTGATGTTGATTTTTTTTTTTTCTTTTAAGTACATTTACTCAATGTTTATTGTCAGTGATACTGAAACACTTCATTTTGTGCTTGCAATTTGAGACGTAATTACAAAGATTTATTTCTAAGACAAGAAAGGTTGATATTTTTATAAAGTTCATGAACTTTTAATGACTTCTATTTGTTTGATTCATTTTTCTTTGCCTTTTGCATTCATGTTGTGTCTTTGATTATTAACACAATAGGTGTGACCCACTAAGTATGTATAAATAAATTTAAATGTAATTTTGCTCAAACCCCCGAGCTTTCTTTTCTTTTTTCTTTTTTTAATATTTTATTGAAGTACAGTTGATTTACAATGTGTTAATTTCTGCTGTACAGCAAATGATTCGTACATATATATTCTTTTTCATATTCTTTTCCATTATAGTTTATCACAGGATATTGAATATAGTTCCCTGTGCTATATAGTAGGACCTTGTAGTTTATCCATCCTATATATACTAGTTTGCATCTGCTAACTTCCAGTCTTTCCCTCCTCCACTCCCCCTCCCCCTTGACAACCAGAAGTTTGTTCTCTATGTCTGTGAGTCTGTTTCTGTTTTGTAGATATGTTCATTTGGGCTGTATTTTAGATTCCACATATAAGTGATATTGTATGGTATTTGTCTTTCTCTGTCTGACTTACTTCACTTAGTATGATAATCTCGAGGTCCATCCATGTTGCTGCAAATGACATTATTTCATTGTTTTTTCTGGCTGAGTAATATTCCATTGTGTGTGTGTGTATATATATATATATATATATATATATATATATATATATATATATATATATATATATATATATATATAAAATATCTTCTGTATCCATCCGTCAATGGACATTTAGGTTGTTTCCATGTCTTGGCTATTGTAAATAGTGCTACTGTGATCATAGGAGTGCATATATCTTTTCAAGTTATAGTTTTGTCTGGGTGTATGCCCAAAAGTGTGATTGCTGGATCATGTAGTAACTCTATTTTAGTTTTTTGAGAAACCTCCACATTGTTTTCCATAGTGGTTGCACCAATTTTCATTTCCACTAACAGTGTAAGAACATTCCTTTTTCTCCACATCTTCTCCAATATTTATTATTTGTAGACTTTTTAATGATGGCAATTCTGACCAGTGTGAGGTGGTACGTTATTGTAGTTTTGATTTGCATTTCTCTAATAATTAGCAATGATGAGTCTCTTTTCATATGCCTATTGGCCATCTGTATGTCTTCTTTGGAGAAATGTCTATTTAGGTCTTCTGCCCATTTTTCTATCGGGTTGTTTGTATTTTTTGTTGTTGAGTTGTATGGGCTGTTTGTATATTTTAGAAATTAAGCCCTTGTCAGTTGCATCATTTGCAAATATTTTCTTCCAGTCTGTAGGTTGTCTTTTCGTTTTGTTTGTGGTTTTCTTTGATGAGCAAATCTTATAAGTTTGATTAGGTCCAATTTGTTTATTTTTGCTTTTATTTCTATTGCCTTGGGAGATTGACCTAAGAAAACATTAGTATGATTTATGTCAAATAATGTTTTGCTTATGTTCTCTTCTAGGAGTTTTATGGTGTAATGTCTTATATTTAAGTTTTTAAGCCATTTTGAGTTTATTTTTGTGTATGGTGTGAAGGTGTGTTCTAACTCAGCTTTCTTTTCTCTTTTTTCAGATTCAAGAGAACCTTGCAAGTCATCTTTGACCATTCCATCTTACCCTATCTTACCCACCTTTCCTCTCCATGTATAATGCAAGTACCCTTGAATCCATCTCTAACTCTTCAGGTTTGTTATTGTCATTGCCTTAGTTTAGGTTGGATTATTCAGTGGCTTCCCAACTAGTCTTCTTGTTCCTTGTCTAACACCCATGAATCCACCTAGAAATGATCCTTCTAAAATGTACATCTGATCTTGCAGCTTCCCTGCTTAAAAGCTTTCAATGGATTTTTACAACTTTCATGAAAATTTTCAAACCATTTAGCTTTAGCACACATGAAGCTCTTCATGAAATGGCTCTTACAAGTCTCTATCTTCAACTTTTACTTGTTACACTTTAGTCATAGCACCTATATGTAGCATCTGGCATGGCTCACAATACTTTATAGCCATAAACTTTTGTTTTGTAGAAACAAAAGCAACAATAATAACTTCATCATCCTCAGTAAGAGTAGCCAGCATTTGCTGATCATATATTCTGACCCTGGCATTGTGTTTTGCACATTTACATATGTTATTTCATGTAATCACAACAGTTCCACCTAGTAAACTTACTACTGTTAGACCCATTTTACTAAGGGATAAGAAACTTGATGGATACTCTTAGAATAAGTGAAAGTGAGTCCAAACCCAGGTCTCTCTGACTCTTCTCACATACTATTTTCTGTGCCTGAAATGTTTTTCCTCTTCTACATAGTAATTCTTTCTTTCAAAGCAACCCAAACATCATCTTAACTTAGGAACATTTTTTGACATCCCTCGCCATTATGATTTAGATGATTTTTTTATGTCTTTCTGAGGAGGCTTCTAAATACCTCTATTATAATATTTTTTATCATGTCCTAATAAATTTATTAATTTTCTTTTACTGTTTGGCCAGCTATAGGCTCCTGAGACTGCATTTGTAAATTTGTTAACAATTTTCTACAATTGGGTTATTTGAGGGCAGCTGAACTCAAAGTATAGTCTCCAGACTAGCAGAATTAATCTCACCTGGGAACTTATTGGAACTACAAATCATTTGACCTCACTCTGGATCTACTGAAGAAGAAAATCTGGAGGTAGAGCCCTGCAATAGATGTTTAAATTAGCCTCCCAGGTAATTATGATTTACATCAAAATTTGAGAATCACTGTTGCATTAGAGACTGATCTAATCCTACTCCAATCTAGGTTATGTTCCCCTCACATGTACCCACCCATCTCCCCCATTCTACCATGCCATGCTTACTTCTGATATAGTATTTAGGAGATTATATTATACCACACTATATAATTGTTTATCTTTCTGACAAGACTGTAATCTGTCTGAGGGTAGGGATTATGATTTACCCAATCATCCTATTGCCTCACTCACCTAGCATATAGTAGTTATTTGGGAAGTATTTGCTGTTGAATATAATAAGGTGCATCTGTGATGTGAACAGCTGCATTTCATCCTATTTTAAATTTTATTTATAAAATTAATTAATTAAATTGATGATAAGGATTTTATTATAATTTTTGAATTGCATAAGATAAATTTAGTTTTAGGTAAGTTAGGGGAAATAAGAGACAAATACTTTTGGACTTTACTGATGCCCATGAGCATAGCATAAGATGTTTCCTATTATTTTTGGTTTCATGATAAAATGAAATCATCATAGCTGTAAATCTTAAATCTTAGACTGGCTAATATTAAACTTACCAATGTTCTCTCAAAAATCTGTTCAAGTTCCTAGGTGAAGGCAAATATACTTGGGTACATTTAAGGACAAATCAATAAATCTTATTTTAGGGAAGAAAGGATGATACATTTCTATTTACATTTCTACTAGTATTTTTGGCTTTTGTTTTTCACCTGTACTATCACCCCAGGCTGGCAAGACATTACATGTTGGGCCACTCACATGCTCTGATCTAAGACTCTGCTGCTTCCTTTGAGAGTCATAAGTTTTTGAAAAGTAGGTATGAGTAACCAAAATAATAGCAGCCTTCAATTTAATTAAACTCAACATTTATGAACAACCACCTGCATTCTAAGCATGTATTTATGAATTTAGAGATGATTAAATCATACTGACTCAGATGATGTAGTTATCATTAAGATATTCAGAGATACTTAATGATAACGTTATGATCAAGTTACTCTTAGAGCTTAATGGGGGAAGAGAAACATAGCTGAACCAATTTGAGTTACTTTATTTGAATTACTATATTGATTCTTATTCTTTGATCCTATTTTACTCCTGATACAGCCTTAACCTTCTCTCTTTTTTTCCCTTTCACTGTAGTTTGGCCTCTTTCTTTGTTGTGTATTGATTCTTCTTCCTTAGAGGCACTCACACCTAAAAGCTCATTTCTTTTTTGTAGATGTGTAATATTAAATTATGCAGATAATCACACAATTTCAGATCTGGTCCTTTAAAAAAAACCTCAAGAATAAGGAAAATGGCTAAGCTGGGTTGCTGCCCAGATCACTTGATAGGCTATGTGCTTACTCAGTTCAGGCAGATTCATGGACTGATTCAAAAGTAACCACATGTGATTCTGAGTTTTTTCTAGAAAACCATTCAGGAGGCTAAGAGGCTTGTCCTAAAATTAGGGTTACAGGAAAACAAGGCTTGTTACTTCAAGTCTAATTTCGTATTCATAGGGATGCACTGTAGGATTTTATCAGCTTATTATCCATTTGGTTTAAGACAGCAGGTGCATGGCACATGGTCCATTACAACATTCTGGATCCAGTTCTTTTGAATGAGTAAAGACGGTGTGGGGGGAGCAAAGGGATTCCAGGCATTCTTTAGAAGTGAGAAATATTTGATATGAAGGAAAATTTTAGGAGCCGTTTCCCCTTCCAACCAATTAAAGACAGTAACCAATTTAAAAAAATCATAAATAAGAAATAGCAATTGGTGATTGCTATAAATAAAACACTGAATGGAGAGTAAAAAATTTGAAATAGAATTTGATGTTAGAAGGGGAATCTTTATGGTCATGGTACTTAATGACAAAATGTATATTTTTCCAGGAAAGTGTTAGGAAAACCTTTTTTTTGGATTAAAGAATTTTGGAGCTGGGAAGAGATCTAAGATATTATTTTTTCCCATTTTCATAATATATACAAGTGGAAACTGAGATTGAATCAGCTCCCTGACCAATTGTAGAATCATTGTATTTGAGAGGTTCAAAGATGTGAAAGATTGTTTAATCAAACCACCATCTGAGGTCTGAATCTGTTCTTCAATGAGTACTAGAATTTGAGGCTGAAAAGGACACTGCATAATTTTTTTCTGTTGTCCTTTGATCTGAGGTGTGAAACCTTGCATGACATCATTCTTAAGAGATTATCAAATTACTATTTAATAATTCTTGTATTTATGGTAGTTATCATTTTTTAAAGTTGCCTTGAACACTAAATTAGTGGATACAAAATCATTGCGCCTAGGAGAAATATGGGGTTAGGTTCCTGCCAGCCTCTGGTCACAACATTTTTGTAAACCAATCAATACATAACTTTCTTTTATGTGTTTTTCTGTTTAAAGCACCTTATCTAATATGTAATGTTGGTTCATTAACTTTGAACTCATGGCCAAAAGCACTATAACCTATGCCTCAAGGAAGTTTATTTAATACATGTGTTTTCTTTGTAAGGCACATCACAGCCTTTTTGTGACTAGGAACACTAGACAGCCCTTCAGCAGTATGCTTGGGGCAAATTTTAAACAGTGAAATCCCTCCAAAAAAGGACAAAAATTTGAAAACTGTGGCACTAAATAGACCATGAAAAGACTACTTTTTTTACTTTATTTTTTTACTTTACTTTTCTACTTTTTTACTACTACTTCAGTATGAGAGCTGAAGCAAAAGGCAGGAGGGTGCCTTGTTCTACCTCAGCTGGGAATATGCTTGCAGGTGACTCAGATACAGCTCTATGCATGCCCATCCTGGGAATGACCATGACTGTGAAAGCACCATGAGTATTGATTTGGAAGGTACAAGTAAATTTAGTGAGTAGGTGAATTCACAGATATGGAATCTGTGAATAATGACGTATATTTTCAACTTCAGGAAATAATATGAATTGAGGCTGACAACTCAAGTCCACCTTTGGGTATCTCTACCTTCCTGTGAAGTCTGTCCCTCGTTTCTCATTCTGTCCCCCAGGGACACAAGTAGGTATAACATTTTCATCTCCTATAAGCCATTCAAACATCTGCAGGGAGCCACTCCTAAATCCGTTTTCCTTTTTTTCCTACTATTTTTTTTTTTTTTTTTTGGCCACACCATGGAAAATAGTGACCATAGATTGATCCATTGCCCTGAATCCTGTGCCCCAACTCATGCAAGTTCTGTCACTGCAACAAACCTCCAAGTAGTAATCACCCAGTAAACATAGGAAAAACCTCAGATTATAGATGATTAGTCACTTCTGTCTTTCATTTTATCCTAGACCCCACCTGTTCACTCTGGAGAGGAAAACAACAGAGTCAGGCCTAGAATCTCTCTTAAATCCTAGTTATGTGTATACTTTCTACATTGTGCTCCCAGCAAAATAGTTCTGTAAATAACATTTGGTTCCTACTTTAACAATAGCTCCAAAAGACTAGCCCACCCCAAACATGTTACTTGTAAAAGAGGAATTTTATGGTCATGGTACTTGATGACAAAATGTCTATTTTTCCTTTAATCTAAACTTTAGTTTTAGATCAAACAAAAAGAAACTCCCATTTCATTGGTGTTCTTTGGTATCTGAGAAAGGGCTATAACTGCAGAGTGGAGAGGATCAACAGTGGTAGCCCAGAAGCTGGAAACTTGGGTCTTTGGGCCAGTCTGTCCTGCAGATATGTTTGTTGAGCCCATACATTGTTGCTATTCACAGGGTTTAAGTTATTATTACTTCTTTGAATTAGTGGGTATCATTTCAAAATCAAGGAATTTGACATAAAATTCTGGATTTCTGGCTTGTCCTGGAAAATCAGATGACTGCACTGGGCTTACTTTTCTATAAGGGAATACTTGATGGAGTTTTGTGGTAGCCGCCCCTTTAGATGGGATGTGTGCTTTTTGATTTGATAGTTTCCAATACTTTGTGTTGTCTCCCCAACTCTGAGGTTCTCCCTGACTCACTCCTACAGTTACTTAAGTTTGTGACTCCTGTATTATCAGCTAAGAGAATTGGAATCTTTCATATCCCAATGCTTTAAACTAGTTTTATTTATGCAACGTAATTGTAGTATTAAAAATGTGTGATGTATACTGAGTGTACTATTTGAGAATCTTATTGTGTACTATAGGTTGAATATAATATTCTTAGTAATAAGCTGGAAAGAAAGTTCTAATTAAGTTTATACATCATTAAAAAGCTGTACTCTTTTGTGCTTCCTATTCTTGGCAGCTTTAGTATTCCTTATTGTCAGTTTCTTCCCTGTAGGTGAGCATTTGGAGGCAAGCTTCAACACCTACCACTTGCTCAGGTGTGTTATATGGGCAATATTGAAATCATTTTGCATATTCAAAGTTATGCCTTCTGGCCACTGTGCACAATTCTCAAGGCATGTTGAATAAATGCCTTGGGGGGCGTAAAATCCAAAGTCTAAACATCATTGCTTCTTTACTTCTTCTTATTCATTACCTTCAAAGCATAGCCTTTGTCCAACCACAATAAAATGCCTCCAGACAATAGACAGTGACTCAATGAATCAGCGATTAGAGGAGAAAGATCTGTACCTAAAATAACAACAGTAGTAACATCAACAAAAACAGCCACAGCTGTAACAGCTGCAACACAATCTCAGACTCTTACCATTGGCCTCTCTCTCCCTCAATATTAACAAGTTGAGAAGGTGGGACTGCCTTCCTGGCCTCCATAATTATATTATGTGGGAGTCTTAGGACATTTTTCCTCTGTAAGACAGAGTTGATGTTCAAGTTGTCACAATTTTTCTTTTACTCAAATGTCACAGTGGGGGAGTGAACATTCCTTTTGATGATATAACCTGTATCACTGTCTTCTCTGGGCCAGATATTCACTACCTTGTTTTTGACATGTACATATATGGATCTTGTTTATTACAAGTTCAAACTTCTGCTTTGGGAATGAGTTTTAAGGATTAGTTTTGTGTTTTCACTTTAGAAATATGTGGTGATGCAAATTTAACGGCTTTGTGATACAGCTATTGCAAGTAAGTCATGTTGGTTCATGGACATTTGCCCTTATGCGATATGATCGTTAAATACATGATTGTGATGTCAAAGACTCCCTTATCATCTTCTCTGTCACGTTGGAAATCTACCATTTGTTGTGGAAGAATTGTGACTCTAACATTTCACCAGATTGGAGCACAGATTATATCTCACCCTCTTTTTCTCTTAAATGGGTTTTTTTTTTTGAAAAATTATTTATTTATTATTATTATTATTTTTTTTGGCTGTATTGGGTCTTCGTTTCTGTGCAAAGGCTTTCTCTAGTTGCGGCAAGTGGGGGCCACTCTTCATTGCGGTGCGCGGGCCTCTCACTGTCGCGGCCTCTCTTGTTGCAGAGCACAGGCTCCAGACGCGCAGGCTCAGTGGTTGTGGTTCACGGGCCCAGTTGTTCCACGGCATGTGGGATCTTCCCAGACCAGGGCTCGAACCCGTGTCCCCTGCATTGGCAGGCAGACTCTCAACCACTGCGCCACCAGGGAAGCCCTTAAATGGGTTTTAAAATTTTTCTTCAACTGAATGATTGCTTTCTCTTCTGGGATCCCCTAGTACCATGTGGAATTCTTTTTCCTGCAGCTGTTCTCAAATATAAAATTCAGCGCCCATCATGTAAGTTATAAACCACACATGTACACAGAATGATTTTTGTATTATTCTATAGTCAGAGCTTTCTACTGAACTAAAGTAATCAAATATATCTAATAGTACTGTCTCTTGGGTCATTCTATTAGGAACAGTGGTCACCAGTCATATTTCTTTGTCCTCACCTGTGTAAGCCAGCTTAGGCTGTTATACTACATCCAACATCCCAATCACAATTACAGTGGTTTACAGCAAAAAGAAAGCTTCATTGCTTGCTCATGTTACATGCTAATCGTGAGTCATTCATTGCCTATGGCTCAGTTTCACAACGTTTTTATTCTGGAAACTTAAGCCAACAAAGCAGCCCTTATGTGGAGCACTGCTGGGCCTGTGACAGAGAGAAAGAAGAGAGTTGCTAGATTTGCAGCGATTCTTAAAGCTTCTCTTCAGAAGTGGCATATTTTACTTGGACTCATATTTTACTGTCCAAGCAACTCACGTGACCAAACCTGACATCAACAGGACAAGGAAGTACAATTGTTCCACAGGAAGGGGCACAACATGTTTGGAAACAATAATAAACTCTTAGTCCACTACTTGGTAACAAAATCCAGTTATCTTCCTTCTGTACCCAAAATATATGACATATTAGAATTCTCTTCCAATGGAAATAATCTAAAAGTCCCATCCAATCAGGCTCAAAGTCCAGGTTTGTATGACAGTCTCCACATCAGGTCCAAGTGTGGTTTCTCTTGAGTTGGAGGCTTATTTCTTTAAAAAAGTCACTCCTTCATGCTCCATATTCTCCTACATATAAATAGAAGAATAGGGACTGGATAATTATGACAAGTAGAGTATTCCCATCTGAAAAAAAAAAAGAATGGGGGGTACAAAAAGCCACTGATCACAGCAATTCTGAAATCACATCGTGGTAGTGTTAGGGTCCCTAACGTGAAGATGCGGAACAGTTCTCAATTAGTCCCCAGTCCATTGCCCTCCAAGACTCTTGGGACTCTTGGCTCCACTCTCTTGGAGGTCCTCCTACTTCCATGTATCCCCTTTTGTCATATCTAAGAAAGAATTGGAGAGTATGCTCTGCTTGGGGTCTGAGCAGGGGTCTCAACCTGTTTCCTGCTCATTGAAATCAAAGGGACAATTTCAATTCTCAAATAGTCACAGTGTCTCTTAGTCTAAATTCATGATTCTTTTGCTATTACAACTATCTTAAGAACTGAGTCTACTTTTATTAATTTGATTGATAAAATCAATATTGATGAATATCCACAATTCCTTTTGAGACATGCCCTGTCTTTCTTGACTTAGTTATGGCTACAGTATTAGTTTTCTGTTGCTACTATAATGAACTACTGCAAATTTAGGGTTAAAAGATATCCTTAACAGTAGTTAACAATAGTCTTAATACAAATTTATTATTATATAGTTCTAGAGGTCAGAAGTCCAAAATGGGTCTCATGGGCTAAATCAAGGTGTTGGCAGGACTGTGTTCCTTTTAGAGGATCTAGGGGAAAATCTGTTCCCCTGTATGTTCCAGCTTCTACAGACTTCTTCCTCCCTCACACTGTTGGCTCATGGCCACCTTCCATTTTCAAAGTCAGCATCCTCATCACATTTCCTTCTCTGACTCATTTCCTCTTTCCTTTTTTTACTTATAAGGACCTTTTTGATCACATTGGCTCATTCAGATAATACAGAATAATCTCCCCATTTAGAAGTCTTAATCATATTGCCATGTAAGGTAGTATATAGTCAGTGGGGATCAGGAGGGACATGGACACCTTTGGGGAGACATTATTCTGCCTAAAACAGGTATCTTGTAGTTGTCAAATGTTCACAGGAGAGCCATACCATTAATCTCTTTTCCTTGAACCAGTTTGTAAAACTGAAAAAATCTGTTGGTCGCCATCTTAATTAATACATAGTTTTTTTTGAAAAAGGCTCTTTAATTTGGTCTTTGAAATGAAGCTGAATTTTAATCAGCCTGTTTTCAGGTTTATTATTTACCAGTAAGGACTAAAGACAAGTTGCATCTTGTACTTCAGTAAGGCCTAGAATTTCTAGACTCTCTTCTGGGTTCCCCCCACCCGCCAGTTCTCTTGCAAATTAGCTAGTTCTTTTCTGTGTTCATCTTTTACTTCTAGTACCTTGCCAAAAAGCAGCCAACAGCAGCCAATTCATGCTAGCAATATAATTTTTTCAGATATTTTAATTTGAAGTCACAAGATGGTCATGTATATTATCTGCCCTTCAACTTATTACAGGAGTCAGTTTTACCAAATATTTGCTATTGCATAACATAGATTGTTGTCTTTCTCCAAAAAAATTTCCTTGCTGATAGCCACAGATCTGGTCCACATATTTTAGGGTTCTGTCTGGCTGCACTTTAATACCTGTAATAATTTTTCTGTTTAGCTAGCTTAGACTAAAATATATTATACTTATTATACTAACAAAGAATTTGAAAATCTCATTGGCTTTAACAAAGATTTTTTTTCTCATTTATGGTACCTGTATATCATGTTTTTTTGACTGCACCTTATATCTATATTTTTTCACTAAGGATGCTTGTTGATGAAAATGCTGGGATTGTGGCAGAAAGAACCATGAAAAGGCCCTTCACACTTCTGCTAAGAGATAACTTGTGCCAATTCTGATGACATTTTATTGGCCAAAGAAAGCCACATGGCTAATCCTTATATTAAGCAATGACAGATCTGAATCATGGTCCTTTCCCTTACTAACTCTATGACTCTGGGAAATTTTTCTTTTTTTTTTTTTTTTAATATTCTGGTTCCTTATATTTAAAATGGAGTTAAGAATGTCTGCCTTGAAATTGAGTTAACATGACATTGTATATTGTTTAATTACTAGCCAAGTATAAGACTTTGAAATGCATGGCCCAATAAATTGAGCAACGTGGAGGATTTTACTCAGACTAGACTTTTCCAATTTTTAATGGCAAAGAAGAATTTAAATTGATTAAAAAGAGGAAAGGAGGCATTCAGATGATGAAAAAGCATTTGGAATGACATGGGATGTGGGGATAAATAATTTCTGTATAGTACAGCCTTTTAATAATCATTTTTTAAAGGACTAGACAAGAAGTGGGAAGGGACAGAGGAATGAGTTTGATTAGATAGACATAGTATGTGATGAGTGTTTAATATCCTATTTGCATTGTCCTGAGAGTAGATATGATAACTTTAAGGCAGTCAGATTAATTATTACCTAACTGGGCCTATTCCCCATGCCTCAGTTTCCCTTTTTGAGGGTAATGGTATGAGGACCAGATGTCTTCCTACACATACTGGGATCTGCACGCTAGGTGAGGAAGCCTAAAATTATGAATTTGGGGGCTTATAGAGAAATAGTTCCCCCACCTCCTCCCTGGAAGATGGAGAGAAATCACTGTTCCTTAAGAAGGATTCTGAGTTTTTATCCTTTGGAATGTAAATATATGTCTTAGTGGGAAGAAAAGACTATTACCTCTGACATTTCACCCAAGGTTTGTTTACGGTTTTATTCTCTCCTGAAACTCCTGGAAGTTAAATCTCTCTGAAATTCTCATGATCCATTCAGTTATAATTTAGCTTTGTCTTTTAGCCCAGGTACATTTCAGTAAAATTTGCTCAAAAGCACTAAAAGTACTAACTGTGCAGAAATATTGAAACATTCTCTTCAGAGCCCCATGGTGCAGTGCAAGATGGTGCTGGGGCTGAAAGGTAGTGGAGGGAGTATTTGACATGGCAATAACAACAAAACACAGATTCTTATATAAAAGAAATTTCATGGTCAAATTAAGTTTGAGTTACATTGTTTTAGAATTTCTGGAAGAAAGGATACCGGAGACAGAGATAAGTTTTGAAGCTGTGTTAGGATCTATGTTTGAAACAGTAGACCTGGATAACACAAAGGACATGGAAAAAAGAGAGCAAGGAGCCAAAGACATTCCCTTTACTGTTAGAGGGAAATGGTGAGTATGTGGATGGGCACAGTTGGAAAGCTTTCAGTGATGGTCAGGTCAGTGGAGTGGCTGGAGGTAGAAGGAACAGGTTTTAAATATGTTAAAAAGTACTTTTTTTTTTTTCTATAATGTGAATAGTTTTGAGAAGGACAGAAAGAGGGGAGTGAGGAAGTGAAACTGTCATGTTCCTAAAGGGTTTGAAATTGGGATAGTGCATGTCTAGGTCAGATGTGGGTCCAGGCCATGGAGAATGGGGATGAGGAAAACAGTGGCTTAGAAAGGCAGGTTTGGGAACTCACAGGAACGTGGGATGAAGACATGAGAAGATAAGGAAGAATGTCATATACAACATTTGAATGATCATAGAGAATCAAGGGCCAGGAGTGTAAAGGTAAATGCTAGGGGATTGGCAGACATGTGAAAGAGAAAAGGATACAATGACACGTGAGCATTTATAAAGTGATTAGGTGAAGAAATGTAGACGGCAAAGCTAGGGTGAAAACAACTGAGTTTTGGGACTTAAAGCTACATAGGAAAACACAAACAGAATATTAAGATTTTGTAATCTTTCTCTTTTTGAGATAACATTTTTATCTTATTACTAAAGTAATACATGTTAATAGAAGGAAACATGTTAATGGGAGAAATTTAAAGAAGAAAAAAATACTTGTAATTCCACTTCCTAGAGATTACAACTATTAATATTTCCATATTTTATCTGGCCCATATACGTTTTCAAAATGGCATGTTTCACCTGCATACTGGTAAGCTCCTCCTCCATCTGTCATTCAGTAACAAACAATATATTTACTCTTGCTGTTAGATGTTTTTCTATAGCATCATTTTGCACAATAATTTTTGTCTTTCCTAACAGAATTTTTGCAGATAGTCCCTCTTCTCCTGAGGTGAATAGAGTGGAAGAAATAAGAGAAGCACATAATTCACATTCTTGCAGTTCCAGGTTTGGGTCATTACATCCCAAGCCTAGTAGTGTAAGTAGCTGTTTGGCTCATCACTCATGTCTGTTACAATGTTTCCCCAGAAAGATCAGGACAATACCAGACAATACCAGAATTCTTCCCTTTTGGGGGATGGGTAATATTTACAAATGTATATAGGCATTATCTATTCTATTTTCATACCAGCCCAGTAAGGTAGATATTATTATTATCATTTAAATTTTGCAGATGAGAAACTTTAAAGCTCAGAGAGGCTGAATAACTTTTCTAAAGATGTGCAATGCATAGGTAGTGGAGCCCAAAATAAAATCCATGTTTTCTTTCTCCAAGTTGCATTCTTGTCCTTTTACTCCCTAAAGGAATACAAATAAAGGATTATTATTTAAATAGTCTGAGTCTCATCTATAAAATTGGAAGGACTGCAAATGTCAAGGACCTAGTAACTCACATATTAACAGAGCAATTAAAGCAGCTGGTAGAAATGGATGGAAAGCAACCATTGAAGGAGTCAAATTTGGAGGTTAAGTTCCTATTTGGCATATTTGCTAAATAATTGCATGATGTTCTCACAATTTTGCCCTCAGATATGTTTTGTGCCACTGATAATGGGTGTTAAGGTGGTATATGAGGGGGTTGGGAGTGTACATAACTATTGTAAGGGTAGAAATTACATTACGTATTCTTTCTGAACCAGATAGCTTTAGACCACATACTAATACTGCAGTAATAAAAATGTGCTTTATGTTAGTATAATAGCACATATTTATGGAACACTACTTTGAGCCCAGGTGCTGTTCTTAGCTTTAACAAGTTTAACTCACTTTATCCTCACAGCAGTGCTTTGAGGTGGGTGCTATTATTATTTTTCCTCTTTTACAGTGATAAAAGTAAGACACAGAGAAGTTAAGTTTGCCCCAAATTACACAACAACTATGCACTAGGGGCAAGGATTGAGCACAGGCAATCTGATTCCAAGGCTTAAACCCTTAACCTCTATGCCCTATTGCCTCTCTGGACACACATGATCTTAGCTATTTACCTCTATGCAACTTACATTAATTTTCCCATTGTAACAGATTACTTAACCAATGGAGTTCCCATTTATAGTCAACTATAATTTCAGTACTGTTTATTCTATTCTTCTACTTGCCTGGAAGATAAATTCATTTCAGAGTATGTCATAAGGAAATGTAGATATAAGAAGTATGTCAGGAACTTACCAAGAAACAAGCAGTTTTGAAGTCAACCATGTAATATGTGTGTTCAAATGCAACACAAGTATTTGAGTAGTTTCTAGTCTTATTCTTCACTACTAGCCTCCAGAGTCTCTATGCTGTCACTCTTCTCACTAAGGTGATACTATCTTTCAGATGCTCAAACATTTCAACTTTGTTTTTAGTTAAATCATCGAAATGCATGTTTGAGTATGCACATAGAACACATCTCTGATAGCTTTGGGGGACAGGTTAGTTAAGCTGGGCAGTCTAGCAGAGCAGGAAAATCTTAGGCTTAGGAATCAGTTTTCATCCCAGGTAGAACATTTACTACAATTCAGTGTTTGGCAGTTAATTAATCTCACTGCATTGCCCTTTGCCCATCTGTAAAATGAAGGTATTTCTGACTTCCTCATAGAGTATTTGTGACAACAGTAACAATATTATTATTAGGACAGATTTTTCAAGTGGGCAGGCTGCTTTGATTGCCAGTGCATCTATTTATGGATAGATAGTCAAATGATATAGTATTTGAGGCTTTGTGTTATAATAAAACAAACCAACTGGTAAAAGAACTTGATTTCAGAAGAACATTGAAAAAAACTTTTGAAGTTCCTCCTAATGTTTCTATGCATAGTTTAGATTCTTGATCAGTGGTCCCATACATGATCTGTCCCTTCTCTTATTATAGAACATATCACTCTGCAATGTATTTGATTTCGTCACATGTAGGTCTACTAAATATGTCTGTGAACTCTTGGAGAGAAAGGACCAACACCCACCAATCTTCATAGCTCTGGCATCTGCCACACTGCTACAGAGTAGATGTTTATGAAATAATTATGTAATAAATAAATGAACAAACTAATTTTAAGTACTCAATGTAGGTATCAGCTAAAACACTGCATTATATTAGATAACTTGATATCAGCTCAGTGATAATAGATTTTATTAATCATACATAACTGAAGTGAAAAATGTTTTGGCTAGTCTCATTTTCCTGAATACTTCATGAAAGCCAGGTTCTTTTGGGACATTCATGCCAAAATAACATAGTTACATCATTTTAGTAATAAATTAATGTATTTTCTATTGTATCATATTGACAGTGATTCAACTGACAAAAACAATGTATAATGCTCTAATGTATTAAGCTAAAGAAAAGTTTCTTACAAAAAGCACATTGTTCCGTTATTTAAGTTGGCATTACAATTTTCTCAAAAGTTGAATCAGTGATAATCCCAGTTGTAGTATAGATAATTGATGACTAAAATACTTGTTAATTGAATTATAACCTGAGAGGCAAAAATTGTATACTTTATCTTGTAAAATTAGATGATAGTGGAAGAAAATAGTATTTCTATGATTTCATTCTGACTTGCCTGTGATAACACTGGAGTGTGTAATGGCTCATGTATATTTTTGTTACCCTAAAATAGGGGGTTATGGAGGAAATAGGGTTTTATATCATTATCATTTTCAAAAGCCAGCTCTCAATTAATGAGATGGGATCCATTATTTTTTCCCCTGCTTTTCTCCTGTGGACCATTACCTTTGCTCTACATGAACTGAGGAGAACATTCAGGGATTTGTGGCAATTTACTGAAATTTTTATAATCTGAATTGACTTTTCAAGTTCAGGCAGCAACACCCAGGATATTAAACTGAGACCTCAGAATTTCCCAGGGCTGGTAGCACACATCTACTATTCATTTTTACACAGTTTACAGAGAGGCTATTTTCTAAGTCACAGGGCTCTGCAGAAAGTAGTTGCTGACAGGATTTCTGAACAGAAGAGTAAAGGTGTGACACGTGCCACGAGATTGTCCCAGATACTTGATGATGTTGGCTATCAGGCTATTGGAAATTCTTCAACATCACTGTCAGGGTCGTTTTCAAGCTGTCTTCAGTGATGCTGAACAGTCCAAATAGGGAAGGAAAAGATGACCAAATAAGTAGCTGGAGTGGAGGTGGTTTTGTTTTAGGAATGATCTAGAAGAAATTGCTTGGAATGAAGCAGAGCAGTGAGTACAGGAATGCGTTGTGGTCTAAATGTCTTTTTCCATGAGGGATATACAGTGGGATACACACTTTTACATTGGTAAGATTTTGAAAACAAGGTGAGATTCTCAGACTAGACGTCCAAAGACATTTAAAGCTATAATGAAAACTGTGCAGTTGAAAGGAAAAAGAGTAGAAAATATTATTATTATTACCAGACTCATGAATAGGGAAGCTGTATGGAACAGTAGTTACAAGTTTGAGATTTGTTTTTTACTAGTTGTATGACCTTGGGTATATTACTTAATCTCAGTGGATTTCAGTCTTCTCATTTATAAAATGATAATGAGACTAGTACCTACTTCAGATATTAGTTTTGAGGATTAAATAAAATGGTTTACTGAGAATTTCCTAAAAAAACATGAAACACAAGAAATTTTAGTTACTATTTTATAATTAATATAATATTATGATTCTGTTGGAAGACAAAAGAGCTGTCTGTAGAGTTGTTTTCAGTTTTTAGAAAGGTCCAAAGGAGAAAATGCAAACATCACTGAGTTTATACAGTTGTCCAAAGAACAGAAAAAACAGCTCACATTATATATGAGGAATACCTTAAGTAATCCAAATTTATTTTGCTAACTATGGACTTATTAATATTAACAGAGCTTTTAGAGTGGTATTTTGCTTGGAACTAAGAAAACCCAATGGTTCATTTTGTTTCCTTGTGTTCTTATTGATTCTTTTATTTTTTTAAAATAAACTTATTATTTATTTATTTATTCTTGGCTGCATTGGGTCTTCATTGCTGCGCACAGGGCTTTCTCTAGTTGTGGCGAGCGGGGGCTACTCTTTGTTGCGGTGTGCAGGCTTCTCATTGTGGTGGCTTCTCTTGTTGTGGAGCACGGGCTCTAGGAGCACGGGCTTCAGTAGTTGTGGCTCGCGGGCTCTAGAGTGCAGGCTCAGTAGTTGTGGCACACGGGCTTAGTTGCTCTGCGGCATGTGGGATCTTCCCGGGGCAGGGATCAAACCTGTGTCCCCTTCATTGGCAGGCGGATTCTTAGCCACTGCACCACCAGGGAAGTCCCCTTAATGATTCTTAATAACTGCATTATCTTAAATGTGCCAACAACTTTATTATTTTATTTTTAATTTTTATTTTATATGTGAGCACAATTGATTAACAGTGTGTGTTAGTTTCAAGTGTACAGCAAAGTCATTCAGTTATACATATACAGGTATCTATTCTTTTTCAAATTCTTTTCCCATTTAGGTTATTATAGAATATTGATCAGTGTTCCCTCTGCTACAGAGTAGGTCCTTGTTTGTTATCTATGTTAAATATAGCATTGTGTACATGTCAATCCGAAACTCCCAATCTATCCCTCTCCTCCACTCTTCCCCTCTGGTAACCATGAGTTCCTTCTCTAAGTCTGTGAGTCTGTTTCTGTTCCTTCTCTAAGTCTGTGAGTCTGTTTTTGTTTTGTAAATTAGTTCATATGTATCATATTTTTTTAGATTACACATATAAGTGATATCATATGATATTTGTCTTTCTCTGTCTTACTTCACTTGTGTTAATTTCCAAGTCCATCTATGTTGCTGCAAATGGCATTATTTCATTCTTTTTTTAAGGCTAATATTCCATTGTATACATGTACCACATCTTCTTTATCTATTCATCTGTCGATGGACATTTAGGTTGCTTCCATGTCTTGGCTATTGTAAAGAGTGCTGCAATGAACATCGGGGTGAATGTATCCTTCTGAACCATGTTTTTCTCCAGATATATGGCCAGGAGTGGGATTCCTGGATCATATGGTAGCTCTATTTTCAGTTTTTTAAGGACCCTCTGTATTGTTCTCCATAGTGGTTGTACCAATTTACATTCCCACCAACAGTGTAGGAGGATTCCCTTTTCTCTACACCCTCTCCAGCATTTATTGTTTGTAGATTTTTTTGTTGATGGCCATTCTGACTGGTATGAGGCAATATCTCATGGTACGTTTATTTGCATTTCTCTAATATTAGCAATGTTGAGCATCTTTTCGTGTGCCTCTTGGCCATCTGTATGTCTTCTTTGGAGAAATGTTTATTTAGATCTTCTGCCCATTTTTTGATTGGGTTGTTGTTTTTGTAATATTAAGCTGTATGTGCTGTTTGTATATTTTGGAGATTAATCCCTCGTTGCTTGCTTCATTTGCAAATATGTTCTCCCATTCTGAGGGTTACCTTTTTATTTTGTTTATGATTTCATTTGCTGTGCAAAAGCTTTTATGTTTAATTAGGTCCCATTTTTTTTTTTTTTTGTTTTTTGTTTTCCATTACTCTAGGAGGTGGATCAAAAAATATCTTGCTGCAATTTCTGACAGGGACAATCCATTTTGAGTTTATTTTTGTGTATGATGTTAGGGAGTATTCTAATTTCATCCTTTTACATGTAGCTGTCCAGTGTTTCCAGAACCACTTATTGAAGAGACTGTCTTTTCTCCATTGTATATCCTTCCCTCCTTTGTCATAGATTGGGTGACCATAGGTGCATGGGTTTATCTCTGGACTTTCTATTTTGTTCCTTCGACCTATATTTCTGATTTTATGCCAGTACCACACTGTTTTGATTACTGTAGTTTTGTAGTATAGTCTGAAGTCAGAGAGCCTGATTCCTCCAGCTTTATTGTTTTTTCTCAAGATTCCTTTAGCTATTTGGGGTCTTTTGTGTCTCCATACAAAGTTTAAGATTTTTGTTCTAGTTCTGTGAAAAATGCCATTGGTAATTTGACAGGGATTGCACTGCCTTGGCATCTATGGATTGCCTTGGGTAGTATAGTCATTTTGACAGTATTGATTCTTTCAATCCAAGAACGTAGTATATCTTTCCATCTGTCTGTGTCATCTTTGGTTTCTTTCATCACTGTCTTATAGTTTTCTGAGCACAGGTCCTTTGTCTCCTTAGGAAGGTTTATTACTAGATATTTTATTCTTTATGCAATGGTAAATGGGATTGTTTCTTTAATTTTTCTTTCTGATCTTTGGTTGTTAGTGTATAGAAATGCAAGACATTTCTGTGTATTAATTTTGTATCCTGCAACTTTACAAAATTCATTGATGAGCTCTAGTAGGTTTATGGCCGCATCTTTATGATTTTCTATGTATAGTATCATGTCATCTGCAAACAGTAACAGTTTAAATTTTTCTTTTCCAATTTGCATTTCTTTTATTTCTTTTTCTTCTCTGATTGCTTTGGCTAGGACTTCCAAAACTATGTTGAATACAAGTGGCAAGAGCGGACATCCTTGTCTTGTTCCTGATTTTAGAGGAAATGCTTTCAGCTTTTCACCACTGAGTATGATGTTAGCTGTAGGTTTGTCATATATGGCCTTTATTATGTTGAGGTAAGTTCCCTCTGTACCCACTGTCTGGAGACTTTTTATCATAAATATGTGTTGAATATTGGCAAAAGCTTTTTCTGCATATATTGAGGTGATCCCATGATTTTCATTCTTCAGTTTGTTGATATGATATATCACAATGATTGATTTGTGGATATTGAAAAACCTCTTGCATCCCCGGGATAAATCTCACTTGATCATGGTGTATGACACTTTTAATGTATTGCTGGATTCCAATTGCTAATATTTTGTTGAGAATTTTTGGATCTATGTTCATCAGTGATATTGGCCTGTAATTTTATTTTTTTCCTGGTATCTCTTACTGGTTTTCGTATCAGGGTGATGGTGGCTTGTGGAATATTCCTTTTTCTGAAATTCTTTGGGATAATTTCAGAAGGATATGTGTTAACCCTTCTCTAAATATTTGATAGAATTCTCCTGTGAAGCCATCTGGTCCTGGACTTTTGTTTGTTGGGAGCTTTTAAATAACAGTTTTAATTTCAGTACTTGTGATTGGTCTTTTCATATTTTCTATTTCTTCTTGGTTCAGTCCATGGAGATTGTATCTTTCTAAGAGTTTGTCCATTTCTTCCAGTTTGTCCAATTTATTCACATATTGTTGCTTGTAGTAGTCTCTCTTGATCCTTTGTATTTCTGTGGTGTCTGTTGTAACTACTCCTTTTTCATTTCTAATTTTATTGATTTGAACCCTTTTCCTTTTTTTCTGGATGAGTCTGGCTGAAGGTTTATCAATTTTGTTTATCTTCTCAAAGAACCAACTTTTGGTTTCATTGATCTTTTCTATTGTTTTCTTTGTCTCTATTTCATTTATTTTTGCTCTGATCTTTATGATTTCTTTCCTTCTACTAACTTTGGGTATTGTTTGTTCCTCTTTCTCTAGTTGATTTAGGTGTAAGGTTAGGTTGTTTATTTGAGATTTTTCTTATTTCTTAAGGTAGGATTGTAATGCAATAAAATTCCCTCTTAGAACTGGTTTTGTTGCCTCCCATAGATTTTGGTTTGTTGTGTTTTTCTTTGTCATTTTTTTCTATGTATTTTTTGATTTTCTCTTTGGTTTCTTCAGTGATCTCTTGGTTACTTAGTAGCACATTGGTTAGCCTCCATGTGTTTGTATTTTTTACAGTTTTTTTCCTGAAATTAATTTCTAATCTTGTAGCACTGTGGTCAGAAAAGGTGCTTGAAATGATTTCAATTTTCTTAAATTTATCAAGGCTTGATTTGTGACCCAAGATGTGATCTATCCTGGAGAAAGGCCCATGAGCACTTGAGAAGAAAGTGTACTGTGCCACTTTTGGGTGGAATGTTCTATAAATAAAAGTTAAATCTATTTGGTCTATTGTATCATTTAAAGCTTGTGTTTCCTTATTTATTTTCTAGCTGGATGATCTGTCCATTGGTGTAAGTGGGATGTTAAAGTCCCCCACTATTATTGTGTTACTGTTGATTTCCCCTTTTATGGCTGTTAGCATTTGCCTTATGTACTGAGGTACTACTATGTTGGGTGCATAAATATTTACAATTATTATATCTTCTTCTTGGATTGATCTCTTGATCATTAGGTAGTGTCCTTCCTTGTCTCTTGTAATGGTCTTTCTTTTAAGGTCTATCTTGTCTGATATGAGTATTGCTACCCCAACTTTCTTTTGATTGCCATTTGCATGAAATACCTTTTTCCATCCCTTCACTTTCAGTCTGTATGTGTCCCTAGGTATGAAGTGAGGCTCCTATAGACAGCATATATACAGGTCTTGTTTTTGTATCCATTCAGCTAGTCTGTGTCTTTTGGTTGGAGCATTTAATCCATTTATATTTAAGGTAATTATCATTATGTATGTTCATATTACCATTTTCTTAATTGTTTTGGGTTTGCTTTGTATGTCTTTTTTCTTCCTTTCCTCTTTGTTCTCTTCTCTCGTGATTTGATGACTAACTTTAGTGTTGTGTTTGGATTCTTATTTCTTATTTTGTGTGTGTATATATTCTAGATTTTCAGTTTGCAAATACCATGAGGTTTTGATATAGCAGTCTGTATGTAAACAAGGTTGTTTTAAGTTTCTGGTCTTTTAATTTCAAATGCATTTCCAATATCCTGCATTTATGCTCTCCTCTTCTCACAATTGCTGGTTTTGATATCATATTTTTGTGCAGATGATTTCCTAACTTTGCTTTATGTTTTTCTTACTGGTGAGCTTTTCTATTCACAATTTTCTTGTTTCCAGTAGTGACCTTTTCTTTTACACCTGAGAAATTCCTTTAGCATTTGTCACAAAGCTGGTCTGGTGGTGCTGAATTCTCTTAGCTTTTATTTGTCTTTAAATCTTTTGATTTCTCCTTTGAGTCTGAATGAGAGCCTTGCTGGGTAGAACATTCTTGGTTGTAGGTTCTTCCCTTTCAACACTTTAAATATATCATGCTACTCCCTTCTGGCCTGCAGAGTTTCTGTTGAGAAATCAGCTGATAATTTTATGGGAGTTCCCTTGTATGTTATTTGTTGTTTTTCCCTTGTTGCTATTAATGTTTTTTCTTTGCCTTTAATTTTTTTCAGTGTGATTACTATGTCTCTCTGCATGTTCCTCCTTGGGTTTATCCTGCCTGGGACTCTCTGTGCTTCCTGAACTTGGGTGACTGTTTCCTTTCCAATGTTAAGGAAGTGCTCATCTATTATCTCTTCAAATATTTTCTCAGGTCCTTTCTCTCTCTCTTCTCCTTCTGGGACCTCTATAATTCAAATGTTGGTGCCTTTAATGTTGTCCCAGAGGTCTCTTAGACTGTCTTCATTTCTTTTCATTCTTTTTTCTTTATTCTGTTCCACAGCAGTGATTTCCACTATTCTGTCTTCCAGCTCACTTATTCATTCTTCTGCCTCAGTTATTCTGCTATTGATTCCTTCTAGTGTATTTTTCATTTCAGTTATTGTATTTTTCATCTCTGTTTGTTTATTCTTTAGTTCTTCTAGGTCTTTGTTAAACATTTTTGTATCTTCTCAATCTGTACCTGCAATCTTTTTCTGATATCTTGGATCATCTTCACTATCATTATTCTGAATTCTTTTTCTGGAAGGTTGCCTCTCTCCACTTCGCTTATTGTTCTTCTGGGGTTTTATCTTGTTCCTTCATCTGGAACATATTCCTCTACCGTCTCATTTTGTCTAACTTCCTGTGATTGCAGTTTCTGTTCCGCAGGCTGCAGGATTGTAGTTCTTCTTGCTTTTGCTGTTTGCCCTTTGGTGGATGAGATTGTCTAAGAGGCTTGTGCAGGCTGTTTGGTGGGTGGTCTCGTGCCTACCCATTGTAGGTTGAGCTTACAATCTAGAGCAGGAGACAGATATTAAAAAGTAAGTGAATAAAAAAATATATAGTTTAAAATAATTATAAATACTAAGATTAAGGTATATATGAAAGCCAAGCCAACATCATAAAAAATATTCTTCACTGTCCTTTCATCTTTAAGTTACTTAGTCTAGATCCAAAGTTCCAGGTAGCCTTATCTATTTGGTCTAATATGATCGATTGTTATAGTAATGTCCCCAGTGAACCCCTCCTGCTCTTATTATACTCTAGTGTAGTGTTTCCCACATTGACACTTAGCTTGGTTATAAGACTTGCTATGGCCAATGGGATATAACCAGCATAGGCTTGAAAAATGCTTGTGCACTGGAGCTTGCTCTTTCTTGCTGCTAGGAAATTTTCTGCTGCATGTAAAGAAGCCCTCAATAAATATCTGTTGAATGAATGAATGAATGAACATAGCTTTCATTTAACTTAGGGAACAGACCCAAAATGCTGTATAATTTCAGAACTGAAGTGGTGGGGAGAAACCCATGAAGGGGATGGAACTTGAGATGATGTTTAAAGATTGTAGAGACTGGAGCGGTGAAGAGAGAGAGGATTCCAGAAGCTGATCTAAACTTGAACACTGTAAGATATCCCCATCCTCAAATATCTCATTTGCTGATATGACAAAGGGCTTAATTTCCCACCTAGAGCAATTCTTTCACTTAAGGAACTGTGTCTTTAAATTACAAATAAATTCTTTAAGAGGAGTGACAAATTTGCACATTAAAAGTTATTGCCTCATTAGTGCAGATGGTGTGTTCTAACCTGAGCAGGCAGCTCACATGGTTCTGTATTAATCTGGCTCATGGTAAGGAAGTGGAAGATCTGTGAGGAGCCGAGATGGACAGGCCTGGGTGGGGCTTCCCTGAGGTGCCTCTGCTGTCCTGGAAAGAGTGAGGCCTCTGAGAAGAACAAGGAAAGTACAGAAGTAGAGAGTTGCAGCAGCAAAAACTAGCACTTTTCTACAGAAGACTATATTCCCCAAAGCTATATCTTCCTTTTACAAAGAAACTAGTGATATTCCTTTAATAAAAGTGCAAATTATTGAGGTTTGAGGATTATTTTGGAAATGAGAATTTTTGAGGAGTCATTCACTTCTGAATGTGGAGGGATAGTTCTTATATTTCTAGAAATAAATTTCTTTTGGAAGGGTATTTATTTCTAGATAATAAAATAAAATAACAATCTTAAGATAGCATGGAAAACATTAAATTTGACTCATTCTTTAAATGTAGCCTATGGTGTAAAGTAGATTTCATGGTTATTTCATCTTTGTTTTCCCAAGTGTTTAGTTACTATGGATGGCATATTATAAGCCCTCAAAAATATTTATAAATGAATGAAAAGAATTGTATCCACAGTGAGAGTCTCTAGTATAATGAATATCTCATCTTGTAAAATTGAATATTTATTGTGTTTGTGAGTGATGTGGTATTCTAAAGCATTTCTTGAGTCTGCTCCTAATGTGAAAACATACAGCAAAGGCCACAGAACCATTTGGCAGAAATGGAAGCCAAAGGGAATATCGTAGACAACAACAAAGAAATCCAAAACAGGAACTTCATTGATCAGAAAATGTGGAAATTCCAATAAGGAAACTGTGAAATAATAGAAAATATATTATCTATTATATTGGTCTATAAATATGCCAAAATATTTATATTGGTCTCTGCCTCTGTTTTCTGACACAGCACTCCTAACATTTGTAATTTTCAAAGTGATAAGAGCACTAAGAGCATCTTTTGTTCTATTATTTGGCTTTGACCCCTGTTCCTGACAAAGAGTTCCTAAATCCCTTGGAATTCCCTAGGTGATAGGAATGTCTTTTGTTCTAATGAGGTGACTCTTGCTGGGCTCCTAGATATCTTCAGGATAACCAGGGGACTGGTTACCAGAAAGACCAAGGAATGATTAGAACCTGGGAAATTTTAGTCCCACCATCCCATCCTCTGGGAACGGGAAAGCAACTGGAGATTGAGTTATTGATTCATCATGTTTATATAATGAAAGATCCATAAAAATCCCAAAAGTATGGGGTTTGTAGAGCTTCCTGGTTGATGAGGACACCTATGTGCTGAGAAGGTGACCCACTCGAATTTCAAGGGAACATAAGTTCCTGCATGTGGGACCCTTCCAGAACTTGCCCTGTGCTTCCTCTGGCAGTTCATCTATATTCTTTATCATACTCTTATTATATGATAAACTGATAAATGTAAGTTTCTCTCAGTTCTGTGAGCTGTGCTTACAAATGATCAAATCTAAGGAAGGGGACATAGGAACTCCGATTTGTAGCCAAGTCAGCAGAAGTTGTGGGTAACCTGGTTGCCTGTGATTGGCATCTGAAGTGGAGGGCTGTCTTATGAGACTGAGCCTTTCACCTTTGGGGTCTGTGCTAACTCCAGTTAGTATCAGAACTGAATTAAATTGTAGGACACCCAACCAATGTTGCAGAGAACTGGTTGGTGTGGGGAAAAAACCCACACATAAGGTGTCAAAATATTGTGTATGAGTGAAGTGTTTTTCTTATACACAAACAAACTAATACAAAAATTATGTATATGGTTAGAGGATGGTATATTTTCTAAAGCTAGCTTAGTCTACCATTGGTCTGAGGTTTTTTTCTTAATTGTTTTCCTTTCTATGTTATCAATAACTTTTAACAAAGTAAACAATAACAAACCCACCTTATGTGGGTATTTCACTAAGCATGATAATATAGGCTGCCACTATCAGCTCTTAATAGTGTGTAAAACCGTGGTAACAAAGGCTGTCCCCAGAATGAATTGCTATGTGCCGTTCCTGTGAAATGAGCCTGTGTCTGACCGTAGGTATGGGAAGGAAAGCCTGCACTTGATGACTTTCTGAGTGTCTGAGGGCAGAGCTCTTGGGTGAGTGCCTACAAATGAGCAGTCTTTTCCTAAATTATTTCATTAGATTTGTGATTAGATATTATTTAATCTCTGGAAATGGATATGAGGTATCTGGAGAGACAGAAAGAGTACGTGACCTTGCAGACCTGAAAATAAATGGATTTGAGGAAATAAAACAGAAAAGAGGATCATTAGGAAAGCAGCAAGCTGTTGAGAAAACTGTGAGCCAGACACTGTCATAAAGACTTGAAATGCTGCAGCAGAGGCATTTTTCTTTCTTTCTTTATTTCTTCCTTCCTTCCTTTCTTCCTTCCTCTCTTTCTTTCTTTCTTCCTTTCTTTCTTTTTTTCAAAAAAATTTATAGTGCTCTTCCTTCTGAAAGGTCATGGCAATAAGGGAGATAAAGTATTGTTCTTTATGATCTCTAGTAATTTAAAATACTGTAAACAAATAAATCCTGGGGATGAGAAAATGCTTATTTGCCTTAGGAGACTTAGCAAGAATTTAGTTAATATATTGATACACCAGGTGGTTGAAATTAGAAGGCAAAGATGAGTCCTCAGGAAGCATTAATATCTTCACAGAACACTAAATACACATCCTTATTACGGTAATATATATCTTCTTAAGAATAAGAAGTACTGTCTTTCAAACCTAGATGCCTGACCAACATAGTAAATAATCAGACCATGAACATGCAATTCCTGGACACAGACACAGGTATTGCATTTGACAAATCCGGAAAGAGGAACTGGCATAGGGCAATTCTTATCAGCCCTCCCCATTTCATGTACACTTTTGACTTGAGCTACGATTTCTGATTCTAGAAGAAATATTTTCTTTCAACAAGTAGAAGAACATATTCTCTTCGTTCTTGAGTAAAATTATTATGTTCATACAAATTCTACTTCCTTTGAGATCTACATATTGGAAATGTACTTCTGAGCATATGTGGGGATCCTTGTGGAACATTGGAGAAGTTTTGGTATGCTGATACTCAATGAGGAAAAAATTTCCTCTCCCTCGCTGAAAAAAGGAGCAAGTGATTTTAGATTAGATAAATGCCCAGAGAGAGTGATAGGGTTGTGATCACACTGGGAATGGGAATCCAGATGGGGTGAGGGCTCAAACCAGACAACCCAAAGATCCATGAGTTCCAAACTGTCCCAACACATCAAAGTCCCCACACATGCCAAGGTTCTAACTTTGTACCTCCATAGTATATGGGTCTTATAGATGGGTTGTGTCAAGCGGAAATAGACAGATTTAAAGATTGTTGTAAGAAAGGGAAAATTTGGTCTTTATTCTTTGATTCTATAGGCAAGTTAAAATCAGCTCACTTTGAAGAACTCTATGAGATTATTGATGTGTGGGGCGATTATCAGAATTGTAGATTCTTACTGAAGCAACTCTCTAGTCTTAATTGAAGCATAAAATGCTCAGAGGTGTTGCTTCCATTTTAGGAAACAGGCTTTAACTGCACTGCTAACCGGAAAGTCAACAATGGCTTCTTCATATTGTGGTTCTCTAGGCTTGACTCCTATGGAAATCCCTGAGGAGGAATTCAGGGATAGGAGAGTTTACTGGCCTTTGCACAATAAATTATTATGTCTCAGTCTGGTGAATTTGGTCAATTAGAGAACCTGAGGCCTAAGTTTCCTCGCCTGGGAAACAAAAGCAGCGGTAAGTCAATGGTTCTGGAACTTTGGTATGTAGCAGATTTACCTGGAGACACAGATAGGTGAATCTCACTCACTAGTTTCTGATTCAGTAGGTTTGGGGAGACCCAAGAATCTGCATTTGTAATAGGTTCCCAGGCCATGCTAATGCTGCGAATATAGAGACCACACTTTGAGAATCTCCGGGGTAGACAATGTGTGTGGTTTCCTTCATACTTACATGCTATGAGCATAATGAGGCCCAATAAACTCTGTAGTTTTCCTGCTGGGAAAGAAATTCTGCAAAAGCCATTTATCTGCCTGGAAGATATTTGTGTGCAGGAAATTTCTGAGGGATGTTTAAGGTTGTCATCTAATGGCAGCTATTGTGTCTGTTTATGTATGTCAGAGATGCATAAATTTGAGTTGAACTTTAGAAGGTTTGTCTATGGCAAGTCATTTAGAAGAAATATTCAGCTGAATGAAATTGTTGGAAAGTAATCCCTGAGATCAAACTCCTGTTAAAGTAGCAAAAATATTCTTTTGTAAGACAAAATAGTATTATTGCTAATAATAATTACAGTGTATATTTATCTGAATCTAAATATTTAACTTAACTATCTGAAAAGTGTCGTAAAAATAAACTCAGTATTTTACTCAACAATTCTATGAGGTTGGCTAAGTAGCAAATAATGTGATGCATGTTTTTTTCTGGCACTACTTAAGGACAGATTTGTTTTAGGTATCATTGTAATCAAGGATGTAAGTGAGCTCCTATTTTGCTTCCTGCTATCTCCTGTGGTCTTTTCGATTTATCAAAGAAATATATGGCTTGGATTATTCATGTTTGGAAAAATTTTATTTTGTCACTTTTATAATGCAATATTCATGCAATCACTTGTATGATACATAAAGTACAAATGATGCTTTTTCTTTCCTTTTCTTTTCCTTTTAAAATTTTATTGGATTATAGTTGATTTATAATGTTGTGTTAGTTTCGGGTGTACAGCAAAGTGATACAGTTATATGTATACATATATTCATTCTTTTTCAGATTCTTTTCTCATATAGTTTATCACAGAATATTGAGTACAGTTCCCTGTACTATATAGTAGGTCCTTGTTGGTTATCTATTTTATATATAGTAAGTAGTGTGTGTATGTTAATCCCAAGCTCCTGATTTATCCCTTCACCCCACATTTCCCTTTTGGTAGCCATAAGTTTGTTTTTAATATCTGTAAGTCTGTGTTTGTTTGTTTTGTAAATAAGTTCATTTGTATCATTTTTAAAAATTAGATTTCACATATGAGTGATATCATATGATATTTGTCTTTCTTTTCTGACTTACTTCACTTTGTATGATAATCTCTAAGTCCATCCATGCTGCTGCAAATTACATTATTTCATTCTTTTTATGGTTGAGTAATATTCCATTGTATACATGTACCACATCTTCTTTATCCATTCCTCTGTTGATGGACATCTAGGTTGCTTCCATATCTTGGCTATTGTAACTAGTGCTTCAGTGAACAATGGGGTGCATGTGTCTTTTCAAATTATGGTTTTATCTAGATATATGCCCAGGAATGGGATTGCTGGATCATATGGTAGTTCTATTTTTAGTTTTTTAAGGAACCTCCATACTGTTCTCCATAGTGGCTGTACCAATTTACATTCCCACCAACAGTGTAGGAGGGTTCCCTTTTCTCCACACCCTCTCCAGGATTTATTGTTCATAGATTTTTTGATTATGGCCCTTCTGACAATTTTGAGGTGATACCGTATTGTAGTTTTGATTTGCATTTCTCTGGTAATTAGTGATGTTGAGTATCTTTTTATGTGCTTTTTGGCCATCTGTATGTCTTCTTTGGAGAAATGTCTATTTAGAATCTTCTGCCCATTTTTTGATTGGGTTTTTTTTTTTTGACATAGACCTGCATGAGCTGTTTGTAAATTTTGGAGATTAATCCCTTGTCAGTTGCATTGTTTGCAAATATTTTCTCCCATTCTGAGGGTTGTCTTTTCTTTTTGTTTATGGTTTCCTTTGCTGTGCAAAAGCCTTTAAGTTTAAGCCATTTGTTTATTTTTGTTTTTATTTTCATTACTCTAGGAGGTAGATCGAAAAAGATCTTGTTGAGATTATTGTTTAACTTACCTGGTGACTTCCAGTGTAACAGTGAGAGCTTGTGTTCAAAACAGACAGACAGAGGGTCTAGTCCAAATTCCCTCCTAATTATTAGCTGTGACCCTCTTGCTGTGCATTAATTTTTATTACCTGGGAAATAGGACTAATGATAATCTACCTTGCAAAATTTCTTTGACAATTAAATGCGATAATGCTCATCGTGCCTGCTAGATAAAATGAGTTCATTATATGTTAGCTATGATAATATCTATCCTGTTTGAGGAAATTTACATACTTTTTCTCTTTTTACAAGAAGTATTAAAAGAATCATTTTAATACCTATATAAGGAAGAACACAAAATCATAAAGCATCATTTATTCCTTACCTTTGTATCAGAATTTGGGTCACAAATCTGATCTCTACTTAGAAATAAGTAGATATAGTGCATCATGAAGTCAGACATTTCATCTTTCCTTCCTTCCTTTATTTATCCATTCAAATAATAAAAATCTTTACCTTCTATTTGCTATGTCCTGGAGACACAGCTTCAAGGCACTCACTTTCTAGTAAGGAGAGATAAGTAGAGAAACAAATGATTAAAACTCAGTTAATTAGATACTATCATTGACCAAACTTCTGTGAATCCGGAAGAGGGAATACATATTCTGTCTGATTATCAAAAAATACTTTGCCAGGCGACCAAAGTGAGACTGAGGAAAGAACAATTTTTCAAGTAATAAATGCTTTAAAAGCTATTGACGATGTGGTAGAGTTTGCTATGTTAAAAAAACTGTAAGTCAGTGAGTAGATAGGGAAGGGCATTGGAGGAGGAAAAGGGCAGATGTGAAAGATGATGCTAGATATTCAGGGGCCAATATATGAAAGTGCTTATAAGAATTATATATAAGAATATAAGAATTATATATAATATCTAATTATATATAAGAATTATATATTATATATAATATATAATTCTTATATCTAATTATATATAACTATATATAATTGTATATATAATTAGAATAAGAATATATATATTCTTATATATATATATGTTCTTATATAATAAGAATAAGAATACTAAATATAAATATGAATAACAGATAAATAATATAAAATAAATATTAATAAGAATAAAAGAATAGGAAGAATTCAGACTTTGTCTTGAGAGTGATAGGAGAGTGAAGAATTTTAAGAAAGGTAATGACATGACCTGATGTGTGTTTAACAAAGATGTGGAGAAAAAAATCCAACCTAATCCATGTGCTCAAAACAACAATCAGCTAAGTGTATGACCCTTTAATATTTCCAAAGAGACAATAGCTTCAGCAGATTTTTTTTTTTTTTTTTTTGCTAAGAGTTAAAGAAGTTTCTCTTTTCAGTTGTGAAAAGGAATGCTAATTCTGTCAGAATATCAAGAGTAAGTCTCTTCCTTTCAAAATGTTATAGTGATACTATTGTTCTATTGCCGTTTGGAAATTTAAAATGTGTCGGATATCTGCTGAAAAAAAGGCGTAAAATGTTGACTATTACGTCAAATGCTGTGAAATTCTTTTGTAAACAAAGACTTTTTTCGTGAAAGAGTTTATTTGCTGCATGCACTTAATGCTCGCTTGAAATCATAATGGTCCTTTATGGCATTAGATTTTGTTCCCTGGGAAGGATTATGATATTGTAAACAAAATATTGTAATTTTGAGTAAAGAAGAATGAGGAACAGATGAAGTCTTAAAAATGCAGATTATATTTTTATGCAAATATCTTTAGTTTTAAAATGCTATATAAGTATTTGTCCATTAAAAGTGCTATATAAGTAGCTATGTCTAAATTGAACGAATTTTCAAATTTTCACTAGGCATCTGAAACCCTTAATAAATGTCAACTTCTCTCATTTGAAAAACTTAAAAAAGATACCTTAAAAGATTTGAAATAGCAATTTATGTTTTATGAAAATGACTTTTGTAGATTTATCATCTTAAAAATTAAAATTATATTAACACCTCGATCTCAAAATTATTATTAACAAATCTATGAAAAATAAATTTAAAAAAGGCCTTTTGGTGGGTGGGTGTGACGTGTAAACCAAACATAAGAAATTTTTGCTTATCTGTCTCCTGAAATGACTGGGAGCCCAGAAACTGTACAGTGATATTTAGGAAGTTTTGTTTGAGAGAACACTTTTTTTGTGTGTCCTGAGGTATGTTCTTTTGGGCATTTTTCAATCCTTTTCTACACAAAACTACAGGGTCTCAGGTCTATTTTAACTTGAGAATGGAATGCTACATTACTTTAATGTACGTGGTAGAGATAATTTGCCACGTACTCTTTCCTTACAGGAAATTACTTTCAGTGCCTTCTGCAAGTTGAGGTAAATTGGAGCCCTGAATATTTTAGGATGACTGTAGCGGCAAAAAATGCAAGAAGATGCAATGGGATTTTTATCATATCTTTAGACACCAATTTTATAGTCAGAGGCAAAAACATCACGGCTCTGAATGTGAAATTGCTTTCTTTCTTTTATGTCAAGACTATTCCTAGTGAAATAAAGAGCTCATCTGATAATACTTTGATCTGTTAATAAAGCCTGATAATTTTGTTATGCTATAGAGCCATTTAATTATCAGCTATTTTAACTTGGGTAAACCAGTACATTATCAGAGATGCTTTAGTTGTAATTTATAAGATATCAAGTAACATCTGGCATTTTAGAATTATTCTTCTAGGTCTGTACAATCACAGACTGCCCACACCTATAACAAATCAGAAAGACTCCAGAGACATGGTGAGGGTGGATTATGTAATTAGAAGACAAAAGTTCACGGCCTGTTTTGGCACTTATTAGAGGATGAGTTTGGGCTTGTCTCTAACTTTTTTGCTATGCATTTTGTTTATCTTTAAAATTGAAATAATGATGAAATTCATAGAGTCATTTTTGAGAATAAAGTTGGGTCATTTATGTGAAATTGCTCTGTAAACTCTAAAACCCTACATAAATGTAAGGTACTATTATAATTATCACTTTGTTATTACTGCCACAATCCATTTTCTTTAAGCAGTTATCACCAAGGATGGAAATTTTTGTATACAGTCTGGTTGTCCAGCCCTACTGGTTCAGATACTTTGGAGTTATTCTTACAGAATTATTGGTCTTGTCTGATAAACCATCCAGGCTTAGGAATCAGATAATTAAAAACATCATTGTCTGAGGAACTGAGTTAAGTATACATTAGTTTTGTACTGCCACATGACAAAATCTGTATTAGTTGTCTATTTCTGTACTACAAATTAACCCCAAATTTAACAACTTAAAATAACAAACATTTATTATCTTACAGTTTCTGTGGATCAGGAATATTATGAGGGAAGCTTAGCTGGGTGCCTCTGGCTCAATGTCTCTCATGAGGTTGTAGTCAAGCTGTTGACTGAGGCAGTGGTCTCAGCTTAAGGCTCTAACTGGAAGAGAATAATCTGCTTTCAAGATTACTCACATGGTTATTGGCAGATCTTGCTCCCGCGATAGGCAATTTGGGAGAGAGAGAAGGAGAAAAGGAGAGAGACAGGGAAAGAGACAGACACAAAGAGGGGCAAAGAGAGAGACAGAGACAGAGAGAGAGACAGAGAGAGCAACAACCCAAGATGGGAGCCACAGTTGTTTTATAATCTAATCTTGGCAGTGACAGTCCATCACTTCTACCATATTCCATTAATTAGAAAAAAATCACTAAGTCCAGCCCATAGTCAAGGGGATTACACCAGGGTATGAAAAAGCAGGTACTATTAGAGACCATCTAAGTGGATGCCTGCTATAATTTGTCCTCTGGCCCCCAAACTCATGCCCTTCCCACATGCAAAATACACTCACCCCCTCCCAAGGCCTGTCTCATTCTATTATCCTGGTTGAAAATCCAGAATTTTGTCTCTAAACCAGGACCAGGTATAAATGAATTTCCTTGGTTCAGTTCCTTAAGTATGGCTCCCTGAGTACAGTTCATCCTGATCTATAGACCTATGAAACAAAACCCACAAGTTATCTTCCCCCACACGAGTGATATAATGGTGGGACAGGCTTTAGACATCATATAATTGCTTTAGACATTGTTGCTCAAAAAGGATTAAATGGGAGCCTCCAAGGAGTCTCTAGTCCATAAAAATTCTGAAATCCAACCAGGCAAATATTGGAAGTTCTTCCATTAGGCCTCAAAGCCTAGGAATAATTTTCCCTGTTTCCCAGCTACAGATTCTGGGCTCTTGTTTCCACCTCCATATTTCACTTTTCATAAAAGGCAGCATATATGTGTAGCTGAGCATCTCTCCCAGGCTACTTTCTGTCAGTAAAATTCTGGGGATCTGAAGGCCTCTCCTGATTCTATATTGTCTCTGTTCTCCTCAGGCCAAACCAGTGATATTGCTGCAAAAATAGTTATTAAGAACTTTGTAGGTCTTCTCTATATGTTCATGGGGTTCATTTCATTCCACAAAAACTGCACCACAAGTGTCTTCAAGATAATGCTTTCTCGCCCTTGGGCCCCTGCTGAATGCTGAGGGATAGAGCCCCGAAGCTTCACAGAAGCCATTTCTTGATTTGTGAGAGCTTCATGGCAGACTCTTAATCTGTTTTCATTTCACTTATATACACAGTTCAAGATGGTCAAACTAAGCTATATGATTTAGAGATTCCCACAGAAATACTATAACCATACAGAAAACAACGGAGAAATTAACAAAAATGTTAGAATAATAGCTACTCTGGGGAAGAGGGAGAGGAATGTGGAAAGAAGCATAAGAGGGACTTCAAAGTTGTCTTTAATTCTTTATATACTATGCTGGGGATAGATACACTGGTGTTTGTTTTACAGTTTTTATTAAGATGGATATAAATACATATATATACATGTATGTGATATACTCTTTTGTCTACATGACTCATACAAAAGAGCAAAAAAGAAAAACTGTAGTCACTAAAATGCAGTAAAGGTTTCTGAAACCCAAAGAAGGCATAGGAGGATTGCATTTTAAAACCGAAGTAGAACGAAGGTCTAGGGTGAAGTTGTAATACCATTAAAAGCTTGAGCTGTATACAAGTGTTAGGTGATTGAGCTGAGTTAAATTAATGTGCTTTGACTTTTGGCATGTTTTATTAGCTATTTAATAATGTTTTTTTAAAAAGCAAAACATTCCAGGAGAGCAACATTAAACATAATATTGACATTTATCATATCTAAAGCAGCAGTTTTCTCATTCTATTCATTTTTGTGTTCTATTTCTGCTTTGTGAACCCCAAGAAAAAAGAGAGTTTGTGAGAAAGAATCAAACTTCTTTTATTGCAGTATTGTGAGAAAATAACTTTCTCAAAGGCAACTATTTTGAATCAATGGTGAGGTTCTACAGACTTAATAAGAGAAAGAGGGGGAGAGGTTTGCTGTTTTCTATGTTCAGTTGGAGAACTTGGTCAGATGGTGATATTAAAAAGATGGGAAGTGATATATGTATAGTCAAAGTTTTCTTCCTAAAACATAGTTCTGATTTGTCACTCTTTTGATTAAAATTCCTCAATTGTTTGGTGGCTCCTTGTCTGCTTAGGGTAGGAGGGTTGCGTCCTTCATGATGTGACACATGTTTTACCCTCACGCCCTAACTCTTGACTTCCCACCCACTTACAGCACAGAGAGCTCTGCAAGCCCCCATCTCACTGCTTTCCAGGACGATACTAAGCTCTCCCTCTGCTCATGCTCAGGGCATGTTTTTCTCACTGCCTCAAAGCCCTTTCACTGGCTAACGTCTGGTTACTCTTCGGATATGAGGGAGATTAAATACAGAGAGAAAATGTTCTTGCTGCCCACCCCCCCAAGGTTGGGAGTAGTTAGGTGTTGTCTCTGTTGGAATTGTATTTACCTTGTTTTCTAAGTTATTTGTTTCCCAACCTTATCTTTAAATTTCCAGGAAATTTATCTTTATGGCCTCATAGGGCCTTGAACCTGGTAAGCACCTAATAAATGTTTGTTGGTTAAACAGATAGATGCATTTGGTGGATGACTGGAATAGTTTGGAGAATATTTTCATAATAAAGGAACAGAAAAATAGACTATTTTATTTTATGAAATAGTTTAGTGGAGTGATTAAGCATGTGGGTTCTGGAAACTGACTGCCCAGTATGAAATGTTATTTCCATCACTTACTAACAGTAGGATCTTGGACAATTATGTAAACTTTCTTGCCACAGCTCTCTCCTTTGTTAAAGGGGATCTAGAAATAATACTAGCTTTACTGGGTTGTTGGAGTGATTAAATGAAGTAACACATGTTGTGTGCTTCCGATAGTCCTGAGACCTGGTAAGTAACTCAGTACACTTAGTATTGTTCTGGATGGCAGATCACCAAGTTCAGTTAACACTCATAAGGGCCAACAGAAGGCGGGTCTGGGAAAGAGAAGAGCAGGGAGCCCCCACCTGTGCACTCAGCACTCTCACTTCCCTCCTGTGGTACTGAACATACCACAAGGACATTTTGTGTACTAGTGTGCATCTCCATTTCATCCTGAATGTCTGGGAGAGAAGGTCCACATCCTTGGGACTGCTGCATTCCCAATGCCAGCACATGGATATTCCTCAACAACTATTTGCAAATGATTGGCAAGCACAATTTGATGAAATTATTTGACAGACTTTTATGGCTTGAGTTCTAACAACCTTGATCTTGAGTAACTGAGGGTCTTAAAAATTACAAACTAAGCTGAGAACTTAGATATTACAACCACCATGTTCCTTAACAGCAGTTAATGGTACCTTGAAATTCTTTTACCTTGAAGTCAAGTTTAAATGTCCTTTTTGCCTATGTGTGTGATTAGGGGTGACATGAGGTAGGACTGGGACCACCAGAGGTGATGACAATGAAGAGCAGGGGTGAGAACTGAACTTTAGTCCCACTTCCTTGGGAATGACAGGGACGCCAGCAGGAGGGGAGCCCAAGAGCTCAGTGGACGGGCCCAGGAGTGCCAGGTATTGTGTGGCACACGTAACCCTCACAGCCTCCCATTTCATTACAACATTCAAGAGAAAGTAAAATATGAGAAAAAAGTGAGTGGGTTTAGGGAGATAAGGCAGTGAATTAACACCTCACTATCCGGAAAACATCATATATAACAGCTCAGGACACAAATTTATTTGATAAATGATATCCTCAGGGGATTTTTTAGAAAAATAAAAGTTTTCCGATTAGTTTCCTTCAGATGATGTCACTTTCTCTCATAAACACACTGTGGTTTATTTCATATTTCATGTGTAGTTTTGCTACAGATTTAGACAAAGGTGAGTGAACCCAACTTTAGTCTCAGGATACATATTTCAAAATGGTGTACTGGTTCTTGGACAGGTAATTCCATCAGCCAGCCCTCAAGGTGAATAAGAAACACCTTGTTGGCTCTTTGGAACACTAATTCTTTCAGGACATAACATTTCATCTCCAGTACACTAATTGGCAATTTGGGAGCCTGAAACAGTAATGTGTCTGCTAGAAGAGTTTTTCCCTCACAACTAGGGAGTAGTTTACTAGTAGAATCATAGAATAGCATAGTTTGAAGGAATTTTGAGCAGTCATCAATATAAGCCTTGGCCAGAGGAGCACAGGAGAGACGGGAATATTACATGCAGCTCCAATCCCAGAGGCAGCCCTGTAGTCTTGGCATCATCCTAAATTCACTCCTTTCCTCTGTTTGACCAGGAAGGAAATTCCAGGCCAATTCTGGATGGGAGCTGTCAAGTCATGATTAGGTGAGTGGGCTTTGTGTTGTCTTCTTTAACGTCAACAGACAGGTGGTGTGATCCTGACCTTGTTCATTTTTAGGGAGAGCTTTCAGAAGAATTTTGTTCAACCTATTCCTAAAATGCACAAATTTAATACAAAATTTCTTGCCAGAATGGTCACAGGTATTCTTCCTAAATTACTAATGTTATATCTTAAATTAAGTCTTATTTTACTCAGAAATCACTGTAATATATTTATTGCAAATACATTTATGAAGTCAGATGGTCAGAGGTTTGAACCCAGCTCTGTCTACTAGTTCATGGTTTGGGGAAGGTTTTATAGCTTCTTCAAGACTCACTGTCCTCCTCTATAATGAGGGATAATAATAACAACTTACCTCAGATCTTGGTTGTGAGGATTAAGTAAGATAATACTTGTTAAGCTTTCGCCACAGTTCATGTTAGATCAGTGTTCATTGTTATCATTATCATTACTACTGTTGCACAGAACAGTCAGGGTTGAAGTTTACTTCATGATATAAAACATTCTTTAAAAAATTAGTAATGTGGGGCTTCCCTGGTGGTGCAGTGGTTAAGAATCTGCCTGCCAATGCAGGGGACACGGGTTCGAGCCCTGGTCTGGGAAGATCCCCCATGCCATGGAACAACTAAGCCCATGTGCCACAACTACTGAGCCTGTGCTCTAGAACCTGCGAGCCACAACTACTGAATCCTGTGCACCTAGAGCCTCTGCTCCGCAACAAGAGAAGTAACCGCAATGAGAAGCCCATGCACTGCAACGAAGAGTAGCCCCTGCTCACCACAACTAGAGAAAGCCCACACGCAGCAACGAAGACCCAACGCAGCTAAAAATAAAATAAATAAAATAAATTAATTTAAAAAAATTAGTAACGTAAAGAAAGTCTAAGAGGAGTGTTCTAAAACAGGTGATAATTTTATTACAAATTGTTCTAATGTACCATAAAAGTATAATTCAAAAATTTACCCGTTAGTGTTACTGTACGTGCTTAAAACAAAGCCATATTTCTTTGAAAGTATCTGTTAATTTTGACTTCCTATGATTTAAACAAACTTTTAACTAAGGACAAATGAGAGCTCTTTCCCAGAGATTGTCATTTATTTGTCTTTCTTTCATGCTAAAAATCCTAAGTCTCAGAATTTCAATACAGAGGTAAGAATACTGGCCTGGTTATTATAAAATTTATAAAAAATTTAAATCCTTATCTATGTTAGTTTATAGCTGTGTTCTCTGAGTGAGTGTTTGACATCTCTGGATCCTGTTTGCTTCTTTGTAAAATAGAGATAACACTTCATAAAATTAAAAATAAAATAATTGGGTTCAGTTGGTTTAACAAAAAAAACTGTTAGGAGCTATTTTAATGTAAAGCAAGTTACTCTTCTGAAGTCCAAATTGCTTCTTGTGGTGAAGATGAAGTGAGGCCCCAGGAGGTTAAAGGGCTGGCTTTGGCAATGTCTGAACATATCCTGGGTCTGCTACACCAGAGCTAATCAAAATATGCTCTTGTGAATATTTTCTCTCTGAGGTGCTCTGTGGGAAAGAGTTGTATGGGCAAATAACTTCAGGAATACTGCACATTACAACCACCTCACCCCTTGTAGATTCACAGGGTTCATTAATTTATTAAAACACAAGAATTCCTTCAGTAGAGAAACTTATTTAACTTTGTATAATAGTGTTCTTCAAACATATTTTACCTTGAAACTCATTGACATCCCTCAGAAGAAAGGATATGCTAGAGAGAGACTGATAGCCTGAGGTTGAAGGTTGTCAAATTATTCTGATACTAATTCATGGCATTGCTTCCAGCAGAGCTCAGATGCCCATATATAAATGAACCCATAGAAAGAGTTCACTTATGGACTTGATTTATCCAGGGATTGGTTTTTCTAGCGGGGACCAGTCACAGAGATAGAGAACATGAGAAGAGAGGCATGACTGAGGAGTAGATGACTCCTCTTTTGAACTTTGTGAGTGTGGACTATCTCTGAGACAGCCAAGTGAGGATGTATGACCAGAGGTTGGGTGCACACATGTGACTCCCAAGAGAGAGATCTGTGATGCAAATATAGTTGGTTTTCACTAACTGATATGTTTAATCAACAAATTTGGATATCAAAGCTTAGAGGGGTAGTTGGTGTAATGTACAGAGAGAGTGTTTTAGGTTAGAAAAAGAAGGGGATCCCAACAGACCCACAAGAATATTTAGCATTTAAAGAATAGGCAAAGGAAGGGAAAGCATCAATTGCCAATACTTTAGTGGATAGTTCTACTCTATTTTTTCACATTATTGCTATTGATTACTAATATTTTTCTCTTAATGAGCAGCAAAGTCTCAGGAAAGTTGTGATATGTCTGAAATAAAGTTGGTACAGTGGCAGCTTTGGTAGTCCAACACAGGCCTCCTGACTCATGCTGACTTAGCTCTTTCCCCACTACCCTCTGTCAACATTCTCTTATTCACATGTCCCTCTCTTAGATTCTTGCCCTCATGGAATTTACAACCAAGATACTGAATACTATAAATATCAATGCTGAGGTATGGGTTATAAATCCTATAGGAGTTGGAAGAAGGTTATCAATGGGTGTTTCCATCCCTATTATAGAGCCAATAAAATCAGTAAGGGTCTTATCTAAGCTGAGAATAATAGACGTGTTACTCTGAACCATCATAAGAAGTTAGGAGAAGAAATTAGTTTTTTAGTAAAGCAAGAGATAATTAATTGCATAGTTTGACAATCTTTTTTTTCTTTGCCTTTTGATTAATTTTAAAATTCATTTTTATAGCACAAGTATTGAATTTCAATGTTTGTTTTTTAATTGGAGTATAGTTGCTTTACAGTGTTGTATTAGTTTCTGCTGTACAGTGAAGTGAATCAGCTATATGTATACATATATCCCCTCCGTCTTGGATCTCCCACCCACCCCACCATCCCACCCATGTTGGTCACCACAGAGCATGGAGCTGAGTTCCCTGTTCTATATAGCAGGTTCCTACTAGCTATCTATTTTACACATGGTAACAGAATAGAAACATAATAGAAAACATGTCTGTAATATACATTATATATGTATACATGTAATATTACAATGCATATATTTACACACATGTATATACATATATGTTTATATCACAGTAATAAAAATAAAATTTGATAGTCAATCTAAGAACCAAACTATGGCTGGATTTTATCTTTATCACTCACATTCACACTGTCAGTGCTTAGGTTTTGGTTTTGACTGTTTCCAAAATAGTTATTTTCCGTCTGTAATAAAATGGAAATGTTTGGATTTGCTGCAAAAATGTTGAAGATGTTTATGCTGAACAAAGTGTGTGTCTCTACAGTGAGAAACATCAGATCTAAAACATCAGCTCTAAAACAGTTGTTTTGGTGTTTTGAACTGTCTCAAAGTGCATGCTGATCTAATTAATACTGCAAAAGAAATTTTTTAAAAGGAAAAATAGCTGGGCTTGTTATTGTACATTGTCATACATTAGTAATAACAAGACAATTAATTTTGAAGAAAAGAAAAATGTATCAGTAATTGTCAGTCCTTGATAAACATTGTGCCAGGCAATTCCAACTATTTAGAGACCAGTCTTTCTTTTTTTAAATTGTTTTTGATTTTTAACATCTTTATTGGAGTAAAATTGCTTTACAATGGTGTGTTAGTTTCTGCTTTATAACAAAGTGAATCAGCTATACATATACATATATCCCCATATCTCCTCCCTCTTGTGTCTCCCTCCCACCCTCCCTATCCCACCCCTTTAAGTGGTCACAAAACACTGAGCTGATCTCCCTGTGCTATGTGGCTGCTTCCCACCAGCTATCTATTTTACATTTGGTAGTATATATAAGTCCATGCCACTCTCTCACTTTGTCCCAGTTTACCCTTCCCCCTCCCCGTGTCCTCGAGTCCATTCTCTACACCTGCGTAAGTCAGAAGGAGAAAAACAAATACCATATGCTAAGACATATATATAGAATCTAAAAAAAAAAAAAAAAAAGGTTCTGAAGAAACTAGGGGCAGGACAGGAATAGAGGCCAGTCTTTAATGTTACTTTGTATTTCCCTTACCCCTTGCATAGTTTTCCTTCAACTACTGTAAACTTTCTCAGAACACTATAATCCCAATTCCCAACTGTAGCAGTTTCCTATGGCTGTTATAATAAAGTACCATACACTGGGTGGATTAAAACAACAGAAATTGATTGTCTCACAGTTTCGGAGGCTTGAAGTCTGAAAAAAGGTGTGGTCAGGACCATGTTCTCTCTGATAGCTTTAGGGGGAGAGTCTTTCCTTGCCTCTTGTAGCTTCTGGAGTTTGCTGGCAATCCTTGGTGTTCCTTGGCTTATAGATGCATTAGTCAGTCATATGGCTATCTTCTCCGTTTATCTTAACATTGTTTTCCCTCTGTTGTGTATGTCTGTGTGTCCAAATTTCTCCTTTTTTATTAGGACACCAGTCAGATTAGGGCTCATTCTAACAACCTCATTTTAATTTGATTTCCTCTGTTGACACCCTAGTTCCAAATAAGCTCATATTCTGTGGTATTGGGGCTTTGGGCTTAAACGTATCTTTTTTGGGGGAGACATAATTCAACCCATGACACCAAGTTTTAAAATTTTGCCTATACACAAAAACAGACATATAGAACAATGGAACAGAATAGATAGCCCAGACATAAACCCACACACCTACAGTTAATTAATCTTTGACAAAGTAGGCAAAAATATACAATGGAGTAAGGACAGTCTCTTCAGCAAGTGGTATGGGGAAAGCTGGGCAGCCTTATGAAAATCAATGAAGTTAGAACACTGCTTCACACCATATACAAAAATAAACTCAAAATGGTTTAAAGACTTAAATATAAGACATGACACCATAAAACTCCTAGAGGAGAGCTCAGGCAAAATATTCTTAGCAGTATTTTCTTAGATCAGTTTTCCAAGGCAAAACAATTAAAAGAAAAAGTAAACAAATGGATCTAATCCAACTTATAAGCTTTTGCATAGCAAAGGAAACCATAAACAAAGTGAAAAGACAACCTAGTAACTGGGTGAGAATATTTGTAAGCTATGTGACTGACAAAGGATTAATTTCCAAAATATACAAACAGCTCATACAACTCAGTATCAAAAAAACAAACAACCTACTCATAAAATAGGCAGAAGACCTAAACAGACATTTCTCTGAAGAAGGTATACAGATAGCTAACAGGCACATGAAAAGATGCTCCACATTGCTAATTATTAGAGAAATACAAATTAAAACTACAATGAGGTACCACCTCACACCGGTCAGAATGGTTAACATCAAAAAGTCTACAAAAAAAAAAAAAAGTCTACAAATAATAAATTCTGGAGAGGCTGTGGAGAAGAGGAAACCCTCCTACACTGTTGGTGAGAATGTAAATTGGTGCAGCCACTATGGAAAACAGTGTGGAGTTTCCTTAAAAAACTAAAAGTAGAGTTACCATATGATTCAGCAATCCCACTCCTGAGCATATATCTGGAAAACTCTAATTCAAAAAGATACATGCACCCCGATGTTCATAGCAGCACTATTCACAATAGCCAAGACATGGAAGCAACCTAAATGTCCACTGATAGATGAATGTATAAAGAAGATATGATATATATATACAATGAAATATTAGTCATCCATAAAAAAGAATGAAATAATGCCATTTGAGGCAACATGGATGGACCTAGAGATTATCACGTTAAGTGAAGTAAGCCAGACAGAGAAAGACAAATATTATATAATCACTTGTATGTGAAATCTAAAAATTAATGCAAATGAACTAATTTACAAAATAGAAACAGACTTTAGACATAGAAAACAAACTTATGGTTGCCAAAGTGGAAAGAGGGGGGAGGAGGGATAAATTAGGAGTGTGGCATTAACATATACACACTACTGTATATAAAATAGATAAAAAGGATTTACTGTAAAGCACAGGGAACTATATTCAATATCTTGTAATAACCTATACTGGAAAAGAATCAGAAAAAAAGTATGTATAACTGAATCACTTTTCTGTACACCAGAAACTAACACAATATTGTAAATCAACTATACTTCAATAAAAAAATTTTGCCTATAGAGGTAATGGGATCCTTTTCCTCTGCTTCCCAGATCCTCCTCCTAACTGAAGAAAGTCTCATACATTACTTGACTTTCCCACTTAGCTGTTCTGTCATTCCAGTAAGGAACAAAGTAGAAACTTTCTTTAGCTTTTTCATGTGAGTTGTTACCACCTTGTTGGGATAGTGATTGTCATCTTCGCATATTGGAACACTTTCAGGAGCTTTTGTAATCATTCTAGGCTGCAATCTGGGCATACATTTTTAAAAATGTTTCCAGGTGATTCTAATATGCAAATAAGGCTGAAAGTCTCTACATTAAAAATAGTCTTGAATTTATATTTTATTGACTTCATATTCTTTAGTTACTTTGCTTAAAGTTACTATTTCCTCTTATACATTTTTCCTCTTACATTCTAGAGCCTTATGAAATGCTACAGCATATGTGTTTTAGTGCATGAGTACTAGTGAAAAGCCCTAGATTGATAAAAGATAATCTGATATGCAAGAAAAATCACATTGGCTATGGGAGAAATGTTTATGTTCTAGTTACAAGGAGGCCAAAACCAGTTAACCATTTGTCTATTGGCTTTAGAAGTGGGTTTCCTTGAGTCAAAGAGAAAGACAAATACAAAAAATCAGGCCCTGAAGGGTGCAGAGATGTTGGAGATCAACAGGCCTAGGTATGGTCCCATGAATCTGGTAATGAGAGGAGAAAATACAAAAGAAACACACATGTCCCTTTATAGTAAAATGTGAACAGAGGCTGAGAGGGTTATTCTTTTCAAAAATGAGTATGTTTTAAATTTATCTTGGCTTAGAGAATAAGAGCACTAAAACAGTCATTTGGGAAATAAATCAGCTTATTATGTCTAAAGGATTTACTGGAGTAACACTCTATGCACTGTTTTCCATGTTTGCTCCCAACATTTATTTCCTCCTTTGAATGGGAGTGTGTGTGTGTGTGTGTGTGTGTGTGTGTGTTTCAACACCCTAAAGCTATCATTGGCCATATTCCAACACTGTCTTAATTTACCCTCCTTTTCTACACAATTGAAAAGAGTAAATAAAATATATTGGACCAAATAATATCATTATTTTGAAGTATTTGCCCAAGGCTATGTGCATTATATTCTGTATTTAAACAATGATTTATGAGAAGGCAGCTCTGAAAATGTAGGGTCAAAGCAGGACAAAAACCCATCTCAGAACAATGGTTGAAGCCTAGTTTTACTTGATTGATGAACTAGAATATTGGTGAAGATTTTCTAACATTTTTTAACACTTCTACCCCATGGTATATAACATATTTATGCCAATTATAGTCATAATTCCCAAAACTATTGGGTTATTTAAAAATAGTACTGTAGACATTTAAGTTATGATTTATTTAAAGAAGCCCTTTGCACAATGAAGTTTATTTAGTTAGGTTAGTTTTGAATTATTTTTAAGATAATTTTATTGCAAAGGAGAATGCATTGGAAAGTCTTCTGATTAAACTCCAGAAAAAAAATAAGATAGCAGATAACTTCCCAGAAGAGGTATATTAATAAAATGCTGGAAAACCTCTGAAGAACTATATTCTCTAGAGGGATATGACCATATACTAGACATATTAGCCTTTAAAGTCACTTTTTACAAAAGTTTAAATAGAGATCTATTAAAAAGCCTGTTTTGAATCCTGGAATTCAAATACAACCTTTTGTATTGTTAATCCTTCTTGAAGTACAAAGAGACAGAATAAAGTGAAAATTATTTCATCTTAAATTTATCCCTGTGTATTTTTTCTTTTTAACTCACCTGTCTTTTATGTATACTGCCTATGAACTATTATAGATAATACAGAATAACTCTTTGAAATAATCCTTATGTATAGGAGTCTGTAGTATATATGAAGTGACTTTATATGTAAAATATCATTTTTAGGAAAATACTGCAGAGAAAGCATACCATTAATCTTGAAGTAAGAATGTTAACTCCATGACAGCAGGAATCACGTTTACCTTGATTATTTCTATATCTGAAGCACTTAACATAGTGCTTCGTACATTGTGGGTATTTAAGAAATATTTCTGGAATGTCTGGAAGGAAATGGACAGGCAAAAGTGGGATGAGGAGATTTTAGATGTCTTGGGAAGGAGGACTGCAATTTAAATTGGAATGAACTGGAAAACCAGCTAAAAGCAAACTGGAAAAACTGAAAATTGAAGTGAACCTTGAAGAATGCATAAGATTGGGACCAAAAAAACTGGAATGTGTATGGGTATGTATATGTGGGGGTGTATGTATGCTGATATGTGTGTATAGAAACAATATGAAAAAAATCAAAATGGCAGGTATGGACATGCTGTGGATAGAGAGGAAATAACCATGCATCGGTGGAAGATCTTTTGGAGGTTAAATAGGACATAAAGCTGAATAGGCTGGGTGAAACCAATCTATCGGAAAGTCTTGTTCTTCTCTTTTAGACATTTGAGCTTTGCACTAAAATCAGTGAAGCCCCTCTCCCCCAGATAAATATATGTATTACCTACCATTATCAGTTTTATGAAGAAATATTTATACTTTTAACATATTTGAAATTTGGATTGCCCATGAACAGATGATATTGTAAGAGAAAGTTTGGCAAATATACTTAAACTTTTCTCTGCCTTAATTATGTAAGTTCATAGTCTCAGTTTTTTTCCCAATGTCATAGTTGTAGTTAGCATTTTGTTGTATATATCATCCAGTAAGTAGAAATATGGCACTTTCTTTTTTCTTCCTTAAGATTTTTTACATTTTAAGTCAATTTTCCAGACTCTACTAGACTGTCTTTTTATTCTGCCCAGAAGATTAAAAATCCTGAGATGAGTGGTTTTTTTTTTTCTTTTTTTGTCAACCTGCATTATCTGTAATGTTAAACAACTCATTACTTCAGGGATATTACTTATTTTCTGGTAAAGAAACATTCATCCACCCTGAATTATTTATTGAGTGCTACTAGACGTTTTTCTAGGTCCTGGGGACACAGTCACTGATAAAAATCTCAGCCATTGACAAAATTTCAGCCCTTTGGGATCTTACATTTCAGTGAAAAGGCAATAAAAAATATTTTGAAAGTTAATGATAGATGCATAGAGGAAATTAAATAGTTAAGGATGTTATTGAAATTTTAAATAAGGTGGTCAGGAAAAGCATCAGTAAAAAGCTGAAAGAAATTAAAGGAATGAAGTCTGTGGATATTTAGAGGAAGAATATTTGAGGGATAAGCCTCAGCAAAGGCAAGACCCTCAAGCAGAACCATGCTTGATGTGCTCCCAGAAGAGCAAGGAGATACATTTGTGAGAAAAGTAAGAGATAATTTTGGGAAGAATTGTGGGAAGGTAAACCATGTGAGAACTTTTAACCATTGTAAAGAATTTGGCTTTAATTTGAAATGAATTGGGAAGCCGTTGGGTAGTTTTGAGCAAAGCAATGACATGATCTGTCTTGAATTTTACCAGGAATGTTGTTGCTTCCTTGTTGAGAAAGGATTGTGCAGGGGTAAGGGTAGAAGAAGGGACACCAGCTAGGAGGGCAATGTAATGATCTAGGAAAAAAGGATGGTGCTTGGACTAGATTGGCAGTGGAGGTGGTGAGAAGTGGTCACATTCTGGATAGATTTCAAAGGTGGAGTCATTGGATTTGATGGACTAAAATCAGTGAAACAGAAAAAGAGAAGAGCCAGAGATGACTAAGATTTCTGCCCCAAACAACTGAAAGAATTGAACTGTCATTAATTAAAGTGGGAAAGGTGGAGGGAGAAGCAGTTTTGTAAGGAAGATCAAGAGCTTATTTTTGGATCTATTAATTCTGAGATGCTGTTGAACTACTCTAGATGGAATTAGTTAAATAGAAATTTGCAGAGTACGTACCAGAGATACAAATTTGGCTGTGCCAGTATGGCGATGAGATTAAACCATAAGGTTGGATAAAATCACCCAAGGAGTGAGAGTATTCGAAAACAGAAGAGGCTCAAGGACTGACTTTCAAGGACCTCTAACTTTGAGAATTAGAGAAAATGAGAAGAAGCTACAAAGGGGAATGAGGATGAGTAGCTTCAAAAATGAAGGAATCTGGAAGCTGATTGTAGAATCACATGTTTTAAGGATGTTAAATGCTGCTGCTAGGTCAAGCTAGGTAAGACTGGAGAATTGACCATTGGAATTAGAACGGGGAAATCATTGTGGTAGAGTGATGGGGGCCAGAAGTATGGCTGCAGTAGGTTAAAGAGAGAAGAGGAAGAGATGAATTGAAGACAGTGAGTATGAACAACTTTTACAAGGAAATTATTGGCTAATTTCTGATTATAATATGTGAATCATAAGTATAAAACATTAACAAAAATTAGTTACTAATTTTTTTTAACATACTGCAACGTTTACCTTCAAATGAATGTTATAACCTACAAAGTAATCATTTTAGACAGCTTTACTTCCTTTCCAAGGACTCTTGGATTATCGATTAAAATAATTTTGGAAAAAAAATTGTTTTGCTTTCCTAGAACAAAAGAATATTTGAAATGTCCTTGCTTGGCACCTGCAATAAACACTGCACTTTCTTTCACTACACACACACAAAAAGAATATTTGAAATAGAAAGTACCTGAGAGACATCTTTACAAGCTCATTCTGTCACATTTTTCCCCTTACTCTCTGATTCCTATTTACATGGCACCCATAATTATTAAGGAAGCATTCAGGAGCTCAGATAATTAAAAAAATTAATATCTTAATGCAGATGAGTGAATAAAAGGCGATTTTGAGTGTCTTAATTCCCAGTTCTCATCTTTACCAAATACTTCATAGGATGTGGATATTAACATATTGGAGCCCACAACAGAATTTTCTAGATTTCCAGTCCACAAATAATGACCAAAATGACATTATGAATACTTAGAAATGTGGTGGCAGTCAGCCTTCCAGTACTATCCTGTTCTCAGATTTCCAAGAACCACAAAGGGAAGGTTAGGAGAAGGGACTCAAACTATCCACAGACATTTTAGCACTGTATAGATAGAAAATGGTGACAGAAAATGGTTAAGAAAATATAAAATATTTTAACGTATTTAGCACAACTATATGTAAACAAAATTAGCAATGATTTTTCTCATAAGATTCTCTAATTTTAATATATATAAAATTAATATCTTTTTGTCAAACATTAAATTGCATTATATGGCATGGATTTAAATTAAGAAACATGCTAATAAAATAACATTTTTAAAATGAATATATGCTTCTTGTAATTTCCATTATCACATCCCTCACTCATTCTATTTTAGAATAGAACATATTATCTATCCTTTGATTTTATTAATTCTTATATATTGATGTTCTGAATTATAATATGCATTTTGAAACTAAATTGGGATTTGCTAAAAATAGCATTTTAATATCTTTTGCAGCTCCTCAAGCATTTGTCAGATGCCTTGTTATACACAGATTTTATGTCAGATCCATCTATAACGTTGCTTTTGATTGACATGAAAGATTTTTATACTTGAGATCATTTTATTACTATATGTATGCATTTTGAAAGTCTGGGATTAAATGAATAGTTCTACATTTGGTATTAATATTCTTCACAGTTTTTATAGTAGTTGAGGACTAATGTTTGCATATAATTTAAGAACTTGCTTAATATGCTTTGCAATTTTACTTTGTGTTTTACCATGGATCTGAGACCTTTAGGCAGATTCTAGCTAATACCTCTTTCTAGAAACTCCTCAAAGCCATGGGAAGAGAAAGAGAAATTCTTCCAATTATTACACGGCACTTGAAAACAGTCTAACTGGATAGGTAATGGTAGAATAGGATTTCTTGACATTTTGTTAAGGGTTAAAAATAGCTAGAAGACTTTACTCTGGCCATAATGTAGCAGCTTGTACCAGACTTGCCCTTCTACCTGTAACTATAAGACTAAACACAATGTCTGATCCAACAGTTTTCAAGATCTTTGAGATAAGGGGAAAACAGGAGACAAGTCTATGTTTGCAAAGATTGATTGGGGAGCATTCCCTATTGCACCACAGGAAGATGAAGTCCAGGCAAAGCATGGTGGCCTCATTGAATGGAGGAGGCAGATGTTAGAGTTTGGAGCTGCTGAAGTGGTTGGTATTTGTAAGGCAGGGTGCTAGAAAGGAGGGAGATGGTACAGAGGGGAGCAACAGAACTCTACGAGGGGCTTGCTGCCAGCTCTTGGCCAAAGGCAGGGGTGCCACATACAGGGTAGGTCTCCATGTGTCCTAAGCAGTGGTAGTTGCTGGTGGCCTGAGAGCAGAACTGAGATATCAGAGGTTGCTGGGGTTTCAAACTATGGAAAGACCTTCCAGAGCTCCACAGGCATTTAGTTGAGACCCCAGAGATGCCAACCCTTTGGAGAAAGGACAACCCACTACTGTATGGATAGGACTAAGGACAAACCTGTGATAGTTTCAAAGCAGAAAACCAAGTCTAACATGATTGAAAAAAGCTGCCAGTAATTTAACTACTGCCAACAACAATCTCACAGCCTTTAAAAGAGTCAGCATCATCCATATTCCTTACAATGTTCAACATATAATAAAAAAATAACCGACATGCTTAGAAAATTCAATTAAAAGAAAAACTCAATTGAAAATGGGCAAAACACTTGAACACTTTACAAAAGAATATGCTTGAATAGCCAATCAGCACTTAAAATATACTTAACGTAACTAGTCATCATGAAAATGCAAAATAAAATCATGATTAAACACCATTTTATACCACTTAGAATGTCTAAAGTTAAAAAGACTGAAAATGTCAAATTTGTAGGAAACTGGATTGTTCATACATTGTTAGTGGGAATGCAAAGTGGTATAACTGTTCTTATTGGAGAATTGCTGTGTGGTTTCTTATGAAGTTAATCATTCATCTATTCTACAACACAGCAATTCTACATAAATGTCCAGGAGAAATGGAAATGTATCTCCAAACAAGTATTGATACACAGATGTTTGTAAAAGCTTTAGCTCAGTAGCTAAAATCTGTAAAAACCCCAAAACATTTATTAACTGGAGAATAAATTGGTATATTGAAAAAATGGAATACTGCTTTAAAAAATGAACACAAAACCATGGGTGAGTCTCAAAAACAGTATTAAGTAAGTCCGTTTCCATCCATGAGGGAGTAAGAGGCTCCAGAATCATAGGGTAAACAACTGGAAAGAGCTCTTTTCATATTGTGGCCTGAGACCATGATCCCTGGGAAACGGGATATGAAAAATGTAATACCTCCAAATTGACACAGCTTTCTGCCTGGAGAAAATTTTCATTCTGTGGTACAGGGAGTGAAGAACCAAACTGAGCTTAGTAATTTTGCTGAGTTGAGGAGATAAAGTTCAGAATCTGTAGAGGTCAAGATGGCTAAAATTTGTGGGGTCAAGTACTCGACAAAAGGGAGTTACAGAAAGAAAAGGGTCTAGAAATCTGTAAAGGTGTCCCCTTAATGTTTGACTGAATATGCATGCTTAGGATAATGTTCCATGGCTAGGAAAAGACCAACTTCCAGAAAAGAATAATTTCTGGACGAGGGAGGCAAATAAACTGAGGAAGTTCACAGAATGGGATTTAGAGTAGATTAGACTCTGCAAATGAAAAGATTTGTGAAGAAATCTGTCAACCTAGAATTCTAAACCCCAAGAAATAGTTTTCAAAGATGAAAGTGAACTATAATTTTTTTTCAAAGAAAAATAAAGCTGAGAGAATTCACTGGCAGCCGACTAGACTACAAGAAATATGTTTTTTTTTTAAGTTCTTCAAGCAGAAGGAAAATAATACCAGATAGAAAGTTGAATCTACACAAAGACCAAAAGAGAATGGAAATAGTAAATATGTAGATAAGATAAATAAAGAGACTTTTGCATTATTGTAAAAATGTCTTCAAAGATAATTGACAGTTAAAAGCATAAATAATAATGTAAACAGTGCTGGGTTTTTAGTATTCATCTTCATTAATTTTCTCCTGGATGTGCACACATGGTACTCTACCCCAGAGATATAGTTCTTATTAATTACCCCACAGTAAGTAATTAGGGTGTTGATGCCCACCCCATCTTGTCTCAGGCGAGACATGATTACCCCAAAGTAACACAATGAAAGTGGGGTCAAATATTCTACAGGAGTAGCTAGACACTGTATGGACGAGGGATGAAGAAAAATGATTTTTCTCTGCTTATAAAAAGGAAAAGAAAGATTAATTAATGCTCCATTAGGAGATGGAGAGTTGGTAGCAACAAATCTTCTGTGCAATAGCCTTATGTAGAAGTGTACACTTAAGCTCTATGCATTTCACTGCATGCAAATCTACCTCCTTGATTGACATTTTAAATATTTGCAAGGATTATAGTGTCTCTAACTGTATGGAAAATCATAGATCTTGAACACTGGCGTGACAAAATAGTCATTGAATATACAATACAATCACAACAACAAAAGTCAACTTTTTAGTTACTTTGATGAATAATTTTCTATCAAAGCCATTGTGGGAGAGAAGAATGGGGTTTGAAGTCTTGGATTTGACCTATGCCTTCATTATTTTCTAGCAGTATGTCACTGGGTGAGTTACTTCTCTAGATCTTATTTTCTTATCAGTAAAACTGAGATTATATTCCTAATCTCATAAAGCTGTTGTGAATAATATGTGAAAGTACAAATGCATATAAAGCAGAACAAAAATATGACTAATGCATAAATCATTTGGAGCCCATTGACCCATATAATTTGAACTGTTATATACACAGATATTTTTTGAATCTGAGTTTTTCTGTAGAAGTTTAGGCCTTCATCACATCTTCTTTACTGTTTAAATAATTAACTGGTTTCTTTATCTCCAGTCTTCTCCCATGTTCTATCCTCCATCATGCTTTCAGATAGACAAAAAAAGTCTGTGTATAAAATATGTATTGAAAATAAACAGTTGCAACCATGTCATATCAATAGTAAAACTTTTTTGCCCAGTGGCTTCTCACTAAGCTCTGGAGAAAGCCCCAATTCTCTCCTTCTTGTGGTATATATGAGCTCAATTCTGCCTGTCTACCTTCCTAGTCTTCACTTCCACCATCCCCACCTTTCCATAAAACTGCTTCATGGCATGCTAATTTTTTCCTCTGTGTTTGCCTCCTCTTTTTCTTGTCCACTGGACAAATCCTAAATATGTTTTAATACTCAGAACAAAGGTAATTCCATTGAAGGATTACTTAATCCTCTCTTGATTTGGAGAAAAAGTTAAATATACTTTCATCTATGCCCAGTAAAATATCTTGCACATATCTCTATTAATCACCTAGTATTTTGTATCAAACTTTACTTATCTGCCCCCATGCTACACTCTGAATATGTGAGTATGAATCTTTGTTATATTCTTTTTTCAGTAGCACCTATAGAATGTCACACACATATGCAGCATGTTCTCAGTAAACATTTGATGAATGGGTGGATGAATAGCTAGAAAAGGTATATATCAGATTTTTGTTTCATTTAAGTGGTTTGTTTCTAGTTAAGGGACTAACCTTTTCTGTTCATAACACACTTTTAAAAACACCTTTGAAATAATGAGAAATTTATTTATCAGACCCTTAACTAGAGAAAAGTCTTTGAAAGTGTATTGTTTCAAAAGAGGGAGATGTTTGCTGAGAGAAGGAAATAAGTAAGAGGATTGTTTTCAGTAACTATGTCCTTTCCTTTCCTCAAGATTGTTTTGTCAAAATTATTCAGCTAGATTTTATCTGGAGGCTAGTTAGGTAGATGCCAACAGACCAAGCTCACCTCAGCCACGCCACCCTTTTTCAGAGGGTACAGTAGAAGCCAACTTATCTAGGAAGACAATCTCTGTTGATGGACAAATTGCTCTTCGTATTTCATGGTCTTTAAATATACAAAGTTACTGATTTCTTTAAGGAGGATTTTGACTCCCCAAAATATCATTAGGCTATGACAATGAAAAACTAAACCTCATTTAAAGCTCCTTGTGACTCCTCAGCCCCTTTGTTCTTACTTTTAAAACCTCATACATTTTAAAGTGTAGAAGGAGCAATAGGCTTAAATTGGGAAAATCTGACTCAGAGACGGCTAATGTGTGTCTAGAGAGTACAGCTTATCTCCCTGTGCCTTTGTCAGACACCCCTGGTGGATCTCAGTACTCTTTCTTTTTGGGTGCAGACTCATATTCAAAATTCCTCAAAACTCACAACTCCAAGCAGCCACCATCGATCATTCTCCAGTGGAAAATAGGAGGACATTCTTTTGTCATCCAAATTATAGAGAGCTAATCATTCCTTTCTATAGCACGGAATTATGCAATTTACAGTTTGTAGTCACCAGAGTCATGCTGTGGGCAGCATAGGCTGTACTAAGATTACTGATTCTGGTTCAAGGCTACCTGGTTTCAAATCTAGACTATGACTAGGTTGTGTGACCTTGAGATAACTTCAACTGCAACATTGGGAATAATAATAACACCTACATCATAGGATTGCTGAGGGAACTTTATAAATTTTTAAATAGAAGGTAATTATTTCTTATAGTAAGCACTGAATAAGTGTTTGTTAAGTAAGATTATCAGTTCTAGCTCTAAGTCATGACTTTCCTGAAGATAATCACCCTTGGATTGAGGAAAAAATAAGACAAGGTGATGGATTTTTTTGTCTGTATCATAGAACCCATGTAAATTTATATCTTATTAAAATACTTTAAAATCTTTTTGCGAACTGAATTCCAAACAAATGTCATCAATGTGCAGGAGTCCAGCTATTTCAGTAAAAGTGATTAAAGGACTGAAGAAACTAATGTTTAAAAATGACACTTGAAAGCTAAATATTTTTGCAAAGAGCTGCATTCAGTGAGTAAATGGACAAAGAAAATATGGCGAGATTGAAGTAAGGAAAAACATCAAATGTCAGGAAAAAAGTACAACTGAATAATTTATTGGGCTATGTAGTTGAACCCACTCCTCAAGCAGTACAGAATCTTCTAGCATTTAGATACATTGTAATGCTGATGATATAGGAATAATTTACAAGGAAGATACTTTCCTGTTTGTTATGATGTGTTCCCTATGTGAGATGTTCAGTAAGTATTTGGATATTTAGTGATTTTTTGGGGTTCATCATCAGAGTTCATATATGACCTTTGAGCAAAAGTAGACAGATTGGAAAAAAACCAGCAGAGATATAGCACTTTGAAAAGGGATTAATTTTTTTTTCTAATTCAATTTGGTTAAATTTTGGTCTCTTAGGAATCCGGGTGTCTAAAAGGGTTACCATAATAGTTATAAGAATTAAAAATGTATATTTTAAAACTCAAGATGAGAATGAAAGCAATATGGAAAGAACAGCTAAGGAAATGAATTGTAGACCTGCTTTATACTGTACAGCTTTCAAAGAATTTAATAAAATATTTAAATAAGGTAGTATGGGAAGCCTTTTCAGTATATGCCTCTTTAGAATACATAATCTTATACCTATTATAGATTTTTTCATCTGTACTGTGGCTTTTTGGGGGCACTTGTTTTTTTAAATAAATAAACACATACTTCAGAAAGTACATTTTATGATTGATTTTAAGACAGGGCCAAATGGCCTTGACCAAGGATTATCTTGAATTCCAAACATACATTTACACAAGGATTGTTCATTATTTTCACTAATGGTACCATTAGCCTTTGTAAATGGGTTATTTTTATGGATTTAATATAGTTTTTTAATGTTAGAACTTTTAAGTCCTTTAAATCAATTGGCTCTGCTTCTACCTGTGAGTGAAAGTCTTCTTTCAGAAGATAATTAATTCTTCAGCTTGCTAAAAGCTCTAGAATATTATAAATTATTGCCCTGACCAAAGCAAGCTGGGTCCCTGTGTTAGTCCAGATCCTTTGAGAAATAGATGCCAAGACAGCATTATACATGTAAGAGATTTCTTAGGGAAATGCTTGTGAGACAAAATGGGGAAGGAACTAGGAGAGGCTGAGAGAACGTTAGACTGTGGTGCAGGTGTGACTTTGTGAAGGAGAGAAATAAAGAAGGAAGTTTCGATGTAAGAGTCTTAAACTGCAGTACTGTTCAGATAGAATTCAGCAAGGTGAATGGGGAGCCCACAAGGCAAACCCTCCCACTGGAAGAGTCCCCCATCTCTTAGGAGTAGATCTGCCTTAGGAGGCTTGCTTTGTTCCATCACTGTCTGGGAGCATCACTGGAAAGGTAGCCTTAGTGCAAAAGTGGTAATGGATTCCAGAGCTGGAGCTGTGGGTCAGTTATGCTCCCTCTGGGGGGATTTTTCATTATCACTGTCATCTTCCAAGGTGAAACATCTCTCCATTGCCAGGGGACAATTAGACTCATTATTTATATCTATTTGCACCTCACACTTAATGAAATTTGGACAACTAACATTTATGAATCAGTTACTTTCTATCAAGCACTTTTATATATTTAATCCTGTTCACATTTACACTAGATATAAATATGCCCACACTAATGATAAAAAATTGAAGCTTAGGGATTCTGTCCTCCTTGGATAATACCTCTGGGTCTTATCTTTCATTTTTTATTAAAAGTTTTCTGTGAATGGTATTTCTGAAATTGCCCTCTCTTATTATCAAGGGAATGATCTCTGTTAATGTGACAATACGTGTTAATGGGCACACTCCATTCCCTGACAAAAGGTTCTTTTATGTCTGAGGCTTTTGTACAGGAGAAGCACATCCATGATTATTTGTTCTTTGTTTCATGCTCAGTGTACTGAAAATATAAATGTAATAAACAGAGCATTTAAAACCATTTGTAGATTTAAAAAATGGATTGTATATTTTAAATTCCATTAAAATCTTAAACTGTTATTATGAAATTATTACAACTGATTCATATACCTTAAACAGAAGGCAAAAGACACAGAAGCACAGTTATCACTAAACTAATTATCTCATTTACATTCCAACCAATTCTGTGACTTAATACATTTTTTGATTAGTTCTCTATTTGTTTGCATAGCTTTCGAGTATCATAGCTATGCTTACTTTGATATCTTTTAAAGATTTTAGTGATGTTACTTTCATATAATTCCAGAGTTGTAATTACCTTATTGACTTACAAGAATAAAGGATACCTTCTCTAAACAGTCAGGTTTTGGATTCTTGGTTGGGACCTGGATCTGCCTTGCTTCTCCCAAGGGGATTCAAAATTGAGCCATTGATCTTCAAATGGAGCTTCTTTTTGTAATGTCATTCACTGTTAGGTCAATTATACTTTTTTTTCAAGTTTATGCCTTTGACATAGGTTTTCGTTGTTTGCAACCTGCTACCTCCTTTGTTTCATCATTATGATATGTTGATTTTATTAAAAATATATGTGTGACTTATCAGTTTTTGTGCCATTTAGATTCTTTAAATTTCATAGGATATTAAGGATTGAGTGAGCTGACCCAGCCCTTGTTTATAGTATATTTATTTTATTAATCACCTTAGAACACATGGCTGAAGTCTATTTTGTCATTGGCCTGATTTTCTTGAATGCCCCTTTTTTTTTCTTCAACTCCTTGTGATGTATGACCAACAGACCTGATCAGTCCTTTCCATTCTTGGTAATCCCTACAGTTTCCAAGACTATTTCATTTATTCACTATTACTTTTACTTCCCTGTGTGAACAAAGAACGTTGTCTGCTATTTCTTTTTTTTTTTTTTTTTGATCCATGGGTACTTTATTAGAGAAGAAATTAACCATTCATACTAGAGACTACAGAAGGAAATTAACTTAATCTTGCAATTCTAGAACAACCTTCACAATAAGGAATTCTTAAGTTTTCATAGAGTGAGGGGGAAAAAAAGGAGAGAGAGAAAATCATTTAGAACAGTGTTTCCCAAATTTGGCTACTTTCACAGATATATTCTTGGAAGTGGGGGATACAAGTTTTCTATGTAACATTTAAAATTTTATGTTTTACTTTTGTTTATAATCTAAACAAATTAATACACACTTGTTCAGGATTCCCTGGACAACCGTCTTACATAACAGAGTGTTGTCACGTGATGGTAGCATCTGCATTTATACCTCTGATCCCTGTGGCACAAAATGAAGACCAACCGTGCTTAACTTTTCAGTGGCGTCTCTCAGACTGGGTGCTCAGACCCTTCACAGAATTGTTGAATATTTCCTATGAGATCTATGAGTTGTCAAGCTTCAGAACACTGGTTCACAGCAGTGATTCTCAAAGTAGGAGGGGGTAGGAGGTGGGGTGGCGATGGTGGCTAGGGAGACATCCTCTGAAAAAGCATATTCAAAATATCTATTGATTTCTTAAGACAAATTCTATAAAGTGAAACTCAACAAAATAATCTTTGGACAGTAGCAGAAAACCAACTATAGATTCAACCCAGGGGGTATGGGATATAGTTGGTTGAGAAACACTGGTGTTGAAGTAGAGGAGCCCCAGCATGTGGAGAACACATAGGAAGGAACACGTGCCAAAGAAAAGGAACATCTTTTGGGTCAGTGAGTGAATCCTAAGCATATGTTGTCTTGGTCTTTTGGAACCCAAAGGGCCAATCCACAAGAAACCTGAGACATCCATCGAACTTCTCAGACCTGTTGTTTTGGGCAAGTTGGTCCACTCTTAATACTGAGTCAAAAGGAAAAAAAGCTGTTTTTGCCCTTCACTTTATTTGCATTAACATATTTCAAAATTTTAAGTAAACAGTTGCTGTAGCTGGGTAAACGTAGCCCCAGGTCCATCCACCAGGAAGTGCTGTCATTATCTGCAGCGCCATCCAGCTCTCAAGGGGGATATCAGCCTGGGGTCTGCTCTATAATAATTGCAGAGCTCCAATTTGCTTTAGGCGTGTCAACAGTTCCCCTTTCTCGTGCATATTTACTAGATCACTGCATCCACCTATGCACTCTTTACCGATGAAGACCCGAGGTACCATTCTGGCTCCTGTGAGCTGTTGTAAATAATCTTGAATCTCGTTGGTGTCATCGTGGGCTGTGATATCGACAAATTCCAAAAGCCCTTGTTTGAAGGGCAATTTGCTGAGGAGCTCCTGGGCCCTTCTGCAGTAGGGGCAGGTGGGCTTGATGAGCACAACCACCTTCCCAGGCTGGATTTTGCTGTTCACAAACGCTTGAGCCATGCTGACAGGTTGTTATCTCCTGGGGAGGAAACCTCAATTGCAGGTATTTCTCGGGAGTAAAGCCTGCCATTTCAGTAAGCAAAGAATGTTGAGGCCATAGCTATCAGCCAATGCAGGTGTGCACCTTGAGAGGATTCAGAATGGAGACAGACAGAATATTGATCCTAGATAGTTAAAATGCATATCAAAGGAATGATTTCAATAAGCCCAGACTCTTGCATTTTCCTATATGTAGAAAAGTAGTAAAATCATTAAGTTGAGATGTCTGTTTTTGTGATTAGCAGTAATCATTTGATGTTTGACTACATTTTTTTTTTTTTTTTTCCTGCAAAAACTCCTGTATATCCTGGTTCCTCCCTTACCTCTTTGGAACAGTTCCTCAGAGCTATCTGAGAGGCTGTATCCTGGGTTACAGTCCTCAGTAAGGACTGAATAAAACATAATTCTCAACTTTTTGGCTGAGAATTTTTTGAGAAATTTTTCAGCTGACACCTGGGTGTGTAAAGAGAAGCAAGTACAAGTCTATAATTTAGAAACATATAATTAACAGAATAAATACATCAAATGTGCATATACACACACACGACTTTCTTTATTAAAATAGTCATCCAAACTTATTTGCCTTTTTTTCTACAACCATTTATCTGTACAATTTATATTAACGTTTCTCATTTGAAACTCACCATGTACTAATGTACTAATGTCATTTTACAGATTCATCTTGTCCCAGAACTTATACTAGAAGGTATATTAGTTATTACTTGGCCAGAGGAAAAACAACTGGGGGTGGCCAAAAGAGCCAAATGATTTCTGTAAATACTTTCCCCAGCATTAAATCTAAAACCTACTTAATTAAGGACCATCAATTTCTTCTAAACAATTACATATACAAGCAGTCCCTGACTTTCAGAGATTTGACATTCTTAAAACCTACATTTTTATACATCAAACATGGAAAAATCGTTCATATGCTGAATTTGGACATTTATATGACAGCTGGAAAAAGAACATTTTGAGGTGTTATGAGGTGCCACTGCTTGCCAAGCAAGTTTGGTCTTTAAGAATTGTTATCTTGTCCAAATAGTAGTGTTTACATTATTGTTTGAATTTTAAATTTCATTTACCTTTCTTTAGGTTGGAAAAAGGAAAAAATAAAATTGCTAATGATAGTCCTCATGAGAACAGGCCTCATATGTGGACTATAATTGGCAGAAAGCTGTTGAGAGAACAGCAAATCTGTAGCTTCACTGAAAGCTCAGTGGACCTAAATTAAGAAAGAAAAGGATGATGGAAAAACATGAGCAAAATGCCAGAAATATATTGTCAAATACTCTGAATAAAGTAGATATTTAACTAGGGATTTCATAAATTTTTTTAGCTCTTTGGGACTGGAATCACTCTTTTAACATGGGAACTGGTGATTGGACTTTCATATACCTTTTTAAAGATGCTTTTAGCATATTATTTCTGAAAGCAAGGAATTGCCCATACCTGAAAGGGAACTTATAAGCTAGCGGTCCCAAGAAAATAAACATTTTATCACATTTTCTGGCACATAGAAAGTGCTCAGTTAATGTTTATTGGAAAAACAAATGAATGAGGTTGCACCATCATTTCTCCTACAAAACACTACAAGTTAAAAATCAAGTAACCAACTAAATTGGGAACCTCATTTTCTTGCTCTCTAACCCAGAGAGTCTGAGCCTGTTGCCTAGCAGTTTTAGTTTTGACTTAACCACATCACAGGGCCTCAGCTCTCCTCTTAACTATTATTTGTCATGACAGCTACAGTCAGGCTACATCTTTTCCTATATTGACTCTCATCATGTATTCAGCCTGCATTTGAAAAATATAAACAATGACATAAATAACCAGGCATTTCTCCCCTTTAGGAGAGAATCTGAATAAGCCTCTAACCTTACTTGTCATTTTAGCCATGGAGTTGGGAAGTCATATTCTTTAAGACATAAGTCTTCTGTTGGTTAACATAGTTTGAGGTAAATAACCAGAGGCAATAGGAAACAATTTAGAAAGATTAGGTTCTTAGGGAGCCCTTCTCTTTGGAGGACTCTCAGAAGAGGATAAAAGCCATCCTTATCATTTTCCTTTTTCTTATTTTGTTAGAAATTTTTACATATTTGGATTAGTCACACTCAGAAATGACATACACTCCTGATTTTTTATTAGTACCAGTAGTGGAAACATGAGATCTTAAATTCTTGTATTTTCACAGTGGCAACAAAATTAAGCAATGCTTGTTACAAATATATTTATAGAGGGGCAGTACTTTAATGGAATTACATTTGTGTTTGTATCCAGTGACAAATTATTTTCACCTCTTCATTTCTTTTTTTCTTTGTTTTTTCCAGGAAATAACTTTCTGTGAAATGATTTAGGTTGATATATATCAAAGTATCAACAAGTCCATCTACTCTTCAAGCCCTGTGTTACCTAAAGACAATTCCTTAGCGATGAGAGCTGGAGGAGAAAGAAATTATTTAGTGTGTTGGCAGAAACTTAGTCATAATTGAACTATTTGGTGATTGAAACTATCTAGTAAGAAACATGACTCAATTTCTAGACATGTTATAAAGATAGTTTCACTTATTTGCTTGTTCAATTATAAATTATTTTTTATTTAGTCGTGTCGCCCACCTATCTACTTATTAATTTTTGTAGAAAATCAAAATTGGATTGTTTGCTTCAAGTATGAAAGTAAGATGAAAAATAAGAACAAATTAGGGAGCAGAAACTGGCCCAGATAGTTTAAGTGGTTTATCTAAAGATGCACAGACATTTCATGGCTGACTTCGGTTTATTTGACTCTCAGGTTGACCCATTATATAATACCACACTACAGAGGCCAGGGTCACAACAACGTGTAGGAGGGTAAAAGGGAGAGTAACATTTTATGCTTTGAGTTTTAGTTTCACTAGGAATGTCTCCTCAAGGCAAAACAGAAGAGACATAAATAGCATAAGCTTTGGAGAAGGACAGACCCTGGCTCTGACTGGGTAAACTAAAATTTTAGTCTTTTGGATTTTGCAAGCTGGTAAAATAATTTCTTCTTGAAATTTTTTTCACCATCTGACACCAAAGCCTTTACCCAGTTGATTATTCAGTCTTTGCTTCTTGCTTGAGAATTGTCTCTCGGATACAGAATGGCCTTCCAGCCCATTAGGCAACACTGGTGTCGCAGCCGTACCCTGATCACATGTTTGTAGAACAATGATGCTGAAGTTCCTTCCTGAAATTTTTGAAGAGCTTTGTTTAGTTATTTATTCAACAAATCTTTATGAACACCTACTATTTGCAAGACATTGTACCAACAATTGCAAGTAGAGTATTCTAAATATGAGTGAGACACGATCACTGTACAGGATCACCACACCTAGTACACTTTTTTGTTTTTCACAGTTAATTCCATATTTAACTAGTTGCTGTAAAGTTATTAGTAAAAGAAATAGCGTGATTTGGGGCCAGCAAATGTATTTGAAATAAAGAAAGATAAATTTGAAAAGAATATAGAAACTAGTAATGAAAGTTTTAAATTATTTAAAACAATGATTAAACAGATTAAAACTGTACTGAGTGTGTTTATATTTATCATACAAAATTGGACATGTCTAAACCACAATATGTTTTATCTGCAATTCAGATTATGTTTATTAGGTGGAGTCTAAGTAGGCAAGTAAAGGGGATCATTTGAAAATTGATGCATGTAATGCCCGAGATGTTTTTATAAAAAGCAGCATCGTTATGGTTTGAAGTCTAAGGTTTCCACAGAAGTAGAGTTTGCAATGAATATTTTTGGTGAAAATGCTATTACAAGTGAAAATCACTTGCTTATTTTAGAGCTTCTTCTTAAAAATGTGTCATTATTAAAGTCTCTTGGTACATATTCAAATATTTAAAGGAAAAAATAATCTGCAGTGCATCTGACTATATATAATTGTCCTTGATTCTAATAGCAAAATTAGCAGAATTGCTCTTTAAAGACGTTCACGCTATAGTCACTGATCTTCTTGCTATTAATAGTTTTAAGTAGTTATATAGCACTTTTATGGTGGCCTGCTTAAAAATATATATTTGAAAGTTGCATATTTTTTACATTATGAATTAGAAAGACTTGTAGAATTAGATACTCACCTCCATCCTCCCTTAGTCATTATATACCATACAAAGCTCCTTCCTACTATAAAGCTGTAGCAAGCTCTGAGGCTAATATACTCTTGTTTGGGTCAAAGTAAATGTGTAAAGACATGCTAGTAGTAATATAGTTAAGATTCTGATATATTTTCACTTCTCTCTGGGAAAAAATTATTCTGGTCAAGATGGGTACTTCCACACACTTCCCAATGGCTGACTAGTTTTCTCATCTCTGTTTTACTTCTGAGTTGAATGATGGTAATATGTGGTGGAGGTGCAGCAGCAGCAGGATGGATAACAAATTAGAAAAGGTGAAGCAGGTGGTAGCCAGAGTAACTATGTAAAGTAGGGGTGAGGAGTAGGGAGCATCGGGTGTCACCTCTCAATTTGTCCACAGGACCCTGATAGCAATATGTTCCCATAGCATCTAGTTTTATTATTCAGATATAATTGAGTTATAACAGTATGTAAGTTTAAGGTGTACAACAAGTTAATATGATGCATTTATTTATTGCAAAATGATCACCACCATAGCATTAGTTCATACCTCCAACCTGTCACATAATTACCATTTCTTTCTTTTTTTTAGTGAAAACATTTAAGACTTACTCTCTTAGCAACTTGCAAGTATATAATACAATATTAAAGATTAAAAAAGATTATTAACTTTAATCTCCATGCTATACATTAGATCTCCAAAATTTATTCATCTTCTGAGTGGAAGTTTGAATCCTTTGATCAACATTATCTCCATTTCCCATATTCCTTAGCCCCTGGTAATCACCACTTTATTTTGTTTCTATGAGTTTGGCTTTTTAAGATTCCACATGTGATACATACAAGTATTTGTCTTTCTCTATCTGACTTAGTTCACTTAGCATAATGCCTTCAAGTTTCATCCATGTTGTGCAAATGGCAGAAATACCTTCTTTCTCATGGCTGAATAATATTCCAGTGGGGTGTGTGTGTGTGTATTTATTCATATCTTCTTCATTCAGTCATCTACTGATGGATACTTAGGTTGTTTCCATGTCTTGGTTATTTTGCAATGAACATGGGAGTGCAGATATCTGTCCTAGATAGTGATTTCGTTTCCTTTGGATATATACCCAGAAGTGGGGTTGCTGTTATAATGTCCATATTACCCAAAGTCATCTATAGATTCAATGTAATCCTTATCAAAATGGCAGTTTTCACAGAAATAGAAAAAGCAGTCCTAAAATTTGTGAGGAACCCCAAAAGCCAAAGCAATCCCGAGAAAGAACAAAGCCAGAGGCATCACATTTCCTGATTTCAAACCTTATTAAAAATCTATAGTAATCAAAACAGTAACGTACTGGCATAAAAATGGACCCATAGACCAATGGACCATAATCAAGAGTCCAGAAATAAATACCACATGTATGATAAGCTAATATTTGACAAGGCAGTCAAGAATATGCAAGGGGGAAAGAATAGTCTCTTCAATAAATGGTGTCGAAGGAAAACTGGATAACCTATTTTATACCACTCACAAAAAACTAACTTGAACTGGATTAAATAATTAAACATAAAACCTGAAACCATAAAACATATGGGGAAAAACTACTTGACATTGCTCATTGCAATGATTTTTTTGAATATGACCAAAAGCACAAGCAACAAAGGCAAAAATAAACTAGTGGGACTACATCAAACTAAAAGTTTCTGCACAGCAAAGGAAACACCAACAAAATAAAAAGGCAACATATGGAAAGGGAAATAAATATTTACAAATTGTATATCTGATAAAGGATTAATATCCACAATATGCAACGAACTTATAAAATTCAATAGCAAAAAACCCAAATAATTTGATTAAAAAATGGTAGAGAAACTGAATAAACATTTTTCCAAAAAAGACATACAAATGATCAACAGGTATATGAAAAGATACTCAGTATCATTAATCATCTGGAAAATGCAAAAAGCAACCATGATGAGGTATCACCTCACATCTGTTAGAATGGTTATCATAAAAAAGACAAGAGATAACAAGTGTTGGTGAGGATGTGGAGAAAGGGAACATTGGTGGGAATGTAAATTGATGCAGCCACTGTGGGAAATGGTATGGAGTTTCTTCAAAAAAAGTTTAAAAAAGCACCCAGTTTTAGTTGCTGTGAAAAGAACAGTAATTTGCAATAACCTTGTATCCTTTAAAATTTTTGTCCTTTAACTTGAAGAGCTCTTATCAAACCATTTCATGCACAGTTTAGATTATCCTGACAGATATGGCACAATGAACTCTATTACCTGGAAGATAATCAAAAGAACTAGAAGACCATCTGGTTATCTCTATTATTTCAACTAACTAGTTATTTGACAGTTCAGTTCACCAGTCAGAACCATTTGGCCATTAACTAAGTTTACTGCTGTGAGGAAGTCATTCAGCTTCTTTTGGCCTCAGTTTTCTTTTCTGTTAAATGACGGTTTTGTATTTTAGTTCAAATGTTTTTTAAAATACCTTCAAGATCCCAGATTATATGGATGCTTTTTTTCCTTGCAAGTTTCCAAGAACCTTCTCTCATTAGCCCAGATTTGGTGGAGAGTATTGCTGGGTTAGTGGCATTGTATCTTCAGTGATTCTTTTTTAAAATACAGAATTCTAGAGATTCTTAACTGGTAGGTGTAGAGCAAGACTATTTGAAATAGCCCCACTATATTAAGATATATTTAAAAATAGTACTCCAGGTGAGTGTGAGACATATCTGAATTTGGGATACAACTGAACCATTATAAGTTGTGCCATGCATTTGACAGACCTGAGTGATGTCACAGCAGCCTCTCTGAACTGATAGGGCTGCAGAGAATGCTTTGGAGAGTTATGTGTAATCAGTTCAACTTATCCTAGGGCCCTCAAGTATTCAACTAGTAAATTCACATTATATCATTTTTTAAAAGGTAAGTATATTCCCCACATGACTTAACTAGTTTAAATATCAATCCAGGTTTGAAAAAGGAATCAATTATATGACCGTAGCTTTAAAGATGGAGAAATAGAGTGGTAGTTGGCAATTTAACATCTGAGGAGACTAAATGGGTTAGAGCTGATTTAAAATCGGCAAAGGCAGCAGGGACAGATGGCTTCAGCACCACATTTTATGTGTTTTTAAAGGGAAAAATGTTCTATATCTAAATGAGACATTTTAATTTTCTTTTCAAAATGCAGAGCTACTTCCTACAACATAATGACACATTCCAGAACAGTATAGACGCGTTAGTCCCCAAGAAATGAGATTTGTTCTTTATCTGTGGGACAAATACAGGCCCAACAGCCACTAGTCAAACTTTCCCTAAGGTCCCATTAGCATCCTTCAAAACAAACTTGAAGAAGGGAAAGGGCATTTCACTTTTGTGACAATTTAAATCAAACTTCACTTCTAGAATGGTCAGCCATAACCGGGTGAGGAAGAATTTGTGTGTGTGTGTGTGTGTATGTGTGTGTGTGTGTGTGTGTGTGTGTGTGATGAGAGTGTGTCCAAACGAGATTACATTTGTGGTTACCAGAAGTGGGGGGTGGGGGAAGGAGGAATTGGTTGAAGGTGATCAAAAGGTACAAACTTCTAGTTAGTTATAAGATAAATAAGTACTAGGGATGTAACGTATAACATGATAAATATAATCAACACTGCTCTATATTACATATGAAAGTTTTTAAGGGAGTAAATCCTGAGTTCTCATCACAAGAAAAAAAAATTTTTTTCTGTTTTTAAAATTTTGTATCTATATGAGATGATGGATGGTCACTAAATTTATTGTGATAATCATTTCATGATGTATGTAAGTCAGATCATTATAGTGTACACCTTAAACTTATACAGTGCTGTATGTCAATTATATCTCAATAAAACTGGAAGAAAAAATACAAATACATAAGTGAAATATTTTAGAGAGAAAAAAGATTTACTTGAAAATGAACAAATCTCCCTTCAAGGGCCTCTGCCCTCAGTAATTATAAACGGAAAGTCCTGACCTGCTTTAGAGGGTCCTGGCTCTCTTAGAGGTTTGCCCAAACACTAAATCTCTCTTCCTTGTGTACAGTTTGTATTCTATTTTATTATGTCATCTCATTCTAAAGAATGAATCCTTATGGTTTTGAGCATTGTCAAAAATGAGGCTTTTTTATTATCTTAGAGTTTGTGTTGAGAGGATTCATTTGGCAGTGTTCAAATCTTAAGCCAAATTAGTGCAATTTATTTCAATGCACCAATTTCATAGTTCATGAATTCATGTTATTATTGCTAACTTTCACTCTAATTTTGCCTTGAAAATGAACAGTAAGTAATATCTGACAAAAACTGCATAGGAACTAAAACCCCCAAAGGATGAAGGTAAAAATGTATACTTAGACAAAATGGACAAACAATGGGTTTATAAAACAAGGAAGGTTTTTAATTAGAACAAGTTTTGTAAAAATTTTAATTTTGTAAATGAAAGGTAATTCAAATTAATTGGCAGCACTGAGCCAGTTGCTTATGGTAGAAAATCGTCTTATTTGTAATGGCAATTTCAGCACAGAGACTGAGAAAAAAATTTTAAACCTACTCACAGTCTGTCTGTGATATTAACTTATCTTTAAAAGAGACATTACTTACATTAAAAATTTAACTACTTCAATTACAGCTATGAACAAAAATGCTCATGTAAATCTAATTATAGCTACATATTATTTTGCAACTGATATTTTGCAATTATATATAATTTTTTGTGGTTGGCATTAGTTACTGCCTCAAGTCTTACATTAAGTAGGTATATTTGTTTTCCAGAGACTCTTGTGTTGTGATAAACTGACAAAGAAAAAAAAAAAAAAGAATAAAAAAGAAACCCTCTTGTGTAAAATAGAAATTTCCAAAATGAATTAATTATGGAAATAACTTAAAATACTAGTAACTATTTTAAAAATTTAAAATACCCTAATTTTCACTAACACAATTATATTTATAATGTGTTTTAAGAAATATTTGATATTTTAGTGTTACTCTTGAAAAGAACACTTTAACTCCTGTCTAAACCTTATTTTCTCCTTCTGAGTCTAAACTTTTTCAACTATTTCTTTAACAACATTCTCTCTGTCTTCAGCTTTCTTCTCTACCTGATTTAAGTCACCAGTGGCCCCTTAATTGAAAAGTCTACAGGATGCCTTAGGTTCTCGTATTATGTGGCCTGTCACAGTATTCAATGATGCAACCAAGCCTTTGTTCCTAAAAGTTTCTCCTCCCTTGACATTTCTTCAGTGACTCTTTCCATTCCTCTCTGAATGAAACTCTTCAATTTCATTTGTTTCTTTTTCTCTATTCATTCTTTAGAGCTGATCTCTCCTAAGTTTGACTTTCATTTCTCACATCATATATTCCCCCTGAACAATCTTATCTGTCCTCGTGGTTTCAGATATAGCTTATAAGCAGAAAATTTTCAAGTTGGTAGTATTGGCTCCAGGGAACCTTTTTTTGTCCTGAGTGTACTTGAACATTCCACTGGAACATTCCATGTGGAAATCCTACGTTACCTCATTCTTCACATGCCTGAAAGTAAAATTGCTTCTTTTCCATAAATCTGCTTCTTTTTTCATTCTTTATTTTTGCCTATAGGACAATCATCTTCTTATCCCACTCCCCAGTCTTCCTCCATCTTACCATGGTATCATTAGCTACCAAGATTCTGGAGCAAAAAATTAAGGCCGCATCTTTTCTGTCCTTAGTTCATCAGTAAGGACTACCTTGGAAAAAATAATCTAAATATTTCCACTTCTCTCCACATTCACAACTAACACCTGAGAAACTGAAGTCTAGAGCTTAGAACCAATTGAGGCATAAAATGTAGGAGATAATCCAATGGAAATAAAAATATTTTTATTACTCCTAATGCAGTTTGAAAATCTTGGCTTAGACACAGAGCAAAAATTAGTATCACTAAAGTTTCCCCCAAGTTTAAGACTTTGGCACAAACAATTTGAATTTAAGTCTCTTTCTCACATCTTCCTCCCATCTTTAAAGGACAGAGTGGAGAGAGACAGAGAGATAGAGACAGAGATAAAGAGAAAGAGAGATCAAGTATGCACACATAGCTTTGTACAACATTATCTCAATTCATTTGTCTGCAAGGGCAGGGACTAGTGTTCCTTGTTCAGCTTGACATTTCTAGCATCTTAAAGAATGCTGTATATATTGATAGCTGATAAATATGTTGAATGAATGAAAAAGAATGTATGAAATTTCATATGTTTCTTTGCCTGGACCTAATTGTTTGCTGATCTTGATGTTCTATTACATATTTTTTTGGTATCACTATTAAAATAGTTTTCTTTCTATATAACCATAATTTCCTTTTTACATGTATTTCTCCCCAACTATTGTGACTTGAATATTGTGTCCCCCCAAATTCATATGTTAAAGCCCTAACTCCCAAACTGATGGTATGAGGAAGCGGGGCCTTTAAGAGGTAATTAAGTTTAGACTGAGTCATGAGGGTGCAGCCCTCACGATGGGGTTAGTGCCCTTATAAAAAGACCAGAGAGCTTGCTCTCTTGTGCTCTCTGCCATGTGAAGACACAGCAAGAAGATGGCCATCTGAAAACCAGGAGGAGGGCCCTCACCAGTCATCTAATCTGTCAGCACCTTGATCTTGGCCTTCTCAACTCCCAGAACTGTGAGAAATCAATGCTTGTTTAAGCCACTTGATCTGTGGCACTTGTTATAGTAGCCTAAACAGACTAAGACACTGAATAAACTGAAGCTATATTAGAGTAGGCCCAGCGTCACTCATCTTGCTTTGCTGGAGGCCTGATCAGTTCTTGGCATTCATCCATTTTTTCACTTACCTCTTCTTCATTCAAAAGGTGTTCTTCATTCACAGTGCCTGCTATGTTACAGGTAATACTTTATGCTCTGGAATACAAAAGTAGCTAAGGAACAATCTTTGAATTTGGCAAGCATATAGACTAATAGAGGAATTAGTCTATAGGTAAATAACTAAAAAATATTCTGCTATGAGAGAAGATTGTGGATGGCACTACAAAATAGGGAATGTGTTCAATTTGTGTTTGTTGAGTTAAAACAGATGAATAAATAGCATTTTCTAAATATTTTGTTTCATTGTCAGCTTATTTTTATAATAAAAATATATCTTACTTTTACATATGAAAATATATTGAGTAACTGCATGGAAATCTTTAGACTTACTAATTCTAACTTCTGCCCAAGTTAGACACTATAATTCAGCTATCTAACACTTTTAACTTTTTTGCAATGAAATAAAAAATAATAATTTAATATTTTATGTCTTATTATGCATCTCATGTTGTTGTACTGTCTTCTCCACAGCCCTCATTTTATTTGAAAAAAAAAAGCCATGTCTTGACAAATGACAAATGATTTGATAGTTTACTCAATTTCAGTCTATAGAATCATTTAAATTCAAAATGTCTTTGAACTAGATACTTGTTAGTATTCTTCCAAATCTGAGATTCTATGACTCTAAGATATACAGAGAAACTTTTAGACCAGTTTAATAGTACGTAGTAGGAATTGGTGCAGTGATTTTTTTTTTTTCCAGTATTTTTCTGTTTCTTGGTTCTTACAGTTACTTTGCTCCCTTGATATTGGCCTCCTTCCAGTTGAAATAAAGGTTGCCTGTTCAACAATGATCCTATCAAAAGTGTACATGTAGCGTTTTCCCTTATGGCCTCCCAGCTGTAGAAGTATGTGGACCCCTTTTTTTGCAAATGATGCTGCCAGTGCACTGTAAATGCTCTTTGAGCTAGGCTGTGGTCACTTCTTTTGGACTACCTCTCAAGAAGGTCAACAACATTGATTCTAACTTGGATCTATAAGAGTTTTATTTTTGCTAATGATTGCACAGGCATTTTTTTTTTTAATTATTTATTTTATTTATTTTTTTTTGGCTGCATTGGGTCTTTGTTGTTGCATGCAAGCTTTCTCTAGTCGTGGCGAGCAGGGACTACTCTTCGCTGCGGTGCACAGGCTTCTCATTGTGGTGGCTTCTCTTGTTGTGGAGAATGGGCTCTAGGTGCACAGGCTTCAGTAGTTGTGGCACATGGGCTCAGTAGTTATGGCATGCAGGTTCTAGAGTGCAGGCTCAGTAGTTGTGGTGCACGGGCCTAGTTGCTCCGTGGCATGTGGGATCTCCCTGGACCAGGGCTTGAACCCGTGTCCCCTGCATTGGCAGGCGGATTCTTAACCACTGAGCCACCAGGGAAGCCTGCACAGGCATTTTTGACCCTGCTTTTGGATGAGAGAGGATGAGGAACAGTGTTGGAGGCCTGTTTGATATTGTAGGGAATGAGACTGAACTCTGTTGGGCATGGCTGCTGCTGGGAATAATGGTTCCTGATCATCATAAGCCAGTGGGACACTTTTAATATTGGTATTCATCACCCAGGCTAGGACCTGGCACTTGTGAACTTTCTGGTTCCAGGCTGAGAAATTCCAGAGTTGTTCCCCATCTCCTGTGGCACAGAGCTACAAAACTCTTCAGATTTGGGATTTTTATTAAATCAACAAAGTTAGAATGAGGGTTAGTTGTGAACCACTGAGACCATCAGTCACCTCACTTTTTTTTACCATGTCTAACCATCATTTTATATTTGCTTCCAGTAGCTGACCTTATAAATCTTAATTAAAGGCTTTCTCAGACACTGAATTTAAGCTGTCACCTATTATAGCTTCCTTGAAATGTCCATATCCATTAAAACCTTATCAAGATGTAACATCTAGCTTGGAAGATGGTGGAAGAGTAAGACGTGGAGATCACCTTCCTCCTCACAGATACATCAGAAATACATCTATACGTGGAACTGCTCTTACAGAACACCCACTGAATGCTGGCAGAAGACCTCAGACCTCCCAAAAGGCAAGAAACTCCCAATGTACCTGGGTAGGGCAAAAGAAAAAAGAAAAAACAGAGACAAAAGAATAGGGATGGGACCTACACCAGTGGGAGGGATTTGTGAAGGAGGAAAGGTTTCCACACACTAGGAAGCCCCTTTGTGGGCGGAGACGGCGAGTGGCGGAAAGGGGAAGCTTCGGAGCTGAGGAGGACAGCGCAGCCACAGGGGTGCGGAGGGCAAAGCGGAGAGATTCCCGCACAGAGGATCGGTGCCGACCAGCACTCACCAGCCCGAGAGGTTTGTCTGCTCACCCGCTGGCACAGGCAGTGGCTGGGAGCTGAGGCTCGGGCTTTGGTCGGATCCCAGGGAGAGGACTGGGGCTGGCGGCGTGAACACAGACTGAAGGGGTTAGTGCACCACAGCTATCCAGGAGTGAGTCCGGGAAAAAGTCTGGAGCTGCCAAAGAGGCAAGAGACTTTTTTTTCCCTCTTTGTTTCCTGGTGTGCGAGGAGAGGGGATTAAGAGCACTGCTTAAAGGAGCTACAGAGAAGGGCGTGAGCCACGGCTATCAGCGCGGACCCCAGAGATGGGCATGAGATGCTAAGGCTGCTGCTGCTGCCACCAAGAAGCCTGTGAGCGAGCACAGGTCACTATCCACACCCCCCTTCCCCGGAGCCTGTGCAGCCCTCCACTGCCAGGGTCCCATGATCCAGGGACAACTTCCCCGGGACAACGCACGGCGTGCCTCAGGCTGGTGCAACCTCATGCCAGCCTCTGCCGCCCCAAGTTCGCCCCGCACTCCATACCCCTCCCTTCCCCTGGCCTGAGTGACCCAGAGCCCTGGAACCAGCTGCTCCTTTAACCCCATCCTGTCTGAGCAAAGAACAGAAAGCCTCAGGTGACCTACATGCAGAGACGGGTCCAAATCCAAAGTTGAACCCCGGGAGCTGTGCGAACAAAGAAGACAAAGGGAAATTTCTCTCAGCAGCCTCAGAAGCAGCAGAGTAAAGCTCCGCAATCAACTTGATGTACCCAGCATCTGTGGAATACCTGAATAGACAAGGAATCATCCCAAAATGAGGAGGTGCACTTTGGGAGCAAGACATATTATTTTTTCCTCTTTTCCTCTTTTTGTGAGTGTGTATGTGTATGCTTCTGTGTGAGATTTTGTCTGTATAGCTTTGCTTTCATCATTTGTCCTAGGGTTCTGTCCATCCGGTTTTTGGGGTTTTTTTTTTTTAATTAAAAATTTTTTTTTCTTAATAATTATTTTTTATTTTAATAACTTTATTTTATTTTATCTTATTTTTTATTTTATTGTATTTTATCCTCTTTCTTTCTTTCTTTCTTTCTTTCTTTCTTTCTTTCTTTCTTTCTTTCTTTCTTTCTATTTTTTCTCCCTTTTATTCTGAGCCGTGTGGACAGCAGAATCTGGGTGCTCCAGCCAGGCATCAGGGCTGTGCCTCTGAGGCGGGAGAGCCAACTTCAGGACACTGGTCCACAAGAAACCTCCCAGTTCCACGTAATACCAAATGGCAAAAATCTCCCAGAGATCTCCATCTCAACAGCAAGACCCAGCTTCACTCAACAACCAGCAAGCTACAGTGCTGGACACCCTATGCCAAACAACTAGCAAGACAGGAACACAGCCCCATCCATTAGCAGAGAGGCTGCCTAAAATCATAATAAGGCCACAGACATCCCAAAACACACCACCAGACGTGGACCTGCCCACCAGAAAGACAAGATCCAGGCTCACCCACCAGAACACAAGCACTAGTCCCCTCCACCAGGAAGCCTACACAACCCACTGAACCAACCTTAGCCACTGGGGACAGACACCAAAAACAAAGGGAACTATGAACCTGCAGCCTGTGAAAAGGAGACCCCAAACACAGTAAGATAAGCAAAATGAGACGACAGAAAAACACACAGCAGATGAAGGAGCAAGGTAAAAACACACCAGACCTAACAAGTGAAGAGGAAATAGGCAGTCTACCTGAAAAAGAATTCAGAATAATGATAGTAAAGATGATCCAAAATCTTGGAAATAGAATAGACAAAATGCAAGAAACATGTAACAAGGACCTAGAAGAACTAAAGAGTAAACAAGCAACAATGAACAACACAATAAATGAAATTAGAAATACTCTAGAAGAGATCAATAGCAGAATAACACTAGAAGGGATCAATAGCAGAATAGCAGAATAATAGCAGAAGAACGGATAAGTGACCTGGAAGATAAAATAGTGGAAATAACTACTGCAGAGCAGAATAAAGAAAAAAGAATGAAAAGAACTGAGGACAGTCTCAGAGACCTCTGGGACAACATTAAACGCACCAACATTCGAATTATAGGGTTCCCAGAAGAATAAGAGAAAAGGAAAGGGACTGAGAAAATATTTGAAGAGATTATAGTTGTAAACTTCCCTAATATGGGAAAGGAAATAGTTAATCAAGTCCTGGAAGCACAGAGTTCCATACAGGCTAATCCAAGGAGAAACATGCCAAGACACATATTAATCAAACTATCAAAAATTAAATATAAAGAAAACATATTAAATGTAGAAAGGGTGGGTCTTCCCTGGTGGCGCAGTGGTTGAGAGTCTGCCTGCCAATGCAGGGTACACAGGTTCGAGCCCTGGTCTGGGAGGATCCCACATGCCGCGGGGCAACTGGGCCCGTGGGCCAAAACTACTGAACATGAGCATCTAGAGCCTCTGCTCCGCAACGGGAGAGGCCGCGATAGTGAGAGGCCTGCGCACCGCGATGAAGAGTGGCCCCCACTCGCCACAAATGGAGAAAGCCCTCACACAGAAACGAAGACCCAACACAGCCAAAAATAAAAATAATAAATAAATAATAAATAAAAAAAATTTAAAAAGTAGCAAGGGAAAAAAAATCAAATAACACACAAGGGAATCCCCATAAGGTTAACAGCCGAACTTTCAGCAGAAACACTGCAAGCCGGAAGAGAGTGGCAGGACATATTTAAAGTGATGAAGGAGAAAAAACTACAACCAAGATTACTCTACCCAGCAAGGATCTCATTCAGATTTGATGGAGAAATTAAAACATTTACAAACAAGCAAAAGCTGAGAGAGTTCAGCACCACCAAACCAGCTTTACAACAAATGCTAAAGGAACTTCTCTAGGCAAGAAACACAAGAGAAGGAAACCACCTACAATAACAAACCCAAAACATTTAAGAAAACGGGAATAGGAACATACATATTGATAATTACCTTAAATGTAAATGGATTAAATGTTCCCACCAAAAGACACAGACTGACTAAATGGATACAAAGACAAGACCTGTATATATGCTGTCTACAAGAGACCCACTTCAGACCTAGGGACACATACAGACTGAAAGTCAGGGGATGGAAAAAAATATTCCATGCAAATGGAAATCAAAAGAAAGCTGGAGTAACAGTTCTCATATCAGACAAAATAGACTTTAAAATAAAGACTATTACAAGAGACAAAGAAAGACACTACATAATGATCAAGGTATTGATCCAAGAAGAAGATAAAATAATTGTAAATATTTATGCACCCAACATAGGAGCACTCAATACATAAGGCAAATACTAACAGCCATAAAAGGGGAAATTGACAGTAACACAATCATAGTAGGGGACTTTAACAGCCCACTTTCACCAATGGACAGATCATCCAAAATGAAAATAAATAAGGAAACACAAGCTTTAAATGATACATTAAACAAGATGGACTTAATTGATATTTATAGGACATTCCACCCAAAAACAACAGAATACACATTTTTCTCAAGTGCACATGGAACATTCTGCAGGATAAATTATATCTTGGGTCACAAATCAAGCCTTGGTAAATTTAAGAAAATTGAAATCGTATCAAGTATCTTTTCTGACCACAACGCTATGAGATGAGATATCAATTACAGGAAAAGATCTGTAAAAAATACAAACACATGGAGGCTACACAATACACTACTTAATAACCAAGTGATCACTGAAGAAATCAAAGGGGAAATCAGAAAATTCCTAGAAACAAATGACAATGGAGGCACGACGACCCAAAACCTATGGGATGCAGCAAAAGCAGTCCTAAGAGGGAAGTTTATAGCAATACAATCCTACCTTAAGAAACAGGAAACATCTCAAATAAACAACCTAACCTTGCACCTAAAGCAATTAGAGAAAGAAGAACAAAAAAAAAAAACCCAAAGTTAGCAAAAGGAAAGAAATCATAAAGATCAGATCAGAAGTAAATGAAAAAGAAACGAAGGAATCGATAGTAAAGATCAGTAAAACTAAAAGCAAGTTCTTTGAGAAGATAAACAAGATCGATAAACCATGAGCCAGACTCATCAAGAAAAAAAGGGAGAAGACTCAAACCAATAGAATTCAAAATGAAAAGGGAGAAGTAACAACTGACACTGCAGAAATACAAAGGATCATGAGAGATTACTGCAAGCAACTCTATGCCAATAAAATGGACAACCTGGAAAAAAAGGACAAATTCTTAGAAATGCACAACCTGCCGAGACTGAACCAGGAAGAAATAGAAAATATGAACAGACCAATCACAAGCACTGAAATTGAAACTGTGATTAAAAATCCTCCAACAAACAAAAGCCCAGGACCAGATGGCTTCACAGGCGAATTCTATCAAACATTTAGAGACGAGCTAACAACTATCCTTCTCAAACTCTTCCAAAATATTGCAGAGGGAGGAACACTCCCCAACTCATTCTACGAGGCCACCATCAGGGTAATGCCAAAACCAGACAAAGATATCACAAAGAAAGAAAACTATAGGCCAATATCATTGATGAACATAGATGCAAAATCCTCAACAAAATACTAGCAAACAGAATCCAACAGCACATTAAAATGATCATACACCATGATCAAGTGGGGTTTATTCCAGGAATGCAAGGATTCTTCAATATACACAAATCAATCTACGTGATACACCATGTTAACAAATTGAAGGAGAAAAACCACATGATCATCTCAATAGACCCAGAGAAAGCTTTTGACAAAATTCAACATCCATTTATGATAAAAGCCCTGCAGAAAGTAGGCATAGGGGGAACTTTCCTCAACATAATACAGGCCATATATGACAAACCCATAGCCAACATCGCCCTCAATGGTGAAAACTTGAAACCATTTCCACTAAGATCAGGAACAAGACAAGGTTGCCCACTCTCAGCACTATTATTCAACAGAGTTTTGGAAGTTTTAGCCACAGCTATCAGAGAAGAAAAAGAAATAAAAGGAATCCAAATGGGAAAAGAAGAAGTAAAGCTGTCACTGTTTGCAGATGACATGATACTATACATAGAGAATCCTAAAGATTCTACCACAAAACTACTAGAGTTAATCAATGAATTTGGTAAAGTAGCAGGATACAAAATTAATGCACAGAAATCTCTTGCATTCCTATACACTAATGATGAAAAATCTGAAAGTGAAATTAAGAAAACACTCCCATTTACCATTGCAACAAAAAGAATAAAATATCTAGGAATAAACCTACCTAAGGAGACAAAAGACCTTTATGCAGAAAATTATAAGACACTGATGAAAGAAATTAAAGATGATACAAATAGATGGAGAGATATACCATGTTCTTAGATTGGAAATATCAGCATTGTGAAAATGACTCTACTACCAAAAGCAATCTACAGATTCAATGCAATCCCTATCAAACTACCACTGGCATTTTTCACAGAACGAGAACAAAAATTTTCACAATTTGTCTGGAAACAGAAAAGACCCCAAAGAGCCAAAGCAATCTTGAGAAAGAAAAATGGAGCTGGAAGGATCAGGCTCCCTGACTTCAGACTATACTACAAAGCTATAGTAATCAAGACAGTATGGTACTGGCACAAAAACAGAAATATAGATCAATGGAACAGGATAGAAAGCCCAGAGATAAACCCATGCACATATGGTCACCTTATCTTTGATAAAGGAGGCAAGCATATACAGTGGAGAAAAGACAGCCTCTTCAATAAGTGGTGCTGGGAAAACTGGACAGCTACATGTAAAAGTATGAAATTAGCACACTCCCTAACACCATACACAAAAATAAACTCAAAATGGATTAAAGACCTAAATGTAAGGCCAGACACTATCAAACTCTTAGAGGAAAACATAGGCAGAACACTCTATGACATAAATCACAGCAAGATCCTTTTTGACCCAACTCCTAGAGAAATGGAAATAAAAACACAAATAAACAAATGGGACCTAATGAAACTTAAAAGCTTTTGCACAGCAAAGGAAACCATAAACAAGACCAAAAGACAACCCTCAGAATGGCAGAAAATATTTGCAAATGAAGCAACTGACAAAGGATTAATCTCCAAGATTTACAAGCAGCTCATGCAGCTCAATAGCCAAAAAACAAACAACCCAATCCAAAATTGGGCAGAAGACCTAAATAGATATTTCTCCATAGAAGATATACAGATTGCCACCAAACACATGAAAGAATGCTCAACATCATTAATCATTAGAGAAATGCAAATCAAAACTACAATGTGATATCATCTCACACCGGTCAGAATGGGAATCATCAAAAAATCTAGAAACAATAAATGCTAGAGAGGGTGTGGAAAAAAGGGAACACTCTTGCACTGTTGGTGGGAATGTAAATTGATACAGCCACTATGGAGAACAGTATGGAAGTTCCTTAAGAATCTAAAAATAAAACTACCATATGACCCAGAAATCCCACTACTGGGCATATACCCTGAGAAAATCATAATTCTAAAAGAGTCATGTACCAAAATGTTCATTCCAGTTCTATTTTCAATAGCCAGGACATGGAAGCAACCTAAGTGTCCATCATCAGATGAATGGATAAAGAAGATATGGCACATATATACAATGGAATATTACTCAGCCATAAAAAGAAACGAAACTGAGTTATTTGTACTGAGGTGGATGGAGTTAGAGTCTGTCATACAGAGTGAAGAAAGTCAGAAAGAGAAATGCAAATACAATATGCTAACACATATATATGGAATCTAAGGGGAAAAAAAAAAGGTGATGAAGAACCTAGTGGTAAGACGGGAATAAATACACAGACCTACGAGAGAATGGACTTGAGGATATGGGGAGGGAGAAGGGTAAGCTGTGACAAAGTGAGAGAGTGGCATGGACATATATACACTACCAAACGTAAAATAGATAGGTAGTTGGAAGCAGTCGCATAGCACAGGGAGATCAGCTCTGTGCTTTGTGATCCCCTAGAGGGGTGGGATAGGGAGGGTGGGAGGGAGGGAGATGCAAGAGGGAAGAGATATGGGAACATATGTATATGTATAACTGATTTACTTTGTTATAAAGCAGAAACTAACACACCATTGTAAAGCAATTATACTCCAATAAAGATATTAAAAAAAAAAGATGCAACATCTATCATCTTTGTAGCTCATGTCACATTTATCTCTACAAGTGTCATTAATGTGGGGAGGGTGGATATACACCATCAGCATAAATTTCCCTGACAGGTGGTGGAATGCAACAATGGCTGGCTTTTTTCTCTCCACAGCATTATTTTTATCTTATAATGTCCTAGAACTGTGGTTTGCTAGGTACAGGATGTCTAGAATAGGTCAAAATAGACAAACTTTTTTTCTCATTTGGAGTCATGAAGGGATATTTTTCTTAGATATTTCATGATATTTTTCTTAGATCATTCACATTTTAAGAGGCAACCTGAAATAATATGTTTAATTTATTGGCATGATCTAGCTAAGAATTGCAAGTTTAAGAAAAAAAATGCTTATCTAAATTCATGAAGAAAAGGAATGTGTGCTGATTCTAAATTGTGTTTCTGGTATTTTCTTTTAGAAGCAGATGTAACTTAAATCCAATATGTCTGCCTTGTCTTTATTGCACAGTGTTTTATGTATTTGCTTTCTATAACTGGCTTGACTAGGAAATGAACCTGAGAAGGTGAGAATTTCAGAGGAAGATCTAAAAGTATGACTAAGTTAGAGATTTAAAAGTAGAGAGCTCTAAATTATGTAAAATAAACCTTCAGAATACTGCAACATCAAATATTACCGCTGCAGTGACACCAATAAAAAACATTGTCAAGTTCTTTAGTCATGGGGAATAAAAGGATCAGATTGCGTACTCAGAGGTAAATCAGTGACATGTTCCAGCACCAAACAATTTAGATACTATTAAAGTTTCATGGTTGCTGCCAGGCAAGTTGCAGTAAGGGTTAAAACACTTACTGGTTATGACACTCTGTCTTGATAACCTTGTTAATCCTTCAGAGGCACTAGAGGAAATAGATAACAACTGAGAGCAACTTATAACTAATATGGATGTGTTTCATCCAGTTGCAATCCCTTCTCAATTATTCAAGGAGCTTTTTCAACTAAAATCTTTCAGATCCTCTTGTGTATCATTCATCCGCCAGTGTTGTCTGTATTTCTGCTGATTCCAAGCGGGCAGCAGGTAAATATCAATTCCTTCTCTCGTCTTCTGTCCAACTATAATCAGAAGCACTTCCAGGGTGGGGTTTTCTTGTTCACTTGCTTCACCTACGTGACTAGTACAAGGCACAGGGCTCTACATAGAGGGATTTGTAAATGCAGTTGATAATGTTGGTGGAAATATTTCTGAGGACACATTTTGTGAATGAGGGAGTAAGAAGACTTTGTTTTCATTCTTTGGAAAGAGTATGATCTTAAGGCTTAAATATGCATTACCTAATCTAATACGTCTATCTTTTAGTGATGTTTTTAACAGAAAGAAGGCTGCCATATTTCTCTGTAATCATGTTGTTTACGCTTGTAGAAAATACATAAATTGTACTGTTTCTCTTAAATTTCAGATTAATTGCTATATTTTAATAGCTATTTCACTGTTTTCAAAACATTTTTAAAGAGATCTTTACATAATGCTAGGAGAGATGTCTATACAGAGGCAGTAAATACATACAATGTATTATACTATCTTTATGTAATAGAGCTATATTAGTTTTATTTAAAGAGTAATTACTATATAAATACTACTGTTACCTCATTCATTTATTTATTCATTCAGTCAACAAGGATTCATTCTAAGTTCTGGGTGTAGCAGTGAATAAAAGTGCTCCTTTCCTTCATAGAATTAATATGCTAGTGGGTAGGAAACATATGATAACCAAAATAAATAAAACATATAGAATGTAAATTATGGTAATTTCTGAGGAAAATATAAAGCAAATTAGGGTGACAGGGAGCTTCAGGTACAGTAGTTTTACACAGGGTAGTCAAAAAAGGCTTTATTGAGAAGATGACATTTGATTCAAGAACTGAAGGAGGTGAGGAATCTCACCATTCAGCTCTCTGGGGGACGAACATCCTGGGCTGTGGACCAGGAAGCACTGAGAGGTAAGAGCTATTTGACAACTAGCAGAGACAACCAGCAGAGGCTGGTGTGGCTGGAGCCGAGTGAGAAGGTGGAGAGTAGAAGAGGTAAGGTCAGATAGGCAAGGAAGGTGGTTGTGTAACACCATGTTGTCCATTTCAAGAACTTTTTCTTTTATTCCAAATGAGGTGGGAAGCCACTGGATGGTTCTGAATATAGGTTATATAGGCTGAAAATACGGTACATTTTAATAATTTAGAATAACTAAATATAGTAGCTTATGAAATCAACAGAGTTATTAAGGAAGGGAAGATTGTTTAGAACCAAAATCTTAATTCTTTGGAATTCTTGGGTATGATGCTTTATTATAAACTTCCCCTGGTATTACTATCAGAAATAGATTATATAGAATCTCTTATATTTTATGCACAACTTAGATGTAATAAAATTTTAAAGGCCTGCCATATACAGATAATATTGTTATTTTGTTCCTTTATTTTAATAGGTATAATGTGGATCAAAATATGGAGGGTCCTAAATGGAGTGCAGTAGATGATCTAAAACAGGGGACCCTCACAGACTCAAGAATAATAGAAGCCCATTTTCTTTCCTGGGTGCTGGCTTAGACATTAGCACCAGCAGCCCCCTTTGGAAAGGATTGCTAATGATTTGATAAGAGCAACTGAAAAGTGTGACCAGTAGTCAATCCAGAAGTTTTACATTCTGGAGGGAAGAACTTTGGAATCATAGGAATCTATATTCTTCTATTCACTAAGTCTGTGACAATGAGTGAATTCCTTAACTTTCTTGAACTAGTTTTCTCTTCTCTAAAAAATGGAAATAATAATTTATTTCATTATGTTGTGAAGATTCAAAAAAATAATGTAAATGAAAGCTCCCTGCACAGTGCTGGCACTGCAAAGAAAACAACAGATTTCAGTTTATTTATTCTTCTCATTCTGGCCATCTTTTAAAAATTGTTTGTTTAAAAATTTTTTTTATTGACGTATAATTAACATACAACATTCCATTACTTTCAAGTATACAACAATGATTCAAATTTGTATACATTGCAAAATGGTGACATAGTAAGTCTACATATCATCTGTTATCATAAAACATTATGGCATTTTTTTCTCTTGTGATGAGAGAAACTTTCATATTTATAATACAATATTATGGATTATAGTGACCATGCTGTATATTACATCCCATGACTTATTATTTTAAAACTGTAAATTTATACCTCTTGATCCTACCACCCCTCCTATCTGACAACCACCAATCTGTTCTCTGTATCTATAAATTTTATTTTACTTTTGTTCATTTGTTTTATTTTTAAAATTCCATATGAGTAAAATCTTACAGCACTTGTCTTTCTCTTTCTGACTTATTTCACTCAGTATAAAACTCTCAAGATCCATCCATGTTGTCCCAAATGGCAAGATTTCATTCTTTTTTTGGCTAGTAGTATTCATGTATATATATGAACGCCACATCTTTTTTTCCATTCATCTGTTGATGGACACTTAGGTTCCTTCTGTACCTTGGCTATTGTAAATAATGCTGCTATGAACATTGGTGTGCATGTAACTTTTCAAGTTAGTGTTTTTGATTTCTTCAGATATATACCTGGAAGTGGAATTCCTGGATCATATGGTAGTTCTATTTTTAGTTTTTTTAGGAAACTTCATAATGCTTTCTATAGGGACTGTACCAATTTACATTCCCACCAACAGTGAACTAGTCTTCCCTTTTCTCTACGTCCTCACTAACACTTGTTATTTGTTGTCTTTTTGATGATGGCCATTCTGACATGTGGGAGGTAATATCTCATTGTGCTTTTGATTTGCATTTCCCTGATGATTAGTGATGTTGAGCATCTTTTCATGTGTCTGTTGGCCATCTGCATGTCTTCTTTGGAAAAATGTCTATTCAGATCCTCTGCCTATTTTTATATCATATTGATTGGTTTTTTTGTTATTGAGTTGTATGAGTCCTTCATATATTTTGGATATTAACCCCTTATCAGATATATGATTTGCAAATATCTTCTCTCATTAAGTAGGTTGTCTTTATATTTTGTTGATGTTTTCTTTCACAAACTTCTTAGTTTGATGTCCTAGTTGTTTATTTTAGCCTTTGTCGCCATTGCCTTTTGGGGTCAGATTCAAAAAAATATCACCAAATGTGATGTCAAGCAGCTTCCTGCCTGTTTTCTTTTAGGAGTTTTATGGTTTCTGCCCTTAAATTCAAGTCTTTAGTCAATTTTGAGTTTATTTTATATATATATATATATATAGTGTAAGATAGTGGTCCAGTTTCATTCTTCTTCATGTGGCTGTCCAATTTTTCTAACATCATTTATTGAAGAAATTGTCCTTTCTCCATTGTATATTCCTGTCTCCTTTGTCATAAATTAATTGGCCATATATGTGTTGGGTTTATTTCTGAGCCATCTATCCTGTTCCATTAATCCATGTGTCTGTTTTTATGACAGTACCATACTATTTTGATTATTGTAGCTTTGTAATATAGCTTGAAAACTGGGAGCATGTTACCTCCAGTTTTGTTCTTCTTTCTTAAGATTGCTTTGGCTATTTGGGATCTTTTGTGGTTCCATACACATTTTAGAATTGTCTATTCCATTTTTGTGAAAAATGTCATTGGAATTTTGATAGGGATTGCATTGGATCTGTAGATTACTTTGGGTAATATGGACATTTTTTTCAATGCTAATTCTTCTATCCATGAGTACTGAATATTTTCCTATTCATTTGTGTTTTCTTCACGTTCTTTCATCAATGTCTTATACAGGTCATTCACTGCCTTGGTTAAATTTATTCCTAGAAACTTTTTTTTGATGAAATTGTAAAGCATATTGTTTTCTTAGTTGTGGTCACAAAATATGTTTGATATGATTTTCGTCTTCTTAAATTTATTGAGACTTGCTTGTGGCCTAGCATGCAATCTATGCTGGAGAATGTTCCATGTGCACTTGAAAAAATGTGTATTCTGCTGTTTTTGGATAGAATGCCCTATATAGTCCAACTGGTCTAATATCTCATTTGACTACTGTTTCCTTACTGATTTTCTGTCTGGATGATCTGTCCATTGATACAAGTGGGGTGTTAAAGTCCCCTACTATTATTGTGTTGTGTCAATTTCCCCCTTTATGTCTGCTATTATTTGCTCCTGTATTGGGTGCATATATGATAATGAGTGTAATATTCTTTTCTTGTATTGATCCCTTTATCATTATAGAATGTCCTCCTTTGTCTTTTGTTATAAACTTTGTTTTAAAGTCTACTTTGTCTGATATGAGTATTGCCACCTGAGCTTTCTTGTCATTCCCGTTTATGTGAAATATCTTTTTCCATCACCCCATTTTCAGTCTGTATGTGTCTTTAGCTCTGAAGTGAGTCTCTTGTAAGTGGCATATAGATGGGTCTTGTTTTTTTATCCAATCAGCCACCCTATGTCTTTTGGTTGGAGCATTTAGTCCATTAACATTTAAAGTGATTATTGATAGTTATGTACTAATTGCCATTTTGTTACTTGTTTCCTGGTTGTTTTTGCAGTTCTTCTCTGTTCTTTTCTTCTTTTAGTTTCGCTTCTCGTGGTTTAATGATTTTCTTTAGTTTGATGTTTATATTTCTTTCTCTCCATGTTTTTCCCTTCACTGTTTATGTAGTTAGCATTAATTTTACAATATTTTTTTTTTGTCTTTTAATATTTGTACTAGCTTATTTAAGTGGTTGATACACAGCCTTTACTATATATTTGCCTTTACTAGTGGGATTTTTCCTTTCCTCTGTATTCTTGTTTCTTGTTGTAGCCCTTTGTTTTCCACTTACAGAAGACCCTTTAACATTTCTTTTTTTTTTTTTTTTTTTAAAGAAATGTAAGCTGAGTGTTAGAACAGTTAAGTGAACTAATTTAACTGGTGCTGATTTTTTTTAAAGAGATTGGAGTTTATTTATTTATTTATTTTTGGCTGTGTTGGGTCTTCGTTTCTGTGCAAGGGCTTTTTCTCTAGTTGCGGCAAGCGGGGGCCACTCTTCATCGCAGTGCGCGGGCCTCTCACTATCATGGCCTCTCTTGTTGCGGAGCACGGGCTCCAGATGCGCAGGCTCAGTAGTTGTGGCTCACGGGCCTAGTTGCTCTGCGGCATGTGGGATCTTCCCAGACCAGGGCTCGAACCCGTGTCCCCTGCATTGGCAGGCAGATTCTCAACCACTCCACTGCGCCACCAGGGAAGCCCCAACATTTCTTATAAGGTCAGTTAAGTATGAATGAACACTTAGTTTTTCTTGTCACAGAAACTCTTGATCTCTCCTTCAATTATAAATGATAATCTTGATGGATAGATTATGCTAGGTTTCAGGTTTTTCCCTTTCAGCACTTTAAATATATCATGCCACTCCCTTGTGACCTGCAAAGTTTCTGCTGAAAAATCAGCTGATAACCTTATTGGAGTTCCCTTGTTATGACTCTGTTTTTCTCTTGCTAATTTAGAATTCTGTCTTTATCTTTACGTTTTGCTATTTTAAATATGATATGTCTTGATGTTGGTCTGTTTAGGTTCATCTTGTTTGAAACCATCTGTGCTTCTGTACCTGGATATCTGTTTCCTTCTTCAGGTTCAGGAAGTTTTCAGCCATAATTTCATCAAATACATTTTTGACCTCTTTCTCTCTCTTCTCCTTCTTGTACCCCTATAATGTGAATTTTGTATGCTTGATGTTGTCCCAGAGGTCCCTTAAACAGTTTCACTTTTTAAAATTTATCTTTTTGATGTTCTGATTTTGTGGTTCCCATTATTCCATTTTCCATATTACTTATGCATTCTTCTCTACCACCTAGTATGCTGTTCATTCCTTCTAGTGTGTTTTTCATTTCAGTTATTGTATTCTTTAGTTCTGATTGGTTCTTTTTTATATTTTCTTGTTCCCTCAGTATTCATCTATTCTTTTTCCTGATTCAGTTAGTATTTTCATTTCTAATGTTTTGAACTCTTTACCTGGTCCATAATTTATTTCTATTTTATTAGGTGTTTTTCAGGAATTTTTTCTTTTATTTGAAATACATTCATCTGCCTTCTCATTTTGCTTAACTTTCTCTGTGTTTATGAAATTAGGTGAAACAATTACCTATTGCAGTCTTGAAAGGGTCTTCTTGTGTGGGAGTGTCCCTATACAGCCTGTGCCCTGTGACTTTAATGGGAGAGCTGGATCTGATGTGAGCACAAGTCACATCTTGCCCCATACTGTGCTGGCAGCTATCACCTTGGTAGGAGTTGGAACTGGAGATGGAGGGGCTAAAGCCAGACCCAAGTGTGAGTTGTGGCTCCTCTTCTGTTCAGTGGCCAACAGCACTCTATTGGGGGAAGGGGTGGGTCCCAAGTTGCTAGAGAAGAAACCCTAAGGGTTGGGTTTGAGTTGTCTCCATTTCCTCTAAGTGTGTGCTCTGCTCCCCCTCCCAGCACTGGAAACTTCACCCTAGAGGGGAGCAATGCTGGAGCAAGAGGGGCTGAAGGGAGCACTCAGCATGGATCAGGGTGTGACTCTGGTGGTTCTGGCACCAGTCAGATGTCCAGATTGCTCCTGATCCATTGCCCCCATAGGCACCAGCAGTGGCCACCCTGGCCCTGTTCAGATAGTGTTCCAGGTCTGAACTGGCTCTTTCCTTCACAGCTGTGCACTCCCCTCAGCTGCAGCAGCCCTTGCCCTAGTATGGAGCTTCACTGTAGAGCAAGAGGGGCTGGGGAAGGCCCTCGCCTCAGGCTGGGGTGTGTGCCAAGGTAGTCGCAACAAACCAGCCGAGCCCAGGAAATTTCAGTCTGCTTCCTCTGGCTTGTTCCCAAGAGTAAGCAAGCAAATGGACACTCTTCATGAGCAGAGTCTTGGTATCTTACAGGTCCTTTGTCAGTCCCAGTTCAAACCAGCAAAGGGGAGTTGATGCCCTGGTTTTGGACCCCAGGGCTAGGGAGCCCATGGTTCAAACAGCCACTCCCCAGGGAAGATCTATAAGCCCATGTAATCCCCCTGCTCTTCTGTGTCCCCTCCCAAGGGAGCAAATCCCAACATGATAGCTTCTCTTCCCTTCCTACCCAATTCTATGTGGATCTTTCTTATAGCCTTGGTTGTGTAAGAGTCTTTCTGCCAGTCTCCAGTTTGTTTTCAGTGAAAATTTCTCCACATGTAGATGTAATTTTGTTGTGTTCATGGAGGGAGATGAGCTCCACATTCTCCTACTCCATTTTCTTGATTCCATCCCAGGCTGATGTTTATTTATTTTCTGTCTGGATGATCTATTCATTGATGTAATTTGGGTGTTAAAATCTACTACTATTGTATTACGGGAAATTTCTCCCTTTAGGTCTGCTAATATATGCTTTATGTAATTAGGTGCTCCTAGGTTGGGTGCATATATATTAAAAAATGTTATATCTTTTTGTTGGATTGACTCTTTATCATTATGTATTGTCCATCTTTTTCTTTTATTAGTCTATTTGAAGTGTATTTTTCCAAGATAAGTATAGCTACACCAACTTTCTCTTGGTTTCCATTTGCATGAAATATTTTTTTTCCATCCATTCACTTTCAGTCTGTGTGTATCCTTATATCTGAGGTAAGTCTCTTGTAGGGAGCATATAGATGGGTCTTTTAAAATTTAATCCATTTAGGGGAGGAGCTTCAAGATGGCAGAAGAGTAAGACATGGAGATCACCTTCCTCCCCACAAATACATCAGAAATATGTCTACATGTGGAACAACTCCTACAGAACACCTACTGAATGCTGGCAGAAGACCTCAGACCTCCAAAAGGCAAGAAGCTCCCCACGTACCTGGGTAGGGCAAAAGAAAAAACAAAAGACAGAGACAAAAGAATAGGGATGGGACGTGCACCGGGGGAGGGAGCTGTGAAGGAGGAAAGGTTTCCACACACTAGGAAGCCCCTTCATGGGAAGAGAATGTGGGTGACGGAAGGGGTAGCTTCAGAGCCATGGATGAAAGCGCAGCAACAGGGGTGCGGAGGGCAAAGCATAGAGATTTCCGCACAGAGGATCACTGCCAACCAGCACTCACCAGCCCGAGATGCTTGTCTGCTCACCCGCTGGGGTGGGTGGGGCCTGGGAGCTGAGGCTCCAGCTTTGTGGGATCCTAGGGAGAGGACTGGGGTTGGCTGCATGAACCCAGCCTGAAGGGGGCTAGTGCACCACAGCTAGCCGGGATGGAGTCCGGGGAAAAGTCTGGAGCTGCCGAAGAGGCAAGAGACTTTTTCTTGCCTCTTTGTTTCCTGGTGCGCGAGGAGAGGGGATTAAGAGTGCAGCTTAAACAAGCTCCAGAAATGGGTACAAGCCGAGGCTATCAGCGCAGACCCCAGAGACGTGCATGAGACTCTAAGGCTGCTGCTACAGCCAGCAAGAAGCCTGTGTGCAAGCACAGGTCACTATCCACACCTCCCCTCCTGGGAGCCTGTGCAGCCCGCCACTGTCAGGGTCCCATGATGCAGGGACAACCTCCCCAGGAGAACACACAGTGCACCTCAGGCTGTTGCAACATCACGCCGGCCTCTGCCGCTGCAGTGTCACCCCACATTCCATTCCGTACCCCTCCCTCCCCCCAGCCTGAGTGAGCCAGAGCCCCTGAAGCAGCTGCTCCTTTGACCCCATCCTGTCTGAGTGGGGAACAGACACCCTCAGGCGACCTACATGCAGAGGCAAGGCCAAATCCAAAGCTGAACCCGGGGAGCTGTGCTAACAAAGAAGAGAAAGGGAACTTTCTCCCAGCAGCCTAAGGAGGAGCAGATTAAATCTTCAAAATCAACTTGATGTACCCTGCATCTGTGGAACACCAGAATAGACAACGAATCATCCCAAATTGAGGAGGTGGACTTTGGGAGCAATGATATATATATATTTTTCCCTTTTTCTCTTTTTGTGAGTGTGTATGTGTATGTTTCTGTGTGTGATTTTGTCTGTATAGCTTTGTTTGTACCATTTGTCCTAGGGTTCTGTTTGTCTTTTGTTTTTTTCTTTTTTTTTAAGCATGGTTTTTAGCACTTATCATTGGTGGATTTGCTTTTTGGTTTGGTTGCTCTCTTCTTTCTTTCTTTCTTTTTTTTTTGAATTACGTTTTAAATTCTTTTAATAATTATTTTCTATTTTAATGACTTTTATCTTATTTTATTTCATTTTATTTTATTTTATTTTATCTTCTTTCTTCTATCTTTTTTTCTCCCATTTATTCTGGGCTGTTTGGATGACAGGCTCTTGGTGCTCCAGGAATGTGTCAGGGCTGTGCCTCTGAGGTGGGAGAGCCAAGTTCAAGACATTGGTCCACCACAGATCTCCAAGCTCCATGTAATATCAAATGGCGAAAATTTCCCGGAGATCTCCATCTCAACACCAAGACCCAACTCCACTAAACGACCAGCAAGCTACAGTGCTGGACACCCTATGCCAAACAACTAGCAAGACAGGAACACAACCCCACCGATTAGCACAGAGACTGCCTAAAATCATAATAATGTCACAGACACCCCAAAACACACCACCAGATGTGGGCCTGTCCACCAGAAAGACAAGATCCAGCCTCATCCACCAGAACACAGGCACTAGTCCCTTCCACCAGGAAGCCTACACAACCTACTGAACCAACCTTAGCCACTGGGGGCAGACACCAAAAACAACGGAACTCGGACCCTGCAGCCTGCGAAAAGGAGACCTCAAAAACAGTAAGTTAAGCAAAATGAGAAGACAGAGAAACACACAGCAGATGAAGGAGCAAGGTAAAAACCCAATAGTCCTAACAAATGAAGTGGAAATAGGCAGTCTACCTGAAAAAGAATTCAGAATAATGAGAGTAAAGATGAACCAAAATCTTGGAAAGAGAATGGAAAAAATACAAGAAATGTTTAACAAGGAGATAGAAGAACTAAAGAGCAAACAAACAGAGATGAACAACACAATAAATGAAATTAGAAATTCCCAGAAGGGATCAATAGCAGAATAACCAAGGCAGAAGAATGGATAAGTGACCTGGAAGTTAAAATAGTGGATATAACTATTGCAGAGCAGAATAAAGAAAAAAGAATGAAAAGAATTGAGGACAGTCTCAGAGACCTCTGGGACAATATTAAATGCACAAACTTTCGAATTATAATGGTCCCAGAAGAAGAAGAGAAAAAGAAAGTGACTGAGAAAATGCTTGAAGAGATTATAGTTGAAAACTTCCCTAATATGGGAAAGGAAATAGTCAATCAAGTCGAGGAAGCGCAGAGAGTCCCATACAGGATAAATCCAAGGAGAAACACTCCAAGACACATATTAATCAAACTATCAAAAATTAAATACAAAGAAGAAAATATTAAAAGCAGCAAGGGAAAAACAACAAATAACATACAAGGGAATCCCCATAAGGATAACAGCTGATCTTTCAGCAGAAATTCTGCAAGCCAGAAGGGAGTGGCAGGACATATTTAAAGTGAAGAAAAAGAAAAACCTACAACCAAGATTACTCTACCCAGCAGGGATCTCATTCAGATTTCACGGAGAAATTAAAACCTTTACAGACAAGCAAAAGTTAAGAGAATTCAGCACCACCAAACCAGCTTTACAACAAATGCTAAAGGAACTTCTCTAGGCAGGAAACACATGAGAAGGAAAAGACCTCCAATAACAAACCCAAAACAATTAGGAAAATGGTAATAGGAACATACATATGGATGATTACCTTAAATGTAAATGGATTAAATGATCCAACCAAAAGACATAGACTGGCTGAATGAATACAAAACAAGATCTATATATATGCTGTCTACAGGAGACCCACTTCAGACCTAGGGACATATACAGACTGAAAGTGAGGGGATGGAAAAAGATATTCCATGCAAATGGAAATCAAAAGAAAGCTGGAGCAGCAATACTCATATCAGAGAGAATAGACTTTGAAACAAAGACTATTACAAGAGAGAAAGAAGGACACTACATAATGATCAGGGATCAATCCAAGAAGAAGATATAACAATTGTAAATATTTATGCAGGCAACATAGGAGCACCTCAAAACATAAGACAAATACCAACAACCGTAAAAGGGGAAATCGACAGTAACACAATCATAGTAGGGGACTTTAACACCCCACTTTTATCAATGGACAGATCATCCAAAATGAAAATAAATATGGAAACACAAGCTTTAAATGATACCTTAAACAAGATGGACTTAATTAATATTTATAGGACATTCCATCCAAAAACAACAGAATACACATTTTTCTCAAGTGCTCATGGAACATTCTCCAGGATAAATCATATCTTGAGTCACAAATCAAGCCTTGGTAAATTTAGGAAAATTGAAATCGTATCAAGTACCTTTTCTGACCCCAGCACTATGAGACTAGATATCAATTAAAGGGAAAAATATGTAAAAAATACAAACACATGGAAGCTAAACAATACACTACTTAATAACCAAGAGATCACTGAAGAACTCAAAGAGGAAATCAAAAAATACCTAGAAACAAATGAAAATGAAAACACAACAACCCAAAACCTATGGGATGCAGAAAAGCAATTCTAAGAGGGAAGTTTATAGCAAAAGAATCCTTCCTTAAGAAACAAGAAACATCTCAAATAAACAACCTAACCTTACACCTAAAGCAATTAGAGAAAGAAGAACAAAAACCCCAAAAGTTAGCAGAAGGAAACAAATCATAAAGGTCAGATCAGAAATAAATGAAAAAGAAATGAAGGAAATGATAGCAAAGATCAATAAAAGTAAAAGCTAGTTCTTTGAGAAGATAAACAAGATTGATAAACCATGAGCCAGACTCATCAAGAAAAAAAGGGAGAAGACTCAAATCAATAGAATTCAAAATGAAAAAGGAGAAGTAACAACTGACACTGCAGAAATACAAAGGATCATGAGAGATTACTACAAGCAACTATATGCCAATAAAATGGACAACCTGGAAGAAATGGACAAATACTTAGAAATGCACAACCTTCTGAGACTGAACCAGGAAGAAATAGAAAATATGAACAGACCAATCACAAGCACTGAAATTGAAACTGTGATTAAAATTTTCCAAACAAACAAAAGCCCAGGACCAGATGACTTCACAGGCGAATTCTATCAAACATTAAGAGAAGAGCTAACACCTATCCTTCTCAAACTCTTCCAAAATATTGCAGAGGGAGGAACACTCGCCAACTCATTCTATGAGGCCACCATCAGGGTGATGCCAAAACCAGACAAAGATGTCACAAAGAAAGAAAACTACAGGCCAATATCACTGATGAACATAGATGCAAATATCCTCAACAAAATACTAGCAAACAGAATCCAACAGCACATTAAAAGGATCATACACCATGATCAAGTGGGGTTTATCCTAGGAATGCAAGGATTCTTCAATATATGCAAATCAATCAATGTGATACACCACATTAACAAACTGAAGCAGAAAAACCATATGATCATCTCAATAGATGCAGAGAAAGCTTTCGACAAAATTCAACACCCATTTATGATAAAAGCCCTCCAGAAAGTAGGCATAGAGGGAACTTACCCCAACATAATAAAGGCCGTAAATGACAAACCCCCAGCCAACACCATCCTCAATGGTGAAAAACTGAAACCATTTCCACTAAGATCAGGAAGAAGACAAGGTTGCCCACTTTCACCACTATTACTCAACATAGTTTTGGAAGTCTTATCCACAGCAATCAGAGAAGAAAAAGAAATAAAAGGAATCCAAACTGGAAAAGAAGAAGTAAAGCTGTCACTGTTTGCAGATGACATGATACTATACATAGAGAATCCTAAAGATACTACCACAAAACTACGATAGCTAATCAATGAATTTGGTAAAGTAGCAGGATATAAAATTATTGCACTGAAATCCCTTGCATTCCTATCCACTAATGATGAAAAATCTGAAAGAGAAATTAAGAAAACACTCCCATTTACCATTGCAACAAATAGAATAAAATACCTAGTAGTAAACCTACCTAAGAAGACAAAAGACCTGTATGCAGAAAGTTATAAGACACTGATGAAAGAAATTAAAGATGATACAAATAGATGGAGAGATATACCATGTTCTTGGATTGGAAGAATGAACATTGTGAAAATGACTCTACTACCCAAAACAATCTACAGATTCAATGCAGTCCCTATCAAATTACCAATGGCATTTTTCACAGAACTAGAACAAAATATTTCACAATATTTATGGAAACACAAAAGACCCCGAATAGCCAAAGCAATCTTGAGAAAGAAAAACAGAGCTGGAGGAATCAGTCTCCCTGACTTCAGACTATGCTACAAAGCTACAGTAATCAAGAGAGTATGGTACTGGCACAGAAACAGAAATATAAATCAGTGGAACAGGATAGAAAGCTCAGAGATAAACCCATGCACATTTGGTCTCCTTATCTTTGATAAAGGAGACAATTATATACAATGGAGAAAAGACAGCCTCTTCAATATGTGGTGCTGGGGAAACTGGACAGCTACATGTAAAAGAATGAAATTAGAATACTCCCTAACACCATACACAAAAATAAACTCAAAATGGATTAAAGACCTAAATAGAAGACCAGACACTATAAAACTCTTGGAGGAAAACATAGGCAGAACACTCTATGACATAAATCACAGCAAGATCCTTTTTGCCCCACCTCCTAGAGAAATGGAAATAAAAACAAAAATAGACAAATGGGACCTAATGAAACTTAAAAGCTTTTGCACAGCAAAGGAAACCAGAAACAGGATGAAAGACAACCCTCAGAATGGGAGAAAATATTTGCAAATGAAGCAACTGACAAAGGCTTAATTTCCAAAATATACATGCAGCTCATGCAGCTCAATATCAAAAAAACAAACAACCCCATCCAAAAATGGGCAGAAGACTTAAATAGACATTTCTCCAAAGAAGATATACAGATTTCCAACAAACAGATAAAAGAATGCTCAACATCATTAATCATTAGAGAAATGCAAATCAAAACTACAATGAGATATCATCTCACACCGGTTTGAATGGCCATCATCCAAAGACCTACAAACAATAAATGCTGGAGAGGGTTTGAATGGCCATCATCCAAAGATCTACAAACAATAAATGCTGGAGAGGGTGTGGAGAAAAGGGAACCCTCTTGCACTGTTGGTGGGAATGTAGATTGATACAGACACTATGGAGAACAGTATGGAGGTTCCTGAAAAAACTACAAATAGAACTACCATATGACCCAGCAATCCCACTACTGGGCATATACCCTGAGAAAACCATAATTCAAAAAGAGTCATGTACTACAATATTCATTGCAGCACTATTTACAATAGCCAGGACATGGAAGCAACCTAAGTGTCCATCAACAGATGAATGGATAAAGAATATTTGGCACATATATACAATGGAATATTACTCAGCCATAAAAAGAAATGAAACTGAGTTATTTGTAGTGAGGTGGATGGACCTAAGTCTGTCATACAGAGTGAAGTAAGTCAGAAAGAGAAAAACAAATACCGTATGCTATCACATATATATGGGATCTAAAAAAAAAAAAAAAAAGGTCATGAAAAACCTAGGGGCAAAATGGGAATAAAGATGCAGACCTAGTAGAGAATGGACTTGAGGACATGGGGAGGGGTAAGGCTAAGCTGGGACAAAGTGAGAGAGTGGCATAGACATATATACACTGCCAAATGTAAAACTGATAGCTAGTGGGAAGCAGCTGCATAGCACAGGGAGATCAGCTCTGTGCTTTGTGACCACCTAGAGTGGTGGGCTTGGGAGGGTGGGAGGGAGGGAGGTGCAAGAGGGAAGAGATATGGGAATATATGTATATGTATAACTGATTCAATTTGTTATAAAGCAGAAACTAACACACCATTGTAAAGCAATTATACTCCAATAAAGATGTAAAAAAAAAAAAAAAAAAAGAGGATTGAAAGTAAAAAAAAAAAAAAAAATTAATCCATGTAGCCACTGTATGTCTTTGTATTGGAATATTTGGTCCATTAACATTTAAAGTAATTATTGATAGGTATGTCCTTATTACCATTTTGTTCATTGTTTTCTGGCTGTTATGTAGTTCCTCTCTGTTCCCTTCTTATTTTGCTTTTCTCCTTTGTGGTTTGATAGTTTTCTGTAGTGTTATGCTTAGATTCCTTTCTCATTGTCTTTTGTGTATTTATTGTAGGTTTTTGCTTTGTGGTTACCATGAAGCTCACATATATGACTCTATTTTAAGTTGATAGCAAGTTAAGTTTGAATGTATTCCAAAACTCAGGATTTTTACTCTCCACTCCCTGTGTTTTATGGTTTTGATGTCACATTTTACATCTTTTTTTTTGTGTATCCCTTAACTAATTCTTATAGTTATAGCTATTTTTACTATTTTTGTTTTTTAACTCTTTTACTAGCTTTATAAGTGATTAATCCACTGCCTTTATTATGTATTTACATTTACCAATGAGATTTTTACTTTCATGTTTTCTTGTTATCAATAGTGCCATTTCCTTTCAGCTTAAAGAAGTTACTTTATCATTTTTTGTAGGACTGGTTTAATGGGAATGAATTCCTTTAGTTTTTGCTTGTCTCGAGAACTGTTTATCTCTCCTTCAATTCTGAATGATAAGCTTGCTAGGTAGAATATTCTTCGTTGGAAAGTTTTTTTTCTTTCAGCATTTTGAATATATTATGCCACTCCTTTATGGGCTGCAAAGTTTCTGCTCAGTAATTTGCTTACAATCTTATAGGAGTTCCATTGTATGCAAGAAGTTGTTTTTGTTTTGCTGCTTTTAAGATTTTCTCTTTACTTTTTGACATGTTAATTGTAATGTGCCTTGAGTCTCTCTTTAGGTTCATCGTGTTTGGAATTCTCTGGGCTTCCTGGACCTGAATGTCTGTTTCCTTTCCTATGTTACTGACATTTTCAGCCATTATTTCTTCAAATAAGTTTTCTGCCCCTTTCTCTCTTCTTCTGGGACACCAATAATGCAAATGCTATTCCATTTGATGTTGTCTCATAAGCCCCTTAAGCTAGCTTCACTGTGTTAAACTCTTTTTTCTTTTTACTGCTGTATTTGGGTGAGGTCTACTGCCCTGTCTTCCAGATCACTGATTCTTTCTTTGCTTTATGCAGTCTGTTTTTGTATGCTTCCAGTGTATTTTTCAGTTCTGTTAATGTATTCTTCAGCTCTGTGACTTGTGTTAGATATTTACTTATATTTTATCTCTCTTTGCTGAAGTATTCTCTGTGTTCATTCATTCTTCTCTGGAGTTCAGTGAGTATCTTTATGTCCATTACTTTAACTCTGTATCAGGTAAATTACTTATCTGCATTTCATTTAGGTTTTTTTCTGGGATTTTAGCTTGTTCTTTCATTTGGAACATATTCTTCTACTTCCCAATTTTATTGATTCTCTGTGTTTGTTTCTATGTATTAGGCAAGATAGCTATCTCTCCCATTCTTAAAGGATGGTCTTGTGTAGGAGATGAACCTTATTATTTAGCTTTGTCCAGTTTTTAGTTGTCTCTCAAATTGTCTCTCCTATTGTTTAAGACCTATGGGGCCCAGAAATGCAATTTCCCCTTGCCACCACAGCCTGATGCACAAGGGGCATCCCCTTTGCGGGCTGCATAAGCCTACCACCTCTGGAGGGACCCCACAAGCATCTTGGAGGGTGGGGTGCTTGCCCATTACCCTTGGCAGGAGCTTAGGAGTAGAGCAGGGAGTGGGGCACTCACCTGTCTGCACTAGCTGGTTATAGTGAGAATATAAAAATGGTGCCCACCAGCAGTGGTGTTAGCAAGATAGAGGGAGCAGGTAAAATTTCTCCTGCCAACACATCTGTCCCTGGAGACAGTCCTATATAGGCTTCTTACCCTTTTACAGACACTTTAAGATTAACCATTGAGTCTCCTTCACACATGATCTAGGCTCTTTTCAAACTGGTGCTTTTGAACTGGATTCCAGGGTGAGTGACTCTGCATGAGCCCTTCAAGAGTCAGATCTTTATTCCTGTAGAGAACAGAGTGTTTTGATGTAGGCACCATTGGTTTTAAAAGTCAGCTGGTTAAGGGGCTCATCTTTCCAGTGCAGGTCCCAAAGGTTGGGATGCCTTATGTGGAACACAAACCCCTCATTCCTCAGGAAGATGCTCTATATTTGTGAGATCTCTCCCAATTGTTGGTTGTTGTGTCAAGGGTGGGATTTTGGTAACACTGTGTCTCTACCTCTATTGCCTCAATGTGTCTCTTCCATTCTTTTTTATGGAGTAGCTGTTAGCTAGTTCTCAGGTTCCTTTCAGAGGGAATTGTTCCATATGTAGCTGTAGATATTTTGTGTCCATGGGAGGAGGTGAGTTCAGGATCTTCCTATGCCACCATCTTGAACCACATCTCTCCTTACAACTTTATTTAATCTTGTGATGGGGCATTATTATCTTCTTTTTTTCTTCCCACTTTATTAAGATACAGTTGACTTAAAATATTGTATAAGTTTAAGATGTACAGTGTAATGATTTTATAGATGTATATGTTGCAAAATGATTATAATAAATTTAGCTAACACATATATCACCCCAAGTATTTACAAGTTATATTGTTGTGGTGAGAACTTTTAAAATATAGTCTCTTAGTAACTTTCAAATATAAAATGTAGTATTGTGAACCATAGTCACCATGCTACATGTTATATCCTCAAAACTTATTCATCTTATAATTGAAGTTTGTAGCCTTTGACCACCTCTACCCGTTTCCCTCACTGTCAACCCCCTGACTCTGGCAACCACCAATCTGTTCTATGAGTTTGGTTTATGTTTTTATTAAATTTTATTGAAATATAGTTGATTTACAATGTGTTAATTTCAGATGTACAGCAAAGTGATTCAGTTATACATATATATATATATATATATAAATATATATATTCTTTTTCTACATTCTCTTCCATTATAGGTTAATACAAGATATTGAGTACAGTTCTCTGTGCTATACAGTAGGTCTTCATTGGTTGTCTATTTTATATATAGTAGTGTATATATTTTAATCCCAAATTCCTAATTTATCCCTCCCCACCCTTTCCCCTTTGCTAACCATGAATTTGCTTTCTATATCTATGAGTCTATTTCTGTTTTGTAAATAAGTTCATTTGTATCATTTTTTTAGATTCCATATATAAGTGATATCATGTGATATTTGTCCTTGTCTGGCTTACTTCACTTAGTATGATAATCTCTAAGTCCACCAATGTTGCTGCAAATGGCATTATTCCATTCTTTTTTACAACTGAGTAATATTCCATTGTGTATATATATACCACATCTTTATACATTCCTCTGTTGATGGGCATTTAGGTTGTTTCAATGTCTTGGCTATTGTAAATAGTGTTGCTATGAACAATGGGGTCCATGCATCTTTTTGAATTATGGTTTTCTCCAGATATATACTCAGGAGTGGGATTGCAGGATCATATGGTAACTCTAGTTTTAGTTTCTTAAGGACTCCATACTGTTCTCCACAGTGGCTATACCAGTTTCATTCCCACCAACAGTGTAGGAAGGTTCCTTTTTCTCCACATCATCTCCAGATTTATTGTTTGGAGACTTTTTGATGATGGCCATTCTGACTGGTATGAGGTGAAACCTCATTGTAATTTTGATTTGCATTTCTGTAATAATTAGCAATGTTAAGCATCTTTTCCTATGCCTCTTGGACATCTGTAAGTCTTCTTTGATGAAATGTGTATTCAGCTCTTCTGCCCATTTTTTAATTGGTTTTTTTCTTTTTCTTTTTTTTGATATTGAGCTGTATACGCTGTTTGTATGTTTTGGAGATTAATCCCTTGTTGGTTGCATCACTTGCAAATATTTTTTTCCATTCTGTAGGTTGTCTTTTTGTTTTGTTTATGGTTTCCTTTATTGTGAAAAAGCTTTTAAGTTTAATTAGGCCCCATTTATTTATTTTTGTTTTTATTTCTGTTACTTTAAGAGACAGATCTAAAAAAAATATTGCTGTGATTTATGTCAAAGAGTGTTCTGTCTATGTTTTCCTCTATAAGAGTTTTATAGTATTCAGTTTACATTTAGGTCTTTAATCCATTTGAGTTTAGTTTTCTGTATGGTGTTAGGGAAAGTCCTAATTTCATTCTTTTACATGTAGCTGTCCAGTTGTCCCAGCACCACTTATTTGAAGAGATTGCCTTTTCTCCATTGTATGTTCTTACCTCCTTAATCATAGATTAATTGACCATAGGTGCATGCATTTATTTCTAGGCTTTCTATTCTGTTCCATTGTACCATACTGTTTTGATTACTGTAGCTTTCTAGTATAGTGTGAAGTCAGGGAGCCTGATTTCTCCAGCTCCGTTTTTCTTTCTCAGGTTTGCTTTGTATATTCAGGGTCTTTTGTGTTTCCATACAAATCGTAGTTTTTCTCTAGTTCTGTGAAAAATGTCATTGATAATTTGATAAGAATTGCATTGAATCTGTAGATTGCCTTGGGTAGTATAGTCATTTTGACAAATATTGATTCTTCCAATCCAAGAACATGGTATATCTCTCCATCTGTTTGTGTCATCTTTGATTACTTTCATCAGTGTCTTAGAGTTTTTGGAGTACAGGTCTTGTCCTCCTTAGGAAGTTTTATTCCTAGGTATTTTATTCTTTTTGATGCAATGGTAAATGGGATTGTTTCCTTAATTTATCTTTCTGATCTTTCATTGCTAGTGTGTTGAAATGCAACAGATTTCTGTGTGTTAATTTTGTATCCTGCAACTTTACTGAATTCACTGATGAACCCTCTTAGTTTTCTGGTAGCATCTTTAGAATTTTCCATGTATCCATCTGCAAACAGTGACAGATATACTTCTTTTCCAATTGGATTCCTTTTATTTCTTTTTTGTCTCTGATTACTGTGGCTAGGACTATGACTCTGGTTTTTAAAGATTCTGTATATTAGTGAAATCATACAGTATTTGTCTTTCTTTGTCTGAGTAATTTCTCTTAGAATAATGCCCTCAGAGTTCATCCATGTTGCCACAAATGACAGGATTGCCTTCTTTTTTATGGCTGAAAAATATTCATCTATATGTATACCTATGTCTTCCATATTTTCTTTATCCATTCATACATTAATGGCCACTTAGGTTGTTTCCATGTTTTGGCTTTTTAAAATAATACTGCAATGAACATAGAGTACAGATATCTCTCCTTGACAGTGATTTTGTTTCCTTTGGAATTATACCCTGAAGTGGAATTGCTAGGTCATAGGGTGGTTCTATTTTTTAACTTTTTGAGTAATCTCCATACTGTTTTTTATATTGGCTATACAAATTTACATTTCCACCAACAGTATTCAAAAGTTCCCTTTTTTCCCACATTCTTGTCAGCACTTGTTATTTCCTTTCTTTTTGAAAATAGACATTCTAATAGGTGTGAGGTGATATCTCATTATAGTTTTAATTTGTATTTCCCAGGTGAATAGTGATGTTGAACATCTTTTCATGTATCTGTTAGCAATTGGACATTTTAATATCTTCTTTGGAAAAATGGCTATTGAGGTCATTTGCCCATTTTTAATTGGATTATTATTATTTTTACTATTGCATTTTATGAGTCCTTTATATATTTTAGATATTAACTCCTTACCAGATATTTGGTTTGCAATTATTTTCTCCCATTTCATTCATCCTGATCACATTGATTCTTCACTTTTCATATGCTTTTTGAGAACTATGGCATTTATGTCTGGAAGGAACTATAACGGTCTTCTATTCCAACAATCTGTCTGATGCTTAGCTGCCAACTAAATTCAAATTATAGTTTTGTCGGTTTTGAACAACACCAGAGATTGAGAACTTAACGACTTTTATGAGGTTGCCCATCTCACTTTTGGAAAATTGAGACAGTCTACTTTAGCATTAACTTTGTATTCATTAGGCCAAAGTCTATCTTTTGGGGCCAGTCAGAAAATAAAATCTAGTATCTTTTAGACACAACAGTTTTACAAAGTTTGAAGGCATCTAAGGTATTGGCAGAATTTCCTCTTCTGGCAAGTATCTTCTCCTTCAGCTAATCTTTGTACAATGTGGCGTTGATTCTCTTCATCTTCTTGGTGACCCTCTTTTGAATGTATTGCAGTTTACCTCGCTCCTTGAAGTGTGTAGCTTCAATGTGGTTTGATATAGAGGCATAATAGAATGGAATTATTTTTTCCCTTGATCTGGACCAAATATTTTATTATTACAGCCAAGAATTGCATTAGCTCCTTTGGCATCCACTACTCAGTGTTGATTTATATCAAGCTCCCTGTCAATTAATCCTACTGGGACATTTAAATTTATATTCTTGATAAGTTATGCCTCTGAGAGCCATATGTTTAGTTGATGTTTGGAATAAAGAAATTTTTCTAACAAAATTTTATCTAACAAGGGCATTGTTACATTTTGGGGAGTCTTTCTGAATCTTATTCCATCATCTTTCAGGAATTAATAGCTTTACAACTGAGCTCAAATAGCTAGTAATGTTCTTTTAAGGACTGTTCTTTCAAACATTGCCTTCTGAAAATATAAAGAAGCTTTAAGTGACGGTTCATCATAGAGGTTAAAAGAGCAGATCTGGATAGCGGCCACACCTGATTTCAAGGCACTTTCCAGCTGAATTCGTTCACTTAGTTAATGGATTGAGCTATGTAACACACCATCCTAGGCACCTAAGACACATCAGGGACTAAAACAGACAAAAATATTTGTCCTTTAGGAGCTTAGAGCCTAACAGGAGAAGAAACCTTGGAAAAGTAAGATATACTCTCCAAACCTAAGTTTTCTCAACTGAAAATTGGGGATAAATGTACGATTTCATAAGATGGTATATTTGTAAGGGTTCACCAGAGAAACAGAACCAATAGAATGTATATATAGTTTAGGGTGTATATATATGTATGTATGTGTGTGTGTGTGTGTATATATATATATATATATATATATATATATACACATATATATATGTATATATATATATGTATCTGTATATATAATATGAGTTTAATATATGTGAATAATTTATTATAAGGAACTAGCTCATGTGATTATGGAAGCTGACAAGCCTCTAGATCAGCAGTCAGCAAGCTGGAGATCCAGAAGAGTCAATAGTGTAGTTCCAGTCTAAAAGCTGACAGGTTCAAAACCCAGGAAGAGCCAATGTTTCAGTTTTTATCTGAAATCAGGAAAAAGTTAATGTCTCAATTTTAAGGTAGTCAGGCAAGAGTAATTCTCTCTTACTTGGGGAAAAGTCAGTCTTTTTGTTCTATTTGGCCTTCAGCTGATTGGATGGCCCCCCCCCCCCACATTGGGGAGGGCAATTTGCTTTACTCAGTCTACCAATTTAAATACTAGTATCCAAACACACCTTCACAGAAATATCTACAATTACGTGTGACCAAATATCTGGGCATCCTGTGGTCCAGTCAAGTTGACATATAAAATTAACCATCACAAATGGTGATGAGGATTACAGGAATTACTGTACATAAAGAGTTTAGCATAGTGAGCTCTCAAGAAATGATAGTTATTATGTGCATGAATTATTTTTTCAAACCACCTCTTCAATATTAACAAAGGAATCATAGCTCACTAATGCTGACACAGTAGTTTTGGCACTCTACTGGAGTGAGACTCCATTTGCTCTTTGATATTGGGAAGCAATCAAGTTCATGTAGCATATGGTTGCTAATACTTATTTCTCTGCTAGTGTGCATTTCAAGGAGCTGTGAAAACTTACTCTCTGTCTCACGTGTGTGAGGCAGGGAATCAACTACAGACACCTTGCTGCCATCTGGACAAGCCTACAGTGATGAAATAATAATGAAGGTGTCTGGTTCTTTCAATATTTTTGGCAATACTTCCTTTTTTAACAAAATATAAGATTTAGAAAGGTTTAAGAAAGACTGGAAAGTAGGAGTTTTGTTTTTGTTAATACCTCTCCTTCAAACTCACTGCAAGAGTAGTTTATTTCACTTATATCTAGCTCAGTAATTAACTATAGTTTCAGGGTAGGACTGGCTCATAATACTGCCAAATAATTCATACATGTAAAAATGGCAGTTGTCTCATTTACTTGCTATACCAACACTTGTCAAACTCAGCAATAGGTTTCAGCTCTGTTAAATGTTGTTTAAATGTGAGGGATCTAAAATGAAGTTGAAGCACCCTGCATTTAATAATAAATCAAATATGAATTTAATACTTTACTCAAAGGTAACATGGTTAGTAAAGCTTGAAAGTAAAAATGACAGATTTTATGCTTTGACTGTGATGAGGGTTTAATTGGAATTCTGATTGTCTTTTAAAGGTTGAGATCTAATGATTTTTAAGAATTACATATGAGAATAATATTTTAGAGTAAGTTACATTGAACTATGTTAATAGTGAAAATATTTTAAAGAAAAATTACTTCTAGGGGAAAAACTTGTATTTCCAATTCATAAGCTTTATGTTTTGTTTTAATTTTTATTACAAAAAATTTCAACCTTAATAAGGATAGAAGGAAGAGTGACATCATATTTCCATTGCCTACATTAAAATAAAAAAGTATATAAAGTATTTTGCAATATTTGTCTTATATATATTTTTTGAACTTCAGTGTTAAACTTCTGTCTGCATTTTTAAGGCATATCTTAATTAGATATAAAAGATATCCTACCTTTTCTCAATGGATTGCTGTAAGTGTGGAACAATTAAAGGCAGAAAATATTTTACCTTTTTTTTCCCTAGAAACAGGTACACCACAGTTGAGCAATATATGGAAATTGGTAGACTCTACTGCCATTTTTTAATGATTACTGAGGAACTAGACTGTTTCAGTTTTCTCTGGATGTTTTCTCTAATTGCCTACCCATAAACGTACATTCTTCCCAAATAGGTGAGTGTGCATAATAAGACTCTCAATAAGCAGAAGCAAGATATAATGCTATTCTAGGAAAGAATTTGACAAAGATAGTTCCTGTGTACAGAAGGCAAATGAGATCTAGCTGACTGTGAAGATAGGAGAATTTATGACTTCTAGTGGAGGGTGAGGTGGCATCATGAGGGCCACATGGATGATGTATAAATCCTGGGTCGGATTCTTACTAGTCATGTGCCTATGGGCAAATCACAGCTTACTAATTAGGTGTCTCCACATGTGTAATACAATTATAATAATGTCTACCTTGCAGAATTGTTTTCAGGCTTAGCTACATAGGTAAAGATTTGTTTTGAATACTCAGTACTAGCAGCTAGTTGAGGTTGTTTTTAGAAACCGTATGACAGGAAGTTCGTTCATGAGGTTTGGAAGACGTGGGGAGGTGGTATAAAAATCTATCCTGCCCCGTTTACTCCCTGTGTGTCCTTGGGCAAGTTCCTTCGTCTCACAAACCCCCCAGTGTCCTTGGCTGGTAACTGGCTCTAATCATATTCACAGCATTGTTCTGAGATTCAGTTTTAACACTCTACTTGAGTGAGCCAAAACTCTAGATTTAGGTAATAATAATGTTGTTGGCATATAGCAGATTACTAATAACCTATTATTGAAAGTCTATTCCTGAAAATCTGTTTAATTGACCAGTTTCAAGCTCTCAAGGTAAATTTGCAGCTTAATGATATGTGGTTTAGTCTTCTTGGTATTTTTGTAATAATTTTGTTAAAGATATAAAGGACAGACATGTCAAATTTAGACCAGAAAGCTAAATTTAGACTAAAAAGTTCTCAGTAGGCTAGAATTACAGGTTAAAAAGAGCAAAATTAAATTTACAGAGGAAAAACTGATCAACATAGTAGATTTAGCTGACTGTAATTTTCTTATGAGTCAACCTTGTGACTGGATATTAAAAGAATAATGTATTCTATTTTAGGCTAATTAATTCAGGTATGCATATGGGTTAAGGAATGTAAAGGTTGCTCTCTATTCAAATTGGTCAGACCACATCTGAAATTTTCTGCTTTTACCAGGATTCCACATTTTAAAAAAGACATCAAAATGCTAAGGCAGGGTTTCTCAACTTTGGAACTATATTGACATTTTGGATCAGATGATTCTTTGTTGCTGTTCTGTGCATTGTAGATATTTAGGAGCATCTCTGACCTCTACCCACTAGATGCCAATAAAATTTCTACCTAAATCCTCCTACTTGTGTTTAACCTTCTTGTCCTTTCCTTAACTGGATGGAAAATATCACTCATTAACATATGGCTTTCTAGACTTGAACACTGTTAGATCCTTCTTCTTGACTGTAAAGACCATGAGAAGCTAGAATACATTACTGGGGGAATTTGAATGTGATAAAGTTAACTTCTCTTCAATGTGACAATCTGTTGGCATTCATTTCAAATCATCATAGTCTCTGCTACCAAAGTTATCTTTAAATGAGAAACATTTATTCATGTTATAACCCTTCCATATAGACTTTTTTTAAATGTGGAGATTAATTTGAAATTCATACTATTTTCCCAAAGATGAACAAAAAATAAAACAATTCTAAAATATTTATTTAACACAAAGATCGTGGGGCTAATTATTTAGGGAGGTCAGAGAAGGCCTAAGGAGATCCATGTGGGTATTGATGGGTTTATTTTGGTGACTTAGGTGTTTATCTTTACTCTTCATCTTTTAAGTAGAGTTGCCAGATTTAGTTAATAAAAATACAGGATGTACAGTTAAATATGAACTTCATATAAACAAAGAATAATTTTTAGTATAAATATATCCCAAAGACTGTACATGTATAATAAAATATTATTTGTTGTTTATCTGAAATTTAAATTTAACTGGACATCCTATATTTTATCTGGCAACCCTAGTTATAATGGGAGCACACGTGGATTAATCCTGAAGTTAATGTAGCTTAAGTTTTTAGGGCTCCGCACTTGAAGGTTTTTTTTTTTAATCTAATGTTGTATTTGTAATTTACAGTTTTATCTTTAAAGAGTCTTCTCCCTAATTATATAAACCTTAGGCTCCACAAAACCTTGATTTGCTCCTTCAGGGTAGTAAACAAGAGAGAATGTGAACAAGGTGAAGGAAGAAGTAAATTTAGTAGGCTTGAAAGGATGATTGATGCCCTTGTCACATTTGTAAATTATTTTCCAGGAGACAATTAAACAATCACTGGGCCTTGAAGCATCTTTGTAGTTGAAACTTCACTGCTACCATGTAGGCAAGAGACAGAGGAATAAGTTTTACATTGTGGTGATATAGGCTCAGAGTGAGTAATCTAAATCATCTGAGAAATTTAGTGAAACTTATTTTTCCATGGAAACAGTCAGCAAGTAAAGAATCAACAGTTTCTTTTTGATTCACCAAACTAATTCATCTCTTCAGATATTGTAGACTTTCATGCTTAAAGGAAATTTCAAAATAAAAATGAGAAAACTGAAAGAGAAGTGGTCTCTAGAGGAGCATATCTGGCTTGGTGTTAAGGTCCATCTACAGGAAAGGCAGAGCTCAACTTTTGTCTCTCTTGTTGATGTAATGTGCTGCTTTGTGCGATAAATTACAGAAGAAATGACTGAACTCTGGCGTGTTTAAGAGACCATGAGGGTGATAATCCTTTTTAATCACTCCAGACATTGCCTGGTTCTCAGAGCCTACAGTATTGGGTCACTGAAGGGTTCTTGACTGGCTTTTCAGATCAGATTTGTGGCTTCAGGGAGGACACAAAGTGTGTAGAGAATCTCCTCTCAGTGTCTGATATCCATTAAGTAATTGTGTAAGGAAGTTCTCAACTCCTCTTCATTGAAGAAATTACTTCAGTAAATGTTGGTTGTTTGTCTCCTGTATGCCAGACACTGTGCTAGGAATAGGATTACTTTGAGTTTTCAGTATTCACCTGTGAACTGATTGAGTTAGCAAGTGCTTTTAAAGTACTTACTTAGGCTCTTAGACTATGTAAGTGAACAACACATATTTAGAAAAATAGAGCTCCCTCTACCCTGTGAGTAATATGGTACTGGATGATTGTTCTTGATTTTTCATTCCTTTGTCTGTGCCATGTTCATGCCTCCCACTAATATATGTGAAATATATACCACAGCCCTATTGACTGGGCTTGACCTTGTGACCTGCTTTGGCCACTGGAATGTCAGTGAGCATGATGCAGCAGAAGCTTCAGATGTGTTTGTGTGGTTTGGCTTGCCTTGTTGTACTACTGGTCATAGAAGATGATGAAAACACATACGAGAGAAAAATCAGTGGTTGTGGTTGTAAGCCATTGAGACTTAGAGTTGTTTTTTATGCAGCACTAGAATGGTGATAGTTGATTAATACAGGCAGTAAGACAGATATACACATAATATAACATAAGTTAGGTTGAGATATTTTTATGAAGAGATACAGAATGCAACATGATTTTCAGTGGTGGGAAATCATACCTTTGACTGGTATCAGCAAATGCTTAGGAGAATCAATGTCTGAGCCAGGCCTTGAACAATTTCAACAGGCAAAAATTTCATGGGGATTAATGAATTGTTCAAGTAATCTGTATCTGTGGATGGTGCAGAATTTGTTCATCTATCAAAGATCTTTCTGTCCTAGGAAATTGAATATGGTGTGACATCCCAGGGAAGCCGCAAAACGTGCCTGAGGGTGTTATGAGTCCCTATTTGACTCGAGCCTCCAAAGCTATCTCAGAGTCTCTCCAAGATCTTCCTTTTCTTCATGGATGGGGGCTGGCAGGAAGTACCAAATAGCCCAATGCTGTTTGCTCATATACCACAGCAATCTGCAGCCAGCCAACAGAGCATCCAAAGGTTTCCTTGGCCCATTCTGCTCCATCTAGAGAACCACCAGGTCTCTCAGAATCAATCATTTGATAAACAATCATTTATTCAATGCTTCTGTCCTGTTGTTTCTTCTTCATATAGTTTCTTCCTTATTCTGCACAAAGACCTTTTGACATCAGTGTTATCATTTCCATTTTACTAGTGATGGAACTGAGAACCAGAGAGGTTAAATGACATGTCACACATCAACTGAATGACTGGGTTACACCAGATCATTAGCTACCCAGTCTTTAATAGGAACCTGGTCTTATTCAAGATCATTATGGAAATTGCCTAGAAACAACTCCAAAGTATACAGGATGTTTCAATCACCTTTATACATAAAAATAGTAATTATGAAAGCTAGGTTTGTTAAGTAAACTTAGATTTTCCAAGGAAAGCTCCAGAAATGAGTGGAGTAATATTATCCTGAGCTAATCTGTGCTCACTGGTTTTGCTTCCAAAAATTCTAGCCCACGTAAGTCTCAATTCACCTATTAAATTATTGGAACTTGGCTTAAAATTTGATTAGTTTTCAAATCATTTTTACAATTAGAGAGTAAAGAAAATTATTCACCAATTGATCTGATGACTTATTCATTCCTAGAGTCATCAATGTGCTCTATTTATTTGCTCCCAGTCACAGTGCAAGAGTTTCATTCATTATATTCTATAATGTTTTATTCTTCTTTGCCTCACAAATAATATCTCTCCCTATGCAGGCTGCTATAAGCATTATCTGTTAAAGCGTACCTTAAAATAGAAATTCAGAGCCTGGAAGCAGGAGGTATTTTATAGGTAGCCTAGGACTTTGAAACTAGTTTTTCCTTATGATTCAACAAGGCTTCAATCTTGTGACCTTGATTTAATATTTATTGAGCTCCCACAAAGTGCTAAGCCTTCAGGATGCTGGATAAATTCCATTTTTGGGATTAAGTTTTCACCTGATTTAATTTGTCTTGTTTATATTTATTGAAGTACCAGCAATATTGCTGCAGATATACTGATAGATCCATGTCACATGCAGCAGGGTCAAGTAATGAAGGAAAAGAAAAACTCACACAAACTCATGCACACAACTATGAATGTTCTGCAGAAACATTGACTTGCCCGTTGATTCCATAGAACCTACAGCTCACCTTTTTCCTTGCACTGGGAAGACTATAAGAGACTGATGATGCTTTGGTGTCCAATTTTATTCTAGAAGGTTAATAACGACAGTTGAGACTACACAACCTTATTATTACGCTAATCAACAAAACTACTTCAGGTCCATTTTGAAAATGACAGGTGACAGGTACTTTTCTAGCTGCTGGGGATAAAGTAGTGAACAAAGATAAACAACATCTTTATTATGCTTTAATTCTGAAAGATACAGAAAAACAAGTATATAATAAAAGATAGGTAAAAATTTTTTTCACAAAATTATGATTGACTAATGTGATAAAAAGTGACTGTGTGGCTAAATTAGGTGGCAAAAATAAAATCTAAAAGAAGAGAAGGAACCAGCCCTGCAAAGACCTCAGGTAAGAGCATTCCAGGTAGAGGAAACAGCTAAGGCCAAGCACTAAAGCAAAAATAAACTGGTTGTGTTTAAGGAATAGTAAGAGGCTGGAGCACAGTGGGAGAGACAGAACCATGGCGCAAGATGAGCTAGACTGGTAGGCAGGATCCAAGCTGCATAGGGCGGACCAACCAGGTGAAGAAATTTAGTTTTTGTTCTGGTGCAATGGGAATTCCTTGAAGAGTTCTAAATGGAATGATGATATGTTTTGAATGAAGTTATTGTATTTTAAAAATCACTCTGCTCCTTTGGCAGGTGGAGTATAGTGAAGCAAGCAATGGAACATAGAAACCAGTTAAGAGGGTCTTTTAATGGTTCACTTGATAGACAATAATGGCTTGAATTATGATGTTTGTGGAAACCAGAGAGTATATACATGGGCTCTGAATATGCCTTTGAGGTTGAATTGATAGGATTTGTCAGTGTATTACATGGTTGGGCATGTGTGTATGTGCACATGCTGATGCACACGCATGTGAGGGCATGCACACTTCGAGATGAGCACAGTTAAGAGTGAACAAAGATAATTCCTAAACTTTCAGCCAGAACAATTGTGGGACAGATAGTGAAGTGAGTAGAAAACCGAAAGACACTAGCATCACAGCATCCAAAAAGTCAATGCATTTTGGGGGCCAAATATGTCCCAAACTGTGGAGGTCAAATAAATTTAAAGAGAAGTTAGTATAGGTTGGAGATGGAGGTCATTGCAGACCTTGATGTAAAAAAAAAAGTCTTCAAGGAATGTTGGAGGCAATGCCTTCCTTCTCTACTTCCTCGTTTGTCTTGTAGGATGTGGTTAAAACCAAGTTTAGAGGGGGAATTTATAGACTTAAAAGCACATATTAGAGAAGAAGCTAAAAGTGATTAGTCGAGCATCCATTTAAAGAATTTAGAAAAAAGAATAAGGAAACAAGTCTAAGGAAAGCAGAGGAAGGAAATGATAAAAGAACAGAAATTAAAGAAATCAAAAGGCAACTTGCAGCAGAAAGAATAAACAAAGGTAAAAGTTGTTCCTTAAAGCTAAAGATATTGACAAACTTACAGTGAGACTGATAAAGGAAAAAAAAGAAAGGAACAAGTGACCAATATTAGGAATGAAAATATATTGCAGACACACTAAAAAGAGAAGGAAGGTATTTTGAACACCTCTGTTTTGTAAACTTGAATATTTTGATGAAATAAATAAATTTATAGACATAAGTATAGAAAAATTAATGTTCCTTAACTATTGAAGAAATCAAATATTTGAAAACTAATGTGCAAATAAAACTTTACATATGATGAAATAATGAACTGTCTCACTGAGTTTAGGAACATGGCAATGATACACACTTTCACTGTTTTTAATTATAACTCTGTTCAGTCTTATTTAGTACAGTAATTAAGAAACAACCATAACTAAGGATTGGGATGGAAGAAGTAAAACTTTCATTAATATAGATTAAATGATTGTATACCCAGGAATTCCAAAATAATTCATAAGTAAATTATGAGAAACAATAAGGGAATTTAGCAAGATTGCAGGTCCAAGGCCAATAGTCACAAATGTATTCTGAAAACCAGAAGCAAACAGAGGCAACCATGGGGAATATTAAAAATTCACAAAAGCAGCCAAGGAGATGTTGTCAACACCCCAGCCAGAGCAGAAGTAGGAGATACTGAGTCAGTGAAAATGGAGACGAAGCTCTGAGCTAGTGGGGCCACCATTTTCAAACCAAGGAAGGTGATGCAGCTGCCAGGAGCCGAGATTAAGTCAAGGTTTGGGCGAACTTCTCTGGAGAGGACCCATCTGCTGAGTAGCCCATTTTAAACTTTCTCAAAATTATTCAGAGATGGTTCCTGATTCTAGTGCAGTTGCCAATATGAAGATTTTCTCGTCTCTTTCCTGCTGACTATATAAAATTCATTAAGATGCCTTGATTGTAAGACAAGGTACTCCATTATTTTATGCACTAATAATAGTGATACATGCTAATTAAGCAATGACACATGTTTTATTTTCAAAGTAGAATTTTGTTTGTTTACTCATTGAAGGAGTTCTCTTAGACTTATTTGGTCACAAAATTTTAAAAAATATATCACTCTTGTGCATATCTAAAACCAAAAGTTACAAGTAAAGAAAATTGGTAAATATTCCTAAAACTTGCTCACATTTGAGGCCAATTCTTTTGTATCACATTTCAACTTATCAGTGTCCTCTGTATTTTTGCACATGGTTTTATAACATATGCCATTCAGAGCACTGTAGCTTTTCTTAAAAGCACTTTGAAGTTTTCTTCCAAGTTACTAACTTACAACTTCGGAGGCTAGTATTTTTTTATTTGACTAATTTATAGCTTTATTTTGTCTTCACTGAATCATGTATCACTAGGTGTTAAACAGCTTCTGTTCAAAATCAGCATTAAATTTCTGACAAACTGATGTTTCTGTCTTAATGATCCTTTTACATGATTGGTTGATATCAGTCATACCAGCCCTTGGTTGTTTTGAAATGTCTTTCATTGATTTTGATGAATTTTACCCTTTGTCTTGCCTTCAGTTGTATTGCTTGGCCTATAGTACCAACAGTATACAATTCATTTGAATGTATAACAATATATACTACTATGACCTAGTTTGCATGCACATACATAGACAATGGCAATTTGTAACGATTCTGCCTGGTCCACACATTTATAAACTCCATTGGTCTCAGAAATGTTAAAATGTTAAAAGTTGCATTTTTCAATCCATACCAGATGTATTTACTGCTTCTGTTCTAGCTCCCTTTGCATAGGAAGAGTTCCACATATAACAACATATTTATTGCTTTGCAATGACATTATTGCTTTATTTACCAAACATGTATTAGCTATTTTATGTTACGGAAACACATAGCAAAGCAGAATCTGTTAACTTTCCCAGTTTTCCTTACAACTAGTAAGTGGTCATGTGACAATTCTGTCCAATGAGATATAAATGGATTTCTGCTCACGTTTTCTGGGAAAGGTTTTGCATTCCAAAGTGACATATGAAGCTGGTACAGCACCTACCCCACTTATCTGGCTTTGAATATAGACATGTTGTCTGGAGCTTCTGTGTCATCTTGCAACCACTGGGAAACATGTATGTGAATAAGAACCAATAAAAGATGGCAGAACAGAATGAAAATATACTGGGGTCAAGGTAGTTTCAATGAACAGACAAAGTAATTCCAGCAACTGCCCACCTCTATTTTTATGTGAGAAAAAGAAACTTTTCTTTGTTTAAGCCTCTATTAGTTGTAGTATCAGTTATCCACAGTTAACTGTTTTGCTAATACAACCTGTCTTTTGAACATGTTCAAATCACTGGGTTTCTGCCTTGGTTTCCACTCTTAAATATAACCATGTGCTGTGCCTTGTTCCTCCTTCTTCCTTGGACCTGTTCTTCCTGAATTACTCTTATAACTCCTCTTCTTTGGAAGGTTTTTTCATACTAACTTTTTAGTCTTAGACTCTCCAGATCTTGCCTGCCACAGTTACCCAAGTCCTGTGGATTGACAGCCAGCTCAATTCCCTGTCACACTGATCCATTCATCTGATTGGAAACATTGGGATTAACCATTTCCAGAGTTGTTTTATACTTCTCAACTTCACTGCATATCGTTTTCTTACTTGTAAGGAATAATCTCTCATGAAATTTATTTCAACTGACCAACATCAGTATGTGCAAACTGTTTTGCCTTCTCTGGAATACTGAGTGAGCAAGATGCCCCCAAATAAGATTGTAGTGGAGAGTCTTAGATTCAATACAGAAAGAATTTCTTCAGGTAGGGTTGAAATAAAAGTCTCTAAGGTGGAGCACTAAGGTGGCTATTACCGGAAGAGACACCAGAAAGCAGAGGAGATTGAACTTCTGGTGTGGGCAAAATAAATTTCATTGCCTTCAGGTCAGAGCAGACCAACATTCATGGTGGCCTTTATTGTTGTTCCATGGCCTGGGGACAAATTCTTGGTGTGTAACTCTTCCAATCAAACCTCTCAGGCAATAGGTAAATGCACAATGGTAACTTCTTACATTTGCTGACTAAAATTGGAATTTTACAGTTTTAAATTTAATTTCACAGAACTTATGTTGGGATATTTATTTCAGTTTTCTGCTAAGAAAATCAAAATTCTCTTGACATTTTTCTAATTTTCTTCTGTTAATAAAGAGGAAAAATTGAGAAAATAATATAACTCTGAGAATTATTTTGTTATTTGCATTTATATCTGAGTAGATCTAGATCATAGCAATAATAATAAGGTTTTAAGAACTTAAATTTGTCTACACATTTTTAAAGACCACTAGTAAAATGGAAAAATAATACTAAGTTTGGACATTGCTGCACTTGTCAACGTGGAAGAGCTCTGGGCTACTAGAATATCTAAGCAATGCATATATATTTAGAATATTAAAAGTCCTGGGGTTTCTTCAGTTGCATGGCTACTTGAGAAACTCTGGAATTCTGGAATGACCGATCTCTTTAATCAGAGATCTCTTGGGTGAGAGAATGAAGAGAACTGTGGCATTCTTTGTTGGGTTTTGGAACACAGGGATTAAAATAATTGAAGTACAAGAATGAATGATGGCTACCTGACTAGGATCAAAAGACTTGAATCACAAGGAGGAATGACGACTGACGCTACAGAAGGAGGGCTGCATTGAGCCTATCCTGCCTGAAGAGAGTTGAAATGTCTAGTTCAATGTCTGTTCAGAGAACAAAGTTTGTAATTAACAGAGTAGGACACTGAGGTGCCAATCAGCTCTACTCTAACCCAGCTCCAGGCAATTCCTGATCAATTATTTAATGTAAGTGGCTGGAAAACAATTGAAATATTAAGAGTATCCTTTGGGTTTGTAAGTCTAAGGGGAATGAACTCTTTTCCATCTTACTAAGTAGAAAGAAGTCAATGTTAGCAGTAATGGAAGAAGAGGTAAAATGTCACCAAGAATATAGTATATAAGCCATTGGCTCCCTCCCAGGAAAAGGAAGGGCCTTTGTGAAGCTTGGAAGGGTTTACTTGGAATGTAGCAAGAAATCAAACATGGTTCAAATTAACAGCATTCTAGTTTCATCTCCACGTTGTCTGGGGAATTAAAAACAACTTTTAACTCTTTGCTAGAATAAAGTGTACCTCTAAGAGAACATTTATCTCTCTTTAAAAACATCTATTTCTTGCCTACATGTTATATATAATATCTATTTTATATTACCATCTTAATATATTACTATTTTAATAATGTTGGCCAATAATTAATTTTTTTCTTTTCAAAAGAGAGAAAAAGAACCTCCAGTTTAGGAGAGGTAGTCGAGGTAGGAGACTGCTTTTCAAAGTCAACTTTTGCCCTTGAAGAGACCCTTTTACTTTCTGAAGCACACCACCTGTGACAGTATTAGACTGCCCCAAGAGAATAACAAAAGGGGGATTGTTTTGAGAAGTAAACACCAAGTTCCTCCCAATCAACTTTACTCTCAGAATTTACTGACATTTGATTGAAAGGGAATTGGATTTTAAGAAACAAATGCACCATTTTTGAGGGCGCTACATCCTTTCCTTATTCAGTTATATAGCAAAGCAATTTTGATAAAGGCAAATATAGAATAATCTCATTAATATCTTAATATCAAAGGATAAGTTTCTGATCTACTTTTTATGAAATGAAAATGTATTTCAGTTAATACATAATCAGCTTCCTGACAATGTAAACTAGGTTTCTTACTGTGTATATATATATATGTGTATATATATACACATATATATATATATACATATACATATATATATATCTTACAAAAGTTAATTTTTATCCTTCAAGCTGATGGTACCAATTTGACAGCATTCAGCAGTTTTTGTTTTAGTATCTGACAATAATAACTGACTTAATAATTTAGGGGACTTAAATATTCATAGTACACTTCTCACAAAGTTTATTCATGGTAAATGTGGGCTCAAGACATTCTTTTCATATAGATTATTTCCCTGGAACACTATTTGAACCAAAAGAAAAAAAAAGTCTGCTCTTTTAATTTATCACCACAATATAATATTGTTAAATGAAAAGATATTGGTAGAGCCTAAGGAAATTTTACTTGAATAGCAAACTAGACAATCATAAGATAGATATTTTAGATGAGGTGTAAGGAATCCATTCCACCCTTCAATTTAATTTGGTCTTCAGTATTAATTTGCCAGGGTTTGATTATATACGTAATTTTAAAAAAGAAATTTTACGAATATAAAGTTAAATTGGAGTGAGTACCTTTCTAGTTCTGTAAATGACTTAATGATGTGTACATTTTATTGTACTTCAATTGTTGAATTTTCTGGGAAATGTTCGAGTAGAACATTAACAGATTGTAGTCTGGCTTTACCTCTTCTCCACCTAAGCAGACCAGAAGGCTAGATATACTGTCTCTTGTTTCCATAAAGAAAATCAGAGAAATAAAGCAGTGTAAAATTATTCGACACACTCTCTCCTCCTCTTTTTAAAAAGTAGGAATTCTAATGAATCCACTGAGAGGTTGTAGAATCAGTGATCATAGCCAATGATAAATAGAGGTGTGGAGACATTTTTCCTACTTGTTTTGTACTGTTTGTACAAAAGATATCAAATTAATCTATATTGATGACTAGCACATTGTTTACTCATCTTTGTAAGTCTTTAAACATATCCCTATATTTTGTAGATACTGTTTTCTCTCCTTAGCTTTTTAAATACTGTAATGCTGTCTAATTTTAAACACTTGACAAATCATGCCAGACTTAAAAAAATGCTATAAAATTTTCTAAATATTGATCTGAGTAGTGAGTACAAATACTTATAAACTCTCATAACTAATTTCACAAAAAGTTTCTGTAAAAGAGTGCTAGGCACTGATTATCCCATATTTAAAAAGGAATATCTATCTATTTTAATTTCAGCCTACTACTTTCTGGACCAAATGTTTACCTACTAGTTTTGACCACCATAGATGATTTTCTAACTTCATCAATCCTTCATATTCATTAGTTAATATTTTGCTGTAAAGAAACATTTTTCCTTTAATTAATTAATTAATATCTCCATGGACTCATAGATTCTTATTTCATCACATAAATTGGAATGCATTATATCATTATGTACCTTGATACTCACATTTTCATAAATTTGTCCTGCATCTGAAAATAATCAAGAGAGTAGTTACTTTTTCTAGTGATGATATAAAGAAATGGTTATGGCAATTGAAAAGAATTAAATATAAGTAGGCTTTCTCATGACCCTAGAACTTCTAATTTTCCTAAAGCCAATAACAACCCATTAAGAAAACTTCAGCAAGTAAGGGATATTACATGCAGGTTCATCCTTATTTAAGCCTCAGCAGTTTACATATTTATAATCATTAAGTCTTACTTGGCTCAGCACTTAAGTAAGATGTTTTCTCTTGCTTTTTTTCTTCACCAAAATGTTCTAAATTCCTTTATGTTAGATTACTTTTTAAAACATGAATCCTGGGGAATATAATGCTGCAGAAGTTTCAGCCCCTCAGTAAACTCCTCATGGATAATGTGTACATAGGAATTGACCCTCATATTGAGAAATATGATTTGAAGAGACAATTATTTTTACATGTTCATTTGGCTGTGTCTGAAAAGATAGAGAAGTTATTAATAGTCCCTCCTACACTGTGTATATGTAGATTTTATTTGCTTTATTACTGCAGTTACTTTCAGTAGAAGAATCAACTTTTGATAGGTAAGTGAAAAAAAAATGGTTGGTGGTCTCAATAGTTAACATCAAAATAGTTCTGGAATGTTAAAAAATTCATCCTCATTTTTAACACCCCATCTCCTTAAATTTAACATTTAGACATTGGTAAAATTATTAGAGCTGTAAAAATGCAAATGCTCCTGAGTGTAATATTCTTTAAGATTTTTCCCCAGCATGAACATTCTAGAGCGAATGTGTTATGGAACTGCTTTCTATGTGTTGATAATTGAAATTACAGAATTCAAGATATGGGCTAGGAGATTATTTTTTGATAGGTATTAGGGGATAATTTTTGATATTCCTTAAATTTTCCAGGTAGAAAAGATAAAGTGGAATTAGGGTAAGAGTGGACCTGAGGATATTAGAGGAAACCAAATGCACATTTTAGGATTGATCGCCTGAAGCAGAAATAAGGTTGGGTCAAAACATTAGGAGAAACAAATGAGGTACAGAAAGCTGAAACCAAAGAAACCTTCATCCACACCATACTTTTGCCTAGGGCTGATCTTGCTCTTTTCACATTTGCCCCTTGACTTCATGATGTGCTTGAAGTCTTTGCTTCAGTAGAGCTACTCCATCTCTGATTGCTGTGTGCAAAGTTATTGGCCTGGCTTATTGTTCCTAATCTGTGTACTGCTCTGATAAATTGCTCAAGTTGTGATTGAGTCCTTAAATCATTCCTTTACCAGCTGTTTCACTGCAATTACTGGTGGATCCCTTACTTCAACCTTATCATGGTGCATGTCCTGTCTAAAACAAATGTATTGTTATCATTACTGTCTTATATATTTGAAAGTTGCTAAGAGAGTAGATCTCAAAAATTCTCATCACAAGACAAAAATTGTAACTGTGTTATCATGATAGACAGTAACTAGACTTATAGTAGTGATCATTTCTCAGTGTATACAAATACTGAGTCATTACATTGTACACCTAAAATTAATCTAATGTTACATGTCAACTTTATCATAATAAAAAAAAGAAAATGTATTATCAGGGATGTTAGACTGGTTATATTTTAGGACCTCAGTCATCATCCTCAATTTTTAAGAAAAATGTTAGTATGACTTACCAACATGGTAAGAATGGATGAATTAATAACTGTCCAAGCTGATAAATACACTAAAGAGAATTTCAACTGAATTTTTATTTGAGCTTTACAGATTGCTGTGAAACTGTCTTAACTAAATGTGATAAATTTGGGGGAGGAAAGATAGCTTTCAATCTAGAACCATTGTTTAATAAATGAAATCTTTTGGTGACAGATTTTGTAACCACTTTCCTAGCTTGGTGCCTCGTGCTCACTAATTTGCTGAGGAGAAAAATAAAATAATTAGTACAAGAGTTGAGTAGCTTTTAGCTTTAGTCACTGTAAAGAAAAATGATTACTATTTTAAAGATATTATGCTGAATTTCAAAAAGCACTTTAAGGAATATAAATTAAGTACAAAATAAAATGCTGATGGTTTAGCAACAGAAAGGGATAAAACGTTTGTTTGAAATTAATAATGTTTTGTGTTAATTGCGAAGTAGCTACTTTTCAGTTACATACACTAAAATTATTTTTATTTTTTAATGAATTTGAAAGGAAACAGATTTAACAATATGCAGTTAGATTTTTGTCTTTGGAAATTTCAACTTTTGCTAAAAAGTAAAGAACTGAAAAGACTTGTTAGAGTTTGGGCAAAGTACCAAGTTGTTAGGATTTTAATGTTCCTTAGAACGAGAAAGACTATGTTCATATTTTTATTATTTTCATTGTTTATCATAAGCAAAATCAAGCAAGTTAGCTATTCCTTTCAATTATATACTTTTTTGATATTTTGGTGAATTTACTTGCATTTAATAAGACCAGCATATTGTATTTTCCTTGAAAATCATACATTAATAAAGATGATATTTATAATATGCTTTTTATTACATGACATTAAGATTTTATTGGGTTGTATATGACCAAATTGTTAAGTTTGGATTTCTAAGTTTATATAGTGTAACTCTGAGATAAAATGTGTGGATAATCTGCAGAGAACAAAATTGCCTTCAACTCTACTCCATCTCATTTCTGTATAGACAGAATCACAACATTAAAACTAAAAAGCAACAATCTTTTAGACATTTATTCAATTAATAAACATTTGTTGAAAGCCTCCCAAGAGTTAGCCATCTTAATCATATTTTAACTCTGGAATGATCATATTTATCCCTCACTGGTACTATAGGGTATTGCTATTTTTAATTTGAGTATTATAGTCCTCCAACCCCACCCCAGGAATGCAGTGTAATTTTGGTGATCAGAATTTGGTGATTGTAGATAGATTCTAATATATTTGAGACCCTATCACCTTTGTATCCTAATATACCACATTTTAGCTTCACATGGGTAGTTAAGATAAAACATTATTTTCCTATGCTTAACCATCCTCTGCATGTATGTATGACCTGATTCTCATCTTTTCCAGTACGTGTAGCAATGGCGAGTAAAGCATAAGCATTCACTGATTGGCCACTGTATCAATTTCTATGGAGAATTCCAAAGGATGCATGTATTAGTACTGATAAACAACAAAGGCACAATAAACACAAATGAGCAAACAGATGGACACATCTCTGTAAACTGAGTACATGCATGCAAGAATTGCAGCTTCACAGAGATGATATTCCTGAATCCCAAATGATTCTTGGAGTGCTTATTATAGGTGACCTTGAGGCTTGTTAGGGTGTGTTAAGAAAACTTGTATAAAAGAGATAAATACTTTAATAGAGCTGTAAAATGAAGGGACTGAGAATCATAATGGATGAATTGAGCACATAAATCAACACATATTGTTAAATCAGTTAATGATGCAGATTTGCTTGACAATAGTGGAGACTACAAAATCCACATAAATACACTTAAGAGCAGGGCAATTTTGGGAAAGAATAATTTATGAGTAAAAGATGATTGAAAACTAAGCTGGAACTCTGCAATGGAGAATGACGATATCAAGAGGCCTTAGAGAAAGTGACTTTTGTTATTGGTTTATTTATGCTTGGAAAAAAGAGTCTGGAAACATAGAAGGCAATTAATTTGGATGCAACAGGGACTATGGAATTGGACAGACCTTGGTCCAAATCCCAGCGAGGCCATTTACTACCTAAAGGCTTATGGGGGAGGGACAACAATTTCAATATGTTTCAGTATCTCAATTTGTTAAATTAAGGATTATGTCTACTTTTTAAGATGAGGTTTAGAACTTGACATGTATATGATGCTTTTTGTGAGCATCTGTTTTGTGATTAAAATCAGATGAGCTCATGATTTACTTTATGGCTTTGGAAATCATAGAAAGGTAAAGATTTGAGAAAGTTATGAACCATGAAAAAAGGGGTTAAAACACCCAAATATGGCAATAGTATTATCCTGTGTAAATGGAGTGACCCTGTAGCAGTAAGCATATCAGGCAAATTGGAACAAATTGCTAGATGATAAAACAATGGTTTATACTCTATAGTTTATAAATATAGATTTAATTGATATGTAAGACTGAAACATAGTTGCTCCTGGAGGCCTCCAAAGGCTTTGTGTGTGTAGTGGAATCATTGAGAGATCAGGAATGAGTAAGTCCACTGTTATGTTCTAGCATCTCCGAATCTCTTCAAAGTGTTAAAGAGTCTTTATTTAATAAGTTTCTATATTAATTCTCTTCATTTTGCATTTATTTGTTATTTAAGGTATATTAGATCTGTGAGCTATGTATGGTTTGTATAATTAAATTGAGTTTTAATTTATGCACTCCTAACTATTATTTTCCTGAATTCTTTTGCCAAAGTGAATTTTTGTATAGATTGCGAGTGTGTTGCGCTGTTTGCTGTTTTACTGATAAGGCAATCAGTTGCCTTATATCTTCTGCTCAGGCTAAAAATCAGTACACATAGATACTATTGAACTGTTGCAATATTCTTTTTCTTTTTTTATTGTTGAATATAGTTGATTTATAATGTTCTTAGTTTCAGGTGTACAACATAGTGATTTGATATTTTTAGAGATTATACTCCATTTAAAGTTATTATAAAATATTGGTTATAATCCTTGTGCTGTACATTGCATCCTTGTACCTTATTTATTATATACCTCTTAATCCCCTTCCCGTATCTTGCCCTTCCCTCTATCCTTCTCCCCACTGGTAACCACAAGTTTGTTCTTTGTATCTATGAGTCTGCTTCTGTTTTGTTATATTTGTTTGTTTAATTTTTCAGATTCCACATATAAGTGAAAAGATACAGTATTTGTCTTTTTCTGTCATCAATAAGCATAATACCCTCCAGGTCCATCCATGTTGTTGCAAACTGCAAAATTTAATTTTTTTATTAAAAAAAATAAAAAATATTCAATTATATTGAATATATTCAAATATACTGAGTATATTCAAATATACTGAGTAATATTCAGTTATATACATGTCTTTATCCATTCATCTGTTGATGAACACTTAGTCTGCTTCTATATTTTGGCTATTGTAAATAATGCTGCAAAAACAGTGGCATGCATATATCTATTTTAATTAGTGTTTTTATTTTCTTCAGTTATATACAAGAAAGTGGAATTGTTGGATCATATGGTAGTTTTATTTTTAAGTTTTTGAGGAACTTTCATAATGTTTGCCATAGTGGCTGCACCAGTTTACATTCCCACTACCAGTAAACTAGTTTCTCTTTTCTCCTCATCCTTGCCAACGATTATTACTTGTTGTCTTTTTGACAATAACCTTTCTGACAGTTGTGAGGTGATATATTGTTCTGGTTTTGATTTGCATTTCCCTGATACTTAGTGATGTTGAGCATGTGTTCATGTGTCTGCTGGCTACCTGCATGTCTTCTTTGGAAAAATGTCTATTTAGGTCTTCTGTCCATTTTTAAAATTAGATTGTTTTTTGATATTTAGTTGTATGAGTTCTCTGCATATTTTGGATATAAACCCCTTATCAGACATATTAATTACAAATATCTTCTTGTATTCAGTAGCTTGTTTTTTTGTTGATGGTTCCCTTTGCACTGCAAAAGTTTTTTAAGTTTAATTAGGTCTTATTTGTTTATTTTTGCATTTGTTTCCTTGCCTGAGGAGAGAAATCCAAAAAAATATTGCTAAGACTTAGATCAAAGAACATTCTACCTATGTTTCCCTCTAGGAATTTTATGGCTTCTGGTTTTACATTTATGTCTTTAATCCATTTTGTGTTTATTTTATTGCACAGTGAGAAAATGTTCTAATTTCACTCTTTACATGCAGCTGTTCAGTTTTCCCAACATCATTTATTGAAGAGACTTTTTCCCATTGTATATTTTTGCATCCTTTGTCATAGATTAATTGACCACATGTTCATGGGTTTATTTCTGGGCTTTCTCTTCTGTTCCATTGATCTATATGTCTGTTTTTATGCCAGTAGCATACTGTTTTGATTACTGTAGCTTTGTAGTATAGTCTGAAGTCAGGGAGTATGATACCTCCAGCTTTGTTCTTCTTATTCAAGGTTGGTTTGGCAATTTGGGGTCTTTTGTGCTTCCATACAGATTTTAGGATTGTTTATTCCATTTCTTTGAAAAATGCCATTGGAATTTTGATAGGGCTTGCATTAAGCTTGTAGATTGCTTTGGTATTATAGATATTTTAACAATATTAATTCTTCAAGTCTATGAACATGGTATATTTTTCCATTTATTTGTATTATCTTCAATTTCCTTCATCAATGTCTTATAGTTTTTAGAGTATAGGTTTTCACCTCTTGGTTAAGTTTATTCCTAGGTACTTTATTCTTTTTGATGTGGTTGCAAATTAGATTGTCTTCTTGCTTTTCCTGATAGTTTATTATTAGGTTATAGAAAAGCAACAGAGTTCCATATATTAATCTTTTATCCTGCTACTTTACTGAATTCACTTATTAGTTCTAATAGTTTTTTTGGTAGAGTCCTTAGGGTTTTCTATATATAGTAGTATGACATTTGCAGATAGTGACAGTTTTAATTTTTCCTTTCCAATTTGGATGCATTTTATTTCTTTATCTTGTCTGATTGCTCTGACTAGGACTTTCAATACTGTATTATATAAATATGGAAAGAGTAGGCATCCTTGTCTTTTTCCTAATTTCAGAGGAAAAGCTTGCAGTTTGTTTTTTTTTTACCACTGAGTATGATGTTAGCTGTGGGTTTGTCATAAATGATCTTTATTGTGTTGAGATATGTGCCCTCTATACTAACTTTGTTGAGATTTTTCATCAGGAATGGACAATGCATTTTGTCAAATGCTTTTTCTGCATCTATGAAAATGATCATGTGATTTTTATCATTCATTTTGATAATATAATATATTACATTGATTGATTTGCAGATATTGAACCATGCTTGCATTCCTGGAATAAATCTCATTTGATCAAGTTGTATTATCATCTTTATATATTGTTGAATTTAATTTCTTAATATTTTATTGAGGATTTTACAAATATATTCATTTGTAGAGTCTTTGTCTGGCTTTGGTATCTGGGTAATAGTGGCATCATAGAATGAATTTGGGAATATTCCTTCTCTTCAATTCTTTAGAGTAGTTAGAGAAGAATAAATATTGACTCTTCTTTATATGTTTGTTAGAATTCCCCTGTGAAGCTGTCTGGTCCTGGACTTTTGTTTGCTGGGAGTTTTTTGATTACTAATTCAATTTCTTTACTAGTTAGTAGTCTGTTCAGATTATCTATTTCTTCTTGATTCAGTCTTAGAAGGCAGCTGTGCTCACCACTATACCATCAACCCTGCACTTTCTGATTCAGTCTTGGAAGATTGTAAGAATTTATGAAATACTTTCAGATAAATCTGATAAAAGTTGTGCAGAAACTACAAAATATTGCCAAAAGAAATTAGAGTAGATCTAATTAATGTAGTGGCATCCCTTGTGGTTGACTGGAGGAAAAGGGGGTTTTCAAAGAGGAACATGAGGAATTTTCAGGAGGTGATGGATGTATTGACTATTTGATTATAATGATGGTTTCATAGGTTTATACATACATCAAAAGACCAAGTTGTATAGTTCAAATATGGGTAGTTTATCCTATACCAGTTATACTTTAATAAAGTTATTATTATTATTAATTACAGTCAGATTTCTTCATTGAAAGACTTGCCTTAATCACTGGAGACCAGAATTCAAAACACTGAAAATATCCACCCTTTACTGCCAACTTCTGACACTACTGAGACTTTCAAAGTAGCCTTTGGTGTCATGAGTAAGTGGTTAAACTCAGCTTTGGATAGTTGACAATTTTTCCTGGTGGTCACTTTGAATAACAATCTTTTGCCTATAATGTACATTGCAAATATATTCTTCTAGACCAGGGGTTGCGAATATTTTAGGGATTGTGGGCTATGTGGATTTGGTCACAATACTCAAGTCTACCCTTGTTGAAAGCAGCCATCGACAATATGCAAATGATCAGGTGTGGCTGTGTTCCAACAAAACTTTATTTACAAAAATTGACAGCCAACCAAATGTAAAATAGATAGCTAGTGGGAAGCAGCCGCATAGCACAGGGAGATCAGCTCGGTGCTTTGTGACCACCTAGAGGGGTGGGATAGGGAGGGTGGGAGGGAGGGAGATGCAAGAGGGAAGAGATATGGGAACATATGTATATGTATAACTGATTCACTTTGTTTTAAAGCAGAAACTAACACACCATTGTAAAGCAATTATACTTCAATAAAGATGTTAAAAAAAAAAAAAATTGACAGCCAGCCCACGGGCCATAGTTTGCCAACCTGTCCTAGAATATTGCTTTTCTTTTAACTTTATTTATAGTGCATTTTATCATATAGTTCTTTAAAATTTTGTGGTTGAACCTGTTTGTTTTTTTTATCATCCTAGGTTTAGTATCTTTCCATCTATAAGACTATGTAAATATTTTTCATAATTTTCAGCATTTTATATATTTTTTACATTGAAATTTTTGATATGGTTATAATTTACTTGAAACTCTATTTTTTCCCCAATGATCCAACAATATTTATTAACCATATATTAACCATGTATCCCCACATTAATTTAAAATTTCACATTTTATATAATATATTCTATATATGTGGATTTATTATTGGAATCACTATTCAAGTTCATTATCTGTCTATCCATTTTTATTTTTTTCATTCTAATGGGCTATTTGAGGTTTATGAAAGAGCTACTGATGTCTATTCTAAAAAGATTAAACATGGCAAACTCTCTTAGATGTTTTATCAGTTATTTAATCATTTTACAGGACTTATTTTTAAGTTGACAGTAGTATCATCTACAAATATTGAGAGTTTTGTCATCTCTGTAGATAATTACAGCTCCTGTCACATCTTCTCCTTTTTTATGTATTGCTTTGACCAGAATATTTTCAACAGTAGTGGTGAAAGCAGCCTTGCTTTTTTCTGTTTGTTATAATTCCTTTAATATTTCTTTACTAAGAATGTTATTGGATTTTAGCCAGCTCATAATAATTTTAAGAAAAATTCCTTCTCTTTCTCTCCTAATAAAGATTTTAAAAATAACCATGGTTGATATTAAGCCTTAAAATTTTATTGAAATATATATTTAATAATATTTATGGAGATAATTATGTGTTTTTGAAAAGCTTTGACCTATTGATAACATATGTTCTCTGAATTGATTTCTTAATTTTGAGCCATCTATCTATATTTTTGAATCTTTTATATTTGGTTATGTTTTGTTATCTACTTAATAAACTGTCAAATTAGATTTGTATGATATTTTATCAGGCACTTGTGTCTTTATTTTTTAATGAAATTGTTCCACAGTTTTCTTTCTTGTGCTATATTTGCCAAGTTTGAGTATCAAAGGTATGTTAATTTTATAACATGATATGGGAAGTTTTCTACTTACTATTATTGAGCAAAATAATTTTAGTATATTATTTGTAGTTTCTGTCTCTGGGTAACATGTATACATCAGAGGAAGACTGTTTTGTTTTTTCTCTTGAGACTGAAGATTAATTATTTTGACATTGAAATTGAAAGTCTATTTGACTTGGGGAGTGCCTAAGGGATTAACATTTTGCCTGGAATTTTGTTTTTAACTTTTTTTTTCTATAATTTTAGGCCTTGAGAAATAACTGCCCTCTTGATGGCGAGGGTAATTTCAGTATTTAAGAGTCAGGTGAGATGTTAAATAGTCATTGAAATATCTTTTGCTAACTCATGGAAATCCTTAGTTGAAATGCTTACATAGGCGTTGGTCAAAGTTGACTCAGTCATTTTACTTAAGCCACTTTAAAATGTTGGTGTTTTGACTCAATTCAGAGATAGAGGTCTAAGTCCTCTTTTGAACTGACATTACTTATTTTATTGGAAGGTCTGAGTGTACCCATACACGTTATACTTAAATGTGTTTTGATTCTTTGACCTTTGTAGTTAAGTTTTGTTTTGGGTTGTACATTTCAGACCTGCAAACCTTCTATGTTATCTTGAGAAAAATAATTAAGGTGTTAACTGTGAGATAATATTGTGAGATATAAGATACAGGAATTAAATTTATAAAATTAACATTTATTCTACATGTATAACATAATTAAAGAATTATTAGTTAATAAAATGTGGTTAATACATGTAATTAACTATACCTGTATAAAAATAATTTAAAGGGACCTACATCCATCTTTCCCTATTATAAATTTTATATATGTAAGAAGTAATGAGAGCTTCCTTATCAAAGGATAAATTTTAGAAATCATTAAGCTTTCAAGAGAAACTTTATTTATGATTTTAAAGTTTCACACATCAATATATGCAAAATAAAATATTTCTTGAAACACAAAATGATTTGAAAAGCAAATATCTTAGTAAGCTTCTGTGGCTGCTTTTACTTTGTTGTGATTCCCGAAAAGAAACCAGCAGGAGTTCACCAATGTCTTAGATTTTCAGATATGAATTTTGTCACAGAGTTGTTGATCTCCAAATTTATCGTTTGATTTTTACTACTCAGTGAAAAATATTTCAGAATAAAACAGCCTTTTCATGAAGGAGCTAACTATCTCTGTTCCAGTTCCAATTCTCAGTCTTACCTCCAATGATTGCCAAGGTATAAGTAGCAGCAAAAAATCAGCATTAGGTACTAACTACTTTGCTACACAGTAACTCTATCTTCGCTTTACAATAGCAACTGACAAATGCTCCATTACTGTCAGAAGGGAACGTTTTAAAATCATTTCTTAACTACATTTATTGAGGATTTTGAAGGTAATCAGAAGAGATTTATTTTTCTATTCTGTTTATTCCTTAATCTATAGTCTTTAGGGATGTGCCAATTATAATTTATCTACAAACTGTTGTGAAACCTGGATAACAAGATAATACAAGTAATTAGCAAGGTTTGTACACTACAGAAAGATAATTATGTTTCCTGACATGTTTAAGCTAATAGAGTGAAGTTACACTGATAAGATTCTACTTCTGTTTCATCCCTGAGGATGATAAATATTTTTTTCTAATCCTGTTTAGATCAGGATGAAGTTCACTAGTTTATCCCAGACATTTATATATACAAATGAAATGGAGCTTGGTTTGGATTAGCTCTCCAAAGACTGAGGTTTTCATGTAGAGAAGAGCTTTGTGAAGAGAAACTCTCCCTCTGTCTACCAAATATTTTTCTTGTCTCCCCACTTTTTTTTCAGTATAATTGCTTTTTCTTTCTGTTCATCAATCCAACCAGAATAGAATAAGATTTATTTTCTATTACTCAGTGTTTGGACTAAAACAAGATTGAATTATATAGAACCATAAATAAATTTTCCAATTTCTCTTTTTCATGAATCTAAATCTAGAATACCTTTTTATTCTTCTTAAGATAAGGAATACCCAGTTCTTAAAAAGAGAAGCAATATCAAAAATTTTTGAATAAACTGAATTTAGTTAGTCAAAATAGTCCTTAAGATGACTCTTCACTTCAGTATAACTAGAGTTATTCAGTGTTCAGAATAAGTTGTGGTGCAGAAAGAACTTGAGAGCTTTGTAGCCATCCAGGCCAGGGGTTGGGGTCAATGCTTTCCCTTCTGTTGTAGCCTTGATGTCCTTTGCCTCTGAACCTAATATGACATCAACTGTGGATTTATTTTTTCTTCTCTTTCACATGGTAGGAAAAATAAATAAATAATAATAAAAGCATGAAAGATAACTTGCTTACGAATTTTTCAACCTTTTAGTTTCTCTAAGGAGATTCTGATTCTTGAAAATGACTGGTGCCCAGTAATACACTTGTCCTCATACCAGTGTGTCCTCGAATAGGGAGGGAAAAAAAAAAAGATTTTGTTTTTAGTTAGAAAATAATCTACCCATACACAGCATCTTAAAATGAAACTAATTTACATCTTCAATACTTTTGGGTTATTGTATATACTCCATTTTAGCATCTTCTTCCCTAATCTTTCTTCCTTTTTAATTTTTATGGAGGTTAAACTTTGCTTTACTACATTTTTTACTTAAATAATATAGACATCCCTCCACTCATAGATTTAACAAGGGCTTATAAGGTCAATATTTTAACCTTGGTAACTTTGCAACTTACCAACTGTTTTAAAGTCAACGTGGCTGCCTCTTTCTTCCCAGGCAAAGAAAATTATTGATATTTAGACTTTCTGGCAATACATCACTTGAGTGAACTCCATGTGTTTCCTTTTTCAAGGAAAAAGGTCACCTCGTGAAAAGTTATTTCTTTATAAATAGAGTTAATGGTAATTTCTAGGATTTTTTAAAACTTTTATTCATATTTAAAGCTGGCTCAATCTTCCATTGCTATTTGCTTCTGAACTTGATGAGATGGTTTCTATATGATTTGACAAAAATCAGGAGAGATTTAGTTGAGTTTACAAATGCATGCTGCATGAATTTCTGTTTTATTTACTACCAGTGTGGGGGAAGAAAAATAATTTTCCCTCTATCCTTCAAAGTTCTTAGTTGAGACCCTTCCCCTGTAATAAAAAGTCATCCTTCTCTTCCTGGTACAGAGAGGGAAACACCCTTACAAATGGAAATGTCCCTTATAAATGTAAATGCCTCTTACAAAAGTGTAACTTCTACCTGAATTTCGGAGCTTCTCCCATAGCGTCTGATTTTTGTTTGTTTGTTTGTTTGTTTTGTTTTTGTTTTTGTTTCTTAATAACAGGCTCAAAGTAATCCTTTTGACCAAGAGATATAATCTGGAGTTGCAAATTCAGCTCCCCTTTACTAGCTTATTTGACAGAGCTGATACACCTGAACAAAGGCCCTTGTTTCTTGATTTGAACAACAGCACAATAAACAGTTTCACAAATGAGAATCAGAGGTACAGATTTATCTGTTTGGTAAACCCAAACTCACTTGAAAAACTTTGATCCATGAGATATGGAATCTTTCCTTACTTGATGTAATAAATGTTAATAAGATGTCATAGGATACAGTGTTAAATAAAAAAATCACTACTGTTAATTTCTATTTATGAATGCTTTCTTCATTTCAAAGGTAAATTGGTTTATATATGTACACACATACACACCCATGCAAACACAGGCATCTTATGTTATTTATTATACTATTTTTATATTAATATTGTAATTCAATAATCTTATATTTTGGTTAATTTTTATATTACTATTGTAAGTCAATAATCTTATATTTTGGTTAATTGCAATGCTTGGAAACTCCTCTGTGCAAGAGAACTTTGAAGAGAAATCAACATTTAAATGGAACTAAAATTGTGAAATCCCAATATGGTAAGACAAGTTGATATAAAGAATAAATGAAGATGACTCAGATGGATCTGATAGGGTCAATATTTTTATTTCTATGTAAACAGTTTAAGAGGGTAGGTGGTTAAGGGCTGATAATGACAACTGAGCATAAGTGCTTTAACATTCTCCCCAGGTTGACTAAATTTTAGACAGGACCCTGACCTCCTTTTTCTTAGAGGATTTACTTTAGAAAACTTGTAATTATAAATACTTTTTCTGGCATTTTAGATATATGTAAGACTTCTTAAAAGATTCTTGCTAATTTTACAACCCAGGAATGCCTTTCCCAAGGACCTAGGAGCCATCCATTTAAAATGTAACCAGCAAGAAAATAGCACCCTTAATCTCCCTGTCTACCTTCAATGGGAGCAAATTAGCAAACACAGATGGATTAATCAAAGAGATTTGCAAATTCAGGAATAACTCAACCTGTTTAACACATCCTATTGATCAACCTTCCCCTCCTAACATCCTCCAGTACTTTTCCCCTAGTTATCCCAGCACTTAAAAACCCTCTCCCTTTTGTTTTAGTGAAGTTAAGTTCAGGCCAAATTCTGTCCTCTTTCCTCTATTGCAATAGCCTTGTATCTTAGTTACTTCATGTCATCCTAACAAAATAGACTAGGTGGTTTACACAATAGAAATGTAGTTCTCATGGTTCTGGGGGCTGGGAAGCCCAAGATGAAGGTTCCAGCAAGTGGGATCTTGTTCTGGCTTGCAGATGGCTGCCTTCTCCCTTTGTCCTCACATGGCAGAGAGGAAAAGCAAGCAAGCTCTCTGATGTCTCTTCTTAAAGGGCACTAATTCCTTTATTAGGGCCCCACCCTCACAACCTCGTCTAAACTTAATTATTTCCCAAAGGACCCATCTCCATATACTGTCACACTGGGGATTAAAGTTTCAAATATGAATTGTGGGTACCTTGAATAAAATTCAGTTCATTGTATTATAATAAAATCTTCCTTACTGTTTAACTTTGCCCAGTTCAATTTTTGCTTTGATACAACCAACTGGAAGAATAGAGCAATTTTTTCAAAGATGAAAATAATCCTTCACTACCTGTTCTTGGTGTCACATTGAGAAGAAAGTAGGCAAAGGAAAGAGATGCATTGTGTTTTTCTCGGGTATTTTAAATTTTCCAAAGGTAGGGCAATTCTTGAGTAAAATTATGAAGAAGAAAATTTTCTTTGGTGACCATTCATCTCTCCTCTTTCATTCTACTCTTCTCTTGTATTCACTCCAGTGGGAGGAAGGTGAGAAGTCAGGAATCAAAAATAAATAAATAAATAAATTTATTTATTTATTTATTTATTAAAAAACAAAACCCGAAGATTCTGGAACGTTTTAGTATTCTGACTGATTCTTATCCTGTCAGACCATAGATCATGAAAATAACAGAATACACAGAAAAATACACCACAGATTTTCTATCTCTCTCTTTCTGTGTTTCTCTTTCACGCTCTCCCTTGTTTTCCCACGTGATTCTCTCTATCTCTCCTAGGCCAGAAATAACAAAAATTCTCTCTCTCTCGACTTACCTATAGAGCAGTGGTTCTCAACCTTGACTGCACTAAAATCAATAGGGAGCTTAAAAAATTCCCTACCTGTACTCTAGGCCAGTTCTATCAGAATCTGGGTGGGAATCAAATGCCCCAGGATCCGAATAAGCAGCTAAGATTGAGAAACACTGCTTAGAGATTAGCCAAATCTAGTAATCCTCCAGCCCTCACCCCTTTATGAATTTACCTGAGAGAGCATGAAGGCAGTGGAAGTTAACCCAGTTCCCATTTTAATAGGATGTAGCCTTTTGATAAGTAACAGCAAAGACACTTGCATTTATTATTCTGAGTGGTTGTTGGAAACCCATATCTCTCCTCTAGAAAAAGTCTTTAGTGACAAAATAACAACTGTATATTGACTTTAACTACTAATTATACCAATTGTCCACTTTAAAAAGCTCTTCTCTTATGCTTACATAGTATCATACTCTAAATTTGTTTTTAAACCATCATGTCTTCATTTCACATTGGAATAAAGTGAGTTTTTGAAACCTGCAAAAAAAAAAAAAAAGTTCCCTTCTGTAGCTTCCTTTATCAGCAAAGTCATTTGTAGTCCACGTGTTTGCTTTAAAGTTTTGCTTATGATACAACTTTCATGTCCCCATAAAGCACAGAATTCTCTTATTATCTTTCTCTTGAATGTTTAGCTGAGTATGTATTTATGTCATTACTTCAGTATTCACAGAAGGCTATGATGAGTAGGTAAAAACCATGCTTAATGTATAAATGTTGACAAAGCTAATGGATAGGTATTATAATACTTGAATACATTTTCAAATATTTATTAATCTTTTTGAAAGTATAATTAGGATGTCTATAGCCTGAATTATTTCCTATGTGCCATCTCTTTTAATATTAATATGGAGTATGGAAGCATTTATAAGTAAAATGTACATTTCTTAGTGTTTATTTCTTCAAAGAATTTAATGTGTTCTTGAGTATTTACTTATCTAGCAAAAGTTTGATAACATTAAAAATTACAAAAATTCCTGAATCAGGTTTAAGAATTTGGAGAAATCACTGAAGAATACACAAGTAACACCACAATGGAACAGAAAGATAGTCAAAGGCTCTTGGAAAAGATAAGAATGGTTAGAAATGGAACAAAGAATGAATACCTTAACACTAATCAAATAGAAGTACAGGATGTGAACAGTCAATGAACTGCAATAAATTTGGAAATGCATAATCCAAGAAATATATTTTAAATTGCTAGTACTGTACATAGAATAAATATTTTATTAATAAAAACTCTTAATATATGCTAGAATGAAGTATTTCTCATCTGGTACCAGTTGCTTTGTATGAATTTTTTCTCCTGCGCTCCTTATCTTTTCTACAAGAGTTACTGATTTGTGATGTGAGGTTGTTGCTATTCTATTCTAAAATGAACACCACTTTGCTTTTTGATTGCTCTTTGTTGAGCCTATTTTCTATCCTCCTGACCTTTGCTAGCCACCTTGTTTTTTATCCCTTGTTGTCATTTTCCTTCTCTTTAGGCAAAACTATTGTGGCCTTGGACTGGAATTACAAATTCTCCAATGATTCCTGGAGGAAGTATGCAATGTAAGAGAGTTGTCCTCTCCTTTTTATGAGAAAACTCCTGGCTATTCTAGGTACTCTCCTGTTGGTTACAGTATGATACCAACTTTGTGAAAAAAATCAAATAAGCTTTCTCTTATTGGACATACATTATATGCTAAGCAGAGTTACACCCATATATGAGGTAAGGGAGAAGGTTATGGGTAGAGGAAGCTACAAATTTGATTGCAGCTAGTTTTAACTATCAGTAGATCATAGAACATTCAATGCTGCTCTCACAACATTTTCTCCATTAGTAATCTTTGAAAATTTTTAATATAATGTGGAAGAATTTGCAAGGAAAGCCAATGTTACTTTTAAAAACAGTGAATAAATTAATGTTTACTACTTGCTTCTGGTGAAGTGAAAGTATCTCAGAGAAAATACAGACACTCAATTGTTAAAGAAGAAGATGATATGAACATAATATTTATTTATTTCAACTATTGAAGTATAGTTGATTTACAATGTTGTGTTACTTTCAGGTGTACAGCAAAGTGATTCAGATATATATGTGTGTGTGTATATATATATATATATATATATATATATATATATATATATATATATACACATATGTAGGATCATATGGTAACTCTAGTTTTAGATTTTTAAGTAACCTCCACACTGTTCTCCATAGTGGCTACACCAATTTACCTTCCCACCAACAGTGTAGGAGAGTTCCTTTTTCTCCACACCCTCTCCAGCATTTATTATTTGTAATCTTTTTGATGGTGGCCATTCTGACCAGTGTGAGGTGATATCTCATTGTAGTTCTGATTTGCATTTCTCTAATAATTAGCGATGTTGAGCTTCTTTTCATGTGCCTCTTGTCCATCTGCATATCTTCTTTGCAGAAGTGTATATTTAGGTCTTCTGCCCATTTTTTGATTGGGTTTTTTTTTTTTTTTTGATATTTAGCTGTATGAGCTGTTTGTATATTCTGGAAATTAATCCCTTGTTGGCCACATCGTTTGCAAATACTTTTCCCCATTCTGTAGGTTGTCTTTTTGTTTTGCTTATGGTTTGCTTTGCTGTGCAAAAGCTTTTAAGTTTAATTAGGTTCCATTTGTTTATTTTTGTTTTTATTTTCATTAATCTAGGTGGTGGATCAAAAAAGATCTTGCTGCAATTTATGTCAAAGAGTGTTCTGCCTATGTGTTCCTCTAGGAGTTTTCTAGTATCCAGTCTTATTCCATTTAGGTCTTTAATTCATTTTGAGTCTATTTTTCTGTATGGTGTTAGAGAATGTTCTGATTTCATTTTTTACATGCAGCTGTCCAGTTTTCCCAGCACCAGTTATTGAAGAAACTGTCTTTTCTCCATTGTATATCCTTCCCTCCTTGGTCATAGATTAATTGGCCATAGGTGCATGGGTTTATTTCTGGGCTTTTTATACTGTTCCATTGATCTATATTCTGCTTTTGTGCCAGTACCATACTCTTTTGATGACTGTAGCTTTGTTGTATAGTCTGAAGTCAGAGAGCCTGATTCAAACATAAGATTTAGAAAGGAGATGTATTTATGGATTTAAGTCATAAGTTTTTTACAAGAATTAATACATTCAAAGTTATCAAAAGCAACAATAGTACTTTAATGTTGTAAATGGGGTTGCTACATTCCTTTAAGTTGTGAAACAGAATTTTTTTTAAAACTTGATTTTTATTTATGTAAGTTTTCAACTGACTATTTTCTACTCAGTTAGGCCATAGAACAAGTCTCATTAAATTTGAAAGGATTGAAATCACATAAATTATGTCCTCCAAGTATAATGGAGTGAGATCAATAAAGATATTCGGTAAATTAAGAAATTTGTGTAAATTAAACAATACACTCCTTCATGACTAATGAGTCAAAAAGGAAATCACCAGGGAAATTAGAAATACCTTGAGATAAATGAATGCAAAACACAATATGCCACAACTTATGGGATTCAGTGAAAGCAGTACTAAGAGGGAAATTTAACACCTATATTAAAGAAAGAAGAAAAATCTAAAATCAATAGCCTTATCTTTCACATCAAGAAACTAGGCATATTTAAAATAGACAACCAACAAGCACCTACTATATAGCACAGGGAACTCTGCTCAATATTCTGTAACAACCTAAATGGGAAAAGAATTTCAAAAAGAATAGATACATGTATATGTATAACTGAATCACTTTGCTGGACACCTGAAACTAACACAATATTGTTAATCAACTATATTTCAATATAAAATAAAAATTAAAAAAAAAAGCTAAGCAAAAAAGAGCAAACTAAATCCAGTCATGTAGAAGGGAAAAAGTAATAACGATTAGAAGGGAAATAAATGAAAGAGAGAACACAAAAATAATAGAGGATATAAAAAAATCAGAAGTTGATTTCTTAAAAAGATCAACAACATTGTCAAAGATAAAAAAATCAAAAGTTGATTTCTTAAAAAGATAAACAACATTATCAAATTTTTGGCTAAATTGACCAAGAGAATAAGAGAGAAAACTCAAATGACCAAAATCAGGATGATGAGACATCACTACTGGCCTTACAGAAATAAAATGGTTTATAAGGGAATAATTGTGAATAACTATACATCAATAAATTAGATAACTTAGATAAAATGGACAAATTTCTAGAAGAAACACAAATTACTGAAACCAACTGTAGAAGGTGATTTTGGAGTTTTCCCAACTCATTCCATGAGGTCAATATTATCCTGACACCAAAGCCAGGCAAAGTCATCATAAGAAAATTATAGAACAATATCCCTTATGAATATAGACACTGTCAGGGAGAAATAAATTTTCCTCTACTCTTCCAGGTTCTTCTGGCTAGTCTAAGTATTAAGTTGACATGAGATAGATTAGAAAGAGAAAATCAAACAAAAGTTTAATAACATGTACCCATGGGAGAGACCTGGGAAAACTGACTAACTTGACAAAATGGCCAACCCCCTTACCATAAATACCATCTTTAGCTAAAGATGAAGTGAGAATGTTGGGGGTAGTGGTTTGAGACTTCAAAGGCAATTCTCGTGAAGATGAAAAAAGCAAGTATTTGGTTAACAAATATTTACCATGCAATGAACATGGGACACAGAGTGGAGTCTGATTCTCCCCTGCCCACTCTACCCCAGCCCTAATTCTTTGCAGATATCTCTGGTGCTAGCTCTGTTTGAGAGTCAGGCCCTTTATCTAAATTCTTTTAGGCAGTTAAAGGCGAGGTAACAAGAAAAACTTCCTGTGTCTTCTGTTTATTAAAAATAATCAGGCTAAATTAATCCTCATGCCAAAGAGATACATTTTAGGGTGGCAAATTTTGCTCCCCCACTACACAAAAATAGTCAACAAAATACTAGCAAACATAATCCAGCAACATATGAAAATGATAATACACCATAAACAAGAGAGAAATGCAAGAGTGGTTTAATATCTGATAATCAATGTAATACATCATATTAATAGAAAAAAGGGACAAAAATCAAATGGTCATCTCTCGGCCTGAAGAAGAGTCGTTTGACAAAATCCAACATACTTATGTGAAAAAAAAAATTCAACAAACTAGAAATGGTAGGGAATTTCCTCAATATGAAAAATAGTATCTACAAAACCCCACAGCTAACACTATACTTAATGATAAAACACTACATATTTTCCTCCTGAGATCAGGTACAAGATAACGATGTCCTCTCTAGTCACTTATAGTCAATATTGTACTGGAGGTTCTAGCCAGAGCAAATACATGAGAAACAGAAATAAAAGTTATCCAGATAGTAAAGGAAGAACTAAAATTAGCTCCATTCACAGATGACATAATCTTGTATACAGAAAATCATAAGGAATTCACTAAACCCATTTAGAACTAATAAGTGAATTCATCATGCTGCAGGATACAAGATGAATATACACATATAAATTGTATGTCTACACACTGCAGTGAACAAGTTGAAAATGAAATTAAGAATATAATTTTATTAACAATAAGCCTCAAAAATAACAAAATACTTAGGAACAAATTTAACAAAAGGAGCACAAGTCTTGTACACTGAAAAATACTATGTTGTTGAAAGAAATTTTTAAAAAGTTCTAAATAAACTTATATCCCATGTTCATGAATCAGAAGACTTAATATTTTAAAATGAAAATATTCCCCAAATTGATCTAGATATTGAACAGCATACTTATCAAAATTCCAACTACCATATTTTTATTTGCAAAAATTGACAAGCTAATCCTAAAATTCATATGGAAACTCAAGGGACCCAAATAGCCAGAATAATCTTGGGGGAAAAAAACCCAACAGAATTGGAGTATTCACAGTTCCTGATTTCAAAACTTACTACAAAGCTACAGTAATTAATACAGTCATGTGGTAATGGAATAAAGATAGGCATGTAGATCAATAGTATAGAACTGAGAGTCCAGAAATGAGTCTTTACATTTATGCTCAATTGATTTTTGACGAGAGTTCATAGACAATACAATGAAGAATAAAGTCTTTTCAACAAATAGGGCTGGGATAACTAGGTATCAGCACGCAAATAATAAAGTTGGACCCCTTTGTTATACTGTACCAACAAAACAGAACAAAAGCTTAAGATAAATAATAAACCTAATGTAAGAACTAAACTATTAAACTCTTAGAAGAAAACATAGGAGTAAATATTTGTGACCAAATATTAGACAATAGTTTCTTAGATATGACACCAAAGGTACAAGCAACAAAGGAAAAAAATAGATAAACAGGATTATATCAAAATTAAAAATTTTTGTGTTGCAAATAATACCTCCAAGAAAGTAAATATACAATTTGCAGAATAAGAGAAAATATTTGCAAATTATATATCTGATAAATAACTGGTGTTCAGAATATATAAAGAACTCTTACAACTAAACAATGAGAGAGCCCAATTTAAAGAATGAGACAAGGACCTGAATTTCTCCAAAAAAGTATACAAATAGCCAATAAGCACACAAAAACTGTGTCATCATCATTAGTCATTGCAGACATGCAAAGTGAACTATAATGAAATACCACTTCACACCTACTGGGATAGAAATAATCAAAAAGATAGAAAGTAGGTGAAGAAACTGGAATTCTTACATTGCTGATGAAATTTAAAATGGTACAGTGCTTTGGAAAATGGCTTGGCAGTTTCTCAAAAGATAAAGAATAGAGTTAATTGTATGCCCAGCAATACCTCTCATAGGTACAATCCAAGTTAAATAAAAACATATATCCACACAAAATTTGCACTTTAGTGTTAACAGTATCATTATTCATAATAAGCGAGATAAGGAAACAACCCAAATGTCCATCAACTGATGAACAGATAAACAAACTGTGTTATATCCATACAAAAGAATATTATTTATTAATAAAAGGAGTGAATTACTGATACATGCTACATAATGGATGAACCTTGAAAACATATTAAGTGAAAGAAGCCAATTACAAAAAAAAATCATATACTGTATGATTCCATTTATATGGAAGTCCAGATAAGGCAAATTAATGGAGACAAAAAGTAGATATAGTGCCTAGGGTTGGGGCAGGTATGGGAAAGGACTGTAATGGATACAGGGTAGTGGGGTGATGAAAATGTTCTAAATTTAGATTTTGATGGTGGTTGCACTATTGAATTTAAATTTTCAATGAGTGAACTTTATAAATTATATCTTAATAAAGATGTTAAATATGTCCTTACTGCATAAATGCCTTAATATTTAAAGGTTCATTCCTCTTAATTTCAAAAAAATGTATTCTTCAAAATTTTTCCAGTTCTATTGAGATATAACTGACATACATCACTATATAAGTTTGTGTACAGCATAATGAGTTGGCTTACATATATCATGGAATGATTGCTGCAATAAGTTTAGTTAACATCCATCATCTCACATAGATACAAAAAAAAAAAAAAAAAAGTATTTTTCTCCTCGTGATGAGAACTCTTAGGATTTACTCTTTTAACACATTTCCTATATACCATACAACCATGTTAGCTATAGCCATCATGTTGTGTATTATATCCTTCTTTCTCACTTATCTTATAACTGGAAATTTGTACATTTTGGCCACCTTCCTCCAGTTCCTCCTCCCCCCACCCCAGCCTCCCTTAACCACAAATCTGATCTCTTTTTCTATCAGTTTTTTTCCAAAAATATATTTTTTAATGATTTTACTATAAGAAAAATTTAAAGGTAGTATTCTGGTATATTCAGCTTGCAAAGTGTAACTCTCTTCAAACATCATTTTATGTCTGATGAATTTTTCAGTTACTGCTAGTTCAGTAGAAGGGATTTGGCAATTCAAATATGTCATTGGTGGGAGTTATGGAAATGACTACTTTGAAATATAGCAAAAAAAATATACTTTTACAGGTTGCTATTCAAACTCAAATTCATTTTCATGCATAAATATCTTCCTGATAGCTTCCATACATAGCTTCTTTTTTTCTGTTCAGACTGGCAAATCTGAATCAAATGATCTGTCCACATCTGTAAATTATAGCATAGATTAAAAAAACAAGTTTTTTGACAACTTGTAATGAAAACTCTATTTATACTTCATAATTAACATAGTTATGTCAGTCTTGTAGCTCCATTAAAGCATGTGGATAAAAGAGTATTTTTTCCCTTTTCTTAACAGCTAATCATTTAAGCAAGTGAGTTTAATGAGAAAATTAAGATGAGGAAAAGAAGTTTGGGAGGCTTTATGATAAAAGTGTCAAGTTAAAAGTTTAATTCTTCCTTCACAGAAATGACTGTAAGTGAAGATGCAAATGAAAATTAATTTGTGCATCTTTGAAAAAGAATTAAAATTACATAGCTAGACATAGAAGAAAAGTGGCATTTGAAAGAATGTGTGACAAGGAAGGGATCATAGAAATATAACTGGAAGGTTAAATTGTGCAGATAAAGGATGGTAAGTTTTAAAGATGGATTTCATTAAATTTTGAAAAACATTATTATCAGTGAAATTAAAATTTAGAAATGTGCTGATCAGATTTCTTAGAAGAACATCCAAGTCCTCTGTGACTTGATCCTTGCTTACCTCTTCAACTTTATTTCCTCTTTTCCCTATACTAACAGCAACAACAGTCATGATGACAGTGTTGACCATAATGACCAATTGCAATTACAGGGTATTTTCCATATGCCAGGAACTGTGGCAAGACTCTATAAAAGGCCATATATATTTTCTCCATCCTTAAAAAAACCTGAAGTGAATACCATTATTTTCATTTTTCAAATTGAAAAAACTGAAGTGTTGAAAATTTAAGTGACTTGATCTAAGTTACACAGAGAGTAAATGTCAGATCTAAGTTCAAATCCATCTTTTCTGATGCCAAAATCTGTTGCTTCTGGGACTCTCCAAGTATGTAGAACTATTTACAGTTCCCTGAACAAGCCTCATTATTTCATTCCTTGTACAAACTTTTATTTTGTCTGTAATGCTCTTCCTTATCGTTCCGCTGATAGACTCTGAGACTTTCACCCTGCAAGACCATCTCATGTGTGTTCTCCTCTGTTAAGCTTTCCTTTCCTTCATTCAACCAAGCAGAATTGATGATACTTTCCTTTCTACTTGCCTGGTCCTGGTCCAAACTGCCAATGTGCCCTTACCCACTATAGGGTAATTATTTATATACACTCCTGTCTAGAGCACAGTGGACTTTGGTAATCGAGTGAAGGGATGAATGAACAAATGCCCTTCCACCAGGAAACGTCATGCTACTGTGACTAGAAACGTGAAATTACCACAGCACTCAATGAAAATCTGCTAATTTTAATTTAGCTATAAAGTTTTAGGGCGGGTAAAATAGGGTCACAGAAAGAATTTATTCACATCAGTGGGGGGGGTTGATTTATTAGCATAATTCTCTTTTGCTATGTTTTATTACAGATTTTCTCTCTGTCACCTTGTCTTCTTTCCTTCTCTCAACTTAGTGTCAATTGTGGACTAAAGACAAGAACATTTTAAAATGGAGGAAACAAGAATATAACAACCTTTTATGCATTTGCACAGGATAAAAATGTTGTTGGTTTGAGACTAACATTTGCCCACTTAGGATTCATAGATTTGTGAGCCTGACTAGAAGAATGAATGAACTGGCTGAAAAGGAGCCTTCTTGGAAAAAAAATCATCTTAAGGGAAGAAAGCATCAGGCTTCAACACATGACAGTTGCTCCAATTACAATGTCCAATATTCAGAAGAGAGGGAATAGTTTTGATAGCAGAATTCTAGCGCTCAGATTGATCACAATAGGCTCCCTGTTGTCTTTGTATGTGAGTCCTAGGTAGACTGAGGGTGGTAAATACAACCTGAAGAGGCTATTTCATTAAAATACTCATTGGTATTTGAAGTACATGACAGACATTTAATGAGAACCAAGTGCTGTAGTAACAAAAAGGTGAGAGAGGGGAAGAAAGAGAGAGACACAGAGATTCCCTCTTCTTTGGTAGAATGCATAACAGTTTTTTCTGTTGTTCTTATTGTTTTTGACATTTCAAGGGCTTCTAATACAATCACACTGCTGCAGCAACCAGATGTATCATAAGGATGCAGAGCACCTGGTGGAGGAAGTAGCAGTAGAGTTAGTGGACTTTAGTGGACATAGGACATAGTGTACCTCAAGATCTTAATGAGATTCAAGCTTTCATTTTCTGTGAGAGTTAAAGCAGTTGGTGTGCATGCAACTCTAGGCTTCATTTGGAAGGGGTACATAGACTCTTCTGGATCTTCAGAGATGGTGGACATTAATAAAGAGAGTTCAAGCTGAAAAGGGGAAAATGGTGAGATTTTACTCTCCCTTTTTTTGGGAGTACCTCTTAAGGAAAAGACTAAAGAAAACAGGACGCCACATGGAAGCCGAGTGTATTTGTTTATATGGACAAATGCCTGAAGTAATGGTGTGGGGGATGGAAGGGAGATGAAAGGCACAATTCAAGTAATTTAGCTGTTCTGACCAGGAACTGATAACTACTGATGATACCATTAATAGTGATAACATGAACGTGTATTGAAGAGACACAAATTACACATTGCCCTTCCCCTCATTCTGCATGTACTATTTATTATTTAATTTCAGAAAGAGGTCACACATCTGGTTATTTTACTGCAATCTGTAAAATCAAAAGGCCATTGACAGATTTACTCTAATAATAATGGTAATTAATCTTTGCCATTTAACATCTATTTTACATTTATTAATTGTTTCAATGGCTTTCTTTTTGAAAGAATTTTATCTAAGCTCTCCTTCCTCACATATTTACTTCCTCCACGTTTTCCTTTTCTACAATGGAATGAAATGTTAGGATCATGATGTGAAAAGTTAGAGTGATAACTTTAGAAGGTAGTTCACCACACCATTTTATTCCAATGACAGAGCTCATCTTTGGTGGTACATTAAGTTCCAACAGAAGAATTATTATGTCTTTAGGTCTAACCCTGCAGGATTTATTGTTTACTTTAGAGTAGTGACAGAAATCAAGTAATAAATATAGATGAGAGGAGAGAAGCATCTTAAAATATTTCCATCCTATCTTTTTAGGTAATCAGATATCCAATAGTAAAACTTGGGTAAAAGAAAAATAAATGGCACATCACACTATTAAGAGGCTATATTGAAGAGCAAGGGCTTTCAAGTGACTAAAATCTAATGTTTCATTCAGTGGTTCATTCTGACTTGAAAGCATCTCAAATTGGTAAGCACTGTGTCTTGATTGCTTATGCTCTTCATCCTCTTCCTATGTCAAAGTTTGCATGTTTTAAAAATGAGTTCAGATGCATTGTTGATTAAAAGGCAGACAAAAAAAATATGGAAGCACAATATTTATTCCATTTAATGTTTTATTTTGTTTTCTGCTCTTTTATCAAATAAACAGAAATCTACTTTTCACAATTGGCTACTTATGAATTCCAGATGATCTGGTACTCTTCAAAACACACAGTCTTAAACCTAGAGAAAAGTTAAATGTATTGTACAAATAATATTATTTTCCTGATCCATTTAAAAGTTAGTTGCTGATATGGTTCCCTATCATTCTGAATAGGCTAGAGCATATGTTCTAAAAATAGGGACTTTCTCCTACATAGCCCCAAGACAACCAACAAATCAGGAAATTAACAATAGCATATTACTACCATCTGACACTCAGATCCCAATGTTCATGACCTGTATCAGTAATATTCTTTATAACAAAAAGAGCAAGCTCTAGTTCACATGTTGTATTTAGTTGTCATGTCACCTTAGTCTCCTCAGTCTGGAGCAATTACTTAATCTTTTCTTGATTTGGAGATTTCATAGCATTTTGTATTAATGACCCTCAGTTTGGGATTCTCTGATTCTTCCTCATGATTCACTTCAGCAGGTTATGCATCTTTGGCAAGAATATCACAGAAATAATGTTTCCAATCTCATAGTACATGATTTGTTTCATTATTGGCGATGCTAATTTTTACGTGATAAAGGTGGCTCTGCAAGGCTTTTCTTCCCTTAGTAATTAAAAAGCATTTTGAGGGTAGATACTTGGTACTATGTAAATAATCCATTGTTCACTCAATGTTTAATTTATTCACTTATTTATTTCTATTAGTAAGTACTATCAGATTCCTATTTTATTCAATGAGTTATAATTTATTACTATGATTATTTCTTCTGATACTCAAAATTTCCCATATTTGGTCAGTTCTTTAAGATTTTTATTTTGTCCTTTTGTCAATTCCCATCATTCTGTGAGCACTTTCTTATTTTCAGGCACAATAATTTGTTCCAGATTCATCTTATACACTCTCTTGCCTAACCCTGACATTTAGCCATCCTTTCAGGAGCCCTCATTTACCATCATATGTTACACTGAGCCTCTTCCCTATTTTGCATACTCACTTCATTCCACCCAGTCTCTGAAACGATGTTCTGGACTGTCCCCAGTCTGTGGTGAAGCACTTCTTACTCTTCTTGGGGTCCCACATCCTGCAGAGGGCCACTCTGTCCCCCATTTGCAGATGTCCTCTTCATCCTTCCTGGGGTCCCACATTCCACGTCAGCCCCTCCTCCTCCCAGGCTCTGACATCCCTAGTACCCACCCTTTGTGCTTCAGGTGCCTTCCTGCCTGGCTACATCTAAAGGTGTTTGGAGTGAGTTGAAAAAGAAGAGAGTTAATTTTTTAAAGATTAAACTTAAATTAAATAAGTGTACTCTAATGATAACTAATAGATTTATAAATGGTCTATTAGAAACTAAAATTATTGGGAAAAACCCTACATATTGACCAACAGCTAGAACACAAAACACAGAAGATTCCCCAAATTCCTATTTATACACAGATGCCTGTCAAATGTGAACTGCCATCCCAGATCTCCTCCCCTTTGAACTAGAGTCCCACATAACTAATTTCCTTCCCAAACTGTCCTCTTTGATGTCTTAAAAGCATGTCAAGCTGCACATTTAACCAACCAAAATCCAGTCTGCTCCTCTCCAGTGTCCCATATCTCACTCTCTCAGTCAATGATACTTTAGTTGACCCATTAATGAAATCCAGAAACCTATTGATCAACCCTGCTGCTTTTTGCTTCCTCCCTTCCACATCTAGGCTATATACTGCCCCTTAGGTCATCATCATAAGTATAAACTATCTATATGTCTATATGTCTGTAGATATAGATAGTTTAAATCTATTCACTTCTGCCTATCTCATTTACTACCACTCTAATCTGAGGCAGTCATCTTATCCCTCATGTAATAAAATGCCCTCCTAAGTGCTCTCTCTGCACTTACTCATGCCTGTGACAATCTATTCTTCACACGGCAGCAGAGAGATGCTTACAAAATGCAGTTGGATCATACCCGGCATGAACACTCCCTCTATGATCTGTGGCTTTCCATTGTTCTTGGGATTAAAAATAATATCTTGGAGTTACAAAGCAATGGAGAGCTGGCTTCTATCTACCTCTTCAGCATCATCCTGCCCCACAGTCCTTCCAGCTCTCTGTGTCCCAGTCATACAGCTGTCTTTTCTGTCAATTCTTTGAATGTTCCCTGCTCCTTTAACACAGAACATTTCCTGAATGCTCTTCCCTATGCCTGAATGCTCTTATACTATAAACAGATAAACAGCACTATTTAGCTAACTCCTACTCTTCCCTCAGATCTCAGTTTAATCATTATTTCCTCAAGGCAGCATCCCTGACTGCCTGCCACTGTCAGTCACCTCATTTGATGTTTTCCTATTGTCATGAAGTTTTCCTTCTGATCACAGCTCTCCACTTATATTTATTTGTGCTTAATTGTTGTCTGATGACCCTCTACCCTAAACCCTAATCTCCAGGGTTTAGGGATAATGACTATTTTTTTGTTTGTTTATTATTACTTTGTTTACCATTATACTTTGGCATTAGTAAGCCTTCAATGTAAATTTGTTAAAACAACTGAATGAATAATTCACAGTTACCTTACCATGGATGAGAGTCCATGAGACTTTTTTCTCCTTCTTTTCCTACAGGGCTATCCTCGTGAAGCTTTCTGTTCAATATGCCATGCTTTATTGCTTGCTATTATGAGGATTCTTGAGGTTGGTCCCCTTCTGTAACATCTTTCAAAGATTGAAGTACACTACCTCTGTCCATTTTAATTTGTAAAATTTTCCAAAGATAAAAAGAGAATGTCATGGGAAAATTAATAAGCATAAACAATCATGTCTTAAATTAATATTACTTACCATCAGCTTTTCTTCAGTATCTTGGTGGGAAAATGATTATAATAGTCAGTAGACTATAACATTAATATAACAGTGTATAACATTAATGCAACAATGCAGCCAACACTCTACATTCAGCACAGAGAGAGAAAAGATAGTTAAAACAATTGATGAGAGATAACAGCACTTAAACTTTCTTTTATTTTCATTTGGCAAGGATGTTCAAGATGCAAATAATTCCTGGTGACCTCCCATTGTGATCTGCCACTCTTAAGGCAGCAAATAATTGAATGAAGACTATGATTAGCTTAGTAAGACCTCAGATAAAATTTATGGATGTCACAATTTGACTGTTATTAACAAAGTGACTCTTTTCGTCTATAGGGATGTTTGTTTTTCCTGACAAGTCTATTATCTCAATGTGTTGCTTGATATTTGCTGAGAGATTGTGTGGGTGTGATGTGTATTGGGGCTTATGCTGGGCTGGGGACTGTTTTACTTTGCATTTTGTATTGGTGGCTGTCATTTTACTTTTGTATGAGCTTTGCATTCTGGCAGAATATTTCAGCTTATTTGATAAATTATTCATTCTCCATAATCTCTAAAGGCAAAGGGTATAATCTCAACTCATCATGAGAAGCTCTAAGCACAAAAGAACACTTAAAGAGAATAAAAGTATTTTGTCTTGAGATAAGAACAACCATGTCTCAATATGTTTCATTGGCTTTGTTTCTATTATATGAGAAAAACACATATTGCCACATTTTTGTTATAAAACATTAGGGGAAAATATAATTGATATGATGTTATCATTTTATGCACAAAATATTTTGGCCAATGTAACATGATGTTATGTAAGTGTCGTGTCAAACTCTTTTTTAAACTTATATTAGCACTTATATGAAAACTGAGCATTTTTGTATTTGTACCAGTTTAACCAATTTATTTTTTGTTTTATATTATTGTTGATTCTTTCTTCAAAAATAGCACTCACTTCACAAATATGTGATAAATTCTCAATACATGGTAGTCATTGTCGTAATTCCTAGGATATAGAAATACATGCGATGTAACGTTTGACCTCAAAGGTCTCACAATTCCTGGAATCTGATAAAACCTTGCAGTTCAAATTCTGGTTCAGTCACTTACTAGCTGTGCCAAATTATTCAATTTTTCTGAACCCTAGTTTCCTATGAAGTGGAAATACTAATAATATATACTTTATAGGACTGTTACGAGAATTAAATGAGATAATTAATGTTAAGCACTTTCTATGCTGTTTGAAATATAGTAGGTATTCAACAAATATCACCCTCATTATTGCTATCATTATTTTCAGAAGTATTATCATTATTTACAAACTGTAGATTCGAAAGTATTCCAAGGAATGTAATTATTAAAAAGTCCACTTCATGAGTAGGTGTCTTATTATTTCCTTCTGTTTATAGAGTTGTGTTAAAGAATGAATTGAAATAACACAAGTATCAACCACAGCAAAGTGGGTATGACTAGCGATTCTAGAAAGGCCAGGCAGTCTTCTGAAACCTCACCTAAAGTAAAGTATATTGAAATACGATTTAACTGTAAATACTGCTGAGAAAAATAATAACTGACTACTTGTTGTTGCAGAAGATGAATTTTAATGGTTGTTTATTATTTAATGTCCTAAGGCTTAAATTCATCATATACCTTTATTAAAAACTGAGTAAGAGACTCACTCAAATTCCTTTTCTTAATTTAATTAAAAGACATTTTAATGCAAAATGCACTTTTTAAAAAAGCATTGACATGAAGGAAAGACACAACTCTTCATAGAAAAATGACAGTGATTTTTACAAAAAAATGATCAATATTTGCATAGCTGGGCTGATTTGTTTTGTTGTTTATGGATGCATGTTTTTCATGCCTCCCTTCTTTTCAGCTGAACTGTCACCTACAGAAATAAAAATAAGTTCTTTTTAAAAAAAAAAATTAATATCTTTATTGGAGTATAATTGCTTTACAATGATGTGTTAGTTTCTGCTTTATAACAAAGTAAATCAGCTATACAAATACATATATTCCCATATCTCCTCCCTCTTGCATCTCCGTCCCTATCCCGCCCCTCTAGGGTGGTCACAAAGCACCGAGCTGATCTCCCTGTGCTATGCAATGGAATATTGCTCAGCCATAAAAAGAAACTAAATTGAGTTATTTGTAGTGAGGTGGATGGACATAAGTTCATTTTTTTGATAGGCATTTATGGAAAACAACTACAAATGCTGGGCACTATGCTAAGCTTTCAGGATACAAAGAAGTATTTTATATAGTCTTAGCCCTGAAAAACTATACCTATTGTGTATATTAACATTATTTTTGCTACTCCGCTGTCTTCATTACAATGTCCTAACATTTTCCTGGAGTTTCTTGCTCAGGTAAGTGGTTTGATTGTTCATTACTGAAACTTTCTGAAACACCTATCAACTCTTCAAAGGAAAGCATGAATAGACAGTGGGGGCTCTAAGATTTTCTGAATCACTGGACACAAAATCCTAGTCTTGCTATTTCCACCATTCCTGGTTTAATGTATCATGAACCTAACCTAATCCTAAGCAAGTCCTCTACCCTGATAGAACTGCCTTAAGCCAAACACCTAATTCTTTTTTTTTTTTTAACATCTTTATTGGAGTATAATTGCTTTACAATGGTGTGTTAGTTTCTGCTTTATAACAAAGTGAATCAGTTATACATATACATATGTTCCCATATCTCTTCCCTCTTGCATCTCCCTCCCTCCCACCCTCCCTATCTCACCCCTTTAGGTGGTCACAAAGCACCGAGCTGATCTCCCTGTGCTATGAGGTTGCTTCCCACTATCTATCTATTTTAGGTTTGGTAGTGTATATATGTCCATGCCACTCTCTCTCTTTGTCACATCTTACACTTCCCCCTCCCCATATCCTCAAGTCCATTCTCTAGTAGGTCTGTGTCTTTATTCCTGTCTTGCCACTAGGTTCTTCATGAGCTTTTTTTCCTCCCTTAGATTCCATATATATGTGTTAGCATACTGTATTTGTTTTTCTCTTTCTGACTTACTTCACTCTGTATGACAGACTCTAACTCCATCCACCTCAGTACAAATAACTCAGTTTCATTTCTTTTTATGGCTGAGTAATATTCCATTGTATATATGAGCGACATCTTCTTTATAAATTCATCCAATGATGGACATTTAGGTTGCTTCCATGTCCTGGCTATTGTAAAGAGAGCTGCAATGAACATTTTGGTACATGACTCTTTTTGAATTATGGTTTTCTCAGGGTATATGCCCAGTAGTGGGATTACTGGGTCGTATGGTAGTTCTATTTTTAGGTTTTTAAGGAACCTCCATACTGTTCTCCATAGTGGCTATATCAATTTACATTCCCACCAAGAGTGCAAGAGTGTTCCCTTTTCTCCACACCCTCTCCAGCATTTATTGTTTCTAGATTTTTTGATAATGGTCATTCTGACCGATGTGAGATGATATCTCATTGTAGATTTGATTTGCATTTCTCTAATGATAAATGATTTGAGCATTCCTTCATGTGTTTGTTGGCAAACTGTATATCTTCTTTGGAGAAATGTCTATTTAGGTCCTCTGCCCATTTTTGGATTGGGTTGTTTGTTTTTTTCTTATTGAGCTGCATGAGCTGCTTATAAATCTTGGAGATTAATCCATTGTCAGTTGCTTCATTAGCAAATATTTTCTCCGATTCTGAGGGTTGTCTTTTGGTCTTGTTTATGGTTTCCTTTGCTGTGCAAAAGCTTTTAAGTTTCATTAGGTCCCATTTGTTTATTTTTGTTTTTATTTCCATTTCTCTAGGAGCTGGGTCAAAACGGATCTTGCTGTGATTTATGTCATAGAGTGTTCTGCCTATGTTTTCCTCTAAAAGTTTGATAGTGTCTGGCCTTATATTTGGATATTTAAACCATGTTGAGTTTATTTTTTGTGTATGGTGTTAGGGAGTGTTCTAATTTCATACTTTTACATGTAGCTGTCCAGTTTTCCCAGCACCACTTATTGAAGAGGCTGTCTTTTCTCCACTGTATATGCTTGCCTCCTTTATCAAAGATAAGGTGACCATATGTGCGTGGGCTTATCTCTGTGCTTTCTATGCTGTTCCATTGATCTATGTTTCTGTTTTTGTGCCAGTCACATACTGTCTTGATTACTGTAGCTTTGTAGTATAGTCTATAGTCAGGAAGCCTGATTCCTCCACCTCCATTTTTCGTTCTCAAGATTGTTTTGGCTATTCGGGGTCTTTTGTGTTTCCATACAAATTGTGAAATTTTTTGTTCTAGTTCTGTGAAAAATGTCAGTGGTAGTTTGATAGGGATTGCATTGAATCTGTAGATTGCTTTTGGTAGTAGAGTCATTTTCACAATGCTGATATTTCCAATCTAAGAACATGGTATATCTCTCCATCTATTTGTATCATCTTTAATTTCTTTCATCAGTGTCTTATAATTTTCTTCATACAGGTCTTTTGTCTCCTTAGGTAGGTTTATTCCTAGATATATTATTCTTTTTGTTGCAATGGTAAATGGGAGTGTTTTCTTAATTTCACTTTCAGATTTTTCATCATTAGTGTATAGGAATGCAAGAGATTTCTGTGCATTAATTTTGTATCCTGCTACTTTACCAAATTAATTGATTAGCTCTAGTAGTTTTCTGGTAGAATCTTTAGGATTCTCTATGTATAGTATCATGTCATCTGCAAACAGTGACAGCTTTACTTCTTCTTTTCCCATTTGGATTCCTTTTATTTCTTTTTCTTCTCTGATTGCTGTGGCTAACACTTCCAAAACTCTGTTGAATAATAGTGGTGAGAGTGGGCAACCTTGTCTTGTTCCTGATCTTAGTGGAAATGGTTTCAGTTTTTCACCATTGAGGATGATGTTGGCTGTGGGTTTGTCATATATAGCTTTTATTATGCTGAGGAAAGTTCCCTCTATGCCTACTTTCTGCAGGGCTTTTATCATAAATGGGTGTTGAATTTTGTCGAAAGCTTTCTCTGCATCTATTGAGATGATCATATGATTTTTCTCCTTCAAATTGTTAATATGGTGTATCACATTGATTGATTTGCGTATACTGAAGAATCCTTGTATTCCTGGAATAAACCCCTCTTGATCATGGTGTATGATCATTCTAATGTGCTGTTGGATTCTGTTTGCTCGTATTTTGTTTAGGATTTTTACATCTATGTTCATCAGTGATATTGGCCTGTAGTTTTCTTTCTTTGTGACATCTTTGTCTGGTTTTGGTATCAGGGTGATGGTGGCCTCGTAGAATGAGTTAGGGAGTGTTCCTCCCTCTGCAATACTTCGAAAGAGTTTGAGAAGGATAGGTGTTAGCTCTTCTCTAAATGTTTGATAGAATTCGCCTGTGAAGCCATCTGGTCCTGGGCTTTGGTTTGTTGGAAGGTTTTTAAACATAATTTCAATTTCAGTGCTTGTGATTGGTCTGTTCATATTTTCTATTTCTTCCTGATTCAGTCTCTGCAGGTTGTGCATTTCTTAGAATCTGTCCATTTCTTCCAGGTTGTCCATTTTATTGGCATAGAATTTCTTGTAGTAATCTCTCATGATCGTTTGTATTTCTGCAGTGTCAGTTGTTACTTCTTTTTCATTTCTAATTCTATTGATTTGAGTCTTCTCCCTTTTTTCTTGATGAGTCTGGCTAATGGTTTATCAATTTTGTTTATCTTCTCAAAGAACCAGCTTTTAGTTTCGTTGATCTTTGCTATTGTTTCCTTCATTTCTTTTTCATTTATTTCTGATCTGATCTTTATGATTTCTTTCCTTCTGCTAACTTTGGGGTTTTTTTGTTCTTCTTTCTCTAATTGCTTTAGGTGCAAGTTTAGGTTGTTTATTCGAGATGTTTCCTGTTTCTTGAGATAGGCTTTTATATCTATAAACTTCCCTCTTAGAACTGCTTTTGTTGCATCCCATAGGTTTTGGGTCATCGTGTCTCCATTGTCATTTGTTCCTAGGTATTTTTTGATTTCCCCTTTGATTTCTTCAGTGATCACTTGGTTATTAAGTAGTGTATTGTGTAGCCTCCATGTGTTTGTATTTTTTTACAGATCTTTTCCTGTAATTGATATCTAGTCTCATAGAGTGGTTGTTGGAAAAGATACTTGATATGATTTCAATTTTCTTAAATTTACCAAGGCTTGATTTGTGACCCAAGATATGATCTATCCTGGAGAATGTTCCATGAGCACTTGAGAAAAATGTGTATTCTGTTGTTTTTAGGTGGACTGTCCTATAAATATCAATTAAGTCCATCTTGTTTAATGTATCATTTAAAGCTTGTGTTTCCTTATTTATTTTCATTTTGGATGATCTGTCCATTGGTGAAAGTGGCATGTTAATGTCCCATACTATGATAGTGTTACTGTTGATTTCCCCTTTTATGGCTGTTAGTATTTGCCTTATGTTTTGAGGTGCTCCTATGTTGGGTGCATAAATATTTACAATTGTTATAACTTCTTCTTGAATCGATCCCTTGATCATTATATACTGTCCTTCTTTGTCTCTTGTAATAGTCTTTATTTTAAAGTCTATTTTGTCTGATATGAGAATTGCTACTCCAGCTTTCTTTTGATTTCCATTTGCATGGAATATCTTTTTCCATCCCCTCACTTTCAGTCTGTATGTGTCCCTAGGTCTGAAGTGGGTCTCTTGTAGACAGCATATATATGGGTCTTGTTTTTGTATCCATTCAGCCAGTCTGTGTCTCTTGGTGGGAGCATTTAATCCATTTACATTTAAGGTAATTATCGATATGTATGTTACTATTCCCATTTTCTTAAATGTTTTGGGTTTGTTATTGTAGGTGTTTTCCTTCTCTTGTGTTTCTTGCCTAGAGAAGTTCCTTTAGCATTTGTTGTAAAGCTGTTTTGGTGGTGCTGAACTCTCTCAGCTTTTGCTTGTTTGTAAAGGTTTTAATTTCTCCATCAAATCTGAATGAGATCCTTGCTGGGTAGAGTAATCTTGGTTGTAGGTTTTTCTCCTTCATCACTTTAAATATGTCCTGCCACTCCCTTCTGGCTTGCAGAGTTTCTGCTGAAATATCAACTGTTAACCTTATGGGGATTCCCTTGTGTGTTATTTGTTGTTTTTCCCTTGCTGCTTTTAATATGTTTTCTTTATATTTAATTTTTGATAGTTTGATTAATATGTGTCTTGGCGTGTTTCTCCTTGGATTTATCCTGTATGGGACTCTCTGTGCTTCCAGGACTTGATTAACTATTTCCTTTCCCATATTAGGGAAGTTTTCAACTATAATCTCTTCAAATATTTTCTCAGTCCCTTTCTTTTTCTCTTCTTCTCCTGACACCCCTATAATTCGAATGTTGGTGCATTTAATGTTGTCCCAGAGGTCTCTGAGACTGTCCTCAGTTCTTTTCATTCTTTTTTCTTTATTCTTCTCTACAGTAGTTATTTTCACTATTTTATCTTCCAGGTCACTTATCCGTTCTTCTGCCTCAGTTATTCTGCTATTGATCCCTTCTAGAGTATTTTTAATTTCATTTATTGTGTTTTTCATCATTGCTTTGTTCCTCTTTAGTTCTTCTAGGTCCTTGTTAAATGTTTTTTACATTTTATCTATTCTATTTCCAAGATTTTGGATCATCTTTACAATCATTATTCTGAATTCTTTTTCAGGTAGACTGCCTATTTTCTCTTTATTTTTTAGATCTGGTGTGTTTTTACCTTGCTCCTTCATCTGCTGTGTGTTTTTCTGTCTTCTCATTTTGCTTATCTTACTGTGTTTGGGGTCTCCTTTTTGCAGGCTGCAGGTTCATAGTTCCTCTTGTTTTGGGTATCTGTCCCCAGTGGTTAATGTTGGTTCAGTGGGTTGTGTAGGTTTCCTGGTGGAGGGGACTAGTGCCTGTGTTCTGGTGGGTGAGCCTGGATCTTGTCTTTCTGGTGGGCAGGTCCACGTCTGGTGGTGTGTTTAGGGGTGTCCGTGGCCTTTCTATGATTTTAGGCAGGCTCTCTGCTAATGGATGGGGCTGTGTTCCTGTCTTTCTAGTTGTTTGGCATAGGGTGTCCAGCACTATAGCTTGCTGGTCATTGAGTGAAGCTGGGTCTTGGTGTTGAGATGGAGATCTCTGGGAGATTTTCATCATTTGGTATTACATGGAGCTGGGAGGTCTCTTGTGGACCAGTGTCATGACGTTGGCTCTCCCACCTCAGAGGCACAGCCCTGATGCCTGGCTGGATGGAGCACCAAGAGCCTTTCATCCGCACGGCACAGAATAAAAGGGAGAAAAAATAGAAAGAAAAAAAAGAAAGTGGATAAAATAAAATAAAGGAAGATAAAATAAAATAAAGTTATTAAAATAAAAAAATAATTATTCAGAAAAAAAAAAATTTTTTTTTAAGTAAAAAAAAAAAAAAAAAAAAACGGACAGAACCCTAGGACAAATGGTGAAAGCAAAGCCATACAGACAAAATCTCACCCATAAGCATACACATACATACTCACAGAAAGAGGAAAAGGGGAAAAAATAATATATCTTGCTCCCATAGTCCACCTCCTCAATTTGGGATGATTCGTTGTCTATTCAGGTATTCCACAGATGCAGGTACATCAAGTTGTTGTGGAGCTTTAATCCACTTTTTCTGAGGCTGCTGGGAGAAATTTCCCTTTCTCTTCTTTGTTCGCAGAGCTCCCGTGTTTCAGCCTTGGATTTGGGCCCGCCTGTGCCTGTAGGTCACCTGAGGGCGTCTGTTCTTCACTCAGACAGGACGGGGTTAAAGGAGCAGCTGATTCGGGGCCTCTGGCTCACTCAGGCCCAGGGGAGGGAAGGGTACGGATGTGGGGCGAGCCTGCGGTGGGCAGCGGACGGTGTGACGTTGCAGCAGCCTGAGGTGCGCCACGCGTTATCCCGGGGAAGTTGTCCCTGGACACGGGACGCTGGCAGTGGCGGGCTGCGCAGGCTCCCGGAGGGGCGGTGTGGATAGTGACCTGTGCTTGCACACAGGCTTCTTGGTGGAGGCAGCAGCAGCCTTAGCGTCTCATGCGCGTCTCTGGAGTTCGCGCTGATAGCCGCGGCTCGCGCCCGTCTCTGGAGATTTATTAGGCGGAACTCTGAATCCCCTCTCCTCGCGCACCAGGAAACAGAGGCAAGAAAAAGTCTCTTGCCTGTTCGGCAGCTCCAGACCTTTTCCTGGACTCCCTCCTGGCTAGCTGTGGTGCACTAACCCTTTCAGGCTGTGTTCACGCAGCCAACCCCAGTCCTCTCCCTGGGATCCGACCAAAGCCCAAGCCTCAGCTCCCAGCCCCCGCCCGCCCCAGCGGGTGAGCAGACAAGCCTCTTAGGCTGGTTAGTGCTGGTCGGCACCGATCCTCTGTGTGGGAATCTTTCTGCTTTGCCCTCCACACCCCTGTGGCTGCGCTCTCCTCTGCGGCTCCGAAGCTTCCCCCCTCTGCCACTCACACTCTCTGCCCGCAAAGGGGCTTCCTAGTGTGTGGAAAGCTTTCCTCCTTCACAACTCCCTCCCACTGGTGCAGGTCCCATCCCTATTCTTTTGTCTCTGTTGTTTCTTTTTTCTTTTGCCCTACTGAGGTACGTGGGGAGTTTCTTGCCTTTTGGGAGGTCTGACGTCTTCTGCCAGCGTTCAGTGGGTGTTCTATAGGAGCAATTCCACGTGTAGATGTATTTCTGATGTATCTGTGAGGAGGAAGGTGATCTCCATGTCTTACTCCTCCACCATCTTCTCCTCTCCTCAAACTCCTAATTCTTAATAAATTCTAACCTAGCCTTCTTTTCTCTGAGACACAGCCACAGCACTGCAGAGGAGGTATTCTTCCCTACCTCAGTAGATAATGAACTCAACTTTGTCTTATCATCAGATTGTATTGGTGCTATTTGGGGACCTGGCATTTGGCAGTTCAATGCAATCAGAATACAAGTGTTTAAAGAAAATCTGTTTTTTGAATAAAGCCAATCAATAGCAATAAGGAGAAAGAGAATATATCAGAATTATAATATTTGAGAACAGAATAATTTTAAGCATTAAAACTGAGGGTATACTACTGATACCATTTTGAGGGAAGAATGATTAAAATTCAGGGTCAACAAAGATTACAGCATAAGAAGATAGTGTGGGACAGGGAAAATAAAAGATACTAAATTTCTTTTTCTCCAATGACCTTTGCATATGTCATTCTCTTTCTTTGGAATATCTTTCCTTAGCTATTTGCCTGCATAACCTGATAATAATTTCAGGTTTCAGTTTAGTATCCCTTCCTTCACAGAGGAAGACTTCCTGAACCTGCAACATTGGTTTAGGTGTTTCTCCTAGAAGCTCCCTTGGCCCAGAATATTTACACTGTTGGAGAATTCAAGGCAAAATTATAAACACCATCCTTCCTTACTGCCTGGGGTAGAAAATAAGAGAAGCAATATAAGAGACAAAGTCTTTCAACTGATAAATAGTAAATTGGAGGACATGGCTCAGTGTAAAAGCCAAATGGACCTGCTAACCAAATTTCATAATTAGCCAAGTTTAGTCACCCAATCACAGGCAGCACTAGACCAGGGTATCTTCCCTGTGCACTGTCTTACGGGGTGAAGGAGCAGGGGAAGCCTGTATCTCTTTTAAATGGAAGAAATAGATGAATTTGAGCTGAACATGTCCAATCTATTCACAAATTGATCAAATAGGTTAGGTCATGCCCCCTTTCCTGAAGCAAAGGAGTATAGAGACAGAGAGAGGCCAGACATTTGGATGAGGTCTTCTACCTGGACAGAAACAATGGGGATGAGGGAGAAGCTTTCCACTATAGCATTTTCAGTCAGGCACTATCAGACTATTTTGTAATTTTCATTTACTCATCTGTCTGTCCTCTTAAACTGTAAGTTCTCCAAAGCGTTATATCTCATTCCCCTCTATAACCTTAGTTCATAGTTCTTGGTCCATAAAATTTGCTTGGTAAAAGTTTGATGAAACAAATCCCAGATACTGTATTAGTCACACTTACAGTTTTACCCCTTACGTATTTCCCCTTACTCATAATAGTTTACTCTTTTAGAAAACCTCAAAAGTATTGTGTACTTCCTTGAGAACATGAAAATGCAAGCACAGATGGGGAACTACATTTTGTTTATCAATTGTTGGAAAAAGGAAAGAAACAGAAATGTAATTTAGGTTTTTTCCTTTACAGGTTCTCAGTGAATGCTTATTGAGGTAATATGAGCTCTAGGAAGAAGCAATAGTCAATAGCAATGGAATATGAAAGAGAAAGTCCATTTCTTTCTTTCTTCCTTTCTTTTTTTTTTAATCTGCCAGAATAAGAGAGGTGGCTGAGAATTATTTGCCTTCTACAAGGAGTTACATTGGTCAAAATACCTGACCAAACCTCAACCCCATCATCCTTCATTGAATGCCATGTCTATAGGTGTAGCTCTACAGGTCTACTTACAAGGCAGGCATCGAGATGATGGGAAGATTCTGCTCGAAGGCCATGGAAACAAGGTGTATGCCTGGTATCTTGAACTGAAATCATTGAATATACTTTCCTATATGAAACATAGCTTCATCTGGCACCTGTGTTCTTTAACACTTGGGTCAGTATATTACTAGTTTAAAACAGCTTTAGTGACCTGTCTTGTGAAACTATTACCACAGGAAAGTATTCGTCATTTTAAACATTGACCTTACAATTGTACTTCGGAGACTTCATTCTCTTATTAATTAGGGGCTTCCTGTATCCTGATTTTAAATTACTAGCTTGTGTACGTCCTCGCTGTCTTTGGTTTTAATCAATTATTTTCTTCTTGTTCCCTCTTCTGTCATGGAAATTATTGTATAGTTTTTAAATGTTTGAAAAAATGATTTGCTGTAAAATCTTAAAGGCTTTCTGGATATTGCATTCTGCTTCCAAGAAAATGCAGGCACATATGCCTTATAATTTAGTGACAGTAAATTTTTTTTTATAGGAGGAAACAATTCCCCTTCACTACCTGTTTTTACTTTTGTGCAAGGAAACCTAGAACTTTATGCAAGCACCTCTTTACACTTTGGGTATTATTAAGACAATTATGTCCCCTCTGTAGTCATTTCTTCTTCTGGGAGAGAGTTGCTAATCTGGAGACAACATGGCATTTATTGAGATGTTTATTAATAGGAAGATGTTATGACTTAAAGACTGGATTCCATGCTTTCCCTTCCTTTTTCACTTTCTATGCACAGAAATGCAAGACCCCTTTCATTTCCTTTCTCCATGTGGTAGTACATCCTGGTGTCTTAGATTTCTGGGAAACAGACTCCTCCAAGGCAGACTTTTGAGCAGAAGGTATACTGGGAAGCAGGATAGGCAGAGGAAGATGGGAAACTATGATGTAGCTGTCTTAGAAGCCTCACCTGAGCCTATGACTCTACCTGGAAATGGCTCTGCAGAGTTGTCTAAAATCAAAGCAAATTTTCCAGGCCTTTGCACCTCACTATCAGCCAGTCATTGGACACAACTGCTGGGAGAAAGCACAGTCTTGGACAATATGGCTCTCTTTGTCTGAGAGCAATCCCCAGAGAGAGACTCAACTCTGAACTGTGTGCCAGTTCAGAGTTGAGTGTACTACTCACAGTGAGAGGAATGAGGGTCTGGGTTCTGAAAGGAGGATTATGGCAGCTCATTGTCCACTACACTGACTGTACTAGAGGCTGCCTGTTCATTCTCCTCTCTCTGTTTCCTATTCAGCTAGACAAGTACATCAAGCTTGCTGTGTTTTCTACGTCTTTGGTTGAATTGATGAATTCTGATCCCGCTTTGTAAACCTGGTCATCTCTCAGTGTACAGACAATCCTAAGCATGAGCATGCCAAGATTTAGTTAGGGTAAGAAATATGATATCCAGCACAAGTGACCTGAATCTAAATCACTTTCTCCAATCCACCCTTTGACGGAAAGAATTGCAGTAAATGTTATAGAGTACTTGTCAGGAAAATGTAATCAATAATTTATTTCACACATAGATAGTGATACTCATGTATATTCTGTTTTATTGGAAAGACCATTGAATAGTTTAATGTTACTTTAATATAGTAATTTGTAATTATATTGTGATATTTTCAGCAGTGTTCTGATATTTTCAGCAAAGAATGGTGGTAAAAATCATGGTTTATGGAGTCAGAGTGTCTGAATTTGGATCTTGATCTCTCTGTTTTATTGCAGTATGAACTTTGAATTCAGTTTATAATTTTTAAATGGGCATGAAACAATGTCTATTTCATAAGATGGTTTTCAGAATATGATGAGATTATCCATGTAATAAAATGGATCCTGACACATAGTTTCTGACACAATGCTGCTCAATAAATACTGGCTATTATATTTATTATCTTCTAAATCATTTTGCTATCACTACAATATGGTTACAAAAATAAACAAAAATTTAGTAGCATGCAACCATAGGCATTGATTTAGCTCACAAAGCTCTCAGCTGGAAGTCAGCTAACCTAGGCTGGGCTTGGCTGAGTGTCTCTGCTGCTCACGGATGTGTCTCCTCAAGCATTTGTGGATTGATTCTGTTCCATGTTTTCTTCTCTTCCTCCAGGAATCAAAGGGTTTGCCTGAGCTCGGTTTTCTCATGGGGATGCCAGAATGTAAGAGAGCTAGTCCAACTGCTTGAATGATTCTCAAGTCTTTGGTTCCATTATACTCGCTAACATTTCATTGGTCAAGGTAAGTCACGTGAGTGAAACCAAAGTCAGGAGTGGTGAAATATACGACTTTAGTGGTGGAACTGGAAAGCCACATAACCAAGGGCATAGATAAAGAGAATGTTAAAGAATTGGGACAGTTAGGACACTCACCATATCTCCAATGGCAACAACACAAACCACTCTGGTACTGTCTCCTCTCATAGCTTCATTCCTACCCAACTCAGCGTGCCCTCCTTCCATATCTATTCTCTGTAAGCTCTTCTATAACCTCTTACACTGTACCCTGTGGATCATTTTATCATATCAACAGTTGCTTACAGCCTTCAACCAGTTTTTCCTACATGATTCCCTTTAACTGAGACTTGGCTTTCTCCTAATGTTACAAATTCCTTTCTGTTTCAGGTTCTTCCTTTGAACTCATTCAATGCCAGATTCAGGCAGTATATTCTTTACACCATTCATACATTTTTTTTTAAGGATAATTGTTGAGATTTTCCACTTCTGTGTATCTCTTCTCAACTTAGAAGCTCAAATTCACCTTATTCCCTGCCAGCTTCAGAGTTTCAAATCCACTCCCTTGCCTTATGGCCCTTTTGTCCCTATAGTTTCTTAGAACTCCTTTCTAGACTTTCATATTGGTCATTGTTCTATTTTGTTTCCCAGTGCTCAGGTTTCTCCTTTGCTTCATGTATGGGATTTTTTCTTCCTCTCACCCTATAAATATAAGGATTCTTTAAAGTTTTGTCTTAACCTTCAACTCATTTTTCTCTTGGCAATCTAATTTGTTCCCACAGATTAAATTATCATCTCTACTGAATGAGTCTCAAGTTTTTGTTTCCCATACTGGCTTCCTTCCCAAGATACAGCACTGAACTTTCAATATCCTCTTGCACTTCTTTATTGTTCACAACTGATCTGCATCTGTTTTGATGACCCCTATTTTCTTTATTGCTATCTCAATCTTCCCAGGACATAGGATCAAATTTCATATATTCTATTTATTTTAATATATTTAGTCCTTTCTATTCTAATCTAATTAAATCTTTCCACACTCTTGTGTATGACAGGGACCTCAAACCAGTCTAACAAGCATCTGTTAATTGCCTCTTCTGTGCCAATCTTGCAAGACAGGGTAGATAAAAATATGAATAAGATATGGACCCAGTTAAAAAAAAAAAAAAAAAAAAAAAAGATATGGACCCAGACTTCAAGAAACTTTATTAGAGGAGGCAGAAAATAAACATTTGGTCATAAAAGAAAAGTAGGGGCCATTCTAGTGGCAAACACAAAATGCTGCGGGAACACTAAGAAGCAGGAAATTAATTCTGATATGGGGGTCTATCAGAGTAGCCTTCACAGAGTAGGTGACATTTGAGCTGTCTTCGAAAGATGAGTCAGACATATATTATCCTTAACATTTAAAAGTTTACAGTCTACAAAATGTCTGAACTGTATCAATGTCTGTAACAGGTGCTTTCCTGCCTATGGGAACATCAGTGACACTCTTTAAAATGTTCCTCCCCAGTGCAACAGTATCTCACAAAAATTTGCTGGGTTTTGCCTTCTGAGTTTCTCTTTGTTCTGAGTCTTGATGTCAACCTTCAGATATGGTGATTTGGATATTTCCTTTCTTCTTGTGCCCACTCTTACTAAGTAGATTTCAGTTCCCTTTTACTTCATGTCCTAAAGCTGCTGACAAGAACTGGCTCCTGAAAATCTAGCCACTTGCAGAATCTGAGACTCTTTCTCACTTTGGTTGGGTACACAGGTAATTCTGGGAATAAGACAGAGAGGTAAAGAACAATTATATGAAACAATGTGGAAGATGACATTAAAGAGTTTCACAATGTCATGGAGATTTAAAAGAATTCCTCACAAGTATGCCACCTTCTCCCCCAGATAACTCTGGACAGTCTCATCCTGATAGATTAATTTTTTGGCCATAAATATTATCTTTTTTGCCTCCTTCTTTGGTTATCCCAGAAGAGACTTGTGTCAGTGTATGAATGAGAATATCTACATGTTTATCCATGAAAATTTGCAACTCTATCCTTATTTTATTTAATCTGTCTATCTTTTGAACAAGGTGTGTCACCGGAGGTAATGGTAGCTTACCTCAGATGTCCTAGGCACTGAAACACTGACCATGAGTCAGTCCTAATATTAGCTCTAGCACTGTGCACACACCTGTATGAGACAGCAATTCTATGGGACCTGAGTGCATGCATGAGGCTCATGCTTCTATGACTGGACTGGGATAATCTGAATCTGAGCTTGCTTGCCTATAAGTAGATCTGGTCAGATGCTAAAATGAAAGTAATGACTATCTTAGATCAAATGAGTCTGTAATGGAAAATAAAACAAAATCAAACCAGGTCCAGTGGTAAGAAATAGTGCATTTTTGTGAAATGGTTGGGCAGGAGAGCCTAGGATGGCTATGAGTTCATACCAGTATGGATGGAATAATAGAATTTCCTGTTCTTCAGGAGCCAACAGCAACAGAGCTACGGCAGGGTCAAAATGAGGTTTTGTTTTGTTTTTTTGTTTTTTTTCTGTGTTACAAGTTTTCTTATGGACTCAGTATTAAAACAAGTAATTAGATTTTTTTGTTAACTCTCAAAAGAATTACTTTGAATTGAATTTGCAAATGTATTGTTTTCTATAAATGCATTGTCCATTGCTATCTTGTAGTAAGACTACATTTGAATAGTGTATGAGTAAATAATTTATCTAGAAATTGCTGTAGTAAGTGCCCAGTCAAAATACATATTAAAAGCTTGTAGGTCCAAACTAATATGCAAAATATAAAGATTTTTACAAAATGGGCTAATTTATTAAAAATGTTGACAACAGTCTATGGGAGCTTTGTAAGTAATAAGGATAAAGGACAAACACAATATCATTACATTAATCACAATATGAAAAATTTATAAAAATGATAAACTACAGCTCTCCAGAAATCTGATACTAGAGTAATTAGAATGACTTTATCCTAGTCTGTTAACTTTGTTGAAAATAGTCTGGACATAATATTCAAAGCTTTAAATGTGCATCTCAATCTCAATATTTTTACAAATTTAAAAGAACAGCAGGACCACAAGATGCTACACTCCAAAGACAATTTCCTTTATTTATTTTTTAAAAAAATAATTATGAGTTATTTAGAGAGAGACATTTTTGGTATATAATTATTAGGACAATATTGACAAGAAGGATGTGGCAAAACACACATACTGTAATGTGTAAGGAAATGTAGTTCTCCTTAATGAAGCAATTTAAAACAGTAATGGAATTATTTAACAAAGGAAATTTTAATTGCATGCATTACCATAATTCTTCGTATTTACCAGAGAAATCAAAATATTACAGCTCTGTTTAACAAATAAAATTAACTTTTTCTTTCATCCCTCAGCATGTTTTAAGAATCTGAGAGGTTAGTTTAAAATTGTAAATCCTATGTAAATGGCTAAAGAGTCTGTAGAGATAGAGGGATTACCTTCCGGTACACATATTTATTCTGCACTAGCCACACTTTTCTAAGACCAGGAAGTTTAACTTTGAACTTCTGGGAGACAATAGATTGTAATTGAACATGAACACCTTTGGAATTGAACATAACTTGGTTTGAGATTTGAGCCTTTGGCAAGTTATTAAACCTGTACAAATCTCCATTTCTTTGGGTACAAAATGGGGAAACTAATATCTAATTCTTGGTGTTAAGATGTTCCAAATGATATCAGATATTGTGTCTGGCACATAAGGTGCTCAATAAATCAACTGTTCCAATTCTTTCTCCTATAAATAAAGCAAAAGCATAATTGAGGTGCAGCATTACTGCCACTTCTAATGCTACTATTAGCAATAATTTTTGTTTACTGAGCATCTGTTATGTAATCTGTATTGGGGCAGTGGCTTTATATAAACATATTGAGCTATTTTATTGAGCCAGCTATTTTATGTTATGTTCTCTAGATATAATTTTAAAATTAAATTGGTCAGAAAGAAATTTTTAATGCAATTATGTAGATGAGAAATCCATATTTGGCTGGAATAGTACTGATTTCTTTGCTGAAAGACTAAAAGTGTTATAGACCTTTAGAAGCTTTATCACTTCCACTATCTTGTTTGAAATAACATCTCTTTGTAGTTGCTAATAGAGATTTCAGTAGCCCCAAGTAACAGCTGAAACAACAAAGGTTCAATTAAATCGTGACTTCCCTGGGTTTTCTTAGTAACTGTTAGAGCTGTGACTTAAGTTTAGATATTTTTAACCTTTAATTACACTTTTCTTTCCCTTATACCATACTTTCTCTCTGTCTTGATGATAACTTAGATACATTAGTAACTGTAGAAATATATTTTAAGGGTAATGTTGACTAATTTTTTCTCTGGTTTTCTGGCGGTCAGGACAAGGAGGTATGCCTATAAAGCAGTAGAAAAGGATTTTAGAGTTTGGGATAAAAATTTTGCTTTTACCAGCTGTGAAACATTATATTGGCAGTATTAAGGGTTATTTTTTGACGACTTAAAAGTATGGAAAAAGAAAACTATATTTGGAGGAAGATGTGATGAGAATAGGCTAAATGATTCATCCAAGATGTTCTCCCGGCTTAAGATTGTAACACTTTTCATCATGTATATTAACCACTTTCCCATAAATTTCTTTCCATGCCCATGAAAGCAGATTTTGCTTGCCGTCCTTCTCACACTCGTACACCATCCAGACTCATACACCTGCACAGTACAACCCAGACACACAAAAACCTACCTTTTAAAATGGATAATGGTAAACCATAGCATCTCCTTGATTACTCAAAACAGTGCTCTCTGATGAAAAGATGATAAAACAGATAAGCAAGTTGGGCAGAAACAAATTACATGCTCCAGAACTTAGAGAATGAATAAGCCTAATACTTTTGCTGTGATTCTGCAGACAGATCAGCTGATGCAGGAGTTGGCCACTTTGCTTTTCTCTTCAATACAATGAGGTAGAGATTTTAACTTCTTGCCACACACATACTAGGTAATTGAACCACTTGAGACTGTCACAGGTGAAATGAAATGAAAACTTCTGTCACTGTCATCTTTAGGTTGTCCTTTTCTCTGCATCCTGTGTACTGAAGCTAATAATTTTCTAAAAGAGTTGCAAGTATAGCTATTACTCTCTTGATAACTTGTCTTATCTCTGGAATCAGTTATCAGTTTACCTGCCTTAAGTATGATTATTAAATATTTCCCATATTGATCAATTTATTTGGAAGATACTGCTTGGGAGTTGGGAATGGTCTGTGGGTATTTCAAAGGTGTTATTTGATCATCTAGGAAAATTCCCATATATTGACATAATAGCATACTTATACTAACAAATGAAAACTACTAAATGTGAAAAGGAGTAATCATTCTAGCAACAATTTACGTGAAATGCTATTTTCTGTTCAGATGGCCATTAGTGATAATCTAGGGTTGTGGTACTCTCAGGACCTATAGGGTTTGCTCAGATTCTCCACTGCGTAGAAATCTGTGGCATTTAATTACTGCATTCCAAAAAGAACTTCTTCAAAAATAAAAACTGAAAATCTTGTGTTTCATAAATGTGTCTGCTCTTGAGCTGTGACTTTTCACCAGAGAGGATGTTCATATTACCTTTAGTTAACTATTTTTGAAAATTTACTTGTAATTCAGGACATAATGCATCTGGCAATGATTCTGCCCAGAGTTACTTGGAGCTTAATATGGTTTTAAAAATGCTCCCGCTCTACTCCTAATCTGCAGTATTTAGTTGATTATTCATCTCCCCTTGCCAAACCTAATACTGAGTCCTATCTGATAGGGAGAAATCTGCATAATGATGGTCTCAGTAGACATTAAAGAATAAAAATATCTCATCTTTCTGGTTATTTTTTTTCATGGTAATATCTGATCTATTCATTATGATTTCAAACTGACAATTCTATTTTATTATTATTATGTTCCTTTGAACTAAATGTATACACAGGCCCCTTCTGTGTTTGTTCTTTTAGCTTTATATTGTTTTCAATTACTTTTTGTTTATTGAACGTTTAATGAAGTACAGGTCAACATGATTTGTTTTCTGTAATTTTTAGCCTGATAGGGCCTATACTTCTTTAAGGGAATACAATCTATTAAAAGATATTGATAGATTCTAACTTACTCAGAGAAGACTTTAGATGACTTTAACCAATGAGGCTCCCAGCTAGCATAAACACCTGGTCGGTGTTGAATTTAACTCAAGACATAGTTGGATTCTATTAGATCCCTTAGAAGAAGTCTATTATACTTCATTAAAAAAAAAAATAACCATCTTTAGATTATATAACATTCTTTGAAGAATTATAATGCATTTCAAAAGAGCCTCCATCATTCAGAAATTATTCACCCTGCAGTGTTGCCCCAAAATCATATGTCTGTGTCATATAGGTAACTTGGCATTAAAATGACAGCACTGCAGTTATCGGTGTGTATATGTATGCAGAGTGAACATAACCAGGAAATATGCACTCTAAGCGATGTACTCAAATGCAGAACTAAGAAATATTGTCTTGCAAGCTTGTCAGTGGTGTGCAAGATGCAGTCTCATTTTTCTAATTTATGCTGCTAGTCTATAGCTTCCTTTGGAATTGACAGTATATACTTGGGAGAATACAACATAAAACAGTAAGCTCTTTCTCTATACAGTAACAATTTTACTCTGACTTTTTAGGTGGTATAAATCCTGAAAAGTCAAAGTTCTGAGCAGAACCAGGACAGAAATGCAAATAGCCAAACTGTCAAGAATTGTGAAGAATCTGAGATTTTACCATACTTGAAGCAAACAAGTTAGCCTACCACCATTTCATGGATACTGGTAGAAGACAAGAGACTCCTCAGCCAGAGACAAAGGACTTTATTACTCACAGTAATAGCCAGAGTCTCATCATTTTTTGTGCAAGTTCCCTGAGAACCAGTTTCCACAAGGAGGTATGAAGAGGGCCAGGTGACACCTGTATATGCAGTGTGTTGTGTTATAGGAGAGAAACCCCAAACATAGGGAACTTAAATATCTCATAATGGTCATTAAGCATGCCGACCACTTGCTGTAGAGAGACTTATTCTACTATCCAAGGCTGTTTACTGTACAAATTCTGTAACAAAGGGAAGTCAGTGCCTCTGCTTTTAAGACATGCAGAAATGTAAGAGATCCATGGAGAACTGACACTTTCAAAGGTATTTGTACACATGCGGCTGATTCACTTTGCTGTACAGCAGAAACACATCATTGTAAAGCAACTATACTCCAATAAAAAAAAAGAGTCCTTATCCAGAAGAGAAGCTACTTTTTGCCTAGGTTTATCTACCAGTTCCAGTATCTTGTCTGAGGAAGGCTATCTCTTCTATAGAGCACCTGGTAAAGGAACTCACTCTCATTTTTCCATCTCCAGCTTACTTCTTAACCCATTTCTGTCTGGAACTGGTTTTACCTACAGCAGAACTTACTTCTTTGAAGATGGACCTTTCCAGTCTTCATTTTTCTTGGTCTCACAGCAAAGTGAGACTTTCTGAAGCAAAGTCTGTTCTTGGCTTCTGTAAAACTACATCTCCCCCTTCATCACTTCTCAAATGTCTCTGTGCTTATCTCTTCCTTTAAAATCATTGATATCCTTTGTGGTTCTGTTCTTTTGTTTACACACTCTCTGTATGTGACATCACAACATTGATAGTGCTGATTGTTCTCAAACTTAGTCCCTGTTCTGAACTTCAGACTCATATTACCACTTGCTTTTTGGATATCTCTATTTAGAGGTCTTACTGGCATCTTCATTCACCAGTGCTAACTAAATATGTTAAACATTCCTCACACCCCCAGATCTCTTGACTCTTGGGTCACCTTATTCAAATTCACTCTCTAACTACAACCAGAGGAATAAAATGCCAATCTGATCCTGTCATTCAACTGATTAGAAAACTTTCTTGAATCCACTATCCCTTGAGATAAAATTCAAACCCCACATCATGGGATATAGGGACTTCAAATTTGGCCCTGCTGATCTGTTCTACCTCATATCTGACCACTTTTTAGTCCAGCCATATCATCTCTGTTCTTAGATGAAGTCCCTTCTCTCTTTTACCTTAGGACTTTGATACCTACCGGACACTGTCCCACTTACCTTTTGAACCAGACACAGTCTATAGGGAAATTTCTTCAGATTCATCTTCACTGTCCAAGGTACCCCCATAGTCCCCTTAACCTCCTGTCTCTGAACACTCATTCCCATGAACAGCAGTTGCTGGTTTAAATTCTGACTGTCCCTCTGCACTGTTAGATCTATGAAAGCAGGGACTGTTTTTCATCTTGTATATTGTATCCTCTAGGACTGAATACTATTCTGGGCTGAGTGAAGGTTCTCAATAACTATTTTTGAATGCATGAATAAATGAAAGTAAGATCTAGCTTTCTTCGTAGTGAATTATATCTTTATCTTGACAGGCCCAGATATCTGTATTTCTAATATAATAGAATAATGATACCATTTATATAATAGGAATTACACACATATAATAATACAGGGCATTTTTCCACATGATTTTATATGTTTGTAGGTATACATGTTTTACTCAGAGCTGAACAATACCAGTAATATATTCTGGCTTTCTGGTACATGAAATGCTCTCAGTAAATATTGTAAGTTTTAATGAATTAATGAAAATAAGAACCAGCCCTTGTCAACAGCAAATTTTGTCTTTTTTATGACAGATCCAATTGTACCTATTTCTTACATAATACAATAATGAAAGCACTTCTAGAATAGGAATTACACACATATAAAAATGAAGACCATTTTCTCACAGAGCTCTTTATGGATGTGCCTGTGCTTTCCCACAGCTTATAATGCCAGTGACATAATTAGGAATCTTATAGGTGGATAAATAGATATTATCAATTGTATACAGGGTTGTAAACATGTAACTATTTTCTCTTTGAGGATATTCATGTACATACTTAATCAATCATTTCTTCAGGGTGAGGTTCTGCTGGTGTAGGTGCAATCCTAAATAAGCTACATTTTCCTCTTTGAATATATCCTCAGTTCCTCACAGAATGGAGGAGTGTAAGTCAGAGGAGTTAGGGATCTTATTTTACAGTTGCTGCTGCCTTCTGTCTCTGATGACTGTTGCTCTTGCAGCCTTCTTATAAGCAGGGTAGAGGAGTAGCAAGCTGTGGTTGAAACAAATTAATACCTCTTATTCTTTCTCGATGAGAGAGGGCAACTGTAGCTGTTTAGTGCAATGAAGGAGAGGCAGTGAGACAGCAGAACCTATGGGGGTGGGAGGCGTGATGCTCCCCTTAGATGCAGCTCTTCAGCTCATAAGAAATTGCCCTACAGTTCATGAAGTACTGGTATAACAGGTTATCATTATGTCCATAGCACTCTGAAGTCCTTTGAGATTATACTAATTAAGTTAGCCTTTTGGCAGCCTCAGTGATCAGAATACTTATGATCTCTTTGTCATATTTTCTTGTGTATGTGTGTATTTGAATGTTGTATATTTCTTGGAAAATGTGTCTTGCGATTTCAGAGGATTTGTTTATTAGTTTGGAGCTTTTCCACGGCACACACTGTGCTTTCCTTTTAGAGACAGTGGTAGTGCTTGTTACATTTGATTATTATTGCTTTGTAGTTGTGCTTGGTTCAAGCTCTAAAAAAATATATATGCTATTATTGCCTCCCAACTTTATTTTTAGCTTCTTAACAATATGCCTGCATCTTGCCCAAAGCCGCCTTTCAGTACACAGGCTTATATAATGTTAAAAGGCAAATAAAGCCAAAAACTTCTCATAATATTCTTAGAGGACTATACCTGCTATTAAAAGAATGTTACTGCTATTAGAAGACTAAAGTGTCCTTTGATAATGTGTATACAAGAAAACTTATTGATTCTTTGAGGGCACTGTCTATCACAGTATGGTTTTTAATATCATTAAAAATATTTTCTAGACATTACATAAATAAAAATACTTTCCTTCATCCCTAGAACAGCTCTTGCTCATTTTATTATAAAATCTGTATTTTATAAAAAAAAAGTAATTCATTAATTTACTTTTTTTAATTTGTTTACTTATTGCAATTGGATCTAACTTGTTCTTGGTTTCAAGCTAACTTTGTAGCTTGAAATTACTTGCTGTTTTCCCTCTAGATTAGAGATTGTGTATTTTGGCTTTAGAACCTGGATTAGACTAGCACTGATTTTATCTTTCCATAGCTCTGGTGTGGAATCAATTCTGCAGATTGTTTTTATGGGAGGATGTTGGCTTAAATTTTTATTTATTTTCAAAGGACTAGAGAGCAACAACATTTATTTAAGAAGCAATTTCTTTCTCATTTGTTTTTTCTCTGTGTTTTATTGAACTTTATAATTTATAAGGACTGTACCTCTGGAGCTGTAGCTTATAATTACACTTATACAGCATGCTCTCTTCCAGAGTAGGAAAGAGTAGTCAGACAGCTGTTCCTAATGGCAAGTGAAGAGTGAAGAAATAATAGCAAACAAGTAGAAATATTAATATTAGCAATACTTATGCTTATAATATTCCCTGGGTTACATTTATTATCTCAAACTTTAAAAGACAGGCATTATCTCCACATTATAAACACTAAGGTTCAGTGAGCTAAATAATTTTCATAAGTGAACGTAGCTAGTGAGTGGTGTTATGAAGGATGGTGAAGAGAATAGCTAATATATTCACTTCTCAGTAAAGCATGAGCACTTGCCCACAGCTTAATATTAGTCTGTTTTCTTTGTAGGAAGCAGAAATTGCATACTATTCCTTTTAGCAAAGAAAACATGTAACAGCAACACTTTCAACTGTTTACTTAATAGAGATAAATATAACTGGTTGTAATTTGTACCAAATTTAGCAATATATCTTTGAATGATAGTGACACAAGTAAAGCATGGGACAAACTTTGGAGGGGGGTGGCAACTATTTAAGCATTATAGAAGTTCAGAATTTTAATTGACATACTGGCTTTCCTATACAAAACCCAAAACATCTTTCAGTTTGCCTTAGCTCTCAAATATGAATTAAAATGTTGAACCCTCTCATGTGTTCTCAACCAGTGCTGTTCTTACTCATTGTCAGCTCATCCATCACCCTTATACTTCAATTTTGGAAAGACACTTAGACCTGCTATAGAAAGAAGGATGAAAATAATCTAATCATATCATATCTTACATAGTATTTTAGTCATATTGCATGTATTTTATCTCTCTAAGTGAATCATAATCCTCTTGAAGACAGGAATTAGGATATTTCAGTGTCTATCAAGGTCTTTCATACAATATTCTCGCAATACTTGTACACCGAATAAATGAATTAATGAATCAAGCCAGAACACCTTCTTCAACTTCAAAGTTGTTATAATGACAGAATTAATCCTAAAGGGTCTTGTTTAAAAGGATTTATCAGGTACCTAATAAATATAAGGTATAATATTAGGTACAGATAAGCTTTTCTTTTTATTAAATCCTTTGAATCTCATAATAATCCTACAACGAAAACACTATTATCACTATCTTATATATTAGAACACTGAGACTTAGAGAGGTTAAACAGCATGTCCAGGGACAACAGTTGGAATGGGAAAAGCTGACAGTTTTTCATAGGTCTTTGACTCCAAAGCTCTGTCTTTTCAGTTATACAATCAGTGAGTGAAAAGAAAATACCACTAACAATCTAGGGTGCTTAAGTCCTTTAGAGGGAGTGTGTGTGTGTTTCTAATAAATGCTAATTACAAATTCACTTTGGTAGGTCAACAAAATCAAATTTAGTAGAGTCAGTCAAGTATTATTCTCACTTGCTAATTAACTCCTTTGATTTTTAGACAGCAGAGTTAAATCAGTGTCTAGAAAGTTATTGGTCTAGAATAGAACTGGATGTGGCTGTCAACAGCCTCCACTTTGAACACAAAGGACAGTTATGGTGAATTTTTCCCTATCTAATTAACAAAGTTGTACAAAATTCATACCTCTCATTTTGCAGCGTCGACAATCACTTCACTAAAGAATTAAAGCATTTCAAGCACATTTAAAAAATTCTGAGTAGGTAAACAAAGTTTTATCTTTAAATTTCTGCCTTAGGTATTCATTTATTGTTAGGTATTCATTCACTCATTGATTTACTTAGCAGATGTTGTGTGCTTACTAAATATATGTTCAATCTGTTACTCATTTCTTCAGATGGTTAATTAGATAGAAAAAGGAAGCAAATAAGGTACAAAAGTGAGGCAGATATGGGAAAAATTGCTTCTCTATAAAGGACTAGAATATTTTTATGAGGATTATTAACTCCACAACAGAATCTGAGGGAACAGAGTAGTCATTAATCTTTTCATGATTTTCATTTGTTCTATATAAGTTTATTTCTGCTTGCCAAAACACACTTTCACACATAAAAATGCCCATGCTTACAATATCAATTCTGATTCAGGTTATTTTTTTTTTTAATATCTCCTTCTTTTCTTCACTTCTCCTCACCTTCCTTTACTCCTTTCATGCCTCCTTTTCTCTCTCCCCTCAATTTACTAGTATTTATTGAGTGTTACTATTTCCTAGGCACTGTGGTAAGTTTTGGGGCTCTACAAATGAATAATAATGCTGTCAAGGAGTTCAAAATCCCATTGGGGATACTGACAGGTGAGTAGATAATTACAGTGTGTTATGAGAAAAGTAATAGTGATATGAAAATATATGAATAATCTTCTGTGAGAGAACAGCAAAGAAGACACCTAATCTACTTTGGGAAGAGGGAAACCAGAAGGATGCTGCTTGTGATGTATCTGGAAGCTCAGTGATAACTCTTCAGGAAAAGAAAAATGATAATGTCAGTCTGCACTAAGACGAATGACTTGCAATCAGAAAACAAGCCTATCATTAAAAACCTTCTTTTGTCATTATCATTGGTAATTGCAATGATTCCTTAAAGAGAGGCTTGGAAATTTTGTTCCTAGGTCAAGTCATTCCCAATTACGCTTCAAGAATAAAGGATAGTAACAAGCAAGGACACCTCATCCACTGTAGAATTTTTCCACAGTTCGAATTAAAATGAGTTTTTCAATTTTTGTGGACAATAATGTGCTTGTGGAAGCTGTTAAATAAAGAGACAACATGGTGCTCTAACTGACGTGTGTTTATGAGAGAACAAATGCATTAGCTGAAATCTCAACAGTACAATTCCAAGCATAAGAAGCAACATCTAGATTTCAGGTTAAAACAAGATGATTAGGAGTTCTAATACAGTCTTTCAACTTTTTATTAAGACCCCAGAAAACTGATGAAAACTTATTAAAGAGATTAAAACTTGCAACAATAAAATTGATTGGCAGTCTTGGAAGGTTTATAAACTAAATGTCAATATAGAGAGAGCAACAAAACAAAACATCATCATCATCAAAAACACACACACACACACACACAGAAAACAAGCAAACAAAAAAAATCCATCCATTATTTTTGCACAATTTGCCCTTCTAAATGAAACAGCACACCCAGTCAGGAAGTTGGTATTCAAACACTCCAACTCTCTGCCTTCTTCGCTTAGCTTGTCCAAATCAAGCAGAAGGCAAGCAATGCCAATATCTCTCACTTAAGGCTGACATTGACTTTTTAGTCATGGCAGTCTCTTGGGTGTATTTATTATCAACCATGCCATTTTCCACCACTCTCCACCCTTCCTGCCTTCATCCTATGACCATTCCTTGGACATTTAATTACTTACTTCCATTACCAAACCCCCCCCCCCCAAAAAAAACAAAAAAATACCATAGGTTCTGGCATGATGAGAAAAGCAGGCATCTTGATTGCTATCCTTACAGAGCTAATAACATAGTGTGGGAAAAAATAAGCAAGTGAAAATGCTAAGAAATATGTAATTACTAACAGTGTTAATTCTCTGAAATAAAACCACTTGGTGAGAGAAAATGGGAGTGGCCTTTTTTTTTATCTCAACAAAGAGATCAAAAATAACTCCTGAAGTATTTACAAAAATGATCAAGAGAAATTATACAGGCCATAATTTATGACCAGAAAGCAACAAACCTAGGGATTAATGAAAGTTAAATTTGTAATACCTAAACTATAAAAAATTAAAAAGATGTTCTCAAATCAACGCATATGATCCAGATACACAATAAAATTAATACCGAAACAGAGTACCTCGTAGCCAAAACAGTTCTTAAAAGCAAATTGTTTATTACAATGACAGAAAATTTATATATTTGACTTTCAAACCAAGGGTTTAGAAAAGGAACAACTACAGAAGGCTTAAAGATAAAAAGGAAGAACTGAACTATAAAATTCGAGCTGAAGTGAATGAATCAGAAAACAGGAAAAAGAGTAGATTGAATGAATGTATCTCAGAACAGATCCTCTGGAGGATTAATTAAGTAGAGACATATTAATAATATAAAAATTAAAAAAAATATTTTCTCACCAACAGTAATCAAATAAATTTAAGTTCGTGGAATGAGACATGTTCATTCATCAAATCAGCAAAATATAAGTGGGGAAATGCATAAAGTCGATGATGCTTGTTAGTTGGGTATTTTGTACATTTCTAGTGAGAGTATTCAAAGGTACACAGTCTTTCCAGAACACAAGTTTAAGATAATGGAACAAAAGATTTACAAAGATGAAAATGTTAAGTTGCTTGGTTTTATCCACACTACTAATACTAAAGACAAAACCAGAAAGGAGGACCATTTTCTATATTCAAGATGTTTGCTGCAGTTTTATTTACAATAATGAAAAATTATGAACTAAATAATAATAATGTTCATTATGTTCAATAATAATGAAAGGATTAAGTAAAATATGGTATATACATACAATGGAATGTGATGATGGCATTCACATTATTTTTTTAGGAAAATTTAATAATCTGAAAATTTTATTTTTAGTAAAAATATAGAAGAGAAAAGTAAACAAATTATGATTTCAAGTATGTGCACTAGTCTTAAAAGAAAGTCATATGGAATTATTTCTTACTGGCAAGAGTATTAATGATAACTTTCTAAAATTCATTTAACTTTTTCAGTATTTTCAATTTTTTTTATTAAGAACAATTGACAACTTTATTGTGAGGAAGTAATATTCAGTAAGTTTGCATCCCCTTAAATTTTTTTTTTTCATAATTCAGATAGGATCCAAAGTTTCATTCCATCTAAATAAGAACATAGCAAATGCCATGTGTTTAACATATCAGATCCACGGACAATGAAATTAGAAACAGTGGTCCAGGCTGAGTCTGAACAGTGGTCAGATCATGCGTACCATCATATAGCCTTGCTTGCACAGGAGATGGAAAGGGCCCACCAAGAATCCATTTGGTACAAATAAAAATTCCGTAGAAGTGAAGCAAATAGTCTTTTTTTTTTTTTTTTATTGAAGTAAAGCTAAATTACAGTGTTGTGTTAATTACTGCTGTACAGCAAAGTGACTCAGTTATACATATAGATTCTTTTTCATATTCTTTTCCATTATGGTTTATCACAGGATATTGAATATAGTTCCCTGTGCTGTACAGTAGGACCTTGTTTATCCATTCTATACATACCAGTTTGCATCTGCTAATCCCAAACTCCCACTCCTACACTCTCCCACCCCCCTATCCCTTGGCAGCCACCAGTCTATTCTCTATGTCCCTTATTTTGTTTCTGTTTCATAGATAGGTTCTTTTGTGTCATATTTTGGATTCCACATATAAGTGATACCATATGGTATTCGTCTTTCTCTTTCTGATTTACGTCACTTAGTATGATAATCTCTAATTGAATCCATGTTGCTGCAAAAGGCATTATGTCATTTCTGATGGTTAAGTAGTATTCCATTGTATATATGTACAACATCGTTTTTATCCATTCATCTGTCGATGGACATTTAGGTGGCTTCCATGTCTTGGCTATTCTGAATAGTGTTTCTATGAACATTGGGGCGCATGTATCTTTTTGAATTGCAGTTTTGTCTGGATACATGTCCAGGAGTGGGATTGCTGGATCATATGGTGATTCTATTTTTAGTTTTCTGAGGAAACTCCATACTGTTTGCCAAGTGGCTGCACCAATTTACATTCCCACAAACAGTGTAGGAGGGTTCCTTTTTCTCCACACACTCTCCAGCATTTGTTATTTGTAGAGTTTTTAATGATGGCCATTCTGACTGGTGTGAGGTGATATCTCATTGTAGATTTGATTTGCATTTCTCTAATAATTAGCAAATTTGAGCATATTTTCATGTGCCTATTGACCATCTGTATTTCTTCTTTGGAGAAATGTCTCTTTAGGTCTTCTACCCATTTTTTGATTGGGTTGTTTTTTGTTGTTGTTGTCAAATTTTATGTTATTTGTATATTTTGGAAATTAAGCCCTTGTTGGTCACATAATTAGCAAATATTTTCTCCCATTCTGTAGGTTGTCTTTTCATTTTGTTTATGGTTTCCTTTGCTGTGCAGAAGCTTGTAAGGTTGATTAGGTCCTATTTGTTTATTTTTGTTTTTATTTCTATTGCCTTGGGAGACTGACCTAAGAAAACATTGGTACAGTTTATGTCAGAGAATATCTTGCCTATTTCTCTTCTAGGAGTTTTGGGATGTCATGTCTTATGTTTAAGTTTGTAAGCCATTTTGAGTTTATTTTTGTGTATGGTGAGAGGGCGTGCTCTAACTTCATTGATTTACATGTGGCTGTCCAACTTTCCCAACATCACTTGCTGAAGAGACTGTCTTTTTTGTATATTCTTTTTGTATATTTTTTGTATATTCTTGCCTCCTTTGTCAAAGATTAATTGACCATAGGTGTGTGGGTTTATTTCTGGGCTCTCTATTCTGTTCCATTGATCTGTATGTCTATTTTTGTGCCAGTACTACACTGTTTTGATTACTGTAGCTTTGTAGTATTGTCTGAAGTCTGGGATGGTTATGCCTCCTGCTTTGTAATTTTTCTTCAGGATTGATTTGACAATTCTGGGTCTTTTATGGTTCCATATGAATTTTAGGATTATTTGTTCTAGTTTGAAAAAAGTCATGGGTAATTTGATAGGGATTACATTAAATCGGTAGATTGCTTTAGGTAATATGTCCATTTTAACAATATTAATTCTTCCAATCCAAGAGCATGGGATATCTTTCCATTTCTTTGAAACATCTTCAATTTCCTTTATTAATGTTTTATAGTTCTCAGAGTATATGTCTTTCACCTCCTTGGTGAGGTTTATTCCTAAGTGTTTTATTTTAGGGGTTGCAATTTTAAAACGTATTGTTTTGTTTTAACATTCCTTTTCTGATATTTCATTGTTGGTGTAAAGAAATGCCACTGATTTCTGTATGGTAATATTGTATCCTGCTACTTTGCTGAATTCAGTTATAAGTTCTAGTAGTTTTTGTGTGGAATCTTTAGGGTTTTCTATGTATAGTATCATATCATCTACATATGATGACGATTGTAACTCTTCCCTCCCAATTTGGATACCATTTATTTCTTTTTCTTGTCTGATTGCTGTAGCTAGGGCTTCCAATACTTTGTTGAAAAGAAGTGGTGAGAGTGGGCATCCTTATCTTGTTCCAGATTTTAGTGGGAAGGCTTTCAACTTTTCACCATTGAGTATTATATCAGCTGTGCATTTGTTATAAATAGCTTTTACTATTTTGAGATATGTTCCCTCTATACCTACTTCAATAAGAGTTTTTTTTAATCATTAATGGATGTTGAATTTTGTCAGATGCCCCCAGCAGCTTATTGTAGAATATTAACATGTCACTTTAGTGTTCTCATCTGTATAAAGGGAATTTAGTTCTTAGTATTGTTGTAAGCATTATGTATGGCAAGCTATGAAGAGCTATGAAGACTAGCATACATTGATGATAACTACCATTATTGTAGCTATTGTTATTATACAGTGAAATGTTAATTAAATCATTGAGCTGTTGAGCTAATTTTTAAATTTATACCATCTGACACTTGAAACAACTCCTACAGAACACCTACTGAACGCTGGCAGAAGACCTCAGATTTCCTAAAAGGCAAGAAAATCCACACTTACCAGGCTGTGTGGCTGACAGGGTCTTGGTGCTATGGCCTGGTGTCAAACCTGACACTCTTAAGTGGGAGAGCAGAGTTCAGGACATTGGACCACCAGAGACAACCTGGACCCATGTAATATCAATTGATGAGAGCTCTCCTAGAGACCTCTGTCTCAACACTAAGACCCAGCTCAACCCAATGGCCAGCAAACTGCAGTGCTGGATGTCCTATGCCAATCAACTAGCAAGAAAGGAACACAACCCCACCCATTAGCAGAGAAGATGCCGAAAATCATACTAAGTTCACAGAAAACCCAAAACACACCACTGGATGAAGCCCTACCAACAGGAAGACAAGATCGAGCCCCACCCACCAAAACACAGTCACTAGTCCCCTACACCATGATGCCTACAGAAGCCACTGAACCAACCTTACCCACTGGGAGCAGACACCAAAAACAACAGGAACTATGAACCTGCAGCCTGCAAAAAGGAGACCTCAAACACAGTAAGTTTGACAAAATGAGAAGACAGAAATACACAGCAGATGAAGGAGCAAAGTAAAAACCCACTAGACCAAACAAATGAAGAGGAAATAAGCAGTCTACCTGAAAAAGAATTCAGAGTAATGATAGTAAAGATATCAAAAATCGTGGAAATAGAATGGAGAAAATACAAGAAACATTTAACAAGGACCTAGAAGAACTAAAGAGCAAACAAGCAATGATGAAAAACACAATAAATGAAATTAAAAATTCTCCAGAAGGAATCAATAGCAGAATAACTGAGGCAGAAGAACGGATAAGTGACCAGGAAGATAAAATAATGGAAATAACTACTGCAGAACAGAATAAAGAAAAAAGAATGAAAATAGTCTCAGAGACCTCAGGGACAACATTAAACATACCAACATTCGAATTATAGGGGTGTCAGGAGAAGAAGAGTAAAAGAAAGAGACTAAGAAAATATTTGAAGAAGTTATAGTTGAAAACTTCCATAACATGGGAAAGGAAATAGTCAATCAAGTTCAGGAAGTGCAGAGAGTCCCAACAGGATAAATCCAAGTAGAAACACGCCAAGACACATCATATTAATCAAACTATCAAAAATTACATACAAAGAAAATATATTAAAAGCAGCAAGAGAAAAGCAACAAATAACATACAAGGAAATGTCCATCAGGTTAACAGCTGAACTTTCAGCAGAAACTCTGCAAGTCAGAAGGAAGTGGCAGGACAAATTTAAAGTGATGAAAGGGAAAAACCTACAACTAAGATAACTCTACCCAGCAAGGACCTCATTCAGATTCAACAGAGAAAACCTTTACAGACCAGCAAAACTTAAGATCACCACTAAACCACCTTTACAAGAGCTAAAGGAACTTCTCTAGGCAGGAAACACAAGAGAAGGAAAAGACTTACAATAACAAACCCAAAGCCATTAAGAAAAACGTAATAGGAACATACATATCGATAATTACCTGAAAGGTAAATGGATTAAATGATTAAATGTTCCAACCAAAAGACAGAGACTGGCTGAATGGATACAAAAACAAGACCCGTATATATGCTGTCGACAAGAGATCCACTTCAGACTTAGGGACACATACAGACTGAAAGTGAGGGGATGGAAAAAGATATTCCATGCAAATGAAAATCAAAAGAAAGCTAGAATAGCAATTCTCATATCAGAAAAAATAGACTTTAAAACAAAGACTATTACAAAATATAAAGAAGGACACCGCATAATGATCAAGGGATCGATCCAAGAAGAAGATATAACAATTGTAAATATTTATGCACCCAACATAGGAACACCTCAATACATAAGGCAAATACCAACAGCCATAAAAGGGGAAATCAACAGTAACACAATAATAGTAGGGGACTTTAACACCCCACTTTCACAAATAGACAAATCATCCAAAATGAAAAAAAATAAGGAAACACAAGCTTTAAATGACACATTAAACAAGATGGACTTAATTGATATTTATAGGACATTCCAACTAAAAACAACAGAACACACTTTATTCTCAAGTACTCAGGGAACATTCTCCAGGATAGACCATATCTTGAGTCACAAATCAAGGCTTGGTAAATTTAAGAATATTAAAGTCATATCAAGTATCTTTGCTGGCCACAATGCTATGAGACTTGGTATCAATTACAGGAAAAAAACTGTAAAAAATACAAACACATGGAAGCTAAACCATATGCTACTAAATAACCAATAGATCACTGAAAAAATCAAAGAGGAAATCAAAAAATACCTAGAAACAAATGACAATGAAAACACGATGACCCAAAACCTATGAGAACAGCAAAAGCAGTTCTAAGAGGAAAGTTTATAACAATGCAATCTTGCCTCAATAAACAAGAAAATCTCAAATAAATACCCTAACTTTACACCTAAAGCAATTAGAGAGAAGGAAAACAAAAAAAAACCCAAAGTTAGCAGAAGGAAAGAAATCATAAAGATCTGATCAAAAATAAATGAAAAAGAAAGGAAGGAGGGCTTCCCTGGTGGCGCAGTGGTTGAGAGTCTGCCTGCCAATGCAGGGGACACGGGTTCGAGCCCTGGTCTGGGAGGATCCCACATGCCGCGGAGCAACTGGGCCCGTGAGCCACAATTGCTGAGCCTGCGCGTCTGGGCCTGTGCTCCGCAACGGGGGAGGCCGCGATGGTGAGAGGCACGGCGCACGCACTGCGATGAAGAGTGGCCCCCGCTTGCCGCAGCTGGGGAGAGCCCTCGCGCAGAGGCGAGGACCCAGCACAGCCATAAATAAATTAATTAATTAATTAAAAAAAAAAAAAAAAGAACTAACCTTAAAAGTTATCAAAACAATATTAAAAAAAAAAAAAAAAAAAAAAAGAAAGGAAGGAAACAATAGCAAAGATCAGTAAAACTAAAAGCTGGTTCTTTGAGAAAATAAACAAAATCAATAAACCATTAGCCAGACTTGTCACAAAAAAAGGGAGAAGACTCAAATCAACAGAACTAAAAGTGAAACAGAGGTAACAACTGACCCTGCAGAAATACAAAGGATCATGAGAAATTGCTACAACCAACTCTATGCCAATGAAATGCACAACCTGGAAGAAAGGGACAAATTCTTAGAAAAACACAATCTTCTGAGATTGAACCAGAGAGAAATAGAAAATATAAATGGACAAATCACAAGCACTGAGACTGAAACTGTGATTAAAAATCTTCCAACAAACCAATGCCCAGGACCAGATGGCTTCACAGGTGAATTCTATGAAACATTTAGAGAAGAGCTAACACCTATCCTTCTCAAACTCTTCCAAAATATAACAGAGAGAGGAACACTCCCCAAACTCATTCTAGGAGGCAACCATCACCCTGATACCAAAACCAATCAAAGACGTCACAAAAAAGAAAACTATATACCAATATCACTGATGAATATAGATGCACAAATCCTCAACAAAATACTAGCAATTAGAATCCAGCAGCACTTTTAAAAGGATCATACACCATGATGAAATGGGGTTTATTCCAGGAATACAAGGATTCTTCAATATACACAAATCAATCAATGTTAACCATATTAACAAACTGAAGGATAGAAACCATATGATAATCTCAATAGATTCAGGAAAAGCTTTTGACAAAATGCAACACCCATTTATGTTAAAAACTCTCCAGAAAGTAGGCATAGAGGGAACCTACCTCAACATACTAAAGGCCATATATGAAAAACTCACTGCCAACATTGTTCTCAATGCTGAAAATCTGAAACAATTTCCTCTAAAATCAGGAACGAGACAAAGAGGCCCACACTCACCACTATTATTCAACATAGTTTTGAAAGTTTTAGCCACAGCAATCAGAGAAGAAAAAGAAATAAAAGGAATCCAAATGGGAAAAGAAGAGGTAAAGCTGTCACTGTTTGCAGATGACATGATACCATACATAGAGAATCTTAAAGGTGCTACCGGAAAACGACTAGAGCTAATTAATGAATTTGGTAAAGTAGCAGGATACAAAATTAATGCACAGAAATCTCTTGCATTCCTATACACTAATGATGAAAAATCTGAAAGAGAAATTAAGGAAACACTCCCATTTACCATTGCAACGAAAAGAATAAAATACCTAGGAATAAACCTACCTAAGGAGACAAAAGACCTGTATGCAGAAACTATAAGACACTGATGAAAGAAATTAAGCATGATACAAACAGATGGAGAGATATACCATGTTCTTGGATTGGAAGAATCAACATTTGAAAATGACTATACTACCCAAAGCAATCTACAAATTTAATGCAATGCCTATTAAACTACCAATGGCATTTTTCATGGAACTAGGACAAAAAACTTCACAATTTGTATGGAAACACAAAAGACCCCAAATAACCAAAGCAATCTTGAGGAAGAAAAACGGAGCTGGAGGAATCAGGTTCCCAGGCTTCAGACTATACTACAAAGCCGCAGTAATCAAGACAGTATGGCACTGGCACAGAAACAGAAATATACATCAATGGAACAGGATAGAAAGCCCAAAGATAAACCCACGCACACATGGTCAACTTATCTTTGATAAAGGAGGCACGAATATGCAATAGAGAAAAGACCGCCTCTTCAATAAGTGGTGCTGGGAAAACTGGACAGCTACATGTAAAAGAATAAAATTAGAACACTTCCTAACACCATACACAAAAATAATCTCAAAATGGATTAAAGACCTAAATGTAAGGCCAGAGACCATTAAACTCTTAGAGGAAAACATAGGCAGAATGCTCTTTGACTTACATCACAGCAAAATCCTTTTTGACCCACCTCCTAGAGAAATGGATATAAGAACAAAAATAAGCAAATGGGACCTAATGAAACTTAACAGCTTTTGCACAGCAAAGGAAACCATAAACAAGATGAAAAGACAACCTTCAGAATGGGAGAAAATATTTGCAAATGAAGCATCTGACAAAGGATTAACCTCCAAAATATGCAACCAACACATGTAGCTCAATATCAAAGGAACAAACAAACCAATCCCAAAACGGGCAGAAGATCTAAATAAATATTTCTTCAAAGAAGATATACAGATTGCCAACAAACACATGAAAGGATGCTCAACATCACTAATCATTAGAGAAATACAAGTCAAATATTCAATGTGATGTCACCTCACACCAGTTAGAATGGCCATCATCAAAAAATCTACAAACAATAAATGCTGGAAAGGGTGTGGAGAAAAGGGAACTCTCTTGTACTCTTGGTGGGAATGTGAATTGATACAGCCACTATGGAGAACAGAATGGAGGTTCCTTAAAAAACTGAAAATAGAACTACCGTATGACCCAGCAATCCCACTACTGGGCATATACCCTGAGAAAATCATAATTCAAAAAGAGTCATGTACCACAATGCTCATTGCAGCACTATTTACAACAGCCAGGACATGGAAGCAACATAATGTCCAATGACAGATGAATGGATAGAGAAGATGTGGCACATATATACAATGGAATATTACTCAGCCATAAAAAGAAACGAAATTGAGCTATTTGTAGTCAGGTGAATGGACTTATAGTCTGTCATACAAAGTGAAGTAAGTCACAAAGAGAAAAACAAATACCATACACTCACACATATATATGGAATCTAAGAAAAAAATATGGTTCTGAAGAACTTAGGGACAGTACAGGAATAAAGACGCAGGCATAGAGAATGGCCTTGAGGACACGGGCAGGGGGAAGGTAAGCTGGGACGAAGTGAGAGAGTATCACTGACATATATATACTACAAAAGGTAAAATAGATAGCTAGTGGGAAGTAGGTGCGTCGCACAGGGATATCACCTCGGAGCTTTGTGACCACCTAGAGTGGTGAGATATGAAGGGTGGGGGAGAAATGCAAGAGGGAGGGGATATGGGGATATATGTATACATATAGCTGATTCACTTTGTTATACAGCAGAAACTAACACAACATTGTAAAGCAATTATACTCCAATAAAGGTGTTAAAAAATAATAGAATAAAAAATAAGTTCATATTTGTTTAGTTAAAAAAAAATTATACCATCTGAACTTTGGTGATTTTTTTGTAAATAATATACATTCTTTGCTTTCCTGACAAATGTATTTTAAATTCATGTGCTGTTTCTGTTCCATTTATACCTTATAAATTGGCAAAAATCATGAGAGTATCAGATGGATTTGAATATTCATTCACAAAAGCTTTGGCCTTGCCTTGAGTTAAAGTAACTTCTCTGAATTGATCTACTAACTTGGCTCCCCTATCGGACTGCATCCTTCTCAGTGGATCTACTTATTTCTGTGTGCTCTAACCAGTTCTTTTACGTGATGCATGTAGAACCTGCTTCCTGTTAAGTACATGCTCATGTGAGACCACATGCCTCTATAATCATATCATTAATACCAGTAATAACTGTTAGAATATAATAACCTCAATTAACAAAGAATAACTAAAAAAAGTCAAGCCCCTGGAATAGAAGTAAGACTTGAAGAGGGAGAGAGAAAGAAAGTCATACAAAACTCTTTTGATCATGAGATTCCTAATTATTTCTTAAATAACTTCACTTATCAGGAAACTGCACTGAGCTGTTATGTAAGAAGTAAACTTTTATTTTATTTAATTATGGTAATTTGATCTGTTTCTTGTTTGTTAAAGCAACTGGCATTACTCTAAATTATGGCCCAGAGTATTTAGAGCCATGGGGTTGAATTTAAACACATACAGAATGAGTACAGATAGGAAAGTGAAGAGGTCTAAGGACTATGTCTAGGGAACTCTAGAATTCAGAAATAAGGAGAAGGAAGAGGATCTACTAGAGGAGGCCAAGAAGGAGCTGCTGGTAACTGAAAATAAGTCTTTGGTGACATGGAAGTAAAGTAAAGAAAGTGTTTCAAGGATGAGAAATGGTCACCTCTATTAAGTTCTGCTGAGCAATCAAGAAAGAGGAAGACAGGCAAGTGTCCATTAGGTTTGGCAAGATGGTGTTCACTGGTGACATAGACGAGAGAAGTGATGGGGATTAAAAACTCCACTGGTGTGTACTAAAGAGAAACAAGAAGTTTAGAAATAGAAAAAAATTGAGCAGAGAAATGGGGTGATTTTTGGAAGGATGTGAGGACAAGGGAAGCATTTTATATACATGGTTTATCATTTATCATGTTAGGATGCCAATGAAAATAATATGCCAGAGAGAGAATAGCTGAAGCAGAGGAGAAGACCAGAAATATTTTTCATGTAGTAGAGGCTACACTGCTCTGGATTCATATGGTTCTTTCTGAAAGGGAATGCATTAGATAACATTTGTTAATATTCCTGAGGGGAGACATTAAGATGGTGGAGGAAGAAGATGTGGAGCTCACTTCCCCCAACAAACACATCAAAAATATATCTACCTGTGGAACAATTCTCAATGAAAGTTAACTGGAAACTGGCAGAAGGATTCCTGTACAACCAAAGCTGTAAGAAAGATAAACATGAAGTCAAGTAGGAAGGGAAAGAAAGCAATAAGGTCGAGACCTGTGCCCCTAGGAAGGGACTCAGAGGAAAAAAGAAATTACACAGGTGGATACCTGCCCTGGAAAGTGAGCGGTTAAGCCACAAATTGGGCACCCCTGTTCTGGGGTCATATGCAGAGGAGACAAGCCCCCTTGGATGGTTGGAGGACTGTTGGGATAAATAGAATTGCTGTGGGAAACCTGGACTTGTGAGGAGTATGCTCACTGGCTATCCCCCAGACAGTGCAGAGAGAGGTCTGCTCTAGCAGCTGCTGGATTTCCAAGGACCACCTCACTGTATATCCCAGCCCAAGCTGAGCAAATACTCCAGTTCTGCTCACTCCATGCCACAGTGCAGCACTGGATCTGGGGAAGTCATAACTGGGGAAGACACTCGACCTTGTGATACAGAGGCAACCTGGTCCCAGGGTGGGACCTGGGGGGGGGGGGTGGAGACAACCATTATTGGTGCTTACTTAAACAGCACTCCAGAAGCTGCCCAGATCTCTGATGGCAGCTTCCCCACCACAGTTCAATTCTTGACACACAACGACAGTCTATGTGGGCCCTGGCCAACCCTGTGGAGCAGTTCCACAGCTAGGAGGGGGACTCAGAGGCTGGGGATAATGATTGAGTGAGGGATAAAGGGGACTTGCAACTGAGGCTGAGTTTGAGTGGAGACACAGTCACCTAAACAGGCAGCACATCAGACCTCTGTCCGTGAATGGGCCCCACTTGTTTTAGCACTCCCCTCTACTGAGGCAAGGGTCCCAGCACAGGGAAAGTGAAAAACACACAAAGAGAGAAGAACCTCTTCAGGCAAGACCTTCAGGGTTTCTGCTCCAGGAACTTGGGATCAGACTCTGTCCTCAACAGGGCAGTGATGAACAATTAGCAGAGAGGAAGTGCTGCCTAACACCCTCTAGCACTTCCATCTCCAGCCCCACCACCTACCAAGGTGAGAGCTGCCAGCACAACCTCAGGAAAGATGTGATTTGCATCTATGTCAGATCCAGTTCTCTCTACAAAAGCATTGGACACATAGTCTGTATAGAGACACTCTTACATAAGAACACCCCTTCATGACTGCAATAGGTAAATTCACCTAAATTCATAAAGACAGAGAAAGTTAAGCAAAATGAAAAGGAAACAAAACTACTCTGAATTGAAAGAGCAAGGGAAAAACCCTGAAAAAAATGGAACAGAAAAAAACAATTTACCAGATAAATAATTCATTGGTAATAAATATTGGTAATAAAAATGTTAACTGAATTAGGGAAAAAATTTATGTAAACAGTGAACATCTTAACAAGGAACTAGAAAGTATTTTTTAAAAGGCCTATTCAGAAATAAATAATTCAAAGCTGAAATAAAAAATACACTAGAAGAAATGAATAGAAGACAAAGTGATATAGAAGAATGCAAAAATGATCTGGAAGATGGAATAACCAATCAGAACAGCAGAAAGAAAAACACATTTTAAAAAAATGAAACTAATTTAAGGGATCTTTGGGAGAACATTAAGATACTAATATTCTCATTATTGGGTTCCTAGAAGGAGAAGAGAGAGGGAAGGGAATTGGAAATGTATTTCAGAAGATTATGGTTGAAAAATTCCCAAACCTGAAGAAGGAAACATATCCAGGAACAGGAAGCACAGAGGGTCCAAAACAAGAAAAATGCAAACAAATCCAAACCAAGTAGTATCATAACTAAAATGACAAAAATTAAAGTTAAAGAGAGAATTATAAAGGAAGCAAGAGAAAAACAAAGAGTCATATACAATGGAAACCCCCATAAGGCTGATTTCTCTGCATAAATTTTGCAGGGCAGAAGGGAGTAGCATAATGTTTAAAGTGCTGAAAGGGAAAAACATGCAACCTAGGATATTCAACCCAGCCAGATTATCATTTAGAATAGAAGGAAGATAAAGAAATTCTCAGAAAAGCTAAAAATAAAGGAGTTCATCAATGCTAAAGCTACTCTAAAAAAATGTTGAAGGGTCTTATCTAAGTGGAAAAGGAGTAAGAATCTATAAGAAAGGGAAAACCCAACTAGGAAAGAAAAATATAGAGTAAGGACTAAGGATCAACCACTTAAATAAGCCAGTCTGCAGACTAAAAGAGAAAAATTGTTAAAGCAACTATAACTACAATAAACAGATAGGGATAAACATGAAGATGTAAAATATGACATCAAAAACACAAAATGTGTGGGAGGGGAGTAAAAATGTACATCTTTTAGAATGTGTTTGAACTTGAATGAATACCAGTTTAAAACAAGTCAATATAATTATGGGTCAGCATATATGAATCTCATGGCAATCACAAATCAAAAACCTACAATAAAGCTAAAAAGAAGGGAAGACAAGCATACTACTAAAGAAAATCATCAAACCACAAGGGAAGAAACAAGAATAGACAAACAGAGAAGAACTACACAAACAACCAGAAAACAAGTAATAAAATGGCTGTAAGTACATACTTATCAATAATTACTTTAAATGTCAATGGACTAAAGCTCCAATCAAAATAAAAATAGAGTGACTAATTGGATAAAAAAAACCAAGAACCTTTTAATATGCTACCTACAAGAAACTCACTTCAGGGTTAAAGGTAAAAGAGACTGAAATGAGGGGATGGGAAAAGATATTTCATGCAAATGGAAATGGTAAGAAAATGGGAGTAACAACACTCAAATCACACAAAATAGACTTTAAAACAAAGGCTATCAAAAATGATAAAGAAGGCATTATAAAATGATAAAGAAGAGGATATAACACTCATTAACATACATGCACCCAACACAAGATCACCCAACTATATAAAGCAAATACTACCAGACATAAATGGAGAAATTGATAATAATATGATAATAGTAGGGGACTTTAACACCTCACTTACATTAATGGACAGATCACCCAGACAGAAGATCAATAAAGCAACAATGGACTTAAGTGACACAATAGACTGGTTGGACTTAACAGATATTTATATGACATTAGATCCAAAAACTGCAGAATACACATCTTTACAAAGTACACATGGAAATTCCTCCAGGATAGAGCAAATGGTAAGCCATGAAACAAGTATCAACAAACTTAAAAAATAGAAATTATAACAAACTTTTTTTCTGACCATAGAAGTGTGAAACTAGAAATTAATTACAGAAATGAAAATGGGAAAACACAAACTTGTGGAGAGTAAATAACATGCTACTAAAAAACTGTGGGTCAATGAAGAAATCAAAGAAGAAATCAAAAAATTCTCAAGACAAATGAAAATGGAAACATAGTACTCCAAATTCTGTAGGATGCAGGAAAAAAAGCAGTTCTAAGAGGGAAATTTATAGTGATATAGACCTTCTTCAAGAAACAAGAAAAATCTGAAATAAACAACCTAACTTCCACCTAAAGGAATTAGAAAAAGATCAAACAAAGCACAAAGTCAGCAGAATGAAGGAAATAATAAAGATCAGAGAGGAAATAAATAAAATAGAGATCAAAAGAAAAATAGAAAATATTAATAAAATTTTATCTTTTTTTTTTTGCAAAGATAAACAGAATTGATAAGTCTTTAGCCAGGCCCACCAAGAAAGAAAAGGAGAGGACCCAAATAAACAAAATAAGAAATGAAAGAGGAGAAAGAACAACAAATATCACAGAGATACAAAGAAAAAAAAAAAAATAAGGGAATACTATAAATAGTTATATACCAGCAAATTGGATAACTAGAGGAAATCACAAATTTCTAGAAACATACAACCTTCTAGGGCTGAATCTGGAAGAAATATTCAATCTGAATTGACTGATCACTAATAGCGAAACTGAATTTGTAATAATTAAAAAAAAAAAAAAAAAAAAAAAACTCTGAGCGAACAAAAGTCCATTACCTGATGGCTTCACTGGGGAATTCTACCAAACATATAAAGAAGAACTAATACCTACCCTTCTCAAACTATTCCAAAAAACTGAACAGGAGAGAACACTCCCAAAATCATTCAATGAGGCCACCATTACCCTGATACCAAAACCAAAGACAGTACAAAAAAAAAATTAAAGGCCAACAACTTTGGTGAATATAGATGCAAAAATCCTCAACAAAATATTAGCAAACTGAATCCAACAATATATAAAAAGGATCATATATCATGATCAAGTTGGATTTATTCCAGGGATGCAAGGCTGGTTCAAAGTTCACAAATCAATGTAATACACCACATTAACAAAAGGAAAGACAAAACAATATGATCATCTCAATAGATGCAGAAAAAGCTTTTGAGAAAATTCAACATCCATTCATGATAAAAACTCTCATCAAAGTTGGTACAGAGAGAACATATCTCAACATAATAAAGGTCATTTATGACAAACTCATAGCTAACATAATACTCAATGGTAAAAAGCTTGAAAGTCTTCCACCTAAATTCAGGAACAAGGTAAGGATGACCACTTTTGGCACATTTATTTAAAATAGTATTGGAAGTCCTAGCCATAGCAATCAGACAGGAAAAAGAAATAAAATGCATCCAAATTGGAAGAGAAAGAGGTAAAACTCACTATTTGTAGATGACATGATACTTTATATAGAAAACCCTAAAGTTTCCACCCAAAAACTATTAAAATGAATAAGTGAATTCAGCAATGTTGCAGGATACAAGATTTATATACAGAAATCTGCTGTTTTTCTAAACACTAATAATGAACTATTAGGAAGAGAAAGTAAAAAAAAATCCATTTTAAAATCACATCAAAAAGAATAAAATACCTAGAAATAAACTTAACCAAGGACATGAAAGATCTATACTCTGAAGTCTATAAAACACTGATGAAAGAAATTAAAGATGATACGAAGATATGGAACGATAACCCATGCTCTTAGATTGGAAAAATTAATATTGTTAAAATGGCCAGACTACCCAAAGCAATCTACAGATGTAATACACTCCCTGTAAAACATCCATGATTTTTTTTTATAGAACTAAAATAAATAATCCTAAAATTCATATGGAGCCACAAAAGACCCCAAACTGCCAAAGCAATCTGAGAACAACAGCTAAGCTGGAAAATTAACCCTCCCAGACTTCAAAATATACTACAAAGCTACAGTAATCAAAATTACATGGTACTTGTGAAAAACAGACACACAGATCAATGGAACAGAATAGAGAGCCCAGAAATAAATCCATGTACCCATAGGCAATTAATCTACAACAAAGTAGGTAAGAATGTACAATGGAGAAAAGACTGTCTCTTCTAGAAATGGTGCTTGGAAAACTGGACAACTGCATGTCAGATAATAAGATTAGAACAGTTTCTCAGATCATATACAAAAATCAACTCAAAATAGATTAAAAAGCCTAAATGTAAAACCCTAAACCATAAAACTCCTAGAAGAGGGCATAGGCAGAATACCCCTTGACATAAATAATAGCAAAGTTTTTTTTTGATCTGTCTCCTAAGGCAAAGGAAATAAAAGCAAAAATAAACAATTGTGGTCTAATTAAACTAAAAAACTTTTGCCCAGCAGAGGCAATCATCAACTACATGAATAAACAACATACAGAAGGGAAGAAAATATTTGCAAATGATATGACTGACAAAGATTTAATATATAAATAGCTCATACAACTCAATATCAAAAAACAAATAACCTTATCAAAAAAATGGGGAGAAGATCTGAATAGACAATTTTCCAAGGAAGACATACAGATGGTTAACAGGCACATGAAAAGAAATGCAAAACAAAACAACAATGAGATATCACCTTATACCTATTAGAATGGCTATTATCAAAAAGTCTACAAATAACAAATGTTGGAGAAGATGTGGAGAAAAGGGAGCCCTTGTACACTGTTGGGAATGTAAATTGGTGCAGCCACTATGGAAAACAGTATGGAGATTCCTCAAAAAACTAAAAATAGAACTACCATATGATCCAGCAATTCCACTCCTGGGTATACATCCAGAAAAGGCAAAAACACTAATTTGAAAAGATACATGCACCCCAAGATTCATAGCAACACTATTTATAATAGCCAGGATTTGGAAGAAATCCAAATGTCTATCAACAGACAAATGGATAAAGAAGGTGTGCCATATATATATATATATATATATATATATATATATATAATAGAATTTAACTCTAGCCTTAAATTCTGCCATTTGCAGCAACGTGAATAGGGAATATTTTGCTTAGTGACATAAGTCAGACAGAAAAAGACAAATATTTTATGATATCCCTTGTATGTGGAATCTAAAAAATAATACAAATGAGTGTACATAGTAAAACAGAAACACACTCACGGATATAGAGAACAAACTAGTGTACCAACGGGGAGATGAAAGAGGGGAGGGGCAAAATAGGGGTATGAGATTAAGAGATAAAAACTAATGTGTATAAAATAGACAAGCAATAAGGATATACTCTATAGCACAGGGAATTATAGCCATTATCTTATATTAACTCTTAATGGATTACAATATGTAAAAATCCTGAATCACTATGCTATATGCCTGAAGCTAACATAATATTGTAGATTAACTATACTTCAATAAAAAAAGACTGGGAACAAATTCCTAGCTCAGATTAAATGAAGGAAAATATATCCATGTATGGTAATGTGTTTTCCAACTGTTCTCTCTAATTTAAAACAAAAGCATATAAAGGAAAAAAGTTTAAGTCTAACTTCTCCAGATACTCCTTATTACTTTTCAAAGGTAACTGCTGTTGACAATTTATTGCATATTCTTCCTTGTTTTTTTTCCTATACATGTGTGTAAACATTTTTTAAAAAATATTCTTATGCACACCCTCCCATGGAATTAAAAAAAATAACTCTAGCCTTTAATACACTGTGTTGTATAGCTTGCATTTTCACTTATACTGTGAGCATCTTTCCACTTTAGTACACATATAGGTGACATTTTAAAAATTTATGGACTAGTATTCCATATTATGCATATTCTGTGTGAAGTATTCAACTGCTCATAGATTATTCATATTTTTGAACCAGTGTTTTCTATTGATTTAAGTATATTTTCCCGTTTTTCATTTTTTCTTTCCTGTCAATTCCATAACGAAAGTAATTGTGAGATGCATACATGAGTATATTATTTTAGTAATTTTGAATTTTGAAGGTTTTCTCTTCTCTTCTGCCATTAAAAATTATTGAATGGTTTGATAGTGTGGTAAATACTCTGGTTCATTATTTCCTGTGAAACAAGTGATTTCATTTTATTCTACCATCTTTAACCAACTTAGCTCTTTAATGGGTTTCTTTTCTCCTGCTATATTTTTATGAACCTCAGATTGAATTTCCTGACACAGGTATATGAAACATAGTAAACAGAGACCCTCCTTTTGGAAGAAGTTAGAGTTATAGGGGACTCAGGGAGAAGAAAAATGAAGGTGAGGACTCAGCAAGAACTCAGTAGAAGCCTAGCAGCTATTCTGCCTTCTCAACAGGGAGTACTTTTTTTTCCTCATCATCCCCAACGAGAGAGGCACCAGAAATATTAGGATGATAAATGCTTTGAGGTGCCAATATTACTTTCCTTTGATTAGCACCAAAGATGGGAATGAGGGTTGTCCACGTTGGATCATGGAGGCAGGCAATTTTCCAGTCCCAGGACCTGATGCATGTTGCCTAGGGAGAACAGTGTGCAAGATACATAAGCATATTATTGGATTAATATATTATTTTTCATAATAAAAATTTATGCTTGTAAAAAGCTCAAAGAGATGAAGCTTAAATTAAACTAGATTAAGATCTTCAGGAACTTGGAGCTAGCCCTTTGCTTCTTCTACTACACATGGGCCAGTGATTTAGTCATATGCTTTCTTTATTATTTTATTAATTTCTATGATCCCAAGGAGTGCACCTGAGATAAATGAGCGTCTTATGTCTAGGAGATGTAGCTGCTTTCCTCTCAGGTCTCACTGATGTTGCCAACATGGCCCTCTGCACTTGGGCCAGGTCCTCTGAAGAATTACAAAGATGGAACAAAGGTCTTTCCATGACTCTCACTAGAGGAAACATTTGTCAGTTAATCAACCAGTATTTTTAAAGTGCCTATCACATGCAAGGGGTAGTTTCAAACAGGCAAACCGAAGATGTACAAGATGCCCTGTCTCTACCCTCAGTGGCTTACAGGAGCATAAGGCATAAACATGAAGAAACAGAGCATGCAAACAAAAATGAGAATGTCCATGTAAGTTTATAGATGTGTGCTAACGGGCTCAAAGGGTGGTGAGATCCCTGACAACTGAGCAGAGACAGTTTTCAGAAGAGGTAGACTTGGTATTGGGCTTGAAGGCTGGGTCAGCTTCCTTAGGTGGAGACCATGTTTCTGGAATGACATTTACTTAAGTCCCTTTCTTTTTTGGTATCTATACACTTTGAAACTTCTGAAGATATCAATAATACATGCACATTTAAAAAATTAAATAACAAAAATCTATATATAATAAAATGGGAAAATTGCATTCATCCCATACTTCCCTAAGAAAACCATTAACAATTAAGAATGCAGTCTTCCAAAAATTTCTGTATGTACATAAAAGATTAGGTCCCTCTCCTCAGCCTCCTGCCCATCTTTTCCCCCCACCACACCATACTATTTAGAAACAATATGCTTGAGGTTAAGAGGGGAAATTTTACACTCATCCACTGTTCAGTCCAGTTCTGTATGAGAATTCAAGGAGACAATTAGGAGCATAACTTTTCTCCAGAGGCCTTGTTCCTTCTCTTCTTGAGCTCTCTCAGGGCCTTCAAATTTCCACCTGAAATAAATTTACCCAAATGGTGTAGGCCACCTTTTTGCTGTGGGGAGATTTTGTTCTGAAAGCAAAATTGGCTTAGACAGAAAACCAGGAGAAGAAAACCTGGCTAAGCTTGAGCCAGGCACAATGAGGGAGTAAAGAGCTTTTCAGACTTAGTTAACAACTGACTACACTAGCTGGTGATGAGATCCAGCAAATAGAAGGCTCTCTCCTGTCTCACCAGACAATCACACCTTTTCTGGAGAACATAACAAGGATAGAGAGGATAGAGCAGAGGAAGTGTTTATTTCCATATTGCTCCCTAGAGAGTATAAAGAAGTTTCCTGTCCTCTATGTAGGATGGAGAATGAGGATGGAGAATGAGGGTTTCATCATAACCATGCCAGGGATAGTGAATAAAGGCAGCTGTCATGTGAACCTTTCACTCCCTTCTCTTGGGGAGTAATGACCTTAGGGGAAGGACAAGAAAACAAGGGACGGTCTAATCAACTTGTCAGCTAGACCTCCAGACAAATAGACTGATGATATTTGCTAGGAGGAAGTGACCTTATCGATAGAATGCTATCAACAGGATGTCCCTGGCTAAAGGATTTCCTACTGTTAATAAATCCGGAATGTTTGGGTTTATAAGACATAGTTCCCTGGAGAATATCATGTAAGCTACATAACTCTCTGAGTATGAGATAGAGATGTTTCATAATTTAAAATCTCTCAGCAGAGTGGTAATAACCCATACATTCCCACTTACAGGACTCATCTATTATTCTGTTCCAGAAAGCCTGTGTTCCATGTGGCAAGGAAGAACCCGAAGAGTCGTGGGACATGTCCCAGCATTCAGTATGCTTTCTTTTTTTAATTGGGATAGAGTTGCTTTACAATGTTGTGCTAGTTTCCACTGTGCAGTGAAGTGAATCAGCAATATGCATACATATATCCCCTCTTTTTTGGATTTCCTTCCCATTTAGGTCACTGTGCAGCATTGAGTAGAGTTCCCTGTGCTATACAGCAGGTTCTCATTAGTTACCTGTTTTATACATAGTAGTGTATATATGTCAATCCCAATCTCCCAATTCATCCCACCCCCTCTTCCCCACTTTGGTGTCCATACGTTTGTTCTCTACTTCTGTGTCTCTATTTCTGCTTTGCAAATAGGTTCATCTGTACCATTTTTCTAGATTCCACATATTTGTGTTAATATACAATATTTGTTTTTCTCTTTCTGACTTACTTCACTCTGTATGACACTCTAGGTCCATCCACGTCTCTAAAAATGATCCAATTTCATTTCTTTTAATGGCTGAGTAATATTCAATTGTATATATGTACCACATCTTCTTTATCCATTCATCTGTCAATGGATATTTAGGTTGTTTCCATGTCCTGGCTGTTGTAAATAGTGCTGCAATGAACATTGTGGTGCATGTGTCTTTTTGAATTATGGTTTTCTCAGGGTATATGCCCAGGAGTGGGATTGCTGGGTCATATGGTAGTTCTATTTTTAGTGTTTAAGGAACCTCCGTACTTTTCTCCATAGTGACTGTATCAATTTACATTCCCACCATCAGTGCAAGAGGGTTCCCTTTTCTCCACACCCTCTCCAACATTTATTGTTTGTAGATTTTTTGATGATGGCCATTCTGACCAGTGTGAGGTGATATCTCATTGTAGTTTTAATTTGCATTTCTGTAATAATTAGTGATGTTGAGCACCTTTTCATGTGCTTGTTGGCCATCTGTATGCCTTCTTTGGAGAAATGTCTATTTAGGTCTTCTGCCCATTTTTTGATTGGGTTGTTCTTTTTTTTGATATTGAGCTGCATGAGCTGTTTGTATATTTTGGAGATGAATCCCTTGTCAGTTGCTTCGTTTGCTTTTTTAACTTGTGTATTTTTTGAAATTATAGTAAAGATTGACACTAGGGAATATTTCCGATCCCTGTGAGTCTGATTTGGTAGTCTTATCCTGTGTATCTACTTGGACATATACTTGTGAAACTTTCATTTTTCACTAAACAGTATATACTCTTGGTACTTAGATGTGTTGACCTGTATCATGGATCTCAAGGAGGAATTTCTTAGACATGTAGAATCTCAAAGCTACAGAGTCTTAGACTGAGTTGCAATGAGAGTCCCAGGTGATTTGGATGCACAATAAAGTGTTAGAAACACTGAATTTCATGCTCCTGCTATTGTCGAATTTTTCAGTAGCAAAACTTCTCGGTAGTATCGCTTACTCTAGCTGTATCTAGCCAATTTCTTATGTTCCGTTTCCTTTCCAGCACATTACAATCTGACCTTGGTTTCTTCTTGTCAAATTCATCTAGCTCAAATTTTTAGCATAATTTGACCTAATTAAGTCCCTTTCCATTTTGAATCACTTTCTTCTCTTGCTTTTTGTGCTGGTTCATTTGTCTGCTTTTCCTTCTACTTTTTTGTTTCTATTTTTTCTCACCTTTTTATCTGAAAGGTGTATAAATGTTGCAGTGTCTCTGGGATTAGTCTTGGCTCCTCTTTATTTTCCCTCTATACCTCTCTGGATGGTTTCATTTTGCTATATAGCTTTATAAAACACTTAAATATTGATTTTTCTAATTCATATCTCTAACCTAGACCTCTCCTCTGAACTACAGACAATTTCTTCAACTGTCAGTGTTTACATCTCCATTTGGACTTCTAATCAGCATCCTAATATATTTCAACAAAAATTAATCTCTAAATTACCCCTCTCATCATCCCCACTTACATGGTTTTAGCCCAATATTCCTTAACCCAGTTAGTGGCAACAATATAATCCACCCAGTTAATTGCCATTGTATCATTGAAACCCCCTTTACCTGAACCCCCACATTCATTTCACTAACAATGTTGAGTCAGTTTCATTCCCAAAATGTATCTCAGATCCGTTATTTTTCTCCATTATCTCAGCTACCGTCCAACTGAGGCCACCACAGCTCTCATATGAACCACCACAGAAATTTCCTAAGTAGTTTCCCTGATTCCAGGACAATAATTTATTACCTGTACTAGTCATGGTAAAACTATGTTCTAAAACTGTAAATTGGATATGTCACTCTCCTGCTAATAATTCATCAGTGGCTTCACTTTGAACAAAATCCAGATTCCTTTTATGCCTTACAGGATTCTACATGACCTGACCTCTGCCTGCCTCTCAGACCCCATGTTCTACTAATTTCCCTGGATCAACAACCTCCAACTTCCTGGAGCCCTCTCTGTTCTCCAGGAACACCACATTTACTCCTATCTCAAGGCCTTTGAGTTTCTTGTTTCTTCTTGCAGGGAATGTTTCCTACTCCTCTATCTACCAACAAACACAAAATCACAGACATACATATCTACATATGAATATGTGTATGTAGATATAGGCACACATGGATACAGAGACAAACACATATACAGACACTCAAAAAGATGCAGACATATACACAGATACATGGACACACACACACACACACACACACATGCACACACAGAGATACCCCTTGTCTTTGTAGAATCAGCTTCTTACCATACAGATCTCATTTCCAATATCAAATCCTTGGAGATGTTATCTTTGACAGCCTAGATCTAAAAATTTTTCAGTTGATTTGCTTGGCTTTGCTAGGAAGAAAATGATTCATCAACAAATAAGGACAATTTAGCTTCTTCTAATATTCATATAGTATTTCACTTTTAAAATCTAAATCTTCTAGCTGAGATCTCCAGAAAAAATTATTGAGTAATTGTGGTGATATTTCTGTTACTGATTTTATTTTATTTTTGCAAAACATGATATTTTGCTGTTCCTTTCTGACAGATACAATTTCATAAGTCCAGAAAGCATTCTTTTAATGCTATCTTACTAAGAATTTTATTTGGAATAAAAACTAAATTTTATTAAACAATTTCTGGACATATATGGAAGTTATAGTTTTTCTTCTTTATTATGTGTTTCCTAATTTCAGAACATCTTTATATTCTTGCATCTGGATTCAGTTTTCTTTATCAGACTTGCCAGAATGTTGCATTTTTTAATGGTGTTTTTAGAGAGCTTACTTTTGGTTTTACTTATTGAATCACTTGGTTTTGTTGTTTTCTATTTTATTAATTTCCGATGTTATCTCAATTCCTTCATCCATTTGCTTTCTTTATGTTTATTCTATTGTTCTTTAACTTTTATGAGTTGCATTCTCAATTACTTTATACTCATTCTTGTTTTCTAACAAACAAAATGCTATAACATCTACATTGGACATTCTTTTGGCTGAATCCTGTAAGTGCATTCATGAAGTATTCTTATCATTCTTTTTGAATAATTGGTGATTTCAATTTATGGTTAAAATACAATTTGTTATTGCTACATCATCAAATTTATTAAGTGAGTTGCTTTTTCTCCAAGTTGATATTTGTCAGTTGACCCAAAACACCCAAATATCTCCCACTTCTTAAATAGAAAACTTCTCAGCTGTGGCCTGGGGATAGGACACAGCTGCCAGACACTGGACAAGACTGGTTTGTGCAGAATGTCTCTCACGAGTTACCTATGATTTTTTCAGCTCTTACTTCCATTCTCAGAAATTGCTGACTATGATTCCTCACCCCCTTTATTGTCTTTGTGGAAATCAATACTCATTTCATTGCCCAAATTGGGTTGTGGGATTATGAAATTTACCTTATTTCACCATCTGCTTTAGATGCTTTAGAAATTTTGTAATGTTTCTATTCTCTCTCTCTCTATATATATATATATATCTATATAACATTATATAATGTTCCTATTATATACTTAAATTTCTCAGTTTGTAAGAATTATCCTCTCTTGCTCTCTTATTTTCTAGCTTTCCCTGTCCTCTTTCTCTTTTTCAGCCAAAGAGTACCTCTCCTTTTGCATTTTGTCTTTGATGTGTTTTATTTGAAAATATTGAAAAATATGAAAAGTAAAAATAACTTGTAAGGAGGAAGTGAAACTATCCATTTCATGTCACCAAGCAAATTTTCTAAAAATAATCACTACTAATATATTGGTGTGTATTTTTTCCAATTTTTCCCTAGATGTCTGTTGTCATAAGTATATATGAATAACTTTATATAGGAGTTTAAAAAACATAAAACCAGGTTATTCTATGCATGTTTACCTGATAGTCTGCTTTTTTCACTTAATGAATTACAAATGCTGTGGTTTTACTTTTAATTAAATCTTTCTTTTGTCATTTCTAATTTGGGCAGAGAGCAGAAATACAACCATGAGTTCACTTACTACCCAGAGTGAGAAACTCTCTTCCTCACTTCCCTCAAGGCTATCTGTGTCTCTTTTTTTTTTTTAGGAAATTCTTTTTTGGGGGGGGCTCCGTTGGGTCTTCATTGCCACATGGGCTTTCTTTAGTTGTAGCGAGAGGGGGCTACTCTTCGTTGCAGTGCATGGGCTTCTCATTGCGGTGGCTTCTCTTGTTGCAGAGCACTGTCTCTAGGCGCGCGAGCTTCAGTAGTTGTAGCTCGCGGACTCTAGAACGCAGGCTCAGTAGTTGTGGCGCACAGGCTTAGTTGCTCAGTGGCATGTGGGATTTTCCCGGACCAGGGCTCGAACCCATGTCCCCTGCATTGGCAGGCGGATTCTTAACCACTGCACCACCAGGGAAGCCCTATCTGTGTCTCTTTTTGACAATGAAATATGTTCCAAGACCTTCCAATAGTTGCTAACTACAATCACATAAATCTACAAGAAAAACCTTTCAGGGAGCTCGGCTCAGTGCTCTGTGATGACCTATATGGGTGGGATGGGGGGGATGGGAGGGAGGTCCAAGAGGTAGGGGATATATGTACACATATAACAGGTTCACTTCATTGTACAGCAGAAACTAACACAACATTGTAAAGCAATTATACTCCAATAAAAAAGTAGCTAAAAAAAAATTAAATGTAACTTATATGTGATTAGGAGTAAAGAGCTGAAGGCAAAGGACTTTTTATCATCCCTCCAATCTAAAGACTGACAGTTACATTCATTTGCTTGGGAATTCTTTAAAGTGAGGTTTCAGAAAATGACAAATACCTTGATCATTTAATCTTATGATGAATCTTTCCTTAGAGAAACTTGTTGAACTTCTAAGTGAAAAGTTAATTTAAGATTTTTGTATCTAACAATAAAAAAGTGAAATTGACATACTTTTTTTCCCAAATTTTTGTCTTGTTTTTGTTTTTAATATGAATCAGGGTTAAAATGACCCATAAATTAATTAAGATATTTATTTTTCTAGATTTTAGAACACTTTGTGAAATTCATACATTTTTTTTTTACATTAGAGGTTGTTAGAAGTCAAAAATATAACCTTGTATTGTGGTCTTTTATTGTGGGGAAGAGGGATTTCTGACTTGGATGTCCATGTATTGAATGATCATTTACCTGTTTCTGGGTCTTCTATATTCAGTGTTGTTTGTACTTACATTTTCAAATTTTATTATAAATTTGTTTAAAGTAATTAAGAATTTAAAAAATCTCCACTATGTTTGTGGTCTATACCTTTTTCATTGCTAATATTGTTAATCCTTGACTTCCCTCTTAATCAGTCGTACCTGAGGCTTGATATATTTTATTAACCTTTTCATAGAAAAAGGATTTTGGTTTTGGCTGATCCTTTTTTATTTTTTATATTTCAGTAATTTAAAAACATTTCCTTATTAATTTTTATTTCCTTTTAATCTCATGTGATTTTATTCAACTTTCAAACCAAATTGTTTGGTGTATACTTTTAAATATTAAAAATATCTTACTTGGGCTATAACTTTTACTCCTTAGCCACATTTCATCTTTTAATATATAATATTTTCATTATGATTATTGATCAGTGCTATATTTTTAATTTTTACTTCTAAATGCATAGGTTTCTTTGAGCTATATATTTTGTTATTGCCTTTTTTATTTCCAGTGATAACATCCCTAGTGCTTATTTTATCTTATAGCTGGAAGTTTGTACCTTTGATCACCTTTGTCATCATACAAAGATATTACATTATTATTGACTATATTCCCCACATTGTATATTTTATTCCTGTGACTCATTTATTTGATAACTCAGAGTTTGTACCTCTTAGTTTCCCTCATCTATTTCACTCATCCCCATACTCACATCCCTCTGGCAACCACTGTTTATTCTCTGTGTTTATGACTCTGTTTCTGTTTTGTTTTGTTAGTTCATTTTTTTGTGTTTTAGATTCCACATATAAGTGAAATCTTTCTTTGTATTTATCTTTTTCAATCTGAATTATTTCACTTAGCATAATACTCCCCAGCTCCATCCATTTTGTCACAAATAGTAAGATTTCATTCTTTTTTTATGGTTGAGTAATATTTCATTGTACATATATACCACATCTTCTTAGTCCATTCATCTATTGATGGAGACTTTGGTTGCTTCCATATCTTGGTTATTATAAATAATGGTGTAATAAATATATGGTGCATATATAGTTTTGATTTAGTGTTTTCACTTTCTTTGGATAAATACCCAGGAGTGGAATTGCTGGATCATATGATAGTTCTATTTTTAATTTTTTCTGAGGAACCTCCATACTTTTGTCCATAGTGGCTGCACCAATTTATATTCCCACCAACAGTGCACAAGAGTCCTGTTTTCTCCACATCTTCACTAACATTTATTACTTGTTATCTTTTTGATAACAGCCATTCTGACCTGTGTGAAGTGATATTTCATTGTGGTTTTGATTTGCATTTCCCTGATGATTAGTGTCTCACTATATTCATCATTTCAGATATTGTTATTGACTTTCAGCTATATTACATTGTGATCAGAGAATATGGAATTTGTTGAGACTTCTGTGGCTTAATTAAAACAGGGACAATGTTTATAAATATCCTCATACATATTTCAAAAAATGTGTTTCTTTATTGGTGACAAGTTTTACTATTTAGCTATTAGATTGACCTCTAATTTTTTCCTTTCTTTTTAAATTGAAATATAATTGACATATAGCATTGAATTTGTTTTAAGCGTATATTCTTATTTAGTGTTTTATTTTATGATTTATAAATTTCAAAATCTCCCACAGTGATAATTAATTTCTTTCTTTATGTTTTAGTTTTCTATATGTAATAAAATGTTACAGTTGAAGAGTTGATTAGGCATAAAAGAGTTGCAAAGTGTCAATTCTAAATAACAATATAAGGATTTTCAAAAACAGAGTTCGAGAACCTGTTCTAGGACTTTTGAACTTCCTTACCCACTTCTAGGATCTAAGAGGACTGAGAAAGTGGAGAAGAGGTGAATTTATGAGCAAATATCTTTGGAGAAATCTCAGAGTTCTCTCCCATCTCTGATGTGAGTCAGGTGGAAAGGTTCTTGTCCCCTTAGTTCAAATCTGTAATTTTGGTTCAGTAATTTTGAACCACATTCTCAGCTGTTGAGTGACAACAAATACAGATGCTTGAGGAAGATCAAGTGAACTGTTGTGTGAGATATGTCTCCTATCTGGAAAACTTAAGACAGTGAAAGTGTGATGTCTAGCTGTTTGAGGGAACAGCCAGGAAAGTGAAATCATGCATAAGATTGACCAGCTCTCCCTAGGAGATGCAAGGAAAGTTTACTGAGGACAAAAGCGACAAGATTAAATGAGTCTGAGTTGGGGATGAAGACATCCACCAGGTCCAATAAACACAATGGAAATGAGGTGAAGTACCAGACGCCTAGTGGCTGGGGGAACTTTGAGGAGATACGTGAGAATTTTTCTATGCCCTTAACTCACTTCCTTCCTTAGACCTCCAGAGTATAGCCTTTGTTGGAAGCAACAGTAGCTACTAAAAAGAGGAAAAAATGAACAAAATTAGTGATAAATGGCAACAAATGAAACAGATTAAGCAGTATTAAAATAATTATTAGCAAATTCATATAGCAGAGACAGTAGTAAGAACCTGGAGAAGATTCAGAGGTAATAAGAAAAAGATCAATATGAAGAAGAAAGAAGGAAGAAAAGGAGCTATTATTTATTAAAAACTGAGTACATTACACATACAAATTTTAAAAATTATTTATATTATAGTTGATTAACAATGTTGTACAAATTTCAGGTGTACAGCAAAGTGATTCAGTTATACATATATGTGTATCTATTCATTATTAATTTCTTTTTCCATGTAGGTTATTGCAGAATATTGAACAGAGTTCCCTGTGATATACAATAGGTCCCTGTTGGTTACCCATTTTAAATATAGCAGTGTGTCTATGTCAATCCCAAATCCTAATCTATCCCTCCCCCCTCATCCTTCCCCCCTCATCCTTCCCCCTTGGTAACCATAAGTTCGTTCTTTAAGTCTGTGAGTTTGTTTCTGTTTTGTAAATAAGTTCACTTGTATCATATTTTTGAGATTCTGCATATGAGCAATATCATATGATATTTGTCTTTGTCTGACTTACTTCACTTAGTATGATAATCTCCTGGTCCATCCATGTTGCTGCAAATGGCATTATTTCATTCTTTTTTAATGGCTGAGTAATATTCCATTGTATATATGTACCAAATCTTCTTTATCCATTCCTCTGTTGATGAACATTTAGGTTGCTTCCATGTCTTGGCTATTAGAAACAGTGCTGCAATGAACATTGAGGTGCATGTATCCATTCAAACCATGGTTTTCTCCAGATATATGCCCAGGAGTGGGATTGCTGGATCATATGATAGCTTTATCTTTAGTTTATTAAGGAAGCTCCATACTGTTCTCCATAGTGGCTGTACCAATTTATATTCCCACCAACAGTGTAGGAGGATTCTCTTTTCTATACACCTAATCCAGCATTTATCATTTGTAGATTATATGATCATGGCCATTCTGACCGTAGTAAGGTGATGCATCATTGTGACTTTGATTTGCATTTTTCTAATAATTAGTGATGTTGAGCTTCTTTTCATATGTTTTTTAGCCATCTGTATGTCTTCTTTGGAGAAATGTCTATTTAGGTCTTCTGCCCATTTTTTGATTGGGTTTTTTGGTTTTTTGATATTGAGCTGCATGAGCTGATGTAAATTTTGGAGATTAATCCCTTGTCAGTCTCAAAATTTGCAAATATTTTCTCCAATTCTGTGGGTTGTCTTTTTGTTTTGTTTATGGTTTCCTTTGCTGTGAAAAATCTTTTAAGTTTCATTAGGTCCCATTTGTTTATTTTGTTTTTATTTCCATTACTCTAGGAAGTGGCTCAAAAATGATTGCTGTGATTTATGTCAGAGAGTGTTCAGCCTATGTTTTTCTCTAAGAGTTTTATAGTATCCAGTCTTGCATTTAGGTCTTTAATCAATTTTGAGTTTGTTTATGTGTATGGTATTAAAGAAGGTTCTAATTTCATTTTTTTACATGTAGCTGTCCAGTTTTCCCAGCACTATTTATTGAAGAGACTGTCTTTCAACTATTGTATAATCTTGCCTCCTTTGTTGTAGATTAATTGACCACAGGCGTGTGGGTTTATCTCTGGGCTCTCTATCCTGTTCCATTGATCTGTTTTTGTGCCAGTATCATACTGTGTTGATGACTGTAGCTTTGTAGTATAGTCCGAAGCCAGGGAGCCTGATTCCTCCAGCTGTTTTTCTTTCTCAAGATTGCTTTGGCTATTTGGGGTCTTTTGTGTCTCCATACAAATTTTAAGATTTTTTTTTTGTTCTACTTCTGTGAAAAATACCGTTGGAAATTTGATAGGGATTGCAACAAATCTGTAGATTGCTTTGGATTGTAGAGTCATTTTCACAATATCATTTCTTCCAATCCAAGAACATGGTATGTCTCTCCATCTGTGTGTGTCATCTTTGATTTCTTTCATTGGTATCTTATAGTTTTCTAAGTACAGGTCTTTTGCCTCCTTAAGTAGGTTTATTCCTAGGTATTTTATTATTTTTGATGTGATGATAAATGCGATTGTTTCCTTAATTTCTTTTTCGTTTCTTTTGTTGTTAGTGTATAGAAATGTAATAGATGTCTGTGTGCTCATATTGTACCCTGTAACATTACCGAATTCATTGATGAGCTCTAGTAGTTTTCTGGTAGCATCTTTAGGATTTTCTGCATATATTATCATGTCATCTGCATACAGTGACAGTTTTATGCCTTCTTTTCCAATCTGCATTCCCTTTATATCTTTTTCTCTGTTTGTCCTGGCAAAGACTTCCAATAATGTGTTGAGTAGAAGTGGAGAGTGTGGACATCCTTGTCTAGTTCCTGATTGTAGAGGAAATGCTTTCAGCTTTTCCACATTGAGTATGAGGCTAGATGTAGGTTTGTCATATATGGTATTTATTATGTTGATGTATGTTCCCTCTATGTCCACTTTTTGGAGACTATTTATCATAAATTGGTGTTAAACTTTGTCAGAAGATTTTTCTGCATCTATTGAGATGGTCATATGGTTTTTATTCTTCAGTTTGTTGTCATATGTATCACATTGATTGCTTTGCAGATATTGAAAAATCCTTGCATCCCTGGGATAAATTCCACTTGACCATGATAATCCTTTTAATTTGTTTTTGGATTTGGTTTGCTACTATTTTGTTGAGTATTTTTTCCTCTATGTTTCCTCTATGTATTAGTGATATTGGCCTGCAATTTTCTTCTTTTGTGGTATCTTTGCCTGGTTCTAGTATCAGGGTGAAGGTCACTCATAGAGTGAGTTTGGGTGTGTTCCTTCCTTGGCAATTTTTCATAATAGTTTCAGACGGATAGGTGTTAACTCTTCTTTAAAACTTTGATAGAGTTTGCCTGTGAAGCCATCTGGTCCTGGGTTTTGTTTGTTGGGAGTTTTTTAATCACAGTTTCAATTTCAGTACTTGTGATTGATCTTTTCATATTTTCTATTTCTCCTTGGTTTGGTCCAGGGAGATTGTACCTTTCTAAGGATTTATACATTTCTTCCAGGTTGCCCATTTTATTGACATATAGTTGCTTGTGGTAGTCCCTCATGATCCTTTGTACTTCTGTGGTGTCTGTTGTAACTTCTTTTTTTTTTTTTTAATTAATTTATTTATTTTTGCCTGCATTGGGTCTTCATTGCTGCACCTGGGCTTTCTTTAATTCGGAGAGGGGGGGCTGCTCTTCATTGTGGTGTGTTGGCTTCTCATTGCTGTGGCTTCTCTTGTTGTGGAGCATGGGCTCTAGGCTAAAGGGCTTCAGTAGTTGTGGCCCGCAGGCTCAGTCATTGTGGCCTGCAGGCTCTAGAGCGCAGGCTTGGTAGTTGTGGTGCATGGGCTTGGTTGCTCCGCAGCATAGGGGATCTTCCAGGACCAGGGCGTGAACCTGTGTCCCTGCATTGGCAGGCAGAACCTTAACCACTGTGCTACCAGGGAAGTCCAGCTTCTCGTTTTTCACTACTAATTTTATTGAATTGAGCTTTTTCTCTTTATTTCTTGATGTGTCTGGCTAAAGATTTATCAATTTTGTTTATCTTATCAAAGACCCAGCTTTTAGTTTCATTGATCTTTGCTATTGCTTTCTTCATCTCTATTTCATTTATTTCTTTTCTGATCTTTATGATTTTTTTTCCTTCTACTAACTTTGGATTTTGCTTGCTGTTCTTTCTCTAGCTGCTTTAGGTGTGTTGTTTATTTCACATTTTTCTTGTTTCCTGAAGTAAAGATTGTGTTACTATAAACTTCCATCTTAGAACTGCTTTTGCTGTGTCCTGTAGGTTTTGGATCATTGTGCTTTATTTTTCATTTGTCTCAGTATTTTTTTATTTCCTCTTTGATTTCTTCAGTGTTTCATTGTTTGTTTAGTAGCATATTGTTTAGCCTCCACGTGTTTGTGCTTTTACAGTTTTATTGTCCTTGTAGTTGATTTCTAATCTCATAGTGTTTTGGTTGGAAAAGATGCTTGAAATGATTTGTTTTCTTAAATTTACCGAGGCTTGCTTTGTGGCCCAAGATGTGATCAGTCCTGGAGAATGTTCCATGTGCACGTGAGAAGAACATTTATTCTGCTGTTTTTGGATACAATGCTGTATAAATATCAATTAATTCTATCTAGTCTAATGTATCATTTAATGCTTGTGTTTACTTATTGATTTTCTGTCTGGATGATCTGTCCATTGATGAAAACGGGATATTAAAATCCTCCACTATTATTGTGTTACTGTTGATTTCTCCTTTTATGGCTGTTAATATTTGCCTTATATATTGGAGTGCCCCTTTTTTGGGTGCATGTATATTTACAATTGTTATATCTTTTTCTTAGATTGATCCCTTAATCATTATGTAGTGTTTTTCTTTGTCTCTTGTAAGAGTTTTTTTTTTTTTTTTCTTTTTTAAAGTCTATTTTGTCTGATATGAAAATTGCTACTCCAGCTTTCTTTTGATTTCCATTTGCATGGAATACCTTTTCCATCCCCTCACTTTCAGTCTGTATGTGTCCCTAGATCTGAAGTAGTTCTCTTTTAGACAGCGTATATATGGATTTTTTTTTAAATCCATTCAACCTGTCCATGTCTTACGGTTGGAGCATTTAATCTGTTTACCTTTGAGGTAATTATTGATACGTACGTTCTTATTGCCATTCTTTTAATTGTTTGAGTTTTTGTCTTTGTTCTTTTTTCTTCCCTTCATCTTTCATTCTCTTCTCTTTTGATTTCTTGATTAACTTTAGTGTTGTGTTCGGATTCCTTTCTCTTTTTGTATGTGTGTTTATCTATTTTAGATGTTTGATTTGTGGTTACCATGAAGTTTTGCTATACCAGTCTATATATAAACAAAATTTAAGTGGCAGTTCTTTTATTTTCAAATGCATTTCCAATATGCTACATTTGTACTATCTTCTCAAGTTTGCTGGTTTTGATTCATATTTGTGTGTGGATGATTTCCTATTTTTACAGTATGTTTGCCTTTCCTGGTGAGCTTTTCCATTCATAATTTTATTGTTTCTCATTGTGGCCTTTTGTTTTCCACCTAGAGAAGTTCCATTAGCATTTGTTGCAAAGCTGGTCTGGTGGTGCGGAATTCTCTTAGCTTTGCTTGTCTGTAAAGCTTTTGATTTCTCCATTGAATCTGAATGAGACCCTTGCTGGGTAGAGTAAGTTTTTCCCTGTCATCATTTTAAATATATCATGCTGCTCCCTTCTGGCCTGCAGAGTTTCTGCTGAAAAATCTGCTGATAACCTTATGGGAATTCCCTATTATGTTATTTGTTACTTTTCCTTTGTTGATTAATATTTTTTCCTTGTATTTAATTTTTGTTAGTTTGATTAATATATGCCTTGGCATATTCCTCCTTGGGTTTATCCTCCCTGTGGCTCTGCACTTCCTGGACTTGACTGACTGTTTCTTTTCCCAAGTTACGGAAGTTTTCAGCTATTATCTTATTAAATATTATTTCAGGTCCTTTCTCTTTCTCTCCTCCTTCTGGGACCCCTACAATGCAAATGTTGGTGCATTAAATGCACCCCATACAATGCAAATGTTGGTGCATTAAATGTTGTCCCAGAGGTCTGTTAGACTGCCTTCATTTCTTTTCATTCTTTTTTCTTTATTCTGTTCCATGGCAATGATTTCCACCATTCTGTCTTCTAGTTAACTTATCCATTCTTCTGCCTCAGTTATTCTGCAATTGATTCCTTCTAGTGTATTTTTCATTTCATTTATTTTATTATTCATCTCTGTTTGTTTGTTCTTTAGTTCTTCTAGGTCTTAATTAAACATTTCTTTTATCTTCTATGTAGGTCTGTGCCTCCATTCTTTTTGCAAGATCTTGCATCATCTTTATTATCATTACTCTGAATTCCTTTTTGGATAGATTGCCTATCTCTACTTCACTTAGTTGTTCTTCTGGGTATTTATCTTGTTTCTTCAAGAAAAGGGATATATTCCTCTGCCGTCTCATTTTGTCTAAATTTCTGTGATTGTGGTTTCCGTTCCACCGGCTGCAGAGTTGTAGTTCTTCTTGCTTCTGCTGTCTATCTGCTGGTGGATAAGGCTATGTAAGAGGCTTGTGTGGGCCTAATGGTGGGAGGGGCTGATCCTTGCTAACTGTCGGGTGGAGCTGGATCTTGTTCCTCTAGTGGGCAGGGCTGTGTCAAGGGTTGTGTTTACTGGGCTGCTGTTTGCACAGGAAGACTTTAAGCAGCTTGCATACTGATGGGTGTGTCTGAGTTCCTGCCCTGTTGGTTGTTTGGCCTGAGGTGTCCCAGCACTGGGGCCTTGTGGCTGTGGGTGGGACCAGAACTTGGTGAGAAAATGTCAGTCTCCAGGAGGGTTCACGCAAAAGAGTACTCCCCAGAACTATTGCTACTAGTGTCTTTGTACCTGCAATGAGCCACAGCCACCCCTCCATCTGCAGGAGACCCTCTAATACTAGCCCAGTCTAGTAAGTCTGGCCCAGTCTCTTATGAGTTCTTGGTGCACATGAGACCTTGTGTGTGCCCTCCAAGACTTGAGTTTCTGTTTCCCCCAGTCCTGTGGAATTCCTGTGATCAAATCCTGCTGGCCTTCAAAACCAGTTTCTCTGGGAGATTCTCCTCCCATTGCCAGACTCCCAGTCTGGAAAGCCTGATGTGGGGGCTCAGAACTTTCACTCCTGTGAGAGAACATCTGTGATATAATTATTTTACAGTTTGATTTTATCATGATGGCAGGCTCCCCATTGTCTCGTTGTGGCCTCTTCTTTGTTTTTTGACATAGGATATCTTTTTTGGTAGGTACCAGCAGTTTTCTTTTGTTTGTTTGTCTATGGTTGTTCAGCAGTTAGTTGTGATTTTGGTGTTTTTGTAAGAAGAGGTGAGCTTATGTCCTTCTGTTCCACGAACTTGTCTCCATCTCCAGGTTTACTTTTTTAAAACAAACGATTTTGCTGCTAAGGGGTTGAAGGCTCTTGTTTTAGGAGAATGGATTAGAGCAGGCTAAAACTCAGAGAGGACAGTGTTGAAACTCAACATCAGCTTCTTGTAGCACTAGGCTCTGCATACCTTTTCTTCACACCAAGATGGGTTCTCCCTCCATATTACACATATAAATATTGTTGTAAGTGTATTCTTTCATTTAATACTCAGTTTTTCTATCCCAGTTACTATTATATGTAGGAAGCAGAGGCTTACAAACTTTGGAAACATTAGACTTTTATCTAAGCTTAACTACAACAGTTTATTTTGAAGTAACACAGGAATTTGCATAGTAAAAAAGAAAAAAAATATGCAAGATATTGAGGAAGGGAATTTACAAGTATACTCCAAGTAAGTTTAGAAAGGGGACTGAAAGGGAACTGTTTTATTCTTGTTTTTATTTTAATTTTACCAGAAATATAGAATTAACTATGTCCCTCAATAATAACACACTAATATATCATTTCTCCTTGCATAATCTATTTTATATAGTTTTCTTTGTTTAATTTTCACCTTCAGCTCTCATGCTCAACTCCTTTCATGGTTCCTCTTCCCATAGACTGTTAGATTTTAAGTTAGTCTTTCCAATCCCCCTTTTACATAATTATTTGCATTTGTTTCAATCTGTGAAAAATTTAATAGTATTAAGTGCATTTTAAAAATAAGTTAATGGTCCTGGCACAGGCATCCTTCAAAGAAGCTTCAAGTGTGGGGGACCAGCCTCACCCACCAGGGTGTCCACAGCAGTTGTACCTAAGCCTCACAGCCAGCTGCCCTGGGGACCAAACACACCCACCAGAGTGCCAAATCAATTGTAGTCCAACCACAATAGAAGAGCACATGCTGCTCACAGAGGGGATATCCCTGGAACACTTGATTCTGGTGACTGGCAGGATTGCATCACTGGGCCCCACAGGACACCTTTCACATGAGACTACTCTTCAAAGACCTTGAAACATAGCTGATATACCTAATATACAGAAATTAACACAAGAATTATTCAAAAATGAAGAGAAAAAGGAACACCTTCCAAATGAAAGAATACAACAAAACCTCTGGAAATAACTAAACAAAACAGAGACAAACAATTTACCAGATTAAGGATTTAAAGGAATAGTCATAAAGATGGTCACAAAACTCAGGAGAAGAATGCATGAACTCAATTCACACACCAGCCCTAGAATCTCTCAGACCTTAGAGCCAGCTGTGCCAGGACTTAGACCTGCTCACCAGTGATCAGCAGCCTCTGAATTAGGCAGTGTCTGGCAACCAACCAGGTAGGGGCCAGCCATACCCATCAGCACACCATGGTAGTTAGTCTTTCTACAACAGAAGGGCCCATGCAGGCCACATCATAGGGGATATAACTAGAGCATATAGCTCTGGTGAACAGAGAGGAGTGTGATGCTGGGGCACATAAGATACCTTCTACATAAGCCCCCTTTTCTGAGATCAGGAAACATAACCAACCTAACATACATAGAGATGAAAAAGAGACTCAGGCAAAATGAGGCAACAGAGGAACATTTTGAGATAAAGGAACAAGATAAAGCCCCAGTAGAAAATCTAAGGGAAATGGAGATAACAATCTATCCAAGGTAATGGATAAAGATAATGACCGTAAAGATGTTCAATGAACTGACCATAAAGATGTTCAATGAACTAAGGAGAAGAATGAATGAACACAGTGCAAAGTTTAAAAAGGAGTTAGAAAGTATAAGGAGAAGCTAACAGAGCTGAATACTACAATAACTGAAATAAAAAATACACTATATGGAATCAATAATAAATTAGGTAATACAGATAAATGGATCAGTGAACTGGTACACAAGGTAATGGAAATCACTCAAACTGAACAACAGGAAAAAGGTATTTAAAAAAATGAAGACAGTTTAAGAGACCACTGGGACAACATCAAGTGTTGTCAGGTGCAATATTTTCATTATGGGGATGCAAGAATGAAAAGAGAGAGTGAAAGCTACAGAGAACTTATTTAAAGACATAAAGTTGAAAAATTCGCTAACCTGGGAAAAGAAACAGACATCCAAGTCTGGGAAGCACAGAGAGACTAAAACAAGATCAGCCTAAAGAGGTCAGCACCTAGACACACTGTAATTAAAATAGCAAAAATTTAAGATTAAGAGAGTATATTAAAAGTTCCAAAAAGAAAAGCAAGTAGTTATGTACAGGAGAACTCCCATAAGACTATGAACTGACATTTCAGCAAACTCTGCAGGACAGAAAGGAATGGCACAATATATTTAAAATAATAATAAGAAAAAAACCTACAACCAAGAATATGCAGTAAGGCTATCATTCATATTTGAAAGAGAGATAAAGAGTTTTACATAAAAAAGCTAAAAGAGTTCAGAACCATTAAACTGGCTTTACATGAAATGTTAAAAAGACATCTCTAAGTGGAAAAGAAAAGACCAGAACTAGAAATAAGAAAATTACAAAAGGAAAAATCTCACTGGTAAAGGCAAGTATACAGCAAAGTTCAACCACTTATAAAACTAGTAGGAAAGATAAAAGCCAAGTAGTAAAATCATCTATATTCACAATAAGTAGTTAAGGAATACACAAAACAAAAAGATGTAAATATGATGTCAAAAATTAAATGTAAGAGTGGGATTAAAAATTAAGTTTGTTAAAATGTGTTTGAACTTTAGAAATCAGTGACTTAAAATAATCATGTATATATACAGATTGCTATATACAAACCTCATGGTAACCACAAACCAAAAATCTATAATAGACACACACACATAAAAGAGAAAAGAATTCAAACATAACAGTAAAGATCGTAATCAAATCACAAAGGAAGAGAGCAAAAGAAGAAGAAAAAACAAAAAAGAACTACAAAAACAATCCTAAAACAATTAACAAAATGGCAATAATTGCATACCCATGAATAATTACTTTAAATATAAACAGACTAAATGTGCCAACAAAAAGACATTCATGAGTCTCGCACCTGCACCTGGGAACTAGGAAGGGCCCTCATCAGTGCTGGCTTTCTTGTGCCCACAGCCGCCAGATACCATGTGAGCCCTGTTCTCACTGGGACTCCTGTGACCCCGGCCACTGCTGTCTCTGCACCCTTTCCTTGCCAGGCCAGACTTGTGTGCTCCAAGGCAGCCTCAGGAGCAGACACCTGTGGGTGTCCCACACACAGAGGTGGGGCTGAAGCCACAGCTGACCACCAGGGGCTATGCAACCAAGGAAGAAAAGCTGAAATCTCTCCTTGCAGCTGTGCAAACTGCAAATTGACACCCTCATGACCAGCTTTGTAAACTCAATAGCTACTGAACATCTGAATGGACAACAAGTGCTCCCACAGTGGGTCTAGCTTTAGCAGCTGTAGACTTTGTGGTAACATACATGTGGGGGTTGGGCCAGGCCAGATTCTGAGATACCTCAATATCACCCACAGTGGGTCCAGATCCATGATTACTGCAATCCTAGGACCTGACTGCAGTGGATCTATGCTGGTGGCCTGGTGAAAACAACATCTGAGAGACACCAGGGTCAATTGTTGGCATACCCACAGTTAAGTTTGGGTTGAGAGCAGTGTAATCTGATAGCTCTCTCAACAGATGAAAGGTGACACAACAGAGCACATCCACAGGTGAACAGCTCAAGAATAGGAATACTCAGTGGCTTCTCTACCAGTGGGAGCGCTCCAATCCCATGTACCTCACACAACAGATCAGAAACACAGTGAAGAAACAGATCTGGGGACCTCTACTACAACAACTAGGGAGCAGAACACACCTCTGACAGTGACAACCACAGAGCAAAAGGGAGGCCCTGCTCAATATCCAGTGCAGGCTCTGGTCACAGCATCAGTCACACCTCTTATAAAAGGGATAATGGCCTGCATACACTGAGGAAAGAGATGGCAGATATCTATACTAAAAACAGCTCTTGCACCAAAAAATGTTAAACACACCGAGACTACACAGAGAGACGCTCCCACATAAAAATAGCCCTCCAAGACAGTCTGAGAGTCTGGCATTGATGGAAGAACCCCGAGAGCATTTAGCCTTCAAGGTCAGCATGGGTTGAGTGCAGGAGCTCCACAGGACAGGGGGAAATAGAGACTCCACTCTTGGAGGACACAAAGGTTTCATGTGCACTGGGACCCAGCAGAAAGCAGTACATCCATAGGAACCCGGACTACTCCTACTTATGGGTCTTGGAGGGTGTCCTGAGGAGGCAAAGTTCAACTATAGCTCACTGTGATGACAAGGGCACTGGGAGTGTAAGTCCCAGGCAATATTGATCAGGGTGAGCTCTCCTAGAGATCCACATTTTGGCACCAAGACCCAGCCCTACCCAACAACCTGCAGTCTCCAGTGTTGGAAAGACTCAGACCAAACAGCCACCAAGATAGCAACACTGCCTCATCCAGCAGAAGATAGGCTGCCTAAAGGTGTACACAATTCACAGACAACAAAAAACACACCCTTTGATGTGGCCCTGCCCATCAGAGGGACAAGACCCAGCTCCACCAAACAGAGGGCAGGCACAAGTCCCTCCCACCAGGAACCCTGCACAAGTACCTGGTCCAAACTCACCCACCAGGGGGCAGATGCCAGAAGCAAGAGGAACTGCAATCCTGTAGCCTGTGGAAAGGAGACCACAAACACAGTAAAAAGATAAAATGAGATGACAAAAAATATGTTGCAAAAGAAGGATCAAGATAAAAACCCACAGGAACAAATAAATGAAGAGAAGATAGTCAATCTACTTGAAAAACTATTCAGAGTAATGATAATAAATTCAGACTTAAAAAAATGCACAACATGAGAGTTGTGAGTTAAGTTTTATTTGAGGCAAAATGAGGACTATAGCCTTAGAGACAGCATTTCAGATAACTCTGAGAAACTGCTTGAAAGAGGTAGGGGGGAAGGTCAGCATATATGTGATTTTAGTGGAGATGGAGTACATGCAATCAAACACATATTTTTTGCAGAAGGTCTCATGAGGGTTTCTGCTAGTCATGAGGAGCAGACGTCACCATGAAGGAATTTAATGCTTTTCTAGATATGAGGAGATGCAAGAATTGGGTGCATAAAATCAGCTCCTGAAAATATCTATCTGAAGACATGTTCTGCCAGTTTTTCTCAGAGCACAGGGTGCCTCATTCCTGATCTCCACCCTGAATTCCTTCCAGGGGGTGTCGAAAGTCAGCATCTGCATTGGCACAAAATTTAATCCTTGTATAGTTAGATGGCAAGTGCCCATGGCAAGTGCCAATTTGTAGTTGACATAAAGATGATCAAAAGTCTCCAAAAAATAAAGGAGGCACAGATTGAGAAGGTACAAAAAACGTTTAAAAAGGAACTACAAGATTTAAAGAACAAACAAATGGAGATGAACAATACAATAACTGAAATTTAAAAATACACTAAAAGGAATCAATAACAGAATAACTGAGGCAGAAGAACAGATAAGTGAGCGGGAAGACAAAGTGGTGGAAATCGCTGCCACAGAAGAGAATAAAAAAAAAAAAAAGGATGAAAAGAAATGAGGACAGTCTCAGAGACAACTGGGACAATATTAAAACACACCACCATTCACATTATAGGGGTCCCAGAAGGCAAAGAGAAAGAGAAAGGGCCTGAAAAATATTTGAAGATATTAAAACTGAAAACTTCCCTAACATGAGAAAGGAAACACTCCAGTCCAGGACGCACAGACAATCCCACACAGGATGAACCCAAGGAGGAACATGATGAGACACATATTAATAAAACTGATAAAAATTAAAGACAGTGAAAAAATATAAAAGCAACAAAGGAAAAGCAACAAATAACATACAAAGGGACCCCATAAGGCTATCAGCTGATTTTTCAGCAGAAACTGCAGGTCAGAAGGAAGAGGCATGATATATTTAAAGTGATGAAAGGGAAAAATCTACAAACAAGATTACCGTGGAAGGCTCTCATTCAGCTTCAAGAGAGAAATCAAAACTTTATAGACAAGCAAAAACTAAGAGAACTCAGCACTACCAAACCAGCTTTACAACACAAGTGAAGAGAACAAAAGAGGAAGGGAAGAAAAAAGACCTACAAAAAAACCCCAATACAATTAAGAAAATGGCAATAGGAACATACATATCAATAACTACCTGAAGTGTAAATGGATTAAATGCTCCAACCAAAAGACATAGACTAGCTGAATGGATACAAAAACAAGACCTGTAGATATGCTGTCTACAAGAGACCCACTTCAGACCTAGGGACATACGCAGACTGAAAGTGAGGGGATGGAAAAAGATATTCCATGCAAATGGAAATCAAAAGAAAACTGGAGTACCAATTCTCATATCAGACAAAATAGACTTTAAAATAAAGACTATTACAAGAGACAAAGAAGGACACTACATAATGTCCTTCAAGGGATCAATCCAAGAAGAAGATATAACAATTGTAAATAGATATGCATCCAACATAGGAGCACCTCAATACGTAAGGTAAATGCTAACAGCCATAAAAGGGGAAATCGACAGTAACACAATAATAGTGGGGGATTTTAACACCCTACTTTCATCAATGGACAGATCATACAGAAAATAATAAGGAAACACAAGCCTTAAATGACACATTAGACCAGAAAGACTTTATTGATAACTATAGGACATTCCATGTGAAAGCAGCAGAATACACTTTTTTCTCAAGGGCACCTGGAACATTCTCCAAGATAGATCACATCTAGGGCCACAAATTAAGCCTTGGTATATTTCAGAAAATGGAAATTATATCAAGCATATTTTCTGACCACAGGGCTATGAGATTAGAAATCAATTGCAGAAAAAAAAGCTTTAAAAACCAGAAACATATGGAGGCTAAACAGTATGTTACTAAACACCAGTGGATCACTGAAGAAATTAAAGATGAGGTCAAAAAATACCTAAACACAAATGACCATGAAATCATGATGATCCAAAACCTATGGGATACAGCAAGAGCAGTACTAAGAGGGAAGTTTTTAGCAATGCAATCTTACCTCAGGGAATATGAAAATGTTCTAATAAACAACCTAACCTTACAACTAAAGCAAATAGAGAAAGAACAAACAAAACCAATAGGTAATAGAAGAAAAGAAATCATAAAGAACAGAGCAGAAAAAAATGAAATAGAAATGAAGAAAAGAATAGCTATGATCAATGAAATGAAAAGCTGGTTCTTTGAGAAGATAAACAAAATTGATACACCTTTGGCCAGACTCATCAAGAAAAACAGGGAGAGGACTCAAATCAATCAAATTAGAAATGATAAAGGAGAAGTTACAATGGACACACAGAAATACAAAGGATCATAAAAGACTGGTACAACCAAATATACACAAATAAAATGGACAACCTAGAAGAAATGGGGAAATTCTTAGAAAGGTACAACTTTCCTAGACTAAACCATGAAGTATAGAAAATTGGAACAGAGTAAACACAAGTACTGAAAATGAAACTGTGATTAAAAAATTTCCAACAAACAAAAGTCCAGAACAAGATGGCTTCACAGGTGAATTCTATTAAACCTTTAGAGAAGAGTTGACACCATTCCTTCTCAAAGTATTCCAAACAATTATAGAGGAAGGAACACTCCCAAGCTCACTCCAAAAGTCCACCAGTACCCTGATACCAATAGCAGACAAAGATATCACACAAAAACAAAAATTACAGGTCAATATCACTGATGAAGGTAGATACAAAAATCCTCAACAAAATACTAGCAAACCAAATCCAACAACACATTAAAAGGACCATACACCATTATGAAGTTGGATTTATCCCAGGTATGCAAGGATTCTTCAACGTATGTAAATCAAACAATGTGATACTCCACATTAAGAAACTGAAGAGTAAAAAGGATATGTTTTGTTTGTTTGTTTTTGGATTCCATATATATGTGTTAGCATATGCTATTTGTTTTTCTCTTTCTAACTTACTTCACTCTGTATGACAGACTCTAACTCCATCCACCTCAGTACAAATAACTCAATTTCATTTCTTTTTATCGCTGAGTAATATTCCATTGTATATATGTGCCACATCTTCTTTATCCATGCATCTGTAGATGGACACTTAGGTTGCTTCCATGTCCTGGCTATTGTAAATAGAGCTGCAGTGAATATTTTGGTACATGATTCTTTTTGAATTATGGATTTCTCAGGGTATATGTCCAGTAGTGAGATTGCTGAGTCATATGGTAATTCTATTTTTAGTTTTTAAAGGAACCTCCATACTGCTCTCCATAGTGGCTGTATCAATTTACATTCCCACCAACGATGCAAGAAACTTCCCTTTTCTCCACACTCTCTCCAGAAATTATTGTTTGTAGATATTTTGATGATAGCCATTCTGACCAGTATGAGATGGTTATAAAGCAGAAACTAACACACCATTGTAAAACAATTATACTCCAATAAAGATGTTAAAAAAAAAAAAGGGTATGGTCATCTCTATAGATGCAGAAAAAGCTTTTGACAATATTCAACACCGATTTATGATAAAAACCTCCAGAAAGTGGGCATAGAGGGAACATACCTCAATATAATAAAGGCCATATATGACAAACACACAGCAAACATCATTCTCAGTGGTGAAAAACTGAAAGCATTTCCTCTAAGATCAGGAACAAGATAAGGCTGTCCACTGTCTCCACTTTTATTCAACATAGTTTTGGAAGTCCTAGCCACAGCAATCTGAGATGAAAAAGAAATAAAATGAATCCAAATTGGAAAAAAAAGAATTTAAACTGTTACTGTTTGCAGATGATATGATACTATATATAGAAAATCCTAAAGATCCTACCAGAAAACTACTAGACCTCATCAATGAATTTGTTAAAGTTGCAGGATACAAAGTTAATACACAGAGATATCTTGCATTCCTATACACTACAACGAAAGACCAAAAAGAGAATTTAAGGAAACAATCCCATTTACCATTGCACAAAAAAGTATAAAATACCTAAGAATAAACGTACCTAAGGAAGCAAAAGACCTGTACTCTGAAAACTAAAAGATATTGATGAAAGAAATAAAAGAACACAAACAGATGGAGAGATATGACATGTTCTTGGATTGGAAGAATCAATACTGTCAAAATGACAATACTATCCAAAGTAATCTACAGATTCATTGCAATCCCTATCAAATTACCAATGGCATTTTTCACAGAATTAAAACAAAATATTTTACAATTTGTATGGAAACATAAAAGATGCCAAATAGTCAAAGCAATCTTGAGAAAGAAAAACGGAGCTGTATCTATTTACAATAGCCAGGACATGGAAGCAACCTAAGTGTCCATCAACAGATGAATTGATAAAGAAGATGTGGCACATATATACAATGTAATATTACTCAGCCATAAAAAGGAACAAAATTGAGTTATTTGTAGTGAGGTGGATGGACCTAGAGTCTGTCATACAGAGTGAAGTAAGTCAGAAAGAGAAAACACAAATACCATATGCTAACACATATATATGGAATCTAAAAAAAAAAAAATGTTATGAAGAACCTAGGGGCAGGATGGGAATAGACGCAGACCTACTAGAGAATGGACTTGAGGACATGGGGAGGGGGAAGGGTAAGCTGGGACAAAGTGAGAGAGTGGCGTGGACATACATACACTACCAAATGTAAAATCAATAGCTAGTGGGAAGCAGCCGCATAGCACAGGGAGATCAGCTCGGTGCTTTGTGACCACCTAGAGAGGTGGGATAGGGAGGGTGGGAGGGAGGGAGATGCAAGAGGGAAGAGATATGGAGATATAGGTATATGTATAGCTGATTCACTTTGTTATAAAGCAGAAACTAACACACCACTGTAAAGAAATTATACTCCAATAAAGATGTTAAAAAAAAAAAAAGGAGCTGGAGGAATCAGGCTCCCTGACTTCAGGCTATATTACAAAGCTACAGTAATCAAAACAGTATGGTACAAAAATAGAAATATAGATCAGTGGCTAGAAATAGGATAGAAAGACCAGAGATAAATCCATGCATCTATGGCCACTTAATCTATGACAAAGGAGGCAAGAATATACAATGGAGACAAGTAAGTCTCTTCAATGTGTGGTGCTGGGAAAACTGGATAGCTACATGTAAAAGAATGAAATTAAAACACACCTTAACACCATACTTAAAAATAAACTCAAATTGGATTAAAGACCTAAATGTAAGACTGGATACTATAAAACTCTTAGAAGAAAACAAAGGCAGAACACTCTCTGACATAAATCGCAGAAAGAGATCCACCTCCTAGAGTAATGAAAATAAAAACAAAATTAAACAAATGGGACCCAGTGAAACTTAAAAGCTTTTGCACAGCAAAGGGAACCATAAACAAAATGAAAAGACAATCCTCAGAATGGGAGAAAATATTTGGAAACAAAGTGATCAACAAGGGATTAATCAACATATACAAACAACTCATGCAGCTCAATATCATAAAAACCAACAACCCAATCAAAACAATGGGTGGAAGATCTAAATAGACATTTCTCCAAAAAAGACATTCAAATGGACAAGAGGCACATGAAATGATCTCAACATCACTAACTATCAGAGAAATGCAAATCAAAACTAAAATAATGTGTCACCTCACATCAGTCAGAATGACCATCATCAAACCTCTACAAACATGGAGAAAGCCATAATTCTAAAAGATACATGTACCTAAATATTCTTTGCAGCACCATTTACACCAGCCAAGACATGGAAGCAACTTAAATGTCCATCAACATAGGAACAGATAAAGAAGACATGGTACATGTATACAATTGAATATTACTCAGCCATAACAAAGAATGAAATAAAGCTATTTGCAGCAAAATGGATAAAGCTAGAGATTGTCATACTGAGTGAAGTAAGTCAGACATAGAATGACAAATATCATATGATATTGCTTATATGTGGAATCTAAAAAAATCATACAAATGAGCCTTTTGACAAAACAGAAATAGAGTCACAGATGTAAGAAACTAACTTATGGTTACCAAGGGGGAAAGGATGTGAGGAGAGATAAATTGAGAGATTTGTATTGACATATACTTACTACTATATATGAAACATCTAACTAATAAGAATCCACAGTATAGCACAGGAAACTCTATTCAATAATCTGTCATGACCTATATGGGAATAGAATCTAAAAAAGAGTGGTTATGTATATATATGTAAAACTAATTCACTTTGCGGTACAGCAGAACCTAACACAACATTGTGAATCAACTATGCTGCAATAAAAATTGCAGGTGGGGCTGAAACCACAGTTGAGCCCCAGGGGCTGTGTGACTAAAGAAGAAGAGCTGAAATTCCTCCTCACAGCTGCACAAACCACGAAATTACACCTCTGCCTATGGCTTCCTAAATTCAGCATCTGCAGAATGTCCAAATGGACAACAAGCACTCCTGCAGCTGAGATAGGTCTGGCTTTAGCAGCTGCGGGCTTTGTGGGCACATACACATGGTGGTTGGGCCAGATGTCTGAGTTGCCTCCATAACTCCCACAACGGGTCCAGGTGCACAACTACTAGTCTTGGGACCTGACCTCAGTGGATCTGCACTGGTGGCCTGGTGAAAACAATGCCTGAAAGACACCAGTACCAATTGCCAGCATACCCACATTTAAGGTGGGACCAAGAGCAATGTTAACAACAGTGTACTTTGTGAGCCCATGCAATGGCTAAAAGCGGACACAACAGAGCACATTCACAGGTGAACAACTCCAGAGGAGGAATACCCAGTGGATTCCCTTCCAGTTGGGTGTGCTCCAATCCCGTCTACCTCACACCACAGATCAGAAATGCAGCTAAGAAACAGATGTGGGGGCCTCTACTCCAATAACTAAGGAGCAGACCCCACACTTGACAGGGCAGTAGCAATCACACGGCAAAGGGGAGGCCTTGCTCAATATCCAGGGCAGGCTCTGAGCATCACAACACCAGTCAAACCTTCTATCAAGGGGATAATGGCACAAGCCTCTAGACCAACCTCACCCACCAGGGAGCAGACACCAACAGCAAGAGAAATTGTGATCCTGTAGCCTGCAGAAAGGAGACCACAAACACAGAAAATCTGATAAAATGAGGTGACAAAGGAATATGTTGCAGACAAAGAAGCAAGATAAAAACCTACAATAACAACTAAATGAAGAGGAGATAGGCAATGTACCTTAAAATGTATTCAGAGTAATGATAGTAAAAATGATCCAAGATCTTGGAAGAAGAATGGAGGCACGAATTGAGAAGACACAAGAAATGTTTAATGAAGACCAGGATGAAGTAAAGAACAAACAATCAGAGATGAACATACAATAACTAAAAAGGAAAAATACACTAGAAGAAAACAACAGCAAAATAACTGAGGTAGAAGAATGGATAAGTGAGCTAGAAGACAGAATGGTGGAAATCACTGCTGTGAAACAGAATAAAGAAAAAAACATGAAAAGAAATGAGGACGGCCTCAGACATCTCTGGGACAACATGAAACACCTCAACATTTGAATTATAGGGGTACCAGAAGGAGAAGAAAAAGAGAAAGAGCCTGAGAAAATGTTTGAAGAAATTATAGTAAAAAAATTTCCAAACATGGGAAAGGAAATAGAAACCCAAGTCCAGGAAGTGCAGAGAGTCCCATACAGGATAAACCCAAGGAGAAACAAGCTGAGACACATATTAATCAAAGTAGCAAAAATTAAATACAAAAAACATTGTTTTAAGCAACAAGAGAAAAGAACAAATAACATGATAGGGAATCTCCATAAGGTTATCAGCTCATTTTTCAGCAGAAACTCTGCAGGCCAGAAGGGAGTGGCATGATATATTTAAAGTGATGAAAGGGAAAAAACCTACAACCAAGATTACTCTACCCAGCAAGGCACTCATTCAGATTGAACAGAGAAATCAAAAGTTTTACAAACAAGCAAAAACAAAGAGAATTCAGCAGTACCAAACCAGCTTTACAACTAATACTAAAGGAACTTCTCTAGGAAAGGGAAATGGGAAATACAAACAAAAAAATCTACAATAGATACACACACAAAAAAGAAAAAGTAACCCAAACACAACACTAAAGATGCTCATCAAACCACAAGAGAAGAGAACAAAAGAGAAACGGAAGAAAAAAGATCTACAAAAAACCCTAAAACAATTAAGAAAATAGCAATAAAAATATCAACATACATGTTGATAATTACTTTAAATGTAAACGGATTAAATGCTCCAACCAAAAGACATAGGCTGGCTGAATGGATACAAAAACAAGACCTGCATAAATGCTGTCTACAAGAGTCCCACTTCAGACCTAGGGTCACATACAAACTAAAAGTGAAGGGATCAAAAAAGGTATTCCATGCAAATGGAAATCAAAAGAAAGCTGGTGTAGCAATTCTCATATCAGACAAAATAGACTTTAAAATAAAGATTATTACAAGAGACAAAGAAGGACACTACATAATGATCAAGGGATCGAACCAAGAAGAAGATATAGCAATTGTAAATATTTATGCACCCAACATAGGAGCACCTCAATACATAAGGCAAATACTAACAGCCATAGAAGGGGAAATTGACAGTAACACAATCATAGTAGGGGATTTTAATCCACTCTCACCAATGGACAGATCATCCAAAATGAAAATAAATAAGGAAACACAGGCTTTAAATGATACATTGAACTAGATGGACTTAATTGATATTTATAGGACATTCCAACCAAAAACAACAGAATACACATTTTTCTCAAGTGCTCATGGAACATTCTCCAGGATAGATCATATCTTGGGTCACAAGTCAAGCCTTGGTAAATTTAAGAAAATTGAAATTGTATCAAGCACCTTTTCCAAACACAATGCTATGAGACTAGATATCAATTACAGGAAAAGATCTGTAAAAAATACAAACACATGGAGGCTACACAATACACTACTTAATAACCAAGAGATCACTGAAGAAATCAAAGAGGAAATCAAAAAAATACCTAGAAACAAATGACAATGAAAACATTACGACCCAAAACCTATGGGATGCAGCAAAAGCAGTTCTAAGAGAGAAGTTTAGAGCAATACAATCCTACCTTAAGAAACAGGAAACATCCTAAGTAAACAACCTAACCTTGCACCTAAAGCAACTAGAGAAAGAAGAACAAAATGACCCCAAAGTTAGCAGAAGGAAAGAAATCATGAAGATCAGATCAGAAATAAGTGAAAGAGAAATGAAGGAAGCGATAGCAAAGATCAATAAAACTACAAGCTGGTTCTTTGAGAAGATAAACAAAACTGATAAACCATTAACCAGACTCATCAACAAAAAAATGGAGAAGACTCAAATCAATGGAATTAGAAATGAAAAAGGAGAAATAACAATTGACACTGAAGAAATACAAAGGATCATGAGAGATTACTACAAGCAACTATATGCCAATAAAATGGACAACATGGAAGAAATGGACAGATTCTTAGAAATGCACAACCTGCTGAGACTGAACCAGGAAGAAATAGAAAATATGAACAGACAAATCACAAGCACTGAAATTGAAACTGTGATTTAAAATCTTCCAACAAACAAAAGCCCAGGACCAGATGGCTTCACAGGCGAATTCTATCAAACATTAAGAGAAGAGCTAACACCTATCCTTCTCAAACTCTTCCAAAATATAGCAGAGGGAGGAACACTCCCAAACTCATTCTACGAGGCCACCATCACCCTGATACCAAAAACAGACAAAGAGGTCACAAAGAAAGAAAACTATAGGCCAATATCACTGATGAACATACATGCAAAAATCCTCAACAAAATACTAGCAAAGAGAATCCAACAGCACATTAAAAGGATCATACACCATGATCAAGTGGGGTTTATTCCAGGAATGCAAGGATTCTTCAACATACGCAAATCAATTAATGTGATACACCATATTAACAAATTGAAGGAGAAAAAACATATGATCATCTCAATAGATGCAGAGAAAGCTTTTGACAAAATTCAACACCAATTTATGATAAAAATCCTGCAGAAAGCAGGCATAGAGGGAAGTTTCCTCAACATAATAAAGGCCGTAAATGACAAACCCCCAGCCAACATCATCCTCAATGGTGAAAAACTGAAACCATTTCCACTAAGATCAGGAACAAGACAAGGTTGCCCACTCTCAGCACTATTATTCAACATAGTTTTGGAAGTGTTAGCCACAGCAATCAGAGAAGAAAAAGCAATAAAAGGAATCCAAATTGGAAAAGAAGAAGTAAAGCTGTCACTGTTTGCAGATGACATGATACTACACATAGAGAATCCTAAAGATGCTACCAGAAAATTACTAGAGCTAATCCATGAATTTGGTAAAGTAACAGGATACAATATTAATGAACAGAAATCTCTGGCATTCCTATACACTAATGATGAAAAATCTGAAAGTGAAATTAAGAAAACACTCTCATTTACTATTGCAACAAAAAGAATAAAATATCTAGGAATAAACCTACCTAAGGAGACAAAAGACCTGTATGCAGAAAACTATAAGACACTGATGAAAGAAATTAAAGATGATACAAATAGATGGAGAGATATACCATATTCTTGGATTGGAAGAATCAACATTGTGAAAATGACGATATTACCCAAAGCAATCTACAGATTCAACACAATCACTATCAACCTACCGCTGGCATTTTTCACAGAACTAGAAGAAGAAATTTCACAATTTGTATGGAAACACAAAAGACCCCAAATACCCAAAGCAATCTTGAGAACGAAAAATGGAGCTGGAGGATTCAGGCTCCCTGACTTCAGACTATACTACAAAGCTACAGTAATCAAGACAGTATGGTACTGGCACAAAAACAGAAATATAGATCAATGGAACAGGATAGAAAGCCCAGAGATAAGCCCATGCAGATATGGACATCTTATCTTTGATAAAGGAGGCAAGCATATACAGTGGAGAAAAGACAGCCTCTTCAATAAGTGGTGCTGGGAAAACTGGACAGCTGCATGTAATAGAATGAAATTAGAACACTCCCTAACACCATACACAAAAATAAACTCAAAATGGATTAAAGACCTAAATGTAAGGCCAGATGCTATCAAACTCTTAGAGGAAAACATAGGCAGAACATTCTATGACATAAATCACAGCAAGATCCTTTTTCACCCACCTTCTAGAGCAATGGAAATAAAAACAAAAATAAACAAATGGGTCCTAATGAAACTTAAAAGCTTTTGCACAGCAAAGGAAACCATAAGCAAGACCAAAAGACAATCCTCAGAATGGGAGAAAATATTTGCAAATGAGGTAACTGACAAAGGATTAATCTCCAAAATTTACAAGCAGCTCATGCAGCTCAATAACAAAAAAACAAACAACCCAATCCAAAAATGGACAGCAGACCTAAATAGACATTTCTCCAAAGAAGGTATATAGATTGCCAACAAACACATGAAAGAATGCTCAACATCATTAATCATTAGAGAAATGCAAATCAAAACTACAATGAGATATCATCTCACACCAGTCAGAATTGTTATCATCAAAAAATCTAGAAACAATAAATGTTGGAGAGCGTGTGGAGAAGAGGGACGACTCTTGCACTGTTGGTGGGAATGTAAATTGATACAGCCACTATGGAGAACAGTATGGAGGTTCCTTAAAAAACTAAAAATAGAATTACCATACGACCCAGCAATCCCACTACTGGGCATATACCCTGAGAAAACCATAATTCAAAAAGAGTCATGTACCAAAATATTCATTGCAGCTCTCTTTACAATAGCCAGGACATGGAAGCAACATAAGTGTCTATCTACAGATGCATGGATAAAGAAGATGTGGCACATATATACAATGGAATATTACTCAGCCATAAAGAGAAACGAAACTGAGTTATCTGTAGTGAGGTGGATAGAGTTAGAGTCTGTCATAAGGGAGGGTGGGAGGGAGAGAGACGCAATAGGGAAGGGATATGGGAACATATGTAAATGCATAACTGATTCACTTTGTTATAAAGCAGAAACTACCACTCCATTGTAAAGCAATTATACTCCAATAAAGATGTTAAAAAAAAAAAAAAAGTGAGTGAATCAAAAAAGGTATTCCATGCAATTGGAAATCAAAAGAAAGCTGGAGTAGCAATACTGATATCAAACAAAATACACTTTAAAATAAAGACTTTTATAAAAAAAAGGAATGACACTACATAATGATCGAGGAATTAATCCAAGAAGAAGTTATAATTATTGTAAATATATATGCATCCGACATAGGAGCACCTCAGTACAGATGGCAAATGCTAACAGCCATAAAAGGGGAAATTGACAGTAACACAATAATAGTGAAGGACTTTAACACCCCACTTTCATCAATGGACAGATTATACAGACAAAAATTAATAAGGAAACACAAGCCTTAAATGACACATTAGAACAGAAAGACTTTATTGATAACTATAGACATTCCATGTGAAAGCAGCAGAATACGCTTTTTTCTCAAGGGCACCTGGAACATTCTCCAGGGTAGATTACATCTGGGGCCAAACATCAAGCCTCAGTAAATATAACAAAATGGAAATCATATCAAGCATCTTTTCTGATTACAAAGCTATGAGATTAGAAATCAATTTCAGGAAAAAAAACTGTAAAAAACACAAACACATGAAAGCTAAACACTATGTTATTAAATAACCAATGGATCACTGAAGAAATCAAAGAGGAAATCAAAAAGTACCCAGAGACAAATGACAATGAAAACACCACGATCCAAAACCTATGGGACACATCAAAAGCAGTTCTACGAGGGAAGTTTATAGGAATAAAATCTTACCTCAAGAAATAAGAAGAATCTCAAATAAACAACCTAACTTTACAACTAAAGCAACTAGAGAAAGAAGAACAACCAGAACCCAAAATTAGTAGAAGGAAAGAAATCATAAAGAACAGAGAAGAAACAAATGGACTAGAAACAAAGAACATAATAGAAAATATCAATTAGACTAAAAGCTGCTTTTTTGAAAAGATAAACAAAATTGATGAACTTTTAGCCAGACTCATCAAGAAAAAAGGGAAAGGACTCAAATCAATAAAATTAGAAATGGAAAAGGAGAAGTTACAACTGTCAACACAGAAATACAAAGGATCATAAGAGACTACTACAGGCACCTATACACCAATAAAATGGATAACCTAGAAGAAATGGACAAATTCTTTGAAAGGCACAACATTCCAAGACTGAACCAGGAAGAAATAGAAAATATGAACAGAGCAATCACAAGTACTGAAATTGAAACTGTGATTAAAATCTTTCAACAAGTAAAAATCCAGGACCATAGAACTTCACAGGTGAATTCTATGACACATTTTGAGAAGAATTCACACAATTTTTTCTCAAAACATTCCAAAAAAATTGCAGAGGAAGGAACATTCCCAAGCTCATTCTGTGGGGCCACCATCACTCTTATTCCCAAACTGACAAAGATATCACAAAAAAAGAAAATTACAGGCCAATAACACTGATGAACATAGATGCAAATATCCTCAACAGAATACTAGCAAACTGAATCCAACAACACATTAAAAAGATCGTACACCATGATCAAGTGGGATTTATCCCAGGGATGCAAGGAATTTTCATTATCCACAAATCAATCAGTTTGAGATACCACATGAACAAATTGAGGAATAAGAACCATATGATCATCTCAGTGGATACGGAAAAAGGTTTTGACAAAATTCGACACCCATTTATGATAAAAACACTCCAGAAAGTGGGCATAGAGGGAATCTACCTCAACATGATAAAGGCCATATGTGACAAACTTACAGCAAACATCATTCTCAATGGTGAAAAACTGAAAGCATTTCCTCTAAGTTTAGGACTGAGACAAAGATGTCCACTCTTGTTACTATTATTCAACAAAGTTTTGAAAGTCCTAGCCACAGAAATCAGAGAAGAAAAAGAAATAAAAGGAATCCAAACTGGAAAAGAAGAAGTAAAACTGTCACTGCAGATGACTTGATACTATACATACAAAATCCTGAAGAGGCTACTAGAAAACTACTAGAGCTAATCAATGAATTTGGTAAAGTTGCAGGATACAAAATTAATGAACAGAAATCTCTTGCATTCCTATGCACTAACAACAAAAGTTCAAAAAGAGAAATCAAGGAAACAATCCCATTTACCATCACATAATAAATAATAAAATACCTATGAATAAACCTACCTAAAGATGAAAAAATCCTGTACTTAGAAAACTATAAGATACTGATGAAAGAAATCAAAGATGACACAAACAGATGGAGAGACATACCATGTTGTTGGATTGGAAGAAACGATATTGTGAAAATGATTATACTATCCAAAGCAATCTACAGATTTGTTGCAATCCCTATCAAATTACCAATGGCATTTTTCAGAGAATTAGAACAAAATATTTTACAATTTGTATGGAAACACAAAAGATCTCAAATAGCCAAAGAAATCTTAAGAAAGAAAAACTGAGCTGGAGGAATCAGGCTCCCTGACTTCAGATTATACTACAAAGCTACAGTAATCAAGACAGTATAGTACTGGCACAAACACAGAAATATAGTTCAATGGAACAGGATACAAATTCCAGAGATAAACCCATGCACCTATGGTCACTTAATCTATGACAAAGGAGGCAAGAATATACAATGGAGAAAAAAACGTCTCTTCAATGTGTGGTGTTGGTAAAACTGGACAGCTATATGTAAAAGAATGAAACTAGAACACACCCTAACACCATACACAAAAATAAACTCAAAATGAATTAAAGACCTAAATGTAACACTGGATACAATATAATTCTTAGAGGAAAACATAGGCAGAACACTCTTTGATATAAATCGCAGCAAGATATTTTTTGATCCACCTCTTAGAGTAATAAAATAAAAACAAAAATAAACAGATGGGAACTAATGAAACTTAAGAGCTTTTGAATAGCAAAGGGAACCATAAACAAAATGAAAAGACAACCCTCAGAATGGGAGAAAATATTTGCAAATGAAGCAACCAACAAGGAATTAATCTCCAAAATATATAAACGGTTCATGCAGCTCAGTTTCAAAAAAATGAACAGCCCAGTCAAAAAATGAGCAGAAGATCTAAATAGACATTTCCCCAAAGAAGACATACAGATGACTAAAAAACATATGCGAAGATGCTCAACATCACTATTTATTAGAAAAATGCAAATCAAAACTACAATGAGTTATCACCTTATGCCGGTCAGAATGACCATCATCAAAAAAATCTACAAACAGTAAATGCTGGAGAGGGTGTGGAGAAATGGGAACCATCCTACACTGTGGGAATGTAAATTGGTACAGCCACTATGGAAAATAGTATGGAGGTTCCTTAAAAAACTAAAAATAGAGCTGCCATATGATTCAGCAATCCCACTCCTGGGCATATACCTGGAGAAAACCATAATTCAAAAAGATACACGTACCCCAATGTTCATTGCAGCACTATTTGCAATATCCAGGACAGGACATAGAAACAACCTAAATGTTCATCAACAGAGGAATGGATAAATAATATGTGGCACATATTTACAATGTCATATGAATCAGCCATAAAAAATAATGAAAAAAGGCCATTTGCAGCAACATTGATGGACCTAGATATAGTCATACTGTGTGAAGTAAGTCAGACAGAGAAAGACAGATGTCATCTGATATTGCTTATACATAGAATGTACAAATGAACCTATCTACAAAACAGAAATAAAGTCACAGATGTAGAAAACAAACTTATTGTTACCAGGGTGTAAAGTGGGGGGAGGGATAAATTGGGAGATTGAGATTGACATATCCACTGTACCATATATATAATAGATAATAAGGACCTACCATATAGCACAGGGAACTCTACTTAATTCTCTGTAATGGACTATATGGAACAAGAATCTAAAAAAGAGTGGATATATGTATATGTGTAACTGATTCACTTTGCTGTACACCTGAAACTGACACAATATTGTATATCAACTATACTCCAATAAAAATTTTTAAAAAACAGAAAAAATGGAACAGAAAGACCATAACTAGAATAAGAAAATTATAAAAGAAAAAAATCTCATTGGTAAAGGTAAACATATAGTATAGGTAGTGGATCAGTCAGCTATAAAGCTAGTATAAAGGCAAATACAGTAATGTAGTAAAATCATCTATATCCAAAATAATTTTTTAAGGGATACACAAAATAAATGAATATAAAATATAACATAAAAATGGAGAGGGCAGAGTAAAAATGTAGTGCTTTTAGAATGCACTCAGACTTAAATGAGTATCAACTTAAAATAGACTGCTATATACATAGTTTGTTATATATGAACCTCATGGTAACCAGAACCAAAAACCTATAATAGATACACAAACAATAAAGAGAAAGGAATACAAACATAACACTAAAGAATATTACCAAATCACAACGGAAGAGAACAAGAGAAAAAGAAAGGAACAGAGAACTACAAAAACAACCAGTAAACAATGAAAAAAATAGCAATAAGTGCATACCTATGATTACTTTAAATGTATATGGACTAAATGCTTCAATCAAAAGACACAGAGTGCCTGAATGGATAAAAAAGAAATACCCATATACGTGTTACCTGAAAGAGACTCTCTTCAGATCTAAGGACACACACAGACAGAAAGTGATATTAAACAGCCCAAGTTAGATGAATAGATACAGAAGATATATACATTATATGCATGTATATATGTATATATATATGTATATATATATATAAGGAAATATTAGTCAGCTATAAAAAAGAATGAAATCTTGCCATTTGTGTCAACATGAGTACACCTAGAGGGTATTATGCTAAGTGAAATAAATCAGAGAAAGAGAAATACCATATGATTTCACTTATATGTGGAATCTAAAATCAAGAGAAATAGTAAACAAAACAAAGCAGAAACAGACTCATAAATATAGAGAACAAAGTGGTGGTCACTAGAGGGGATGAGGGTCAGGAGTTGCATAAAATAGGTATAAAGAATTAAGAGGTGCAAACTTCCTGCCATAAGTAGATCACAGGGATGTAAGGTACAGCATTTGGGGTATAGTCAATTATATTTCAATAACGTTGTATGGTGACAGATGGTTATTAGATTTATGTGGTTATCAATTTGTAATGTACATAAATGTTGAATCACTATGTTGCACACCTGAAACTCTTATATGTGTACTATGTTTTAACAAAAAATTAAAAATAAGTAATAGCATTACATTATAAATCTCATTCTCTTTCTTGCTGTTTTTTAGGCTAATTATGGAGCTCTGTCCACACTGCTCTAGAAATATCTCATTCAGTCCTTCTGACTGCTGCACAGTAGTTTAAACCTCCATGATTTTTATCTCCATTTGACAAGGAGGGGCATTGAGGCTGCTTTTCCCTTACTAACCCTTTCTTGGACAGTCCCTGAATATGTTTTGTGTTGTATCTGTGCATTTATATCCATAACTGGAATTGATCATATGTCACACTGTATACACATACTGAATTTCACTAAATACTTTCAGATTTCTCTCTTCAGTGACTACAATAGTGTATTCTCCCATTCTCAGCTCATGAGGGGTCCAGTTTTCCTACATCCTTACCAGCTCTTCATGTTACCTGAATTCCTAATTTTTCAATCAGATGAATGTAAAGTAGTATGTTGTTTTAGTTGACATTTCTTAATTACTAGTGAGGTTAAACAGTTATTGTTTTGTTGTCATTTTTATTCATTTTCTACCGAATTGTCTGTCTTTTTTTTTTTTTTTTTTGATTCATTGCCAGAAATTACTTGTGGCTTTATATATTACTCGGAGGATACAAAATTTATTAAGGGGTTCCAAATCTCTCCTCCAGATAAACTCAAAGTAACATGAGTTGCTACCTAACTTTGTTCTGTTCTAATATAATAATATTATTGAACAATTTATTTCTCTCTATATTTTTTAAAGTTTCCCTTTGGCTGACACTAGTCTGTAACAGGGTTTACTTTGTCATAATTAATTTTTACCAGATGTGCCATGGGACAGATTTTTTTGGGGGGGTGCAATCACCCTAAATTAACACTGAAAACCCAAACACTGAGTGTTCATATTTTTGAAATAGTCTTTTCCAAGGACATTAATCCAAAGAGAAAATATGAAAAAGGATATGCTCTGCTCCTAAGTTCTAATCTTATTTTACTTTCTCCAATATCTTACTAGAATAAAACAGACTTACAACCATACCATGTCAATTCGAATCCTCCAATCTTGCTAATGCACTTTAACAAGAATCCCTCAAAACACTTTTTAGTTTATTTTCCTAAATGTACTAGGCTCCTCCTCCATCTGGCATTGCTGCCACCTGTGAAGTATATATTTCTAGTATGGCTGTTTCAAAGGCATATACTTTGCAGTTGAAGTTCCAGGTCACCTCTGTAGAAGCCTTAACATGTGTGCTTTTCCCTTTCCTTCCATAGATAATTTGGAAAAACGCAATACAGAGTTTCTAGTTCTTGTGATCCTTCAGTTGAGGGGACACCAAGTCCAGAATTTCAGTTTTCTATTTAGATTTTGCTTCTAGTATATTTGAAAATGTGACCTTTTCTCAATGAAGCTTGCTTTGCTTTGGGTTTTATATCCTGTACTTTATATCTTAATGTTCCATAAAATGTCTATAATTAATTAAAGTTCTTGAAAATGGAAATTATTTTTAATAACTCATATATTAGTATAAACCAAATGAAATATCTCTCACATATTAGATGAACCATATGAAATTGCTGCATTGGAGTCAAATGCGTTCAACCGTATGCAATTTCATTCCATATGTTTCCACCTTATATATAAAATAAAATGCATTATTTTGAGTATATGTGGGTTAGAGGGCTTGAATGGCTTACTTACCTGTGTCCACTTAGTAAATAATGCATAAGCACTTACTTGATACCAGGTTTCTGATTCAAGTGCACAATGGGAGCACCTCAGCAAAACTGTAGTTGGACTTAATTAGTAGAATTATTTAAAGCAGCCTAAACTGAATTTATAACTAAAAGCATGGGATGTTGAGGAGCTTAGCTGTACATAAGTATTAATTTATGCTATTTTAAGATAAATAATATATGATATGTTGAAAGAGAGAGAGACAGTTTCTACTGTTATGGCATAGGAGAAAACACAACTAACACTTTAAATTAGAATTTATATTTAAATTATACTCTTCTTTTGAATAACCTTTTCCAATAAAGATAACTGAGTTTTAATTACTATTTGTAAAAAGTCCACCTCAATGCCTGGCATTCTAGATATAAGGCAGCAGAACTGGAGGATTAATTCCAAGTTAATGAGCTCATTTTCTTTTCCTAACTTAGAGAAAAGAGCAATAAATAACAGCTCTATAATAGAAATGGGGAAAACTGTGTAGTCCATAGTATTTTAGAATTGCAAAGCAACTTCAAAGATTATCTAGGTCAGTTCTACCGTCTCTCAGACTGGAAAACTGAGGTTTAATTAACTGTCAAGGCTGGCACAGTAGGAGCAGATCAGAGACAACTAGCCAGGATACTCAATTTACCAATGTTCCTGTTATTAATGAGGATAAAATTCCCACTACATTTTGTATTCTTTAAATAATTCATCTTTGAATGAAAAACATGAACTGGAAGTAGGTATCCTCTCAACCCCTTATTTCAAGGTCTTTATCATTTTCCTCTTCATTGGTTACAACAATAGCATTTCATCTATTCCCCTTGCTTTCAATCTTGCCCTGCTTCAAGCAATTTTCTACATTACCAAAGGAATAATCTTATTAAGACTTGTATTTCTCACATCATTTCCCTGTTTAAACATCTTCAATGGCTTTCAGGAGAAAACAGACTCCTTAGTGTGACATGAAAGTTTCTTTTGTACCAATATCTGCTCTCTGCTATCATTTCATCACTGCTTGATGTTTCTTCCTCAGATACCCAAGCACTTACAGTTCACATATCTACCAACCTCTTCTATATCTTGATACTTCTGCAAAGTCTATCACCCCTGTCTGATGTACGGCTGTATCTTATTTTCATTAACACCATCCTCTCCCCTCCACTCCCAGTACCATTTTCCTGGCCAGGACAAGTCTTACCTAAAACACTCAGTCACAATGTTACTTCTTCCATAATGCCTTCCCCAAGCTGTCCTCCACTTTCCTAGTGCTTTCCAAACACCCTGGGCTTAACTTGACCCCAGCGATTTTGATATTTATTATAATTCTGCACCTTTGACCACCTCCTTCAGAGCTGGGACATCTTTCAGGACTGATTCCAGTGACTGGTACAATGTTTTGTTGGCTCTCTGATCACCATTTGCCATCAAGCATATTACACTTAAACTTCAGGCCCCTCATTTGCATAAACAGTAGGAAGAAACCCTAGACATGTGTTCTTACAGTCACACTCTTTAGTGGAACTTGAAAAAGTAATTTTTGTATTTATTAAAGGAATCCCTCACCTCCAATTTTGTATACCTCAGGCCCCACAAAACCTGAAACAGCCTGATAAGATAATAAATGACAATGGAATGAATGAATAGGTATACTTTCAACAATGTATTAGCTCCATATTTCAAAAGTGTGTCACTTTATGCTAATATACTTTTCAGATTTGTTGCCTCATCTCTTAAAATAAGAGAATGATACATAGTCTCTGCCATATTCCAGGCCAATTATGATAATAAAACTCTTAAGTACAAGAGTGGAATCAGTGCAGAGCACAGTCCAGTCTTGCTTGGAGAGTTTTGGGTTGGAGTCCCAGCTGAACAAGTGGTTGTCACTGAAAAGTGGTTTTAGGGCACTTCCCTTGGAGTCACTGTGGCTGGTCCCTTATTGTCATAAGGAACTGTAGAGAAGGCAGAGAACTGACTTGCATGGATTCATTTGCTCATTTATCATATATCAATAATATGTATAAGATATATATAAATTATGTATATATGTATATATAATTACATAACATGTTTCAATTACTATGAACTTGAAACCTACATTCAAGTAAGAGGACAAAAATAAGTAATGAAACAGGTGGTCTTAGACTGAGGTAACAGAAGAAATGGGAGAAATAAGTAGAAATAAATCATTCGGGACACTGAAAGTTGTAGTTTGGAAAATGTTTTTATTCAGGCTGCAGAAGGTCACTGAAGAATTTCAGTCAGGGGACTGATGAGTGCTGATTTACTTTTTTAAAAGTAAATTATCCTACTGTGACAAGAATGATTTCATTGTGGGCAAGAGTAGAGTACATAAGACTGGTTATCTGCTAATATTGCACTCCTAGTGAGACAAGGAGAGCCTGGACTGGGGTGGTGGTAATGGATAGGAAGAAAAGAAAATAGATTTGAGATATATTTTATAGTAGAGTCAGACAGAGAAAGATAAATAGCATATGATATCACTTATATGTGGAATCTAAAAAAATAGTACAAATGAACTTATTTACAAAACTGAAATAGAGTCACAGACATAGAAAACAAACTTATGGTTACCAAGGGGGAAGCGGGGGGGATAAATTGGGAGATCAGGATTGACATATACACACTACTATATGTAAAATAGATAATTAAAAAGAACACACTGTATAGCACTGGGAACTCTACTCAATACTCTAATCAATACCTATATGGGAAAGTAATCTAAAAAAGAGTGGATATAGGTATAACTTTAACTGATTCACTTTGCTGTACAGCAGAAACTAACATAACATTGTAAATCAACTATACTCCCATAAAAATGAATTAAAAAATAAAGTAGAACTGACAGACTTTGGTAATGGATTATCTCTGAGGGTTGATGTAAAGGCAGAAATCAATGGTGACTTTTCTTTTTTTTTAAATTTGATGGATGATGATACCATTTACTGAGATGAGGAAACAACCAATGGGAGAAGTATCAAGATTTCTGTGAGAGTAAAACAGGTGAGGACTTGTATGAAGTCTGACTCTAGATGGCAAACTTTCAAAATGTTTTATAGAGACAACAATCATAATAGCTATTCCAGTTTTCTCTCAGTTGAGCCTACTCCCCATATATCATATGAAATATACAGAAGGATATTTAGATGATTCTCTCTCTTTTCCATCTACTTCATTCTTTTAAATATTTAGTGGTATACTCCGTTACAATTCAGCCTCAACGTCTAGCCATCTCATGATCTCTTACATTCTCTCACTTTCCTTTATTTAAGTCCAACGTTGTGCCTTGCTGATTCCACGTTGCCTATAATTTATGCATGAGATAAGTGAAATTGGATTCCTATAACATGCCAGGGATACTATGGATAAGGAAACAGCAGATACACTCTAAAACAATTAGTGAGATACTAAGGAAAGCTATTATGTAAAAGTGCCAGGATATTTATCTTTGGGTTATAGCTATCTCTTTATACCAAATATTAGTTATCACATGGAGGATTTAAAAACTTCTGTCCCTCATGTTGAGTATGGATATTTCTAATGCAACATACTTATAAACACACATAGCTATTTATTTATGTCATTCAGTGCAATACTACTCTGATACTCAGATAATGTACAGGTAGAAGAGTCTATAAATACTACAAAAATATTAAATTATTGCATGTTGTAAAGTACTGTGATGAAGATAAAGGTACTATGATATGATATGATGATGTTGTTGCTGTTAATTCAACAAAAAGTTCAATTTACCTGATTATAATTTACTACTAAAGCTTTAGCACTCTTTGAAAACCCCCTTTGCTGACAATAACATTAATGCTGACATGGAGAGGACAAGAAGATGAGAAAGGCAATAGGAAAAAAAGGAGAAAAAGAAAATGGGATACAAAGGATTAATTTGATATCTTTTTTTTATTTTATTTATTTATGGCTGTGTTGGGTCTTCGTTTCTGTGCGAGGGCTTTCTCTAGTTGTGGCAAGCGGGGGCCACTCTTCATCGCGGTGCGCAGGCCTCTCACTATTGCGGCCTCTCTTGTTGCGGAGCACAGGCTCCAGACGCGCAGGCTCAGTAATTGTGGCTCACGGGCCCAGCTGCTCCGTGGCATGTGGGATCTTCCCAGACCAGGGCTTGAACCCGTGTCCTCTGCATTGGCAGGCGGATTCTCAACCACTGCGCCACCAGGGAAGCCCTTGATATCTTTTTGACACTGAACTTTGGTGTGATGGATTAGGGTCCTCCATAAAGTGTCAGGTTGTCCTCCCATTTCATGACTTTCCTCTTATCCCTTCACAAGATTCTTTCCATATCTCTCTTGGGTCTTTAAGATATTCAAACTTATTTACGTAGGATGTTACAAAGAGACATAGGTTGAAAACAGATTTGTAGTAGAATGTAGATGATTTTAATATTGCCTGCTAGTCTCACCACTTGGATTTGAGTCTGACCACGAGTGTAATTTAAGTGGAAGCCCAGCCTTTTGCTCTGCCTGTCTATCAGTCCAGCACACCATTTTCCCCTAGCAATTATTTCAGGTTATATTAGTCTAATAAACAAGTTAATAGTTTCCTTGGAAAGATTCCTGAATTTTTTTTTTTTTTTTGCTCATGCATTTCTAAGCTTTTAATCTTAAACCAGCCAAAGCTTTATTTCCCAGAACTTAGAATTTTATTTTATTTGAATACTGGAGTAGCAAAATTGCCAGTAATTATGTCACATTTAGCCAACTTGTGATGTTTCTTCCTTTTACCAAACTCATAACAACTATTTACTTATTTACTTTTTGTACTTATTTTAAGAAAATTTTAGAAACTCAGCCATAAAGTTGGCATGTTGAACTGGAATTATACTTTTGATTTGCAACTTAAAAAAAAAATATTTATTTTATTTATTATTTTTGGCTGCATTGGGTCTTCGTTGCTGTGCACGGGCTTTCTCTAGTTGCGGGGAGTGGAGGTTGCTCTTCATCGCAGTGCGCGGGCTTCTCATTGTGGTGGCTTCTCTTTTTGTGGAGTACAGGCTCTAGGCGCGCAGGCGTCAGCAGTTGTGGCACGCAGGCTCAGTAGTTGTGGCTCATGGGCTCTAGAGTGCAGGGTCACTAATTGTGGTGCACAGGCTTAGTTGCTCTGCAGCATGTGGGATCTTCTGGGATCAGAGCTCAAACCCGTGTCCCCTGCATTGGCAGGTGGATTCTTAATCACTGCACCACCAGGGAAGCCCCCTGCAACTTATTTTAAATGTAGGAAAATAACCTTAATTTTATAAACTGTGGCACTTTATTTCCTAAATTTTTCCTCTAGTATATTAAGGAAAAGTATATTTTAAAAGTGTACAGCATATTTTCAGAGCATAGTTCCATTTAGCTCTTTCATATTTCTTCCCTGATATCTGGTATCCACCATCTTATTTTTCCTCCACTTTCTCTTAGGCAGCTTATCCTGAGGTCAAACTCTTTCTTGCTATGAAAGAGTCAGCTCTGAAACCAAAGAAACCAGATTCCATTGTTCTTGTAGTCTTTTTTGTATAAATTTTCTGTGCCTTCAAGGTAAATTCATCCACTTGTGACTCACTGTTTCTTCGTAATGCACCTTTTAACAAAATCCTTATCAAGTGAAGCCGATGCAGTTTTGGTAGTGACTGCCAGAAAGTTCTGGAGATAGTAAAAATAGATCATACCCTTCTCCAAAAGAAAGTAGCTGTGTAATTATAGGACCATGTTTCTATTTGTGAAATTTTTCTAAAAAATATTGTTCGACTATATATTTAAATAGGATGTATCATCTAATACTATATATAAATTCTATATATTTTTCATTTCCATTTTTATATACTTTGAAACACAAATAAATAGATTGTTTTTGAAGACCTCTACTTTTATGTCGTGTTACTATTTTTTTTTTTTTTTTTGTCATGTTACTATTTAAATTTCACTGGATGTCTGTATAGTACCTAAAAGAAATGATCTATTACCAGGAAGAAGACCAAAAATTGACTTCAGAAATATCCCAAATCAGCCAAATAATGCAGCATTATTGCAGAAAGAGAGTAAAATGCTACTTCCCTTTTTAAAAAAAAATCTTCCAAATCTTAACTATTATTCATTGGCATCTCTGCTTAATAAACAATAAATCTTTTTAAAATCATTTGGCTCCATGCTGTTTGGAGACACTGTATGAACACATTTTTAACCCTCATTTGTTCTTTTTACAGTCCATAATTTTTACCTTTGAATGCCAGTGATGTCCCCACTCCTCCCTCCTTTATTGGTTAAAGGTTTCTGCAAGTTTCAACTTGATTTTTTAAAAAATTTATCCAAACCTAGAAAGGATCAAGCAATTCACTCAATTTAATAACTACCTACCATGGATTACTATTAAAGAATTATACTTTATTTATTTTTCATTAAAGATAAAAAGTCAAGAAAGGTTGAAGCAAAAGAGAAAAGATTTTATATGTGAAAGAGAAGGTTACTAGCAGCACTGGGTATTTATTATTCATGAGAGGCTAGTGGGTAAAGGAAAGATAGTGTGGCTATACTTAGCCTCAGCTAACCCTAGTGAGCCATGGGCTTAATGTTATCCCTGAATGTAAGAAGACCCCAGATGGCATACAGATTCATGGTTTTTGTTTTCAAACTAGATGATGCAACTGTTTATGTTAGTCTTAAGACCGACAGTCACTGCATATTCATTCTAGTAAGGCCTCCTCTTACTCCTAGTTTCCACACTGGAGGATTATAAGGTTGATGACAGAGGATGGACTTAAATAATCTATGGTAAAATTGAACACCAAGAATTAAAAAACAAAAACAAAAAATTGACCCAAATTCTTCAGTACTTAAATACAGAACTGAGAACAAGAGGGGAACTAATCAACTTCCTCTTCAGTCTCGTAGGCATTCTACTATGATTCTTGACCAATTAGTGTATGAAAACAAGGTTCATTTAATGTTTTGGGTGGATGAATCTTTCCAAGGTAGAAATTGCCCCAGTGTTGATCACAGGGAAAATAGATGTAACATAATGGATTCAGGGTCATATCCAAGAGTAGATTTGTTTTCATGATATGCATGTGATGATTATATCTCATATGCTTTTTACAGTTGCTTTATAGGTTGTCAACTTAAAGAAAGATGCACAACATAAGAGTTGTGAATTTAAGCTTTATACAGGGTCTTACTGAGGACTATAGCCTGGGAAACAGTCGCTCAGCCAGCTCTGAGAAAACTGCTCCAGAAGTTTTCTGGAGAAGCCAGAAGCCAGTCTATATATGATTTTTGGATAGGGAATACATGCAGTCAAGCATACATCTTGGTAAAAGATTACAGCTAATCACAAATAACAGACATCTCAAGTTAATGATTTTAGTGCTTTCTTATGTATGGGAAGATTCAAGAATCCGGAGTCATTGAAATTCTCCTGAGATGTGCTTCTAACAATCTAAGGGCTTGTTTTTCCAAAGCACAGAGAACCTCATCCTGTTGTTCATCCTGATTCTTCTCAAGGTGAGCTGTCAGCAAACAACCTCAATGGGTTATGACTTAACCCTTGTGGAATTGTGTGGTGAGCAACGTTTTTTGTTCTTTTTCACAAAGAGAAAGAAGAACTTTGGGATCATTTTATGAGGCCTACCCAGCACTGATGGAAAATTAGCCTCATTTTGGGGCTCAATTTGAAGTTCAAGAATTCATGAAAAACTTCTATTACTCTAAGAAGTACTCGCTGATCCTACCCAGAAATCTTAAATAGCATCTATATTTAAAATTATAACAGTAATGATTATTTTACATTTATACAGTAATGTGGCATAGAATATATAAAATACCTCTATGTGTTATCATTTTCTAAAGTTTATGTTACATGAAGATGAATATTTCTTCATGACTTTTCTGTTAACTATTATAAACCTGAGTGAAAAAACAAGCATTATTATTCTGATAGGGAAAATAAGGCATAGAAAAATGATAATTGACTTGCCTCTGATTAAACAGACTAATAACTCATCTGGTTCTGATTCTGGGTACTGCTCTGATTTCATGATCTTAACTAATACTCTAAGACCTCCAAGGCAGGCAGTCATCATTTTATTATTCATTGTTTGGTAATCTTCTAACTAATGTGTTGACTTGCATGCTTATTCAAATGCTGGGAGGAAGATAGTTTCCATTCTTTTTTTTTTTTGATTTATTTTATTTTTTATTTTTATTTTTTTTTAAACATCTTTATTGAAGTATAATTGCCTTACAATGGTGTGTTAGCTTCTGCTTTATAACAAAGTGAATCAGTTATACATATACAATATGTTCCCATTTCTCTTCCCTCTTGCATCTCCCTCCCTCCCACCCTCCCCATCCCACCCCTCTAAGTGGTCACAAAGCACCGAGCTGATCTCCCTGTGCTATGCGGCTGCTTCCCACTAGTTATCTATTTTACATTTGGTAGTGTATATATGTCCATGACACTCTCTTACCCTGTCACATCTCACCCCACCCCCTCCCCATATCCTCAAGTCTATTCTCTAGTAGGTCTGTGTCTTTATTCCCGTCTTGCCACTAGGTTCTTCATGGCCTTTTTTTTTTTTTTTTCCTTAGATTCCGTATATATGTGTTAGCATACTGTATTTGTTTTTCTCTTTCTGACTTACTTCACTCTGTATGACAGACTCTAACTCCATCCACCTCATTACAAATACCTCCATTTCATTTCTTTTTATGGCTGAGTAATATTCCATTGTATATATGGGCCACATCTTCTTTATCCATTCATCTGTCGATGGACATTTAGGTTGCTTCCATGTCCTGGCTATTGTAAATAGAGCTGCAATGAACATTTTGGTACATGACTCTTTTTGAATTATGGTTTTCTCAGGGTATATGCCCAGTAGTGGGATTCCTGGGTCGTATGGTAGTTCTATTTGTAGTTTTTTAAGGAACCTCCATACTGTTCTTCATAGTGGCTGTATCAATTTACATTCCCACCAACAGTGCAAGAGTGTTCCCTTTCCTCCACACCCTCTCCAGCATTTATTGTTTCTAGATTTTTTGATGATGGCCATTCTGACCGGTGTGAGATGATATCTCATTGTAGTTTTGATTTGCATTTTTCTAATGATTAATGATGTTGAGCATTGTTTCATGTGTCTGTAGGCCATCTGTATATCTTCTTTGGAGAAATGTCTATTTAGGTCTTCTGCCCATTTTTGGATTGGGTTGTTCGTTTTTTTGTTATTGAGCTGCATGAGCTGCTTGTAAATCTTGGAGATTAATTCTTTGTCAGTTGCTTCATTTGCAAATATTTTCTGCCATTCTGATGGTTGTCTTTTGGTCTTGTTTATGGTTTCCTTTGCTGTGCAAAAGCTTTTAAGTTTCATTAGGTCCCATTTGTTTATTTGTGTTCTTATTTCAATTTCTCTAGGAGCTGGGTCAAAAAGGATCTTGCTGCGATTTATGTCATAGAGTGTTCTGCCTATGTTTTCCTCTAAGAGTTTGATAGTGTCTGCCCTTACACTTAGGTCTTTAATCCATTTTGAGTTTATTTTTGTGCATGGTGTCAGGGAGTGTTCTGATTTCATACTTTTACATGTATCTGTCCAATTTTCCCAGCACCACTTATTGAAGAGGCTGTCTTTTCTCCACTGTATATGCTTGCCTCCTTTATCAAAGATAAGGTGACCATATGTGTGTGGGTTTATCTCCGGGCTTTCTATCCTGTTCCATTGATCTATATTTCTGTTTTTGTGCCAGTACCAAACTGTCTTGATTACTGAAGCTTTGTAATATAGTCTGAAGTCAGGGAGCCTGATTCCCCCAGCTCCATTTTTCGTTCTCAAGATTGCTTTGGCTATTCGGGGTCTTTGTGTTTCCATACAAATTGTGAAATTTTTTGTTCTAGTTCTGTGAAAAATGCCAGTGGTAGTTTGCTAGGGATTGCATTGAATCTGTAGATTGCTTTGGGTAGTAGAGTCATTTTCACAATGTTGATTCTTCCAATCCAAGAACATGGTATATCTCTCCATCTATTTGTATCATCTTTAATTTATTTCATCAGTGTCTTATAATTTTCTGCATACAGGTCTTTTGTCTCCTTAGGTAGGTTTATTCCTAGATATTTTATTCTTTTTGTTGCAATGGTAAACGGGAGTGTTTTCTTAATTTCACTTTCAGATTTTTCATCATTAGTGTATAGAAATGCAAGAGATTTCTGTGCATTAATTTTGTATCCTGCTACTTTACCAAATTCATTGATTAGCTCTAGGAGTTTTCTGGTAGCATCTTTAGGATTCTCTATGTATAGTATCATGTCATCTGCAAATAGTGACAGCTTTACTTCTTCTTTTCCGATTTGGATTCCTTTTATTTCTTTGTCTTCTCTGATTGCTGTGGCTAAAACTTCCAAAACTATGTTGAATAATAGTGGTGAGAGTGGGCAACCTTGTCTTGTTCCTGATCTTAGTGGAAATGGTTTCAGTTTTTCACCATTGAGGACAATGTTGGCTGTGGGTTTGTCATATATGGCCTTTATTATGTTGAGGAAAGTTCCCTCTATGCCTGCTTTCTGCAGGGCTTTTGTCATAAATGGGTGTTGAATTTTGTCGAAAGCTTTCTCTGCATCTATTGAGATGATCATATGTTTTTTCTCCTTCAATTTGTTAATATGGTGTATCACATTAATTGATTTGCGTATGTTGAAGAATCCTTGCATTCCTGGGATAAACCCCACTTGATCATGGTGTATGATCCTTTTAATGTGCTGTTGGATTCTGTTTGCTAGTATTTTGTTGAGGATGTTTGCATCTATGTTCATCAGTGATATTGGCCTGTAGTTTTCTTTCTTTGTGACATCTTTGTCTGGTTTTGGTATCAGGGTGATGGTGGCCTTGTAGAATGAGTATGGGTGTGTTCCTCCCTCTGCAATATTTTGGAAGAGTTTTAGAAGGATAGGTGTTAGCTCTTCTCTAAATGTTTGATAGAATTCGCCTGTGAAGACATCTGGTCCTGGGCTTTTGTTTGTTGGAAGGTTTTTAAATACAGTTTCAATTTCAGTGCTTGTGATTGGTCTGTTCATATTTTCTATTTCTTCCTGGTTCAGTCTCGGCAGTTTGTGCATTTCTAAGAATATGTCCATTTCTTCCAGGTTGTCCATTTTATTGGCATAGAGTTGCTTGTAGTAATCTCTCATGATCGTTTGTATTTCTGCAGTGTCAGTGGTTACTTCTCCTTTTTCATTTCTAATTCTATTGATTTGAGTCTTCTCCCTTTTTCTCTTGATGAGTCTGGCTAATGGTTTATCAATTTTGTTCATCTTCTCAAAGAACCAGCTTTTAGTTTCATTGATTTTTGCTATTGTTTCCTTCATTTCTTTTTCATTTATTTCTGACCTAATCTTTATGATTTCTTTCTTTCTGCTGGCTTTGGGGGTTTTTTGTTCTTCTTTCTCTAATTGCTTTAGGTGGAAAGTTAAGTTGTTTATTCGAGATGTTTCCTGTTTCTTGAGGTAGGCTTGTATTGCTATAAACTTCCCTCTTAGCACTCCTTTTGCTGCGTCCCATAGGTTTTGGGTCGTCGTATCTCCATTGTCATTTGTTTCTAGGTATTTTTTGATTTCCCCTTTGATTTCTTCAGTGATCACTTCGTTATTAAGTAGTGTATTGTGTAGCCTCCATGTGTTTGTATTTTTTACAGATCTTTTCCTGTAATTGATATCTAGTCTCATAGCGTTGTGGTCGGAAAAGATACATGATACGATTTCAATTTTCTTAAATTTACCAAGGCTTGATTTGTGACCCAAGATATGATCTATCCTGGAGAATGTTCCATGAGCACTTGAGAAAAATGTGTATTCTGTTGTTTTTGGGTGGAATGTCCTATAAATATCAATTAAGTCCATCTTGTTTAATGTATCATTTAAAGCTTGTGTTTCCTTATTTATTTTCATTTTGGATAATCTGTCCATTGGTGAAAGTGGGGTGTTAAAGTCCCCTACTATGATTGTGTTGCTGTCGATTTCCCCTTTTATGGCTGTTAGTATTTGCCTTATGTATTGAGGTGCTCCTATGTTGGGTGCATAAATATTTACAATTGTAATACCTTCCTCTTGGATCGATCCCTTGATCATTATATAGTGTCCTTCTTTGTCTCTTTTAATAGTCTTTATTTTAAAGTCTATTTTGTCTGATATGAGAATTGCTACTCCAGCTTTCTTTTGATTTCCATTTGCATGGAATATCTTTTTCCATCCCCTCACTTTCAGTCTGTATGTGTCTCTAGGTCTGAAGTGGGTCTCTTGTAGACAGCATATATATGGGTCTTGTTTTTGTATCCATTCAGCCAGCCTGTGTCTTTTGGTGGGAGCATTTAATCCATTTACATTCAAGGTAATTATCGATATGTATGTTCCTATTCCCATTTTATTAAATGTTTTGGGTTTGTTATTGTAGGTATTTTCCTTCTCTTGTGTTTCTTGCCTAGAGAAGTTCCCTTAGCATTTGTTGTAAAGCTGTTTTGGTGGTGCTGAACTCTCTCAGCTTTTGCTTGTCTGTAAAGGTTTTAATTTCTCCATCGAATCTGAATGAGATCCTTGTTGGGTAGAGTAATCTTGGTTGTCGGTTTTTCTCCTTCATCACTTTAAGTATATCCTGCCACTCCCTTCTGGCTTGAAGAGTTTCTGCTGAAAGATCAGATGTTAACCTTATGGGGATTTCCTTGTGTGTTATTTGTTGTTTTTCCCTTGCTCCCTTTAATATGTTTTCCTTATATTTAATTTTTGACAGTTTGATTAATATGTGTCTTGGCGTGTTTCTCTTTGGGTTTATCCTGTATGGGACTCTCTGTGCTTCCAGGACTTGGTTAACTATTTCCTTTGCCATATTAGGGAAGTTTTCAACTATAATCTCTTCAAATATTTTCTCAGTCCCTTTCTTTTTCTCTTCTTCTTTTGGGACCCCTATAATTCGAATGTTGGTGTGTTTAATGTTGTCCCAGAGGTCTCTGAGACTGTCCTCAGTTCTTTTCATTCTTTGTTCTTTATCCTGCTCTGCAGTAGTTATTTCCACCATTTTATCTTCCAGGTCACTTATCCTTTCTTCTGCCTCAGTTATTCTGCTATTGATCCCATCTAGAGTATTTTTAATTTCATTTATTGTGTTTTTCATCGTTGCTTGGTTCCTCTTTAGTTTTTCTACGTCCTTGTTAAATGTTTCTTGCATTTTGTCTATTCTATTTCCCAGATTTTGGATCATCCTTACTATCATTATTCTGAATTCTTTTTCAGGTAGACTACCTATTTCCTCTTCATTTGTTAAGTCTTATGTGTTTTGACCTTGCTCCTTCATCTGCTGTGTGTTTTTCTGTCCTCTCATTTTGCTTATCTTACTGTGTTTGGGGTCTCCTTTTCACAGGCTGCAGGTTCGTAGTTCCCGTTGTTTTTGGTTTCTGTCCCCAGTGGCTAAGGTTGGTTCAGTGGGTTGTGAAGCCTTCCTGGTGGAGGGAACTAGTGCCTGAGTTCTGGTGGATGAGGCTGGATCTTGTCTTTCTGGTGGGCACGTCCACGTCTTGTGGTGTATTTTGGGGTGTCTGTGGTCTTATTATGATTTTAGGCAGCCTCTCTGCTAATGGATGGGGCTGTGTTCCTGTCTTGCTAGTTGTTTGGCATAGGGTGTCCAGCACTGTAGCTTGCTGGTCATTGAGTGATGCTGGGTCTTGATGTTGAGATGGAGATCTCTGAGAGATTTTCACTGTTTGGTATTACGTGGAGCTGGGAGGTCTCTTGTGGACCAGTGTCCTGAAGTTGGCTCTCCCACCTCAGAGGCACCGCCCTGATGCCTGGCTGGAGCACCAAGAGCCTTTCGTCCACACGGCTGTGCTTTTCAGGTGGAATTGGTGAATCAGTTGTGATAGTCTGCCTTTTCCTTTTCTCTCTACTGCTTCCTCTTTTCAGTGTTGCTGGCTGGAGACGGCCAAGGAGCAATAGTTTCCATTCTTCATCTTTTCCTCTAATGAATCTTTTTCACTTGGTGCTTTTTGCTCTTGACAGAATCCTTGGCTTTCTTAAAGAATTGGTGTCTTTTTTGCTTGGGATGTGGGGGGAAGACAATTATCAAGTGCCCTCTAGGAATTAGTCTTAGTGTGAACATGGTGGCAGAGATTGATGACAGATGAAGATGTTATCAGTAGTACAAAGCAAAACAAATAAGACCAAGCTCTTTTCTTCATTCAAGGTGTTTAAATTCTTATGAAAAAAAAAAGAAATTTCCTCCCTGTAAATCTGAAAGAAGTAATTGAAAATTTTTCATAATGATGGACAAGGACTGTTATACTTTTATGTCTTACATAACTTTGGCTACTTGCCCTCTGTTGATTTTCTAAGGTACTCACTTTTTGAACTGTTTGCAGGGAGAGATCTCACTAACACATGCTGGACAAACCAGTTTTCAGCTTATTTGGTATCTAGAGCATTAAAATGTGACATCTGGAAATTATGATGTTGGGAGCCAGTGGAAGCTTAGTGCTTTTCTTTTTCAGTTCACTGTTCTGTTATGTTTGGTTAAAATTTGTCTTTATTTCTAGACTTTAGATTGGTTGAGATTCAATGGGCAGTCGATTTTCAGGTTTCTCGTTGATATGATTTCTCATACAATAGATGTTCTAATGCTCAGTCAATGAACTATTATGCCTTAAGAAATAATTCATGTTTCTCATATTTATTAGAAAGTAACCTATTACTCAAGCTCTAATAAAAGTACCAACTACTTCAAAATTTGAAACTTTAAGTTATCAACTTTATTTAGAGTTAAATTTGGAAAATTGTTGCTGTGTAACTTTCATTATAAATTATAGATTTATTTTAGTGTTTGAAAATAACAGTGATTATTTAAATCTTGTCTTTTTAGAGATAATAAATCTCAGAGAGATTAAGAGTCTTCTCAAAGTTAAATAACTAGTTGATAGCAGAGCCAGACCTAGGGCTTAGCATATCTAATTATACAGGAATTGTCTCCTCAAATAAGTTGCATACAGGGTGGTTTTTAGGTTTGTTTTTTTTTTTTTTTTTTTGTTACACGCATAAGGAAGAGTTGTTTCCAATACTCTCTGAATGTCCTTAGGGCAGGGACTGTGTCTTGTTAAATTCTATATACCCAATGCACAAACTTGTGCTTGCCATATAATAGATGATTACTTAATATTTATTAAAGCCCTCTTGATACTGTTGAATGTTATTATTAAAATATGTTTTTTAGATTGGCAGTTTCTTACAAAGTTTAGTATATACCTTCTGTATGATTCAGCAATTCCTCTCAGTATTTACCAAAAAGAAAAAAGGAATAAAAGGTCCACAGAAAGCTTATACATAAACATTCTTCATAGCTTTAATCATAATAGCTCCAAACTGAAAATAACCCAAATGTTTATCAACAGATGAACGGATAAACAAATTGTACATTCATATATTCTATATCTTCATTAAAGCAGATGTTTCATGTTGTATAAACTTGCTAAAACTCATTGAACTTTATATTAAAAAAAAGAGGCATTTTATTATATGCATATTGAATTTCAATAGAGATGAAATAAAAATTATAAATGTAATTTTCTATATGTGACTTTAACAAGTGCAAAATTCTACAGAGTAGTTGATATCAGTATATTAATATCTTCTATTTATATCATAATCTTCAGTTAAATGTGTGAAATCTGTTAACCCAGGCTGGTGAAGACAAGATCTTTTGGAAATATTCTTTCCAATAAACTTACTTACACCTAATAAGCACATTATCTGATACATATAAATGAGAAATCAGTATAATGTTTATTTTAAAATATTACCCATTGAATCATATACATGGCATTCCTTCTAGTGTATTCTTTGCTTTGATGACTTGTTTAGTTGTTAAATATAGGTAAAGATAATCACTCTTTCCTTATTTAGGAGATTATTATCTAAAAACATCAAAGCTTCATATTCCTATCTTTTTTAAAGTGGACTCATTATCTATGTCATGTGTAGTGCCCCAAATTTCCCTACACAGTGAATACAACACTTTTCACTTGGATAATGTTAATCTTTCAGGTTTGGAAAGCAAGGAACAAATTACTGTTATATATATATATATATATATATTTTTTTTTTGCTTTTAATAACTGGCAATCTCTCACACATATTTAACTGTGTGAGAGGTTGCCAGTTATTAAAAGCAAAATTCAGTATGTATTTATCAGTTATATTTAACAGAGGACATATACTAGGAATTGACAACCTTGGTGAGAAACAATGACCCACTTAGAGAATTTATGTTGACAAAAAATACCTCAACAGACAGGTCATGAGAGGACACAATTTTTCTTTTTAATGTGAATTTTAAAGGTTAATTACATTGTTTGTCTTAGTAAAAATTCAAGACTTTATTACTCATAAATACAACCCTTTTAAGAATAAAGTTCATTCTTACTTCCTGTCTCTGTCATCTTATATCTGGGTAATAAGCTTTAAAACTTGGTCACTTGCTTTGTAAACTAATGCTTTATTTTCATTGTTAAAAAACCCAAAACATGCTATTTCGGATTTAAAGTCTATCCTTTTCAAAAAAAACATGAAATTACCATGAAGGGGGAGAAAGAAGAAGAAGGAGAAAGAGAAAAAAAGGAAGAAAGCTTTGAATTTTTCTGAAATTCAGCAGGTTGGCAGGGCCTGAAAGCAGATTCAGGACATTATCTGTAATATATAGAGCAGATTAAGCAATTTTCCTCAGTAATGCTTGGCTTCACCTCCTGTGTGAAAACGGATTTATTCCAGAAGCAAGGCCAATTGAAATATTCAAACCAGCAGAGTTCATCTTTTTCTCTATTTCAGTTCCTTCCACTCCTGAGAGCCTGTGATATGCCCAGTGCTGTGAGAGACCTCAGTGTACAACAGTGAACAAGACATGATTTCTAAACTCAGGCCACTAAAGAACTCACAAACTGTGTTGGAAAAAAGATACAAATATATCATCAGTGTGATAAATATGATACGAACATGAACAGTCAGTTACGACCACAAAGTTGGAAATATTTCATTTGAGGAAGACATGATAGAGCCTTGAAAAAATGAGAAGGTATTCACCTGGCTAGTTCAATCCATTCACTTAATTATTCAACAGATAATGCTACACCTCTACTCTGCACTGGGCTTGCAGCGGTGATCAAAGACCAGCATCATTCCTTACTCCCAGGTTTACAGTCACACAAATAACTACATTTGCACACTGTGAAAGATACTATGTGTGAAAGGTTCAGGGTGTAATGAGAGTATATAGGGGACTCTTTTGGAGGAACCTGGGAGGAGCATGTCAGGAAAGACTTTCTGAGGAAGCGAGTTTGGGGCTGAGATCCAAAGATAAATTGGAGTTAATTTAGGCAATGGCAGGGAATGGGGAAGAGTGCACTAGGCACAAAGGCTATGGCAGGTGGGTGCATGGCTTATTCATGCAGTGGAAACAATGCAGTGTGGCTGGTGAACAGATCGCAGAGGAGAGGAATGTGAGAGGCCAGAGATGGCCTTAGGGAGTAGATCACCCAAAACCCTATGAGGTAGTTACAGATGTTGTACATTTTCTCAAGAGATTCAAACAGAAGAAATACCTGGACAGATTGCTTTAAAAAATGCTTTTGCTGCAGTTTGAAGAAGCCCCTGTCAGGAAGCTATGGCATTGCATCCACACGAGAGACTTGAACTAGGTAAAGATAGATAGAATTAAAATTATGAGGTAAAATAAACAACATTTAGTGATGGATTGGCTATGGAGAAAGAGGAGAGAGCCAAGGATGACCCATGAGTTTCTGGCTTGAAGAACTGGATGGACGAGAGTGCTGTTCAATAGGGAACAATGGAAGGGGAGCAGACGGGGAGACGCTCAGGGGTTTGGCTTTGAACTGGCTGTTTAGGGTATCTCTGGAACATGCAAGTGAGGACAATGTGAACTGGATATATCAACCTGGACCTAAGAGTCCTGGACTACTGTTTTATATGTAAAAGTCACAAAAATATGTCTGGTAACTGAAGACCATGGGATGAGTGGAACTGCACAAGGAGAGTATAGAGTGAAAAGAGGAAAGGACAGAAGAATGTGTCTGGAAGGGGATTTGACATCTAAGGATTGTGTTGAGAAAACTGAGTCAGCAAAGAAGAAAGAGAAGGAGCAGCCAGAAAAATAAGGGACACATGATATCATAGATGTTAGCGAGGAGAGTGTTTATACAAAGAGTGGTCAAATGGGTTTAGTATTGGTGCCACTCATGTAAGATCAGGGCTAAAGATGCCCATTGATTTAAGTCGCTTAGAAGTCACAGGTAACCCCATGGAGAATTGTCACAGTAGGGTCATGGTGTTGCAAGCTAGATAGGAGTGGGTTGAATAGTGAAAGGAGATTCAGAAAATTCGCAAACTAAGTGTTAACTAATCTCTAAAAGGATTTGGGTGGGAAGAAATTAGTGTAAATATGGAGCAAAGGAGAGCTTTCATAAATAGATGAGATGAATTTGGGGCCATAATGTAGAATTTAATTGACAAATAATACCTAATAATTACTAAAATTTTATGGTGCTTTATAGTTTATGAAATAGATTCACATATCACTTCTACTCCTGTAATCTGTCCACTTACTTCTGGCATTTTGGTATCTTCTGTTCCTTTCAATTCATACCTTTACTTGTCATACCATGATGCAACCTTGCCATTGTGTTTGCCTAAGACTCCATCCCTCCATTTCAGCTTAAATGTTCTATTTTACTTGGTTGCAGCACTTGTGTGTATCTTGTACCTTTGAATATCAATTCCCAGTTTGACCTACTTTTGGCTTCTGTTTTTCATGCTTTGGTTCACTGAACCTATCAACCATGCCTAGTGCCCCTCCAGGTTTTCCTGGGTCTTTTGAACTTTGGCACAGTAGCCATGCCAGATGAGACATGGAAGTGCATGACTAGACTGTCCCTAATGCTTGACATTCCACAATAAGTGTTTAATAACTTTAGGTAAACGATTGTTCTCTTCCAAAAAAGTCAAGTATCTCCACACATGGTAATATATTAAGCTAATCGAGAATCATCACCTTAATCCACTTTATTTCCCCTTTTTAAGTGAATGCTAGCCAACTGTACCTTCCTACAGGAGTTGACATGCAGAAATCGAATTTTTGTCGAGAGAAGTTGGAGAGGGTTCAGAGATTTGACTCTGTCACTTCTCTGATACCTCAATATCCTTATTGGTAAATGAAGGAAAGAATTATTGTGTGTGCTTTTAAGAAGACTGAGATAAAATTAAACCATAATTAATTAATGATTAATAATTATTATCTGAAAGTTGAATGGAATTTGATATTTTTTATTGGGTATGGTGATTTATGTCACATTGATGTTATGTTTTCTTTGCTTCCAAAGCTTCTAAATGGACATTGCAGTCTACTTTGCCAATGTCTTTGCCAGTCAGTGCATCTTGCCATATTATGCCATAAGTGGCATATAAATGCAATAAGCTGAATATAAGACTTCTCCTGAAAGTGTTAGGTCATGTGACAAAATTTCTTCGTAAGTTAAATCGAAAGAGATCCTTGTTCCTCCTCAAACCTATGTAATATTGTTCTGACTTTTATAATAATCCATGAAAATACGTTACTTAAAACAGATGCATTATAATGTACTCTCAAAATGACCGTTTGAGATTAATATGATTTTATAAATGAGTAAATGAAGGATTGATTTCATTATATAATTTGCATGAAATCACCCTACAAGTAAGTAGCAAAGTCAGAAATAAAACCTAGGTTTCCCTAGTTCAATTTCTCTGATCTTTGGAATGCTTTCTCACATGGCCAAGTAGAGTGGAGTCATAAGCATACATCAATCACTATGAATTTGTGGGGTGCTCCTAACCCAGTGCTGAGGAAAATGTGCTCAGTTCTCATGCAAGTGTTCAGAGACCAGCTTAAAAATTTTCGTTAACTTCAAACATGATTTAGCCAAATGCATTAAATAATAGAGGGCTTACTATTTAATTCTTCTTTATTTTGGAAGACAAAAATGTGTGATAGAACATTTCCACATCAGTGTTTTCAGATGATGCTGACACAGAACACATATGTTCAGCAAGCAGATCAGAATGTTATATTGCCAAAAAATGATATGGCAGTCTATTTCTAATTTTCAAGAAGGTTAATTTTCTTAGTTATAAAGAAGTTTTTTCTTATTTATAAGCATTTACAGATATCAATTGTTAATTTTCCAAGTTTTATTTTTGCTTCAATATTTTCTATAAACTTCTGGCTATAACTTACCTGTTAATGAATGTTAATAAATGGCAAAAATTAAATGAAAACAAATAAGAAAATAACATTAATATTAACAATTTAGGAACAGTTGATTAGTTCCAAAACTGCTTTTTTTTATGAACAAGATTGCTAAGGTTGTGATTTTACATTGCACATTGGTAACAGTTAAATTTGGGGAAAATTGCTCCTGTTCTTACTAAAATATTTTATCATCTCATGGTGTTCCTCATAAGGATATAATGGACCATGAAAAGTAATATCATTTCAAGAACATTACCACCTCAGCCTTGGACCATAGTTTTTATGAATTAACTTGAATAATGCATAAAATACAACATTAGTAAATTTCTCAGTGCAGTTAGTTGTTATTTTACAACTGGCTTTGGATGACTTAGGGAAATGGTTTAAATTGTTTCTATTATTTCTCACTGCTGCATAACAAAAAGACCCAAAATTTAGTCTGATAAAACAAAAGTCATTTTATTACTGTAGGGAGTTTAAGGGATTTGGAGGCTGATCAAAGGATAAGAGGTGAGAGAGGTCTATACATGTGTTATTGGGCTGTGCTTTGACAGGTTCAAACTTGGGGGAAATCCCTCACAGCAGGAGTCTGTCCAGAAGCTACTGAGGGGGGTTATGTATCTAGAGTATCTAGGTGATATTGTACAAGCAGTACAGTGGAAGGTCTTTGAGTCAGAAAGCTCTGAAGAACAGTGGCATCTCTGAGTCTTTTAACCACAGGCTTATCTTACTTACGGCTGGCAGATGTTGGGTGAGATTTCTCAGGGGGTATGCAAAGCAGGCAGGCTCTAAATGGTTAAAAATCTGCTTGTTTAAGCTACTTTTAAAGCAATTGGTTTTGTAAGAATTTGAACTTGGCACTGGAGGGATTTTGAACTAACAGGTCTCAGTCTGTAGTGAAGAATAAAACAACCTAAGGGCCAAAACACAGAGGCCATCTTTCTGGCTCATTTATATGACAGTTATGCTTAAAATTCTGAGGGTCAGGACATATGTCAGATATAGTGAGAATGGCTCATGTCTGCTCTTTGTTGTCTGAGCACTCATCTGGTTAGAGGGGGTTAGATGAGTCAACTGGAGTCTTATATCTGGAGCCTCAGTTCTGTCAGCCTGATTCCTGGGTTCCTCTCCACATGAGATGTCCTGGGACTGAAATATCCAAGAGTGTTTCTTCAATCAGATTTCACTCACACTTCTGGTGCTTGGTCTTGGGTGGCTTAAATAACTGGGAGCTAGTCAAGTACCTCTCTCTTCCTCTTTCTCTCTCTCTCTTTCTCCATGTGGTTTGTTTTTGGTTCCTCACAGCATGATGGCTTGAAGGTGTAGGGCTTCTTACCAAGTGGCTGGTTTCCCCTAGCTCAAGCATTTCAAGAGATCTATGTGTAATCTACTAGGCTTCTTATGATCGAACCTTGGAAATAACACAGAAACACACAACCATCTCAAAAGCAGATTGTTGTGTCAGCCCATACTCAAGAGGATAAGGTTATCTATATAAGTGAGTAAATACTGGGAGTCATGATTTATTGAGGGATCCACATTTGGAGACTACTACTACACAAAACTAAAGTTCTTCCTGTTACAATTAACATGTTTCCTTACATTTAATACCTTGTTTTTTTCCTTTTAAAATTAGTTGGCTAATATATGATTTTCTAACTCTAATAATGTACATGAGAAATATTTATTTAATCTTTACTAAGACACACCACTTAGTATGAGCTGGATTGAAAATTTAGTTTGATCTGAAATTGAATTATGTACATTCATACCGGTAGTGAGAATGTATAATTAAGAAAAATATCTGAATATTCAAATAACTAGGTATTTTAATTAAGATTTGTTTTCTCAATTTTCAGTTCTATATTATACAATGCCTACAATTACTTTCAAAGAATAAGGAAGACATCTTGTCCTATACTAATAAACAAATATCCCAAAGGATATCTCTATTTATATTGGAATTATACTGCTGGCTGAATGAAAATAAAATGGGATTGGAGAAATCATTATAAATTCTTTAGAATAGAAATGATTTGGAATTGAGGGTTGATTGTTTATATTGCATTTGGTATTATTAAATCATTTTAGATCTATTTCCATTTTCTCCTTGGGTTTTCTTATTTCTGTGAAGATTTCAGTAAATCCAGAACTATTAAATAGAATATTAACATCAAGATTGATTAGAATTCCTAAAAATTTTCTTTCACTTTGAAAAAATACAAGGGAATGCTTACCACAGGCACATAAAAAGAAATAATCAAGTGAACTAGCATGAATTAGAAGAAATCCAAATGAACTATAGAAATATGAAGTGAGAAATTTTGTGACTATCTGTTACATTTAAATAAACAAACTCTAATCTGTCTTCTAGACATTTATATACCAGTTTACCATGTCTTGTGTTTGCACCATGAAAATACACTTGATAGCTTTTAAACTAAAAAAGTAACATTGAAAATAAAACAGAGTGAGTAATAGGAAGTGTTCAGGCACTTTTGAAGAGAAGTGAATGACATTTCTTAAAAAAAGTAGAATTTAGTTAAGAATTAACTTTGCATAATGCTATTGTCTTCTTAACCATTCCCTTGCTAATTTGGTTAAGTGTGACTGAGAATAATCTGCATAAGAGGTAGAATTTAATGCTGACTCTCAGAATAATGGAGGAAACCAAAGAAGACCCTATTTCTTCATATTGAGTTTCCAGGAAAAGGGCAGGTGGCATCAGAATCTGAAAATGTCAATTTACATGACTTTATTTGACAACAGGATACCTGTGACCTGGATTTTGGCCAGAATTACCCCAAAGTGTGTGTGTGTATGTGAGTACAGGCACATATGTGTATGTGTTTGTGTACTCTCAAAAAACATAATGAACAAAATAAATATTGAAAGAAATAGAATTATTTAAATTATTTGGAAAGAAGCTGTGATATGGGAGAAACTTAGAATGAAAGCTCTAGGTCTGAGTGTACATTCTATCACTTGCAGACATGTGTTCTTGGGTATGCTATAGAACTCTTCCAACTTTTAGTTTACCTCTAAACTGGGGATATAAATCCATTACAGAGTTTTGATGAGGATTCAATGAATAAGAAGAGAGAAAATTCTTTAAAAGCTCTGAAGCACTAATCAAAATTTATGATACAGAATTCAATTTTAACTTTCATCCACCATATAGAACAGTGTTGATGTTTATAGCAGAAACTGTTAAGAGACTGAGTTTGCATTAATATGTTAACACAAGAAACATCAGTGTATCAACCAATTTTTTTCTGTTACTGAACGTTTATAATGCTGGTTTCCATTACAAGAATACCATTTCAAGGCTGAGGAAAATGCCTTTATTTTCTATGTGTATATAGCTGTTATCTAAATAAAGTTGTTATTGCATTGGGTTATTTGAATTGATTCAGGTTGCCTTGAATTTCCATTATGTAAATTTATTCCCTGCACAAAATACTTTGTATGGCAATTCCTTTTTCAATTTAAAAGTTTGTCTCTTTTAAATTTAAATACCCCTCCCCAAGCTCCGATTTTTTTTTTTTTTTCTTTTATTAACTTCACTCATTTGCAATTTGTTTCTTAAACAACAGCTGGGATTAGAATGACGTATAGGAGTCACTCAAATTTTCTTTTGATCTGGACAAGAGATATATTATCTAATTCCTCTAGAAACTTGGTAAATTTGTTAAAGTTCAGCTCATGAATTTACTTGGCTAATATGTCTCTTCAAAAAGACAATCAAGAAAGTTAATATTGAACTCAAAGTCTGGAAATTTCTTTTTCTTTTAGACAAAAGAGGAAAAATCCTGATGCACTTTTTCCCCCCAAGAGCAAGGAGATACATAACTTTCTAAACCTGTTTCCAACAAATCTCTATATCTTGAACCTCAGAACTCTTTACTCCAATAAAATCCTATCTTGAAGAGATGAAAACAGGTCTCTATCAGTGCTTCTTGGACTTTAATGAAATCACCTGAGAATCTTGTTATAATGACTATTGTGATGTGAGTGGGGCCCAAGATTCTGCCTTTCTAACCAGCTCCTGGTGGTTGCCACTGCTGCATGCAGGTTCATGGACCACTTGTGAGCAGCAAGGCTGTAGCTGATTGGTTCTTAATTTGGCTCAACATTGGACCCAGTGGGAAATTTAAAAAAATACAGATGCTCGGTCCCTCCCTGTCCCAATCTGGGATTCTGATTTTATATGGATGTATCCTGGGTATTATGATTTTAAAAACTCCCCAGGATATTCTAATGTGTAGTCAAGTTTGAAAACAACTGCTCTAGTAAAAACTGTGTGTGTGTGTGTGTGTGTGTTTTGGGAGGAGCAGATGTTATAGATCTGTTTATCTTTACTGGAATTTCTCTCCTACATTATAACAAAAATACACTTAAAATCAGATTGTGACTAAAACTATTGTTTGGTAACCTTTTATTGAACATAATATGATATAAATACATTTAAAAACAGATTGTGAGTAGAATTTTTGTTGTGTATTTCATTTGATTTAACAATACAACATGGATGAACAAATATAGAATAACACTGATATTGGAAATATGAATGTTCCATGCTTTATTTTACTAATCCTATAATATTAGGCATTTAGGAGTGTTCTTTTAATATTAAAATAAATAGGGTGATGAATACCATTCATGAAATATTTTTGCACACATTTTGCACACATTTTTTATTTCTCAGAACAGTAGAGTACCAAGTTTAGGCAACAGAAGCTAACCTGGTGGGAAGGAGTATTTAAATCACTGATATTGTTTCAAATTGCCTGTGCATGGTGATAATAAAAGCAAACTGGCTTTTAGTCAGCTTTATTATTGTTGCAAATTCTCTACACAGAATGCACGTCCTTATTGCCTGTGTCCTGGACGTACTGTTTCCACCACCCTGATTTTGGATTGAATTCTAAAGTCACTGTCTTATAATGAATTTTCACACTGTATGGAAAGATATGCACTTTCGTAGGGTTCTAGATGTATATCACCATATTTTTGCAGATGTTTACACAATTAACATTGCTAATAGCAAAATATAAAAATACACATGAAATATTTATTTCAAACATTGAGGGCTACTAGTTTTAGTAGCAAAATTTTGGCAAAATTTCAATTTGGCAAAATTTCTATATCTTTTTCTACTACAGACTGAACATTTATTATGTCTGCAATCATTTGTTTTTTTTCTTTTGTGATCACCTAATTATGTCCTTTACCTGTTTTTCTAATGGTGTTCGTATTTTCTTATTGATATGCAAAAACAACTTACTAAAGCTATCATTTGTTTTCTGTCAAATATGTTGAAACCAATTTCTCCCAGTTTGCTTTTGTCATTTAATTTTTTTATGACATGATTTTCTTTAAGCACAGTAGTTTATGTTTTCTATAGTTTGGTCAAACAATCTTTTCCTTATGGTTTCTTCTGGAGGTGTTAAGACATTTCCTACACCAAGTATATGTAATTAGCCACTTAATTTTTTGATCCAGAACCCTGAAGGTTTATATTTTTCTTTAGCTCTTTAATTTATCTGAAATAATTTTGTTGATTGGTGTTATTAAGTAATTTATTTTAATCCCAAATGTTTAGGTGACAAAACAACCATTTACTACTTTGTTCATCCACTACCCAGTTATTTGATATCACACTTTATTACCTAATACGTTAAAACATATTTATATATGTTCCTTAATTATCTATTCTGTTTTATGTTTTCATCAATTTCTTGTGCCAACATTATGTTTCAATTATTTTAGCTTTAGAGTACCCTTTCATATTCAGCAACAATATTTCTCTTTTTCAGATTTCTGTTTTTCTGTAATTATCTTTTCAGAAAAAATGAGGAATGCTTTTTTCAGTTTAAATAATATTGTTTTGTGATTTCTATTTATAATCACTACATTTAAAATTTAATATATGGACATTGACAACTGTACACTGGAAGTCTTTCCATCCAAGAATGTTTTGTGCATACTCTTTATTTAAGAATTATTTTCTGATATTCAGGAGAATCAGTTTTACTTGTTTTTCCCAGTTTATGTCTACATAGTCTTAATAATGTATGTGTAAGATTGTATGTATTGTATATAAGTGAATTTGATATTTGTGTGTGTGTGTGTGTGTGAGGTGTTGCTATTTGGTCTCTCTAAAAAAAAATTGGGAAACTCTCTTTTTTGTCTACTTCCTTGGTGATATTCTAATATCCTTATACCAAATCCTTTATAAGATGTTGAATAACAAAAATTAAATGATTTTAAGAACAAATAGGGGCTTCCCTGGTGGCGCAGTGGTTGAGAATCTGCCTGCTAATGCAGGGGACACGAGTTCGAGCCCTGGTCTGGGAAGATCCCACATGCCACAGAGCAGCTAGGCCCTTGAGCCACAACTACTGAGTCTGCGCATCTGGAGCCCTTGCTCCGCAACAAGAGAGGTCACGATAGTGAAGAGGTCTGTGCACCGTGATGAAGAGTGGCCCCCGCTTGCCACAACTAGGGAAAGCCCTCGCACAGAGATGAAGACCCAACACAGCCAAAAAAAAAAAAAGAACAAATACATGTATGCCACAGACATGAGGAAATTGAGATCCAGAGAGGCTGTTTTGCTTAAAATCATAACTTTAGTAAGTGTCAAAAGTATCAAAATAGAATAGAAATAGAATTAGAGTCAATGGACTGAACCATACTAATTGCAAAGAATTTGTGATTAGTTGGCTACATATAATGTGCACAAACGAAAGATTCAGGCAAACTTATAAATATATATTGAAATATTCGTTAGCATTTACAAAATAAATGTTTGTTCAGAGTTCATTATAATAGTAAGCAGAACCATGAGGATGTGCTCAGTTAGTTCAGTTTTATGACAAACTGCCTAAGTCCATTTTTAGCAACAAAGTAGTGAAACAGAACTAATAGCCTAGTTTAATGCACTCTATTTTATGCAGCTTGTTTGGGAATAAAAATAGAAACCTGCAACTGATCTCCTAGAAACGCTTCCAGTTCAGCAATCTGTGAAAAACGTCAAAGGACCTTGAAACAAGTATTCAATAACTCTGTATTAAGGAGAGATAATTTTAGTTAATGTTTCACTCTATTTTTTCTAGTCTTTATTTCTCTGTGTTTACTCAGACACACAGACCACTGTCACCACCACCATTCATACAGATTCAGGGTCATTGATCATTCAAAATTGTTTTGATTCCTGACTTTCACTTCTGTAATATTTATGTTTTTTTCTTACTTTTTTTTTAAACATCTTTATTGGAGTATAAATGCTTTTCAATTGTGTGTTAGTTTCTGCTTTATAACAAAGTGAATCAGCTATACATATACATATATCTCCATATCTTCTCCATCTTGCATCTCCCTCCTACACTCCCTATCCCACCCCTCTAGGTGGTCACAAACCACCGAGCTGATCTCCCTGTGCTATGTGGCTGCTTACCACTAGCTATCTATTTTACATTTCGTAGTGTATATATGTCCATGCCACTCTCTCACTTCGTCCCAGCTTACCCTTCCCCATCTCTGTGTCCTCAAGCCCATTCCCTAAGTCTGTGTCTTTATTCTGGTCCTGCCCCTAGGGTCTCAGAACCACTTTTTTTTTTTTTTTTTAGATTCCATATATATGTGTTAGCATATGGTATTGGTTTTTCTCTTTGTGACTTACTTCACTCTGTATGACACACTCTACGTCCATCCACATCACTACAAATAACTCAATTTCGTTTCTTTTTATGGCTGAGTAATATTCCATAGTATATATGTGCCACATCTTCTTTATCCATTCATATGTCAATGCACATATAGCTTGCTTCCATGTTGTGGCTATTGTAAATAGGTCTGCAATGAACATTGTGGCACATGACTCTTTTTGAATTATGGTTTTCTCAGGGTATATGCCCAGTAGTGGGAATGCTGGGTCGTATGGTAGTTCTATTTGTAGTTTTTAAAGGAACGTCCATACTGTTCTCCATAGTGGCTGTATCAATTTACATTTGCACCAACAGTGAAAGAGTGTTCCCTTTTCTCCAAACCCTCACCAGCAATTATTGTTTGTAGATATTTTGATGAAGGCCATTCTGACCAGTGTGAAATAATACCTCTTTGTAGTTTTGATTTGCATTTCTCTAATGATTAGTGATGTTGAGCATTCTTTCACGTGTTTGTTGGCAATCTGTATATCTTCTTTGGAGAAATGTCTATTTAGGTTTTCTGCCCATTTTTGGATTGGGTTGTTTGTTTTTTTGATATTGAGCTGCATGAGCTGCTTGTAAATTTTGGAGATAAATCCTTTGTCAGTTGCTTCAGTTGCAAATATTTTCTCCCATTCTGAGGATTTTCTTTTCATCTTGTTTATGGTTTCCTTTGCTGTGCAAAAGCTTTTAAGTTTCATTAGGTCCTATCTGTTTATTTGTGTTTTTATTTCCATTTCTCTAGGAAGTGGGTCAAAAGGATCTTGCTATGATTTATGTCATAGAGTGTTCTGCCTATGTTTTCCTCTAAGAGTTTGATATTGTCTGGCCTTACATTTAGGTCTTTAATCCATTTGGAGTTTATTTTTGTGTATGGTGTTAGGGAGTGTTCCAATTTCATGCTTTTACATGTAGCTGTCCAGTTTTCTCAGTACCACTTATTGAAGAGGTTGTCTTTTCTCCATTGTATATTCTTGCCTCCTTTATCAAAGATAAGGTGACCATATGTGCCTGGGTTTATCTCTGGGCTTTCTATCCTGTTCCATTGATCTATATTTCTGTGTTTGTGCCAGTACCATACTGTCTTGATTACTGTAGCTTTGTAGTATAGTCTGAAGTCAGGGAGCCTGATTTCTCCAGCTCTGTTTTTCTTTCTCAAGATTGCTTTGGCTATTCGGGGTCTTTTGTATTTCCATAGAAATTGTGACTTTTTTTTGTTCTAGTTCTGTGAAAAATGCCATTGGTAGTTTAATAGGCATTGCATTAAATCTGTAGATTGCTTTGGGTAGTATAGTCATTTTCAAATGTTGATTCTTCCAATCCAAGAACATGGTATATCTCTCCATCTGTTTGTATCATGTTTAATTTCTTTCATCAGTGTCTTATAGTTTCTGCATACAGGTCTTTTGTTTCCTTAGGTAGGTTTATTCCTAGGTATTTTATTCCTTCTGTTGCAATGGTAAATGGGAGTGTTTCCTTAATTTCTCTTTCAGATTTTTCCTCATTAGTGTATAGGAATGCAAGAGATTTCTGTGCATTAATTTTGTATCCTGCTACTTTGCCAAATTCATTGATTAACTCTAGTAGTTTCCTGGTAGCATCTTTAAGATTCTCTATGTATAGTATCATGTCATCTGCAAACAGTGACAGCTTTACGTCTTCTTTTCCCATTTAGATTCCTTTTATTTCTTTTTCTTCTCTGAATGCTGTGGCTAAAACTTGTAAAACTATGTTGAATAATTGTGCTGGGAGTGGACAACCTTGTCTTGTTCCTGATGTTAGAGGAAATGGTTTCAGATTTTCCCCATTGAAAATGACGTTGGCTGTGGGTTTGTCATATAAGGCCTTTATTATGTTGAGGTAAGTTCCCTCTATGCCTACATTCTGGAGGGTTTTTATCATAAATAGGTCTTGAATATTGTCAAAAGCTTTTTCAGCATCTATTGAGATGCTCACATGGTTTTTCTCCATCAATTTGTTAATATGGTTTATCACACTGATTGATTTGCGTATATTGAAGAATCCTTGCATTCCTGGGATAAACCCTGCTTGATCATGGTGTATGATCCTTTTAATGTGCTGTTGGATTCTGTTTGTTAGTATTTTGTTGAGGATATTTGCATCTATGTTCATCAGTGATTTGGCCTGTAGTTGTCTTTCTTTGTGACATCTTTGTCTGGTTTTGGTATCATGGTGACAGTGGTCTCATAGAATGAGTTTGGGAGTGTTCCTCCTTCTGCTATATTTTGGGAGAGTTTGAGAAGGATAGGTGTTAGCTCTTCTCTAAATGTTTGATAGAATTTGCCTGTGAAGACACCTGGTCCCGGACTTCTGTTTGTTGGAAAATTTTAAATCACAGCCTTAATTTCAGTGCTTGTGATTGGTCTGTTTATATTTTCTATTTCTTCCTGGTTCAGTCTCGGAAGGTTGTGCTTTTCTAAGAATTTGTCCATTTCTTCCAGGTTGTCCATTTTATTGGCATATATTTGCTTGTAGTAAGCTCTCATGATCCTTTGTATTTCTGCAGTGTCAATTGTTACTTCTCCTTTTTCATTTCTAATTCTATTGTTATGTGTCTTCTTCCTTTTTTCTTGATGGGTCTGACTAATGGTTTATCAATTTTGTTTATCTTCTCAAAGAACCAGCTTTTAGTTTTATTGATCTTTGCTATCATTTCCTTCATTTCTCTTTCACTTATTTCTGATCTGATCTTTATGATTTCTTTCCTTCTGCTAACTTTGAGGTTTTTTTCTTCTTCTTTCTCTAGTTGCTTTAGGTGTAAGGTTAGGTTATTTATTTGAGATGTTTCTTGTTTCTTGAGGTAGATTGTATTGCTATAAACTTCCCTCTTAGAACTGCTTTTGCTGCATCCCATAGGTTTTGGATCATCATGTTTTCATTGCCCTTTGTTTCTAGGTATTTTCTGATTTCCTCTTTGATTTCTTCAGTGATCTCTTGGTTTTTAAGTACTGTATTGTTTAGCCTTCATGCATTTGTGTTCTTTTACAGATTTTTTTTCCTGTAATTGATATCTAGTCTCATAGCATTGTGGTTGGAAAAGATACTTGATATGATTTCAATTTTCTTAAATTTACCAAGGCTTGATTTGTGACCCAAGATATGATCTATCCTGGAGAATGTTCCATGAGCACTTGAGAAGAAAGTGTATTTTGTTGTTTTTGGTTAGAATGTCCTATAAATATCAATTAAGTTCATCTTGTTTAATGTGTCATTTAAAGCTTGTGTTTCCTTATTTATTTTCATTTTGGGTGATATGTCCATTGGTGAAAGCCGGGTGTCAATGTTCCTTACTATTATTGTGTCTGTCATTTTCCCCTTTTATGGCTTTTAGCATTTGCCTTATGTATTGAGGTGCTCCTTTGTTGGGTGCATAAATATTTACAATTGGTATGTCTTCTTCTTGAATTGATCCCTTGATCATTATGTTGTGTCCTTTTTTATCTCTTGTAATAGTCTTTATTTTAAAGTCTATTTTGTCTGATATGACAATTGCTACTCCAGCTTTCTTTTGATTTCCACTTGCATGGAATATCTTTTTCCATCCCCTCACTTTCAGTCTGTATGTGTCCCTAGGTCTGAAGTGGGTCTCTTGTAGACAGCATATCTATGGGTGTTGGTTTTGTATCCATTCAGCTAGTCTATGTCTTTTCATGGGAGCATTTAATCCATTTACATTTAAGTTAGTTATCGATATGTGTGTTCCTATTACCATTTTCTTAATTGTTTGGGGTTTGTTATTGTAGGTGTTTTCCTTCTCTTGTTTTTCCTACCTAGAGAAGTTCCTTTAGCATTTGTTGTAAATCTGGTTTGGTCGTGCTGAACTCTCTTAGCTTTTTCCTGTCTGTAAAGGTTTTAATTTTTCTGTCAAATCTGAATGAGATCCTTGCTCGGTAGAGTAATCATGGTTGTAGGTTTTTCCCTTTCATCACTTTAAATATGTCCTGCCACTCCCTTCTGGCTTGCAGAGTTTCTGCTGAACGAGCAGCTGTTAACCTTATGGGGATTCCCTTGTATGTTATTTGTTGTTTTTCCCTTTTTGCTTTTAATATTTTTTCTTTTTATTTAATTTTTGATAGTTTGATTAATGTGTCTTGGTGTGTTTCTCCTTGGATTTATCCTGAATGGACTCTGTGCTTCCTCAACTTGATTGTCTATTTCATTTCCTATATTAGGGAAGGTTTCAACTCTAATCTCTTCAAATATTTTCTCAGTCCCTTCCTTTTACTCTTCATCTTCTGGGATCCCTGTAATTCGAATATTGGTGCATTTAATGTTGTCCCAGAGGTCTCTGAGACTGTCCTGAGTTCTTTTCGTTCTTTTTTCTTTATTCTGCTCTGTGGTTTTTATTTCCACTCTTTTATCTTCCAGTTCACTTATCCGTTCTTCTGCCTCAGTTATTCTGCTACTGATTCCTTGTACAGAATTTTTAATTCCATTTATTGTGTTGTTCATTATTGTTTGTTTGCTCTTACTATGAAGATGTGTCTTAGCATTGTGATAGAGATCTCGGAGTGCTTTTGCTGTTTGATATTATGTGGGGCTAGGAGGTGATTGGCGGACCAAGGTCCTCAACTTGACTCTCCCACCTCAGAGGCTGAGGCCTGACACCTGGTCAGATCAGCAAGACCTTGTCGCCTACACGGCCAGGTACGTGGGGAATTTCTTACCTTTTGGGAAGTCTGAGGTCTTCTGTCAACATTCAGTATGTGTTCTATAGGAGTTGTTCCACATGTAGTTGTATTTCTGATGTATTTGTGGGGAGGAAGTTGATTTCCACATCTTACTCCTCTGCCATCTTGAAGGTCCCCCTACTTGGTTAATTTAAACCAAGCCTTACAGGATTTGAAAGCAGTTGCTTGTATACTTATGCAATTAAATTTTAATAGAACACAATGGTGTCTCTCTGAATAAGGTATAATAATTTATCAAACCATTTATAATGGCAATGTCATTAGAATAAGAATTATGGTTACAAACTCTCCACATCAAAGTAAGTAATTGAACTTTATAGTGTCTCTATAATGCTGTGCCTTTCCACCTCAGCCAAGAAAGTATCTTTACAACTAAAAGTGGCATTAAATCCAGAATTGAATCCATAGAAGGCAAATGATTGATTTGGCAACAGAACAGATAACCCTCCATTTTAGGACAAAACAGAAAGAAGACAAGAATTGCTACATTATATTCACTATAGTTTCATTTCCTAAACCTCAGATTATGATTTCCCAAATGAAAAATATATGGTATAAAAATAACCTCTAATTTAGAATTTGATTCTGTTACATTTTTTATTCTGTTGATTTGAAAACTGAAAATAATTTATCTTTAGAAAACCTGGAGAGGATACCTAAAAGCATAATTTTTATTAAAACTGGGTTTTTTTAGCCTCTTGTGCACATTTAACATGGGACTGGAAATGGATTTTTATTAAGGAGTACTTCTACACACATGTACAATATTTGTGGACTTATGAATGTTTTTCATATTATTTCCTATGCTTATTGGAGATAATGAATAACTTTTAATAACTCAAAGTCTACTTAGTTCTCCATTTTAAACCACAGGTAAAGGAACAGAGTCCCATTTAGGAAGTGTATTATGTTTTCGGACAAAAATTCATTAATATATCAGCATACTCTGCTTTTTAATTTGGAAGTGTCCCTTTTTTTTTTTTTAATTGGGGTATATTTGTTTTACAATGTTGTGTTAGTTTCTGCTGCACAATGAAGTGAATCAGCTATATGTATACATATATACCCTCCCTCATGGACCTCCCTCCCACCCCCCATCCCCATCCCACCCATCTAGGTCACCACAGAGCACCGAGCTGAGCTCCCTGCTCCATACAGCAGGTTCTCACTAGCTATCTGTTTTACACATGGCAGTGCACAAACGTCAATCCCAATCTCCCAATTCATCCCCCTCCCATGTCCACATGTTCATTCTCTAAGCCTGTGTCTCTATTCCTGCCATGTAAATAGGTTCATCTGTACCATTTTTCTAGATTCCACATATATGCATTAATACATGATATTTTAGTCTTCTACAATTTCAGAAATAACTCTTTGAATCAGGTGCATTGAGAGGCACTGAACAAAGATTTCAAATTTAGGAGCTGTTCCTTTCAGTGTCTATTGATTATACATATCTAATCCATAGTCATTCTGGCAGGATATGCAAAGATTTAACTTCTTTTATAGACAATCTGCTCTAAGTTACTTTATCAGTATACATGCACTTTGGTTAAGTTGTACATTATCTAGAAACAGTATTAACTGCATTGTTATAGCCCATGAAATATATATGGGCTCATCTACTTCTATATTGCTTAAATTTGGAACAAATTGGTTCTTTGCATATTCATCTATTCATTCATATACAAAATCCATTCATTCATTTATCCTAAAATTACTTATTAAGGACACATTGAATGATCTCAGTAATTGGAAAATATTAATATACAAAGTACTATGAGGAAATGAAAAAATAGGGCAGGTTAGGAAAGTTGTGATTGTGGCAATTTTAGATAAGGTAACGGTTGAAGACAATTGAAGGGGGAGAGTTAGCTGTGTGCAAATCTGGAGGAACAGCATTTTGAGACGTAGGGAATGGCTTGTACGAAACTCTAACAAGAGAGTGTGTCTGGTGTTGTCAAGAAACAGCAAGGAGGCCAGTGTAGCTGAAAAAGAATGAGAATGAGGAGAATGAGATGGGATCAACAGGTAATGGAGTACAAGATCATATGGAACCTTCTCAGCCATTAGATGGACAATGGTTATCACTCTGAGTGCATTTGAGATAGACAAGCTTGAGATGGATTATTGAGAAGAAACTTTTGTTGGAATCAAAGACAAAAGAGAAATTAGAGATAAAGTGATTCGGGAATTCAGAAAGCAGATGTTGTCTACATTATCTGAGTAGAAAGCACCACAGAGATATGGCACTAATTTTTATGGTTCTCTATATGTAACAGGCCTTCTAATAACACCTCAAGTTTTTGTTATGTACATGTACTTCTTTTTTTTTTTCTGTCCACAACTTTCTTTCCAAGTATACTCCTTCCTTTGGTGAGCTCATTCATTTTCATAGCTTAGACGAACATTTCAGTGCTGATGATTCTCTAATTTATGATTTCTAACCACTGCTCTCTTCTGAGGACGAGAGGCATAATGTCAAATGACCATTTGGCCTAACTCAGTAGAAATTCGACACTGACACATTTCACTGAACTAATTGCTAGTCATCTTTCAAGTCTTTGCATAAATCTCACTTCTTTCTGGAAGGCTTTGACTTCCATTATACTTTACTATGACAGCCCTCATGCATTTATAGTCATTTGATTAGTGTTGTCTTCTTCACAAACCTACAGTTTCCACAAAAGTAGGAACTACTTCTATATCACTTTTCATTATGTTACTAGTGCTTAGTAAATTTTTTTTTTTTGGACAAACTGGGAGTCTTACTTTCCTATAGGGTTGATATTTTACACATTTTACCATTGAATAGATACTAGTTTTTTTTAGGTAGTAGTAATTCAAGACATAAAAATTAATCAAGGGTGTCAAATTTTATTTAAGTGCTCAGATCAGTCAGCATAATACAATCCAATTTGCATTACTCCAACTGTATTATATGTGTCAGCCTGACCTAGAAAAGTAACATCATTGAAAAGGAGAGAATCACGAAGTGACCACAGAATGGACTTAAGTTAAGAGCATGTCTTACCTTCATTTATTCTTACTTCTCTGTAAATGTATTAAGATGGTCCTACCATGCTTTAAAACGTTTTGAAAGGGAAGTACCTTGAATATAATTTTTCTGTTTGATCTCAGTCCTAACGATTGACCCTCCAAGAGAGAGAAGGACAGATAAGCTTGTGGATTTTTTTCTCATTTTATAGGGCATTGGGGAGTAGAAGCACTAAAATATATTATAGAAAATATATTTTCTATATATTGCATGGCCTAAGATGCATGGCCTTGGCTTTTATTGTGGGTTGAGATTAAAAAACAAACAAAAAAAAGGGTCAAATGTGAGTCTCAGCTTTCAGTTCAATGGGGAAAAAGAGAAAACTTAATCCTAGAGATTTCTAGGTATATTAGATGCATGAGATTGGAGCAAGAGAGAGGGATTAGAAGAAGTAAGAGATTAGAATTTGTATTGTAGTCTTGGAAGTTTACAAAGTCATGCCTACATTGGCAGTAAAGGCGTGGTGCTTTTAGTATATACATGGAAAATTGAGGAATGAAGAGATAAGACGTACAAGGCATGTAATGTCCAAGCTCCTTGTTATCACTGACTGATGTTATCACATTGTTCTTTTTCTTATGTGGAGTTAATCCAGAGTAGAGTCTGTTATTGTTCAGTCATGCCTTGAATTTCCTGTGTTCTTCCCCGTCTGTAATTAGTGACCTATTAAGGAGCCATTAAGATAATTAGAATGTATTCACTGCAGTTGTAGCTGAATATAATGTATTAGTTCAGTCATGTTTGCTTCTCTTAAGTATGAATACTACACAAAAGCTGCTTTTGAAGGTTGAAATTACATTAGTAAGTTTAGCCAGCAGGTGTCATATTTTAGCCCATTACTCTCTGATTAAATAGTAGTTGTCTGTGTTATGATATAAAATGTATAACATTTTTAGTAAAATTGGAAACATATTGAATGATTTGATATGTTGATGATTAAAATTCAGTGAGTTGAAGGTGATTAATAGCTTCTCAGACAGGTCTATTCAAATACTCAAATAACTTTTAGAATGTGAAACACTCCTCCCTAGGAAGTATAATACATTTTATAATGGTAGAAATTTCATGGTTTGTAGATTAAAAATCTATGATATCTAGCCTGGAGTTAAGTGATGTGCATTTGGTATGGCCTATCATCTATTAATTAATACATTGGTACCCTTCTCTTGTCTTTTGCCACTGTCTGAAGGGATATCTCATTGTGTTCTCATTAGCTCCCATTCTGACTCCATGACATATTTTATGGAGCTAACAAAGACTTTAGCAGCATAAAATGACATTTTAATTTAAAAAATGTTGACCTTATTTGGTGTGTGCAACAGATATTGGAAACATAAAAGAAGATATTCAGTAACATTTAAAAAATATCAAGATCAGTTTACCCTCACCCCTATTATTTAATTACAGTAAAATATTTGATACTGGCCAAGGTAGTCTTAAAGAGTTCCCCTGAGCTTGACTAAATTTTAGCCAGGTTTCTTTCTGACCTCCCTTTTCATTTAAGTTAGAAAACTTGCAATTTTAAATTTTTTCTCTGCCTCTTTGAGATGTAAATCTTCTACAACCCAGGAATGCATTTCTCAAGGATCTGGGAACAATCTCTTTGAAATATAATCACCAAAAAAAAAAAAAATAGTGCCCCTGTCTCCCATTCTCTGTGGGAAGGTAGGAGCCTAACTTAATAGGCACCAATCAGCAAACACAGATGTCCTAATCACATGTGACCCCCTAATATCTTCTGGTACTTAAAAACACTTCTGCCTTTTGTTTCAATGGAGTTAAGCTCAATATCTTTCTGCTATTGCAATTGTCTCTTTCCCTACTGCAATAATCTTGAACAAAGTCTTCTTTGTTTTTTTAACTAGTCTGGTGCAATTTTCTTTTATAATACAAATCACTAATAAAGCACTTAGGAAGTCAGTGTTTAGAACTTAGAACTCAGGCATAGTTCTAAGTGCCTTTGTATGTTAATTAATTTAAATTCAAGGAAACCCTATGAAATAGGCACTGTTATCATTGTCCCCATTTAACCTCATCATACAAAGGTGAAATAACTTTCTGGGGGACAGTAGGAAGAAAACAAGACTTATTCAGTCCTTCACTTAATCTTAGCTCTCAGAGACTCTCAATCCTAAAAGTGCAGTCATTCTTTTCTCTTTCAACTAATGCCATCATCAATTTTTGCAGATTTTGTCATTCATTCACTTGGTCAGTATACATGTATTGACTTCTATTGTGTACCAGGGCTAGGGATAAAATATCAGATAAGACAGACATGACTGCTTATATCATTGAACTTAGTCAATGAGGACGTGGACAAGTAAGCAGGCAATTTGAATGCCTTTTGATAGAGGCAGTAGATGCTGCTCTGCAGCATACAGTCTAGACATCAACGCAGACTTGGTGAGACTGGGAGAGACTTCCAGGGGAAGGGACTCCTACACGGAGAATTAAGTCGAAGAAGGATGAGATGGGGGTGAGTGTTGTAGGATGAGAAAATATCATATTCAAAGAAAATATCACATTCAGTGCCTAGAGGCAAGAGAGAGCCAGGAACATACAGGAAATTAAAACAATAATGTATGACTAAAACAAAGACTACATGTGCCAAGATCTGGGGATGGGGGTGAAAGAGAGAGTAAGAGTGTAGTGTGGTAAGTGAAGGTGCTTTTATGACGAAATGTAAGGTCATATTAGGGACTTTGGACTTGATCATCAGAGCAATAGGGAGCAATTTGAAGAATTTTATGCAAGGAAGTCAAGATCACATTTGTGATTTTTGAATATTCTCTCTGTGAAAGTATAGACAATAAACATTTAAAAAATATATAAAGTATATTCAATAAAATTTAGATACAGATTGCATGATAGCTAAATTCTATCTTTTATTTAAGAAAAGAACTTTTAAATAGAAAAAGTTTATTTTAAATGAATCTCCTAAAATTTTATTTTACACATTGGCTGAACCTTTGTAAATAACCTTAGGCTTAAGATTACAAAGCCATCTTTGTTAAATAATTCCCAGAAAAATGTCCGTCTAGTTACTGGCTCAAATTATTCCTAATGTACACAGTCGCCTATTACAGTTTGCAATTCAGGTAGTTAATGCTACAATGAGCTCCAAGCAGGTGTGTACATTTTTATAGTACTCTTTCAAAGCAAGGGCCTTTGACAAACGAAGTGTTCTGCTCATGTTAAAATGGGACATAACGTGAAACGTTTTACATTTTGAGATAATTTCCCATTTGCTTCTAATTATCTTGCTATTGAATAAGCACTGTTCTTTTACAGTGTTTTTTCATAGATATAGTGTAGTTACTTTGGAGCTAGTCCATTTAAATAAGCTTATCAAAAAATCTTAAAACACCTTTAACATTCTAAATGGTTTCCATTTGGCTATACCCCAACTAGAACTGAAATAGGAAAAACAAGTGGTTGAAGTTTTAATATTCGTTTGTGTTTTATTAGATTGCAGTGTGCCTAATCCTTTTTATGCTAGTTTTCAATTGATGTAAATAAAATTGGCTAAGTGACACAGTGCTGAGTGGAAGGGCTGGGAATGAAAGCTCTGATGCCAAATCAACTATAATATTTTAAATCAGAGTTAATTGGTGCCAGCTGTGTGGTCTGTGTGTTACTTTGTATTATGGGTGAAGAAAGGTGTGGTTACTGTTATTTCAATTTGGAAACTGGAACTGGTTGCCAGTTACTAGGTGTGTGTTTAGTGTTTATTGTACAGAGAAAAGACTTAAGTGGTTCAAGTGGTACAGTGTAATTTGGATTATTAGTGTGAGATGTTTTAGTTCTTTCATAATCACATAGAAGCAAATAACAGACCTGCTATCTAGTTTCATAGCTAACTTTAGGAATATATTATAGATCTCCTTGAAGATGTCATTTATTAATCTTTTATAGCATTTGATCTAAACTGTTCTTAAAAGTCCAAGTACATCGCTGTCTCTTCCCTAACCCTTATTTCTGAAGATTAACTAATATAATTATAATTAAGCTCATTCTAATTTAAATTGGCATAAATCTGGGCTGACCACAAAATTGTTTCTTAAAATGCATACATACACACAATACACTCATGTGTGCACACACAATATACACATGTAATATTCACATGCACTTGATACCCATACATATGCACATAGCATGCACACATTCACACCAAACCCAAGAGAATTTCTGAATTAGTTAAAAAATATTATAGTGGCTGTGTAAGTTATTTGATTATATATTTAAACAGATTTTTAATTGTTGAGTTTGATTTACTTGCAGAGAAATGACAGTTCTAAATTTTCCATTGCCTTTAACATGGCTTTATTCCTGATAGTCTGTCTCTGTTAATCTATTTGTTGGTTTAAGCAAAGAAAACAGGTCACACAGTTATATGGCCATTATTATTTGCATTGCATTGAGAACCACTTTTATATGATAAAGCTATACCTGAACTGATTTAAACATATTGTCCAGTATAGATCAAATACTGCAACAATAATGGATTCATCATTTAGTTGAGCATCTACTTGAAACCCTTTGATAAGTAGTCATGTTTAAAGGAGGAACACTCATCTTACGGTGAATAAGCTGTCAGGGAGGAAGAAATTTTCCCCTACTCTCCTAGATTCTTAAGACTGGTCTAAGAATTAAATTGACATAGACAGATTAACAGGAGGAAATCAAACAAAAGTTTAATAACATGTATTCATGGGACAGAGACAGGAAAACTGAATAACACTGAAATGGTTGAAACCATAACTTTAAATCCTATGGATATAGTATTTAAAGACAAAGGATAATGTTGGAGGTAGTGGTTTGGGACTTCAAAGGCGATGAAGGCAATACACATGAAGATGGAAGAGCAAACGTTTGGTAAACAAATGTTTGCTGGTCCATGCAGAGAGGAATTTTAGCAAACAGACTTTTCTAGGTTCCTTCCTGTCTACAGACCTAGTTCATACTACAGTTATCTATGGTGACAGCTCTATTCCTGGAACAGATCCCCTATCTAAATTCTTTTAGGCAGTCAGAGAGGATGTCAAAGTTTCTTCCTTTTGGGCCTTGATTGTCTTCAGCTAAAAATAATCTACATGCCAAAGAGACATATTTTGGGGTGGCAAATTTAGCTCTCCTACAAAACAAATTAATATTGAACCTTAAATTTTTGGACTTGTGGCTATTAAATGGTGCCACTCTCTTCATTTTTTTGGCTTATAAATAAAAATTAAATCTGCTCTGAGCATCTGAGATATCGGTGGAAAATAAAAAAAGAACAAAGAGATTTAGTTCCCAATTAGAAACCTGAGGTTGGGTTTGGTATTCAGGGATCTCTCCTGTCCCTTTCTAATTCCAATTTAGAGTGCAAGTATCAGAAAAGATGGAGGCCATTATGTGATTACATAAAGTATTATCATTGATTATTTGAACTTGTCTTCCCATCAATTTTTACTTTATAGCCAATTTGTTATCAGTAGTGTTTAAATGGTGAAAGATTTTATTTAATAATCAAAATTACCTGTCTGGTACAACACAAAGAGTGAATCCTAATGTAAGTCATGGGCTTAATTTAATAATAGTGTATCAATATTGACTCATTGATTATAACAAATGTACCACACTAATGCAAAACGTTAATAATAGGGGAAATCATGTGTGGGATGGGGAGAGAGCTGATACACAGGGAACTCTTTGTACTTAACTGCTCAATTTTATAAATCTTAAAATACTCTAAAAACATAAAGTTTATTAAATTTTAAAAAAATTAGAAATTCATGAAAATGAAAGGCAATTTTTTTTTTTTTCTATTGTGCATCCCCTCCCCAATACTTGTCTGGTACCTATTTATTATCAGAGGGACTTAAATTAACTAGTTGTTAAAATCTGAAAATGTTTTGGGTTGCAAACAATTGGTTTCAAAGTGCCTATTTAAGGTACCCAAAGGCAGAAAGACATCTTGGTATCTCTATTCTAAACTTTTAGCATATTAAAAAAATTCTTTTAAATAGTCATGTGTCTCTGATATGATTATTTCATAAAAAGATGATTATTCCTCAAGGAAAAGCTTATCATATATAATTATTTTTAATTGAAAATGTTATAGTATTGTGAGTTCTACTTTTATACCAGATGGCCCTGCTTTTCAGATATAAAATTTTAAGATTCAAAGTAACATGAAATATGAGAGTTTGTATACAGGATTTGTGGGGAAATTTTAAAAATTCTCTCTTATTCATAGGTGGAATGAATGAAATATTAATTACCAAGCCTACTTTTCCAAACTATCCAACTTTTCTCTCTTTTTACACTTTTCAAGGTAAAGGAGATTTAGCTGTTTTTCAATCCAAATAATTCCATCTGTAAATCTTTAACATAATGCAGATAAGAAAAAATGTAACTCATATTTCCAGTGCAAAGGTTTTGCCTGTAAATTTACATTAAAACATTTTTCAGGACTATTATCTGTAGGATGAATTTGTTTTTGAAACAACATTGATGGGGTTATCTTTATACTCTTTGTTATTTCAATTGAAATGCAAAATACTAAAATGGTTTGTTTCAAATGTTAAATCTTATAAAGAGATTCATTTGCATTTCAATGTAACCATAAAGAGGAAGAGAGAGATATTGGGAAGAAGAAAGATAGAATGTAGAAACTGTGTATGGTTACCCTCTTATGTCATCTTTTTAAATAAACTCATGATTTCACTGAACTTTTTTTCTTATATTATTGAATTGCTCCACATGCAGGCAGATACACAGTAAGCTTAAGGCAAAAAAAAAAAAAAAAACCCAAAAAACAAAAAACCCTTCTTTCCTTTTGATTAACTTTTAGATTCTTGCTAAAGAAAAAAATTATTCTGTTAAAATGGTAAGGAAGACTATTCAGGACTACCACAATAGTGGAGAAAGACTGGCTCAATTTTGAAACCAGAAAAGAACAAATGAAAATTAGTAGCTAAAGAATAGGCGGGGATTAGGTGGGTGGAAAAGTACTAAGAAGGTATAACAAGGCAGGGTGGATTCTTGCTAAACAGACCTTACAGAATTCTTGCTGAAGGCAGGTGAGGGTGATCAGATGTCAAGGGTAGGGGATTCTCTCTAAACCCACTTAGCAGGATTCTTGTTAAAACTGATCTGTGCAAAGCTGGCAAAGAAGGTACAGGAAATGTCTTGTGTCTTCAGGTGTGGTGACAATGTCGTTGATCAATTTAAAACACAGAAAATATGAACCTTTTGCTTTTCTCCACAGCTAAAGATATACCAAACAATTTTTTCCCAGAAAAGTCTTATTGCCTTTTGCTGTATATCTTAATTGAAAATGAAAGACACCTGTATTTAGTTCTGTGGTGAAAGAACATTGTTAAAACTTTGAGTTTCTTACTGCTTTTCCATATTGATATTACAGAGGCAAACAATCATTTAGATATAATTCTTTTCCAAAGGCTTTAAAAATAGGCCAACTGTAAAGTCAAGCACATTTTATATCAGATTACTCTATTTGAACAGAATGGCTGATTGTTAACCTCTGTCAAATTTGGATTAATCACGTTCACATTTCCACTTCCATTACTATCTCTGCTGAAAGTTAAAATGTTTAAGTTTATTGTTTAAAAGAATCTATTTAGAATCCAAGTTGATTATTTAATAACCTCAGGTGAAACTTGAATATGAATCAAGCATAATGTGAATGAGTACCTGATCCAAAGTTATATGACATTTAAGATACATATAGTATATATGAATATATATATCATTTTTTTCAATGAAAACAAAAGTAACACAATAGTTAAATGAAGAAAATTACTGACTCAAGAAATATATGTAGGGAAGGCTCGCAGCTGCGTGCAGTTCCTCCAGCCTGAGGACAACGACTGCCTGGGGCCAGGGAAGCATGGTGCGAAATCTGAGCTTCTAGCTCCAGGTGGGCATCCTCACAGCTTTGTCGTTCAGGGCCCGGCTAAGGCCTGGGTTAGAGCCTTGTGGAAGGTCTCTGGGGTGGGGGTGGGGCTAAGGGGGTGTAAAGGATGTAGATTGCTGTGTGGATGTGGCACAGGGGGTGCAGTCACCCCACTTCTGTGTTGTGCAAAGACTGCAGAGCATGCAGACAGACCTCCATTGTGGCTGCCCAAGAAAGAAACCCAGGAGGCCCCAGTGAATTTACAGACTACTGAAAGTAATGTCCATTTATTGAACACCCATGAATCAGGTGCCACCAGGAGGCAGCACAAACTTGTTTTGTGATCTCACTCTTGGTGCCTGTACAGCTGCAGTCATTCTGTCACTTCCTAAGATCCTGGATTGACAAATTGATGTGTGGATAAGCTTTTGACCTGATATTTGAATAGAATATCGTTCTTTCCCCCAAACATTATCAATCATGAAGTTGAAAGATAATTAATATCAGCAATATTAATTCATCTACTTTTAAAAGCAGTAGACTGAGAACAAGTGAAAAATTCAGGCTGTAGAAAAATCCAGGCTGTAGAAAAATCCGTGTGGCTGACAGTGTCTTGGTGCTCCACCCGGGTGTCAGGCCTGTGTCTCTGAGGTGGGACAGCCGAATTCGGGACATTGGTCCATCAGAGACCTCCCAGCTCCACCTAATATCAATCAGTGAAGCTCTCCCAGAGATCTCATCTCAATGCTAAGACCCAGCTCCACTCAATGACCAGCAACCTCCAGTGCTGGACACCCTATGGCAAACAACTAGCAAGACAGGAATAGAACCCCACCCATTAGCAGAGAGGCTGCCTAAAATCATAATAAGGTCACAGACACCCCAAAACACACCACTGGACACAGTCCTGCCCACCAGAAAGACAAGGTCCAGCCTGATCCACCAGAACACAGGCACCAGTCCCCTCCACCAGAAAGCCTATACAAGCCACTGAACCAACCTTAGCCACTGGAGGCAGACACCAAAAACAATGGGAACAATGAACCTGCAGCCAGTGAAAAGGAGACCACAAGCACAGTAAGTTAAGCAAAATGAAAAGACACAGAGATACACAGCGGATGAAAGAGCAAGGTTAAAACCCACCAGACCAAACAAATGAAGAGGAAATAGGCAGTCTACCTGAAAAAGAATTCAAAGTAATGATAGCAAAGATGATCCAAAATATTGGAAATAGAATGGAGAAAATAGAAGAAACGTTTAACAAGGACCTAGAAGAACTAAAAAACAAACAAACAATGATGAACAACACAATAAATGAAATTAAATTTCCTCCAGAAGGAATCAATAGCAGAAAAACTGAGGCAGAAGAACGGTTAAGTGAACTGGAAGATAAAATAGTGGAAATAACTAACACAGAGCAGAATAAAGAAAAAAGAATGAAAAGAATTGAGGACAGTTTCAGAGACTTCTGGGACAACATTAAACACAACAACATTGTAATTATAGGGGTCCCAGAATAAGAAGAAAAAAAGGAAGGGACTGAGAAAATATTTGAAGAGATTATAGTTGAAAACTTCCCTAATATGGGAAAAGAAATAGTTAATCAAGTTGAGGAAGCACAGAGAATCCCATACAGGATAAATCCAAGCAGAAACACACCAAGACATATATTAATCAAATTATCAAAATTAAATACAAAGAAAAATTATTAAAAGCAGCAAGAGAAAAGCAACAAATAACATACAAGGGAATCCCCATAACGTTAACAGCTGCTCTTTCAGCAGAAACTCTGCAATCCAGAAGGGAGTGGCAGGACATATTTAAAGTGATGAAAGGGAAAAACCTACAACCAAGATTACTCTACCCAGCAAGTATCTCCTTCAGATTTGAGGGAGAAATTAAAATCTTTACAGACAAGAAAAAGCTAAGAGAATTCAACACCACAAAACCAGCTTTACAACAAATGCTAAAGGAACTTCTCTAGGCAGGAAACACAAGAGAAGGAAAAGACCTACAATAGCAAGCCCAAAACAATTAGGAAAATGGTAATAAGAACATACATAATGACAGCTACCTTAAATGTAAATGGATTAAATGCTCCAACCAAAAGATATAGACTGGCTAAATGGATACAAAAACAAGAGCTATAGACATGCTGTCTACAAGAGACCCACTTCAGACCTAGGGACACATACAGACTGAAAGTCAGGGGATGGAAAAAGATATTCCATGCAAATGGAAATCAAAACAAAGCTGGAGTAACAATTCTCATATCAGACAAAACAGACTTTTAAACAAAGACTATTATAAGAGACAAGGACACTACATAATGATCAAGGGATCAATCCAAGAAGAAGATATAACAATTGAAAATATTTATGCACCCAACATAGGAGCACCTCAATACATAAGGCAAATACCAACAGCCATAAAAGGGGAAATCAACAGTAACACAATCATAGTAGGGGACTTTAACACCCCACTTTCACCGATGGACAGATATTCCAAAATGAAAATAAATAAGGAAACAAAAGCTGTAAATGATACATTAAACAAGGTTGACTTAATTGATATTTAGAGGACATTCTATCCAAAAACAACAGAATACTCTTTCTTCTCAAGTGCTCATGGAACATTCTCCAGGATAGATCATATCTGGGGTTACAAATCAAACCTTGGTAAACTGAAGAAATTTGAAATTGTATCAAGTATCTTTTCCAACCACAACATTATGAGACTAGATATCAATTACAGGAAGAAATCTGTAAAAAATACAAACACATGGAAGCTAGGCAGTGTGCTACTAAATAAGAGATCACTGAAGAAATCAAAGAGGATATAAACAATATATAGAAATAAATTAATACCCAAAGCCTATAATATGCAGCAACAGCGGTTCTAAGAGGGAAGTTTATAGCAATACAATCCTACCTCAAGAAACAAGAAACATCTCAAATAAACAACCTAAACTTACACCTATGGCAAATAGAAAAAGAAGGAAAAAAAAAAAAAAAAACGAAGTTAGCAGAAGGCAAGAAATCACAAAGATCAGATTAGAAATAAATGAAAAAGAAATGAAGGAAAAACTAGCAAATATCAATATAACTAAAAGCTCATGCTTTGAGAAGATAAAAAAAAAAAAAAAATTGATAAACCATTAGCCAGACTCATCAAGAAAAAAAGGGAGAAGACACAAATCAATAGAATTAGAAATGAAAAAGGAGAAGTAACAACTGACACTGCAGAAATACAAAGGATCATGAGAGATTACTATAAGCAACTAAATGCCAATAAACTGGACAACCTGGAAGAAATGGACAAATATTTAGAAATGCACAACCTTCCAAGACTGAACCAGGAATAAATAGAAAATATAAACAGACCAATGACAAGCACTGAAATTGAGACTGTGATTAAAAATCTTCCAACAAACAAAAGTCCAGGAACAGATGGCTTCACAGGTGAATTCTATCAAACATTTAGAGAAGAGCTAACACCTATCCTTCTCAAGCCCTTCCAAAATATAGCAGAGGGAAGAACACTCCCAAACTCTGTCTATGAGGCCACCGTCACCCTATACCAAAACCAGACAAAGATGTCACTAAGAAAGAAAACTACAGGCCAATATGACTGATGAACATAGATGTAAAAATCCTCAACAAAATACAAGCAAACAGAATCCAAGAGCACATTAAAAGGATCATACAGCATGATCAAGTGGGTTTTATCCCAGGAATGTAAGGATTCTTCAATATACACAAATCAATCAATGTGATAAACCATATTAACAAATTAAAGGAGAAAAAAACGTATGATTATCTCAATAGATGCAGTAAAGGTTTTCGAAAAAATTCAACACCCAATTATGATACAGACCCTCCAGAAAGTAGGCATAGACGGAACTTACCTCAACATAATAAAGGCCATTTATGACAAACCCACAGCTAATATTGTTCTCAAAGGGGAAAATCTGAAACCATTTCCTCTAAGGTCAGGAACAAGAGAAGGTTGTCTACTCTCACCACTATTATTTAACATAGTTTTGGAAATTTTAGCCACAGCAATCAGAGAAGGAAAAGAAATAAAAGCAATCAGAATGGAAAAGAAGAAGTAAAGCTCTAATTGTTTGCAGATGACATGATACTATACAGAGAGAATCGTAAAATGCTACCAGAAAACTACTAGAGCTAATCAATGAATTTGGTAAAGTAGCAGGATACAAAATCAATGCACAGAAATCTCTTGCATTCCTATACACTTATAATGAAAAATATGAAAGGGAAATTAAGGAAACAATCCCATGTACCACGGAAACACAAAGAATAAAATACCTAGGAATAAACCTACCTAAGAAGACAAACGACCTGCATGCAGAAAACTATAAGACACTGATGAAAGAATTAAAGATGATACAAACAGATGGAGAGATATACCATGTTCTTGAATTGGAAGAATCAACATTGTGAAAATTATGATATTACCCAAAGCAATCTACAGTATTAATGCAATCCCTATCAAACTCCCAATGGCATTTTCCACAGAACAAGAACAAAAAGTTTCACAATTTCTATGGAAACACAAAAGACCCAGAATAGCCAAAGCAATCTCACGAAAGAAAAAAAAAAGCTGGAGGAATCAGGTTCCTGGACTTCAGACTATACTACAAAGCTACAGTAATCAAGACAGTATGGTACTGGCACAAAAACAGAAATACAGATCAATGGAACAGGAGAGAAAGCCCAAAGACAAAATCAAGCACATATGGTCAACTTATTTTTGATAAAGGAGGCAAGAATATACAGTGGAGAAAAGACAGCCTCTTCAATAAGTGGTGCTGGGAAAACTGGACAGCTACATGTTAAAAGAATGAAATTGGGACACTCCCTAACACCATACACAAAAATAAACTCAAAATGGATTAAAGACCTAAATGTAAGGCCAGACACAATTAAACTCTTAGAGGAAAATAGAGGCAGAACACTCTATGACATAAATCACAGCAAGATCCTTTTTGACCCACCTCCTAGAGAAATGGAAATAAACACAAAAATAAACAAATGGGACCTAATGAAACCTAAAAGCTTTTGCACAGCAAAGGAAACCATAAACAAGACGAAAAGACAACCCTCAGAATGGGAGAAAATATTTGCAAATGAAGCAACTGACAGAGGATTAATCTCCAAAATTAACAAGATGCTCATGCAGCTCAATATCAATAAAACAAAAAACCCAATCCAAAAATGGGTGGAAGACCTTAATAGACATTTCTCCAAAGAAGATAAATAGATTGCCAACAAACACATGAAAGAATTCTCAACATCACTAATCATTAGAGAAATGTAAATCAAAGCTACAAAGAGGTATCACCTCACACCAGTCAGAATGGCCATCATCAAGAAATCTACAAACATTAAATGCTGGAGGGGGTGTAGAGAAAAGGGAACCCTCTTACACTGTTGGTGGGAATGTAATTTAATACAGCCACTATGGAGAACAGTATGGAGGTTCCTTAAAAAACTAAAAATAGAGCTACCATATAACCCAGCAATCCCACTACTCGACATATACCCTGAGGAAACCATAATTCAAAACGAGTCATGTACCACAATGTTCATTGCAGCACTATTTACAATAGCCAGGACATGGAATTAACCTATATGTCCATCGACAGATGAATGGATAAAGAAGACGTGGCACATATATAGAATGGAATATTACTCAGCCATAAAAAGAAACAAAATTGAGTTATTTATAGTGAGGTGGATGGACCTAGAGTCTGTCATACAGAGTGAAGTAAGTCACAAAGTGAAAAGCAAATACTGTATGCTAACACATATATATGGAATCTAAAAAAAAAAAAAAAAAAGGTTCTGAAGAACCTAGGGGCAGGACAGGAATAAAAATGCAGACATAGAGAATGGACTTGAGGACATGGGGAGGGGGAAGGGTAAGCTGTGATGAAGTGAGAGAGTGGCATGGACATATATACACTACCAAGTGTAAAACAGATAGCTAGTGGGAAGCAGCCACATTACGCAGGGAGATCAGCTCAGTCCTTTGTGACCACCTAGAAGGGTGGGATAGAGAGGGTGAGAGGGAGATGCAAGGGGGAGGAGATATGGGGGTATATGTATATGTATAGCTGATTCACTTTGTTATAAAGCAGAAACTAACACACCATTGTAATGCATAATACTCCAATAAAGATGTTAAAAAAAAGAGAAATATATGTATTACACAAGTGAACCAGTAGGAGATACTTTGCTTCAATTTCTCAATATTTATTCTTTTCTGAGTCAGTAATTTCTACTTTTCTTTATTTAAATGGTGTGTTACTTTGTTTTCATTGAATCATATACCTGGAGCCAATTGGAGAATAATATTTAAAGATACTGCATATATTTGATAAGAAAGTAGTAAATCTATTTTAATTAAAGCATGTTTTATAAGTATTTCATAATAATTATAACAACTATTTATCGAACTACATACTAAACATTGTGCCATATTTTTTATAACCATTACATTTGTAATTCTATCAACCACTCTGTGAGATAGGCACTATAATTTTGCATTCTGCATATTTTACATGGAGTAAATAAGTGACTTGCTCCGAAGGTCAGTAAGGTGGCACAGATAGTATCCATTCATTCACTCCTTCTCTACCAGTCAGAGTTCAACCATAGGCATAGGTGGAGTTTCTTTTCCCTTGAGGGGAATCCCAGCCCAGGTTTTAAAGACTTCCAATTGATTATCCAGGATAAACTCCCTTTCTTTAAGTCAACAGATTAGCCTTTAATTGTATTTGCAAAATATCTTCACAGCAACACTTTGGTTGTGCTTTTTTGAATTAATTGGCATTGTAACCTGGCAGTGTTGACAGCTTAAAAACACCATCATACATTCATTTACTCTTTCATCAATTTACTGAGTATCTACTATATACTTGGCATTATACTACATTCTGAATATAGAGTAGTGAACCAACAAACATCATCCCAGCTATCAGAAACCTACTAACGGGGAATGCAAGCAATAAACAATGTCTTTACAATATAATTATTAAATTAATGAGCACTATGATAAGTCCATATTTCTATAGAAATATTACAGAAGATCTTAATTTATATTGGGAGTCGTCTCAGGAAAAGTAATTATTTTAAGATGCTATCTGAAGGAAGAGTGATATTAGCAAGCAAAAAGTCAAGGAAAAGAGTTTTAAGCAGAAAAGCAAGGAAAGAACCTATGGGATCTTGAAGAACTGAAAGAAGGTCAGGCAGGGGCAATTAGCACAGGGACTCAAGAACTGTATAAAAGGTAATGCATTTCTTCTCCCCACCTCAACTCCCACCCCAGTGCATTGTGAAATCATTGAAAAGTTCTATGTAGGGTGATATGATTTAATTTATGTTTTAAGTTGATCACTCTGGTCCTATATGGGAAATGGCTTGCAAAAGAGCAATAATGGAAATGGGGAGATCATCTGTAGGATCACCTGCAGGATCTTTTCTAATTAATCCACTATCAGAATCTTTGACGTCTCCTCAGAAGGAGAATGCATCCCACTTCCTTGAGATTTAATGTCATATAGTGAGCTTCTGGTTTTCATGGGATGTATTGGAATTTTCCCAGATGCAGAGGAACTGAAAAACTTATTTAGAAACTTGTGAACTAAATCATTTGTGTGAAACAGTGGCATCAGGGATTGTGACAGAAGTCAGTGACCCTGAAGACACAGTGGGGGTACCACAGGTACCACAATGTAGTGATATATGATTCTCATAAATGGATGTGGCCACATTGCATTAAAAGCAACCGTATAATCAACATTTCCTATTAGTATCTTGTAACTCACTTCTATGAAATCAACTATGCCATTTGAGGAACATTTTCTAGCCCTTTTAAAAGAGCCCATTCTATCCATTATAAACCCACTCAACACACACATTTACCAACTTGCAATTGAGAACAGATGGGGTCAGTTAGAATGTTATCTTCATGCAATTTATGTCCCTATGTACCTCTCATATTTATTGACTCCAACTCTCCCCCATGTACTCAAATGAGCCCAGTGTAACTCTTAGATATTTTGAAAAGTATATTGAGTGCATAAATCTATGATTCAAAGAAGCACATAGTCTCTTATTATTATTATTATAATGAAAATTAAAACAAACAAAACAAAGTGATGTTTCCTTGTGACCAGAAAGATCCCCTCTATGAAAACCCAAAATAATATGAAATTTAATTTACATTATTGATACCAGGCCCAGTAACAGCCATACTCCTCAACTGTTTTTAGAGTCATTCTGATACCCTTATTTTTAGAAATTGTAGTGAGGAGAAGTCAACTCTGGGAACAACTACTACACTACACCTCCGTCGTACTATTAGATTATCACGGATGATGGTATAATGGTTTGATGTGTTGAACGCTGTATTATTTACTGAGGCCCAGGATTTTTTCCATCACAATTTTCAGAGCTTCTACTTACCCAGATATTCATTCAATTTAGGGTCTCTTATTCTGGCTTGTTTTTTTTTTTTTTTATCATGAATAAAAATACACATGTTCTGAACAAAAAATTTCACAATTTGTATGGAAACACAAAAGACCCTGAAGAGCCAAAGCAATCTTGAGAAAGAAAAACAGAGCTGGAGAAATCAGGCTCCCTGACTTCAGACTATACTACAAAGCTACAGTAATCAAGACAGTATGGTACTGGCACAAAAACAGAAACATAGATCAATGGAACAGGATAGAAAGCCCAGAGATAAACCCACGCACATATGGTCACCTTATCTTTGATAAAGGAGGCAAGCATATACAGTGGAGAAAAGACAGCCTCTTCAATAAGTGGTGCTGGGAAAACTGGACAGCTGCATGTAAAAGAATGAAATTAGAACATTCCCTAACAGCATACACAAAAATAAGCTCAAAATGGATTAAAGACCTAAATGGAAGGCCAGACACTATCAAACCCTTAGAGGAAAACATAGGCAGAACACTCTATGACATAAATCACAGCAAGATCCTTTTTGACCCACCTCCTAGAGAAATGGAAATAAACACAAAAATAAACAAATGAGACTTAATGAAACTTAAAAGCTTTTGCACAGCAAAGGAAACCATAAGCAAGATGAAAAGACAGCCCTCAGAATGGGAGAAAATATTTGCAAATGAAGCAACTGACAAAGGATTAATCTCCAAAATTTGCAAACAGCTCATGCAGCTCAATATCAAAAAAACAAACAAGCCAATCCAAAAATGGGCAGAAGACCTAAATAGACATTTCTCCAAAGAAGATATACAGATTGCCAACAAACACAGTGAAAGAATGCCCAACATCATTAATCATTAGAGAAATGCAAATCAAAACTACAATGAGATATCATCTCTCACCAGTCAGAATGGCCATCATCAAAAAACCTACAAACAATAAATGCTGGAGATAGTGTGGAGAAAATGGAGCCCTCTTGCACTGTTGGTGGAATGTAAATTGATACAGCCACTATGGAGAACAGTATGGAGGTTCCTTAAAAAACTATAAATAGAGCTACCATATGACCCAGCAACCCCACTACTCGACATATACCCTGAGGAAACCATAATTCAAAAAGAGTCATGTATCAAAATGTTCATTGCAGCTCTATTTACAATAACCAGGAAGTGGAAGCAACCTAAGTGTCCATCAACAGATGAATGGATAAAGGAGATGTGGCACATATATACAATGGAATATTACTCAGTCGTATAAAGAAATGAAATTGAGTTATTTGTAGTGAGGTGGATGGACCTAGAGTCTGTCATACAGAGTGAAGTAAGTCAGAAAGAGAAAAACAAATACCGTATGCTAACACATATATATGGCATCTAAAAAACAAACAAAAAAAATGGTCATGAAGAACCTAGTGGCAAGACGGGAATAAAGACCCAGACCTACTAGAGAATGGACTTGAGGATACGGGGAGGGGGAAGCGTAATCTGGGACAAAGTGAGAGAGTGGCATGGACATATATACACTACCAAATGTAAAATAGATAGCTAGTGGGAAGCAGTCGCATAGCACAGGGAGATCAGCTCTGTGATTTGTGACCACCTAGAGGGGTGGGATAAGGAGGGTGTGAGGGAGGGAGATGCAAGAGGGAAGAGATATGGGGATATATGTATATGTATAACTGATTCACTTTTTTATAAAGCAGAAACTACCACACCATTGTAAAGCAATTATACTCCAATAAAGATTTTTCAAAAATAAAAAATAAAATAAAATAAAATTGTTTGCCCAAAAAAAAAAAAAAAAAGACATGTTCTTCTTTTTGTTGTTTTATAATTGTTCATTGCTACTAACCTGATTGATCTTCTTAGTTCCCTAACTAATTATGATGTAAATTCAGATGTGTATACAAATAAATATATTTGTATTCAATGGTAACATTTTCCACAGAAATGACCTGAGAAATTATTTTGTGGTCCAAAATCAGTCTTAACTCATGAAATAGGAAGATTTGCCAATTCCCTTGCATGTCTTTCTTCCTTTTCTTTTCTTTTTTATCTGCTTGCTTTTTATCTTGATCTACTGAATGTCAGTGCCACCTTATTAGTTCTGGATAATCTCCGTCTTTTCTTTCAACAACCAAAGAATGGTAAGCACTAGTTAAATTGCCTTGTAATGACTGTTGCACAGCAGGGTCATTTATTCTGAGCCATTTATAAAGAACACACAGCACAATGTTACAATCAATGTGTACAGACTGGGTCAGGCTAATACAGAAATGTACTTAAATGGCAGGATGCCACTTTAGTTCATCCTTTGTGAAAAGCTGAGTTATTTTCTTGCTACAAAGATCAAGCCTTTGAAGAATGTTGAAAGTTTTGAAGAATATTTCTTTCATTTTCTTCCATACCTTATAGGAAGAATATTCTGGAAAGTTAAAGAAAAAAATCAACCAGACCAAGTAGTACATGTATACTTTATTAGGGAAACGTCCCTTAAACGAACTGTAGAATGATTAAAATTTAATTGTTTGGTAGCCAAGATGATTAAGTTACTAATAGATTTGGGGGAGAACATTTAGCTAATCTTCAGGCAGTTTCTTGTGTACTATAAGCACAGAAGCACAATTAATCATCTAGCCAAAAGTAATTCTAATTGATCTATAACAGAAATGGACGTTTAATTTTCAAGATTTAATTTAGTATGTATATGAATTTAAGCAGTAATTTTACAATACGAAATCAGACAATGCTTTAGGTTAGAAACTGAACTGTAACTTTTGTTTTGTAATCCAAGAACTAACACTTTTATTGAGTCTCAGTTACACAAAATAAATAACATTTACTGGAAAACTACCTGTATTCTGACATTCCTTTTTTTTTTTTTTTCCAAGTTAGAATAGGTACAAAGCAGGGTAAGATATTCTATGTAAATAAGCAATTTAACTAGATATTAAAGGGAATGATAATTTAATTTACTACATAATATATTTAGAGTAAGAAAGGCATGACATGACACTATTCAATTTTTAAATCCAGCCCACCGATACCATAGTTTGTGCAAACTCTGCCTGGATTCTGTTACATGATCAGCTGTTACCCATATTTTCCTGTGCTGTTGGATGTGTGATTTTTCCTACGAGTCAAAATTGCTATTTCAATGAAAATGTCAAGGAGGATAGAGAACTTCAGGAAGGTAGGGGTGGTATGAAGTGGAGGCAGTTGCACATTATATACACACTCACACTGAAGAGATTTCAGGGGAATTCTCCTGGTGTTTTCTCCTGAAAAGCTAGACATATATATTTAGTTGAGAAGCTAGAAAATTTCCTGTGAAAATCGTCTGACATACATTTCTAGATTTAAATTATATGAAAAATTTATCCGTTCATCTCTTTATTTAATTATAAATTGCATTTTAGAGATAAATACAAATTAAAGGCTATATATAGAGTTTAAAATATTGATCTTGATAAATTAGGTAATAAATTATGTCAAAATGAGAATGTATTTACATCAAATTCACTCAACACTTCAACACTATGGAGAAATGTTATAAAAGTGGTTAGTTTTCAAAAATCCGTTCCTCCCATTCTCCTCGGAAGGTGAAGCTTCTTCATAATGTTTGATAGGGGATATTTTGCAATTTTAAGATGCTTCAGATCAGCACAAACTGCACAATAGACATTTTAAGAAATGGGCTTTTTCTCTTACTCATCTCTAAATATCAGTAACTTCAAGGATTACACTTAACATGTTAGAACAGTGATTTTTATGGATTTTTTTGGCCCTTCTATGCTTTAGACATCTAAGAGTATGTCTCTCTGTAATGTGGTAGGTCAGTGTGCTATGCCTGTTAAATAAAACAAAAATAAAATTTTTTTCTTACAGCTACCATTTTACCTGGAAAATAACTGATTTTTTTCAAGAACATTAAATTCAGTATATTTTTTCTGCTCAAACAATAAACTGAGGAGAATATACACTGTACTATTAAACTCTATATATGTCAAAGCAGTAGATGGTAATTGTTCAAAAGTGTGAAATAGACCAACTTGCCTTTAAATCAATGATGTATAGATTATAGCTTTCCAAAATCTATGTAAATTTGTTATATGACAATGATGCCTGTGAAATATTGTTACCTATAGTGATAGTATTTGGTGGATTAAAAACCATTTAAAGAAATTAAAATATCAGTGGAGCATCCAGATATAATTCTCATGAATATCTTAGGACTTGGTAGCTTTTCTTCTCTATTTTTTCAACAATAGTGTAGTGAATATTATAGAAATGCTTTCAAGCTATTTTCCTTTCTCCATGGCAGTGATGAGGACTTTATTAGGGAAGAATTAAGTTTTGGAGGAGGTGAATCTTATACAAGTTCAGAGGTTTTTTTAATAAAGTAATGCAAAATAAGAAATGTATAATTAAGTATGAAAATGAATATCTAATTAGAATGAGAAAGAAATCATAATTAATAGTACATTTTTAAAAAATGGTTGAAAACCACAAACATCACAAAAATCCAGAAAATTAGCATGATATATGTTCAATTAATTGCATAACACCTGCTATACTTTTTTTTCCTCTACATTTTTGGCTGCATACTCTTTAATCAGTTCTTCATGTGACAATGGTTTCCTTATATCTTTTTCTATACCTAGAAGAGAAAAATAATCAGGTTTTTTTCCTAACATGTTTGATCAAAATGTATTTATTTTTGATGGCTTATAGGAGTTCTTTTTATATATTATTGAAAATGTCATGCAATTTCTAGAATTGTTTTCAAATTTGGGAAAGTATCTTAGAGAATTTTTAAACATATGAGTAAGGTTTAGAAAAATTTTACAGACTAGCTTCTGGCTCTAGGCATTTTACAACCAGACTCTCCTCTCCAACTCATAGGCTGAGGTGTCATTGGCCCTGCCAAGATCACAATGTGACCTTAGGTCAATGAGTGGAAGCACCTTAGGTCAATGAGTGGGAGAGTATTTCTGGAGGTCATTCCTACCCTAGAACAGGTAGCAATACTCTTTGTGTACAGAAGTGACTGTGAATCACATAAGTGTTTCCCACTAAACTCAAACTAAATCGATCTCCACCTTAAATTCCCCTTAGCTATATTTCCAAATGCTCAAACTCATCCCATGCTACCTAACAAGAGGGGAAGATGAATGGCAACAGACAGTGGTCTTAATCAATTGCAGTTAAATTATCTCACTTTCACAAAATTTTCGTAACTCTTATGACTGTATAAACACATTGCTGGACCATTTTGGGGGTTGTGGAAGGAACCAAATAACGGACCTGGCTATATAATCTCCATTAGTTTCAAGATGGATCTGTCTCTGAATATGAAGTGAAGATTAGATCAAAAGTCAGATGAAAATCATGTTCATTGCAAATGTTTAAAAAATACAGATCACATTAGAGATGACTTAATGTGTGGATTTGAGTTCTTAACTTTTGAAAAGGAAGTGACTTTCTATCATTTGAAAGGTCTGAAAAACATTGTTTCATACACTGAAGTTTCCTCCTCTGAGTGAAATAATTTGACACTATGCTTGCATTATGTTCTCACTCTTTGCACTGTTCGGGGGACTTCAACCAAACCCTGTTGCCTTTTTCATGTTACTTTCTTGATGTTTGTTTCTACCTTTCTCTTGAGATCCAGATCTGAGTATCCTATTAGTTGTCATTAGTTGGTCACTGATACTTTAATATTCCAAAGACTCAGTCCCTCAGATACTATGCCAAAGATGCTTTTCACCTTTATTTAACATTTGCAACCTTGTCATCAATGAATTCCTATATATATTTATGTTGGTCAGAGGCCTCTTAATCACCTCTCCACATGCAATCCTTTACTCCTATTTCCTCCTAACTTCATCCCCATACAACTACCTTACTTTGGGTCCACCTTTCTGATCTACATCATTGCAATAACATATTTACTTGTTTCCTCAGCTGATATCTGAATCTCTTGCTAGAATACATACTGTCAGATTGTGTCAAGATGCTGCTTAGATAAATTCAAAAATTTCTATAAAATTATTCTGTGGTTTCTGGACTCAGGTTAATGTTCAAAGTTCTTAGTTTATTGCACAAGCTCCTGCCATTTTTATAGCTCTATCTCCTGCTATTGCCCCATATGCAAGCTCTACTTAAGCCATTCTAATTAATTTCCAGGTTTTGGACTCCTGATGCTGACTCAATGCTTTGTATTCCTACATGCTATTCTCCAGGCATGGAACATTCTTACCCTTTTCTCTACTTAGGAAAGTTCTTCACGAACTTCAAGACTCATCTCAAGAGTAACCAATCTCTTCTAAGAAAAGTTCCCAGAGCTGATGGGCTAGTTGAGAAGTCTAATCTTTCCTTTGCTGTCATAGCATCTGGGTATAGTTTTATGAGAGCAGTAACTAACCACATTGTAATCATTGTTTTTTTACTTCGTACCTCATAGACTGAGTTCAATGAGATAAAAATCTATGCTGTTCATTTCTTCACTCTGAGCACAAAATATGTCTGGTACATAGGAGGTGATTTCAAGTATCTTTTGAATGAATGATTAATTGAAGGGAATGTTCTGAGGTGTAGGTTAGCAATTAACCTACGAAAAGTTGAACATATAGGTGAGTGGGAGAATAGGGTTTCATTAGACTTTGCAATTCTGTAAAGCAGGAGCAATGTATAGCTTTTCTTCTTAGTTTGTTGACAACTTGGTAATACTAAGCCTACTACTACTTTTCACCCCTTACCACATCTTACTGAATCTTAGCATATATAAAAGGAACTAAGTCACTAAAAACATAAATCAGAAGGTAGGGAAGTAAGCTCAATATATTTAAAATAATTCACAAATTGGAAACTCTCAGCATGTACAAAAATTGACACAATATCTAAGAAGGTGCAATGTACTTGAGGAGAGTATTCATGTTTTGGGCAGCTCTGAGTAAAATTTCACTTATGATGATAATGGCTATGGAAAAAGAGACCATAGTCAGAGAAAGTGTAAAATGTTTATTAAAATCAATACTTAAGAAGTGATAGTTGTACCTGTTTGTATACCTCACTAGAATGTCTCACTTCTTTTTGTCTCTGTCTTCTTCTCTCTGATATATGTGCACATATATCGAGCTAAAAAAAGAGAAGAATGCATTTTGTGTTTTATGTGTATTTATGAGCAGACAGAACAACTTTATTGAATTGATTTTCTCAAAATAAATATAACCCTCTCTCATGACTGCATGTTTAATTTCTTGCCTGAGTTTCAGTTGGTCTACTCCTGGAAGGAAGATTTTATTTATTGATATTGTCTATATACATTATATTCTTCAGTTTGTCACCCAATTTTATAACATGACCTTCCTCATAACATGGCTAACTAAAACGTATTTAGATTGTTCATCTTTTTATTTAATATAGGATACGGAGGTGTTTACAAGTTATTATAGTAATTAATAATAATGTCATATCTCCTTAGTTATGTCTAACTAATTAGGAATTTATGATGATTTAAATACAAATGATGCTAAAATTTACTTTTATGCTCAAAGAAAAAATATTGTGTTAAATTTTTAGTATACATAATAATTTAGGAGGATTGTTTAACAGTGAAAATATGTTTGAAGTGCTTTCAAGTGTCACTTTGCATGGCAGTAATCAATGCGGTCAATCTAAATTCTTTTACTTTATGTATTTTATTTTACTTCATATTGTTACTTTTCCTAGAATTTATTTCCCTATGATTTTATTTAAAATTAGCCATGAGGGACTTTCCTGGTGGCAGAGTGGTTAAGAATCTGCCTGCCAATTCAGGGGACACGGATTCGATGCCTGATCCAGGAAGATCCCACATGACGCGGAGCAACTAAGCCTGTGCGCCACAACTACTGAGCCTGTGCTCTAGAGCCCACGAGCCATAACTACTGAGTCTGCGTGCCACAACTACTGAAGCCCGCCTGCCTAGAGCCCGTTTTATGCAACAAGAGAAGCCACCACAATGAGAAGCCCACTCACTGCAATGAAGGGTAACCCTTACTCCCCGCAACTAGAGAAAGCCCGTTCATAGCAACAAAGACCCAATGCCACCAAAAATAAATAAATAAATAAAATTTTTAAGAAAAATAAAATAAAATTAGCCATGATTTTGTGTTAGATATGATTTAATTAATAACATGAATTTTAAATATTCTCTAGTTAGGAATTTTCACATATTTAAACTGCATTTTTCTAAATTCTTTTAAGCTAAAGAGATTTTCTACATAACTTGATTAGTATAGGTGCCAAGAATTAGTTGGATATTATATCAAAATAAATTAATATTTAAATGCTTCAATTAAAAAAATAAATGCTTCAATTAAAACTGATTACATTTAAGTCATTTATTATGTAGCAGAAAGAAATAGCTAATTCAAAGTTTGTTAATTATTTTGAAATAGTGAATACATGAGAAAGACAATATTTGGATGTCCTAAAATTATTTATTATTTTAAATTATGGTTAGTCAAGAAATACCAATCAAACTTAAATCAACTGCTAAGAGTACCTTTATCTCTACTTTGTTTCCTGATACCAAAATAAAATTTTAATGTTAAGATGTCTGATACTAATCAACCTAAGTTCAAAATCCAACTTTGCCACTAATAAGTTCTGTGATCATGGCCAGGTTATTTCATTTTCTTATACTTCAGCTTATTTGTGAAAAGTGGATAATAGAAGCTACTTCATAAGTTTTTCATGAGGACTAAATGAGATTATGAGTAAAATGTTCTCAGCATGGTTTCTGTCATATAGTACTCAATGAAGAGTATATAATTCAAATGATTTTAATACAATTAAATATAAACAGTACATAATAGTTTAATCAATCACTTTCAGTTTCAATTATAATTACTAAACAAAGCACATTTTCATGATCCTTAACAATAGCCATTTAAAGAATATCATTGGTGGGAAGTGGGGTACTTACACTGGCTCATGTATGCATATATTAAGACTGTTAAAAAATTGCTGAAAGTCTTTGCATGCTATATTCTCAGGATTAGTAGGTGGTGTTGGCTATTACTGCATTTAATTTTATTGATTCATTTTATGAATTAATTTATGATCTTCATTTTATTTACCCTATTTCAATAACCCCCTTTGCAACACATTTCTTATGTTTCTGGACACATTTAATAGTGGTGTTCTCTTCAAATTCTTATCCCTTAAATGTTGGCTTTACTCACTGATCTATCCTTGGCTCTCTTTTCATCGACCACTCTTCAGATGATTTCATCTACTCCAAGGGCTTCAATTACTATCATTTGCTAAGAAGTCCCACATTTATTCCTCCAGCATATAGCTCTTTAGATCACAAAATCAAATGCCCTATTGAGCATCCCTGTCTTGATTCCCATAGGCACTTTAAATTCATTATGCTCCAAACTGAAGTCAGCATCATCTGTCTATAAACTGTTCTTCCTCTGTTAATTTTTATTGCAATGAAAACTACTACTGTCACCCAGGTGTGAAAACTGAAAACCTGGGTAGAATCTTTGATTTATCTCTCCATCTAAGCCCCCACAGCAATCAAACACCAAATTCTATCAAATTATCTTCATTCCGACTGTTGCCACCAAGCACTAGATGATATCAACCCTTTCCAAGAATATTTCAACAGATTTTTAAATACTATGCTTTTTACCGGTCCTTTGTACCTCCATTCCATTCTCTGTAACATAGACAGAGTGATCTTTTAAAGCACAAATATAATAATCTGGCCAATTCTCAAAATTTGTGGAGTTCAGGCCAGAGTATAAATGGAGATAAATGGCTCTTTCCCTTCTCTATTTTCATCCTTCATTCATAATTGCTAGGGCACTTATATATAAGTGCTATTATATGCATTTATATGTAGACACTCCTAGCTGTATATCTGATCATTGTCCATAGCCGTCCTCCCCTTAACAACTGTTCAGAGACCTTCTTTCAGGTCTAGAGGTAAGCCCACAGGTGAGATCTGCCCTTAGGTGACAGACCCGGAGAAGAACCCACAGAGGTCATAGAAGAAGTTTGGTATCATCTGGACATGGAATTCTGTGTGACTATATGCACAGAGAACGCTCTAGAAGGATGGTCATGAATGCCAGGTGGGTTTGTGTCCTTGGCCCTTTGGACTTCTTGCCCTGTGGTTGGCCAGAGGAAACCATAGACAAGAATTCATTTTTCTGAATTCTGTGTAATACTGTGATATTATTACTCCCTGTTTAAAATCTTTAATGACTTCTTATTTCCCAGGGTCAAGTCCAAACTCTTTAGTATAAATTACAGGGCCTTTTATGGTCTGAATCTTGTAGATTTCCTCTGTTTCATTTCACAACATACAATATCTCCTATTCTAAAATCTAGTAAATCAGGAGTCATTTTAGCTTACTGAATATGGAACATCCCCTCTTCCACCCAGGCTTTTGCATAAACCATTTTCTTTGCTTTCAGCACTCTCCATCTCCTTTCTGTTTGGACATTCCCTTGTTATATTTCAGATCTCAGCTAATTTATACTTTTTTTCAAGGAAATTGCTCTTACGTTTATCCGTGATAGACCTCTGTGCTTCTCCACCACTAAAGGTTCATGCATCCCAGGTACCATGCACTTAATGTTTTATTTACACAAATGCTAAACATCCATTCTATGAATCTGACTGGAGTCCCATGGAGAGATTATGGTGAATCCTACATGGTTTTGGAACATGATCCATGTTCAATGCTGTAATCTATAGGGTAGTGTTTTCTACTATTCTTTGCCCCCACCTCCTGCTGTTTTGATTCTTCTCCCATCCTGCTGCAAAATTTCGGCTTCTTCCTTGATTTTTACAAAAAAAATCATACCACGTTTGTAATAGAATTTTGTTGAGGGTAATTTAGCTGAAGATTCCAGGCATCATCAGGAAAGGTCAAAATCTTATAACATGATATTTCAGCTGAGAACTATTTACACATTTTTCCTTGGAAGTTTCTCCTTGACTCTCTCTCCCAATGGAAGTCTTCCCCTTCCTTACTCTTTCCCCACCAAGCCTGAAAGCTCAGTCTTTTTTGTCCTTAATTTCCTTCAGAGAAACCTCAATATCATCCCTCTTCATTTTGCAGATTTTTCAGCTCTGCCATAGTTTCTATCCTGCAGAAATCTTATTGAAATTTATTCTAAATAAAGCCAATATGTCTCTCCAAAATATATATTCATACCAATTACTAAAAAGGAAAAAAATGGTCTGTGCTTACAGTATAGTCAGGATGTACTGGAGTTGGTTCCAGTTTATTGCTCACTGCTTGAGACCTATTAGGAAGCTAAAGTAGAACAATTATTGCAATGCTTACATCTGACTTGAGTAAATCCTGAGTATTATGTATCCATCTCATTAAAGCAGCTTTTACTTCAGTAACAAAAAATAGGAGTTAACCTAATAAGATTTTGACCCATAAAAGTTCAGTGAAATTATGCATTAATGTGTATCTGATTGTCATTAGCAACATTCTTTCATAAAACAGATGTCTATCTGCTCTCTACAATGTTGTATCTGCCAGGTTTGCCATCTCCAGAAATGAATCTTTGATTTATTATTGCCCCAGGCTAATTGAAGAAAATGTTAAGTCTCAGCTTTGTGATTCATGCATATTGACTATGCCGTCAGTGAAAGAGAAAGAAACCAGAGATTTTATGGAACAAGGGCCATCTGCGTCTTATTTTAAACTGATTAAATGTGGTGCAATCTATGACAAAATGACAACAGTTATAGACTTCAGTATGTGAGGATTAAAAAGAATCACATTTAAGAGTTGGTAATTGACTATTATTTTCCAAGTGGTATTATACTTTAATTTCCACAGATGTCTTTTGGTCATGGCCACACTACTGGGTGAAGGCAATATTGAAAGAAAAAGGCACTTTTGATTATTTCTACTACGGAAAATCTTACACAAATGCTCACCTTTTATCTGAAACTCATGTTAAATGATCTCTTTCCTTTTTTTTTTTTTTAACACAAATTCACTTTAATAGAGTACAATAATGTATGTACAAAATCAGGTGTTATGCTGAATTTATTATGCAGCAGATCGTGTTCTTTATTAGTGAGCTAGCCTTACAAAAGAAAATCTAATTTTGGATATTGTAAATGACATGTCATAAATCTATTTCTTTTAAAGTTAAGATAAATTGATTAATTTGAGAGAGCACCTACAATGTGGCAAATAGTGCAAACTTATTTTCCCTTGGTTCCATTATTGATACATAAGTATCTCTCATGGAATGGAACTTTTAAAACTCACCATTTTCTTATATTTTTATGATTACAACAAGAAAACTATGATATGAAACTGGAAAGATCTCAGCAGTTAACTCATCAGAACTCACCTTCAATCAACCAACCATAACAGTAAATATTCTGCATGCAGCCTCAAGGCATTTATAAGGATATGGTTACAGGGAAATAATCGAAGTGACTTGTCAAGTGATTTCTATAAAATATTATTTGACTTCCAAAAATTTAGGGCTAAGAAAGACCTTAGAAACCATATATCCAAAATCTCTTATTTTGCAGATATAGACTTGGAGATCCAGAGAAGTAAATAATGTCTTCAAATTTATGTAGAGAATTAGCTACAGAGTTAGAATGTCCTCACTTCCGCTCTTTCAATCACACCAAATAATAGTCATAGGTAGCATTTAATTAGTGCTAAGCACAATGCTAAGCACTTTATATATATTCATTTATTTAATCTTTACAACTACACTATCACGTAGTTACTATTATTATCTCTATTTTATTGATGGTCAAACTGGAGTCCAAGCAGGAGAAGTGATTCATCCAGGATCACACGACAAGTAGAGAGAGAAACTGGGGTGCAAACTGGCAATCTGGCTCCAGAGTCTGTGACCTTAAACGCCATAATTTATTGTGCCCATAGTTGATTATTTAAATCTACAATTCAGTAGTACAGCATAGTTATTGTTTAAAATTTCTTTTAATAGGTGATTTAACTAAATTCATGTGTATATATAAATGGATATCATTTATACAATAAATATGTATTTATGGCAGTATGTATAATTATTTTTAGCTCCTTTTTAAAATCTCTAAAACCTGAGTAAACAGAAAATAATGCACGTTTCCCGCTCATGTTCAAGAAGTATCAAGTTGCAAAATTCCTAGTCAAATGGTCCCAGATATGCTCACTCTTTTTTTTTTGTTTTTTTTGTTTTTTACAAATAGGAAAGGAGGAGGTAAGTAGAGTGAGTAGATCTCAAGATTGCTGTTTTTCTTTCAAATTTGAGCCACTAATCGCTCATAATCATCCTCTATCCCTAAATAATTCACATTTCTCAAATTAGTATTATATAAGACAAAACAGATTGAAAGAGATAAAATCAAAAAAGAAAAATTGAACTACATGGATTTATATGCAATATATATGCATATTTTTTATGATTAGTTCTTATCATTTTGGAGGGATATGGTTAATATCTTTGAAAAACATGAAATACAAGAAAATTAATACAGGCTCTCAACTTATTCCTGAATCACTTTTCTATGAAGAGTCATTTGTTTCTTGTGCCATGTTAACCCTTTCAGATTTCATTGAAGTTTGTCTTTCATGCAAAGTTTGTTTTTCACCAAGAAATACAGATTATGGCACTTTATTATATTTTCTGCAATGATAATTATGAGGCAAGGACAAAACCACATTGAAGTGCAAATGTTGGGCAGCTTGATAAACCCAACTGATAGTTAAATAGCATGTGCACTCAACCATCCTTGAAGTTATTCAAATTTGTGTCTCAGCAAATGGACAAACACCTGCACATAATGAATCTTTGGTATCTTGAGGGAAAAAAATCACAAATATTAAATCTGCGAAAGCTAAATGACTACATTTTACAAAAACAAGCTTAGGGTATAAGATCAAACTAAATTCATGTTTAATAAAGGGGTCCCCAACTCCCGGGCTGTGGATGGGTACTGGTCGTGGCCTGTTGGGAACTGGGCCTTACAGCAGCAGGTGAGCAGCGGGCAAGCAAGTGAAGCTTCAACTGCTACTCCTCATCGCTCTCATTACTGCCTGAACCATCACTCGCATTATCACCTGAACCATCCCCCCCTCCCCCGCACACTGGCCACGTCTGTGGAAAAATTGTCTTCAAAGAAAATGGTCCATGGTGCCAAAAATTTGGGGAACACTGTTTTATAAGATTTAAGATTCTTTTGATAGTGGGACACAATAGTTGGATAGATGAAAGACAGAATTCTTTTTTACTTAAAACTCCAAATAAGAGAGAACTGCTAGGCAGCATCACAGAGGGAGTTGGACGCTTTGTGGATTGACTAACTTGAATAATTTCATGGGCTCTGGGGCAATGACTGTTCCTGGCTGACTCATACCTGGTCTCAGGGTGATTAGGACTGGTGCTTAGTGGTCAGGTGTGTGAGAGCCATATAAGGGAAGTGGTAGGAATGTGGTCCTACCTGTCAAAAAGGGAAACTGACCGGCCACTAGCCAGGGCCTCAAAACTCAGTCAAGCTAGCATTAGGAAAACAAAAACAAAAAAAACATATATTAAAATATATAATTTTCTATCAAATAAACCTCAAAATATCAGACTTAATCCAACACAAGTTTATTTTTGGTTTATGTAACAATTCAGTCAATGCAGATGATTTTGGTAGGTGGGCAGTCTTCTACGTAGAGATTCAGAAACTTGTGCTTTGTCCGTCTGGTGACTTGTCCATCATATAGGACCTAGGAGTCTTGTTCTGTATTTTCTGGATCCTGTTGGCACACTGGGGTAGGGCTGTGTGGAGAAAGTCCTTTGTTCTTGACTGAAACATCCCTTATGCTCACATTCCATTATCTTGAAATAGTTAAGTCTCATCTCACCTGGGGTGAGAAGGGTTAAGGGGCCAGTAAATGTAGTTCCTGACAGAGCAACCACTTCCCAGCAATAGCTCTCACTACAGAAAGGGAGTACAGTACTTCGGTAGACACATAGCTGTTTTTGCCATAGGAAAATTTTAGAATATGTATCTGTATGCACATATATTTATACATGTATAGTGTACATACATATAGTATGCATGCATTCATGTTTATGTACATAGATTTTATATTTTATTTTATATTTATATTTTATATTATAGTAAAGATCTTTAGGTAAAAGTGAATTTATCTCATTGTAGAACATTTCAACTTTGATATGTGTGTTGAGTCCTAATAGCCCATTGAGATTCTTAGTTTCATTTAGCAGAATTTTTCCCATGGCCAGAAATGTTGTGCATTTGACCTAGAAGGATTTATTGTGGGTTTTATAGAAATGGAATCCCACAAACATAATATTGAGTGAGCAAAGACAGGTAGAAAAGATTATGTTTTTCTTTCTTGTTCAACATTCTGCTTCTGAGATTTGTCCATATTGCAGGACATAGTTGTAGAAGGTTCATTCTCATTGTTGTGTAGTATTCATCTGGGTGAATATCCATAGTTTATTAATCCATTCTACTGTTGATGGGTACTTGAATAGTTTTCAGTTTGGAGTTATGATGAATAGGGCTACCAAGAATATTTTAGAACATGTTTTTTGATGAACCTGTGCCACATTTATATTGCGTATATGCCTAGAAGTAAAATTTCTGGCCTATAGAGTAAAAATATGTTCAGTGTTTATAATCATAATTTCCTAGCCTTCTTTTACCAGCTATTATAATTGATCATATATGACACTTTCTGTAAACTCTATTTTATTTTTTTGAAAAAATCTTTGTGTAAACAATAAAAAATGTATAAAAAAATTTAGGAAGAAAGCCCTGTTAATTCCACTAACATGAACTATTTTATTTTTATTTCCATCTACACCATATCATTATTAATTAATTAAATATAGGCTTTGTGTTAAGCTTATTTACTTAACATTATTTTATGAATATTTATACATATTTCTGTGCTTTCCATAATTATGAATTTTTATGACTGCATTGAATTCATTTACCAGAACTAGCAATTTCCTATTATATACGAAAGTATTTTCAATTTTCCCTAATTCTTTTTGGAAACAATTTATATTTTTAAACTCTACCGTATCTTTGGTACACAGTTTCTTGGGTTTGCTGCGTGCTTGGGAAAATAAAGAAACACATGTTTTTTGTCTCTGACCTTTAGCAAACTTAGAGAAAAGTCAATTTTTCATGACAGTAAGTCACCATACTTACCTTCATTTTAACTTACACTTACTCCACCTCAAGCCTGAGTGACATTACGTTTCTTTCCAGAAGGTTAAAATTGGTAAGGTCTTGACAACCAAAATCTTGGTTGAAAATTGGACATGTGGCTCTACCTTGATTTCTTACTTCCTTGTCACAAAACTCAACATGTCTGATATAGAAGTAAGAGAAAGCTTTTTTTCTTTATCCCCGAACTTTGCAGATTTCCCAGTGCATCTTAATGTCTGCCTTCCTCTAAACCATTCCTCACACTCATACTCATCCCTGGAGCTTTTATATTTCCCAATCACTATAATTTAATGACATATGAGCAGACTAAAGCAGATAATAACTTTAGTAGGGAAATGTCACAAGCAAAACACTTCCTTTATTCTGAACCTAATGCTGTAACCAGGAATTTCCTCAATCCATTAGTCTTTGTTGTGATTCCCAAATAATATGTATTCAAGAAAGTTAGGACACAAGTATTCTCATTGGCTATATAAATTAAAAGCAGGAACTGTGTTTTTAATGACATCTAAATGCAGAATATAGATAGCTATGACCCCATTGAGTAACTTCAGTGAAGATGTCAAAGTAAAATAATTAAACATGAGGCACAAAAGGATACATTAATCAGTGCTTACAACCAATTACATTATGGCAGTATGGCTACTATTTCAAAAAACCATTTGATTTGCATTTAAGTGATCAAGAGGAAAAGTTACAAGGTAATTGGGGTATCCTAATTTCATAAGTCATTTTTTCCCTCAATACTTTATTTGAAAATTGTCACGAAGGATATAGAATTTAAAAATTAACAAGAAAAGTTTGGAAATTTTAACAGAATGAAAATCACCTTTTCTAGAGATTGAACGACTTTCATAGTCAAATAATAAGCTGCTGTTTATTTTTTGATTAATAAGTTGCTGTTTATTTTTTGATTAAGGAGTTGTACGTAGACATATATTTGAGCTCAATAGTTTCACATGGGCAATCTTCATTATGAAATCATATTATTATTTTTAACTACATAATTTTTTAGCAGGCTCCAGAAAATAAGAAATCTATTCTCTTGTAAGTACAACAGTATTCTTTAAGACTTAGTGAAATTCTGGAATGAGAACCCCTAACAAGAAGCTTTGAGACATAAATATTTCAGCATTTAAAAAAGATCACTTTACTGAGGTATGATTAAGATGCAAAAAACTGTACACTTTTAATGTATACAACTTGATAAGTTTAGAGAGACTTATATATCCTTGAAACCATCACCACATCTATGTCATAAACATATCCTTCACCTCTGAGTTTTCTCTCACCCTCTTTATTTATTATTACTATTATTTTAATGTACACTACTGTATTATATAATTAAAATTTGCTGAGAGGAAAGGTCTTATGTTAAGTGTTCTTCTCATAAAAATAATAAGTAAATATCCAGCATTTATGTGCTTACTTGTAAGGTTTGAAATGTTTTATACTCTGCCACTAGAATGACCAATTTTAGTTTAAATACCAAAATTTATAAAGCAAAGTAAATTTGTCAATGTGATCATCTCTTCTTAAAATTTATTTCTATGTGAAAAACAATAAAATATGCACTGCTACTTTCCAGGTGTAAAAACATTATTTTTTCCAAGAGAGTTCTGAAAAACCAGATATGTATCTACCTTTCACAAGGATAATCAGTTAAACATGAATATTGTTTAACATGGAGAATAATATTTCCCTTGGATCTCAATAAAAAAGTGATACAAAGAGTTAATTGTACAATACAGTCAAAGGTTACACATTAAATATGTATTGGTATTCTTCGCTAAGATATATTATCACTGATTATGAAAGTTTTGTCTTAGTGCCTGAATAGTCAGTTACAGACATAGACAATCCTTTGTACTTTACAAGCATGAAATTACAATAAAAGACTGAATTGCAGAGATGTCTAAAATGTCCTTGAAATGAAAAGAGAATATGACTTAGACCATATTTCAAAAGCTAATATATACTTCTCATCACAGGAAAAAATGAATTAACTTTGTATTCATTAGACGGTCTTTAAAATAATCTTTAGTTAAACAGGCAATAGATTGCCGAGTCCAACAAAGATAAAGCCTTAATCTTACACAGAATATTTTCTACCATTTACTTACTTGTCATGTTTTAATTTTTTTCTGCTTCTATTTAAGCTTATGCTAACATACACTTTCTGGAAAAGGGAGAGGTAATGAAATAGCCTTTGAATTCCTGAAGAACCTACCATAAGCTTATTTTATACTAGCATTAGGTATGTCAACCTTTGTTGATTAAGGAATACAAAGATGCAAGAAAATCTCTCTTCTTCCAGAAACATTCCTTAAAGTAAACCAAGTCATTTATTTTCAAATTAAGGTGGCAAATATAACACATTAATTACAATAATCTTAAATATTTATAGGTGCCAAACTCTATAATAACCATTTTACATGGATTATCTAATTTAAACTTTATAACTATCCTTTGATTTGGGTACTATCACTGAGCCTTACTTTGCAGGTGAGGAAACTGTTGCTAAGAAGTTGTAAGTTTCCAAACTCACATACTTTTAAGGGGTAGAGTCAGGATTTATACAAAACTTTCTCTGCAAAATGCACACCTTCTCTCTTACATATTACACTACACTAGCATCCAAGGTATTGCAATGTCATTTCTCTGGTGCCATGGTTTCAGTAGTGCTAAATTTAGGGATGATAAGGGAATGCCTGGAGATGCACTTCTCTCAGTCTTTTCAAATTTACGACTATATATTATTTGTGAGAACTGCACATGGGAAACAAAAAAGTCTGATATGGTATATTTTACTTCCTTTTACCCATGCATTTGCTTCTTCATATATAATTATGAGTGGATACCAGTGATTTCATCAGGACTCTGTAGGATTATAGCACAACATTATTTATAATCTACATCACTTTTGGTACAGTGTTTTAATGAAAGCAAATGGCAGTGTTGTACTTTTCTAACATAAAGGAGCTTGAGTATTTTAGCATATGATACATGTAAGGTTTTTTCCTAAAGGGTTGAAAAGATAGATAACAACTTGGAAAGTGTGTTGATCCCATGTGTTTTTGGTTAGATATTTTTTCCTGAAATTTTATTCCCAAAATGAGTGATAATTAAAAAATAAATAAAACCAGTAGCAGGCAATCTTTTAAAACTAGTGTTGATGAAGTTGTAGTTTTTTCAGCTGTTTAAACCAGATAAAGATGATAATCACTGGGCAGAAATGGGACAGATGAGCAGAGGGAAGGAGATATGGCTGCAGGAACCTCCCTGGACTGGAATTAGGATCAAATGATGAATCCTAGTAACAAATTGAGCTGTTCCTTGTCCCTGTGGCAAAGTCCAGGGGACCAAGAGAGGGCTCTGGACTTTGATGTGTGAAGGGGTTGAACAGAATGGTTAATGGAATGACATCTCTGACCCTAAGAGGTGCCTAATTAGTTGGGACATCTAAACAGCTGTTTCATTCAACAAATATTTCTCCATCTCTACTTTATGCAAATCAGAGAGCAAAGTGTGAGAGATATAAACATGGATTCAAATATCCTGAGCTTTTAGTTCACTAGAGGATAAAAGCTAACATAAAAGCAATTTTAATGTAGTTTTAAATGTCAGTGTGCTAAGAACTATGATAAGGATTTGATTGGATAAGATACTCTTGGATTTTCAGTTTCTAAAGACTGAGAGTCCAGTGAAGTTCTGGATAGTTTTTATTTCTGGAAATGGATTTGCTAACTCGTAGTAGGAACTTAGTATTTGTCAATGTTATTAGTGACAAGGTTTGGGCCCTATGAGGAGGTGGAAAATAGAGTCCTCATAAGCCATGGACACTGGGGTAGAAAAGCCAAAGACTTAGACACTGAGCTGAAGGGTCTAAGGAAGTGTATTGAGCAAAAGCCAGGGGAGGCTGGAATCTTTGGAATCTCATTGAATATCTTCCTAAGACACCACCAGCTGTGCTGCAGAGTGAATGCTCAGCATTCATACAAACGAAATAGTAGGAGACTTGCAACTGGTGGAGGCACCTTGGATGCTGATAGTTTATATCAAGGGTATTGGGATCAGAGAAGGGAGGCCTGTGTGCTCTGCACCATTTACTCAAAGCAGAGTCAGCAGCTAACTGAGTGGCAGTGGTGGTGTAATAGCGCAGGAGTGAGGCTCTGCAGAGGCCTAATGTCATGTAATTTGTGCAGAGGTGCATCTGAGAACATAAGTCTTTTATATGATGTATGAGTTGAGTAAACAGAAGCAATATTTAACTGAAGAGCCTTTGGAGGATCAGGAATGAAACAACGTGAGTCAGGCAGGCTTGATTCCAAGGTCAGATGAGATGATTTATAGGGCATCCTTTTGGCAATCATAGCAGAATACAGAATTATAAGTGCCTGATGTGATGGTAGGTTTATACCTTTGTGGGGTTACCTTAGATGTTAGCTAACAGAAGTTTAGAAATCTGTATTTTAAAGTAGGGAATGATGCTGGTGCTATAGGGCTGCCTGTTAAGGGCCTATCAGGACATTGTCCAAACTGTACTCTATTTGACTTCTTATTCCCTGACACATAAATGCTGATGATCATTTATCTCTGTATCCTTAGGGTCCAGTTATATCCTTGGTGCATAGCTGGTGCCAGTAAAATTTTGCAAAATAACTACATGAAAGAATAAAAGGCAATTTGTAGGCAAAATTATCACAAATGTAAAGTTTTCAATTGGTGCATCCAATTTGATGGTTTTCTTGGGGTTTATTCTTCCTTCTATTTCAGATACTCACATCCCTCACAGTCTATCTTTTTGTATTCAACAAAGCCTGGTATAAGAAAATCACTTGCTAGTCATAACTTCAAAATACAGCTCAAAGCCAGAGTGTTGAATCTCCTAGGGGCAATTTTATGTCTCATCTCTAACAGATGACAGATGTTATTCCTCAAGTGTTAGTGGTTGAGTGGAAGAGGTATTTTGATGTCTGGTAGCCTTTCAGTGGCTCTGAAATCACAGCACACAGTGATGTTAGAGGTTCCTAGAGGTTCCTGACATGGTAGAATAGTGATCCTAGAGTGGCAGCAGTTTCTCTGGATGCACAAGAGAGTTAATTCAGCTTTAAAATTTGGTGGGAACCTATCACCATATTCTCAGCCAGCAAATGACTGGAAAAATATGGATTTTAAGACACATGTAGAGATTATAGCCACTCTAAATAGAAATGTCAAGTTTATGATACATTTTCTAATTATAAATTTAGTGACTCTTTTAGTTTCCTGTTGTCTCTTCTCACTCTAATCTTTATTTTACTTTCTCATGATAATGTATATCTAGATGCAAATCAGATTATGATACTTACTTAAAAACCCTCAAAGATAAAAAACATGGCCATAAATTTCAAAACTATTTAACGTGTTTTATTACTAAACAAAACAATGAAGCTACAAAGATTATTAACAAAAGAGTTATGTCCTACTAGAGGAGAAAGACAAGTAAAATGAAAAAAAATATGACAAGTCTGTAATAGAAGTATGTATAGGACATTAAGGAGAACGTGTAGGAGGGCTGGCGATGTCAATCAAGGGAAGGGTTGTGGGTAGTGGTGAAGAGCGTGTCACCAGGTTAAGTTTGTGTAGTATATTGAATAAATGACTTGGAGTATACCGAGATGAAGATTGGGGGAGATTCCGTGGAAAAGGATGAGCAAAGGTGCAGAGGTGTGACAGAGCATTTTAAGCCAGGAAACCAAATAGTTTGGTGTGACCAGATGTCCATTTGAAAATAAAGATAATAAGAGAGCTAAAGTTGGACTGTATGCCTGGATCACTTGATGAAATTTTATATGCTTTCCTGAAAAGGAGGCTTCTCTACATCAATGTCTGGCTGGTCCCGGGATCAGTTTTTGTGGGTTATAGAAAACCATGGAAGGGTTTGCAGCCATGGAAACATATAGTCTAATGTATGCTTTGAAAGAGCTTTCTGGTCACTGTGTAGTGGATGGAATAGAAGATAATAGAAGAGAGGCAGAAGAACTAGATGAAAACTAATGAGAAATTTGTCTCTCGCTGCTTACCTGGTATACCAGTGTGAATTTACTCACACATGAGGCACTACCAAGAAAGTGAGGATTATAGGAAGCAGGCTTGCATTAATGTTGAAGGAACTGCGGGAAATAAAGTTCTGGAATGCTGTAGCGGAAATAGTTATGAACGACTTCTGCAAGCAAGTGGAAAAGTTCAAATTTGTAGGGAAGTCCAAAAAGTTGTCATTAGCTGCTGCAGTCACAAAGTGTGAGCTCACGGTGAGATCTGGCAAGCTTTTGAAGTTGGCCTACATGACCTCCTGAGAGGAATAGCTTCATTTATTTTTAAAATCTTGCTTGAATGCAAAAGTTAATCCAGGACCTTAAAGTAAATTGTTGTGAAGTCAAGTTCAACACAGTAGGTACAGACTCTTGTTCCTGAAAACACAAGACCCTTGAAAAATTCCAAACCACCTTTCTGTCTTTATTTGCTTAAACTGGGTCCCCTCATTCACTTCCCAAAACCTATGCTTTGAATACACACTGCTATTCCCTCTGCTTTGTTCAAGTTTCCTTTCCCTATCTATTTCTGAGCTCCTATACTTATTTCAAGGTTCTTCCAGAGTTTTCAGATGAAGAAATTTCCCATAAGGTCCCAGTCAGAATTAGCTTACCTCTTTCTGTCGTATTATTTAGGATTGGATTCAGCTGTGTGTAGCAGAACTGTCTACAGCAGTGGTTGAAATGAGTAAGGGTTTTTGATATCTCACACAACTGGAGATTTAGGGGTAGCAGTTAAGTGCTGACATGGGAAATATTTGTTCTGTCATTCATAGCATGTGGCTTTTGTCCTCACATTTGCAACTCAAATAGCCCCATAACCAGGCAGAGAATCCACATTCCAGGTAAGAGGAAGGAGAAAATGGAAGAGGCAGCCCCAGCAGATGTCCGCTTATATTTCATTGACCAGAATTGAATAGCAAAGCAATCCTTAGCTGCAGTGGGTCTAGTTAATTGGCTTTTAGCTTAATAATTAGTTTTTGGAGTTTCTAAATTTCTATAGAGTTTCTTCCATAGAGTTTATAAATCTCTATAGAAGAAATTAGTAAAGGAGAAGGAGTAAGCATGGCTGTGGGGTAAGAACATACAATATCTGTCATATTGTGTTTCTCAAAGCACCTTGAATATAACACTTTCCACAAATATAATTATTTATGTTCTTGTCTGTCTCACTGAATGGATGTCAGAGTCACGGGGGCAGTAGCAACATCTCATTCATCTTTCCATCCCAAACATGTAGAACACTGTAGAATAAATGAATGAACACCATGTGGGAATATATTGAGATTTTAAAAAGATAGAACTAAATATTGCTGAGTAAGTAAATTCAACTAGCATATGAAAACCTCAAACCCTCAAAGGATATGATGTTATGATATTAAGTGACTGAAATACTTGTGTCCATAGCGGGCAGTACAGGTGGTACAGAGTTACATAAAGTAAAAATAAGTATTATAACCACCCCTGACTAGTCGAGCTATGAGCATATGAATTATTTCCAGATCGAATAGTATTTGCATAGTTCGTTGGTGATCCTGTCGTTTTGATTCAGAGCATAAGTGATGATGCCATTAACAGTGTGCTTTTTAAAAGGCCATATTCCTCAATCTATTTTAGAATTTTAAGTTTATTTATTACAGATATTAAATAAGCTAAAACCATATCCTGTATTTTTCTCATTTAATAATTTTGAATTCTGGGTCATATCACACTGTATTATTTAACTCTATGAATCTCTACGAGAATGAGTTTTTCTCTGAATAGGAGGTGATTTGACAAACCAAACAGCATTTTATTTACAACAAAAAGGAAAACAATAGACTTTATTAATAAGAAATATTTTTATGAATGGTTGAGTGATTTGGAACTATGACAGATTCAGGGACTTTTGAATCAATTCTTACATAATTTGTAGCTTGCATGAAACATTTTATATTTTTATAAAAGTAAAATTTCAAGACATTCTCAGAGAAAGTCATACAAAGTTACTGTTGGATTTTGGTTTTTGTTGTGTTCTCCCAGACACTGTCTCCAATTCTTTCTTGTCTTCTTGTTCCCCCTCCCCATTTTGTAAAAATATATACCATATGATGTAGTGTGTCTCTCATAACTGTTTTTATGACTGTCTTTTATAACTCTAGTGACTGAATACATATAACTTTGTGTTCTTGCTGGTTCAAAAAAAACTATATGCAATTATTGAGTGATCGTTTATTCTCCTCAAGGGAAAATAGCCATTAGTTCTTAACTAATTGCTTTTTGTAATTACTAATCAAATTAACCTTGGGAATTACATTAAATCATTTAATTAATGAGTTATTGTATTAATGTAAATAGCATTGACATTCTTAGAAAAAAGGCTAAGTGGAGTTACACAGGAGTTTTTCTTAATATTTATCGGTATGTGTGAACTGTATAAAATTTTAAGTATTTATTTGTGCTTTACACACTTTGTTTTAAAGATGCATAGATAGTCCACACCCTCTCGTTAATACAGGGTGTCACCCAGATCCGGTTCTTCCCAAATTAACAAAAGCTTCCTTCCTTTTGTCAGTTATCAATTAGCCCTGGCTGCATAAAGTAAAATAAGAAAGAATTACTATTGGCCCTATTTCACTCCTAAAATATATATATATATATATATATATATATATATATATATATTCATCCATTTAAGCAATTTACTATTATTGATCTTTTATTGATTAATTGCCAATGTTAAATCACTCCTATTCAATTTGGGGTATTGAAAGGCATACTGTAGTGCCTTTGTCACCACTTAAAATAAAAATGAGATGCTAATGACTGCATTTGTCAGATGACCTTTTATGAAGACTATTCAGAAATGAAAGAGTACATGCTGTTATCCAACAGATAATCCTTACAGGAAAATACCCTTAGTGGGTGTTTTGCTTTCATTTAGGTATAATATTTATGAGTGTGTATCTCTCTCCTTCCCCATCTCTCCACCCTTCATGCATCTTTCTATCTCTCTATTATATAGTATTGTTTTCTCCATGTAGCTAGTTGAATTTGTACTACAAGGAAACTTGCACTGGTTATTGGTATAGTTCATGTTTAAATCTGGACTTAATCCTTGTTTTGAAAATTTATAAAAGTCATCGGGACTTTTTTTTTTTTCTTCAATGAGTCTAGTATGGCAAATTTATTTGCTACAGTATCCTCACCAATTAGTTGTCACACTGATACTTGAACACCTTCACTGATTGGAGATTGATCACCCTTCAAGGGATGAAACTCTTCTGTTAGTCAAGGGCCCTTAATCTGAGTATCACTGAACCCTTAGACACTTTTTTCCTTGTTTGTTTGTTTTCTGTTTTGATTACATCTTTCTTTGTTGTTTTTTAACATCTTTATTGGAGTATAATTGCTTTACAATGTTGTGTTAGTTTCTGCTGTACAAAAAAGTGAATCAGTTATACATATACATATATCCCCATATCCCCTCCCTCTTGTGCCTCCCTCCTCCCCTCCCTATCCCACCCCTCTAGGTGGTCACAAAGCATGAAACTGATCTCCCTGTGCTATATGGCTGCTTCCCACTAGCTATCTATTTTATATTTGGTAGTGCATATATGTCAATGCTACTCTCTAACTTCGTCCCAGCTTATGCTTCCCCCACCCCGTATCCTCAAGTCCACTCTCTACCTCTGCATCTTTATTGCTGTCCTGCCCCTACATTCATCAGAACCTTTTTTTTTTTTTTAGATTCCATATATATGTGTTAGCATCTGGTATTTCTTTTGCTCTTTCTGACTTACTTCGCTCTGTATGATAGACTCCAGGTCCATCCACCTCACTACAAATAACTCAATTTCATTTCTTTTTATGGCCAGGTAATATTCCATTGTATATATGTACCACATTTTCTTTACCCACTCATCTGTCGATGGACACTTAGGTTGCTTCCTTGTCCTGGTTATTGTAAATAGTGCTGCAATGAGCATTGTGGTACATGTCTCTTTTGAATTATGGTTTTCTCAGGGTATATGACCAGTAGTGGGATTGCTGGGTCATATGGTAGTTATATTTTTAGTTTTTTAAGGAACCTCCATACTGTTTTCCATAGTGTCTGTATCAGTTTACTTTCCCACCAACAGTGCAAGAGGGTTCCCTTTTCTCCACACCTTCTCCAGCATTTACTGTTTGTAGATTTTTTGATGATGGCCATTCTGACTGGTGTGAGATGATATCTCATTATGGTTTTGATTAGCATGTCTATAATGATTAGTGATGTAGAGCATCCTTTCATGTGTTTGTTGGTGATCTGTATATCTTCTTTGGAGAAATGTCTATTAAGGTATTCCACCCATTTTTGGATTGGGTTGTTTGTTTTTTGGATATTGAGCTGCATGTGCTGCTTCTGTATTTTGGAGATTAATCCTTTGTCAGTTGCTTCATTTCCAAATATTTTTGCCCATTATGAGGGTTGTCTTTTCATCTTGTTTATGGTTTCTTTTGCTGTAGAAAATATTTTAAGTTTCATTAGGTCCCATTTGTTTATTTTTTTTCATTTCCATTTCTCTAAGAGGTGGGTCAAAAAGGATCTTGCTGTGATTTGTGTCACAGAGTGTTCTGCCTGTGTTTTCCTCTAAGAGTTTTATAGTGTCTGGCCTTACATTTAGGTCTTTAACCCATTTTGAGTTTATTTTTGTTTATGGTGTTAGGAAGTGTTCTAATATCATTCTTTTACATGTAGCTGTCCAGTTTTCCCAGCACCATTTATTGAAAAGGCTGTCTTTTCTCCATTGTATATTCTTGCCTCCTTTGTCATAGGTTAGGTGACCATAGGTGTGTGGGTCTTTCTCTGGGCTTTCTATCCTCTTCCACTGATCTATTTTTCTGTTTTTGTGCCAGTACCATACTGTCTTGATTACTGTAGATTTGTAGTATAGTCTGAAGCCAGGGAGCCTGATTTCTCCAGCTCTATTTTTCTTTCTCAAGATTGCTTTGGATATTTGGGGTCTTTTGTGTTTCCATCCAAATCGTGAATTTTTTTGATCTAGTTCTATGAAAAATGCCATTGGTTGTTTGATTGGGATTACATTATATCTGTAGGTTGCTTTGGGTAGTATAGTCATTTTCACAATGTTGATCCTTCCAATCCAAGAACATGGCATATCTCTCCATCTATTTGAATCATATTTAATTTCTTTCATCAGAGTCTTATAGTTTTCTGCATACAGGTCTTTTGTCTCCCTAGGCAGGTTTATTCCTAGGTATTTCATTCTTTTTGTTGCAATGGTAAATGGGAGTGTTTCCTTAATTTCTCTTTCAGAGTTTTCATCGTTAGTGTATAGAAATGCAAGAGATTTCTGGGCATTAATTTTGTATACTGCTACTTTACCAGATTCATTGATTAGCTCTAGTAGTTTTCTGGTAACATCTTTAGGATTCTCTATGTAGAGTATCATGTCATCTGCAAACATGGCAGTTTTACTTCTTCTTTTCCAATTTGGATTCTTTTATTTCTTTTTCTTCTCTGATTGCTGTGTCTAAAACTTCCAAAACTATGTTGAATTATAGCAGTGAGTGTGGGCAACCTTGTTTTCTTCCTGATGTTAAAGAAAATGGTTTCAGTTTTTCACCATTGAGAGTGATGTTGGCTGTGGGTTTGTCATATTATGTTGAGGTACGTTCCCTTATGTCCACTTTCTGGGGCATTTTTAACATAAAACGGTGTTGAATGTTGTCGAAAGCTTTCTCTGCATCTATTGAGATTATCATATGTTTTTTATCCTTCAGCTCACTAATATGGTGTATTCGTATTGATTGATTTGCATTACATTGAAGAATCCTTGCATTCCTGGGATAAACCCCACTTAATCATGGTGTATGATCCTTTTAATGTGCTGTTGGATTCTGTTTGCTAGTATTTTGTTGAGGATATTTGTATCTATGTTCATCAGTGATATTGGCCTGTGGTTTTCTTTTTTTGTGACATCTTTGTCTGGTTTTGGTATCAGGGTGATGGTGCCTTTGCAGAATGAGTTTGGGAGTGTTCCTCCCCCTGCTATATTTTGGAAGAGTTTGAGAAGGATAGGTGTTAGCTCTTCTCTAAATGTTCGATAGAATTCACCTGTGAAGCCATCTGGTCCTGGGCTTCTGTTTGTTGGAAGATTTTTAATCACAGTTTCAATTTCAGTGCTTGTAATTGGTCTGTTCATATTTTCTATTTCTTCCTAGCTCAATCTTGAAGGTTGTACTTTTCTACGATTTTGTCCATTTCTTCCAGGTTACCCATTTTATTGCCATATATTTACCTATAGTAGTCTCTTATGATGCTTTGTATTTCTGCGGTGTCCATTTTAACTTCTTTTTCATTTCTAATTCTGTTGATTTGAGTCTTCTCCCTTTTTTTGTTGATGAGTCTGGCTAATGACTTATCAATTTTGTTTATCTTCTCGAAGAACCAGCTTTTAGTTTTATTGGCCTGTGTTATTGTTTCCTTCATTTCTTTTTCATTTATTTCTGATCAAATCTTTATGATTTCTTTCCTTCTACTAACTTTGGGGTGTTTTTTTTGTTCTTTCTCATATTGCATTAGGTGTAAGTTTAAGTTGTTTATTTGATATGTCTCTTGTTTCTTGAGGTAGGATTGTATTACTATAAACTTCCCTCTTAGAATTGCTTTTGCTGTATCCCATAGGTTTTGGGTCATCGTGTTCTCATTATCATTTGTTTCTAGGTAATTTTTAATTTCCTCTTTGATTTCTTCAGTGATCTCTTGGTTATTTAGTAACGCATTGTTTATCCTCCATGTGTTTGTATTTTTTACAGTTTTTTTCCCTGTAATTGATATCTAGTTTCATAACAATGTAGTCAGAAAAGATACTTAATATTATTTCAATTTTCTTAAATTTACCGAGGCTTGATTTGTGACCCAAGATATGATCTATCCTGGAGAATGTTCAATGAGCACTTGAGAAGAAAGTGTACTCTGTTGTTTTTGGATGGAATGTCCTATAAATATCAATTAAGTCCATCTTGTTTAATGTATCATTTACAGCTTGTGTTTCCTTATTTATTTTCATTTTGGATGATCTGTCCATTGGTGAAAGTGGGGTGTCAAAGTCCCCTACTATGATTGTGTTACTGTCGATTTCCCCTTTTATTGCTGTTAGCATTTGCCTTATGTATTGAGGTGCTCCTATATTGGGTGCATAAATATTTACTATTGTTATATCTTCTTCTTGGATTGATCCCTTGATCATTATGTAGTGTCCTTCCTTGTCTCTTGTAATAGTCTTTATTTTAAAGTCTATTTTTTGTGATATGAGTATTAGTACTCCAGCTTTCTTTTGATTTCCATTTTCATGGAATATCCTTTTCCATCCCCTCACTTTCAGTCTGTATGTGTCCCTAGGTCTGAAGTGGGTCTCTTGTAGACAGCATATATATGGGTCTTGTTTTTGTATCCATTCAGCCAGTCTGTATCTTTTGGTTGCAGTGTTTAATCCATTTACATTTAAGATAATTATCAATATGTATGTTCCTATTTCCATTTTCTTAATTGTTTTGGATTTGTTTTTGTAGGTCTTTTCCTTCTCTTGTGTTTCCTGCCTAGAGAAGTTTCTTTAGTAATTGTTGTAAAGCTGGTTTTGTGGTGCTGAATTCCGTTTACTTTTGCTTGTCTGTAAGGTTTTTAATTTCTCTGTCGAAACTGAATGAGATCCTTGCTGGGTGGTGTAATCTTGGTTGTAGGTTTTCATTTTAAATATGTCCTGCCACTCCCTTCTGGCTTGCAGAGTTTCTGATGAAAGATCAGCTGTTAACCTTACGGGGTTTCCCTTGTATATTATTTTCCCTTGTGTATTGTTACTTGTTATTTTCCCTTGCTGCTTTTAATATTTTTTCCTTGAATTTAATTTTTGTTACTTTGATTAATATGTGTTTTGACATGTTTCTCCTTGGATTTATCTTATATGGGACTGTCTGTGCTTCCTGGACTTGATTGATTATTTCCTTTCCCATGTTAGGGAACTTTTCAACTATAATTTCTTCAAATATTTTCTCAGTCCTTTTTTTCTTCTTCTTCTTCTTCTGGGACCCCTATAATTCAAATGTTGGTGTGTTTAATGTGTCCCAGAGGTCTCTGAAGTTGTTCTCGATTCTTTTCATTCTTTTTTCTTTATTCTGCCCTGCAGCAGTTATTTCCACTATTTTATCTTCCAGGTCACTTATCCATTCTTCAGCCTCAGTTATTCTGCTATTGGTTCCTTCTAGAGAATTTTTTATTTCATTTACTGTGTTGTTCATCATTGTTTGTTTGCTCTTTAGTTCTACGTCCTTGTTAAATGCTTCTTGTATTTTCTCCATTCTATTTCTGAGATTTTGATCATCTTTACTATCATTATTCTGAATTCTTTTTCAGGTAGACTGCTTATTTCCTCTTCATTTGTTTGTTCTGGTGGGTTTTTTCCTTGCTCCTTCATCTGCTGCATATTTCTCTGTTTTCTCATTTTGTTAAACTCACTGTGTTTGGGGTCTCCTTTTCACAGGCTGCACGTTTGTAGTTCCCATTATTTTTGGTGTCTGCCACCAGTGGGTGAAGTTGGTTCAGTGGCTTGTGTAGGCTTCCTGGTGGAGGTGACTGGTGCCTGTGTTCTCATGGGTGGCGCTGTATCTTGTCCTTCTGGTGAGCAGGGCCACATCCAGTGGTGTGTTTTGGAGTGTCTGTGAACTTAATATGACTTTAGGCAGCCTCTCTGCTAATGGGTGTAGTTGTGTTCCTGTCTTGTTAGTTGTTTGGCATGGGACGTCAAGCACTGGAGCTTGCTGGTCATTAGTTGGAGCTGTGTCTTAGTGTTGAGATGAAGATCTCTGGGAGAGCTCTTGCTGATTGATAATACATGGGACAGGGAGGTTTCTGGTGGTCCAATGTCCTGGACTCAGCCCTCCCACCTTGGAGGCGTCCAACACTCTGCCAGAGCACCAAGACCCTGCCAAACCCATGGCTCAGAAGAAAAGGAAGAGAGAACAAAACAAACAAAAAAAAGAATACAAAAAGGAAAAATGAACAGACAGGACAAATGATAAAAAACATTTGTCCTTTTACCTAAGACAAATGGTAAAAGCAAACCTATACAGACAAAATTACACCAAAAAGCATACACATACACACTCACAAAAAGAGAAAAAGGAGATATATATATATATATATATATATATATATATATATGTGAATGAATCAACCAAACTAATAAACAAATCCACCAATGATAATAAGCACTAAATACTATACTAATGTAAACATAAAACCAGAAACAAATGAGATGCAGAAAGCAAAACCCAAGTCTACAGTTGCTCCCGAAGTCAACTGTCTCAATTTTGGGAACATTCGTTGTCTATTCAGGTATTCTTCAGATGGTTTATCAAGTTGATTGAGGGGATTTAATCTGCTGCTCCTGAGACTGCGTGGAGAAATTTCCCTTCCTCTTCTTTGTTTGCACAGCTCCTGGGGTTCAGCTTTCATTTTGACCCTGCCTCTGCGTGTAGGCTGCCTTCAGGAGTCTGTTTCCCACCGAGACTGGAGGGGGTTACAGCAGCAGCTGATTAGGGCTTTCTTGCTCATTCAGGCCAGGGGGAGGGAGGGGTACAGTAGTCATATTGGAATGCAGGGCTAGCCTGAGGCAGCAGAAGCTGGTGTGATATTGCAACAGCCTGAGGTAAGTGTAAGAACAGGTGACAATGGAGCGTAATGAGCTTGTCGAAGGAATGAAGCACAACGCATTTGTAGCAGTTGCTGGGATCCAAGGAACCTTAGGGAATCCACTTGGGATACTGAGCTAATTTACCTACCAGCATCATTGCCAGGTATATGTTAGGAAATTGAGAAGCCAGCCTTGTTCAGCAAGAACATAAAATACCATACGAGTCATTGTGGAGAATATGAGAGCCCAAAATCTTAAAGAGGAAGATGAAACCTGAGATAAGTTCACAGTGGTAGTAGCTCCTTCAATAAATAAACTTTTTGACCATCTGCTGAGGACAGAGTACAGATCAATGGGCTGATGTGCAGAAGAAGAAAAGAAGAGTTCTAGCCTTTAAGAGCCTACTCTCTAGGGAACAAGATATATGCAGATATACGTTCATGATACTGTGAAAAGAGATAGAAAATTGTCAAAATGGGTATAAAAAATAAGAAATATCTATTTTAAAATAGATTGGTCATGGTGAGCTATAATAGATGGTCAAGGCTTAACAGAGGAGGTTATTTGAAAAGAGTTATGAAATGCTTAGACCAGGGAGGGCAGAGATCTTGTATGAGGGTGTCACATACTTGTCCTTCAGCCATGGCAGACATCACTAATCAGTCATGCTCTCACTGAACCTGGAAGCAGCATTAATCATTCTCAATAAAGTGTTTCAGGAAGAACTTACATTTTATCACAGATATCATTAGAGTTGAAAAATATTTACCATTCCTAATTTCTACAGAGACATTGAGGAAAGGGACTTTCAGGTATTGGGTATAGCATGTACAAAAGCTCGCTTTTGGAATTTTGGAAAGCTCACTTTTGGTATGTTCCAGGAACAATAAAAAGTCAGGATTTATAATGAGTATTAAGAGAAGCAAAGTTAGGTAGTTGCAGTGTGGCCTAATAATAGAAGAGCATAGATGCCCAGTTTAGGATATTAGTCTCATTTGGTTACTGAGAACCAGTGGGAATTTTTTGTATGTCAACCATACCTCAATACCTTTATTGAGGTATGGTTGACATACAAAAATTTGCACATATTTATTGTATACAACTTGATGAGTGTGGAGATAAGTATACACTTGTAAAACCACATTTATGCTATAAACATATCCATCACCACCAAAAGTTTCCTCCCACCCTCTGTATTTATTATTAGTATTATATCTTTTTTGTATGTGATAAAAACATTTAACATAAGATCTACGCTCTTAGCAAATTTTTAAGTATGCAACACATTATTGTCTAGTATAGTCTCAATGCTATACAGTAAATATCTAGGACTTATATCACTGAAACTTTTTACCCTTTGACTAATACACCCTGTTTCCTCCTCCTGTCTCTGGCATCCAGTACTCTACTCTCTGCTTCTGTGAGTTTGACTGTTTTAGATTCCTCATGTAAGTGATATCATGCAGTATTTGTCCTTCTGTGTCTGGCTTATTTTACATAGCATAATATTCTCCAGTTTCATCCATGTTGTTGCAACCAGTGGATTTCTGAAAGCAAGTGCATGGCAAGATAATAGAAGCAATGTTAAATTTTTACATAAGATAGATAGAAAAGGGATATTATGTGGGGTTTTGTCATTATTTAGGGCCCAGCATATGAAACACTTCCCAGTAATTTTGGAATTTTCCAGCTTATGTGGCAGAGCTCATCTCTCACTATAGAATGTAAAAATACTCACTGTTCCAGGATCCTCTGCCACTAGGGAATGAGCACATGTTTACAAGGGTATTGTGAAGAAGTCAGGTGGACATGGGATTCAGTCTGAGGATGGGTGGCAGTCAGTAGTATCTGCAGCAGCATCAGTAGCAGAAGGAGTTACTTCCTGTTTCCAGAAAAAAACAGAGGTAACAATATGCCAGGATCAGAGTCAGTGTAATTAGCAGGGCTAGGAACAGCATCGATGCCCAACAGAAGAAAGAACATCAGCAATTCTTGCAACATTATGCTGTAGCTCCTGGCTGTTTAGCCTCCAACCACAGTTTGGGACTCTCTGGTGATGTTTTGACTACCCTTTCAACAAATGCAACTTTTGTCTAAATTGACCAGATTTGTTTTCTGTTGCTTGCAGATCTGATCCAAGGACATTCTAGTGAGGAGAATATTAAAATAATTTAACCATGTGTAGGTGAGCTCCTGAGCGAGTTGTGTAGGACAAGTTAATTTCAAGGATGAATGGAAAGTTTTGGTGTCTGAAGGTCTATAAGAATTAAAGGTGGGAAGGTTTTTAAGTGCTGGGGTGAGCTAGTGGAAAAATACTGGAGGACATTAGTGGGGAAGTTGGTCAGTGGGGTGTGTTGAGCACATTGTGTTATTCCTGAGTTTGCAATGTTTTTCTCTGCAGTTAGGATATCTGTGCCTGCTAACTGGCTCCCAATAAATTTAAACACTTTCTCTCTCACAGAGACTGGAAGATAGGGGTATTATCATTCCTGATTTAAAAGAGATGGCTCCCACGTCCTTGAGAAAGACATTCCTGGATTATATAACTAGCAAAAAGCTTTTAAAAAGACTTGCATCTCAAAGAGGTAGAGAAAGAATTTTATAATTACAAATTTTCTATAGTAATTGCTCTAATAAAATGGAGGGAAGGGGCCTAGTGTCAGGCAGAAGCTTATCTAAAGTTTAGTCAAGTTGAGGGTCACCCTTAAATTCCTAAGCATTTTCCTGGTCAATTCCAGGAGGAGAAAGGAGAAACAGGAAAAACTGCAGTTATTTTTACCTCCCATTACATAGATGGAATGGATTCCCAGAGTCCAAAATAAGACCTTTATACAAAACATAGAACTGTAGACTTCTTGCACAGCTGGTCTGGCTACTGAGATTCATTAACCCACATTAAAGATTAAATAATTTTTCCCATTTACATGCTCCTTAGAGAACAGCCCTCCCAAACTACAATCAGAGTAACAAACTAATAATCACTAACTACTAATACCAAAGTTTAACCAGTACTTTTTTAAAAAATTCAATTCTATCCACATGTGGTGAGACCAATAGAACATTAATTATGTGTTTGAAAATCAGTGAAAGAACAGTAAGTGACTGTAAACTCAATAACCAATTTGAAGGAGATAATAATTTAACAATTATGAACAAGTAAAAGAGAGATTGCAAAATCTACATTTAAATATTATGTAAATAAAGGATGAATTTTAAATTGATGTGAATATATTGTATTAGACAGCTAGAATACACAACTGAATATGCATATAAATTGGAATATATATTTAAGTATGTCAGAATTTAAGGACAAAAAAAGATTCCAGAAATTACAAAATGCCAGATGAGTGAAAACATATCAATAAATTTCAATAAAATTGTTCCTCAGTTACATTTATTTTCTATTTCCTAAATTATTTCCTGATTATCTCATAATATTAGTAGATCCATAAATATTAAATCCATAAATTCATATTTTATTTGGTTACTTTCATCAGAAGTTGAGGTAATATAAATTATGAGGTTAAAGTGAAAGAAGCTCTTTGCCCCCTTTTCCTGTTTGCCCATTTCTGTTCCCTCTAACCTTAAAAAAAAAACCTAATTATAGGAAAAAGATCATTAATCAGTTGAAACTAACTCCTGACTTATGCTCTCCTGAGTACACACCATGCCTTGTCTAAGCTGTTGATTCTTTTCCTAGTTAAAAGAAGTAAGAATGAAGTAAGCAGTTAAAAAATGACTAGTTCTCTAACCCCAACATCCCCCGTAGCAATCCAGCAGGCAGATCTGCAGACAAGACAACATCTGAAGAGAGAGTCAGCCAGTTTGCAGCAAGAAGAATGATGCAGAACCCAACCTCCTGCCTAGATGCTTCACTGAGATTCTTCCCCCCGCACCCCCTGCCCATTTTTCCCTTTAAAAACTGTCATGGTTGAGCAGAAACTTCAGAGTTGGTCTCTGGACACAAGTCCACCATCTCCCCATATTGCCGGCTTTCTGATGAAAGCACCTTTCCTTTCTGCTGACACTTGCCTTTTGAATTGTTGGCATATGAGTGGTGAACAGCCAAACCTGAGTTTGGTTACAGAAGTTCCGTGAAGTTTTCTGTTAAGTAACCAAAAGGAAAAAAAGTCAAAATTAAACAGATAAGGTTTTTACATTATACTGACACTTGATTTCCATCAGACATGATTTCCTTCACTCTAATGCTTTTTTGTGTTAGCCCTTTAATCTGAGTTTGTTTTCTTTTTCCTAATGGAGAAGACTGTCAATCTCTTAAGAAAAAAAAAAAAAAAAAAAACTAAAAATACTTTAATATGTTTAGATAACCTAAAGATATTTGAAGCAAGAAAATTGAAGTGCTCATGGAATATAGTCACTGAATTTTGTTTCAGTAGGCACACTTCTATTTTTGTATTTAATTTGAATATGGCCTATTGTTCTTGTCTTTTTTTTTTTGTTTTTTTGCTCCCTCTATTCTCTTATTCGATTATTGATGGGAAGAAAACACCTTTAAAAAAAGCTTTTCTTTCTTTTTGTTCTTTTTTTTTCCTCTACGGTGAACCTGTGTTCAAAAAAGAGGAAAAATGTTGTATGAATATCTGTTTCATGCCAAATGTCCTTGGTTAGTAAAGGACACTAATAAAGAGTACTTTTATTCAAGTGTTGCATTATTTACACAGTAAATGGTTATTGAAGGTTATATAAGTTGAATTTTTAAGACATCAAACCATGTGTTAAATATGTGTAGGAATGGTTGCGTATAAATTGTTGTCCAGTCTCTAAGAAATATTTCCACTTTGTTCTGCTCACTTCTATCTTGGTCAAGGAGCAAAGTTACACCTTCACTTGTAACAGACCCTCTGGGACCTTCCCAGAGCAGGCCCTTCCCCCATATCCTCTGCTTTAGCTCCTCTCTGAAGTATCTAGATAACAGTATCTGATGTACATTTCTTGAGTTGTTTTACAGATGTGGAAAACCCCCCACCAAATGGAAGATGTTAACTACTTGATGACCATGAGCACACAGCCCCCAGGCCTCCTGGAGCCTACGGATTGATAATGTTAATCCTTGTTATCTCATCATCAACCAACCAGAGAATTGTGCACAAGCTGATCACAAACCCTGAAACTCCCCTCCCTCACTTGACCTTTAAAAATGCTTTGCTGAAACCCTTCAGGGAGTTCTGGGTTTTTTGGTCATGAGCCACCTATGTCCTTGCATGTCCCTGCAGTAAACTTTTCTCTGCCCAAACTCTGACATTTCAGTAGTGTTTGGCCTCAATGTGTATCAGGCACATGAACTTGCATTCTGTGACACACTCTTTCATTCTTTTACCCTCTGCTTAAGAGTTTGCAGCAGGTTCTTGGAGGGGGGGGGGGAACTGGTTCTTCATGACCAATCTCCTTATTTAAAGTGTTTATGTCTTTGTTTATGTCTTTGTTTCTGCTTATTGTAGGTATCTGTGAGAGAACTGAAAACAAGTGGATTGTTTCATTGAGAATGCACTTACTGTTTTGGAAATGGGGTATACATTTTGTAGAATAAATGGGAAGATATAGGAAGGAAATTAACATTAAATGAGTACTTCATCTAGTAATACTCATCTTTCTGCAGGAAAGTGTTGCAGTAATAACATTACAGATGAAGAAACTGAGGTTTAGAGAAATCTGGGATTTGGCCAAGACAGTGCAGAATGAGGTCTGATTTCTAAATCCATATATTTTACCTAACAATAAGCTGTCTCTTATAATGATAACAGCTCACATTTATTAAGCACTTACCATGTGCTAGAAAGTGTTCTAAGTGTTTTAAAAGTGTGAATGCTCTCCAGTGATTCCGGTGGTTGAATAATTTGGGATCATAACTTACTGTAAGGAGGAAAAGCTCACATTATGGGGAACGAAGGGGCATTTCAGTGAGAGAGTATTAAAAAGATTTACAGGATTTGGGCTTATTATCCTGATTTGGGTGATTTTCAGGAGGATTCAAGGAAGCAGGGCTTTGTTCTGGATTGGATGCTGTCAGGAAGTGGTGTTAATTCTATGATTGATTATGCAAATCTTAGCTAGAAGGAGGGAAAGCTAGAATGAGGCCAAACTGTAACTGGTAAAAGACAGAGCAGTCACTCATTAGTCAGGATAGGGAAATGTTTGGGTCATTTTTGTTGTTTGGACTGTGTTCAGATTTTTGTTCTTGTTTAGACATGATTATAGAATTTTGTCTTGTTTTTGTCTTGATCCATCACAGTCATATGGTCACATGTTCCTTTTTATGATGTTGATTTCTGTAAAATTGTTTATGTTCAACAAGAGAAAACCAAGGCATTTTTGACAGTACCAGAGCAGTTCCCAGATGTCAGACACCCCTGTTCTCATTGTTAGTCCTCACTTTTGACCGAGGGCAGATGAAAACAGGCCACAGAACATTAATCCATGACATCCATATTTTACCATTGTTTAGACTCTATAGATTAGGAGTGCAGTCTGTGGTTGGACTAGAGCTAAGTCTCTCCTCCTCCTGCTGTTGCAGGATGAGTTGTTGAACTCTCTGAGGGGACAATGTATGAACAGTTACACTTAAGGTCCTGAACAAGATACTTTGATTGAATGTAATATAAGCAATGATCACAAATGATTATTTGTCCTTGAAATAATTTTGAAGTCAGGAGCCTAGATTATAAAACCCAGGCAGTATGTCTCCTGGGTCTTAAAAAGAGTCACTATAGCCTTATTTATTTTATTAAAATGTTGAGAGGAAACACATTAATGTCTATAAATATGTGTTAAATAAGTTATAGTGTATTAATAAAATGCAACTCTTTTCATCCAGCTAAAAATGGTAGTGTAGATAAATATCCATTGGCATAGAGAGATGTGTATGATATATAGTTAAGTGAAAAATTCAATTTATAAGAGGAATCTTGCCATTTAGTATATATGTATGGAAAAATAAGTGGAAATAAGTTTATGAAAGTGTTAATGCTAGTTATCTCTAACATGCTTGTGGGAGAATTTAAATTTATTTCATTTTTTGAGTTATCTGTAGATACTCATTTTCATGTTGTCAAATGCAGTACTTTTGTAATGATTAAAAAATAAATGTTTCTTTGCATAATGGAATCATGGCTGATTTCAATTTTCTTTTGTATGCATTTTGTGATTTTTTAAAATATCCTAATATAACTTATCAACATTATTAACTAAAAATGAGAACACAAAAGAAGTTAACAAAGAAAAAGTCCCATTTATATAAAAATATGAAATTATGAAACTAATAAGTTTAGGAATGACTGCCAATTCAAATGCAAAGTAGTATACAGTGGAGTGACTATTTTATCTTAGCTTTATATTAAGTTTTAGCAACTGGCTGAATCTGGATTCTGATTACTCTTCATTTTCAACTGTTTTTGGGAGGGAGGAAGGTCTTCTATTACTTTACTTTCTAGTTCAAAATATATTATAATATTTTTTAAAAATTTGATTAAATTCACAAATAATATTTTTTGTGTCTACAGCTATGTAATATTATTTTCACATAATACAAAATTTTCTCATCTTTTTCAACACATAAAGTTATTTTTGGTAATTGCTTTCTCTCTCTTTTTTTTCCTTCCAGTGTTATTGAGATATACTTCACATACAGTGCAATATAAATTTAAGGTATATATCAAAATGATTTGACTTACATATATGTCTTGAAATGATTATCATAATAAGTTTAGTGGATATCCATCACCTTATATAAATCCAAAATAAAAGAAAAAGAAAAAATATTTTTATATTAATCATGTTGTACATTATATCCCTAGTACTTATTTATCTCATAACTGAGAGTTTGTACCTTTTAACCACCTAATCCAATTTCCCCTCCTCTACACCCTGGACTCTGGTAACCACAAATATGATCTCCTTTTCTCTGAATTTGTTATTAAAGTATAACTGACCTACAACATTATGTTAGTTCCTGGTGTACAACACAGTGATTCAATGTTTCTATACATTATAAAATGATTACCACGATAGCTCTAGTTACCATCTGTCACCATACAAAGATATGATATTATTATTGACTTATATTCCCCACTCCACATTTCATACCAGTGACTAACTTATTTTGTAGCTGGAAGTTGGTACCTCTTAATCTCACTCATCCACCCACCCTCCTCCCCTTGGGCAATAACATATTTGTTCTTTGAATCTATGATTCTGTTTTGTTATGTTTGTTCATTTGTGTTTTTTTTGAGATTCCACATATAAATGAAATAATGTGTGTCTTTCTCTGACTTATTTCACTAAGTATAATAGCCATTATGTTCAGACATATAGTCACAAATGGCAGATTTCATTATTTTTTAATGGATAAGTAATATTCCCATTTATATTTATATACCTTATCTTCTTTATCCATTCATCTATTGAGGGGCACTTAGGTTGCTTCCATATTGTAGCTATTATAAATAATGCTTCAATGAACACAGGGGAGCATATATCTTTTCAAATTAGTGTTTTCATTTTCTTTGGCTAGTCAGGAGTGGAATGACTGGATTGTATGATAGTTCTATTTTTAATTTTTTTGAGGAAACTCCATGCTGTTTTCCATAGTGGTTGTATGAATATACATCCCCAACAAAAGTACAGGAAAGTTCCCTTTTCTTCACATCCCCGCTAACACTTGTTATCTATTGTCTTTTTGGTAATAGTCACTCTGACAGGTGAGAGGTGATAGCTCATTGTGCTTTTAATTCATTTCCCTAATTATTAATGATGTTGAACATCTTTCCATGTGCCTGTTTGCCATCTGTACAACTTCTTTGGAGAAATGTATATTCAGGTGCTCTACCCATTTTTAAATTGGGTTTTTGTTTTTCAGATGTTGAGTTGTATGAACTCCTTATGTACTTGGGATATTTACCACTTATCAGGCTTTGCAAGTATTTTCTCTTATTCAGAAGGCAGCCTTTTCGATTTGTAGATCATTTCCTTTATTGTGCAAAAGCTTTTCAGTTTGATTTAGTCCCATTTGTTTATTTTTGCTTTTCTTTTTGTTGCCTGAGGAGACAGAACCAAAAAACACATTGCTAAGACTGATGTCAAAGAGTGTACTTCCTATGTTTTCTTCTAGGAGTTTTATGGATTCAGGTCTCATATTTAAGTCTTCAATCAATTTTGATTTATTTTTGCATATAGTGTGATAAAGTGGTCCAGTTTGATTCTTTTGCATGTAGCTGTCCAGTTTTTCACAGCACCATTTATTGAAGAGGCTGTCTTCCCCCATTGTATATTTTTGCCTCTTTTGTTGTAGATTAATTGACAATATAAGTGTGTGATCATTTCTAGGCTCTCTATTCTGTTCCATTGATCTATGTGTTGGTTTTTGTGTCAGTACCATACTGTTTTGATGACTCTAGATTTGTAGTGTAGTTTGAAATCAGGGAGTGTGATACCTCTAGTTTGTACTTCTTTCTCAAGATTGTTTTGGCTTTTCAGGGTCTTTTGTGTTCCCATACAAAATTTAGAATTATTTGTTCTAGTTCTATGAAAAATGCCATGGGCATTTTGATAAGGATTGCATTGAATCTGTAGATTGCCTTGCATAATATGGTTACTCTCACAATATTAATTCTTTTAATCCATGAACACAGTATATCTTTCCATTTGTGTCATCTTCAATTTCTTTCATCAGTGTCCTATAGTTTTCCAAGTACAGGTATTTCACCTCCTTAGATTTATTCCTAGGTATTTTATTATTTTTGATGCTATTGTAAATGGGATTGTTTTCTTAATTTCTCTTTTGATTGTTCCTTGTTTGTGTATAGAAATGTAACAGAATTATTTATATTAATTTTGTATCCTGCCAGTTTACCAAATTCATTGATGAGTTCTGATAGTTTTTTGGTGGTGTCTTTGAGGTTTCTATGTATGGTTTCATGTCATTTGCAAACAGTGACAGTTTTACTTCTTCCTTCCCAATTTGGATTCCTTTCCTTTCTTTTTCTTGTCTGACTACTATGTTGAATAAGTGTCGAGTGTGTATCCTTGACTTGTTCCTGATCTTATAGGAAGTACTTTCAACTTTTCATCATTGCTTATGATTTTGGCTGTAGATTTGTCATATATGGCCTTTATTGGGCTGAGTTATGTTCCCTCTATACCCACTTTGTTGAGAGGTTTCTTTTTATCATAAATGGATGTTGAATTTTGTCAAAAGATTTATCTGCAGCTACTGAGATCATCATATGATTTTCATTCTTCAATTTGTTCACATAATATAGCACATTGACTGGTCTGTGAATGTTGAATAATCCTTTTGTCAGTGTGATAAATCCCACTTAATCATGGTGTGTGATCTTTTTAATGTATTATTGAAAGCTGTTTGCTAATATTTTATAGTGGATTTTTTGCATTGTTGCTCATCGGTGATGTTGGTCTTTTATATTCTTCTTTTGTGGTGTCTTTACCTGGTTTTGATATCAGGATGATGGGGTCTCACAGAATGAGTTCAGAATCATTCCTTCCTCTGAATTTTTTTGGAATGACTTGAGAAGGATAGGTGTTAACTGTTCTTTAAATATTTGGTAGAATTTACCTGTGAAGCTTTTGAAGTTAACTTTTGTTTTATGGGTGTTTTTAAATTACCGATTCAATTTTATTACTGGTAATTGGTTTGTTTATATTCCCTATTTCTTTCTGGTTCAGACTTGGGAGATTGTGGTGTTTTTTGTAACTTCTCCTTTTTCATTTCTGATGTATTTATTTGGGTCCTCTCTCCCTCTCTCTCTCTTTTTGTTGCATCTGGCTGAAGGTTTGTCAATTTTGCTTATCTTTTCAGTTTAGCTCTTAGTTTTCAGTGATATTTTCTATATTTTTGTTCTCTATTTCATTTATTTCTGTTCTGATCTTTATTATTTCCTTCCATCTACTAACTTTCTGTTTGTTCATTCATCTTTTTTAGTTTTAGTTCCTTTAGGCTGCTCATTTGAGATATTTTTTGTCTCCTGAATTAGGACTTTATCACTGTAAACTCCCCACTTAGATCTGCTTTTACTGCATCCCATAGATTTTGGAATATTGTGTTTCCATTTTTGTTTGTCTCCAAGTTTTTTTTCATGGTACTAGAACATTATTTATTAAGCAGCACCTGTGCATACAAGAGTGTTAAGTATTTTAGACAATGCATTCTTAAGAAAAATGATATTTTCTTAACTTTGATCTCAAGAAATTTTTATTTTATATTTGTTTTACAGAATTTTCCTTTTTAATTGAAGTATAGTTGATTTACAATATTCCATGATTTTCAGGAATACAGCATAGTGATTCTTTTTTGTTGTTTGGAAGATTATATTCCGTTACAGATTAACACAATATATTGGATAGAATTCCCAGTGCTATATAGTAAATCCTTGCTGCTTATCTGTCTCCAGGTATTTTTTGATTTCCTCTTAATTTCTTCAGGGACCCATTGATTGTTTAGTAGCATATTGTTTAGTTTCCATGTGGTTTTGTTTTTTGCATTTTTTTTTCCTTATAGTGAACTTCTAATCTCATAGCATTGTGGTTGGAAAAGATGCTTGATATGATTTCGATATTGAATCTACTGAGACTTGTTTTGTGGCCTACCATGTGAACTATCCTGGAGGATGTTCTGTGTGGACTTGAAAGAAAAGTGTATTCTGCTGCTTTTGGATGAGATGTTCTATACATACCTATTAAGTCCAACTGGTCTAATGTGTCATTTAAGGCTAGTCTTTCCTTATTGATCTTTCTTTCTGAATGATCTGTCCATTGATTTACATGGGATGTTAAAATTCCCTACTATTTTTGTGTTACTGTCAATTTCTCTCTTTATATTTTTTAATATTTGCTTTATGAATTTAAGTGCTCCTTTTTTGGGCATATATATACATTACCAATTGTTATATCTTCTTATTGGGTTGAACTCTTGATCATTATGTAATGTCCTCTTTGTCTCCTATTACAGTCTTTGTTTTAAAATCTATTTCATCTAATATAAGCATTGTTTTCTTTTTGTTTCCATTTGCATGGAATACCTTTCTCCATCCTCTCATTTTTAGTTTGTGTATGTCTTTACATCTGAAATGAGTCTCTTGTAGGCAGCATATATATAGGTCTCATTTTTATATCCATTCAGTCACTCTATGTCTTTTTATTGGAGAATTTATTCCATTTATATTTAAAGCTACTAGTGAAAGGTAGGTACTTATTGTCACCTTGTTAGTTGTTTGGGGTTTTTTTGTAGTTCTTTTTTGTTCCTTTCTTCTCCTTCTTTTGCTCTCTTTCCTTGTGAATTGATGACTGTCTTTAGTGTTATGTTTGGGTTCCTTTTGTGTGTGTGTGTGTGTGTGTATCTATTGTAGATTTTTGGTTTGTGGTTACCATGAGGTTTATATATAGCAACCTATTTATATGCATGATTATTTTAAGATGATCTTTTAAGCTCAAACATATTTTAGCAACCCTGAATTTTTATCTCCCCTTGTTTAATATTTTTGAAAACATATTTTACATTTTTTTTTGTTCTGTATATCCCTTAAGCACTTATTATGCATATTAATGATTTTACTACTTTTGTCTTTTAGCCTTCCTATTGGCTTTAAAAGTGGTTGATATACTATGTTTACTGTATATTTGCTTTTACCAGTGGTATTTTTCTTTTTATAATTTTCATTTTCTAGTTGTGGCCTTTTCTTTTCTGCTTAAGAAGTCCCTTTAACATTTTTTACAATGCCAGTTTAGTGGTGCTAAACTCTTGCTTGCCTGTAAAACTCTTTATCTCTCTTTCAAATCTGAATGGTACCTTTCTGGGTAGAGTGTTCTTAGTTGTAGGTTTTCCCCTTTCATCGCTTTAAAGAGTTTGTGTCACTCCCTCTGGCCTCCAAAGTTTATGCTGAAAAGTCAGCTGATTGTCTTATGGGACTTCCCTTGTACGTAACTTGTTGCTTTGCCCTGGCTGCTTTTAATATTATTTTATCTCTTTAAGTTTTGCCATTTTAATTACAGTGTGTCTTGGTTTGGACCTCTTTGTTTGATCTTGTTTAGGACTCTCTGTACTTCCTGGACCTGGAGGTCTATTTCTTTTCCCAGGTTATGGAAGTTTTCAGCTTTTATGTCTTCAAATATATTCTCTGCCACTTTCTCTGTCTCTTCTGCTTTTTGAACCCCTAGCATGCAGATGTTAGTATGCTTGATGTTGTCTCATTGGTCTTTTAAAGTATCCTCAATTTTTTTTTTCTTTTTTTCTGTTCAGCTTGAGTGATTTTTTCCTACACTGTGCTCCAGTTTGCTGATACATTCTTCTTTATCATCTAATTCACTGTTGGTTCCTTCTAGAGTATTTTTATTTCAGTTAATGTTTGGCTCTTTGGTTCCTAACTGTTTCTTAAACTTCTCACTGTGTTCATCCATTTTTTCCCTGAGTTTGTTGAATATCTTTATGATCATTACCTTGAACTCTTTATTGGGTTGATTGCTTATGGCCACTTTGTATAGCTCTTCTTCTGAGGTTTTATCTTGATTCTTTGTTTTGAAAGTGTTCCTCTGCCACCTCATTTTGTCTGATTCTCTATTTTTATTTCTATGTATTAGGTAGGTCAGTTATGTTTCTTGATCTTGGAGAAGTGGCCTTATGTAGAAGATGTCTTATAGGGCTGAGCAGCACACTCCCCTCTGTTAACCAAAGCTATATGCTCTATGGGTTTCTCCTATGTGGGCTGAGTTGACCTTTCTGTTGTGGTGGGCAAACTTCTGTGAGTGTGCTGGTAATTTTGGATGGAGCTTGGCCCAGATGGATATTGGGCCCTGCCTTGTGTAGAGGCTATTGGCTGTTGGTGGGTGAGGCTTGTTCCCACATGGCTAGCTACATGGTCTGGAAGTCCTGGTCCTGGTATCAGCCCACGAGTGGTTTGGGTCAGGTCCCAGCATGCCTGGCTGCAGGGGCCCAGGGAGGTGTCAGGGCAGTGCTGGCCTACTAGTGTGAGCTGGGTTCTGTGGTCACTGGCTGGGGGGGTCTGAGGGTCCCAGGGCTGGTTCCCTGCCTAATGGTGGGCAGCGCTGGCTCCTGGGGTTGCTGGAGGTCTTGTGCCTATGGATGCTGCTGGCCTGCTGGTGGGGCTATATCGTCATGCATGTGGCTGCTTGGCCTGGGGGTTCCCAGGACTGGTACTGACCAGCCAGTGTGTAGGGCCAGGTCCTGGCTCTAATAAGCTAGAGGAAAGGCTCAAAAATATTGTTTTCCAGCACCAGAGTCCTTATGGTAAGATGAGCTCCCCAATATATCTGCCACTAGTATCTGTGTCCCCAGGGTGACTCCCATTGCCTCCTGCCTCATCAGGAGGCTCTCCAAGATCAGCAAGTGTGTCTGACCCAGGCTCTTTTCAAATTTTTGCCTCTGCACTGGGTCTCATAGCATGCAAAATTTTGTGTGCTCATGGAAGGAGGCAAGCTCAGGGTCTTCCATCTCTGCCATCTTGGTCACTCTCTCTCGTATTACCTTGTAATTGTTTTCTAAATCTTAACAATTTGAGTAATATAAATAATAGTTAGAATCCTGGTCCTATTTATAACCTCAATGGAAATTTTCTAACAATTTCATCTTTAGTTGTTTAATTACTTACTAATTCACTTAAATATTCTATCTGTACAGTATAGGTATTTATCTTAATATATGTTCAAAAAGGTATTATATATTTTGTCTTAATATTTTGAATAGGTAACTGATGCCAAATTTTATAAACTTTGGGGGGGATTATTTATATGATTATACCAAATATAATTTTACTCTAGTTACATTTCCAGAATACACATGACTTAAATTCAATACATTATTTTATAATAAGAATGGAATTAATCTGAAATCTGTTTGGTGATATTTATTTAGGGTTTTTGTTCCTTTATACATGAATTTGTTTGTAGAAATTTCTCTACGTAGTTTCAACTTCTGTTTACATATTTGGTTTATTCAAAGAATTATGATGGTTTGTTAAGAACTGCAAAGGCTCTGAGATTTTTACCTTACTTGCAAGCCAAGAAGTTAGCTTGCTACAGTTTAATAGATTCTAGCAAAAGACAGGTGTCTCCTGGCCCAGTGACAAAAAATAAGTATTACTTACAATAATGGCAGTAGCCAGAGTACCACTGTTGTGTTGCTTCCTTGAGCACCAGTTCCCGCAGGATAACAAGAGGAGGGCTGGGTGATGCTTGTACACACAGTGTGGTGTGTTACAGAAGACACTTGAATTTAGGAAACCCAGTCTTACTGAGGGGCCTGCTAGCACACCATGAATGCACAGCTGCTCCAGAGGGAGAACTTATTTTTATTATATTGAACAGTAAATAAATTTTCTTCAGTAGTAGACTGTGTTTCTATCTTCCAAAGCTGCTTGCTATAGAAACATCTTTGAAAAGATTGTCTGATGCAAGCAAAATTTTGCAGAACAGTTGCAAATTTTCCATTGATTATAAAGATTGCTTTACATGGCCTTAGCATGCATGATTAATTTTTAGTCCTTCACTGCTGTATAAAGTGAAGACTGCATAAGCACACACACATAAACACACACACACAAAGAATAAATCTTAGAACTTGAGTCAAGTTTTAAAAATGTGACCTAAAATCTATACATATTTTTATTATAGCTGTTTTATTGTTTGCTGACAGTTTTTTCATATTGCACATCCTCATTCTTGAGCTCATTAATTTGCTTCATCTCATACTTACACGTAGTACAATCTTCAAGGCAAAATTCCATTACCGACATTTAGCTTATTCTTATTTTCCCTCTCCTTGAATGAACTAGAATGGATTTCTTTCTTTCATGCAACAAATTTGGCTTTACTCCATAACTGTCTTTGTTTTACTGGGAAAATCTGGGGGAAACATAGTTTTAATGCCTTTGATAGAGTCTGAAAAAATGGAACTCTGTGCTTCTCAAAGGTATGCACTATTGCCATTGAGGTCACATGATGGCATTCCAGGCATGGTGGTATATAAATATATCACTACTCATCTTTCTTAGGAGTCAGTTTTACATAAAAGTGTTTTTTTTTTAAGACACATATTGTTTTGAATACTAAAACATTCATACATATATTATTATTCAGAATAGGAAAGCTTCATGAAATTTTAAAAAATCATTAAAAGTTATATTTATTTCAAATTATATAAAATCATGGAAAATATTTATGATATACTAGTGCATAAAAAGTAAGATATAAATTGTGTGTGTATTATAACTACAATTATAAGTACTATATGGAAAATATTGGAAGAAAATAATCAAAAATGATAAAATAGCTGTGCTAAAGTGAAGACAAAATGGGAAATTTTTACAAACATTCCCTTTAGTGTCAAATCCATTTTTACATAAAAAGGAGAGCACTTTTATAAAAAAAAAAGGAGTAAAATTTTGTAAATGTCAACTTTTCATTTTGTTAACACTAATAAAAATCCTAATAATTTGAGAATATAGAAAATGGACATCAGAATCACCAGTTGGTGTCAAAGATTTCCAAGCCCCACCCTTCCCCTTTTAGTACTTTTTTAATATAATTTTTATTGGAGTATAGTTGATTTACAAGGTTGTGTTAGTTTCAGGTGTACAGCAACATGATTTAGTTATACATATACATATATCTATTCTTTTTCAAATTCTTTTCCCATATAGGTTATTACAAGAATATTGAGTAGAGTTCCCTGTGCTATACAGTAGGTCCTTATTAGTTATCTTTTTTATATATGGTAGTGTGTATATGTCAATCCCAATCTCTCAATTTATCCCTTTTCCCCCTTACCCCCGGTAACAATAAGTTTGTTTTCTACATCTGTGAGTCTATTTCTGTTTTGTAGATAAGTTCATTTGTACCTTTTTTTAGATTCCACCTATAAGCAATATCATATGATATTTGTCTTTCTCTGTCTGACTTACTTCACTCAGTATGACAATCTCTAGGTCCATCCATATTGCTGCAAGTGGCATTATTTTGTTCTTTTTTTCATGGCTGAGTAATATTCCATAGTATATATGTGCCACGTCTTCTTTATCCATTCCTCTGTTGATTGATGTTTAGGTTGCTTCCATGTCCTGGTTATTGTAAATAATGCTGCAATGAATATTGCGGTGCATGTATCTTTTTCGATTATGTTTTCTTTTTTTTTTTCTGGATATATACCCAGGAGTGGGATTTCTGGATCATATGGTAGCTCTATTTTTAGTTTTTTAAGGAACCTCCATACTGCTCTCCATAATGGCTGTATCAATTTACATTCCCACGAACAGTGTAGGATGGTTCTCTTTTCTCCACACCCTCTCCAGCATCTATTGTTTGTAGATTTTTTGATGATGGCTATTCCGACCAGTGTGAGGTGATACCTCATTGTAGTTTTGATTTGCATTTCTCTAATAATTAGTGATATTTAGTATCTTTTCATGTGATAACTTCATGAAATTTTAAGATAAAACAAGAAAAGTAATTTGAAAATTTGTATGTGTGACAGGACATTTAGACTATATTCTTTAACTTTAGTAGGGATTTTTTCCCACTTTCCACTATCATTAATGATACTATGTTAAAAAATATTTGAGAAAATCTGTATTCCAGTTACCAGACTGCTTTACTTTTCTTCCTGTGTCTTCATTACAATTTTTGGAATTATGTATGTCAGAATTTATTGTACCACAGTTAGTCTTCCTTGTATTGCCAAGCTACTAAGTTAGAGTTTGGGCAAGAAGGGTTGAGAGGATTACTATAGCAAACAAGACAGAGCTACATCAGAGTTAAAGATATATGCCATTCTATTTGCTAATTGAAGAGTTTGGAGATTTTGGAGGTATAAAAATTTTCCTAATTCTGCATATATATCTAGGCACATCTATGCATTTATATATATTCAAAAACCCAATTTGGAAAAAATTTAATACTCATTGTTTACTATGTGTTGACATTCTTCTGAGCACTGTATTTGTTTTTTCATTTCACTCCAATATATGTACAAATTTGTCCTCTATTTTATCCTAAGTATGTTTATAGGATTTTAACTATCATTAAATATTCATTTAAATTATTATTTTAATTGGCATAGTATTCCATATATCAGAATATTTTAATAATTTTTCTGTTCTTGCATTTTAGGTATTTTCTAGCTTTTAATTGTTGTAAATATCATTTATATTTATAATATTAACATCATAAATAGCCTGTTTTTAACCTTGGTCATAATGGGATTCTTTAAGCTATATTTATTAATAGATAAAGTAGGGAGTCAATCAGAACTTATTTGTCTTAAATCTCTAAATCAGTATTATCAACAGTCATCTTACTTATGTCAGCCAGAACAATAATTTGCTGGGCAATATGGGATTTACTAAGTTCTAGATTGATATATAGGAGTCGCTGTGACCACCATTCCAGAGTGTCAGAAGCATCTGGGTAGAGTTCCTTGAAGGACAGATGACGCTACTGAAATGTTAAGGATGGAGGTCGGAGTCATGCTGTTCAGATGTCCTAAAAAGAAAGAATGGAAGATGAGCTAGCTAATATTAATTAGGAAATCCCTATGCTAACATAAGTAGAAATGTGGGTTGCACATTGAGCCTATCATCAGTGGGAGAGTTTCTGGAGATGATGATGAAAAAATGTCCTTTGAGAGAATGCCCCATAATTCTATCCCTTCAGGCTTTGTTGCTCATTGGAAAAAACAGATGTCAAGAAGCCTAGTTTCTGGGTTTTTTTTTCTATATATCTATATGCACTTTGGTGAATCAATTAACCATCTTATAAATTATTTTCTTCCTTTATTTAGTTAGTAGAAAATATCTCATTTTTTATTTTATAAATTCATCAATGGGAGAAAAGGAAATAAAAGATCTAAAAATGTTTTAAAAGAACTAAAGCACTCTTGTCATTTATTATCTTCTTATATGGAGAGACCCTCTTGTTAAAATTTGACCACTCAAATTAACATTGAAGTTCACGGTAAGTCTTATGTAATTCAGTCTTAAAAGTTTAACAGAATACTGGTTAGTGCTTATTGTTGAGCTTGGCAGTTAACAGCACACTAAAATCTACTATTAACACTTCAGAAACTGCAAAAATGTATACTTGGCAATAGGTTTTGGCCAGTTAACATTCAGTTATTTTCAACTGGTTGAGCATGGCTAAAATTTTAAGTTGGTATTTTTTCTGGATGATTAAAAAGCTTTTTGTGCATTTTTAATCAAGATCATAGACTTTTTAAAAAAAAATCTTTATTGGAGTATAATTGCTTTACAATGGTGTGTTTGTTAGTTTCTGCTTTATAGCAAAATGAATCAGCTATACATATTTCAACTAGTCTAATTAGGTAATGGAGCATGCTCTAACGATAGGCTGAATGATCAGATAACAAAATAACAGGAAGGTAAAAATATATTTCCTAACAATTATTCCATTAGATATTTTAGTCTTCACCATATATTCCCAGACATTCATGTCTGAATGACTCTTTTAGGTTAATAATAACTTCATTTTTATATATCTTCACATTAATTTGACCCTCTATTTTTGAAGATGATTTACATTATGTCTGGATGCCAAAGAGAGTAGTTCAAGGTGTGTTAGTGTTACTCTGATCTTACAGTTTCTACAAAATATAATTTAACACCATGATCAAGTATTGAATTAGTATGTATAAAAGAATTTGGAGAACAATTACATGAAGCTGGAAAAGTTTAATTCTTCAAGGATCTTATTATTTATAATAAACATAGCTGTTAGCCAAATTCTTGCTTCAAGACCTGTACAGCAGTATTAAGTCATAGTTAGAAACTTCTAATAGTGTTTGTAGTGATAAGCATGTAATTAGTTTTATACATTATAAATTTCATTCTAATAATAAAAATTATTTAACTCATTTATCCATGTGGAGTCTCTCTTAAGATAGATAGTTTCAAATGCTTTTTCATATAATCTCCACTACGTTTTACTGTTAAGTTGTTGTACTCTGATGTTTCATTTTGAAATAATTTTTAACTTTTTCTGAAGTACAATTAATTCTGCATGAAAGTAGTTAGGTTCTCTGTAGAGCTGTTATAAGGGTCATTCTATTATTTACGATAAATATCAAAATTATATTCATTCTCTATTGCACTTTTAATCAACATTATCCACAATACAAGAAAAGTAAGATGTAATTTTGCAGTTAAAATCCTCAACTTAGTTGGAAAGCTACATCTTGCAATAAACCTAAAAAGATGTGTAATTAAACAGTTAACATAAAATTAATTACTGACAAGAGGGAAATATTTTAATATGAAATTTTCATAAGTCCTTGGGAATTTCAGTGCTTCCCTCTCTCCCCCACATCCAGCAAAATTTAAAAAGTGTGTCATGAGGACAACTAAAATATCAGGCTAAAACATTACAGAAAATGATTTTCTTCTCAGGGACTTTGTAAAATTAATAATAGCTGCATTTTAACTGATATAATGTTAAGTTTTATTCTTCAGAATTTTTATGTCAAATAAACATTAAATATCAACTAGATGGTTACAGGTTCTCTAGGAAATTATTTATATGTATTAGTACTGGAGTTATTCAGAATGCCATGGAAGCTCCATTGAAAATTTGTCTTCAAAGGAATTACTTTCGAGGTTCTGTGATTCTATAAGACGGTTTCTGAACAGTGGTGAGAAGGGTGGTTTTGTTGGGGAAGAATTTGAATGCAAGGAAACATATTGGGTGGCCTCAAAAGTCTAAGCAATAAATATTAAAGCTTACATCTAGTAGGTTGGTGATAATAAAAATCAATAGTAGAGAAAGTGCAAAAGAAAATGTAATAGGACTTGGCTACCAATTGGTTGGCCAAATAAATAGTGAGGTAATTTTTTTCTCCCATGACACTAGAAGGATAGCCAAAGTATAAACTAAGATAAGTAAATAGGTTTGAGAACAGATCAAATGGAGGGAAATAATTATTTAGTTGGGTAAAAAATGCAAGATAATAAATAAAAGTATTTGAAGTCACAATAATAAATAACTTAAGAATTGAATAAAGAGAAAAAATAAGACCTGAAACTATCCAGAGGTAAAAAAAAAAAAAAAATTAAAATATAGTACATAGAAATATTGCAGAGGGAGGAATCCTGAAGATTAAAATGCTTTTGGAGACAGAGAAAGAGGGATGGGAAATTGAGAAAATATCATGTGATTTGTTTAGAGGTTGGTTGAACTTAAAGCAGTTTTAGTGAGTGAGAATTTAGTGGAAAAATGTTAGATTGGCAGGGTGAAGAAGAGAGGATATGATAAGAAGATAGGAGCAAAAGTACTAGATTACTTCCCTGAAGAGTATGGAAAAAAAGAGAAAAAGTAGAAGCACTTTAAGATGTACTGCACTATTTGCTTCTTCATTCTCTCTGGGTTGAGTTTAGCATATGTTCCTGTAGAAAGGACACAACCTATGAGGAAGAAGCACTGATGATCTGCAGAGTGGAGAGTGGGAAGTGCAGAGAATGTGTAGTAGTCAGAACACAAGGGGGTCTTAAAAAGACTACTGAAGAACAGCAAAACCTGTGCAAGATTATGTATCATTTCTAATTGGTCAGAAGTTGGTCTAAACTATAGAAGGGACAGAATGAAAAGAGGCGATGTATGTCTTCTCTTCTGGTATCTTCAACTCTACTGTATTCTCTCATTTACATCCTTCCTGTTGGAGGAGGGGAGGAAAGGAGGGATTACTTTTATGGGTTGCTTCTGTAGACCAATGGGACGCACCAGCAGGAGATGTCCAGAGGTTGCATAAGTGAGAAGCGATGTTCTCCCTGGTTCCCTGCTTATTAGGGTGCAGCCAGTTGGCTGAATGCCTCTAAAGCTAGCTGTGGTCTGACTGTCCTTCCCAGGCATTTAACTCTCTGGGTTCTGGTAACTGCTTCCTCCCCTTATACTATAAAGAATAGGAGTTGTGAAGTGTCAGCACAGTTAAAAGCTACAACATATGCACCAGCTCTCCTGCTCTTTAGAAAAGAGTTCCCCTATTAAACTTTCCTCAGTTTTCCAATTTTGAATGTGTCATGTTTCATGCCAATATCAATATCATAAACAATAAGTAAAAGTTCAAAACTAGAAGAAATTAAAGGAAGGAACAACAAAGCTTCAAAGCTATTGAGTAGAGTGAGACAGATATGGATTCTGGATAGAAAGAGTAATTATGAAAGAGTGGAAAGTTTTATTTAGAGAAACTTCTTTTTAGCTGTATCTAGGTTTTTCTTCATAAAAGTTCTGCCATCTTATAGCGTTTAGATATATTCACATTCTTCTTGACTTGAAACTTGGTTTTGAGTTTTATATAATCACATGTGGTTTAAAAAAACAATAACAACCCTGGTTTGTACAGCCCTGATAGAAAAGAATTATAAAATTTAAATGAAATAAATCATTCCTATTCTAGCCTGGAAACCATCTCCTTCTGCCACAGAGATTTTTACTCGGGTGTGAGTTTTGACAAAATTATCATGAATGGCATCGTCTTTGAATTGAACTATAATTATATATTCAGACATTAAGCAAATATTTATCAAGTGCAGTTGTGACATTGGAGATAGAAAATAAGATAGAAAATGTCCCTACACCTGTGGACCTTTCAGTCTACTGAGAAAGAAAGAAAATAAATAATAAATAGATAAATGAGGTAATTTTAGCTAGTGTTAAATCCTACGAAGAAAAGAACCCAGAGCAATATAGTAATTAAGGAAGATTTCTCTAAAACCAGAGCTGAGGCCGAAGGAAAAATAAAGGGTGAGTCACGCACGGATCTTGTGCTCTAAGAGAAGACTTAGTGCAAAGCGCTGTGGTAAGAAGACCTTGGTGTGCTAAAGGTGCAAGTTGAAGGCCATTGAGGCTACAGAACTAAGCATTAGGAGGTGGGAACAGAAACAGTCTGGGGACAGATCACCATGACCTTTTAGGTCTTGGTAAGGGGTATGGAACTTTTTCTAAATGTACAGGAAGCTCCTGGAGAGGTCAAGCACAGTGGTGGCATTGTTTGTTTTAAGTTTTAAATGGATTCCTCCTGCTGCTGTGGGATGCATAGATTGGAGGTGGGCAAGAGAAGAAGCAGAGACTAATGAAACTATTTGTAATAGTATCAATAACAATGATATATGAATATTTACTATTGCAAAGCATGGCATTATCTCATTTAACCTCAAAACAGCCCATATTTTAAGTACTGTTATTAGTCACAGTTTACAAATGAAGCTATGGAGGCACAGAGGAATTAAAACAAGCTGCTCTAGGTCCCACAGTTAGCATGTGGTGGAGCCCAAGCAAACCCAAGCACTCTGACACCACAGCCTTCCTCACCACCACACTGTGCTCACAACTCTGGGAACTTACAGTCATTAGAGTTGGCTATAACTCAACGAGCAATATTAAAATCTTCCAAAATAATCTTCTTACCATGTGAAAACCAGTGTCAGTGGAAAATGCTGGAGATAGAAAAAAATAGTAAGAATATTTATAGCATTAAAGAATAAGATGAGATAGTGAATAATCAAACATTAAAATTTTCAGGACAAACTGTTCTCTTATGAAAGCTTTCCCTTGTTTATTTTTAAGATAGCATTTATATATCTCACCTCTATTTTCCTTGTAAGCATCTCTTTTAAACCATGTATGGATTCAGAATACTAGATTATTTGGAACATTTGTTAATATGGAAATTTCAATGATCTCATCTTAAAAGCTTAGCGTTCAATATACAAATTCCCTACATATAAAGATTAAACTATATCCTTACTCCAATGACGCTTCAGCCATGCATTTTCATTTTTAAGGCACTTCTAAAAATAAAAAAAAAAATTTGGATGAGGGTTACAGAGCATACTTGTTCTGGTAATGGCAAGTGGGAAAGAGGTGGTGAATGACTAACGCAAGTTCATTAAAGATGACACCATGAGGTTTGGTAATTCCTGTCAGGAAATACGCCTTCAGACCAACTGAGAATGACCCACAAAGGGCTGAGGTGCTCAGAAGCCTGAGGATACATCTATACAAGTTAACTAAATGACCGAAATTCTGTCCATTCACTTTGGCCCTTCTAAACCTGATAATGTGGATCTGTGCACAAGCGATTTGGATGTAGTGAATAGTAACAATTGTGGAGATGACTAAGTAAGATTGGTTCTAACCTTCCAGCCCCTGCCTGGGAAATAGATACTGATGAATTTCTCTGAAATATTGTCTGAAGAGATTCACTAAACTTTTTTCTTAAAAAAAATGAAATGAGATAAAAAGGATATTCAAAATTTAACATAAATATACTCCAGAATTGGTGACAAGACCACATTTTTAAAAGTTATTTTTTTATTTATTTTTTTAACTTTTTATTTTATATTGGAGTACAGTTGATTAACAATGTTGTGATAGTTTCAGGTGTACAGCAAAGTGATTCAGTTATACATATACATGTATATCTTCTTTTTCAAATTCTTTTCCCACTTAGGTTGTCACAAATATTGAGCACAGTTCCCTGTGTTATACAGTAAGTTCTTGTTGGTTATCCATTTTAAATTATTTAATTCATTTTTTGATTGGTTCATGCTCCAAAAATATTTTAATTTTTTTTAATAAAATAAAATAGTTAATTTTTTAGCATATACATAAACATATATATATACATATATATATAATCAGTATTTTAAATATGATTCAAAATTTCTATTCCTTTTTTCACATCAACTACATTATTTTTCTTATTACCTTTTAACTCCCTTCACCTGTTTTTCCCAACCCCCACTGCCTGCCTCTGGATATTCAAATTTTCAACATAAATATACCCCAAGATTGGATACAAGACCATATTTAATGTACAGAAAAAATAAAGTTTTTTATATATATCTCTCTTCTAAATAAGTATTCATTTGAAATGTTAGTAATGTAACTAAAGAATTTCTGATAATATTGATTTATCTTTCTTGTAATGCTTAAAGCAATATGTGATTTCATACAACAGCCCTACCTATTTTATTGACCTAGTCCTAGGAATTTATATTGGCCTTTAACAAAATAACTTCTAGCAATTTTTCATACCTTTGGACAAATAATTCCTGTGTTCCTCTGTTATGCCTTCACTCTAAAAGCCACATAAAAGTATAAAATGTCATCAAGATTGAGGAGCAAGATATATTCTTTCACAGTATTTGAAAGGTCTACGACCTATACAACTTCAGAAATTTCTGTGCTTTTCGAATTGGAAAGAAAATCTTATGTTGAATTACTCTTTAAGAAGAACAATGCATTCAGTAATTGACAAACAAAATTAAGTAATAATTAAGAATCCTGCTAAATTTTTTAAATGACACAATATATTAGTAATTTGAAACAGACTTCAGTGAGTAAAGAAACAGAAAAATAATAGTAGTGAAAGTTTATGTAAAATATTAAAATGCATTATTTTCCTTAAAAGCAGTAGTTATAATTAAAATAAAATAGTATTGTTCATTGTTCCCTCTCATGGCACCAGTATGTATTTCTCATTGTTTTTAAAGCCTAGAAAGTGAAATTGTGTTTATCAAAACTATGGTTTTGATAAAATTCTGTGGCCACTTAAGCGTTATTAAACATAAAAAGAACTGGACTACTTAAAAAAAAAAAATCTCTCTAAGTATGGAGTAAGTGCTGTTTGGATAAAGTACAAGTCAAAGTATTTAAATCATATATTTTACATCAAAGAATGTTCCATAGTTTAAAGAAAAAAATAGGAAACTAAGTGAACATCATATAGAGATTTAAGTAAATAAAATTTGATTTTAAAAGAGAATAAACAGTCCAATTTAAGATAGAGACACATTTAATTCTAATATACAAGTAAGAATATTATTTTTAAAATATCCATTGTGTTTATCTCCATTGTTTCTTTCTTCTATCACTATATACTGTCACTAGGACTCAGCAGAACCCTAAGTAAGACTTGTAAGGCATGTCATATGAGAAGAGATAAAACTATTTTTGAATAACTTTTTATTGTAAAGTTCAATCTAAAATTGTAGTGAATTTTAAAACTTCTTGAGACAGGTATTTTACTGTTGTTTCAGATGCTTAGTGGCTCTAAGTGATGGAAGACCCTATAATATTGTGGCAGGAAAGAACAAGACTTTTGGAATAAGAAATGTGTTTTAGACCACAAGGCAGAGAGCAGAAGTAAGAAGAACTACCATCCTGCAGCCTGTGGGATAAAAACCACATTCACAGAAAGATAGACAAGATGAAAAGGCAGAGAGCTATGTACCAGATGAAGGAACAATATAAAACCCCAGAAAAACAAATAAATGAAGTGGAGATAGGCAACCTTACAGAAAACGAATTCAGAATAATGATAGTAAAGATGATCCAGGACCTCGGAAAAAGAATGGAGGCAAAGATCAAGAAGATGCAAGAAATGTTTAACAAAGACCTAGAAGAATTAAACAACAAACAAACAGAGATGAACAACACAATAACTGAAATGAAAACTACACTAGAAGGAATCAATAGCAGAATAACTAAGGCAGAAAAACAGATAAGTGATCTGGAAGACAGAATGGTGGAATTCACTGCTGCAGAAGAGAATAAAGAAAAAAGAATGAAAAGAAATGAAGACAGCCTAAGAGACCACTGGGACAACATTAAATGCAGCAACATTTGTGTTATAGGGGTCCTAGAAGGAGAAGAGAGAGAGAAAGGACCTGAGAAAATATTTGAAGAGATTATAGTTGAAAACTTCCCTAATATAGGAAAGGAAATAACCACCCAAGTCCAGGGAGCACAGAGAGTCCCATACAGGATAAACCCAAGGAGAAACACGCCGAGACACATAGGAATCAAATTGGCAAAAATTAAAGACAAAGAAAAATTTTTGAAAGCAGCAAGGGAAAAATGACAAATAACATACAAGGAAACTCCCATAAGGTTAACAGCTGATTTCTCAGCAGAAACTCTACAAGCCAGAAGGGAGTGGCATTATATACTTAAAGTGATGAAAGGGAAGGATCTACAACTAAGATTACTCTACCCGGCAAGGATCTCATTCACATTCGATGGAGAAATCAAAAGCTTTACAGACAAACAAAAGCTAAGAGAATACAGCACCACCAAACCAGTTCTACAACAAATGCTAAAGGAACTTCTCTAAGTGGGAAACACAAGAGAAGAAAAGGACCTAGAAAAACAAACCCAAAACAATTAAGAAAATGGTCATAGGAACATACATATTGATAATTACCTTAAACGTGAATGGATTAAAAGCTCCAATGAAAAGACAAAGAGTTGCTGAAGTTATACAAAACCAAGACCCATATATATGTTGTCTACAAGATATTCACTTCAGATCTAGGGACACATACAGACTGAAAGTGAGAGGATGGAAAGAGATATTCCATGCAAATGGAAATCAAAAGAAAGCTGGAGTAACAATATTCATATCAGATAAAATAGACTTTAAAATAAAGATTGTTATAAGAGACAAGGAAGGACACTACATAATGATCAAGGGATCAATCCAAGAAGAAGATATAACAATTATAAGTATATATGCACCCAATATGGGAACACCTCAATACATAAGGCAACTGGTAACAACTATAAAAGGGGAAATTGACAGTAACACAATAATAGTGAGGGACTTTAACACCTCACTTACACCAATAGACAGATCATCCAGACCAAAAATTAATAAGGAAACTGAAGCTTTAAATGACACAATAGACCAGAGAGATTTAATTGATATTTATAGGACATTCCATCCAAAAACAGCAGATTGCACTTTCTTCTAAAGTGCACATGGAACATTCTCCAGGATAGATCACATCTTGGGTCACAAATCTAGCTGCAGTAAATTTAAGAAAATTGAAATCATATCAAGCATCATTTCTAACCACAATGCTATGAGATTAGCTGTCAATGACAGGGAAAAACACATAAAAAACAGAGATTAGCTATCAATGACAGGGAAAATCACATAAAAAACAGAAACACATGGAGGCTAAATAATAATTTACTAAAAAACCAAGAGATCACTGAAGAAATCAAAGAGGAATTCAAAAAATACCTGGAGACAAATGACAATGAAAACACGATGATCCAAAACCTATGGGATGCAGCAAAAGCAGTTCTAAGAGGGAAGTTTATAGCTATACATACCTACCTCAAGAAACAAGAAAAATCTCAAATAAACAATCTAACCTTAAACCTGAAGGAACCAGAGAAAGAAGAACAAACAAAACCTAAAGTTAGCAGAAGGAAATAAATCATAAAGATCATAGCAGAAATAAATGAAATAGAAATAAAGAAAACAATAGTAAAGATCATGAAAACTAAAAGCTGGTTCTTTCAGAAGATAAACAAAATTGATAAACCATTAGGCAGAATCATCAAGAAAAAGAGGGAAAGGACTCAAATTAATAAAATTAGAAATGAAAAAGGAGAGGTTACAACAGACACCACAGAAATACAAAAGCATCCTAAGAGACTACTACAAGCAATTCTATGCGAATAAAATGGACAACCTGGAAGAACTGGACAAAATTCTTAGAAAGGTATAATCTTCCAAGACTGAATCAGGAAGAAGTAGAAAATATGAACAGACCAATCACAAGTAATGAAATTGATACTGAGATTAAAAATCTGCCAACAAACAAAAGTCCAGGACCAGATGGCTTCACAGGTGAATTCTTTCAAACATTTAGAGAAGAGCTAACACCCATCCTTCTCAAACTCTTCCAAGAAATTGTGGAGGAAGGAACACTCCCAAACTCATTCTATGAGGCCACCATCACCCTGATACCAAAACCAGAAAAAGATACTACAAAAATAGAAAATTACAGGCCATATATCTGATGAATATAGACACAAAAATCCTCAACAAAATACTAGCAAACAGAATCCAACAACACATTAAAAGGATCATACACCATGATCAAGTGGGATTTATCCCAGGGATGCAAGGATTCTTCAATATATGTAAATCAATCAATGTGATACACCTTATTAACAAATTGAAGAATAAAAACCATATGGTCATTTCAATAGATGCAAGAAAAGCTTTTGACAAAATTCAACACCCATTTATGATAAAAACTCTTCAGAAAGTGGGCATAGAGGGAAGCTACCTCAACATAATAAAGGGAATATATGACAAACCAAGAGCAAACATCATTCTCAATGGTGAAAAACTGAAAGCATTTCCTCTAAGATCAGGAATGAGACAAGGATGTCCACTCTCACCGCTATTATTACACATAGTTTTGGAAATCCTAGCCATGGCAATCAGAGAAGAAAAAGAAATAAAACAAGAAAAATTGGAAAAGAAGTAAAACTCTCACTGTTTACAGATGACATGATATTATACATAGAGAATCCTAAATATGCCACCAGAAAGCTATAGAGCTAATCAATGAATTTGGTAAAGTTGCAGGATACAAAATTAATGCACAGAAATCTCTTGCATTCCTATACACTAATGATTAAAAATCTGAAAGGGAAATGAAGGAAACACTCCCATTTACCACTGCAACAAAAAGAATAAAATACCTAGCAATAAATCTACCTAGGGAGACAAAAGACCTGTATGCAGAAAACGATAAGACACTGATGAAAGTAGTTAAAGATGATACCAACAGATAGAGAGACATACCCTGTTCTTGGATTGGAAGAATCAATATTGTGAAAATGACTATACTACCCAAAGCAATCTACAGATTCAATGCAATCCCTATCAAATTACCAATGGCATTTTTTATGGAACTAGAAAAAAAAATCTTAAAATTTGTATGGAGACAGAAAATACCCTGAATAGCCAAAGCAGTCTTGAGGCAAAAAAATGGAGCTGGAGGAATCAGACTCCCTGACTTCAGACTATACTACAAAGCTGCAGTAATCAAGACCATATGGTACTGGCACAAAAGCAGAAACATAGATCAATGCAACAAGATAGAAAGCCCAGAGGTAAACCCATGCACCTATGGTCAACTAATCTATGACAAAGGAGGCAAGGATATACAATGGAGAAAAAACAGTCTCTTAAATAAGTGGTGCTGGGAAAACTGGACAGCTATATGTAAAAGAACGAAATTAGAACACTCCCTAACACCATACACAAAAAGAAACTCAAAATGGATTCAAGACCTAAATGTAAGACCGGACACTATAAAACTCTTAGAGGAAAACATAGGAAGAACACTCTTTGACATAAATCACAGCAAGATCTTATTTGATCCACCTCCTAGAGTAATGGAAATAAAAACAAAAATAAACAAATGGGACCTGAAACTTCAAAGCTTTTGCACAGCAAAGGAAACCATAAACAAGACGAAAAGACAACCCTCAGAATGGGAGAAAATATTTGCAAACGAATCAACGGACAAAGGATTAATCTCCAAAATATATAAACAGCTCACGCAGCTCAATAATAAAAAAAGCAAACAACCCAATCCAAAAATGGGCAGAAGACCTAAATAGACATTTCTCCAAAGAAGACATACAGATGACCAAGAAGCACATGAAAAGCTGCTCAACATCACTAATTATTAGAGAAATGCAAATCAAAACTACAATGAGGTACCACCACACACCAGTTAGAATGGGCGTCATCAGAAAATCTACAAACAACAAATGCTGGAGAGGGTGTGGAGAAAAGGGAACCCTCTTGCACTGTTGGTGAGAATGTAAATTGATACAGCCACTATGGAGAACAGTATGGAGGTTCCTTAAAAAACTAAAAATAAAATTACCATATGATCCAGCAATCTCACTACTGGGCATATACCCAGAGAAAACTATAATTCAGAAAGACACATGCACCCCAATGTTCATTGCAGCACTATTTACAATAGCCAGGTCATGGAAGCAACCTAAATGCCCATCATCAGATGAATGGATAAAGAAGATGTGGTACATATATACAATAGAATATTACTCAGCCATAAAAAGGAACGAAATTGGGTCATTTGTAGAGACGTGGATGGATCTAGAGACTGTCATACAGAGTGAAGTAAGTCAGAAAAAGAAAAACAAATATCGTATATTAACGCATATATGTGGAACCTCTAAAACTTGTACAGATGAACCGGTTTGCAGGGCAGAAATTGAGACATAGATGTAGAGAACAAATGTATGGACACCAAGGGGGGAAAGCAGCAGGAGGGTGGTAGGGGTGGTGTGATGAATTGGGCAATTGGGATTGACATGTATACACTGATGTGTATAAAATTGATGACTAATAAGATCCTGCTGTATAAAAAAATAAATTAAATAAAATTCAAAAAAAAAAAAAAGAATTGTGTTTCAATCCTGGAACTAAAGTAACAACAGCTAAACTTTTTATTAAAAAGCAAGCTTACGTTAATATGTTCGTAAATTATTTAAATCCTAATGACTCCAGAAAAACTTGTTTTTTATTAGTAATTAACTAAATAGTTACTTGTAAGATGGAGTTATAATTTGACATGTAGTTAAAGAAATGATATGCAGTGAAAGTTTGGAAACAGTGAGAAAGAAAATTGTGTCCTTTTCTAGATTGTCGAAATCATTAGTCTAAAGCTCTATTATTTTTGGTCCAAAATGCACAAACTCAGGTATCACTTAAATCCCAGAACTCATCTTCAGTTAGAGAAGAAAATGCTGTTGAAGTGATGAAAAGGTTGTATATAGTAATGGTGAATCGATAATTTGTTGTGAACCCCAGCATTTAAAATATTTTATGTTTTGTTCCTTATTTTTCTCCTTCCTTCATTTGCTCATTTAATAAATATTTTCTGTTCAATTTGGTCCAGATCTGTGATCAATGCTGAAACATCTGTCCAGTATCTCATAGGGAGTTTTACCTTTTGAAAGACACATAAGAAATAATGACAAGAATTTTAGCTGAAGAAAAATACTTGGGAAAACAAATATTCTTACTGGGCAAGAACATTGAGACAAATTTGTTTTCTATGATTCATTCAGTCAGTCACTCATTCAGCAATCATTTATTGAGCTTTCAGTATATGTTTAACATAGTGCTAGATTTTTTTTTCCCTCAGTAGAATCATGTTTTCCTGCTTCTTTGCATACATCATAACATTTGTTTGGATGCCAAGCATTATTAATTTTTACTTTTTGAGTTCTAGTTGTATTTTATTTCTATGAAAATTTTTGAGCTTTGTTCTAGGATACAGTCAAGTTTCTTAGAAACAGTTTGATCCTTTTATGATTTGTTGCACCAGATAAAGGCAATATTTAGTCTAGGGCTAATTATTCCCCACTAATAGTGCAGGACACTTCTGAGTACTCCATTCATAGTGTCCTATGATCATAAGGTTTTCAAATCTGGCTGCTGAGAAGTGGAATTATTCCTGGCCTTCCTTGAGCATTGGTGACTGCCCCTCTATTCATTTAGGATGGCCCTTTCCCCAGCTTTGTGTAGTTTCCTCACAGACATATGTTGATCTGTACTCTGCTGAATATTTGAGGTGGATCCAGTACAGATCTTCTGCGTTTTCTCTCTGTGTAGCTTTTCCTTCTTTGGTACTCTGCCCTGTGATCTCTTCTGCCTTGGTGTCCTCACACTCTCAGCTCTGTCTCCTCAACTAAGGAAGTACACTGAGTTCCACCAGGGCTCCACATCTCTGTGCTGCTACCTGAAAAATCTCAAAGCAGTAAACTAAGGTAACCCCATGACAACTTCTAGCACTCATAGAGGTTCCTGTGGGTCATGGTGCACAGAGCTGGAGCTTCACTGGTTTCACACTCAATCTTACCCTGAGAATGGTTTCCCCGAATTGGAAAGGGTATGTGGATTTGGGAGATGTAGAGAAAAAAAAAGTCAATCTAATATCTATCTACCTAGTTCCCTATCTATCTATGTATCTATCTACCCATCTATCATCCATCAATCCATCATCTATTTCTAACATCTCATCTATCTAAACGTACTTATATACATAGATGTATGGAGTAAAACATAAATATTTATTAATGTAAAAGTCAAATGTATCATAATTCATGGAGCATTAAAATAGCTTGCATTTAGGATTAAAATGTTCTGAACAGGTGTTAAATATATAATTAACTGTTAAAAATAATGACCAATTTATATTTCATTGAAATTGTATTTCAGAATGAAAGAAATCAAATTGGATTGTAGATTGAATTGGAGATAGCGTGTTCTGTATCACAATATGTTGAATCCAGAGTCTAATGGGAAAATTGGTAAATAATTTTGGATATTTTTTCTGAAAAGTATAAAATCACTGTGGATGGATGAGGACATGCATTAGATGACTGGCAGGGCAAACAACATTAGAGAGAGCAGCCTCTTATGGGGATCTTTGTGGACCTCACAAAAGACCACTCATTTAAGGGTCTTGGAGTTTTGTTTAACCTCTTTACCTAAATTCTAGGATAAAAATTCTATTGTTTGATCACATTTAATAGGAAAGTAATCATAGCCACTCAGTATAAAGTATTTGTGTGTGTGTGTGTGTATTTTGTATATGACTAATAATCACCATGCCACCAGATTATTTGTCATCAGTTACTCATATTGCATTTTAAATCAAGTTTATTGAAGTATAATTTAATTATGATAAGACACTCCTATTTTCAGTAAAACGTTATATGAATTTTGATAAATTTATGCACCCGTGTAAGCAGGACCACAGTCAAGATGTAGACATTTACATTACAGAAATGTCCCCCCATGTGCCTTCCTAGGTAAATCTCCTACTCTTGGATCCAGTCAAATGTTGATTTATTTCTGTACTATAAATTAATTTTGACTGTTTAAAAAATTTTACCTAAATGGAATTATATTATTTGTTCTTGAAAAGTACAGACAATGATTTTTATTAAAATGATCCATGCTTGATTAAACTGAAACCATAAAAAGCAGAAGAAAATAATGTTTCAGCATATCATTCCAAACCATACCACCCGTTTTATTCCATGTTATCATTCGATTATGATTTATTTCTTGATAAATCTAGATAGATTTCTATCATTTAGAATTGCTTTAATATTTACTTTATTACCTGAATTAGTTCAGGTTTTCAGTGTTTTTTTTCCTAGTTTCATCTAACTTGAAGGAGAATTTGTGTAGGTATGTTGCTGAGTGAAAATATCTTTCCTAGAATTTTTTTAGAAAGTATTCCATATCTTCTGGCATTGAATGTTGCTGTGCAGTATGAGATCAGTCTAGATTTAATCTTTCATACTGTAAGTGATTTACTTTTTGTAACTGGATGTCAAAAGCCTTCCTTTTTCTTTATAGTTTAATAAGTCAAAATTTATCTGATATACTTGTTTTGATCACTTTTCCATGAGATATTATACATACTTAATCTGACTAGTCATGTCTTTCTACATTTCAAACCCATTTTCCTATATTCTGAATATTTTTATGCTTCATATTTTATATTAATTATCTCAAAGATACTATCTTTATTTTGGATCATTTTTTCCTGTTCTATATAATTTCATCTCCTCACTAGTTATTCCTATTCTTGCCTTTTTTTTACTCATTATGAATGTGTCAAATTTTTTTCTTATTAATCCACCTCTATTCTGTCCCTCACTATTTTTTCACTTAAGCAATATGTCTGTATTGGAGTTATTTATTCCTACATCTGTTCTCTTAATGTTACAGTATGTTTTCATCTCATTCTAATTTTTTAATTATGTAATTGTGAGTTCTTTTTATGTTGTGTCGATTTTTTTTACATTCTTCTGTAGCACTTGTATAGTGTTGCTTTTATTTCTTAGGTGATATTTTCTCCCATACTGAGCTCTTTGTCTCCCTTCTGTACATCTCATTTGTTGTTTTTATTCCTTTGTTCATTCTTTCAAATGCGTTTATCGTATGTTTGCAAAATTGCCATGGCATTACTGTTCATTTATCTCTCAGATACAGGCATATTTGTCCAAAGTTTGTATTTGCTCTGATGAAATGTGAGCAATGTCCTATTGATACCCATCTTATCTGGGACTAATTTGCTTTTCCCTTTCCAAATCACCACTCCTTTCTATTCATTTTCCTGAGAGCAGGAGTTTCTAAGGTGTAGAGGGAGAGCTGGGATGAGGCTGGGTTCATCTGAGGACTTTGGTCTTTCTTCTAAGACCTGATTACATTTCTATTGGCAGAGCCCACTCCATTCAGACAGGAGTAGAAACTCACTTGAAAAGGATGCTTAGTCTTCAATTCTTTAACTTTTACCAATAAGACATTTTCCCTAAGTAGACCTGACTACCACTTTTTCCCCACCACCTTTGGAAATGAGGATAGCTGGGATAAGTTTTGCTTGATGTTTGCATGAAGAAGGCATGCATGGCTAAGCCACTCTTTCCTCTTGGGAGCCAAGGTACCTGTAAGAAGCATGGGCTCTGGTCTGCCCTTGGATTTTATTAACTTTTACAAGGTGTGCCTCTCCATTGGGAGGTCTGCAAATTTCCAGCCCTGGTTGTTAATGCATGGGCAAGTTGGTCTAATTCTATGATGTACTATTAGGAAGCCCACTCTCTTGTTACATACTCCTATGCAGTTTACCAGTTGTAAGGACAATTTTTTGCTTCCATGTACTGATTCTTCTGTCTTATTTTTTGACAGATTCAGAGACTGATTAAGGAAACGAAAGGTGTTATTCACTGGCCCCTTTGTAATCTCCACCATCTCCTTCCCTCGCAACATGGTGTCTGGAGAGTAGAAAGCCCTGGTTACCCCTCTTGTCTCTGCTGTAGTCTTGTGAGCCTTATTATGTCATGAACTTCAGTGAATGAATTATGCTACAGGAATAGAGATAGGCATTTTAAGTTCCAAATTATATGAGCAAGATAATCTTGGCTTTTTCTTCCTTTAGTTCCCTAGAAGCATACTTGTTTCCAGAAAGTATAGGAGCTAATTTCAAAAAGACCTCTCCTAACTGTATCTTAATATTTTTAGATGTTGAAATAAGCTGGTGATCAAAGATTATGTTAAATAATTGATAAGGAGTAGTGACAGAATAAATAACACTCAAATTAGACTCTCTTGGAAGGCTTAATCTGTGATAGACTCATCTAGGAGTCCTCTTACCCAAAAGGGAACTTATTAATGCTAGTTATGATTTCTTTTTACCCAACTGCAGGGGCCCTAGTAAAAATAGAGCAACATTAAACATATAAGACACAGGAAAGGTAGCATAATAAATAAGTGAAGGTCCCCAATCACCTTTGATTGAGCTCTGAATGTGTTGCTGTCATTTTGGATCCCAGTTTTATCATTAGTGTTGGGGAAAACAAAGGTGTTGTTCCTGAGCTTCTAAGAGAGCTGTGCTTCCAGTTAGTTTTCTAAGTTAATTTATAACAAGAAACATGTGAAGGCACTACAGGGTTCTAAAATCTTCAGTATGCAATACAGAATATTTAGCAGGAAACAAATCACCAACAATAACTGCATATTTCCAGAATGTTAGGATAAAGAAAATGTCGACCATATGGGTAATTTAATCACAGTGACCACTAAGACAGCTAGTTAGCAATCAAGCCATCACAAAATCCTTCAAGGGGAGAAATTACTTTTTGTGCTCGACCTTTGCTGTCTGAAGTGTGAACGTGTCCCGGTGGGGGCATAAACGGTTGAATATTAATCATTCTTGCATGCCTGGCAGATCTTCCTGGCTCTCTTGGCTGTGACTTGTACACTGCTTAGCTTGTTCTCTAGACTGGCAGCTGCCCATCCCCTGGAGAAGCACTCATGCATCTCTTTCCCTGCCTAAGGAAAACTTTTACTTTTCCAAATTTCATCTCTTACACTTAAATCAGTGAAAGCAAAACCAATCATTAATGCCCCATGTTTCCATCTCATTCATCAGGCTTCAGCCTGACATCCTGGGCTGCCTCAATATAGTTTATTATTCCCATTCTTGGCCCGAGTTGCCCCAAGCAAAATCTAGTCAAAGCTTAATAATACTTCCAGTTAGCTTCTCAGTATTCTATTGTTTATTTTAAAATATTAGTTATGTTTATCACTACAGCACAATGTCATGCACACAGTAGGTGCCCAGAAATGTTCTTTCCAGTGAATGATAAGAAAAATTAGTATAGATTTATCATGGTCTTTTTTGTATAAAATAATATAAACCTTAAAAACAAATCTTTCTTGCACTGTGTTCCGAGAAACAAAGTAAGTTTTTCAAATAAAGAAGAAGATTTGTTTAAATTCTAGAAAATTATTTTAAAAATTCTTGTTTTTTAATTGAGTCTTAGGAACTGATGAAAAATAAGAGTGTTTCTTGATTTGATAATATTCCCATATGAAGTAGGACTTATAAGATTTATCTGAATCATCACTTTTATCATCTGATTTCATTTTAACTTCTGTTCTGCACTGTAGATTTTTTTTAAAGAAATAAATTGAAACAAATCAAGTCATATGAAGAAACTATATGTAGTTCAAATGTCATAGACACCATTTAGAATTTTCTAAATTTAAACAGTATTATAGAAATCAAATTTATTTTACTAAAATGAGTTAACTACTTGAGAGTACTTTCAGAATTTAGACAATTTAGACAATAACAACAATTCAAAAAAATTAAACTTGGAAGACTAATGGTTCTTTTATCAGAAGTGGTCAATAAAAAAAATTAAACTTTGATTTCATTCCCCAATTAAGTAGGAGAGCAAAATTGAAATAAGAAGAAATGTGTCCAGTCAAGGTGAAAATACTGCTCCTGTGACCACAAGAGCAGTATGTGGCTTTTTCAGATAATATCCAAGAAAAGGTACAAAAGTGTTATGCATGTTTAAGAATAATGTGATGGAGAAAAGGGAACCCTTATGAACTGTTGGTGGGAATTTAAATTGGTTCAACCACTCTAGAAATCAGTATGGAAGTTTCCCAAGAAATTAAAAATAGAATTATCACATCATCCAGCAATTCCACTTCTAAGTGTATATCCAGAAGAAATGAAATCACCATCTTGAAGAGATATCTGCACCTCTATGTTTATTGCAGCATTATTCATAATAGCCAAGGCATGGAAACAACCTAAGTGTCCATCAATGAATTAATGGATTAAAAAAGTGTGTAATACATATGTATAATGGAAGTTATTCATACATGATAAGGAAGATTTAAGTGGGAAAATAATTTGAAAAAGAATAGATACACGTATATGTATAACTGAATCACTTTGCTGTACACCTGAAACAAGCACAACACTGTTAATCAACTATACTCCAATATGAAATAAAAAAATTTAAAAAAGAATAAATATATATATGTATAACTGAATCATTTTTTTGCAGACCTGACACTATCACAACATTGTAAATCAACTATATTCCAATAAAATTAAAAAAATTATAAAGAACTCCTGCTATTTGCAACATCATGGATGAACAATGAAAGTATTATGCTAAGTGAAATAAGTCAGATAAAGACAAATGTTGTATGATCTTACCTGCACGTGGAATCCAAAAAAGACAAACAGGAAGTAGATTGGTGGTTGCTAGGGGCTGGGGTGTGGAGGAAATAGGGAGATGTTGATCAAAGTGTACAAATTTTCAGTTATAAATTGAATAAGTTCTGGGGGTGTTATATAGTGAATGGTGATTATAGTTAATAATACTATGTTGTATACTTTAAAATTTCTAAGAAAGTAAATCTTAAATGTTCTCACCACAAATTAATATAATAACTATGTGAGGTATACATATGTTAACTACCCTTGTGATAATCATTTGCATTATATACCTATATTAAATCATCCCTTTGTATAACTTAACATACACAATGTTACAACTCTATTATACATCAGTAAAGCTGGGGAAAATAAGTCAATCTTTCTGAAGAATTAACCCAGGGAAAATCAAACTGACTTTAAAAAATGCTTGCAGTGGTCTAAGAAAAAAAATAGTGTAAATATTTTTCTCATCATTATCAACATCGTGTTCCCCATGAACAATAGAAAATACTTGTGGAATACCTGTAATTTCAATGAAATAAAATGATTAATTCTATGGTTAATCCACTATGAAGAGGGACATATGAATACATAGGCACATACACGCATGCAACCACACATATTTGATTACAGAAAAACCAAACGTACACAGATTATATTTAGTAAAATACCAAGTCAAAGTATTTAGTTAGATAATCTTTTATCTAACTAAAATTAAATAGTTGCTTTGAACTCTCGGTGTTACTTGATGTACTCTCCATTTCACTCATATACCCAACCTACTTGAAAGAATTTTCCTGAGTTTTATCTCTTTGAAGAAGTACAGTGGCTCTGCTGATCCTAGAGTACACTAGACACTAGACCTGGAATTGAAAGCAAATATAAAGCTGGTATTTTTGAATAAAAATCTCCTGTTTCCAACCAATTGTGGTCTATGAAATTAAGCCTTCCTCATTTTCAAGAGTAGCAAGTCAAATTATTTTTTGCAAGATATAAATCCTGATTAATGCAAACGCTTTTCTTTCAGAAATATCTGACAAATTGAATGTTTTTATTTTAAATAATAAAATGGGTGCTGTATTAGTTTCCTATTGCTACTGTAACAAATTACCACAAACTCAGTGGTTTAAAAACACCAAGTTTATTTCCTTCTGGTTATGGATGTAAGAAGTTCAAGAGGTATTCACTGGGCTAAAACTAACGTGTCAGTAGAGCAGTGTTCCTTCTGAAGGTTCTTGTACCTTCATAGTGGACAAATCTGGCAAACATAATGTTGACCAAGTGACCAAATTTAGCATCACTAGTAATCAGATACATTATCATTTATTCATTTATTTCCTAATACAATGCTCAGCGAAAGATATAACATCATTTTTATAGTATTCTTGCCAAAAAAGCGACCTCAATATAATCATAAGCAAACATGAGACAACCCAAAATTAAGGGATTTTTAAGGGACAAAATAGCTAATAAATGCTCCTCAATGTGTGAAGGTCATGAAAGACAAAGAAAGACGAAGGAACTGTCACAGGTTGGAGGATATTGAGAAGACATAACAGCCAAATGCAATGTAGGATCCTGGTCCAGAAAAAGAACAATAGAGAGAAAGTTAATGAGCTACAATGTCTGCAGCTTAATAGTATTGTATCAATATTATTTATAAAATTATTCATAATTATATGAAATGTTAACATTAGGGCATACTGGGTGAAGTGAGAATTCTCTGTAGTGTTTTTCCAACTTTCTGTAAGTCTAAAATTATTTCAAAAATTAAAAAAAATCTTTTAAATACCTTCATTGTTGCTATCATGGTACCAAAACAACCTAGGGTTATCCACTGCCCCAGATCTCATTTTCCATGGTAATTACATAGATGTGGGCCTTGTCTTTTTTGACGATTTTTCTATTAGAATACTTTACTTACTGACACTTTATGACCCGGTACAATGTCAACATGTTGGGAACTATTTCATTTCTCCTGCATATTTACCCCACCTTTAAATTAATGTGTACAGTGACAAGATGATTACTGCCTTGTGATCTGAACCAACAGGTGGGGGCTTCACATTAGTAATAAAACATTAGTAAAAAATTAATAATCTTTAATTAAAACCTCTAATAATAAACATTAATGACATCATTAGCTTAAACAGACTACCAGATTAAGAGATTTATTTAAACATTAGCCATCCTTTATTATTCACCTTTGATTAGTCTTAGCATTGTCTATATCTAGGCTTAAGTGGCTATAATGAATATTACTAGTCTAGAATTTACCATGTCAGCAACTGTGAGGTACAGTATATAAACCAATTGTGGATCTTTATCATGTTTCAGAAGTTTTTTGTGGCATACTTGCAAAATATGACAATTTGCTTTTCTGTTCTTCTTGCTTAGTCTATTAGCTAAAGAAATGATGTGGTTTACCTCATTGACATTCCTAGTTTCAAAGATCAGCTAGCAGATTTCTTATATGTTCTACCTAACTTCTTTGCTCTTCCTATTAGAAAAATGGAAGAAATAATTAAGCGCTTTTTCTAATTAGCAATTTTCTGATACATAGCTTTGCTTTTGAAATTAAAACTTCAGTTACTAAAGATATTTATAGACAAGGTTTATGCATGAAACTTTTCTGTCCCAGTTCTCTTAATAATAATGTTACATGACTTTGTAGCTCATAGCCAAACCAGGTTCTGCTTCAAGCTACTGTCAGCTGTAATTCAAGCTCAGTAGGATATAACTTAAACCACATTAAAGCTAACAATAGCACATTTTAAAATAAGGATATAAAGTTATTTCTCAGAGTAATTTTGAAAACTCAGTGAGATTTTCTGGGCCTTTAATTTCTCCCTACAAAATGAAGCTAGTAATTCTCTCAGTTAATTACTAGAGTTCTATGAAGACCAAAAAAAATGTCATTTTCACAGAATGTAATGTAAGAGAGTATTAGCACTGAATAGGGATGAATAAACAGACACCTCTGATTAAGTTCCTTGAAATTTAACATCACTTGAGAGAAATTCATGGTTCTTCTAACTAAAGTCTCCTAACATTCCTAGAAAGGAGAAGGAGGTTTTAGGGGACAAATTTAAATTCAGGGACTTTTAAACATGTCTTCAAGAAAGAGAGCAAGGCTGTTTCTTGCAAAGAGCCTTAAGAAATTTTATTTGACCAATATGCCTAGGTGTCATATCTTCTTTTAATTTCCTCACCACTTGTCCTCTCTAATGGTGTTAATTTACTCTGCAATGTGTTCTAATAATTTGGATCTCTCTTTACAGATTACAAACTTTTTTTGGAAGGAAGTGTTCCTCTTTTATCTTTAGAACTTATTTAATGTATTGCACATTGCTCTGCATGTAATACGTACTTAGTAAATGTTTTTTATATTAAAATAAGAAAATATAACCTTCAAATTTTAACATTTTCCATTTAAAAAATTGTTCTGAAAATCTGAAAGAAACATCTATGTGTGTGTGTGTGTGCATGTGTCTGTGTATCTGAAGAAGACCAAGCCAGGAAGAGGGGACAGTATATGCAAATGCTATGTAAGGGAAATGTGCCATGTGCTATTCTAAGCAGTACTGTGTAAGGTGGTGGCTCTCAGCTGGGGGTGATTTTGCTCCTCAAGGGACCACTTGGCAATGTCTGAGCATATTTTTAGTTGTTGTAAGAGCAGAAAAAATTTCCTTCCTAGATTCTTTGGCTGGTTTACTAATTAAATTGGTGTAAAACAGATTAACAGGAGAAAAACAAATAAAAGTTTAATAACATGTATACCTCCTGTATACATGGGAGATACCCAGAAAAACTGAGTAACTTCCTGAAATAGCAGAAACCCTCACCTTAAATACCACCTTCAACTAACTAAAGACAAAAGAAGATGTTGGATGTAGGGAGTCAGTTAACCTGGGAGATTACCAGGAAAAGCACAATAAACAAGAGTAAGGTTATTACATGGAGTTCAGTTTTCGTCTGCTGCATTCATAAGAGTTTTCAGTGATAAGGCTATCACCCTTTTCCTGATACAGGGTGGGAGACACCCTCACAAATGGAGATTTGCCTTATACAGATCTTCATTTATGTACGATGGCATTACATCCTGATAAACCCATCATACGTTTAAAATATCATAAGTCAAACATGCATTTTATACCTAATTTCCTAAACATCATAGCTTAGCCTAGCCTACCTTAAACATGCTCAGAATACTTCAATTAGCCTGCAGTTGGGCAAAATCATCCAACATAAAACTTATTTTAGGGCAGGAGAGAAGATGGCGGAAGAGTAAGACGCGGAGATCACCTTCCTTCCCACAGATACAGTAGAAATACATCTACACGTGGAACTGCTCCTACAGAACACCCACTGAGCGCTGACAGAAAACGTCCGACCTCTAAACAGGCAAGAAACTCCCCCGTACTTGGGTAGGGCAAAAGAAAAAAGAAATAACAGAGACAAAAGAATAGGGACGGCACCGGCACCAGTGGGAGGGAGCTGTGAAGGAGGAAAGATTTCCACGCACTAGGAAGCCCCTTCGCGGGCAGAGACTGCGGGTGGCAGAAGGGGGAAGCTTCGGAGCCACGGAAGAGAGCGCAGACACAGGGGTGTGGAGGGCAAAGCGGAGAGATTCCTGCACAGAGGCTCGGCAACGAGCAGCACTCACCAGCCCAAGAGGCTTGTCTGCTCCCCTGCCGGGGCGGGCGGGGCTGGGAACTGAGGCTTGGGCTTCGGTCGGATCGCAGGGAGAGGACTGGGGTTGTCGGCGTGAACAGAGCCTGAAGGGGTTAGTGCACCACAGCTAGCCAGGAGGGAGTCCGGGAAAAAGTCTGCAGCTGCCGAAGAGGCAAGAGACTTTTTCTTCCCTCTTTGTTTCCTGGTGCGCGAGGAGAGGGGATTCAGAGCGCCGCCTAAACGAACTCCAGAGACGGGCGCGAGCTGCGGCTAACAGCGCGGATCCCACAGCAACAGGGGCGCAGAGGGAAAAACGGAGAGACTCCCGCACAGAGGCTCGGCGCCCAGCAGCGCTCACCAGCCCGAGAGGCTTGTCTGCTCACCCGCCGAGGCAGGCGGGGCTGGGAGCTGAGGCTCAGCTTCGGTCGGATCGCAGGGAGAGGACTGGGGCTGGCGGCGTGAACACAGCCTGAAGGGGTTAGCGCACCACAGCTGGCTGGTAGAGAGTCCGGGAAAAAGTCTGCAGCTGCCGAAGAGGCAAGAGACTTTTTCTTGCCTCTTTGTTTCACGGCGCGCAGGGAGAGGGGATTCAGAGCGCCACCTAAACAAGCTCCACAGACTGGCGCGAGCCGCAGCGATCAGCGCGGGCCCCAGAGATGGGCGTGAGACGCTGGGGCTGCTGCTGCCGCCTCCAAAAAGCCTGTGTGTGAGCACAGGTCACTCTCCACACCGCCCCTCCTGGGAGCCTGTGCAGCCCGCCACCGCCAGGCTCCCGTGATCCGGGGACAAGTTCCTCGGGAGAACACACGGCGCACCTCAGGCTGCTGCAACGTCACACCAGCCTCTGACGCCGCAGGCTCGCCCCGCCTCCTCTGTACCCCTCCCTCCCCGTGGCCTGGGTGAGCCAGAGCCCCCGAAGCAGCTGCTCCTTTAACCCCGTCCTGTCTGGGCGGGGAACAGACGCCCTCAGGTGACCTACACGCAGAGGCGGGTCCAAATCCAAAGCTGATCCCCAGGAGCTGTGCGAACAGAGAAGAGAAGGGGAAATCTCTCCCAGCAGCCTCAGAAGCAGCGGATTAAAACTCCACAAACAACTTGATATGCCTGCATCTGTTGAATACCTGAATAGACAACGAATCATCCCAAATTCAGGAGGTGGACTTTCGGAGCAGGATATATTAATTTTTCCCCTTTTCCTTTTTTTTGTGAGTGTATATGTACATGCTTCTGGGTGAGATTTTGTCTGTATAGCTCTGCTTTATAATAGCTTTATTTTACTTCACTATATTATAGCCTCCTTCTTTCTTTCTTTCTATTTTTTCTCCCTTTTACTCTGAGCCATGAGGACGAAAGGCTCTTGGTGCTCCAGCCAGGCATCAGGGCCGTGCCTCTGAGGTGGGAGAGCCAACTTCAGGACACTGGTCCACAAGTGACCTCCCAGCTCCACGTAATACCAAACGGCGAAAATCTCTCAGAGATCTCCATCTCAACATCAAGACCCAGCTTCACTCAACGACCAGCAAGCTACAGTGCTGGACACCCTATGCCAAACAACTAGCAAGACAGGAACACAGCCCCATCCATTAGCAGAGAGGCTGCCTAAAATCATAATAAGGCAACAGACATCCTAAAATACACCATAAGACGTGGACGTGCCCACCAGAAAGACAAGATCCAGCCTCATCCACCAGAACTCAGGCACTAGTTCCCTCCACCAGGAAGCCTACACAACCCACTGAACCAACCTTAGCCACTGGGAACAGATACCAAAAACAACGGGAACTACGAACCTGCAGCCTGTGAACAGGAGACCCCAAACGCAGTAAGATAAGCAAAATGAGAGGACAGAAAAACACACAGCAGATGAAGGAGCAGGGTCAAAACACTCCAGATTTAACAAATGAAGAGGAAATAGGTAGTCTACCTGAAAAAGAATTCAGAATAATGATAGTAAGGATGATCCAAAATCTGGGAAATAGAATAGACAAAATGCAAGAAACATTTAACAAGGACGTAGAAGAACTAAAGAGGAACCAAGCAATGATGAAAAACACAATAAATGAAATTAAAAATACTCTAGATGGGATCAATAGCAGAATAACTGAGGCAGAAGAAAGGATAAGTGACCTGGAAGATAAAATGGTGGAAATAACTACTGCAGAGCAGGATAAAGAACAAAGAATGAAAAGAACTGAGGACAGTCTCAGAGACCGTTGGGACAACATTAAACACACCAACATACGAATTATAGGGGTCCCAGAAGAAGAAGAGAAAAAGAAAGGGACTGAGAAAATATTTGAAGAGATTATAGTTGAAAACTTCCCTAATATGGGAAAGGAAATAGTTAATCAAGTCCTGGAAGCACAGAGAGTCCCATACAGGATATACCCAAGGAGAAACACGCAAAGACACATATTAATCAAACTGTCAAAAATTAAATATAAGGAAAACATATTAAAGGCAACAAGGGAAAAACAACAAATAACACACAAGGGAATCCCCATAAGGTTAACATCTGATCTTTCAGCAGAAACTCTGCAAGCCAGAAGGGAGTGGCAGGATATACTTAAAGTGATGAAGGAGAAAAACCTACAACCAAGATTACTCTAACCAGCAAAGATCTCATTTAGATGTGATGGAGAAATTAAAACCTTTACAGACAAGCAAAAGCTGAGAGAGTTCAGCACCACCAAACCAGCTTTACAACAAATGCTAAGGGAACTTCTCTAGGCAAGAAACACAAGAGAAGGAAAACACCTACAATAACAAACCCAAAACATTTAAGAAAATGGGAATAGGAACATACATATCGATAATTACCTTGAATGTAAATGGATTAAATGCTTCCACCAAAAGACACAGGCTGGCTGAATGGATACAAAAACAAGACCCATATATATGCTGTCTACAAGAGACCCACTTCAGACCTAGACACACATATAGACTGAAAGTGAGGGGATGGAAAAAGATATTCCATGCAAATGGAAATCAAAAGAAAGCTGGAGTAGCAATTCTCATATCAGACAAAATAGACTTTAAAATAAAGACTATTACAAGAGACAAAGAAGGACACTATATAATGATCAAGGGATCGATCCAAGAGGAAGGTATAACAATTGTAAATATTTATGCACCCAACATAGGAGCACCTCATTACATAAGGCAAATACTAACAGCCATAAAAGGGGAAATCGACAGCAACACAATCATAGTAGGGGACTTTAACACCCCACTTTCACCAATGGACAGATCATCCAAAATGAAAATAAATAAGGAAACACAAGCTTTAAATGATACATTAAACAAGATGGACTTAATTGATATTTATAGGACATTCCACCCCAAAACAACAGAATACACATTTTTCTCAAGTGCTCATGGAAAATTCTCCAGGATAGATCATATCTTGGGTCACAAATCAATCCTTGGTAAATTTAAGAAAATTGAAATCGTATCAAGTATCTTTTCCGACCACAACGCTATGAGACTAGATATCAATTACAGGAAAAGATCTATAAAAAATACAAACACATGGAGGCTACACAATACACTGCTTAATAACGAAGTGATCACTGAAGAAATCAAAGGGGAAATCAAAAAATACCTAGAAACAAATGACAATGGAGATACGACGACCCAAAACCTATGGGACGCAGTAAAAGCAGTGCTAAGAGGGAAGTTTATAGCAATACAAGCCTACCTCAAGAAACAGGAAACATCTCGAATAAACAACCTGAACTTGCACCTAAAGCAATTAGAGAAAGAAGAACAAAAAAACCCCAAAGCCAGCAGAAGGAAAGAAATTATAAAGATCAGGTCAGAAATAAATGAAAAAGAAATGAAGGAAACAATAGCAAAAATCAATGAAACTAAAAGCTGGTTCTTTGAGAAGATAAACAAAATTGATAAACCATTAGCCAGAATCAAGAGAAAAAGGGAGAAGACTCAAATCAATAGAATTAGAAATGAAAAAGGAGAAGTAACCACTGACACTGCAGAAATACAAACGATCATGAGAGATTACTACAAGCAACTACATGCCAATAAAATGGACAACCTGGAAGAAATGGACAGATTCTTAGAAATGCACAAACTGCCGAGACTGAACCAGGAAGAAATAGAAAATATGAACAGACCAATCACAAGCACTGAAATTGAAACTGATTAAAAACCTTCCAACAAACAAGAGCCCAGGACCAGATGGCTTCACAGGTGAATTCTATCAAACATTTAGAGAAGAGCTAACACCTATCCTTCTCAAACTCTTCCAAAATATTGCAGAGGGAGGAACACTCCCAAACTCATTCTACAAGGCCACCATCACCCTGATACCAAAACCAGACAAAGATGTCACAAAGAAAGAAAACTACAGGCCAATATCACTGATGAACATAGATGCAAAAATCCTCAACAAAATACTAGCAAACAGAATCCAACAGCACATTAAAAGGATCATACACCATGATCAAGTGGGGTTTATCCCAGGAATGCAAGGATTCTTCAATATACGCAAATCAATCAATGTGATACACCATATTAACAAATTGAAGGAGAAAAACCATATGATCATCCCAATAGATGCAGAGAAAGCTTTCGACAAAATTCAACACCCATTTATGATAAAAGCCCTGCAGAAAGTAGGCATAGAGGGAACTTTCCTCAACATAATAAAGGCCATATATGACAAACCCACAGCCAACATTGTCCTCAATGGTGAAAAACTGAAACCATTTCCACTAAGATCAGGAACAAGACAAGGTTGCCCACTCTCACCACTATTATTCAACATAGTTTTGGAAGTGTTAGCCACAGCAATCAGAGAAGACAAAGAAATAAAAGGAATCCAAATCGGAAAAGAAGAAGTAAAGCTGTCACTATTTGCAGATGACATGATACTATACATAGAGAATCCTAAAGATGCTACCAGAAAACTCCTAGAGCTAATCAATGAATTTGGTAAAGTAGCAGGATACAAAATTAATGCACAGAAATCTCTTGCATTTCTATACACTAATGACGAAAAATCTGAAAGTGAAATTAAGAAAACACTCCCGTTTACCATTGCAACAAAAAGAATAAAATGTCTAGGAATAAACCTACCTAAGGAGACAAAAGACCTGTATGCAGAAAATTATAAGACACTGATGAAAGAAATTAAAGATGATACAAATAGATGGAGAGATATACCATGTTCCTGGATTGGAAGAATCAACATTGTGAAAATTACTCTACTACCCAAAGCAATCTACAGATTCAATGCAATCCCTATCAAACTACCACTGGCATTTTTCACAGAACTAGAACAAAAAATTTCACAATTTGTATGGAAACACAAAGACCCCGAATAGCCAAAGCAATCTTGAGAACGAAAAATGGAGCTTGGGGAATCAGGCTCCCTGACTTCAGACTATATTACAAAGCTACAGTAATCAAGACAGTTTGGTAGTGGCACAAAAACAGAAATATAGATCAATGGAACAGGATAGAAAGCCCAGAGATAAACCCACACACATATGGTCACCTTATCTTTGATAAAGGAGGCAAGAATATACAGTGGAGAAAAGACAGCCTCTTCAATAAGTGGTGCTGGGAAAATTGGACAGATACATGTAAAAGTATGAAATTAGAACACTCCCTGACACCATGCACAAAAATAAACTCAAAATGGATTAAAGACCTAAATGTAAGGCCAGACACTATCAAACTCTTAGAGGAAAACATAGGCAGGACACTCTATGACATACATCACAGCAAGATTCTTTTTGACCCAGCTCCCAGAGAAATGGAAATAAGAACACAAATAAACAAATGGGACCTAATGAAACTTCAAAGCTTTTGCACAGCAAAGGAAACCATAAACAAGACCAAAAGACAACCCTCAGAATGGGAGAGAATATTTGCAAATGAAGCAACTGACAAAGGATTAATCTCCAAATTTACAAGCAGCTCATGCAGCTCAATAACAAAAAAACGAACAACCCAATCCAAAAATGGGCAGAAGACCTAAATAGACATTTATCCAAAGAAGATATACAGATTGCCAACAGACACATGAAGGAATGCTCAACATCATTAATCATTAGAGAAATGCAAATCAAAACTACAATGAGATATCATCGCACACCGATCAGAATGGCCATCATCAAAAAATCTAGAAACAATAAATGCTGGAGAGGGTGTGGAGGAAAGGGAACACTGTTGCACTGTTGGTGGGAATGTAAATTGATACAGCCACTATGGAGGACAGTATGGAGGTTCCTGAAAAAACTACAAATAGAACTACCATACGACCCAGCAATCCCACTACTGGGCATATACCCTGAGAAAACCATAGTTCAAAAATAGTCATGTACCAAAATGTTCATTGCAGCTCTATTTACAATAGCCAGGACATGGAAGCAACCTAAATGTCCATCGAGAGATGAATGGATAAAGAAGATGTGGCACATATATACAATGGAGTATTACTCAGACATAAAAAGAAATGAAATGGAGGTATTTGTAATGAGGTGGATGGAGTTAGAGTCTGTCATACAGAGTGAAGTAAGTCAGAAAGAGAAAAACAAATACAGTATGCTAACACATATATATGGAATCAAGGAAAAAAAAAAAAAAAACCATGAAGAACCTAGTGGCAAGACGGGAATAAAGACACAGACCTACTAGAGAATGGACTTGAGGATATGGGGAGGGTGTTGGGTGAGATGTGACAGGGTAAGAGAGTGTCATGGACATATATACACTACCAAATGTAAAATAGATAGCTAGTGGGAAGCAGCCACATAGCACAGGGAGATCAGCTCGGTGCTTTGTGACCACCTAGAGGGGTGGGATGGGGAGGGTGGGAGGGAGGGAGATGCAAGAGGGAAGAGAAATGGGAACATATTGTATAAGTATAACTGATTCACTTTGTTATAGGGCAGAAGCTAACACACCATTGTAAGGCAATTATACTTCAATAAAGATGTTTAAAAAAAAATCAAGATAAAAATTAATTACATGGGACTGAGTGAACTGATGAGGATGATTATAACTTTTGTGACTTGCTGTTTGAATAAAAAAAAAAAAATCCCACAAAGACTCAGAGGCAAAGAATATACAAATCAATTTTCACTGCAAAGTAAAGGAGCTATTACAGTGGAGGATTACTGGACTGAATGTCAATATTATGACATAATATGAATATATTTCGTGTTTGGTAATTGCAATCATTGTTGCTTTTGTTGTGGTCATCCATTTACAATGCTTGGTGTCAGTCTATTTATCTCTTGTAAAAATAAAATACAGTGTGTGTGTGTGAAAAAAAAAATGCCAAAAAATAAAAAATTTTAAAAAAACAAAAACAAAAACAAAACTTATTTTATAATAAATTATTGAATATCTCATGTAATGTATTGAACACTGTACTAAAAATAAAAAACAGAATGGTTGTATGGATACAGAATGGTTGTAAATGTATCAGTTGTTTACCCTTGTGATCTTGTGGCTGACTGGGAGCTGTGGCCCAGGAAAAGATCAAAATTTTAAGTTCAAAGTGCAGTTTCTACTGAATGCCTATCATTCACTTTCACACCATCATAAAGTTAAAAAAAAAATGTAAGTTGAATCATCATAAGTTGGGGACCATCTGTACATGTAAATGTCTCCTACAAAAAAGTATTTTCTACCTGGTTTTTAGAGGTTTTCCAGTATTTTTAGTTTCTTAAAAATAATCAGCCTCGGGCTTCCCTGGTGGCGCAGTGGTTGAGAATCTGCCTGCCGATGCAGGGGACACGGGTTCGAGCCCTGGTCTGGGAAGATTCCACATGCCGCGGAGCAACTGGGCCCGTGAGCCACAATTACTGAGCCTGCGCGTCTGGAGCCTGTGCTCCGCAACAAGAGGGGCCGCGATACTGAGAGGCCCGTGCACCGCAATGAAGAGTGGCCCCCGCTTGCCGCAACTAGAGAAAACCCTCGCACAGAAACGAAGACCCAACACAGCCATAAATAAAATAAATAAATAAAATTAAAAAAAAAAAAAAAATAATAATCAGCCTCTACAGATTCAATGCAACCCCTACCAAATTACCAAAGACTTTTTTCACAGAACTGGTACAAAAATTTTTAAAATTTCACTGGAAACACAAAAGACACTGAATACCCAAAGTGATCTTGAGAAAGAAGACTGGAGCTGGAGAAATCAGGTTCCCTGACTTCAGATTATACAACAAAGCTATAGTAATCAAAACAGTATGGTACCAGTACAAAAACAGACACATAAATCAATGGAACAGGATAGAAAACCCAGAAATAAACCCACACAATTATTGCCAACTAAGCTATGACAAAGGAGGCAAGAGTATACAATGGAGAAAAGACAGCCTCTTCAATAAGTGGTGCTGGGAAGACTGGACAGCTACATGTAAAAGAATGAAATTTGAACATTCTATAACACCATGTACAAAAATAAACTCAAAATAGATTAAAGACCTAAATGTAAGACCAGATACTATAAAACTAAAGAAAAACATAGGCAGCACACTCTTTGACATAGATTGCAGCAATATTGTTTTGGATTCCTCTCCTAGAGTAATGGAAACAAAAGCAAAAATAAACATATGGGGCCTAATTAAACTTAAAAGCTTTTGCACAGTAAACAAAACCATAAAAAAAAAAAAAAGCAGACAACCTATGGATTAAGAGAAAATATTTGCAAATGATGTGACTGACAAGGGATTAATTTCCAAAATATACAGGCAGCTTATTCAGCTCAATATCAATAAAACAAACAACCCAATAAAAAATAGACAGAAGACATAAATAGACAATTCTTCAAAGAAGACATAGAGATGTTCAACAGGCACATGAAAAGATGCTCAACATTGTTAATTAGAGAAATGCAAATTAACAATTAACAATCCGTTGTTATTAGAGAAATGAAAATCAAAACTACAATGAGGTATCACCTCACACCAGTCAGAACTACCATCATCAGAATGTCTACAAATAATAAATGTTGGAGAGGGTATGGAGAAAAGAGAACCCTCCTATATTGTTCGTAGGAATGTAAATTGGTGCAACCACTATGGAGAACAGCATGGAGGTTCATTAAAAAACTAAAAATAGAACTACCTTATGATCCAGCAATCCCACTCCTGGGCATATATCAAGAAAAGACAAAAATTCTAATTTAAAAAGATACATGGACCCTAATATTCATAGCAGCACTATTTTAAATAGCCATGTAAATAGACATGTAAGCAACCTAAATGTCCATCAGCAGATGAATGGATAAAGAAAGTGTGGCATATATATATATATATATATATATATATATATATATATATATATATATATATATATATATATATATATCCCAGACATAAAAAGAATGAAATACTACTTGCAGCAACATGGACGGATCCAGGCATTATCATACTAAGTGAAGTCAGACAAAGAAAGATAAATATGTGATATCAGTTATATGTAGAATGTAAAACAATCATACCAGTGAACTTATTAACAAAACAGAAATAGATGCACAGACATAGAAAACAAACTTATGATTACCAAAGAGGAAGGGAAAGAGGATAAATTAGGAAATGGGGATTAACAGGTACACACTAGTATATATAAAACAGATAAACAGCAAGGATCTACTGTATAACATAGGGAACTATATTCAATATCTTATAATAACTTATAATGGAAAAGAATCTGAAAAATAATATATATGTATAACTGATCACTTTGCTGTACACTTGAAATATTGTACATCAACTATAATTCAATAAAAAATAAAAATAAAAAACAAATAATCAGCTAAAAAGTCTTGACTACACAAGACAGATAATTATCTGGCCCCAAGTATCGATAGTGACAAGGTTGAGAAAGCTTGGTATAGACAAAATCAAGCTGGGGTCAGTATGATATACCAGAAAGGGATTTCATTAGGACTCTTCCCTCTTCCAGATAAATGTAAAATAATTTTTATTATGTACTTGCTTTTTTAAGTATTTTTTTTTTACTTATTCTCCTATTTCATACAATAGTACTGTAATAGAAATGAAAATGTTTGCTTTTAGAGTAGATGCAGGACCTGGAGTATCCTTCTTTCAAGGACTTTCTTATTCTGGAAACATGAATTATTCCCTTTCTCTATGATCTTACCAGAGAGGCTGCTGTACAGACTCCTTATATAGCTTCACACCTAAGAAGGATTAAAAGTTTCTGCCTTCTCGGGAAGGAAAATTAATTAATTTATTTACTGTATTTATTGTATTTTGAATGAACCTAATAGTTATCTTACCTTTAGTAATCTACTGGGAATATATCCTGACCCTGTATTAATAAGAACAATACTTTGCAAACTTACAAACTGAGAATTGCATGGTAACTGTAAGTATATGTTCTTTGTTTTTTTGCTTAATTTTTATTTTATACTGGAGTATGGTTGATTAACAATGTTGTGTTAGTTTCAGGTGTGCAGCAGAGTGATTCAGTTATACATATACGTGTATCTATTCTTTTACAAATTCTTTTAGGTTACTATAGAGTATTGAGCAGAGTTCCCTGTGCTATACAGTAGGTCCTTGTTGGCTATCTATTTTAAATATAGCAGTGTGTACATGTCAGTCCCAAACTCCCAATCTATCCCTCCTCTGATGCTTCCCCTCTGGTAACCATAAATTCATTCTCTAAGTCTGTGAGTCTGTTTCTGTTTTGTAAATAAGGTCATTTGTATCATTTTTTTTAGATTCCACATATAAGCTACATCATATGATATTTGTCTTTATCTGTTTGACTTACTTCACTTAGTATGATAATCTCTAGGTCCATCCATATTTCTGCAAATGGCATTATTTCATTCTTTTTAATGGCTGAGTGTTATTCCATTGTATATATGTACCACATCTTCTTTATTGGGGAAGGCAAATTTAAATTAACTTCTACAACAATTTTTCTTCTCTGCTTTACTTTTTATTTATTTATTTTTGTTGTTGTTAAATGGGTGTATCTACTCCAGGATTGCAGGATAAAAGTTGACATACCAGAAGTGAAATTTAAAAAGAGAAAGTGGCAACCAAACCAAAATTACAAAAGTAGAAATCAAGAATAATATTCACTTTAGCAATGTGGACAAATTCAATTTGAGTTAGGGATTTCAGTTATTCTTTCTGATATATTATTTTGAATTTATAGATTCATTCAATTAAATTAGTTTAAAAAATGATTAGGGCAATTGAAATTACTTATGACAGAAATTTGGCAATCATGTGACCCTGGAGGTCATGGCACAATTTGGCCGAGGAAGCCTGTCTGGAGCCTGAGGACCCTAAATTAGTTTAATAATATTTGGGGGACTTCCCTGGTGGTACAGTGGCTAAGGCTCCACACTCCCAATGCAGGGGGCCTAGGTTCGATTCCTGGTCAGGGAACTAGATCCCACATACATGACGCAAGTAAGAAGCCCACCTGCCACAACTAAGGACCCCGGCTGCCACAGCTAAGTTGCCCATGAGCTGCAACTAAGACCTGGTGCAACCAAATAAATAAATATTTTAAAAAATAATGTTTTGGTTTCCCTTATAGTGTTACCTTGGACAGTCAAACTTCTTGAACTGTTTGCAGGTGCAAATCTTAAGCCTCTTCCTCAGCCAGTCAACCAGCCAATAATCAGCTCAAAGTCAGTCCTGTACACTGGGTAGAACAAGTTGTCAATATTTAATACATAAAATTCATTTTTGTGAAATACTCCAGATCATGTGATATTGCTCTTAGATAATAATCTACTGTGCTTGTACACACAATGTCCTCTGAGTTCTGACTCTAATCTGTAATAATGCGTTTACATTAGTTTCCTCAACAATATGAACAATATGCCTATATGATGAAATGTGAAGTATAATACCCATTATGATAATAAATTGATCCTTATTGCCAGCCCAATTCCTGATTATTAATGTGAACAACTTACCTTTTTCTTTCCTGTTTCAGCTCCTGGATTTTTATTGTCTGTATTTTCTTTTGGTGAGGAACAAGTTTCACAGCTCAGCAAAGCCTTAGAAAGTTTTTATAACCAGTCTCTAAAAGGCAGCTGTACCTAGCTACAAGCAAGACATCAAGCAAGTGACTCAGGACTTATTGTTGTGGTCAGTTTCTGTAGAGCTAAGGCAAGTGCTCCTTCTTGACCTCTACTCTGGATATACAAAAACCTAAAGCTTTTAAAGTGGGAGAGGAAACAGAGAAGGTAAAATTTTGTTTCACAAAGAAATACCAGCAAGTTTCCCAGTGATGCATTATTAAGCAGCTTCTCTTGTTGATAGTACAGGATTGGTTTGTTGATATTCTTCATGTCTGTTGGCCAAAAAACCAAAAATAAAAAACCAAAAAAGGGGGGGGAGATTGAAAGACTTCAGCACTCATAATCATTTCTGTTTCTGTTTCATGCTTGGAAATTTTACTACAGTACATGGCTGTTTCAGTAATTGTGGTAGAAGAAACATCTGTGGTGGATGGTTTAACATGTTTGTCTCTGCAAAGCCCAAGAGCAAATAACATGTATATCATCAGCTCTCTAATAACTGTTAGAGGTGGCCTCCAACTACCATCACACTTCTGGGGAATGATGTATAATTTATACCTTGACATAGAGAGAGAAAAAAAGAAAGTAATTTGACCTGCTGAGAGTTACTCATTAACTATCTAGAGCTCCAAATGTTGTTATTGCCTGGTTTGGTCAGGAAAGTCTTCATTTAGCATGTGCTTTGAGTCGATAAACATTCTATCCTACTAATGATACCAAAAATCCACTCTGTGCAATCTAATTTTCCATACCTTTTCCCTTGTAGAATTTCCAAACCATGAACAGATGTGCTTTGAGTGCAGATCTACTCTTTATTACCAAGAGGCCTAGTTCTATTAAATTGCCTCTGGCACAGGACTGGTTACATAATTTGTCAGATTCAGTAGCAAATGACAATGAGAGGCCCCTTGTTCAAAAATTATTAAGAATTTTATGGGACTTCCCTGGTGGCGCAGTGGTTAAGAATCCACCTGCCAATGCAGGGGACACAGGTTTGAGCCCTGGTCCGGGAAGATCCCACATGCCGCAGAGCAACCAAGCCGGTGCACCACAACTACTCAGCCTGTGCTTTAGAGCCCACGAGCCACAACTACTGAGTCTGCATGCCACAACTACTGAAGCCCACGAGCCTAGAGTCCATGTTCTGCAACGAGAAGCCACCGCAATGAGAAGCCCGTGCGCTGCAACGAAGAGTAACCCTCACTTGCTGCAATTAGAGAAAGCTCATGTGCAGCAACGAAAACCCAACACAGCCAAAAATAAATAAATTCATATATTAAAAAGACCCATTTGTGAAAAAAAAAATTATTAAGAATTTTAAGATGGCAACAGCAGAGCATTAAACCAAGCTAAGAATCCTCTGTGACTGTACAGTTTGCACGATTACAAAGCATGTCCACAAAACTGGAGTATCTAACAAAATGCATGCCCATGGTTGGAAATGATACCCATTAAAAGCCATTTTGCACAAGGAAATCCCTATATATATATCATTTAAAAAAATTATAATGTTCTTCATATTACTTTATAGTGCTCCTGAAATATTTCTGTTTGTGTGTTGAAGTACACTTGAAAAGCCCAATTCATGCCATTTTTTTGGGTAATTTTACTGAGGCATAGTTGAAGTAAACTAAATTGCACATATTTAAAGTGTAAAACGGCCATTTTCAACATATGCATCTACCCAAAAAACATGGCCACAATAAATATTTCTATCATCCTCAAAAGTTTCCTTGTGCCCTTTTGTAATTCATCCTTCCTTCTGTCCACCCTGTACCCTGGGAATCACTGATGGACTTTTTGTCACTATAGAGTAGCTTGAATTATCTGTAAGCATAGGTTATGTGTATTTGTCTAGCCTTTTTCACTCAGACTATAGAGTAGTTTGAATTATCTGCAAGCACAGATTATGTACGTTTGTTTAGCCTTTTTCACTCAGACTAACGATTTTGAAGTTCATTCATATTGCTGCATGTATCAATATCCCATTCCTTTTTATTGCTGATAACTATTCCTTTGGATAAACTGTTTTTCACATGTTGGTAGAATTTTGAGTTCTTTCTGGTGTTTGGCTCTTATGTGCAAAGCTCTTTTTATTTTTTTAATTTTTTTTAGTAAATACCTAGAAGAGGAATGATTGGTTTACATGGTAATTATATGTTTAAATTTTTAAGCAAGTGCCAAATTGTTTCCTAAAGTGGTTGTATCATTTTACATTCCCTCCAGCAATGTATAAAGGTTCTAGTAGTTCCATATATTTGAAAGCACTTGATATGGTCAGAGAAAACCAACTCATGCAATATTTAATTATCTTCTAATATTATATTAAATTTATTTGGAGGAGATTTCTTTTAGAATTCTGATTTTTATTTCCCAAATTTTATTATGAAAAATTTCAAGCAGAAAACTTGAAAAAATTGTACACTCCACCTAGATTTATTTTAATTTAATTTTGCTATATTTGTTTTATCACATAAATCTATACACCTATCCTTCTTTCTATCCCAACATCACCTAAATTTAAAGGACAAAGGAATATATATGTATGTTGGAGAATAACACAGATCTCAGGCAAGATTGTCACCTCATAAAAATTACATTTTATTCTAAGAATTTTTGCTTACATCTGATATTTTTTGTTAGATTAACTTTAAAGAGTAATTTCTATTACTCACAGGCATCCACAGGAATTTTAAAATAATTTGGTAATGTACCTGGGGGAAATAAATGCCATCATTTTGTTCATTCAACTATTTATTTTTTTATTTATAGATTTGGAGTGAAATATCAAGTATGCAAAGGATCCATATTTCTTGCTCCATTTCTATCCCCTCTTTCCTGTCTTTGGAATATTTATCTTTATGCCAGCAACTCCATCAGGGGATTTTTCAGATGAAGGAAGAGGTAATGGAACTTAGAGAAGTCCAATTTTATTTGTTAATAAGAAGGAGGTTGAAAGTAATGGTTAAAATTGGATTTTTAAACTAGCAGTGGATGTAATTTATTCCATCATGCCAGCTCCCCTTTTGCTTCGCTTTACTGCAAGTAATTGATAATTAGTCACGTTTGTTATTTTTAGCACTCCCCGATTTTGTCAGAATTGGAAATGAAGTTACAAAAACAGGTAAAGAAAATCTATCAAAAATATTTTAAAAACCAACATTTCTGATTCAGTTAGCCGGGAAATAATAGGAAAAACTTGGAAAAATGATTGTTTTAAGATAAAACTTAGGCGGGTTTTTTGGATTGATTATTCAACTTCATTTAAATAACTAAGATTGGGCTGACTCACTGAAAAAAATCTTGTCATGTATTCTAAAGTAAGTGTATTGGTACAAAGAAGAGAGCAGGGGAAATTTATTTCATTTATTTTATTACCAATGCTTGATTTTGAGGAAGTGAATTTTTGAAGCTTTGGGATAACACTTTTTACTTATGTTTTCTTCCTTAACCCTGAAACTTTGCCTATTAACACAAGCTATGTTTTTCAGACAAAAAATGTTCTTGATGCATTTAAAAATTTGATGGTCAGTAGGCTAAGGTTAATCTGAAAAAAATGAGAAAAAAAAGAGACAGTTTTATATTCTTAGTTACCTACAAAATGAAAGTAGAGCTTCTAATGCTATTTCTTTGTAAGGATTTAAATTCAGGCACAGGCTGTTCATTTGAAAGGCATTTGAAATTTGAATTAAAATGCATCAGTCAGGGCTTCCCTGGTGGCGCAGTGGTTGAGAGTCTGCCTGCCAATGCAGGGGACACGGGTTCGAGCCCTGGTCTGGGAAGATCCCACATGCCGTGGAGCAACTGGGCCCGTGAGCCACAATTACTGAGCCTGCGCATCTGGAGCCTGTGCTCCGCAACAAGAGAGGCCGCGATGGTGAGAGGCCCGCGCACCGTGATGAAGAGTGGCCCCCGCTTGCCGTGACTGGAGAAAGCCCTCGCACAGAAACGAAGACCCAACACAGCCATAAAATAAAAAATAAATAAATTAATTAATTAAAATGCATCAGTCATCCTTGAAAACCCAGGCAATTAATATACACAAATACAAAATTCCCTACACAATAGTTTTGTCCACACCTCATTTATATATGTTTATAGGAATTATTCCTTGCTAAAATGCAATTTTCAAATCCCTGGTAACAAAACAAATTACCCTGTCATTTTATACTTAAAGATGTCAATGTTTAATATTAACTTTATTCAAAATACAAGTTTGGCCTTTGACTGCAAATATTTAGTGATGCTAGGATTCGCATCTCAATAGTGAGAAGAAAAAATGTTCCATTTTAAGAATCACTGTCAGTTAACAATTTATCCACATAATAAATTACTATTTCCTATTTTAAAATGAGCTTCCAACATTGGTTAACCAATCAAACAAGTGGAAGTTATTCATATATCGTCATAGAGATCAGAATCACCATTTAAAAATATATATACTTATAAAAATAATTGCAAAGCCCTATGACCTAGTCTTGTTCACTTTTAAACAAATGAATTAACCATATGGCTCTATCATTGAAAACAGGTAGAAAGAACTTCTGAATAAATAACTTTAAAGAGTAATTTCTATTACTCACAGGCATCCACAGTAATTTAAAAATAATTTGGTAATGTACCTGGGGGAAATAAACGCCATCATTTTGTTCATTCAACTATTTATTTATTTATTTATTTATTTATTTATTTATTTATTTATTTATTTATTTAATTTTTATTGGAGTATAATTGCTTTACAATGTTGTGTTAGTTTCTGCTATACAGCAAAGTGAATCAGCTAAATGTATACATATATCCCCTCTTTTTTGGATTTCCTTCCCATTTAGGTAACCACAGAGCATTGAGTAGAGTTCCCTGTCCTATACAGTAGGTTCTCATTAGTTATTTATTTTATACATAGTATCAAAAGTATATATATGTCAATCCCACCCCTTTTCCCCCTTGGTACCCATATGTTTGTTCTCTACGTCTGCGTCTCTATTTCTGCTTTGCAAATGAGATCATCTATACCATTTTTCTAGATTCCACATATATGTGTTAATATACAATAATTGTTTTCTGACTTACTTCACTCTGTATGACAGCCTCTAGGTCCATCAACATCGCTGCAAATGACCCAATTTCATTCCTTTTTATGGATGAGTGATAGTCTTGTATATATGTACCACATCTTCTCTATCCTTCCCTCTGTTGATGGAGATTTAGGATGATTCCATGTCCTGGCTATTGTGAATAGTGCTACATTGAACATTGGGATGCATGTGTCTTTTTGAATTACTGTTTTCTCTGGGTATATGCCCAGTAGTGGGGTTGCTGGGTCATATGGTAGTTCTATTTTTAGTTTTTTAAGGAACCTCCATGCTGTTCTCCATAGTGGCTCTTTCAATTTACATTCCCACCAACAGTTCAAGAGGGTTGCCTTTTCTCCACACCCTCTCCAACAATTATTGTTTGTAGATTTTTTGATGATGGCCATTCTCACTGGTGTGAGGTGATACCTCATTGTACTTTTAACTTGCATTTCTGTAATAATTAGTGATGTTGAGCATCTTTTCATGTGTCTCTTGGCCATCTGTATATCTTCTTCAGAGAAATGTGTATTTAGGTCTTCCACCCATGTTTTTGATTGGGTTGTTTGTGTTTTTGATATTTAGCTGGATGAGCTGTTTGTATAGTTTGGAGATTAATCCTTTGTCAGCTGCTTCATTTGCAAATATTTTCTCCCATTCTGAAGGTTGTCTTTTCATCTTGTTTATAGTTTTCTTTGCTGTGCAAAACCTCTAAAGTTTCATTAGGTCCTATTTTTTAATTTTTGTTTTTATTTTCATTACTCTAGGAGGTGGGGCAAAAGAGATCTTGCTGCGATTTATGTCAAAGAGTGTTCTGCCTATGTTTTCCTTTAAGTTTTGTAGTGTCTGGCCTTACTTTTAGGTCTTTATTCCATTTTGAGTTTATTTTTGTGTATGGTGTTAAGAAGTGTTCTAATTTCATTCTTTTATATGTAGCTGTCCAGTTTTCCCAGCACCACTTATTGAAGAGGCTGTCTTTTCTCCATTGTATATTCTCGCATTTTTTGTCATAGATTAGGTGACCATAGGGGTGTGGGTTTATCTCTGGGCTTTCTATCCTGTTCCAATGATCTATATTTCTGTTTTTGTGTCAGTACCACACTGTCTTAATTACTGTAGCTTTGTAGGATAGTCTGAAGTCAGGGAGCATGGTTCCTCCAGCTCCATTTTTCTTTCTCAAGATTGCTTTGGCTACTCAGGGTCTTCTGTATTTCCATACAAATTGGAAAATTTTTTGTTCTAATTCTGTGAAAAATGCCATTTGCCAAATTACATTTACATCACAAAAAGGTAATTTGATAGAGATTGCACTGAATCTGTAGATTGCCTTGGGTAGTAGAGTCATTTTGACAATATTGATTCTTCCAATCCAAGAACATGGTCTCTCCATCTCTTTGTGTCATCTTTTATTTCTTTCATCAGTATCTTATAGTTTTCTGCATACAGGTCTTTTGCCTCTTTAGGTAGGTTTATCCCTAGGTATTTTACTCTTTTTATTACAATGGTGACTGGAATTGTTTCCTTAAATTCTCTTTCTGATATTTTGTTGTGAGTGTATAGGAATGTAAGATATTTCTGTGAATTAATTTTGTATCCTGCAAATAACAATTAATTCTGTCTGGTCTAGTGTGCCATTTAAGGCTTGTGTTTCCTTACTGCTTTTTCTGTCTGGGTGATCTATCCTTTGGTGTAAGTGGAGTGTTAAAATTCCCCACTATTATGTGTTACTGTCAATTTCCCCTTTTATGGCTGTTAGCATTTGCCTTATGTATTGAGGTGCTCCTATGTTGGGTTCATAAATATTTACAATTGTTACATATTCTTCTTGGATCGACCCCTTGATCATTATGTAGTGTCCTTCTTTGTCTCTTGTAATAGTATTTATTTTAAAGTCTATTTTGTCTGATATGAGAATTGCTACTCCAACTTTCTTTTGATTTCCATTTGTATGGAATATCTTTTTCCATCCCCTCACTTTCAGTCTGTATGTGTCCCTAGGTCTGAAGTGGGTCTCTTGTAGACAGCATATATACAGGTCCTGTTTTTGTATCCACGCAGCATCTTTTGGTTGGAGCATTTAATCCATTTACATTTAATGTGATTATTGATGTGTATGTTCCTATTTCCATTTTCTTAATTGTTTTGGATTTGTGTTTGTAGGTCCTTTTCTTCTCTTGTGTTTCCCACTTAGAGAAGTTCCTTTAGCATTTGTTGTAGAGCTGGTTTTGTGGTGTTGAATTTTCTTAGCTTTTGCTTGTCTGTAAAGCTTTGGACTTCTCCTTCTAATCTGAATGATATCCTTGCTGGGTAGAGTAATCTTGGTTGTAGGTCTTTCCCTTTCTTTACTTTAAATATATCCTGCCACTCCCTTTAGACCTGCAGAGTTTCTGCTGAAATATCAGCTGATAACCTTATGGAGATTCCCTTGTATATTATTTGTTGTTTTTCTGTTACTGCTTTTAATATTTTTTCTTTGTATTTAATTTATCTTATTTGATTAATTATTGTCTTGGAATGTTTCTCCTTTGGTTTATCCTGCCTGGAACCTGCTGTGCTTCCTGGTCTTGGGTGACTATTTTCTTTCCTATGTTAGGGTAGTTTTCGACTATAATCTATTCGAACATTTTCTCAGATCATTTCTCTTTTTCCTGTTCTTCTGGGACCCCTATAGTTCGAATGTTGGTGTATTTAATGTTGTCACAGAGGTCTCTGAGACTGTCCTCATTTCTTTTCATTCTTTTTTCCTTATTCTGCTTCATGGCAGTTATTTCCAGTATTCTATATTCCACCTCACTTATCCGTTTTTCTGTCTCAGTTATTCCTTTATTGATTCCTTCTGGTGTAATTTGCATTTCAGTTATTGTGTTGTTCATCACTGATTGTTTATTCTTTAGCTCTTCTAGGTCCTTGTTAAACATTTCTTGTACCTTTTTGATCCGTGCCTGCATTCCATTTCTGAGATCTTGGATCATCTTTACTATGATTACTCTGAATTCTTTTTCAGGTAGATTGCCTATATCCTCTTTATTTATTTGGTCTTTTGGGTTTTTACCCTGCTCCTTTCTCTGCAACATATTTCTCTGTCATCTCATTTTGTCTAACTTACCGTGTTTATAGTCTGCTTTCCGCAGGCTGCAGGGTCGTAGCTCCTCTTGCTTCTATTGTTTGGCCCCTGGTGGGTAAGATTGGTCCAAGGGCTTGTGTAGGGTTCCTGGTGGGAGGGACTGGTGTCTGTGCTTTGGTGGGTGGAGCTGAGTCTTTTCCTTCTGATGGGCAGTGCTGCATCATGTGGAGAGTTTTGGGGTCTCTGTGAGCTTAGTAGGAGTTTAGGCAGCCTGTCTGCTGAGGGGTGGGGCTGTGTTCTTATCTTGCTGTTTGTTTGGTGTGAGGTGTCCAGCACCAGAGCCTGCAGACAGCTGGGTGGAGATGGGTCTTGGTGTCAAGGTGGATACCTCTAGGTAGGTCTCTGGACCAGTTGTGGGCACTCTGGAGTCAGCTCAGACTCTGAGCTGTAATTCCCAAGTGTACTTACCACCAATGTCTACTGTTGCTACAGCTATGCCAGTCTTATTGTGAACACTTGTTGTTTATTCAGATATTACACAGATGCAGGATTTACCAAGCCTATTGAGGGGATTTAATTTGTGGCTTGTGCAGCAGCTGCACGGAGAGATTTCCATTCCTCTTCCCTCAGGAGTCTGTTCCCCACCCAGGTGATGGGAATTGAAAACAGTGGCTGATTGGGGCACACTTACTCCCTCAGGCTGGGGAGTGCTACGTTGGCCAAAATTGGGGTGTGCTTGAATTGCCTGTGGTAGCGGGGACTGGCAGGCAGTTACAACAGACTGGGGCTTGTTTGCTCTGGTGGGAGTCCCTCCCAGTGCCTGCAGAGGCAGGACCTGGTGTGTGGGGGTGACAGTGGCCCAGCCCCTTGTGTGCCACTCAACAAATGTGCCTCGTTTTCTAGGCAGAAAACGCTTCCTCTAGGGGCATTCCTGGTCGCACATCCCCTCACTCCCATCTCCTCTGCTACATCCGTGCAGCCAACAGAGGTCCTTTACCTGGACCTGCCCTCTTAACCACATGCTTTATCACTCAGCCCCCACCAGCACTGGCAGATTCCTATCTTAGGCAGGGGCGTCCAGGGCTGATTCCCAAGGAGGCTTTGGGATGGGCGGCATCCCACACTGGAGCCTATGTGGGCAGAGGAGACCTTGGCCTGAAGGACATGTGAGACTGCTCAGATGGGTGCCCCTCCCAGTGTTCGTGGAGGCTGAAGAAACTGACGCTTGTGGAAAGGGGTTGCAATGGCAGCCCTGCCCCTTGCAAGCAACTCAACAATGATGTCTCACTTCTTTTGCCTGGTTGTGGAGCTCCTTATTCCTGACCCTTCAGGCTGTCTTTTCACAACCAGTAGCTGTCCCCTCCCTGAGTCCACACTCCAAACTCCACTTGCCAGCACCCAGACCCCTCTGCAACAGGAGACTCATGACTCAGCCCGGGGTGCACAGAGCTGCAGCACAGAACGTGTGTGGAGTTCTTACTTTGTCCTGCCTTCCACAGAACATCTGCTGCATTCTCCTTTGATCCCCTGAGGGTCCCTTTCTGTCCCAGCTGATTTCCCCACTGTTAAGGAGTTTTTCTGAGAGTGGGGACCTCCTCTCCCTTTCAGCTTCCAGTGTTCCTGGTCCCTTTTTTGATTCCTCTTTTCTTTTTTTCTTTCTTTCTTTCATCCTACCCAGTTGCAAGAGGATTTTCTTGTCCCTTTAGGTGTCCAAAGTATTTTGCTAATGTTCAGCAGGGGCTCTGTCAGAATTGTTCCATTTGTAGATGTATTCTTGATGTACTTGTAAGGAGAGATGAATTCCACATCCTCCTATTCTGCCATCTTGACTCCTCTGAGATCCATACTTTTCTGTTCATTCTACTTTTGAAGTTTTATTTTAAAACCAAAAGTGTGTTTTTTTTATCTTCCTAATTTTTCTTTTAATCATACTTATTCAGGTCCTTTAGCGTGCACAGAAATTCTCAAGAATTCAAATGGAAAGTTATTCATTTAGATAAGAAACATGGAAAATAATCTGATCATATCAATGATTTTAAAATGTTCAAATTTAATGATTGACCATTGTAAAAAGTTAATGTCTATAGTTAATTTCATAAAGAAATTACCAGGGGTTATAGGTGTCTAAGAATGAGGTTTGGAGGAAGTGAGTGGTATATACTGCAAATGAATTATAATAGAGCAGAGAGAAGAGGTTTTAACTCAGAGATGCTTTACTTGCCTTTGAAGATGTCAACAGAAATTCATTTTCCTTACTTGATTCCTGACTTTTATTTCTACCTAATTTCCAGCCTCAACTTTCCCTGGCACTTCACTTTGTGACTCATATTCCCAAATCAGTATAGAAAGATCAGGCATATATAGAGAGTCATGTGGTCTTCAGGAGAAGGAGCTGATTATAACTTCCCTCCCCCAAATTTAAAGTGAGTTCCCATTCATGAATATTAGACTCTTTTTATATAGAAAAAGTTTTAGCAGCTCAAACTCATGACAAGTGTTTTGACAGATACCAGTTTGTCTCTGGAGAAAATAGGACAGCATATTTGAAATGGGTATGTTCTTCTAAAATTACAGGACAATTACAACCCCCTGGATTTGGAACTCTCTTTCACCCCTCTCCCCATGACTCCAGGACCTACAAATGTTACAATTATTTCTTTGATTTCAACCACATCATTCTCTTTGATCTTAGAGCCCTTTTGAACTTTTATTGGGTATTTGATTACTGGTTTTTGTACTTTGAAATTTTGATCTTCCTTCCACAGAAACTGGAACTTTTCCAAAGTGCTTCCTGTATTTGGTTGGGAACTCTGAACTTTTTATTTGTAAATCATAGGATTCATTTCTTCCTGAAGAATCAGCAAGAAGGTCACGAAAGTATCATTTTTCAAGGATATATGCAAAAATAATGGCAGCTGCTGACACACTAATAAGCAGATCCTGTAGCCTATTCTGGTTCAGTTTTACTTTTCTCTCTCCCATTATTCTAAGGAGAAACATTATGCTTTGGACTCCAACACTGAGTCTCAACACTCCATCGTACACCTAAGAAGTGCTTGATTTTACAAAGCATAGTAGTTATTTCTTTTCCCTGGAATCTCAAAAAATTTTTTGTCATTCATGGCTTGGTTTAGAATCACTTCTTGTGGGAGCCCTCCCGAACCTCATGGTCTAATTAACACTCAGGTCCTTTCTATTTTTTCATCTTTATTGTTATCACTGCCTCATGTTTTATTACTCATTATTTGTTAATTTGTTTATTTGCTTTCTTCCTCCACTAGAACACAAGATCCATGACTGAGGAACCAGGTCTCTATGTGCACTCCTGCAAAGGAACAGTTGCTGGCATAAAGAAGACCCTCAGGAAATGTTGGTTGAATGGCAGACTGTATATTGATAACTGAAAGTCTCTCTAAAACTACTGATGTTGCACATCTCTAAATGTAAATCAATAACAATTAAAATTCAATATTGTATTAATTTTGCTTAACTGAAAACATGGAATTACGTATACTTCAAATCGTTTTACAAAAGATGTTAAATAGTAAAAATTCAACTCTAATAATTTTCTAAATGTAGCTAATTTGTTCAAAAATATTAACAATAATTGTGTAGTTGATTTTGAATTTTTATTTCTGAGCATCATTAGTATGCCCACAAGCTGGTAAAAATGAAAGCATTTCTTTGTGCTTTTAATGATATTTAATTTAAAGGTACATATATTCTTGATGACCTTGGAGATAACTTTTTCAATCATCGTGGCTAGTCATTGTGTCCAAAGGTTTTATTTCTTTTTCTCCTGCTGCTACAAGAGTGTCCTTAACTTTGTACTCTTTCTGAACTAATACTTTTGTTATTGTCCAGAAATCAGAAATAGCATGTGACTATTACATCATACATAATTTTTCCACCAAAACACTTGAGAATAACTTGGATTTATTTATTAGAGTTTTATTTTCCCAAATCTTGCAGTATCCTAGAGTTTACATAACTAACCTTAAGCCAAATGCCAGAGGACATGCACTAAGCTCCTATTTAAAATCTACTCATGGTGCAGTTTAAATATTTAGTAGAGACTTCTTAAACATGAAGCCTTAGTTTACTGAAAATGGATTTTCTAAAACTTGGATATTGGATATTAATAGCAGGCATTCATATAAAGACAGGTTTTGTTAACCTAATATAAAGAGGACTAATGATGGTGATCATATATATTTGTTTTACTAGCCCACATATTTTTCTGTACTGGTAATTCCTATAGTCCACCTCTTCAGTTTTATTACTTTGTTTTCATTTTTTAACTTATCTTTGATTCATATTTCTTTACTGAATGAAAGTTGTTCATTAATATAGGAAGTGCTTGCCTTTGTTTTATATTTCCAATATAATATATTTATATAAATGTATTACAAAAAGAAATCATGAAACTTCTAAAATTAGAAATTTAAGGAACTAGTACCTGCCTGCATTTTGGCATTGCTGCATAACAAGAAATTTATTTTGACATTTTGTGGTTCTGAACCAGTGGGAATTTTGCCAACCAGGAGACATTTGGCAATGTCTGGAGAAATTTTGGTTGTCACAACTGGGCTGTACTAATGGTACCTAGTGAGTAGAAACCAGGGATGTACTAAACATCCTATAATGTACAGAACAGCCTCTGCAACAAAGAACAATGTGGTCCAAAGTGGAAATACTGCTGAGATTGAGAAAAACTAGTTTATACAAATAAAATTTTCAAAATTGACTTAAAAAGTAAACTTTAAAAGCTTACTTTTAAAACCATAGATAAAAGGTATGCTTACTTAATGTATTTAAAGTTCTTCAAAGAGACTAAAGTATTCAAAAATGTCTTCTCCTTAGAGGAAAATATGAATAGTAAGGAAAATAAAAAATGAAGTCATAGGTAATGGGAGAAGAGGTTGTGTAGGCTTTTGTAAGCCATTCTATGAAATTTGGTTTTTACTTTGCATGAAATAAGAACCATTATATAATACAGAGCAGAGGAGAAGCATAATCTACTTTGTGTTTTAACAGGATCGTTTGGTTACTATGGTAGAATTCTAAAGATACTCTCTAAGTTTCCCTTCTCCTAGTTATTCAGTTAAACACTAATCTAGGTTCTGCTATGCAGGGACTTTGCAAATGTAATTAAGATCACAGGCCTTACCTGGACAGGTCCAGTCTAATCACTTGAGACGTTAAAGCAGAGAAATTTCTCCATCTGGTTAGTCAGAGGGATGTGTCAGAGGGAGAGGCAGAGATGAATTCAAAGTGTGAGAAAGGTGCCACCCACCATTGCTAGCTTTGAAGATGGAACAAGGGGATCACATACCAAGGAATGTGAGCAGCTTCTAGAACCCAAGAACCACACTCAACCAAAAGCCAGCAAGAAAACTGGAATGTTAGACCTACCCCATGGAACTGAATTCTGCCAACAAATTGAACCATCTTGGAAGCATATGTTCCCCTAAAGCCTCTAAAAAGAACACAACCCTGCTGTCACCTTGATTTGGCCTAAACAGAGGACCAGATAAGCCATACTGCACTGGAGTTCAGACCTATAGAAACTCCAAGATAATAAATGGTTGCTGGTTTAAGCCATTAATTTTGTGATAATTTGTTTCAGCTACAATAGTAAATTATTGCTGTGGTGAGAATTGCAGACTGTAGAAAACAAGGGTAGAAATGGAAACGTCTGACAATAACCTGGCACGAGATGACCGTAGTCTGGAATAAGGTGAGAGGGGTGGAAACAATGAATAGTGGATGGATTCTGGATATGTCTTGAAGATAGAGTCAATAGGATTTTCTAATGGATTGGATAGTTGGTATGAGGGGAAATAGAAAATACGAGGTCAATACAAAGGTGTTATCCGTCCCCAACTGGATGGATGAAGTTGCCATGAACTAAACTGGATGCATCTGAGCAGACTGAGGGAAAATTAGGAAATTGGTTTAGAATGTGTTGAGTTTATGATTCTTGTTAGTCATCTATTTGAAGATATTGTGTAGGCAGTTGAAATCTCAAGTTCAGGAGGTAATTCTTGACTGAAAAGATGTTATTGTCAGTATATAGATGATATATAAAGCCATGAGTTAACCAAGGAAGTGAGTATAGACAAAAGGAAAGGTCTAAGGAGTGAGCTTTGGGACTCTCCAACATTTAGAGGTCATGGAGATGAAGAGGAACTAGAAGTCACCACTGTGCTGAGAGAAAATACAAAGCAAGAGAGTAAGTCTCATGAAAACAGTGTTGCGATAGTTATAAAACCATTTGTAAATAACTTAAAATATTTCTCTGAAGATGTATATATATATAGATTTGAAACAAGTAGAGATAATAATACTTGTTGAGAGTCATTTATCCTAAAGAAGAAAAATGAAGCACAAAAGTTTATTTTTTTTACTTGAGGAAAATTCACTTTATGTTTTTCTCATCTCTACTCATTTGAACTTGTGAGCTTTTGAAATATTCCTCAGGCCAATGAAAAATGATTTTAAGTTTCATAGTTTAATGAGTTTCAAAAAATTACCTATTTTTTTTTTTTTTTCTTTCAATAACCCAAGATGTTAAGTCCCGGTTTGTCTCCATTAATGTGAAATCCTGATATCCTGTCAAGTCAGAGCAAAGTTACTAGATATTAATAAAGGAAACATTAGGATTTGTGACAAATGCTAGGCTTTTCTCTCAACAAAAGGGGGTTAAGTCATTCTCTTCCTGCCTATTTCTGTTAGCTATCTTTACCTTGTTAAGAGTGATTATTGTTTTTCTTAGTGAAGTATAATATTTTATTTTAAACTGTTCAGCATCAGGGACAGCACATATTTGACTCATGTACCTCCTCAAACTTTTCCACTCGCTTTGCTTGTGGATCATTTCAACTTTTCAGCTCATTCAGGACATTACATCAGAATCCATCTTAGCTTAGCCTTCAAGGCAGCACTATCAAAGGAGAGGTATGATGACTCAAGATTAAACCATTTGCCATCCCTGTTCTAGTGTCTCTTGAATAACACACCAAGGGTATAAAACATAATTACTTCTTCCCTATGTATTACCCAATAATTTGGCATAAAAATGTTTATCTCTAAATGGTAGAGGTCTTCAGTGATTATGAACAACTTATTTCAATATCATGTACTTCATCTCTTCCCACACTCTACTAGTCAAAATACATTTCATTTCCTCTTGGTTAAAAATTACCTTTAGAGGCATTATGTATACTTTTTGGAAGCAATATTAATTCACACTTTAAATAGTCATACAGACATATATCTTTATCTTTGTTTATTTTGTGATTATGAAGAGTACTGGGCTTGAGATTTCATGGAGATGAATACTCATGTGTTTATTCTTAAAATAAACATGCAATTTAGAGTTAGTGAGGAGATTGGGTCAAGATGGTGGAGTAGAAGGATGTGTGCTCACTCCCTCTTGTGAGAGGACCAGAATCATAACTAACTGCTGAAAAATCACTGACTGGAAAACACTGGAACTCACCAAAAAAGATACCCCACATCCAAAGACAAAGGAGAAGATGAAATGAGATGGTAGTAGGGGCACAATCACAATAAAATCAAATCTCATAACTGCTGGATGGGTGACTCACAAATTGGAGAACAATTATACCACAGAAGTCCACCCACTGGAGTGAAGGTTCTGAGTCCCACGTCAGGCTTCCCAACCTGGGGGTCCAGCAATGGGAGGAGGAATTTCAAGAGAACCATTCTTTGGAGGCTACGGGGTTTTGATTGCAGAAATTCAACAGGACTGGGGGAAACAGAGACTCACTCTTGGAGGGCACACACAAAGTAGTGTGCACATCAGGACTCAGGGGGAAGGAGCAGTGACCCCATAGGAGACAGAACCAGACCTACCTACTAGTGTTGGAGGGTCTCCTGCAGAGGCAGGGGGTGGCTGTGGCTTACTGTGGGGACAAGGACACTGGCAGCAGAAATTCTGGGAGGTATTCCTTGACATGAACCCTCCTGCAGTCCATCATTAGCCCCACCAAAGAGCTTGTAGATGCCAGTGCTGGATCGCCTCAGGCCAAACAACCAACAGGGAGGGAACTCAGCCCCACCCATGAGCAGATGAGTGGATTAAAGTTTTACTGAGCTTTGTCCAACAGAGCAACACCCTGCTCTGCCCACCACAAGTCCTTCCCATCAGGAAGCTAACACAAGCCTCTTAGATAGCCTCATCCATCAGACTGCAGACAGCAGAAGCAAGAAAACTACAATCTTGCAGCCTGTGGAAAGAAAACCACATTCACAAAAAGATAGACAAAATGAAAAGGGAGAGGGCTACATACCAGATGAAGAAACAAGATAAAACCCTAGAAAAACAATTAAATGAAGAGGAGACAGGCAACCTTCCAAAAAAAGAATTCAGAATAATGACAGTGAAGATGATCCAGGACCTCGGAAAAAGAATAGAGGCAAAGATCGAGAAGATGCAAGAAATATTTAGCAAAGACCTAGAAGAATTAAAGAACAACAACAACAACGACAAAAAAAAAACCCCAGAAATGAATAGTAAAATAACTGAAATGAAAAATACACTACAAGAAATCAATAGCAGAATAACTGAGGCAGAAGAATGGATTAGTGACCTGGAAGACAGAATGGTGGAATTCACTGCTGTGAAACATAATAAGGAAAGAAGAATGAAAAGAAATAAAGACAGCCTAGGAGACCTCTGGGACAACATTAAACACAACAGCATCACATTATAGGGGTCCCAGAAGGAGAAGAGAGAGAGAAAGGACCGAGAAAATATTTGAGAGATTATTGTTGAAAACTTCCGTAAAATGGGAAAGGAAATAGCCACTGAGGTCCAGGAAGTGCAGAGAGTCCCAGGCAAGACAAACTCAAGGAGAAAGATGCTGAAACACACAGTAATAAAGGTTAAAAAAAATAAAAGACAAAAATAAATATTAAAAGCAACAAAGGAAAACAACAATAAACACATATGGGAACACCCATAAGGTTAAGAGCTGATTACTCAGCAGAAATTCTATTAGCCAGAAGGGAGTGGCATGACATATTTAAAGTGATGAAAGGGAAGAACCTGCAACCAAGACTACTCTACCCAGCCAGGAACTCATTCAGATTTGATGGAGAAATCAAAAGCTTTAGAGAGAAGCAAAAGCTAAGAGAATTCAGCACTACTAAACCAGTTCTACAAGAAATGTTAAAGGAACTTCTCTAAGTGGGAAACACAAGAGAAGAAAAGAAACTACAAAAACAAACCCAAAACAATTAAGAAAATGGTCATCAGAACATACATATCAATAATTACCTTACACGTGAACGGATTAAATGATACAACCAAAAGACACAGGCTTGCTGACTGGATACAAAAACAAGACCCATATATATGCTGTCTACAAGAGACCCACTTCAGACCTAGGGACACACACGGACTGACAGTGAAGGGATAGAAAAAGATATTCCACGCAAATGGAAATCAAAAGAAAGCTGGAGTAGCAATACTCAGATCAGATAAAATAGACTTTAAAATAAAGAATGTTACAAGACACAAGGAAGGACACTACATAATAATCAAGGGATCAATCCAAGAAGAAGATATAACAATTATAAATATATATGCACCCAATATAGGAGCACCTCAATACATAAGGCAAATGCTAACAGCTATAAAAGAGGAAATCGACAGTAACACAATAATAGTGGGGGACTTTAACACCTCACTTACACCAATGGACAGATCATCCAGACAAAATATTATTAAGGAATCAGAAGCTTTAAATGACATAATAGACCTAATAGATTCAATTGATATTTATAGGACATTCCATCCAAAAACAGCAGATTACACTTTCTTTATAAGTGCGCATGGAACATTCTCCAGGATAGATCACACCTTGCGTCACAAATCAAGCCTCAGTAAATTTAAGAAAATTGAAATCATATCAAGCGTCTTTTCTGACCACAACACTATGAGATTAGATATCAATGACAGGGAAAAAAACATAAAAAACAGAAACACATGGAGGCTAAACAATACGTTACTTAATAACCAAGAGATCACTGCAGAAATCAAAGAGGAAATCAAAATTACCTAGAGACAAATGATAATGAATACACTATGATCCAAAACTTATGGGATGCAACAAATGCAGTTCTAAGAGTAAAGTTTATAGCAATACAATCCTACCTCAGGAAATAAGAAAAATCTCAAATAAAAAATCTAACCTGGGCTTCCTTGGTGGCACAGTGGTTGAGAATCTGCCTGCCAATGCAGGGGAAACGAGTTCGAGCCCTGGTCTGGGAAGATCCCACATGCCGTGGAGCAACTAAGCCCATGCACCACAACTACTGAGCCTGCACGTCTGGAGCCTGTGCTCCGCAACAAGAGAGGCCATGATAGTGAAAGGCCCATGCACCGCGATGGAGAGTGGCTCCCGCTTGCCACAACTAGAGAAAGCCCTCCCACAGAAATGAAGACCCAACACAGCCAAAAATAAATAAATAAATCAATTAATTAATTAAAAAATAATCTTTGTCATTAATTAAAAAAAAAATTCTAACCTTACACCTAAAGGAACTAGAGACAGAAGAACAAACGAAACCCAAAGTTAGTAGAAGGAAAGAAATCATAATGATCAGAGCAGTAATAAATTAAATAGCAACAAAGAAAACAGCAGCGAAAATCAAGGAAACTAAAAGCTGGTTGTTTGAGGAGATAAACAAAATTGATAAACCTTTAGCCAGGCTCATCAAGAAAAAGAGGGAGAGGACTCAAATCAATAAAATTATAAATGAAAATGGAGAAGTTACAATGGGCATCACAGAAATACAAAGCATCATAAGAGACTACTACAAGAAACTCTATGCCAATACAATGGACAACCTGGAAGAAATGGACAAATTCTTAGAAAGTTATAATCTTCCATGACAGAACCAGGAAGAAATAGAAAACATGAACAGACCAATCACAAGTAATGAAATTGAAACTGTGATTAAAAATCTTCCAACAAACAAAAGTTCAAGACCAGATGGCTTCACAGGTGAATTCTATCAAACATTTAGAGAAGAGCTAACACCCATCCTTCTCAAACTGTTCCAAAAAATTACAGAGGAAGGAACACTCCTTAACTCATTCTATGAGGCCACCATCACCCAGATGCCAAAACCATAAAAAGATATTACATAAAAAAGAAAACTAGAGACCAATATCACTGATGAATATACATGCATAAATACTCAACAAAATACTAGCAAACAGAATCCAACAACACATTAAAAAGGTCATACACCATGATCAAGTGGGATTTATCTCAGGGATGCAAGGATTCTTCAATATATGCAAATCAATCAATTTGATACACCATATTAACAAACTGAAGAATAAAAACCGTATGATGATCTCAATAGATGCAGAAAAGGTTTTTGACAAAATTCAAAACCCATTTATCATAAAAATTCTCCAGAAGTGGGCATAGAGGGAATCTACCTCAACATAATAAAGGTCATATACAGCAAACCCACAGCAAACATCATTCTCTTTGGTGGAAAACTGAAAGCATTTCCTCTAAGATCAGGAACAAGACAAGGATGTCCACTCTCATCACAATTATTCAACATATGATTGGAAGTCCTAACCATGGCAATCAGAGAAGAAAAAGAAATAAAAGGAATACAAATTGGAAAAGAAGAAGTAAAACTGTAACTGTTTGCAAATGACATGATACTATACCTAGATAATCCTAAAGTTGCTGCCAGAAAACTACTAGAGCTAATCAATGAATTTGGTAAAGTTGCAGGATACAAAATTAATGCACAGAAATCTCTTGCATTCCTATATACTAACAATGCAAGATCAGAAAGACAAATTAAGGAAACACTCCCATTCACCATCAAAACAAAATGAATAAAATACCTGGGAATAAACCTACCTAAGGAGGCAAAAGCCCTGTACTCAGAATACTATAAGACACTGATGAAAGAAATCAAAGATGACACAAACAGATGGAGAGATATGTCATGTTCTTGGATTGGAAGTATCAATATTGTGAAAATATCTAAACTACCCAAAGGAATCTACAGATTCAATGCAATCCCTATCAAATTACCAATGGCATTTTGTACAGAACTAGAACAAAAAGTCTTCAAATTTGTATGGAGACACAAAAGACCCCGAATAGCCAAAGCAATATTTAGGGAAAAAAAAACGGCACTGGAAGAATCAGAATCCCCGACTTCAGACTATACTACAAAGCTACAGTAATCAAGACAATATGGTACTGGCACAAAGAGTGAAATATAGATCAATGGAACAGAATAGAAAGCCTCAAGATAAACCCACGCACCTAGGGTCAACTGATCTATGACAAAGGAGGTAAGGATATACAATGGGGAAAAAATAGTCTGTTCAACGTGTGATGCTGGGAAAACTGGACAGCTACATGTAAAAGAATGAAATTAGAACACTCCCTAAGACCATACACAAAAATAAACTCAAAATGGAAAAAAGACCTAAATTAAAGAACGTACACTGTAAAATTTTTAGAGGAAAACATAGGAAGAACACTCTGACATAAATCACAGCAAAATATTTTTTGACCCACCTCCTAGAGTAATGGAAATAAAAAGAAAAATAAAAAAATGGAAACTAATGAAACTTAAAATCTTTTGCACAGCAAAGGAAAGTATAAACAAGGTGAAAAGACAAGTCTCAGAATGGGAGAAAATATTTGCAAACGAATCAACGGACAAAGGATTCATCTCCAAAATATATAAACAGCTCATGCAGCTCAATATTAAAAAAGCAAACAACCCAATCAAAAAATGGGCAGGAGTGCTAAATAGACATTTCCCCAAAGAAAACACACAGATGGCCAAGAGGCACATGAAAAGATGGTCAACATAACTAATTATTAGAGAAATGCCAATCAAAACTACAATGAGTTATCAGCTCACACCTGTTAGAATGGGCATCAACAGAAAATCTACAAAGAACAATGTCTACAAGAATTTATGATTTTTTTTATGGAGGTTCCTTAAAAAACTAAAAATAGTATTACCATATGACCCAGCAATCCCACTACTGTGCATATACCCAGAGAAATCCATAATTCAAAAAGACACATGCACCCCAATATTCATTGCAGCACTGTTTACAATAGCCAGGTCATGGAAGTAACCTGAATGCCCATCGACAGAGGAATGGATAAAGAAGATGTGGTACATACATACAATGGAATATTACTCAGCCATAAAAAGGAATGAAATTGGGTTATCTGCAGAGATGTACATGTACCTAGAGACTGTCATATAGAGTGAAGTAAGTAAAGAGAAAATCAAATATCGTATATTAATGCATATATGTGGAATCTAGAAAAATGGTACAGATGAACAGATTTGCACGGCAGAAATAGAGACACAGATGTAGAGAACAAACGTATGCACACCAAGGGGGGAAAGTGGGGTGGGGGGGCATGGTGGTGGTGGGATGAATTGGGAGATTGGGATTGACATATATACACTAATGCATAAAATAGATAACTAATAAGAACTTGCTGTATAAAAAAATAAAATAAAATTTTTTAAAAAAAATTAAAAAAAAAAGAAAGAAAGAAACGTATATATAAGGCCAGTTTGCAGATACACCCCCAAAAAACAGAGTTAGTGAGATGCGATCAAATGATATTTTTGGCAAAACATCAGCCTCAGAAATGTTTAGTGAGGACGGCTTCTCAAGTCTTACTGATCAACTCATAGAAGTGCTTGCGTTGGTGTCAATGCTGCTCTGGTTGGGGTAAGTTGTGAATGAAACCTTACTCAGAGCTATGTCATTCTGAACCTATCAGAAAACTGGAAAACTGAATTTAGTCAGCCACATCTCCTATATCCAATACTGTCTACTGCCTTGTTACAGTTTTATATTACCCCACCTATGCCACTCAGTATCACTGTGCACATGGTATTTTATTAATGCATGATACTCTGTCACATTGTAACTCTACAGCAATGACCAATCTGTAGACGTGCATTCTTGGTTGTCTACAAGACCAAGTGGGCACCATGCCTGGAAGACCTGACTATGACCACCACAGTATGCTATCAGTAGTGGAATAGTCACCCTTTCACAGTCCAGTGATCCCTTGCACCTGTACATTCACATACTGGGGCATACTGACACACAAAAAGCTCACAGATTCACACACACACATATATAACTATGTATGTCCTCCCACATGTGCCATTTGTTTTTTCCCTGGCATCTCCTTACCCTGGATGTTCTTGAAATATTGTTTTATTTTCCATCCCATATCATCCAAATGACCAAAAAAAATATTCTGCTTTTAGGGGTGAGGTGGCTATCAGGACTGTTTTTTCTTCATGAGTTTGAGTCAGACTGGTTATTCCTTAGCAAAACTGATTGTCACAATCATCTTCTCAGAAAAGCTCTTTCGGGCCCATGAGAATCACAGCATCTTCTGAGCTTTCACTGCAATCTGTTAATGCCGTATGGACTTTTCAATTGTCTGTACTGTTTTGGCCGTTTTGGCATCCAGAGAATAAGCTCCTGAATGGCAGGAAACATGGAACAATATCTAGCTAATGGTACTTAATAATTATTCCTTAAATCAATCAAGCTATTAAATAAGCAACACCTTTTTATTAGGATAGGATAATGGAAAAGAATCAAAGACCCACTAATTTTCTCTCAACTGAAGCCCCAAACCGCTTTGGCACATTGGTTGATTCTTGCTGAATCTGAGTCCAATAGACATATAATGAACATTTAAGGTTGGTTTAGCTAATAATTTCAAGAAAACTAGAAGGCTTGGGAAATAAGAGAAACCTCATTTTCTATAGAAATTTTGTAAAATATATTTTGCAGTAAAAGATTCTCCTTTTGTTTATTATTAAAGACCAAGAAATTCTCTATAAATTAAGCTAAGCAAAAGCTTATTTAATTTGGTATGCTTGGAAGTTAACCAAACTAATTTGTGTGTCACTCATCATTTTGTTAATCCATTCCACTGATAAGCTTTGAAAAGAATGTAGAGACATTTCATCATCTGGTCACCTGTGGGTCATACTTAGCACTAATTGTAAAGATGGCTCACCACAAATGAGATATTCAGACATAGAGAAGAGCCTCTCATTTCAAGATATTCTTATTTATCTCTTCTTAGTCATGCCTTGCTGACAGATTATTATGTGTCCTTCAGTACCAACATTTTGCCATTCCATATAGAAGTCAATGGCAATCAAAACATTGATTTTAGTCAATAGCAATTGAAGTAAACAACACCCTCAGTTTCATATGTATTTCCCTTTTATCATTTCAAAGGAATGCAATGTAGATAACTACTGTGATGAGACTAGAAATGAGACAGAGTTTATTATACAGGGAAAAGCCAAGTGCAGAAGTTGTGGACAGCTTTATGATGGATATTTACTAGTTTGAATATAATGAAAGTTTTCCTTAACCAAAGACTCAATAATTTTAGAGTTTATGCACAAAACTTTAATAAACTTCATTAGCAGATGTGAGATATATTTGACCACTGACTTCCAGTCATGATTCACTTTGCTTGTTTATTTGGCTGAAAATGAGGTGTGCCCTGAAAGAATCTCCCTGGGTAATGACGTTTTTGTAAAATATTCATTGCTTTAATTAAAGTAACTGTATATATCCTGTGTTCATTTACAAAAATAATTGCATGAACATTCAAAACTATCAGGACAGTTGGCTTGATTCATTCACTCATACAAAAATATTTATTGCATGCCTATTATGTGTTCCTATTCTGAGGGCTATAGAAGACCAAAAACACCTACCCTCTTGGAGTATGTATACATTGTAATCTGTAAATACAGAAAATCAGTGAAAAGAACTAAGTAAATTTGTGAAGTACTAGATAGGGATAAGTACTACGGAGAAAAATCAAGCAGAGAATGGAGACAGAGATTGACAGAGGATATGCTTTTTTAATAAAGTGGTCAGGGAATGTTTCATTGAGAAGTTTACATTTAAGTAAATACCTTGCAGTTGGCAACTAAGTGACATTTGGGTAAAGAGTACAGCAATCAGAGTGCACAGGCTCTCATCTGGGATATGTATGGTAGGCTGGATATGAGTAAGGAGGCTGGAGGGGTAGAGCAAAGTGAGCAAAGATAATATAGAAGGAGGTGAAGTTGAAGGAGAAATGAAGATTCAATCTTATCAAACCTTGTAGATCAACATAATGACTGGAATTTACTCAGGGTAAGATTGGAAGCTACATTGGGGGGTTTGAGCAAGATGTGTGACATAACATGACTCATGTTAACAGGATAGCAGATGATCTGTTGGACATAGATGTAGTTGGAGGAGGAGCAGAAGAAGGAAGGCCTGCCTTCCATCCATTTTTGTACTTGCTTATTCCTACAGTAAATATATATTCAATATCTACAGTGGTTCTATCAAGAAAAAAGAGGAATTTTCTATAGTTTTACAAAAATAATTTGAATTCTATGAGTGAACTTAGTCCCAGAAAAGATGTCTTTCTTTCTAATAAATGGATAATTCCCTGTCCACTTTTTTTTTTTTTTTTACTTACTAATTAAATGTATTATTTTCTTTTTTCAGGAGTTTAAAAGTTTCCTTTTTTTTCCCCACAGCTCACACACACACACTTTATTTTATTTTTACAAGAGATAAATAAACTGACACCAAACATTTTAAATGGATGACTGCAACAATGATTGCAATTACCAAACACGAAACACACTCATACTATGTCAAAATATTGACATTCAGTCCAGTAATCCTCCACTGTAACAGCTCCTTTGCCTTGCAGTGAAAATTGATTTGTATATTTTTTGCCTCTGAGTCCTTGTGGGATTTTTTTTATTATTATTATTCAAACAGAAAGTCACAAAAATTATAATCATCCTCATCAGTTCACTCAGTCCCATGTAATTAATTTTTTTTCATCCTGATCTTTTGTTAGCACTTTTATGAATTCATCAGTTTTCCATTAGAGTTCTGAAAGTGCTTATTCATTCAGTTCAGCAGTATAGTCAGTTACCAGAAACCTGTACTTCTCAGAGTCTTTACCATGAATTCCTTGAAGATGAAACCCTTTTATAGGAACATTTTTGTGAAAGCATCAGAGTACACCCAGAACTGTCTGTAAATGACAAAAGACTTAAAAATGACCATGGTTAAAGATTTGATGAAAGTTCATAATAATGCAATTGACAAGGAAATTTAGTTATTTCTGAGATACACATTTTAAAGTAATAACTAGAATTATGACTTATAACATTATACCAGAATATATAAGATTTTTAGAAATTTCATGTAATGTCTGAAACATTTATATTAACATATTTCCATACAAATAACCTACAGAAAGTTTAGTATTAGTTGTTTTATTTTGTTTGTTTGTTTGTTTGTTTGCTTATACTGCAGGTTCTTATTAGTCATCAATTTTATACACATCAGTGTGTATACATGTCAATCCCAATCGCCCAATTCATCACACCACCATCCCCACCCCACCGTGGTTTTCCCCCCTTGGTGTCCATAAGTTTGTTCTCTACATCTGTGTCTCAAATTCTGCCCTGCAAACTGGATCATCTGTACCATTTTCCTAGGTTCAACATACATGCATTAATATATTTGTTTTTCTCTTTCTGACTTACTTCACTCTGTATGACAGTCTCTAGATCCATCCACGTCTCAACAAATGACTCAATTTCGTTCCGTTTTACGGCTGACTAATATTCCATTGTATATATGTACCACAACTTCTTTATCCATTCGTCTGTTGATGGGCACTTAGGTTGCTTCCATGACCTGGCTATTGTAAACAGTGCTGCAATGAATATTGGGGTACATGTGTCTTTTTGAATTATGGTTTTCTCTGGGCATATGCCCAGTAGTGGGATTGCTGGATCATATGTTAATTCTATTTTTCATTTTTTAAGGAACATCCATACTGTTCTCCATAGTGGGTGTATCAATTTATATTCCCACCAACAGTGCAAGAGGGCTCCCTTTTCTTCACACCCTCTCCAGCATTTGTTGTTTGTAGATTTTCTGATGATGTCCATTCTAACTGGTGTGAAGTGATACCTCATTGTAGTTTTGATTTGCATTTCTCTAATAATTAGTGATGTTGAGCAGCTTTTCATGTGCTTTCATGTGCTTTTCTTGGCCATCTGTATGTCTTCTTTAGAGAAATGTCTATTTAGGTCTTCTGCCCATTTTTGGATTGGGTTGTTTGTTTCTTTAATATTGAGCTGCATGAGCTGTTTATATATTTTGGAGATGAATCCTTTGTCTGTTGATTCGTTTGCAAATATTTTATCCCATTCTGAGGGTTGTCTTTTCATCTTGTTTATGGTTTCCTTTGCTGTGCAAAAGCTTTTAAGTTTCATTAAGTCCCATTTGTTATGTTTGTTTTTATTTCCATTACTCTAGGTAGTGGATCAAAAAAGATCTTGCTGTTATTTATGTCAAAGAGTGTTCTTCCTATGTTTTCCTCTAAGAATTTGATAGTGTCCGGTCTTACAGTTAGGTCTCAAATCCATTTTGAGTTTACTTTTGTGTATGGTGTTAGGGAGTGTTCTAATTTCATTCTTTTACATGTAGCTGTCCAGTTTTCCCATCACCAGTTATTGAAAAGACTGTCTTTTCTCCATTGTATAACTTTGCCTCCTTTGTCATAGATTAGTTGACCATAGGTGTGTGGGTTTATCTCTGGGCTTTCTATCTTGTTCCTTTGATCTATGTTTCTATTTTTGTGCCAGTATCATATTGTCTTGATTACTGTAGCTTTGTAGTGTAGTCTGAAGTCAGGGGGTCTGATTCCTCCAGCTCCGTTTTTACCCCTCAAGACTGCTTTGGCTATTTGGGGTCTTTTGCGTCTCCATACAAATTTTAAGACGATTTGTTCTACTTCTGTAAAAATGCCATTGGTAATTTGATAGGGATTGCATTGAATCTGTAGATTGCTTTGGGTAGTATAGTCATTTTCACAATATTGATTCTTCCAATCCAAGAACACTGTATATCTCTCCATCTGTTGGTATCATTTTTAATTACTTTCATCAGTGTCTTATCGTTTTCTGCATACAAGTCTTTTGTCTCCCTAGGTAGGTTTATTCCAAGGTATTTTATTCTTTTTGTTGCAATGGTAAATGGGAGTGTTTCCTTAATTTCTCTTTCAGAATTTTCATCATTAGTATATAGGAATGCAATAGATCTCTGTGCATTAATTTTGTATCCTGCTATTTTACCAAATTCATTGATTAGCTCTAGTAATTTTCTGGTGGCATTTTTAGGATTCTCTATGTATAGTACCATGTCATCTGCAAACAGTGAGAGTTTTACTTCTTGTTTTCCAATTTGTATTCCTTTATTTCTTTATCTTCTCTGATTGCTGTGGCTAGGACTTCCAAAACTATGTTGAATAATAGTGGTGAGAGTGGACATCCTTGTTTCGTTCCTGATCTTAGAGGAAATGCTTTCAATTTTCACCACTGAGAATGATGTTTGCTGTGGGTTTGTCGTATACAGCCTTTAGTATGTTGAGGTAAGTTCCCTCTATGCCCACTTTCTGGAGAATTTTTGTCATAAATGCGTGTTGAATTTTGTCAAAAGCTTTTTCTGCATCTATTGAGATGATCATATGGTTTTTATTCTTCAATTTGTTAATATGGTGTATCACATTGATTGATTTGTGTATACTGAAGAATCCTTGCATCCCTTGGATAAATCTCACTTGATCATGGTGTATGATCCTTTTAATGTGTTGTTGGATTCTGTTTGCTAGTATTTTGTTGAGGATTTTTGTATCTATATTCATCAGTGATATTGGTCCGTAATTTTCTTTTTTTGTAATATCTTTGTCTGGTTTTGGTATCTGGGTGATTGTGGCCTCATAGAATGAGTATGGGAGTGTTCCTTCCTCTGCAATTTTTTGGAAGAGTTTGAGAAGGAGGGCTTCTAGCGCTTCTCTAAATGTTTGATAGAATTCACCTGTGAAGCCATCTGGTCCTGGACTTTTATTTGTTGGAATATTTTTAATCACAGTTTCAATTTCATTACTTGTGATTGGTCTGTTCATATTTTCTGTTTCTTCCTGGTTCAGTCTTGGAAGGTTATACCTTTCTAAGAATTTGTCCATTTCTTCCAGATTGTCCATTGTATTGGCATAGAGTTGCTTGTAGTAGTCTCTTAGGATGCTTTGTAGTACAGCGGTGTCTGTTGTAACTTCTCCTTTTTCATTCCTAACTTTATTGAATTGAGTCCTCTCTCTCTTTTTCTTGATGAGTCTGCCTAATGGTTTATCAATTTCGTTTATCTTCTCAAAGAACCAGCCTTTAGTTTTATTGATCTTTGCTATTGTTTTCTTTGTTTCTATGTCATTTATTTCTGCTATAATCTTTATGATTTCTTTCATCTGCTAACTTTGGGTTTTGTTTGTTCTTCTTTCTCTAGTTCCTTTAGGTTTAAAGGTTAGATTGTTTACTTGAGCTTTTTCTTGTTTCTTGAGGTAGGCTTGTATAGCTATAAACTTCCTCTTAGAACTGCTTTTGCTGCATCCCATAGGTTTTGGATAATCGTGTTTTCATTGTCATTTGTCTCTAGGTATTTTTTTATTTCCTCTTTGATTTCTTCAGTGATGTCTCGGTTATTTAGTAATGTATTGTTTAGCCTCCATGTGTTTGGGTTTTTTACTTTTTTTCCCTGTCATTGATATCTAATCTCATAACGTTGTGGTCAGAAAAGATGCTTGATATGATTTCAATTTTCTTAAATTTACTGAGGCTTGATTTGTGACCCAAGATGTGATCTATCCTGGAGAATGTTCCATGCGCACTTGAGAAGAAAGTGTAATCTGCTGTTTTGGGATGGAATATCCTATATCCATTAAATCTATCTGGTCTATTGGGTCATTTAAAGCTTCTGCTTCCGTATTTATTTTCATTTTGGATGATCTGTCCATTGGTGTAAGTGAGGTGTTAAAGTCCCCCACTATTATTGTGTTACTGTCGATTTCCTCTTTTAAGCTGTTAGCAGTTGCCTTATGTGTTGAGGTGCTCCTATGTTGGCTGCATATATATTTATAATTGTTATATCTTCTTCTTGGATTGATCCCTTGATCATTATGTAGTGTCCTTCCTTGTCTCTTGTAACATTCTTTATTTTAAAGTCTATTTTATCTGATATGAGTACAGCTACTCCAGCTTTCTTTTGATTTCCATTTGCATGGAATATCTTTTTCCATCCCCTCACTTTCAGGCTGTATGTGTCCCTAGTTCTGAAGTGGGTCTCTTGTAGACAGTATATATATGGGTATTGTTTTTGTATCCATTCAGCTAGCCTGTGTCTTTTGGGTGGAGCATTTAATCCATTCACGTGTAAGGTAATTATCAATATGTATGTTCCTATGACCATTTTCTTAATTGTTTTTGGTTTATTTTTGTAGATCCTTTTCTTCTGTTTTGCTTCCCACTTAGAGAAATTCCTTTAGCATTTGTTGTAGAGCTGGTTTGGTGGTGCTGAATTCTCTTAGCTTTTGTTTGTCTGTAAAGCTTTTGATTTCTCCATCGAATCTGAATGAGATCCTTGCCATGTAGAGTAATTTTGGTTGTAGGTTCTTCCCTTTCATCTCTTTAAGTATATCATGCCACTCCCTTCTGGCTGGTAGTTTCTGCTGAGAAATCAGCTGTTCACCTTATGGGAGTTCCCTTGTATGTTATTTGTCATTTTTCCTTTGCTGCTTTCAATAATTTTTCTTTGTCTTTAGTTTTTGCCAATTTGATTACTATGTGTCTCAGCCTGTTTCTCCTTGGCTTTATCATGTATGGGACTCATTGTGCTTCCTGGACTTGGGTGGCTATTTCTTTTCCCATGTTAGGGAAGTTTTCGACTATAATCTCTTGAAATATTTTCTCTGGTCCTTTCTCTCTCTCTTCTCCTTCTGGGACCCCTATAATGTGAATGTTGTTGCATTTAATGTTGTCCCAGAGGTCTCTTAGGCTGTCTTCTTTTCTTTTCTTTCTTTTTTCTTTATTCTGTTATACAGTAGTGAATTCCACCGTTCTGTCTTCCAGGTCACTTATCCGTTCTTCTGCCTCAGTTTTTCTGCTACTGATTCCTTCTAGTGTAGTTTTCCTTTCAGTTATTGTATTGTTCATCTCTGTTTGTTTGTTCTTTAATTCTTCTAGGTCTTTGTTAAACATTTCTTGCATCTTCTCGATCTTTGCCTCCATTGTTTTTCTGAGCTCCTGCATCATCTTCACTATCATTATTCTGAATTCTTTTCCTGGAAGGTTGCCTCTCTCCACTTCATTTATTTGTTTTTCTGGGGTTTTATCTTTTTCATTCATCTGTCACATAGCCCTCTGCCTTTTCATCTTGTCTATCTTTCTGTGAATGTGTTTTTTGTTCCACAGGCTGTACGATTGTAGTTCTTCTTGCTTCTGCTCTCTGCCCTCTGGTGGATGAGGCTATCTAAGAGGCTTGATGGGAGGGACTGGTGGTGGGTAGAGCTGACTGTTGCTCTGGTGGGCAGAGCTCAGTAAAACTTTAATCCACTTGACTGTTGATGGGTGGGGCTGGGTTCCCTCCATGTTGGTTGTTTGGCCTGAGGCAACCCAACACTGGAGCCTACCTGGGCTCTTTGGTGGGGCTAATGACAGACTCTGTGAAGGATCATGCCAAGGAGTACTTCCCAGAACTTCTGCTGCCAGTGTCCTTGTCCCCACAGTGAACCACAGCCACTCTCCACCTCTGCAGGAGACCCTCCAACACTAGCAGCTAGTTCTGGTTCAATCTCCCCTGGGGTCACTGCTCCTTCCCCTGGGTCCTGATGCACACACTACTTTGTGTGTGCCCTCCAAGAGTGGAGTCTCTGCTTCCCCCAGTCCTGTCAAAGTCCTGCAATCAATTCCCAGTAGGCTTCAAAGTCTGATTCTCTAGGAATTTCTCCTCCCATTGTCGGACCCCCAGGTTGGGAAGCCTGATATTGCGCTCAGAACCTTCACTCCAGTGGGTGAACTTCTGTGGTATAAGTGTTCTCCAGTCTGTGAGTCACCCGCCCAGCAGTTATGGGATTTGATTTTACTGTGATTGTACCCCTCCTACCATCTCATTTGGATTCTCCTTTGTCTTTGGATGTGGGGTATCTTTTTTGGTGAGTTCCAGTGTCTTCCTGTTGATGATTGTCCAGCAGCTAGTTGTGATTCTGGTGTTCTTGCAAGAGGGAGTGAGAGCATGTCCTTCTACTCCACCATCTTGGTTCCTCTCCCATGTCCATGTTAAGTGTAACACATTCGGTTCTGTTAAGTCGGATTGATCTGAAAAAACAAAACTAACAAAAAAGCCCAAACAACTTGTGCTTCATTGGTGGTTTTATTAGAAGAGATTCTTTTTGACAAGGAGAAACACTAGAATTCCTCATCACATATTGCATTTTTGTAAATATACTTACAATAACACTGACATGTTATTTATATAAGATTTCTTAGTATTTTGGAAATATAGCTAGTAGTGCTAAAAAACCCAATCCAGAAGAAAAGGCAATGAGTCTGTTCAGGGAACAACAAATGGGTTCACTAGGCAGGTTATCAGAAATTACTTCAAGGATATTCAGATGACTTTCAAAGTTTATCATTAATGAACAATTTGTTATTTATGTACTTTATGAGGTAGCAGAGAATATAGTTATTCTCCGTTTTATAGACTCATTTCTGTTCAGTACAGTGTTTCATCTATCTATTAAAGCAGGTGTCCACAACCCCAGGCCGTGGACCGCTACCAGTCTGCAGGCTGTTAAGACCCTGGCCACACAATAGGAGGTGAGCTGTGGGCTAGCGAGCGAAGCTTTATCTGCCACTCCACATTGCTTTCCATTGCTCTCATTACCGCCTGAACCATCCCCCCACCAACTCTGTTGGTTGAAAAATTGTCTTCCATGAAACCGGTCTCTGGTGCCAAAAGTGTTGGGGACCACTGTTTAAAGACATTAAGATTATGCCATTTCGATTATTCTGTCTTTACAGTGTCCTTGTTTTCATTATTAAAATAATATTTTGTTGATAAAAGTCATATGCAAAATCTTTGTACATAATTTCCACTTCAGTTAATTTTAATTCAAAATGTCACATGTCACTTTGATTTGAAGATTACCTTTTATGAGCTGCTCTGTATTTTTGGCAATTTCTCAACAACTTTTACTAGTGACTACAACCAATATCTAACACGTTGCTTTGCAAAGACATATAAGCATTATTAAAAGCACTATGTGAGAAATTTTCCAAAACCCTTAGGGGCATAATGGGTTTTACTAATAGGTATTTTCTGGAGCTATATTTTATAATGATGAGATCCAAATTAATTCTATTTTTCCCCACATCACATGGATATTCATATAGGAAGTTCTGGGATTATGTTAAAATTCAGTTTACCAAAAATTATTGAAATGATTTGCTGGCATAATAAGGGGTGGGGTGTTGCAACTCTTTTGAAGAAAATGAATTATTGATTTCCATTGAGATAAATTTCCACAATAGCAATATTTTTGATATTTGCATTGCCCTCATAAAGCACTATAGAAAGGTGATTCATTTTATGAACTATTTTTTCCTTATGCTTATTGATATACTCATTGTTCACAGTGGTTAAACTCACTTCCAATTTTTGTAATCTCTTTTCTTCTCCAAATCCTAATTTCCGTCTCAGTCTTTTGCGTCTCAGAAAATAGCACTGCCTTCACTCCACTGCTCAAGCAAGAAATGTGGAAGTCACCTTTATTTCCTCTACCTACTTCGTTTCCCTCAAATCAATCCATCAATAAAGAGTTCAAATTTTATATTGTAAATCTGTCCATTTTTGTCCATATTCAATACTACCATCCTTTCCTGAATTTTGCCCTCTTTGAGCTGGAAACGTTAACTGTTACAGTCTAATTGTTTTTTTTTCTTCCTCCATGCACCCCTTAAACAAAACAAAACAAAAGAACAACAACAACAAAACCTCACAAAAGAATCTTTACATATCAGTATTGGAGCAGGTGGGTTAATCCAAATAATATAATAGTTCTCAACTGGTTAACACAGTTTCGTACATTCCCATTTGAAGCTTTTTTTTTTTTTAAACTTTTTATTTAGAGCGTTTTTGCCAGTGCTCTTAATATAGAACTTTGTGAAGTACTCAGTCTCAAGCGTATTGAGTACCAACTATGCCACATGATATCCATTTAAGATTCAAAGTAAAAACAGCTCTGGTCAGTGTAAACTCTAGATGAGAAAGTGCCCAGAAATCCCATAGATTTCTGGACTGAAGTTCCATTTTAATATTGAGAAGGGGATCTCTTTGTTTCCATAGCTTGATTTTTATGTGACCATCTTTGGATTCCATCTTGCTACAGCATTCAAGCATAAAGGACTTTATTAATTTTAATTAATTTCCCCACTGATGAGGAGGAGTTGATAGGATAAAACTGGTTGGAAAAAGAATGCACTGTGCGTAGGAGTGAAGACAGATTTGTGTGTTTGGGAACCATAAGTCATCGTGTGTGGCTGAGGCAATGACTTGTTCCGGGGGGAGAGAAATTGAGTTGTTTCTGAATCATAAAGGGAGAGCTTTCTTGCCAAACTAAGGAGCTGGGATTTTATCTTGTAGGCCGTGGAGAGACACTGAAGGATTTTATTATAGCTGCTGTTGATTTTCAAAGAAATCTGGTGGGTTCGATTATTCTTCAGAGTTTGAAAGCAAAACTCTCCAGAGCCGTGCTGGAAAATACAAATCAAATCCAATAGCTTTAAATGAGTAGAGATGAAGCAGGCCTTCAAACGTGTCAAAATTAAATGAGGATGAAGTTTGGTCAGAATAACACTTCCTCAAATTGCTTCTTCCACACCTTCAAAATAATCATGGAGTTTCAGGATGTGGTGAATGTGAACTAAAAATGTTTAGTGATTTTCAAACCAAAGGTTGGGAAAAAGTGGTGTTCTCAGATAGAAAATTGCCTTGCCAATTAAAATTCTTAATCAGCAATGTCCTAGTTTATAAACATAATATCATGTGGAAAATAATTGAAGGACAAGGATATATTTTCACCAAAATTATAACTTATATTTTGTGTCACCTCCTACATATGCATCTTTTAAATAGTAAAAGACATTAGTGAAATTAAATACATTTTAAACTAAGCATTATTTTTAAAATGTAATGAAAAAGAAATGTGACTGAAGGATTTACAATTAGAGACACCTGTTATATTTATTAAATTACATGCATATTTCAAGAACATGAAAATAAAATAATCTCAAGACATATTGAATGGCAGAAACATATGAAGTGAAAAATTAGAAAATGCACATGAAACTCCTCTCCCAAACAATACATTTCTCAACTTTTAAAGTAGAATCCAGAGTTGTTTTGTTTTGTTTTTTTGTATTTGTAAACTGCAGCAAGAAAATTGAAAAAGTAACTAACAGTCATCTGTGAATACTCTTTGAATATGTCCTCACCTTTTGAAAGGTATTTTGAAAAAAATGTATCATGAAAAAAATGGAAAAATAGCTTTGAGTATTTGAAATTATTGCACTGAAATATGCTGATTTTAGCAAATCAAAGACTATTAGAATATTGAGGGACCAGGTGTGTTTGAATAACCCAGAGGTTATGAGAAGCAACTAAACCCAACTCCTCTTCCCCTGGCAGCACATATATCAATACCATGGTAAGTCTCTTTTGCTCTGCATGTGAAACAGGCTAAATAGCTATCACAGCCAGGGTGATTTTCTTAAATATAAGAAACAATGTAATTACAACTTTGCATGATCAAGGAATTGGAGCCAAGAGGGAATGGAGAGAGAGAGAGAGATGATGTTTCAACTGAGGGAGAGGTTGAAAGAAATATCTGAACTGCTCCAAGACTCTCACAAAAACAACCCACTCTTACTTTGTTCCGCACCTACTATATTTCTATACTAATGAGATATGTTCTCTCATTTAATCTCTTTACAGCCACCTTGCAAGGAGGCATTAATAACCCAGTTTTACAGATAAACATAGGGAACAACATAAAAATCAAGCAATGGCCTGATGCAGAACAATTTAGATGAGTCAGGATTCAAATCCAAGTCTGTTAGATTTGACTCAGTTGGTAAACCCCACCTCACACCGAATAATTGGAATATTTTTCATATTTTTCTTTATCAAGAATGAAAATGGGTTGCTCTCATTTCCATATGCAACATTTCAGCATTTCCCATGACTCTGTTATTTGTATGAGTGCTACTTAAAGGCTTAACGTGTCCTGAATTTCCAATGTTTCTAGGACATCTTGGAACATAGAGTGGCTGATCTGGTGAGTGGGTAACATGCCACTGAAAATTATTTTATGCAACTTACTTAACCAGGGGAAAATGTACTAACTGGTTGTATTAGTTATAATACTACAGTATTTAAGAAACATACAAGTCTCAGTATGGGAAAGCTGAATGCGAAACAAAGCAAAACCAATATGTGTTAAAAGATCCTTTTACTTAAAATGCAGAAGACTAAGTTCTCAATCCTCCATCAACTCATTATATAAACGGGAAAGCACATAACTTATTTGAGCCTCAGAATTTTATCTGAACTATGAGAATGGTTTAGTTGAGTAATTTACACTCTTTTTTCTGGCATATATAATTTTCATTTACTTTTTGATTCTTTTTATTTTTTACCATTAATCTCCAGATTTGTAAATCTTTCTCTTTTAATATAAAGCTCTCTTGTTAAAAGAGTACTTTTAATTTAAAAATTAGTATTTGCCAAAATTTCTATACCACTTTGAAATTAAAGTAAATGTTAATACATATATATATATATATATATATATATACACACATATAATTCATATAATGTCCATTAAGAAAAATCATTAATAATATAGATTCAAATATATTAGTATCAAGGCTAAATAATATAATTCACCCACATAGAATATATTATACATTCAAGGTTTAGTGAAAAGTATGTTGTCAGCAATATTTTAGTATATGCATCACTGATGCCAATTTATGTCAATCTATTAGTCTATTTTAAGCTTTAGGTAAGTTCAATGGAAGAAATATTGGACAAGGGTTAGAATATGTAAATTCTAATTTCACTTTTGCCAGTAACTTTGAAAAATTATTTCTAACTCCTGTTTTCCAATTTTCTCAAGTTTTATTGAGGTATAATTGACAAATAATGTCATAAGATATGTAAAATGTGCAACATGATGATTTGATATACATATACATTGTGAAAGGATTCTCCCCATTGAGTTGATACATCTATCACCTCATATATTTACACCTTTCTTTTTTTATATAATGAGAATACTTAAGTTCTACTTTCTTAGTAAATTTCAATTATATAATACAGTGTTATCAACTATACTCACCATGTTATACATTAGCTCCTCAGACCTTATTCATCTTATAAATGAAAGTCTATACCATTTTACTAACCTCTCCCTATTTTCCCTCCTTGAGACCTTGGTAACCATTTTTTTATTCTCTGTTTTTACTAGTTCAACTTTTAAGAAAAGGTTCCACTTATATGTAATACCATGCATTAAAGTTAATAAACATGCCCTAGTTATTCCTATAATTAAATGGGTTTCAAGTATCTATTTAAATAATTTTTAAAGAGTTAAAAGTGTGATTATTGTTTTGTTATAAAAGATATGGACTATAGAGTCAAATAAAATGTGTATGAGATATTTCTCCTCTACTTCATAGATACAAAGCCCTTGACAAGTTACTTAGCATCTCTGAACCTTAGTGCCATCATCAGCAAAATGTCAGTAGTAATGCATAGCCTAGAGGTTTAATACAAAATTAAATTGAAATAACATCCAAATTAACTACCATGGGAGTCTGCATAAAGATGGTGGAGTAGGAAGATTCTAAGCTCACCTCCTCCCATGGACACACCAAAACATATAAAACAAGTATCTCTGAGAACAACCTGAAGATTAGCAGACAGATTTTCTGCAACTATGGGTATAAAGAGAAGGTCACATCAGGATAGGTAGGAGGAGCAGAGAAGCAGTCTAGTCAGAACTCACATCCCCAGAGTAGCAAACCACAAGTGGAAGGGATATCACAACTGAGGAGGTAACCCCTGAGGAGCAAGGGGTCTGAGCCCCATGTTGGGGTCCCTAGTTTGGGAGACCTACACCAGGAAAATGAGAGCCATATCATCTGGCTTTGAAAATCAACAGAGTTTATGTCCAGGAGAGTTGGAGGGATGTAGGAAACAGACTCTGCTCTTGAAGGTCTCACACACAAACTCACTTGCTCCAAGTCCAAACTCAGAGGCAGCAGTTTGAAAAGTGCCTGGATCATAAGAAAAAGACAGTCATTAGCTAATTTTAGGGCAGGTTCTGAAAGGGCAGGGATCTGGTGGAACTTTCTCCAGGGAGAGAAGTGCTAGTGGGCACCATTTCTTTTTACTCTTCTTCCACCTAGCTGGCCTGTCACTGGCAGTTGTCTCTTTGTCATTCTCCATCAACCTAGCTAACAACATGTGTTCTGTTCCTGCTTCTTTTGAGGACCTGCCCTGCCCAACCTGCATGTGGCACCTGGCCCCCAAAGAAGTTTCCAACCCACCCCACCTGGTGAGCAGCCCCCACCATTGCCTGTGCCCCTCCACAGCATCTCCTACTCTGGGGGGCCAATGCCACACAACAGGGTGTCCATAGCAGTCTTGGCCAGACCACTCAGCTGGCTGGGTCAGGAACCAGTTCTCTGACTAGTCTGCTTATAGAACTCACAAATGGGCTAGCTGCCCTGGGGTCCCTACCACACCCACCAGTGCACCCACAGCAATTGTAGCCCAACCACAACAAGAGGGAATATGCAGCTCACACAGGGGACATCACTGGAGCATCTGGCTCTGTTGACCAGAGAGGATTGCACCATTGGGCCCAAAAGGACACCTTCTACATAAACCTACTATTTTACAACTGGGAGATGGAGCTGATATACCTATTACATAGAAATGAACACAGAGAGTTAGGCAAAATGTGGAGACAAAGGAATACTATTCAAACAAAAGAGCAAGACAAACCCTCAGAAAAAAAAATAAGCAAAACTGAGATAAGCAATTTACCAGACACAAATTTCAAAATAATAGTCATAAAGATGCTCACTGAACTTGGGAGAAAAAAAATGGAAGAACTCTGAGAACTTCAATAAAAAAAAATATATAAAATATAAAAAGAACCAATCAGAACTAAAGAACGTTATAACTGAAATGAAAAATACACTAGAGGGAATTAACATCAGATTAAAGGATGCAGAGCAAAACAGATGAGTAGTCTAAAAAACAGGGTAGTGAAAATCATCCAATCAGAACAGCAAAAAGAAAAAATAATTTAAAAACTGAGGATAGTTTAAGGAACCTCTGAGACAACGTCAAGTGTACTAACATTCACATTATAGAGGTCCTAGAAAAAGAGGAGAGAAAGTGGCAGAAAACTTATTTGAAGAAATAATGGCTGAAGTTTCCTAACCTGGAGAAGAAAAGAGATATTCAGGTCAAAAAAAGCACAGAGTACCAAACAAGATGAAACTAGAGAGATCCACACCAAAACATATCGTAATTTAAAGGACAAAAGTTAAAGGTAGATAAACTTAAAAACAACAAGAAAAACAAGTCACATAAAGGGGACACCCATAAGGCTATCATTTGATTTTCAGCAGAAACACTGTAGGCCAGAAGAAAGTGCTAAAAGGAAAAACCTTCCAACCAAGAATTCTCTACCTGGTAATGATCATTCAGAATTGTAGGAGAGATAAAGAGTTTCCCAGACAAGGAAAAGCTAAAGGAGTTCATCACCACCAAACTGGTCTAACAAGAAATGTTAAAGGAACTACTTTAAATGGAAAAATAAAGGCTATAACTAGAAACAAAAAAAAATTATGAAAGAAAAATTTCACTAGTAAAGACAAACATATGGTAAAGGTAAGTGGTTGCACTTATAAGGCTAGTATGAAAGTTAAAGATAAAAGTAATAAAATTGTCTATATCTAAAATAATTAGCTAAGTGAAACACAAAATAAAAGGATGGAAATATGACATCGAAAGCATAAAATATGGAGGTAAAAAATGTAGTGTTTTTAGAATATGTTCCAATTTAAGTGCCAATCAGCTTAACATAGACTGCTACATATGCAGTTGGCATATATGGATCTCATGGTAACCACAAACCAAAAATCTACAATGGATACACAAAAAATAAAGAGAAAGGAATACAAACATAATATTAAAGAAAGTCATCAAATCACAAGGGAGGAGAATGAGAATAAGAAAAGCACATAGAGGGGCTACAAAAACAACCAGAAAACAATTAAAAAATGACAATAAAAAAAGACCTATCAATAATTAGTTTAAATGTAAATGAATTAAATACTCCAATCAAAAGACATAGGGTGACTAAATGGATACAAAAACAAGACCCACGTAATTGCTACCTATAAGAGATTCACTTCAGATCTAAAGACACACACAGATTGAGGGAATGGAAAAAGTATTCCAGATATACCTTGGAGATATTGCAGGTTTGGTTCCAGACCACAGCAATGAAGCAACTAACACAATAAAGTGAGTCACACAAATTTTTTATTTTCCCTGGGCATACAAAAGTTATGCTTACACAAACTTTCAACTGGTTAAAAATGTCATACCAGCAAAGTATAATAAGGTGAAGTGCAATAAAAAGAATTAAGCCTGTATATAGAAAATTCTAAAGACTGCACCAAAAATAATTTACTAGGATTAATAAACAAATTTAATAAAGCTGCCAGATACAAGATTAATATACAGAAGTCTGTTGCATTCATACACACTGATGAAGAACTATCAGAAGGATAAATTATGAAAACAATTCCATTTTCAATTGCATCAAAAAGAATAAAATACCTAGTATTGTTTGCTCAAAAATTAGAAACACTTAGTTTTGAAAAAACAAACAGTAACAACTTAGGCATTCTTTCCAAATTTACATGTGAGAATTATGAATAAAGGATCATATTGAATTTTTAAAAAATGTGATATCACTTCACATCTGCCAGAATGACTATTATCAAAAGGCCAAGAAATAACAAGTGTTGCAGATAATGTGGAAGAAAGGGAAGCCTCATGCTCTGTTAGTGGGAATGTAAACTGCTGCAGCCACTGTGGAAAATTGTATGGAGGTTTCTTAAAAAATTAAAAATAAAACTACCATGTCATTCACCAATTCCACTCCTGGCTATTAATCCAAAGAAAATGAAAATACTAATTTGAAAAGATATATGCATTCTTTTGCTCATTGCAGCATTATTTACAATAGCCAAGATATGGCTAAGTGTCCATGGACCTAAGTGTCCATCAATAGATGAATGAATAAAGAAGATGTAGTTTATAAACACCATGGAATATTGCTCTGCCTTAAAAAGAGTGATGTCTTGCCATTTGTTACAACATGGATGGACCTAGAAAGTATTACACTAAGTGAAATAAGCCATAGAAACACAAATACTGTGTGGTGTCACTTATATGTGGAATCTCAAAAACAAAACAAACAATGAAACAAAAAGACAGAAACAGACTTATAAATACAGAGAACAAACTGGTGGTCACCAGAGGAGTGGGTGAAGGGGATTAAGAGTACAAATTTCCAGTTATAGCATAAATGTCACAGGATGTAATGCAGAGCTTAGGGAATATGGTCAATGATATTATAATAACTTTTTATGGTGACAGGTGGTTACTAGGTTTATTGTTGTAATCAATTTGTAATGTATATAAATGTTAAGTCACCAGTTGTACACCTGAAACTAATATAATATTGCATGTCAACTATACTTCAATTTTTTAAAAATGTAGGTACAATGTGGATGTCTGGCCTTTACAATTTTATGCAGTAAATTAACATTTTTCTTTCCACTGTACTTTACATTACAAATATATTTGATGTAATTAGTCCTGACACACCTGTCAAAAGTAAAATACAAGTCTTACATTATATTTTCTGTAAGATTTTTGATAAATCATAATACATAATAAATTTTCCCAAAGCAAAATAAATGAAAGAGAAACAACCCTGTTGAAAACAGTTAATTTAAGAAATAAGAAGCTGAAATGGAATAATGGAATGATTTTCACAGTTTTCTCATTTGAATGGCCAACGAATAAATCTGATCTACCATTTCATATCTACAGTGGCAAACATGTTCAATTTGGGTAGTTATTTTTATCACGAGAGTATAAACAGAAACTTTCATACACTTTAGATCTACATTGGGTGATATTTTTTATTGCCTAATAGAGGTTAATACATATTTCCTTCAGTTCAATTAATTCCATTAATAGGCAAAAAACCAGAGTATCTCTATTAAATGTGCAAAATAAGACTATACCAAGATGAAGTTAAAAATACAGGGGTAAAAAACCCAATTCTATCTTAGTAGAGAAATATATAGATAAGCTTTGAGTTTTTCATAAACTGAATATTGAAAAGCAGTAAAAAAATGAACTATATTTACATAAGTCCAAATGAAAAATCTCAAAAGTATAATGTTAAGTCTAAAAGTTGTTACAAAATTATATATTTAGTGTAATAGCTTGAATTTCCAAAGCAATTACATATATTTTAAATTACATTTTTATTTTCTAAAAATGTGAAAGTATAGCAGGAAATATTTATACCTACCTGAGGATCATGTATACTTCTGGGAGGCAGTCAGAGAAATAGGATGTTGTAGGCTTATAATTAGATCAGTTATATATGTATATTATGTTTGTGTGTAAATTAACTTACAAAATTATATATATAGTTATAAAATTATATATAGTATATAATAGTTTTTGTTTGTTTTTTTAGCCTAAGTGCTATTTATTCAAAAGAAAAGAGAAGTTAGAGCTCATCCCCCCAGAAGACAGGACGGAAAAAAACAAGCAATCACATCTGCCCTCTGCTCAGCATATACTCTTGTTACCCCATTGAGCCATCTTCTTGATGATGGTCATCTTGAAAAAGCAGTCAGACTGCATATAGACAACTATTTTCTCCAAAGTGTCACAAAAACACATGAAAGCCTTCAGATTTGGAAATTCATCCAGTCACCTGCACTCAAACATAAGGTTCTGATCTAAGACATCATAGATGAGTAAACCTACAAAGGTAAACTTTTCCTCTGCAAAACATGAGAATTTCCCCAGGAACAGGGAGAATGGTTTCAGTTGTCCAGGTAGATTTTCCAAGCACCAAGCTTTTCTAAGGCTTCAGGTTTTCATGGGCAGGGTTGTAGCAGTCATATCAACTGCATGTAGAAACCCGTTATCTGGTTCTCCATAATGTTCACTCAAATCTTTTTTTTTCAGTCTCACTGTATTGGTGTACAAGGGAAAGTATTTATTCTGCTTGCTACTGTGGGTACTATTAGTATATGTTATAGTTCTTCTTATGACTGCCAAAATACTCTGAATTATTTGGCTTAAATAAGCCCAATAATCTATGCTGTGTTATTTTTATTATGGTTATCTAATGAGCAACCAAGTTCATGAAGGTTAAAATAACTAATGGACTCCATTTCAAGAAACACTGATTTACAATGAAATTCATACAAATTATGAGCCATGATTTTTTCATGTGTGATTCTTAAAATGTCTTATTTTACCCAAATAAAATTATTTTAGGTTTAGTCTTATTTCTCTTGTGCATTCTGCTAAATTACCTTCTATGTAAGTTTTTCTGTAGTTTTAATAAGATCTTTAGTTGTTATTTACATGTGCTAGTACACATCTGGTGTGAAATCTCTATCCCGACTCTTAGAGTCTATATAACCTAAAACGATTTATATTTCATCATTTGTAAAATTGACAAGACAATTTTACTGATCTCAGAAGATGTCATGAGGATTAACTGAGGTTATGTAAAACCATAGCACTGTGCTTGGCAGGTAGTACAAATGTTCTATATTATTACTAGCAACTTCATCAACATCATCATTATTACTATCAGGCCATTAAACAATTCTGTCATCTTTCATTATTAGTTTTTTAAGTCAATATTTCCTTGCATGGTTTTGAAAGTCCTCCATAATTTCACTTCACTTTCCTCCAAATTAACCTGAACTCCTCATCTCACAGTATTTTAAGTCAGCCCTGTTCCTACCTGACCCACCACTTTTGATCTTTCATTATTCTCATGTACAATGTCCTTTTCTTTCCATTTGCCTATTCTAATCCTATCCATCTTCCAAAGCTTGCCTCAAATCTCATCTGGACTACAGTTACACTGAATTGATTTAAACCTTTTCAATCAATATTTATATTGTCTGTATCAGATAATTTAGCAGTTAATTGTGTTCTCTTATATTCTTCATTGACATTTCATATTCATGTTGTCACCACAAAGTAAACTGTTTGAAGCTATGGGTTGCATATGTGATTTCTTTCATCATTTTCATAGAGCTCTGTAGAATCATAAGTAGCAGATATTTAATACGTTTTTCATTGTAATAAAAAATAATCCACGACAGTCCTCGCGGAGAGTCGCCGTGGTTTCCTGCTTCAACAGTGCTTGGATGGAACCCGGCGCTCGTCCCCCGCTCAGGTCGGCCGCTCAGAGCCAGCCCTCGCCACCACCTCACAGCGCCCTCCAACCGCCCCCAAGGTCCCCGCCGCTGTTACAGCGCCACAGCGCCGCGCAGCCACCGCCACCGCCTCACCTCAGCCGCCCGCCATGACGACCGCGTCCCCCTTGCAGGTGCGCCAGAACTACCACCAGGACTCGGAGGCCGCCATCAATCGCCAGATCAACCTGGAGCTCTATGCCTCCTACGTCTACCTGTCCATGTCGTACTATTTTGACCGCGATGATGTGGCATTGAAGAACTTTGCCAAATACTTTCTTCACCAATCTCATGAGGAGAGAGAACATGCTGAGAAACTGATGAAGCTGCAGAACCAACGGGGTGGCCGAATCTTTCTTCAGGATATCAAGAAACCAGACCGTGATGACTGGGAGAATAGGCTGAATGCAATGGAATGTGCTCTACACTTGGAAAAAAGTGTGAATCAGTCACTACTGGAACTGCAAAAATTGGCCACTGAGAAAAATGACCCCCATTTGTGTGACTTCATTGAGACTCATTACCTGAATGAGCAGGTGAAATCCATTAAAAAATTGACCACGTAACCAACTTGCGCACGATGGGGGCCCCCGAATCTGGCATGGCACATTATGTCTTTGACAAGCACACCCTGGGAAATAGTGATAATGAAAGCTAAGCCTTAGGCTGGCTTCCTGTAGCCACAGGCGTGACTTCCCTGGTCACCAAGGCAGTGCATGCATGTTTGGGTTACCTTTACCTTTTCTGTAAGTTGTACCAAAACATCTACAAGTCCTTTCCTTAGTATCATTCCTTCAAATAAAGTAATTTGGTACCCCAAAAATAAAAATAAAAATAAATAATCCACTATATTTTTCCTAGCATCTGATTATGGCTATCACTCTGATTATGGTTATCACAAGTAAAGTCTCTCTGCTATAAATCACGGTTTTAAGTAAAATTTATTTCGCTTAATTTAATTCAAGTTGCACATGGTAATATTTTATCTTTTTGTATGGTAAACAACCGCAGAAGAAAATATTAAGAACTTTAAAATTTCATTATAAATATCTTTTGGAATTTATAAATAATGATTATTAACATAACTAAGTGTGGTCAAGTAGGACAAGAGAATAAGAATAGTTATTACTTAAGGTGTGGAAAAGGTGAGAGTTCAGCAAAATAGAGCTGCTGTTGCTCGTATTCTTTTGGCTTTAATTAGGCCAACGTACCCTAGACATAACCTCACATTATTAAAGAGAAAAAAAGAGAGTGGAATACTTCTTCAGACAAGAGGTCAAGTTAAAATAAAGTACCCCAGAGGGTCGCAGCAGTGACAGCAGCTCTTCATACTGTAGTGTTGAAATTACAATGAGCCCCTGTGGGAATTAGACATCCTATAAAACAGCCTCAAGCCTATTTGAGATTGTTCTGGTCAAAGCCACCATCACTCATAGGTTAAGAATTTAGTTTAAAGCAAAAAAAAAAAAAAAAAAAAGTCATATCAGATTATAATTTATAACACTACTTAAAGTATAAAGTTCAATAGCTATTTTAAGTTTAAAATACGTTTTAATAATTACCCTCTGAACTTCTAGGAGCCATCAACTATTACTAAAACTTTTGTTCTTGCTGAGGTTTTACAGAATCATAGTTAAGTTTATAAAAAATTAAAACATTCTTTTTATCAATGCCTAGTAGTAAAACCATAATTCTAAAAATATATTTAATTTATAATAGATATGTACATTTCTCAATCTCCTTTATAGATGCAAATATTTTTAGTCTTTTCTATGTTTAATCAGCAATTTCTCTAAAGCACTGTCAGGAAGGTGACTTAGAATATCTCCAGTACTTTATTTCATTGCACTATTGGAAACCAAGTGCTGAAATTGTGAACTATACATTTAAAAGAAGTGCTTTCCAATAATGACTCATAGAATAGAGGTAAGGGACAAGTGAAACCTTTAAGGTGTTTCCAAATAATATAGTTCATGAAACATCATAAAACGGAAATCTGTTTCTCAACTAATAATTAATAGTCAGTTTATCACATCTGATCCATTTATTGATGAAATCAGACAAGCAAAGAAAAAGTGATTAAGATGCAGTTTGCGCCTTCAAGAGGTTTATATCGTGTGTGTGTGTGAGAGAGAGAGAGAGAGAAACATTAGAAGAACAAATATTATTACAGCAGAACTCAATTTATGTTTTTAATCTCTATTCCATCAGGAAGGAAAAGTGTAATCTTGATCATTTTTGTGCTGTATTCCCTCTTTTCCTTAGAGTTGTGACAAAATCCTAGGAGCACAAGTAGACCAAAGACTATGAGTGTGCTTGGACAGGGAAGATCTGGCACCCTTACGTGTTCATTGATACATGTAAGCTGTCAATGACCCCACAATGCAGAGCCAAGCTTCCACTCAATTGTTCCTTCTTCTACAGTATTATTGTCATCTTGGGTCTCTAACCGAGAAAGTAGTGTAAAGACTCCTTTGTTCTCACACTCCACATATCTAATGTGTCCCCAAGAATCCAACCAGGAAAGCATGGTATTGCACCCTAAAAATCCCATCTAATTCTCTGTTCTCATTCCTATTTTTGTTATTCATCATGATTTTTCCTCAGAGACAATTTTTCTGCCCCAGTGGTTTCTTGCCTTAAATATAACTAGCATAATCTCCCTAACAGGTATAAACTTTGGGAAATATCCATGCAGAGACCACCAGATGCTTTCATTTTATGCTCTGTCATGACCCTCTCTCCTTAAGAGAAGGAACCCTGAAGTTTATCTTCTTCTTGGAAGATGAGGTAGGGATGGGCAGGTATAGAAAAAAGGAAATAGAAATTGTATCAAGTATCTTTTCCGAGCATAGCACTATGAGACTAGATATCAATTACAGGAAAAAATCTGAAAAAATACAAACACATGGAGGCTAAATAATATACTACTAAATAACCAAGAAATCACTGAAGAAATCAAAGAGGAAATCAAAAAATACCTAGAAACAAATGACAATGAAAACCCAACGACCCAAAACCTATCGGATGCAGCAAAAGTAAATATAACAGGGAAGTTTATAGCAATAAAATCCTACCTCAAGAAACAAGAAAAATCTCAAATAAACAACCTAACCTTACACCTAAAGCAATTAGAGAAAGAAGAACAAAAAAAACCCAGAGTTAGCAGAAGGAAAGAAATCATAAATATCAGATCAGAAATAAGTGAAAAAGAAATGAAGAAAATAATAGCAAACATCAATAAAACTAAAAGCTGGTTCTTTGAGAAGATGAACAAAATTCATAAACCATTAACCAAACTCAACAAGAAAAAAAGGGAGAAGACTCAAATCAATAGAATTAGAATTGAAAAACGAGAAGTAACAACTGACACAGCAGAAATACAAAGGATCATGAGAGATTACTACAAGCAACTCTATGCCAATAAAATGGACAACCTGGAAGAAATGGACAAATTCTTAGAAAACCATAACCTTCTGAGACTGAACCAGGAAGGAATAAAAAAATATAAACAGACCAATCACAAGCACTGAAATTGAGACTGTGATTAAATATCTTCCAAAAAACAAAAGCCCAGAACCAGATGGCTTCACAGGGGAATTCTATCAAACATTTAGAGAAGAGTTAACACCTATCCTTCTCAAACTCTTCCAAAATATAGCAGAGGGAGGAACCTTCCCAAACTCATTCTACGAGGCCACCATCACCCTGATACCAAAACCAGAAAAAGATGTCACAGAAAGAAAACTACAGGTCAATATCATTGATGAACATAGATGCAAAAATCCTCAACAAACTGCTACCAAACAGAATGCAACAGTCCATTAAAAGGATCATACACCATGATCAAGTGGGGTTTACCCAAGGAATGCAAAGATTCTTCAATATACGCACATATACACAATATATATATGCAATTCAATATATGCAATGTGATAAATCATATTAACAAATTGAAGGAGAAAAACCATATGATCATCTCAAAAGATGCAGAAAAAGCTTTTGACAAGATTCAACACCCATTTATGATAAAAACTCTCCGGAAAGTAAGCATAGAGGGAACTTACCTCAACATAATAAAGGCCATATATGACAAACCCACAGCCAACTTCGTTCTCAATGGTGAAAAACTGAAACCATTTCCTCTAAGATCAGGAACAAGGAAAGGTTGTGCACTCTCCCCACTATTTTTCAACATAGTTTTGGAAATTTAAGCCACAGCAATCAGAGAAGTAAAAGAAATAAAAGGAATCCAAACAAGAAAGGAAAAAATAAAGCTGTCACTGTTTGCAGATGACATGATACTATACATAGAGAATCCTAAAGATGCTACCAGGAAACTACTAGAGTTAATCAATGAATTTGGCAAAGTAGCAGGATACAAAATTAATGAACAGAAATCTCTTGCATTCCTATACACTAATGAGGAAAAATCTGAAAGAGAAATTAAGGAAACACTCCCATTTACCATTGTAACAAAAAGAATAAAATACCTAGGAATAAACCTACTTAAGGAGACAAAAACCTGTATGCAGAAAACTATAAGACACTGATGAAAGAAATTAAAGACAGTACAAACAGATGGAGAGATATACCATGTTTTTGGATTGGAAGAATCAACATTGTGAAAATGACTATGCTACACAAAGCAATCTACAGATTCAATGCAATCCCTACCAAACTACAAATGGCATTTTTCAAAGAACTAGAACAAAAAATTTAACAGTTTGTATGGAAACACAAAAGACCCTGAATAGCCAAAGCAACCTTGAGAAAGAAAAACGGAGCTGGAGGAATCAGGCTACTTGATTTCACATTCTACCACAAAGCTACAGTCATCAAGACAATATGGTACTGGCACAAAAATAGCAATATAGATCAATGGAACTGGGTAGAAAGCCCAGAGATAAACCCACACACTTAAAAGGAGGCAAGAATATACAACAGAGAAAAGACAGCCTCTTCAATAAGTGGTGCTGGGAAAACTGGACAGCTGCATGTAAAAGAATGAAATTAGAACACTCCTTAACAGCATACATAAAAATAAACTCAAAATGGATTAAAGACCTAAATGTAAGGTCAGCCACTATAAAACTCATAGAGGAAAACATAAGCAGAACACTCTATGACATAAATCACAGCAAGATCCTTTTTGACCCACCTCCTAGAGAAATGGAAATAAAAACAAATATAAGCAAATGAAACCTAATGAAACTTAAAAGCTTTTGCACAGCAAAGGGAACTATAAATGAGATGAAAAGACAACCTTCAGAATGGGAGAAAATATTTGCAAATGAAGCAACTGACAAAGGATTAATCTTCAAAATATATAAGCAACTCATGCAGCTCAATATCAAAAAAACAAACAACCCAATCCAAAAATGGGCAGAAAATCTAAATAGACATTTCTCCAAAGAAGATATACAGATTGCCAACAAACACATGAAAGGATGATCAACATCACCAATCATTAGAGAAATGCAAATCAAAACTACACTGAGGTATCACCTCACAGCAGTCAGAATGGCCATCATCAAAAAATCTACAAACAATAAATGCTGGAGAGGGTGTGGAGAAAAGGGAACCCTCTTGCACTGTTGGTGGGAATGTAATTTGATACAGCCACTATGGGGAACAGTATGAAGGTTCCTTAAAAAAGTAAAAATAGAACTACCATACGACGCAGCAATCCCACTACTGGGCATATACCTTGAGACAACCATAATTCAAAAAGAGTCAAGTACCAGAATGTTCATTGCAGTCCTATTTACAATAGTCAGGACATGGAATCAACCTAAGGGTCCATAAACAGATGAATGGTTAAAGAAGATGTGGCACAAGGGAATATTACTCAGCCATAAAAGGAAACAAAATTGAGTTATTTGTAGTGAGGTAGATGAACATAGAGACTGTCATACAGAGTGAAGTAAGTCAGAAAGAGGAAAACAAATACCATTTGCTAACACATATATATGGAATCAAAAAATAAAGGTTCTGAAGAACCTAGGGGCAGGACAGGAATAAAGATGCAGACTTAGAGAATGGACTTGAGGACACAGGGAGGGGGACGTGTAAGCATGGACATATATACACGACCTAGGGGCAGGACAGGAATAAAGACGCAAATGTAAAACCGATAGCTAGTGGGAAGCAGCCATATTACGCAGGGAGATCAGCTCGGTGTTTTGTGACCACTTAGAGGGGTGGGATAGGGAAGTTGGGAGGGAGACACAAGAGGGAGGAGTTATGTGAATATATGTATACATATAGCTGATTCACTTTGTTATACAGCAGAAACTAACACAACTTTGTAAAGCAATTATACTCCAATAAACATGTTAAAAAAAAGAGAAAACAGCTGGTAAAGCAAAATATTAAAAAAATGAAAGAAGGAAATAATATTTAAATTTAATGATACTATAATTAATATCTGCAGAAGAAATAATGGTGGAGGACTACATACAATACAAAAGGGATAAGAAGGCTGAATTTTTTCTGGCATTTGAAGGAAAAGTATGTCTACCACCTGAAGAAATAGGAGGCAACTTTGTTCAAGCAAAATGTTGCCTGCAGCTCACAAAGGAGAAATGTAATAACTCATTTCTCTCTCTCTAAATAAGAGAAGACTGGATGTAATAATTATGATATGAAATAAAATTATATGGATTCAGTAGTGGAAAGGAGCAAGACCAGAATGGAATGAAAAATATAAGTTGAACTCATGGATCTCATTTAGGAATTCTAGAGAAAAGGGAATGTCCCTGAGGATGAAGCCTCAATCCAGCCAGCCATATGCCAGATGAATAGAGCTTGTGATTTTAGAGTGCCAGATATTCTGGAACTCATAATCTAAGGATGCTTTGCTTCCTCCATGCAACACTGATGAGTCCAAGAAATCTGTGAAGTTGTAAGCCAGTAGGATCCGGCCATTTCATGAGCCAAAGAGGATTTTCTGTAAAACACACCAAAAATTGTGATAAAAAATTAAGCTGCCTGACACCACTCCTGCTTTATTCTGAGTTTCAGGACCTTTGACTCTCCTGGTACCTGAGTTGGGCCATGACAATTTTCATCTCCCCTCCCTTTCCTTTCTGTGAAATCTAGACTTTGCCTGCCATTACTTTTTCTCTTAAACAAATAATTTTAAGGTATTTTAGATATCCAGAGTTGATAATATAAATTTTATTCAGCCCTCATAGGATCAAAAGTTGGCATGTAAAATTTCCTGTAAAATTTCAATAATTCATAGGGAAAATGCATTTGTAAACCAATACCTTAATTGATGACTGTTAGAACGGATACATAGGGGATCAATAATTCATGTTTTAATCTTGACAGTTTTATACTATTAACTCAAGTACATATTAGTAATGAATGTCACAAAATGTGAACACTCTGTAGAAGATAAAATAATTTGCCTTCCTTGCATTCCATTTATTCTATGATTCAGACCAGGAATTCGGTAGTGTTAAAATAATACATTTTTCTGACTGATTTTCTTTTCCACTTTTTTTTACCATGTAGACACTTCCAAACTGTTTTATTTCACAGCTTACCAGTTACTAAAGGGGATAAAAATTGAATATTTGATACACATTTGAGGTAGTAAGATTTAATGCTCAGTAGTGCATGTATACTCTCTATGGTACTGTAGTACTTCAGTGAAAGAATACTGAGATGCAATTTTTGTGATTGCTAATAGCTGAAAACAAGACTGCATACTGCCTAATTAGAGTCCATACACCACAGTGATAGAGGGCACTTGTTTTTGTTGGGCATTGCTGTAGGAACCTTGGCTCTGTTTCTTCTCAGTTTTGTCCCAGGTGTCTTAGCATATCTAAAGTCTCAGTTTCTGCATATTTGAAAATTTAATGACACAACGCATGCAAAAGCCTTTCTCAGTATCAGGCACATAATAGGGGGATGCCATCTTAAAATTTGGCATTCAGAAGAGCAATATTTTAAAAATTTTCAAATGAGAATATTTAGCTTTCAAGTACAACAAGGGGTGTTGTTTGTTTGTTTGTTTGTTTTTGCTTATTTCCATCCATGTGTGTGCGTGTGTCTTCTTCCTTGCAACCTCATGATAGTACCGTTCAATCTTCATAGCAATCTAATGAGTTAGGTGTTTCCATCCCAATGTAACAGGCCAGGAAACAGCTTGAGAGGCAAGATGAACTGGTCAGCGTCACACGGCGGGCACATCCCACAGTCAGAATTCTGAGGATCAAAATATGGCAAATTCTGTTCTGATTCCTTTGCAGTTATCTTGACACTGTCCTACTTGTTTTCACGTAAAATAATTTAACATCTGTTAAATATAAATTGAAAACCACATAAGAACATTTACATTAGGTTTGGCAGTGCTTTGACTCCTCGAATTGTCATCCAAACCTGTGTTACACTCAGGGTATCTCAGATCAGGAATTGTCAAGAAAATCCCATAGCCTTGCTTACTTTCTTTAATAAATGCACTTTCCTACATGACTTTCAAGTCTGGAAGGGGCTCTAAGAGAGTGTTCATGATAAAAACGAATGAGCTTGGAGGACAGAGGCAGGCAAAACAAAAGGGAAGTAAGACAATTTAAGTCACTTCAATAGCTACATAATTATTTTAATCAAGAAACTCGAATTTTGGCAAAATTCGAGTTTTATTATTTATACAAAAATATAATGAAATATAATGAAATAATCTCTCACTTTTAATACTATCTTCTAAAATAAAAGACCACTTTGATAATCTTTAAACCATTGTTTTCATGAATGCACTAGGGGTGCAAGAAGCGTAAATCTGTTGCTTTTGACACACGATTTCATTCATTTTTGCAGTTAACTTAATAATTATTACCTCTTATTCTTGCCCCATTTATTAATACAATGACCTTGTAAAAACAACAAAGATTAAAGACAGTTTGATTAGAAACATAAATTAGTAAACTTAACATTTCTAGATTTTTTACTCCTTCTCAACTATTATTAAGTCAAAATGTACTCTAAGTAGTTTTATTTATCTAGAAATAGTGTTATCCACTATAAAGTATTAGCATGACAGCATTTCAGACTTTGTAAATTAAATTGTGTGATTCATGCATTTTCTAAGAATCAGAATGACTTTCAAATGAGCCAGCTACTTTATGTCTTTAATCCTTCTTAGAAAATAAATGGAAGAAATATGATGATTCTTCTCTTTACATTAATACTTCCACACAAGAGCCTTTAAAATACATGCTCCAATCATTTTGTCTCTTTAATTGGATTGCATTATTTCCTAGTTCCATCAGAATCACAATATGGTAAAAAGTATCCAAAATGACCTTTCTTTTCAGAGAGAGCATTAAAGTTTCAAGTCATAGAGAAATTTACAATCCTATGGTAAAGAGAGTCACTGATGTAAAATAATTTATACTAATAAAGTGTTTGCTGATAATGATAAGTACAGAATCTGTGAAGAGCAGCTGAAGAAAATCCACGTGTGACTTATTGAAATTTAATATTGTTTAGGGCTGATTATTTGTATTTGTCAATTTTCATTCTGCCTATAAATATTTAAATTATTCAGATATAAAGAAATGGAAATGGACATGTACTCCTTCAAGGGATATTAAGCCTCCACAGAAATACATCAAATAAAATAACCATGAAAGAAACAGAGACTAATATTTTGTGTAAAGTGTGAATTTTTAGGTAAAAATTATCATTTTGACCTATATGTCATGAAGAATAGGCCTCTGCTCAGAACTGGAACTTCAGTTCAGTTTGTCACCTGTGCAAGAGAGAGGATTATGTTGAGAGATATTTAGTAAGACGATTACTTGGCTGTTTTCATCTCAACTCAAAATGTCCTTTAATATGACAGGTTATATTAATGTCAGCTTTGAAATAGCAAAGATTCAGAGCAGGGGACTTGTCTACTTACTTCTTTGGAATTTAGGTAACCACAAACAACATTATAATCCTAAGAAACAGACTTTTTTAATGTGAATATCAATAAAAACAATGAAGAAGTCTAAAGCAGGTTTGTCACTTTAGATATGTAAAAATTACAATATCTTTGAAAGCACTTTGATATCAATAAAATGGTATGTAAATGTAGGCATTATAATGATTTAATTTTTTTGGAATTTCTATAGATTTTGATGTAAACAACTCTTTTTCCCCAGCTACTTTCTTTGTATAGTGCTTATGGATTACATGATAGTCATTTGAAGGCAAATTTTTAACCCTTTGGTCATTTACATATATTTCTTATACCTGTTTCAGATTTGAGAGTTCTGAATATAAAACTTAATGCTATGGACTGAATTGTGTTCCCCCCCAGCCCATCAAATTTCATATGTTGAAGCTCTAACTCACAATGTGATGGTGTTTGGAGGTGGGGCCTTTAGGAAATATTCGGGTTCAGATGAGGTGATGTGGGTGGGGTCCTCAGGATGGTATTAGTCAGTTTATAAGAGCTCTGTCTCTTCCATGTGAGGACGCAGTGAGAAGGCACTGTCTATAAGCCAGGAAGAGAGCTTCCAAGAGAACTTGATCATGCTGGGTCTCAGACTTCCAGCCTCCAGAACTGTGAGGAAATTAATCTTTGTTGTTTAAACTACCCAGTCTATGGAATTTTGTTATGACAGTTCAAGCTGACTAATAAGTTCCTACAATTTAATTAATAAGAATAAAATTCCCATTTACCTTAATTTTAAGTTTTAAAAGCAATGGAAATGAGACTATTCCTTTAAAAACTATATTAACCTCTAAATATATTAAAATGTTTCAAATTTATACAAAATAAATGTATTAAACCTCAGGGAACATGAAGTTTGTCAGTGCATAAAATTTGATTATTTTTATTATAGAATATAGAACATACTGCATATAACTTTAAAAGAGATATTAATTTTACAGTTAAATAGTATATTTGGAGAAGGGTTTAAATAGTACTTCATCTGTTTAGGTAAAATATCTTCCCTGGAGTAAAGGAAATTAAAAGAAAAATAATATGATTCTATAGAAAAAATTCTACAGACTAAATCATGAAATATAACTTTTAAAAAAGAAATATACAACTACTATAGACATTAAATTCCATTTTATGCTTCTTTATGTTAAGACAATAAAGCACATAAACAAAGACCAAATAAAATTCTCATTGTTGAGCGTAGGAGAAAACTGTTATTATAAGTGAAATGGTATAACTGAAAAATGCAAACATGGTTATTAGATACAGGAAACTTTGGAAAAAGGATGACAGCATGAGCTTTAGATAAACGATGATGTGAGATCATTTTGTGCATAGCATATAATAAAACCCAATCACAGCTGTTTAATACTGAAACCAACTATTTGGGGCCCTTGCAGATACCCAAAAGACATGGTTATATTGATCATTATTTTTCTGCTACTGTCGGTGATTCAACTATTATGTTTGTATCTCTTTTTTGTTTACAACATCACTGATCATTGTTCTTTTTGCACACAAAATACATCCAAATCTATGTGTATCAACTCTCTACAAGTATTGCATTTTGTTTAAAATTGTATCAATATATTTTGTAGTTTTTGTCCTGTTAAGACTGATTAGAATGATTTTTTTTTAACTGCATTGGTTTTGATTACATTAATCAATCAATTTATTCACACATGCTTGAACTGACTGTGCATGAAAATGCTGTCTTTCTCTCTCTAATGTAGTGCATATATTTCCAGCTTAGTGGAACTATGGCATTTTGACTTGTTATTTTAATTACAAAATGAGCATACAACTTTCAACAAGTTCATCTAGATACTTGACTTTTCTGTTTCCTAATAATGGGCTCCATTAAAGTTAATTAGCTCATTTTTGTCTTATATAGTACTGGAAATAAAATATATTTTTAAATAACACAAGAAAATCAGCATTATTAAAGCCTTCAGTTGCAAAGAAAAGTGGAGTGGAATATGTTATAAAAATCTGAACCCAACTGCTATCTCATTAAATTGAAATTAAATAATATTCCAAGTGTTTTTCTCATACTACTTAAGCTCAGACAATATAAACCTCCACAATGTTCATCCTTTAAGAGTATTATAAGACTAATTAAATCCACAGCTTAAGAGTTTACCCAAAGTGCTTGAGGATAAAATTTCTTTTCAACTGCATTTTAAGTATTATTTCACAGCAATTAAATTTTTTTATAAAGGACTTGATGATTTCTTTGGAGAGGGGACTTGGCTACAATCAGTTAACATTGTTATTCTGAAAACAGATAATCTCAGGTCAGACCTTATTTCAGTATATTCACTGGAAAAATGAATTTTGATGAATTTAAACATAATTTTAGTAATTTCACTTTACGTATCTGTCAGTATTTTACCAATTCCAGAATGCTGACAAAATACTTCTTACTTTCTACCCTAGTCAGGTATCATGTCAGTATTTATTAATATACTGATGAAGAAATAATGCTATTTATGGTGGTTGAAGTAAATTAGTAATACTAATAAAGAAAAGTGGATAAAATAATTCTGATTTGACTATTTTTGCTGTATTTCTGTACTACCAAGTCCCTGGGCTATATTTTGTATGTGTCATAACATACTGCATCATCACTAATGAAGCATCTCCATGGATAGGACTCCTATCTAACTTCATATTGTAAATTGTGAAACAAGAACTATAGCTGTAACATACAGGGGGCCATCTGAATGTAAAGAACTTTTATCTTTAATTATGTTTGTAGTGAGATATTAACCATTAAAATAGATTTGCCTTTCCATTTGTCACCTTTCACCTTTTTTTTTCTTTTTTCTTTTTTTCTTATTTTGTTAAGAATGGTATTATTATTTAATTTGTCATTAGGGAGAATGCAATGCAAATAAGTTGGTAATTTAGACTGGCAAAATTTTTTAAAAGAGCAGACAGTTTAAATGTAGAAAACAATATTTTGACCTTTGAACTTTCTATCTCTTTATTATATTTCCCTCCTTTACATTTTTCCTTCTTTTAATTCCATTCTTCTTTTTCTCATCCTTTGGACACATTATCTTGTAGATCTTTAGGCCAAGTCGACTTGAATCTAAATCTAGTCACCTTCTCTCTCTAACTTGTAAGGCCTAGAGAAAATTTGTTAATCCCTCAAGTTAGTCCCCAAATAGAGTGTTAATAAAAGTTGGGGAGTTGATATTTGCTAGATACTAAAATAAAAATTAGTACCATTCTTTTTTTTCCTTACTCTATGACAAACTACAGGTCAAAATAGCCATTATCTTTGTTATAAACCCCATTCTTACTATAGCTCACAAATATAAATTTCTGAACAAAAATAAAATGTTTAGGACTTAGATTTAAAATTTTATTGGATGGAAACATATAAGTTTATAAATTAACATTTTATAAAATATAAACACTATATATTATTACAAATCTTATAAATATCCTACCTATCAGTAATTGTTTTAATGTCAGTAATTATTTTAATGAAGGCAAATTAATGTATTTTTGAGGATTAATGGGGAGATAATTATCATGAGTTTAATTTTTCTGGATATCTTAAAGTAAATAAAATTCTTTTGGTTTTCTAGTAACCTACATTGAAAATTGAATTTGTGCTAGATTACATTACTTTCTTACTACTTTTTGATGGATTTATGTATTAATGCACTCATTTATTGATTAAACATATAGATATTTGAAGCCTGGTATAGCTTCGATAATGTACTTGATATTTTATTTATAGTACCAAATAATATAGAGTTGCTACCTCCAGGAAATTTAGTATCTAGTAGCAGAAACAGACAACAAAGTCTTTGAATAATGTACAATGTGAGGCATTATTGTCAAGTAGAAAGAGTATAAATTTTAGCATAAAATAAATGTTTTTTAACTTTTATTTATTGAATGATTCTTCCAGTTCTATGGTGCTCTATAATTTTCAAAAGTTTAACACACATGATTTCATATAGTCCCATGAAATCCCCTTATTTTTATCCCCTAACCCTATATTGCCCCTGCCCATTCCCTCTCCCCACTGTTAACCACTAGTTTGTTCTCTCTATCTGTGAGTCTGCTTCTTTTTTGTTTTAGTCACTAGTTTGCTGTATTTTTTAGATTTGTATTTCTCTATCTGACTTATTTCACCTAGCATAATGTCCTCCAAGTTTATCCATGTTGCTGCAAATAGCAAAATTTCTTATGGCCGAGTAGTATTCCATTGTGTATATATATACCACATCTTTATCTATTCATCTGTTGATGGACACTTAGGTTGATTCCATACTTCGGCACTTATAAATATTGCTGCTATGAACATTGGGGCAAGTATCTTTTCAAATTAGTGTTCTTGGTTTTTACGGATGTATACCCAGGAGTGGAATTGCTGGGTCATATGGTACTTCTATTTTTAGTTTTTTGAAAGATCTCCATGCTATTTTCCACAGTTGGCTGCACCAATTTACATTCCCACCAACAGTGTAGGAGGATTCCCTCTTCCCCATATCCTCACCAACATTTGTTATTTGTGTTCTTTTTAATGATAGTCATTCTGACAGGTGTGAGGTGATATCTCCTTGTGGTTTTGATTTGCATTTCCCTGATGATTAGTGATGTTGAGCATCTTTTCATGTGCTTGTTGGTCATCTGCAATTCCTCTTTGTAAAAGTGTGCATTCAGTTCTTCTGCTCATTTTTTAATTGGGTTTTTCATTTTTTTGATGTTGAGTTGTATGAGCTGTTTATATATGTTATTAAACAGATATTAACCCTTATCTGTTGTATTATTTGCAAATATGTTCTACCATTCAGTTGGTTGTCTTTTAGTGTTGTCTTTTCATTTTGTCGATGGTTTCCTTTACTACACAAAAGCTTTTAAGTTTAACTAGGTCCCACTTGTTTATGTTTGCTTTTTTTTTCCTTTGCTTTAGGAGATGGATCCAAAAAAATATTACTGTAATTTATGTCAAAGAATGTTCTGCCTGTTTTCCTCTAGGAGTTTTCTAGTATCCAGTCTTACATTTAGGCTGGCCAAGGGCCTCAATTTGTACAAGAGCTGGTGTTGGCCTGCTAGTAGGTGGTCTGGATCTTGATATGGTAGGCTGCAAGGCTGTGGTGGTCATAACGCTGGTGTCTCCCTGCTGGTGGGTGGGATTGGGGCCCAGTGGATCCAATGACTGGTGTCTGCCCACTGGTGGGTGAGGCCAGTTCCTGGGGCTAATGCCAGTCCAGTGATGGGTGGGGCTGGATCCCAAGGTCTCTGAATGCAGAGCCCTGGGTGTTCCAGAGTTGGTGTGTTGGCCTACTGGTGGGTGGGGCCAGGGCCCAGGTTTTCCTGCGGCTAGTGCCTGCCCACTGGTGGGTGAACATAGTCTCAGGCTAGTGCTGGCCCACTCATGTGCAGGACTGGGTCTTGGGTGGCTGTGGGATCAGGGGGTCTTAAGGCAGTTGGCCTGCTGGTGGGTGAGGCTCTGTCTCCACCTAGTTAGTTGCTTGGCCTGAGATATCCCAGTACTGGTGCCAACAGGATGGTGTGTGGAGATGGGTGCTGGCACTAATAAGTTAGGGGGAGGTTTCCAAAATGGTGCTTGCCAACACCAGTGTCCTGGTCATAGAATGAGCTCCCCAAAATGGCTGGCATCAGTGTCTATGTCCCCAGGGTGAGCCCCAGTTTCTTCCTGCCTCTTCAGGAGGCTCTCCAAGATCAGCAGCTGGGTCTGCCCCAGGACCCAGGCTTCTTTCTTCCCTGGGTCCTGGAGCATTTGTGATTTTGTGTGTGCCCTTTAAGAGTGAAGCGTCTATTTCCCACAGCCTTCTCTCTCTCCTGTGACCTTCAAAGGCAAAGTGTTTTGGAGGCTCATCTTCCTGGTGCAGGACACCAGACTGGGGAGACTGGTGTTGGAGTCAGACCCTTTGGTCCTTGGGGGGAACCTTTGCAATTGTAATTATCCTCCTGTATGCGGGTTGCATACAGAGGAGCATCTTGAGTATGATGTGTCTCTGGCCCTACTATCAATATCATTGTGGTTGTTTCTTTATATCTTTAGTTGTACAATATGTTTTATGCTGATTTTTCAGTCTTTCTCATCAATAATTTCTCTGTAAAGAGTTGTAATTTTGGTATGCATGTGAGAGGAGGTAAACTCAGGTCTTCCTATTCCGACATCTTTGCCCCTCCTTATTGTATTCTTCACTGCCATGTCTTTCCAGGAGAAAAGTTTTAATTAACAATATCTTCAAAAGAGCAGTAACAAAATTTAATGTTATTAAACCTCACCCCTTGAGTAAATGTGATTTTAATATTCTGTGAGAGAAAAAGTGAATGCATAAAACACTTCTGTTAAATGCTACAATAGGATGTATGTATCAGGGAAAACAACTTAAATTTTTTTTTTTTCAGTTACAGCTGACTTAGCTAATTTTTCCACTTTTATTTGAGAGAACAACTGATAAGCTAAATATGGGTAGTCAGACTTAAGTATTTGATACTCATTTTCTCAAAGAATAACAAAGTGAGCCTACCACTTCTAGGAAAACAACTTAAGGTGTTTGTTGCCAATAATAAAATTTGAACCTGAAGAGAAGAACTTTAGGAAACTTGTATCCAACATTGGAAGTTTGCTAGCTTTCTATTATTTAAGACTTTTCTGATTAAGTTGGTGGTAATACTGGCAAATAGAGTTCTTGATATTTTTAAATAATACATGTTGACATTTGGAAGATTTCCAAAACTCAGCACTGAATTCTCCAAATGACCAATGCATGATACTTCAGAATGATGCATGGGTAACAATATGTCCAAAGTTGAAGATAGAACAATGGATTTTAGAGTAAGAGAGTAAAAAGTTCACTCATATGATTTCAGATTCACATTGCAACTAACTTTGAAAAGCAACCATATTTTACATTTTGTGCAGAATCAAAAGAATATTCTCAATTATATTAAATGGCTATTAAAATTTTACGTTTTCCAAGTACATATCTGTGTGAGGTTGGAGTTTATTTATATATTTCTATTCATTATATACTTCCACATGCTTATTGCATCAGCTTAAATGGAGAATCAGATGTTAGAATCTACCTATTTCTTCTTAAACCAGAAATTAAAGAGATTTGAAAAAATATATATTAAAAAATGCTACTCTTCTTACTAAAGTTTTCAAATGTTACTATTTTTATGGAATTGCATAATTTATATTGCCATGTAATAAGATTTTTGTAATAAATTTATGTAATTTTTTGTGATTTACATAAAATTTTACAAAATATCTCAGTTTTCATTTCTTTTTTTTTTTAACATCTTTATTGGAGTATAATTGATTCACAACGGTGTGTTAGTTTCTGTTTTTATAACAAAATAAATCAGTTATATATATACATGTGTTCCCATATCTCTTCCCTCTTGCATCTCTTTCCCTCCCACCGTCCCTATCCCACCACTCTAGGTGGTCACAAAGCACAGAGCTGATTTCCCTGTACTATGTGGCTGCTTCCCACTAGCTATCTATTTTACGTTTGGTAGTGAATATATGTCCATGCCACTCTCTCACTTTGTCACAGCTTACCCTTCCCCCTCCCCATATCCTCAAGTCCATTCTCTAGTAAGGACTGTGTCTTTATTCCCTTCTTGCCACTAGGTTCTTCATGACATTTTTTTTTTCCTTAGATTCCATATATATGTGTTAGCATACTGTATTTGTTTTTCTCTTTCTGACTTACTTCACTCTGTATGACAGACTCTAAATCCATCCACCTCATTACAAATACCTCCATTTCGTTTCTTTTTATGGCTGAGTAATATTCCATTGCATATATGTGCCACATCTTTATCCATTCATCCGATGATGGACACTTAGGTTGCTTCCATGTCCTGGCTATTGTAAATAGAGCTGCAATGAACATTTTGGTACATGACTCTTTTTGAATTATGGTCTTCTCAGGGTATATGCCTAATAGTGGGATTGCTGGGTCATATGGTAGTTCTATTTTTAGTTTTTTAAGGAACCTCCATACTGTTCTCCATAGTGGCTGTATCAATTTACATTCCCACCAAAAATACAAGAGTGTTCCCTTTTCTCCACACCCTCTCCAGCATTTATTGTTTGTAGATTTTTTGATGATGGCCATTCTGACTGCTGTGAGATGATATCTCATTGTACTTTTGATTTGCATTTCTCTAATGATGTTGAGCATTCTTTCACGTGTTTGTTGGCAATCTGTATATCTTCTTTGGAGAAATGTCTATTTAGGTTTTCTGCCCATTTTTGGATTGGGTCGTTTGTTTTTTTGTTATTGAGCTGCATGAGCTGCTTGTAAATCTTGGAGATTAATTCTTTGTCAGTTGCTTCATTTGCAAATATTTTCTCCCATTCTGAGGGTTGTCTTTTCGTCTTGTTTCTGGTTTCCTTTGCTGTGCAAAAGCTTTTAGGTTTCATTAGGTCCCATTTGTTTATTTCTGTGTTTATTTCCATTTCTCTAGGAGGTAGGTCAAAAAGGATCTTGCTGTGATTTATGTCATAGAGTGTTCTGCCTATGTTTTCCTCTAAGAGTTTGATAGTGTCTGGCCTTACATTTAGTGCTTTAATCCATATTGAGTTTATTTTTGAGTATGGTGTTAGGGAGTGTTCTAATTTCATACTTTTACATGTATCTGTCCTGTTTTCACAGCACCACTTATTGAAGAGGCTGTCTTTTCTCCACTGTATATGCTTGCCTCCTTTATCAAAGATAAGGTGACCATATGTGCGTGGGTTTATCATTGGGTTTTCTATCCTGTTCCATTGATCTATAATTCTGTTTTTGTGCCAGTACCATACTGTCTTGATTACTATAGCTTTGTAGTATAGTCTGAAGTCAGGGAGCCTGATCCTTCAGCTGTATTTTTCATTCTCAAGATTGCTTTGGCTATTCGGGGTCTTTTGTGTTTCCACACAATTTATGAAATTTTTTGTTCTAGTTCTGTGAAAAATGTCTGTGGTAGTTTGATAGGGATTGCATTGAATCTGTAGATTGCTTTGGGTAGTAGAGTAATTTTCACAATGTTGATTCTTCCAGTCCAAGAACATGGTATATCTCTCCATCTATTTGTATCATCTTTAATTTCTTTCATCAGTGTCTTATAATTTTCTGCATACAGGTCTTTTGTCTCCTTAGGTAGGTTTATTCCTAGATATTTTATTCTTTTTGTTGCAATGGTAAATGTGAGTGTTTTCTTAATTTCACTTTCAGATTTTTCATCAGTAGTGTATAGGAATGCAAGAGATTTCTGTGCATTAATTTTGTATCCTGCTACTTTACCAAATTCATTGATTAGCTCTGGTAGTTTTCTGGGAGCAACTTTAGTATTCTCTATGTATAGTATCATGTCATCTGCAAACAGTGACAGTTTTACTTCTTCTTTTCCAGTTTGGAATCCTTTTATTTCTTTTTCTTCTGTGATAGCTGTGGCTAACACTTCCAAAACTATGTTGAATAATAGTGGTGAGAGTGGGCAACCTTGTCTTGTTCCTGATCTTAGTGGAAATGGTTTCAGTTTTTCACCAGTGAGGACAATGTTGGCTGTGGGTTTGTCATATATGGCCTTTATTATGCTGACAAAAGTTCCCTCTATGCCTACTTTCTGCAGGGCTTTTATCATAAATGGGTGTTGAAGTTTGTCGAAAGCTTTCTCTGCATCTATTGAGATGATCATATGGTTTTTCTCCTTCAATTTGTTAATATGGTGTATCACGTTGATTGATGTGCGTATATTGAAGAATCCTTGCATTCCTGGAATAAACCCCACTTGATCATGGTGTATAATCCTTTTAATGTGCTGTTGGATTCCGTTTGCTAGTATTTTGTTGAGGATTTTTGCATCTATGTTCATCAGTGATATTGGTCTGTAGTTTTCTTTCTTTGTGACATCTTTGCCTGGTTTTGGTATCAGGGTGATGGTGGCCTCATAGAATGAGTTTGGGAGTATTCCTCTGTCTGCTGTATTTTGGAAGAGTTTGAGAAGGATAGGTGTTAGCTCTTCTCTAAATGTTTGATAGAATTCGCCTGTGAAGCCATCTGGTCCTGGGCTTTTGTATGTTGGAAGATTTTTAATCACAATTTCAATTTAAGTGCTTGTGATTGGTCTTTTCATATTTTCTATTTCTTCCTGGTTCAGTCTCGGCAGGTTGTGCATATCTAAGAATTGGTCCATTTCTTCCAGGTTGTCCATTTTATTGTCATAGAGTTGCTTGTAGTAATCTCTCATGATCGTTTGTATTTCTGCAGTGTCAGTTGTTACCTCTCCTTTTTCATTTCTAATTCTATTGATTTGAGTCTTCTCCCTTTTTTACTTGATGAGTCTAGCTAATGGTTTATGAATTTTGTTCATCTTCTCAAAGAACCAGCTTTTAGTTTTATTGATCTTTGCTATCGTTTCCTTCATTTCTTTTTCATTTATTTCTGATCTGAACTCTTTGATATCTTTCCTTCTGCTACCTTTGGGGTTTTTTGTTCTTCTTTGTCTAATTGCTTTAGCTGCAAGGTTAGGTTGTTTATTTGAGATGTTTCCTGTTTCTTGAGGTAGGATTGTATTGCTATAAACTTCCCTCTTAGAACTGCTTTTGCTGCATCCCATAAGTTTTGGGTCATCGTGTCTCCATTGTCATTTGTTTCTAGGTATTTTTTGATTTCCCCTTTGATTTCTTCAGTGATCACTTCGTTATAAAGTAATGTATTGTTTACCCTCCATATGTTTGTATTTTTTACAAATCTTTTCCTGTAATTGATATCTAGTCTCATAGCGTTGTGGTCGGAAATGATACTTGATATGATTTCAATTTTCTTAAATTTACCAAGGCTTGATTTGTGACCCAAGATATGATCTATCCTGGAGAATGTTCCATGAGCACTTGAGAAAAATGTGTATTCTGTTATTTTTGTGTGGAATGTCCTATAAATATCAATTAAGTCCATCTGTTTTAACGTATTATTTAAAGCTTGTGTTTCCTTATTTATTTTCATTTTGGATGATCTGTCCATTGGTGAAAGTGGGGTGTTAAAGTCCCCTACTATGATTGTGTTGCTGTCAATTTCCCCTTTTATGGCTGTTAGCATTTGCCTTATGTATTGAGGTTCTCCTATGTTGGGTCCATAAATATTTACAATTGTTATATCTTCTTTTTGGATCGATCCCTTGATCATTATGTAGTGTCCTTCTTTGTTTCTTGGAATAGTCTTTATTTTAAAGCCTATTTTTTTCTGATATGAGAATTGCTACTCCAGCTTTCTTTTGATTTCCATTTGCATCGAATATCTTTTTCCATACCCTCACTTTCAGTCTGTATGTGTCCCTAGTTCTGAAGTGGGTCTCTTGTAGACAGCATATATACAGGTCTTTTTTTTGTATCCATTCAGCCAGTCTGTGTCTTTTGGTGGGAGCATTTAATCCATTTACATTTAAGGTAATTATCGATATGTATGTTCCTATTCCCATTTTCTTAAATGTTTTGGGTTGGTTATTGTAGGTGTTTTCCTTCTTTTGTGTTTCTTGCCTAGAGAAGTTCCTTTAGCATTTGTTGTAAATCTGGTTTGGTGGTGCTGAACTCTTTCAGCATTTGCTTGTCTGTAAAGGTTTTAATTTCTCCATCAAATCTGAATGAGCTCCTTGCTGAGTAGAGTAATCTTGGCTGTAGGTTTTTCTCCTTCATTACTTTAAATATGTCCTGCCACTCCCTTCTTGCAGAGTTTCTGCCGAAAGATCAGCTGTTAACCTTATGGGGATTCCCTTGTGTGTTATTTGTTGGTTTTCTCTTGCTGCTTTTAATATGTTTTCTTTATATTTAATTTTTAATAATTTGATTATTATGTGTCTTGGCGTGTTTCTCCTTGGATTTATCCTGTATGGGACTCTCTGTGCTTCCAGGACTTGATTAACTATTTCCTTTCCCATTTTAGGGAAGTTTTCAACTATAATCTCTTCAAATATTTTCTCAGTCCGTTTCTTTTTCTCTTCTTCTTCTGGGACCCCTATAATTCGAATATTGTTGTGTTTAATGTTGTCCCAGAAGTCTCTGAGACTGTCCTCAGTTCTTTTCATTCTTTTTTCCTTATTTTGCTCTGCAGTAGTTATTTCCACTATTTTATCTTACAGGGGATAAACAGCCTTCTTCTTCTGCCTCAGTTCTTCTGCTATTGATTCCTTCTAGAGTATTTTTAATTTCATTTATTGTGTTTTTCATCATTGCTTGGTTCCTCTTTAGTTCTTCTAGGTCCTTGTTAAGTGTTTCTTGCATTTTATCTATTCTATTTCCAAGATTTTGAATCATCTTTACTATCATTATTCAGAATTCTTGTTCAGGTAGACTACCTATTTCCTCTTCATTTGTTAAGTCTGGTGTGTTTTTACCTTGCTCCTTCAACTGCTGTGTGTTTTTCTGTCTTCTCATTTTGCTTATCTTACTGTGTTTGGGTTCTCCTTTTTGCCGGCTGCAGGTTTGTAGTTCCCGTTGTTTTTGGTGTCTGTCCCCAGTGGCTAAGGTTGGTTCAGTGGGTTTTGTAGGTTGCCTGATGGAGGGGACTAGTGCCTGTGTTCTGGTGGATGAGGCTGGATCCTGTCCTTCTGGTGGGCAGGTCCACGTCTGGTGGTGTGTTTTTGGGTGTCTGTGGCCTTATTATGATTTTAGGCAGCCTCTCTGCTAATGGATGAGGCTGTATTCCTGTCTTGCTAGTTGTTTGGCATAGGGTGTCCAGCACTGTAGCTTGCTGGTCGTTGAGTGAAGCTGGGTCTTGGTGTTGAGATGGACATCTCTGAGAGATTTTCGCCATTTGGTATTTCGTGCAGCTGGGAGGTCTCTTGTGGACCAGTGTCCTGAAGTTGGCTCTCCCACCTCAGAGGCACAGGCCTGTTGCCTGGCTCTTCAATTTGGGATAATTCATTGTCTATTCAGGTATTCCACAGATGCGGGGTACATCAAGTTGATTGTGGAGCTTTCATCCACTGCTTCTGAGGCTGCTGGGAGAGATTTCCCTTTTTCTTCTTTGTTCACACAGCTCCACGTGTTCAGCTTTGGATTTGGACCCGCCTCTGCCTGTAGGTCGCCTGAAGGCATCTGTTCTTCGCTCAGACAGGACAAGGTTGAAGGAGCAGCTGATTCGGTGGCTCTGGCTCACTCAGGCCAGGGGGAGGTAGGGGTACGGAGTGTGGGGCGAGCTTAGGGCGGCAGAGGCCAGCGTGACGTTGCACCAGCCTGAGACGCGCCATGCGCTCTCCCAGGGAAGTTGTCCCTGGATCACGGAAGCCTGGCAGTCGCGGGCTGCACAGGCTCCCGGGAGGGGGGTTGTGCATAGTGACCTGTGCTCACACACAGGCTTTTTGGTGGCTGCAGCAGCAGCCTTAGCATCTCATGCCCGTCTCTGGGGTCCGTACTGTTAGTCGTGGCTCGCACCTGTCTCTGGAGCTCCTTTAGGCAGCGCTCTTAATCCTCTCTCCTCACGCATCAGGAAACAAAGAGGCAAGAAAAAGTCTCTTGCCTCTTCGGCAGGTCCAGACTTTTTCCTGGACTCCCTCCTGGCTAGCTGTGGTGCACTAGCCCCCTTCAGGCTGTGTTCACTCCACCAACCCCAGTCCTCTCCCTGAGATCTGACCGAAGCCTGAGCCTCAGCTCCCAGCCCTCGCCCGTCCCGGCAGGTGAGCAGACAAGCCTCTTGGGCTGGTGAGTCCTGGTCGGCACCGGCCCTCTGTGCGGTAATCTCTCCACTTTGCCCTCCACACCCCTGTGTCTGCTCTCCTCCGTGGCTCTGAAGCTTCCCCCTCCTCCACCCGCAGTCTCCGCCCGCGAAGGGGCTTCTTAGTGTGTGGAAACCTTTCCTCCTTCACGGCTCCCTCCCACTGGTGCAGGTCCTGTCCCTATTCTTTGTCTCTGTTTTTTTCTTTTTTCTTTTGCTCTACTCAGGTACATGGGGAGTTTCATGCCTTTTGGGAGGTCTGAGGTCTTCTGCCAGCGTTCAGTGGGTGTTCTATAGGAGCAGTTCCACGTGTAGATATGTTTCTGATGTATCTGTGTGGAGCAAGGTGATCTCCGCATCTTACTCTTCCACCATCTTCTCCTCTCTCCCCAAAGTTTTAAGTTATATTGGGTCATTTGTTGAGACGTGGATGGATCTAGAGACTGTCATACAGAGTGAAGTAAGTCAGAAAGAGAAAAACAAATATCGTATATTAACGCATATATGTGGAACCTAGAAAAATGGTACAGATGAACCTGTTTGCAGGTGAGAAATTGAGACACAGATGTAGAGAACAAACGTATGGACACCAAGGGGGGAACACAGCAGCAAGTGGGGTGGGGGTGGGGGTGTGATGAATTGGGCAATTGGGATTGACAGGTATACACTGATGTGTATAAAATTGATGACTAATAAGAACCTGCTGTATAAAAAATAAAATAAAATTCAAAAATTAAAAAAAAAATATATTGCCTATGTTTTCTGTTAGCAGTTTAATGATTTCAGAGCTTACATTTAAGTGTTTGATTTATTTTGAGTTTACTTTTTACGTGGTATGTGTAATTAATCCAGTTTGATTCTTTTGCATGTAGCTGTACATTTTTCCCAACACAATTTATTGAAGAGGCTGTTTATCCCCTAATCTATATTCTTGCATTGTTTGTGGTAGATTAAATGACCTTATAAGTGTGTGTGTTTATTTCTTGGTTGTCTATTCTATTCTATTCATCTTTACGTCTGTTTTTGTGGCTGTACCATACTGTTATTATTCTGGTTTTGTTGCATAGTTTGAAATCAGGGAACAGAAAACATGCAGCTTTTTTCTTTCTCAAGATTGTTTTGACTATTTGGGGTGTGTTGTGTTTTCATACAAATTTTAGAATTATTTGTGCCAGTTCTGTGAAAAATGCCTTTGGTATTTTGATAGGGATTTCACTGAATCTGTAGTTTGCCTTGGAGAGCATGGTCATTTCAACAATATTAATTCTTCCAATTCATGAACATGGTATACGTTAGATTTGGTTAGATTTATTTCTAGGTATTTTATTCTTTTCTATGCAGCTGTAAATGGTATTTTTCCCTTAATTTCTCTTTCTCATAAGTCATTGTTAGGAATGCAACAGATTTGCATATAGTAATTTTGTATCCTGAACCTTTACTGAATTCATTGATGAGTTCTATTAGTTTTTGGTGGTGCCTTAAGGATTTTCCATGAATTGTACCATGTCATGTGCAAACAGTGACAGTTTTGCTTTTTCCTTTTCAATTTTGGTGCCTCATTTCTTTTTCTTCCAATACTCTGTTGAATAAAAGTGGTGAGAATGGGCATCTTTGTCTTATTCCTGATCTTAATGGAAATGTTTTTCAGCTTTTCACCATTGAGTATGACGTTAACTGTGAGTTTGTCATATATGGCCTGTATTATGTTGAGATATGTTCTCTCTGTACTCAGTTTCTGGACAGTTTTTATCATAAATGGGCTTAGAATTTTGTCAAAAATTCTTTATCTATTGGGTTGATCATAGATTATTTTTCAGTTTGCTACTGTGGTGTATCACACTGCTTAATTTGTGGATATCGAACCATCCTTTCACCCACGTATCAAATCTTACTTGATCATGAGTGGTGTATGATCCTTATAATGTATTGTTGAATTTGTTTGCTATTATTCTGTTGAGGATTTTTACATCTAATTTTATCAGTGTTATTGGTCTCTTTTTATGGTTTCTTTGCCTTATTTTAGCATCAGGGCAATCCTCCAGAATGGGTTCAGAAGTGTTTCTTCTTCTGAAATTTTTTGGAATTGTTTGAGAATGATAGGTGTTAACTCTTATTTAAATGTTTGGTAGAATGCACTTGTGAAGCCATCTGATCCTAGACTTTTGTTTGGTGGGAGTTTTTTAACAATTGGCATTTTCATATTGTCTATTTTTTCCTGATTCAGTCTTGGGAAATTGTACCTTTCTAGGAACTTATCCATTTTTTCTATGTTGTTCATTTTTTGGCATATAAGTTTTCATAGTAATTCCTTATAATTCTTTGTATTTATGGGTGTCAGTTGTAACTTCTCCTTTTTTTCTCTGATTTTATTTGTTTGGGCCCTATCTCTCTTTTTGTTAATGAATCTAGCTAAAGATTCATCAATTTTGTTTACCTTTCTGAAGAACTCTCTCTTAGTTTGATTGATATTTCTATACTTTTTTTTTGTCTATACTTAATTTATTTCTGCTCTGATCTTTATGATTTCTTCCTTTTACTAACTTTGAGCTCTTCTTCTTCTTGTAGTTCCTTTAGGTGTAAGATTAGATTGTTTATTTGAGATTTTTCTTGTTTCCTGAGGTAAGCTTGCATTGCTATCAACTTACCTCTTTGAACAGCTTTTGTTGTGTCTCATAGATTTTGGATCACTGTGTTTTCCTTTTCATTCATTTCCTGATATTTTTTATTTCTTTTTGATTTATTCAGTGAAACATTGGTTGTTAAGTACCATATTCCTTAGCCTATATGTGTTTTGTTTTTTTGAAGTTTTCTTCATTTGTGATTTCTGGTCTTAAACTCTTGTAGTTAGAAAGATGCTTAATATGATTTCAATATTCTAGATTTACTGAGGCTTGTTTTGTGCCTAGCATGTGATCTACCCTGGAGAATGTTCCATGTGCATTTGAAAATAATGTAATATATATTCTACTGCTCTTGGATGGAATGTTCAATAGGTATCTATTAAATCTATTGGGTTTAACGTGTCATTTAAGGCTAGTGTTTCCATATTGATTTTCTGTGTAAATGATCTGTCCATTGATGTAAGGAGGTTGTTAAAATCTTCTAATATTATTGTGTTACTGTCAATTTCTCCCTTTAAGTCTGTTAATATTTGCTTTATTTGGTGCTCCTAAATATATTTATAACTGTTATATCTGCTTGTTGGATTGATTATTTTACTATTATGCAATGTCCTTCTTTGTCTCTTGTTATAGTATTTGTTTTAAAGTTGTTTTGTTTGATATAAGTATTGCTACCCTGGCTTTTATTTTTTTTCTTTTTTTCTTTTTTTACCTTTTCCAACTCTCAATCTGTGTGTGTCTTTAGATCTGAAGTGAGTCACATGTAGGCAGCATGTATATAGGGCTTGTTTTTGTATCCATTCAGCTAGTCTATATCTTTCATTTGGAGTATTTAATCCATTTAAATTTAAAGTAATTATGGACAGCTACTTACTTATTGCCATTTTGTTAGTTGTTTTCTAGGTATTTTTGGCTCTTTTTTTGTTTCTTTTGTGTTATGTTTGGTTTCCCTTCTATTTTGTGTGTGTGTGTGTGTGTGTGTGTGCGATTGTATGTTTTTTGTTTGTATATACATATATATACATAATCATAAATATATGATTATTTTAAGTTGATGGTCTCTTAAGTTTGAACACATTCTAACAACCCTGTATTTTTTACTCCTCCTTCACAGTTAATATTTATGACATCAGGTTTTACGTCTTTCTGTTGTATATTCCTTAAGCATTTATTGTGGATATAAATGATTTTACGAATTTTGTTTTTTAACCTTCCTACTAGCTTTATAAGTGGTTGATCTACTACCTTTACTGTATATTTGCCTTTACCAATGAGATTTTTCCCTTTTGTGAATTTTATATTTCTATTTTTGTCTGCTTCTTTTCTGTTTAGAGAAGTTTCTTTAACATTTTTTTGTAAAGCCAAACTCTTCTAGCTTTTGCTTGTCTGTAAAAGTCTTTATCTCTCCTTCAAGTATGAACGATACCTTGCTGCATAGAATATTCTTGTTTGTGGGTGTTTTTTTCCTTTTCACCATTTTAAATATGCCCTGTCACTCCCTTTGCCGCTCCTCTGCCTCTCCCTTTGGCCTACAGAGTTTCTGTTAGAAAGTCATCTGATAGCCTTATGAGTTTCCTTTTATGTGACTTGTTGTTTTACCCTTGCTACTTTAAATAGTCTCTCCTTATCTTTAATTTTTGCCATTTTAATTACAGTGAGTCTTGGTGTGGACCTCTTTTGGTTGGCCTTGTTTGGGACTCTCTGTGCTTCCTGAAGCTGGATGTCTGTTCCCTTTCCCAGGTTAGGGAAGTTTTCAGCTATTATGTCTTGAAATATGTTCTCTGTTCCTTTCTTTCTCTCTTCTCCTCTGAGATCTCTATATAATGTCCTTTTTAAACTGATCATAGTTTTACATCTTTTTTTCTTTTTCTTTTTTCTTTTTCTGTTGAGCCTGAGACATTAACATTATTCTGTCTTCCATTTTGCTAATCTCTTCCTCTGTATCATGTAATCTACTGTTGATTCCTTCCAGAGTATTTTTTATTTCATTTATTGTATTCTTCAGCTCTGTTTATTTCTTCCTTATTTTCTTCTAACTCTTTGTTAATCTTCTTACCATGTTCATCCATTACCATGTTCATCAGTAAAAGCAACAAATTCTCATGTATTTGTTGAACATCTTTATTGTCATAACCTTGAATTCTTTATTGGATAGCTTGCTTATCTCCACTTTGTTTATTTCTTCTTCTGGGTTTTATCTTGCTACTTTGTTTCAAAAATATTTGTCTGTCTCCTCATTTTTCCTAATATTCTGTCTTTATTTCTATGTATTACAAAGGTTGGATACATTTCCTGACATTGGAGAAATGTTCTTATGCAGGAGATATCCTGTGAAACCCAGTAACATACTTCCATCTGTTCACCAAAGCTCTATGGTCTAGATGTACTGCCTATGTTATCTGTGTGAGGCTTTTTTTTTGCAGCAGGGTTGACTACTATGGGTGTGCTGGTAGACATGGATGGCCCCTTATCATTTGTTAGTTAGGCTTTTCCTAATGCAGATGTTGTTAGCTGCTGGTGGGCAGAGCTTCATCCTGGTGCAGCTGGCTGCACAGCCCAGGGAGGTCCAGTCCTGGTACTGGCCAGATGATGGGTGTGGCTGGGTCTCAGCATGTCTGGGTGGGGTCTGGGGGTTCCTGAGACTGGTGTAAGTTTGTTGGTTTGTGGGGTTAGTTCTTGATGTGGTTGGTTGCAGGACCTGGGTGTCCCAGGGCTGGTGCCAGCCTGTTAGTGGGTGAGGCTGTAGCCCAAAGAGTCCCAGGGTTTGTGTCAGCCTGTTGGTAGTTGGGCCTGGGTCTTGGCATGTCTGGTAGTGCAAGGGTGCCTATGCCTACTGCTGACCTTCTGTTGGGTGGGACCAGGTTTGGGTGCTAATTAGCTAGAGGGAGGACTCCAAAGTGGCATTTGCCAGTACCAGTGTCCACATGGTAAAGTGAGCTCCCACAAAGGGTTGCTGCCAGAGTCCATGTTGCCAGGGTAAGTCCTGATTGCTTCTTGCTTCTCTAGGAGACTCTCCAATGTCAGCAAGTGGGCTTGACCCAGGCTCTTTTCAAATTACTGCTTCTGCCCTGGGTCTCAAAGCATGTGAGATTTTCTGTATGCCTTTAAAGTACAAAGGCTCTGTTGCCTACAGCCCTCTTTCTCTCCTGAAAGCAAGCCCCACTGGCCTTCAAAGCCAGATATTCTGGAGCTTGTCTTCCTGATCTAGGACTCTCAGGTTGGGGAACTTGATGTGGGGCTTGGACCCCTTGCTTCTTGTGGAGAAACTCTGCAATTGCCATTGTCCTCCCTTTTGTGGGATGCCTATCCAGGAGTGTGGGGTTTTGACCATACTGCATCTGTTTGCCTCCTATCTGTCTTGTTGCGGTTCCTTCATTATATCTTTCATTGTAAAGAATCTTTTCTTCTATTCTTCAGTTTATTCTCATCAACAGTTGCTCTATAAATATTTGTAATTTTGGTGTGCTTGTGGGGCAAGGTGAGGTCAAGGTCTTTTTACTTCACCATCTTGGCCACTGCATACAATGAAATATCATGCAGACTTAAAAAAGAAAAGAAATCTTTGCCATTTGTGATAGCATGGACGACCTGAGGGCAATATGTTAAGCAAAATATTATAGGGTCTCACTTATATGTGGAATAATAAAAGATTAAACTCATAGAAACAGAAAGTAGAAAAGTGGTTGCTAGGAGCTGGGGGAGAGGTTGATAAGGGGTGCAAACTGTTAGTTATAAGATTAATAAGCTATGCAAATCTAATGTATAGCATGGTGACTAGACTTGCTAATATTGAATAACTGAAATTTGCTGAGATAGAATTTTAGTGCTCTCACAAAGAAAAAGGTAAATACATGAGATGATGGATGTGTTAATCAATTTGATTATAGAAATACTTTCACAATATATATGCATATGAAATCTTCATATTGTACACTTTAAATATATTAATACTTTATTTGCCAGTTATATCTCAATAAAGCTGAAAAAGTTATGTGAAGTTATTCAGGCAATAATGAGGTCATACGATATAATTTGAGAGTAGCACCAGCTTTAGTAAGAACTATATATAGTCCAATGCCAAGAGACCCATTTTGCATTGGAGTAAAGTTATGATAGAAGTAGTCTACTTACTCAGCTTACTATTTCTTCATTAGGAAAAAATGAAAACGATTCACCATACCATCCACTCAGGTTAACAATTCTTCATTAAGAAGAAAACTGAAAGTTTTGGATCACTGGATCACACTTATAAGGACTGTAGGAAAATTCTATTCCTTTTTCTCTTTTTTCTATTCTTATTTGGAAAAAGAAAAGCTTAAGGCATGAGTCTGACAAAAATACCCTATCTAAGATGATTCTCTCTGCAACAGTTAGGATAAGCAGCAGCATTCAGAGATGAAGTTGAATGTCAAGGTTTTAATGTTGTAGCTGAATATATAAGTGAGGCTAAGGCTGTTCAAGGGCTTTACAACAGAGATAAAAAATGTCTAAGGTTGACTATAACTATCTGGAAGACTTGGGCAGCAAAGAAAAATACAAGATGGAGGAAATTTCAAAATGGAAGAAATTGGATTTTTAATATATAACACCTACAAATATAAACCTATCATTAAGGTGAGGTTAGTATACAGGAAGGAAAGAATAGTAGATATTCTTTACTTTCATGAAGAGATTCTTTCTCAACATGTGGGTTTTAACCCCTTGATTTACATTATTATAATAAAAGTATATTCACGTGGAAAATAAATATGAGGGATTAAATGAACTTCTTTTGATGAGTAAAAGAAAAAAATGATGTTAAAACTGTTGCATGTTCCATGTTCTTGTACGGCAACAGATTTTTCAGCCCTTTCAAACCTCTCTAATCACAACTTTTTATATAATTAACGTGAAGTACCATCTGAGACAGTGGACTATATACATGGATGTGTGATATAATCCCAAGTCAAGAATTCCCGAAGTTTGAGATACTACTAGCCTTATAAAATAAATATTTTCTTTATGATTTTTAAAACATTAATGTTATTAATGAATTATATAATTATGAATATGAAGAATATGACTAATATAATTTAAAAATATAACTATATATTATTCATATATAATTCAGAATTATATATGAATAATAATGAATATTATTAAAATGAGCATAAGCTTTATTTTAAAACGGCTACAATATTATTGGAAAAATTTATTTTTTATTTAGTGACAAAAATTTAGTATTAAATATTAAGATAGCAATTACACTATCTTAGACTATTTTGCAATTTACCATTGCTTTAACAGAATTTATTAAATAAACTTATTTATTAAATAAATTTTATGAACTTATAAAAATATTTCTGTATTAGTTAAGAATTTGGAGATCAAGTGTCTAAAAGATCTGATACATTTGTTTATTTAAATCCAGAATCTTGTTGGTTCCCATTACTAAATAGTCCAAGCATAGGTGGTTTTGGGCTTGGTTTTCTTGGTATCTACCTTCTCTAACAGTTTAGTTGCTCATGTATTTATCAATACATTAATAAGTTACCTAATAGTTATTGAGTACTTTAAGTTCCTGGCACTGTTCTAAGATCTTTACATCTTATTACATTAGTAATAACTAATGCTTATGACTATCCTCTAAAGTAGGTTTCTTGTTAGTGGATGAACTAGACATTCAAGTAAAGCAGTCTGGTTCCATAGTCTATATTCATAAATATATCACTGTCTTGCCTCACCAGAAATATAAACAAACAAATAATCAATAAAAATTACTGGAAAGTATTTCTATACATGTAAGCTATATATGGAACACATAGTAAATGTTGGAGTTCTCATATAGGAATATGTATATCTTCCTTTTGCCTTGAAATTTTTTTTCTGCAAGGGAGTTGTTATTATTGCCTCTACTTACAGAAGACTAAAAATTTGTTCAATCATCTAGATCTGTATTCTTCCCCCCAGGGGCTATATTCCAGGTTTTAGATACTGATTGGGTATCCCTCATTTCCCATAAATATTAACACTTTACCCCTAGGTTGGGGAGGAGAGAAATGAGGGACCTTCTAGGATCTTCATGGTGGTGGCATCATTCACCCATTTGAGACTGTGTTCTGGGTAGGGTTGCTTAGTTAAATTTGAATTTCATATGAGCAATAAACATTGCCTTATTAGTATAATATATCCATAAGCTATCTGGAACATAAATATACTAAAAAATATTCAATGTTTATCTGAAATTCAAATTTAACTGGTGTCCTGTAGTTTATCTAGCAATGCTTGTACAGGAAACATCTTAGTTATGAATCCTTTTAAGGCTTGTTCACCAGTCTCTTAGAAAGAAAACATAGAGATGGGTTGATGGTGAGTTTTTGGCCTGCCATTATTTTTCTCCAACTAATTTGGATAACCAAATAATTATTCTAAAAAGACTCAGAGTACCATAAGAACATCCTTTAAGTTTCATACAGCATTAGCTCCTGGAAATACATATATAGTTTCAAATGCACAAACTCTACTTTGCTTAAAATCATCCAGAGACCATGTATTGCCTAGAGAAGAGTTCTTAATCTGGCACATAAGTCCATTCACAATCTGTACCTCATTTTATTTCTCACCTTTTCCTTTCATGCTACACAAGTTCTAGTTCTGTGAAATTATTTTATATTTCCTAAACAGAACATTTGGCTGGTGCTTTGCTATGACCTCTCTGCCTTAAATGTCCATCTCCTTTTTATGCACAATTCTTTTATCCTTCAAGAACTGTTTTATGTGTACAAACCTTGTGATCTACATTCATCTGTTTTAGATATTTTATTATATAACTAGATTGTGAACCTTTCAAGATTAGGTGCCATATCTTATATTCTTTATATTCTCTAGAACATAATATGTAAGTTCCCAGCTGCTAGGCATTCAATGAATGAATAAATGAAAGAATAATTGTATTTCTCTAATACTAACAAGAAGCATATGGCTACAACAGGAAGTAGAAATAATTTTTCTCGCCATTACTTAAATCCTATTATTGGTTCAAGACAATATTTTCTTCATAATACGAAATGAAAGTAGAAGATATAATGACATATACAGCTGTTTAATTATCATGTGAATTCTTTTGATGATACAGATTACCCGTTTTCTGAGAAACAAGCAGAGTAGAATACATTTTCAGCATGACAGAAAACAAATATGAGAAACATCAATGTCACACCATCCTGATCACCTGTCCTGTATTGTGCAGACAAGACCTTATCGGATGAAAATCTTTCTAGCTCTGTGGAGCATTTATCTTTAATGAATACTTTTCTGAGCATACTAAATAAAGGCTTTGGCATATGGCATATAATTCAAAATGATCCATTCTCCCTTACTAGCCTGCAAGTATTTAAGCACGCCTCGTCCCGTCCCCAGTTATGAAGTTAGTAGCAGGTTTTTAATGGACTACAAAGTTGTACAGAAATTTTAAAAAAAATCTTGAACTAGCAATAGCAACAATCTCATTAAATGGACCAGGGCATGAGTTACGATTATAATCCGTCTATTAAAGTGTCATGGGAAAACTGTACAACAAAAGATGGTAGAAAGGACTGACTTCTGGGTGATTTTTGTAATGTTTTAATAGAAAACAGAGAAAGGGAGAGAGAACCATCAATTTAAAATATCAGGGAAAAAAGAAATTATATTTTGTATATTATCTTAGTGATTTTTGTGTAAGTTAAAATTGATACTATTACAGTAAAATTCTCATGAATTATTTTCCCATTGAAGGAGAGGGTGGAGAATACAGCAGAAAGGGTGAAAGTTTAATCAAAACAGATTTTTTTTGAAACATCAAAGACTAATTGGTGCTAATTATTGCTGGAAAATGAATAATTAATTTGACATGGAGTCTAAGGTTATTTTTCCTGCTTGGAGGTCAAGATAAGTGGAAATAAATATAAATTTAAAAAGTAAAATGATGAAATTACATTATACATGTTATTGTTGTTTTAAAGAAAATAAAGCAGTAGAAATATATCAAATTAAATTTAATATTTTATGTTTTTAATAGTCTTTGCTTTTTAGAGCAGTTTAGGGTCACAGCAAAATTGAGTGGAAAGCCCAGAGAGCACGCATATACTGTCTGCCCCTACACATGCACAGTCTCCCCCACTGTCGTCATCCTGTACCTGTTGTGGTACCCTTGTTTCAGTCGATGAACCTACATTGGCAAATCATTATCGCTCAAAATCCATAGTTTACATTTTGGTTCACTCTTGGTGTTCTATACTCTACAGATTTTGATAAATGTGAGTGACATGTATCTACAAATATTGCATCATACAGAATAGTTTTACAGACCTAAAAACCTTCTGTGCTCCACTTATTAATCCCTGTCCTGCCCCAGCCCCCAGCAACCACTGAACTTTTTGCTGTCTTCATATTTTTTGTCTTCATACATTTTGCCTTTTATAGAATGTCATATAATTGGAGTCATCCAGTATGTAGCCTTCTCAGATTGGCTTAGAAATGTAATAAGTAATAACTTAGTAATACATTTCCTCCATGTCTTTTCATGGCTTGCTACCTCATTTCTTTTTAGTGCTGAATAATATTCCATTGTCTATATGTGCAACAGTTTATTTTTTCATTTACTGAAGGACATCTTGGTTGCTTCCAAGCCTTGGCAGTTATGAATAAAACTGCAACATCCATTTACATGCTTTTGTGTGTGCATAAGTTTTCAAGTCTTTTATATAAATACTAAGAAGTGTGATTGCTGGATCATATGATAAGAGTATGTTTAGTGTTGTAAGAAATCTCCAAACTCTCTTTCAAAGTGGCTGCACAATTTTGCATTCCTACCAGCAATAAATAAGAGCTCCTGTTACTCTACATCCTCTCCAGCATTTGGTGTCAGTGTTTTGGATTTTTGCCATTCTAATAGGTGTGTGGTAGTATATCGTTTTTATTTTAATTTATAATTCCTTAATGACACATGATGTTGAGTATCTTTTCATATACTTATTTGTCACTTGTATATTTTCTTTGATGAGATGTCTGTTCAGATCTTTTGTCCATTTCTTAATCAAGTTTTTCACTTTCTTAGTGTTGAGTTTTAAGAGTTTTTTTGATATTTTGGATAATAGTTATTTATCAGATATGTCATTTGCAAATATTTTCTTCCTGTCTATTGCTTGCTTCTCATTCTCTTGACAGTCCCTTTCACAGAGCAGAGGTTTTTAATTTTAATGAAATCCAACTTATCAAGTGTTTCTTTCATGGATTTTGCCTTTGGTTTTGTATCTAAAAAGTAATTGTCAAACCCAGGTTTATCGAGACATTTTCTCTGTTATATTCTAGGATTTTATATCTTTTTAATTTTACATTTAGGTCTATGATTTGTTTTCATTAATTTTTGTGAAGAGTATAAAGTCTGTGTCTAGATTCATTTTTTTGCATGTGTATGTCCAGTTGTTCCATCACGGTTTATTGAAACCACACATATTCATGTGTGTCTATTCCTGAGCTGTCTATTCCATTCTACTAATCTAGTTGTCTATTCTTTCACCAATAGCTCATTGTCTTGATTACTGTAACTTAGAGTAAGCATTGAAGTCAGGTAGTGTTAGTCTTTCAACTTTGTTCTTTTCTTTCAATATTGTATTGGCTATTCTTGTTTTTCTATCTCTTCAATAAACTTTAGAATCAGTTTGTTGATAGCCACAAAAGTACTTGCTGAGATTTTTATTAGAATTGTATCTATAGATTGATTGGGATGAATCTATAGATTAAGTTGGGAAGAAATGATATCTTGACAATATTGGATCTTCCTATCCATGAACATGAAATATCTCTTCATTAATTTGGTGCTTTTAAAATTTCTTTCATCAGAGATATGTGATTTTCCTCATGTAGCTTTGGTAAATATTTTTTTAAATTTATACCTAAGTATTTCACCTTGGGGAGTGTTAATGTAAATAATATTGTTTAAACTTTCACATTCCAATTGTTCATTGCTGATATTTAGGCAATAGTTTAAGTAAGTAAAAGACAATTTGCCTTTAATCATAAATTCATTAATATTGTAGGCAATTTTGAATACAGACACAACAGAAGAAAAATGCAAAACCACACATATCCTCATACTCATATATGCACCACCACACTAACACATGCCTTTTGAGTTTTATTTTTCAAAGATAAATCAATGCTAATGTTTTGTGGACGTTCTCACAGTGTTTGCTGTGTATGTGTGTATGTGAGCATGCACCCAAGAGCATTTGACATATACAAATGTGATGTTACTTCCAGCCTGTTGACTTTATCCTTTTTTACTCTCCATCACTCCTGTAATCTGACCTTCAATCCTGGACCCATTCCCTTAAAAATTCCATGGCCACCATTATAATTATTCCTTTATAACACTCTCATTCCCTTCCTACCTCTCTCTCCTTGTTTCACTTACTTGACAAATATCCCAATTCTGGCTGAACTCAACACCACGGCTTTTTATATATTTTCCCCAGGAGCTAAATATTTTTGAAGAGCATTTCAGATAGGGATAAATAATTTAACTTTAAATTCAAATCACAATCCTCAAATAATTAAACCACAAATGCCCTGCTGTTCAACTATGTTTGCTCAGTAATTTTACTTTTTCAAAAGTATGCCATTTCCTCTCTCCTTAAACCTCACTTTCCCCAAATATTAGCTAAAATGGAAGATATTAGAGAAAAATTGCTCTATTTTTCTAACAAACTTTCTGCAAGCTTACTGAAACCATTCTTTTCAATTATATTTATTGATCATCTAGTCTTTGAAGGCTTGGGATAAAAGCTAAAAATGTTATGTCTTTAGGAAACTCACATTGTGTGGGAGAGACTGAAAACAAGTAATTCACATAAAAGGTAAATTATACAGTATGTAGAAGTTGATAATTGCTGTGAAATAAAGGAGAATAAGAATGGAGGAATCTGAATTATAGGTGTTGGGATTATAATTTTAAATATAGTAGTCATAGAGGTCTCATTGAAAAGAAGATTTGAAAAAGTTTCTCACCTTCTTTTGTGAGGTAAGAATTTACCATGCAGGTTTTTGGAGAAAGAGCACTTCAGGCTGAGGAAATGGCCAGGAAAAAGACCCCAAGACAGGAACAGGAATGTTACCTGAGCAGCAAAAAGCCCATGTAGTAGGAGAAAGGGATATAGAAGATGAGGGCAGATCACGAAGGGCCAATTGTAAGAAATTTGCCTTTTGCTGTGAATGACACACACCCATTTCAAGCTTCTGAACATTTTTAATCTGTCACTTAAACTATCTTCAGATTCTTTAATTCATTTTTTTTTCATTTACAGAAATTTTCTGTATTTTTTTGTTGGATATATTGGTTTTCTTCACAGTTTCTTATTCCCTGATTGAATTTCAAGTATAGATGTATTTCTTTAAACATATAAAATTTATTTGTTTTACATTTTACATTAAAAATTCCAGTATTTGAAGTTTTAGGTGATGTGTTTCTCTTATTTATTATTATTATTTTTTTGTTTCTCACTCACAGTTCCAATCCTCCCCTCAGGGAGTGGGGCTCAATGCTCTTTATATTTCAGGGAATGGAGCTCAATGCTATTTATATTTCCGGGAAATTTTCTTAGGTTGAATTTGAGTTCCTCTAGAGAGGACCTGTGTGTGTGTGTGTGTGTGTGTGTGTTTCAGACATTCTCATTACCAACCTGGTGCAACATTAAATTAAGTTTTCTGCTGAAGATTTTTCAGACCACAAAATTAGCTTGTGGAATTTATGTTGGTGAAATCAAGAAAGTTTCCTCTATGTCTTTTTATTTTTTTTATCAAGAAATATGAGGTAAACTTCATGTGAAAATCAGAACTTGTGATTTTGATTCTCTTGGGGAAGGTATTTAAAAACATTTTCCCTAAGTACCAAAGTAGAAATAGTCAAATTTTCCTCTATATCTTTCTATGTGCGAAGTTTTACTTTCTGGAAGCTATAGACTTTTTAGTTCTCTGCTTTAGCTTTTTGCTTCAGGAAATTCCCTACTTGGTGTGGTCTCAGACCTTACCTCCAGAACCTTCTGATTCCTTGTGGTCATAAATAAAAAGCTCAAGGGCTCCAGGATCCAGAGAAACTTTAAAGCAAAATCCAACTTTGTCCTCACTTACCTTCCTGTATCTGCTTTCCATTTGTTTGAGGGGGGCCTACAGAATCCTTACTTTCATGTAAGATTAAATGTCTTATCTAGAAAATTATTATTTCATTTATAGATGCTGTTAGGGATATTTAATATGTCATCTTTCTGGAAATGGAATTCCCTCATTAGTTATCTTTACAGCATCACAATCTACAATTATGTTGTCTACTTTTTTTTCAGTTGTTACTGGCCTTTTCCCAAACCCTATGCAATGAAGTTAGCAATCTATATATTTCATGAAGTATAGTCTTTCCAGAAAATAGCCCAGTCCCTTGTACTTAGTAAATATAGAAGATATTTTATTCGATGATTAAATAGATAACTTCATGAACTTCTTTTTCACTTTGTATTTCTCCTACTAGTGAAAAATTATTTATTAGAGCCAATTTTCATTGCTACATAAAAAAGTATACCAGAATCATTTAGTTCATTCTCATATTGTCAAAGAATTTCATTATTTTTTCTTTTTTTAGTATTCAAAATATTCCTGAGCTAAAAATTATGGTTTGTAATGATTTCTTAATATTTTGTTAGTTCATCAGATATTTTCCCATAAGTACAATTATCAAGTTAAAATACTTGAAATCAATTTGAAGCTCTTTATATTTATTATAAAATTGCATTTCAGAAATAATTACAACTCCTATTAACAGTGTGTGTGTGGCAGATATAATAGTATCTGTTTCATCACTTTCTCAACAGCATTTTAGAATTTGCCATGTAAATCTAATATTATGTGTAGTAATAGAGGTTTCTTTTACTTAAGGGAGTGAGGTTCTAAAAATGATAATGAGGAAAATATTCCCTGAAATTTGAAAACAGAGAAAACACACAAGATGCTATAGTCTACACACTTAAAGAACAAATTTACAGCATTCACCATTTTAGGCATTGTTGGAGAAATATTTTATTTTAAGAGGTATACAATGGAATATTACTCAGCCATGAAAAGGAACAAAATTGTGCCACTTGCAAAGACATGGATGAACCTAGAGACTGTCATACAGAGTGAAGTTAGTCAGAAATAGAAAAATAAATACTGTATAATATTTCTTATATGTGGAATCTAGAAAAATGATATGGAAGAACTTATTTGCAAATAAGAAATAGAGACACAAACATAGAGAACAAATGTATGAATACCAAGGGGGAAGAGGGGAGGGGATGAATTGGGAGATTGGGATTGACATATATACACTACTATGTATAAAACAGATAACTAATGAGAACCTACTGTATAGCACACGGAACTCTACTCAATGCTCTGTGGTGACCTAAATGGGAAGGAAATCCAGAAAATATATATGTATATGTATAGCTGATTCACTTTGCTGTACAGCAGAAACAAATACAACATTGTAAAGCAACTATACTCCAATAAGAATTTTTTAAAAAAGAAAAGAAATTCAGAAAAAAAAAAGAAGTAAAATGGAATAAAGGGCATTATCATATACAAAATAATAGCACTTAATATTTGTTGCAAATTGACTATGTTCTAAGTGCTTTTCATTTATTTTCTGATTTAAAACTCCACTCCTTTAAAATAATGGGGTAAGGGGTTCTTCTTCCCACACTTAACATTTCCTTCCTGTGGAGGGATATATATTGCTGTGATTCTCTTGGTGTCTCTTGTTCTTTTACTCTCATCACCAGGGAGGATGGAGTGACTTCTCTATTTGGTAAAATCGGGCATGCTTGGGTTGGACAGTGCTTTCTTGGGAGTTAGGTCCTACTACCATGCAGTATATGATCTGCTGTGTTCATTGCTGTAGGCTTCATAAAGTCAGGCACGTATGATAGAGAGTCTGTCTAATCCTGACAGATTCAGGTTTCACGCGAGGAGGTCTATCCACTTGCTCACAAACACAAATCACAATTGTGAAGATATGTTTTATCAGAAATAAAGGAGGTATTTTGGTTTCCATATGCTAATTTCTTTTCTTTCTTTACTGACTGAGAGTTCAGGTGGAAGAGTGTATGTTATTTATTGGGCCCTCCTTACACCACCAAAAGTAAGTTCTAATTTTGGCCTTGTTTGATAGTTTTTAAAAAAAAACTTAGCTTATTATGGTTTGACACTTGAGAGACCAAGTAATTGTTGAAAAAAAAGTTGCATCAAGTTTATTTCTAATCGGAAAGACTATGCTTGTAACAAGTTCACTATACTTTGTCTTATGAAAAAACAATTTAATGAGCAAGGTAAGACTGAAAAATTAAATGGAATGAACATAGTGGCCTGGAATCATGGTTGTTTCCAGGCTTTGGGGAATAAAAATCTTATTCAGCCTAGAAACATTGGAGTATATCTAACAACTTACAAATCATTTACATTTATTAATGTTACTATTACATATTTAAGGAGAAATACAAATTTTTAGTCATTAACCTTTAAAGCAGCTTCTATGATACAGGTCAGATAAGATATCTACAGCAATGTCACTGCACTCAGTAAATTCTTAGGTGTTTGCGTGGTTTGTTTTGATCAGAGAGGCAGTTTTCTTTTAGAGTAGAAAGAAAATCTGTCTTGTTTATTAAACTGTTCAGTGCATTGGGAAATGACTTCCTCTTAATGCTTATTTCCACATTTTTCATGGAAATATTTATTGCAATGCACTAACCAAATATCTCTATCATATCTACTCAGCTATTTAATTATGCATGTAGATACAGAAGAGAGGTTCTCTCCAGGCCTTTCCAGCTCAAAAATTCTGTAAGTCTTTGATGGGCTTAGACTTAGCCTGAGCACAATTTTATTTCTGCTTTTAAAATGTCTTCTCTTATTTAGGTACATTTCCTTGACCTACAGGAGGCATTCTTTGGAAGATATACCTTTACTACGTGAGGCCTAATATGTGTAATTTTATATCTTGTTCAATAAAACATTGACTTTAGTACATGTAATTTGAGGTTTCATCATTTCAAATTTTGATTTTAGCTACCATCTAGTTACTATTTTTCCTACTCTTAATTCATTAATCCTCTTGTAACTCCTTAACAACCAAGTTAATTTATGAACATGCCAAGTTTCCAAACCAATGTTTGGTGTTTTCACTTTATTTTAAGGTTGGCATTATCTCTGGTAAGTTTCTGACAAGTTCTGTTATACAAATATTACATGTGGCTTGACAACATATCAGTTATTAAACCCAATTTTATATCATCTGCTGAAGAGTTTTCTTTGGAAAGCATTTACATGCCGTGTCCATCCTGTACTGTGTAAAACAAAGGAAAAATAATTTTCACAGCTTAGTACAACTTCATGAAGCAGCCTGGTGTAGTGGAAAACATGTGGACTCTGTAGTCAGATATATCTAGGCTCAAATTCTACACTTATTAGGTGTGTGATCTTGGAAAAATTGTTCAATTTTGTTCATCTGCAGTTTTACTACTCTTAGAGTAGTGATAATTATACCTACTTTGCAAAACTGTTGAATGGACTTTTAGACACTCTGTGTCAAATGTTTAGCATTTAGTTATTACTTAATAAATTTGAGCTATTTTGTTCATAAATTCTTACTTAGATAGAACTATGAAATCATATAAATATATCCTTTAAAGACCTTGAGATGCTTTATTCTCAGTACCTCTAGGTGGGTGTGTGTCTAAGGCAGGAGGAAGTGACAGAGCACCTCAGCTCTCTTTCTTCATTAATCCAAAGTCCTCTGCTGGTGTATGATTGTACTTATCTCTGAAGTGCTGAAGCTTTTCTCTGAAGAGAACGATGTTTATATCATTTAGATAAATGACTTGGGGTTCCTTAAGTTAATCCATTCTTCCTCTTTTGTGCTCTCTTTACTAACAATATTGGACAGTTTTCCACTTGACAATGATTTATGCATCACAGTGTTTCAGATTTCCTGCTGCTGGTGATTATACACCCCGAAGCACCTGTACATAGTTTACTCCAATCTCAGAATAAACATATGGACAGGAGGTGTATTCTTGCAAATGGAATAAGCTAAGATCAAAGGGAAAAAAACTTCTTTTTTCTTCCAGACACATTGAAATGCTACAATTGAATGTTATCCTATAAGAAATTATAGAGAAACTAAATGATCCTCCTGTGAGGTATTTGAAATTCCTCTATTGGTGTAAGATGTTGCACTTCATTTGCAATAGCTTGGATATAGTGCTTTCTTCAGAATATTTTTAATATCTAGACTTGCTAGCATTCAGAGATGTGTTATGATGTAACACCTTCTTTTGATTTCTGCATGGATAAACAATTCACTTTACTGAAGTTAACAAATAATTCATTGACATTCAGTTATCCATTTAAATTATTTTAATTTGTTCCCCTTATTTCTCACCTGTTGTTTAAATTGTCTGTCATCACTTATTCTTATTCTTCATTCCCACATGCAATTCAGTATCACAGATGTCACTATTTTCTTGATTTCTAAAGTTCTTCCATTACACAATCTTCTACATTATTTATGTTTTAAAAGATAAAAGATATGATATTGTACAAAAATGAAAGGGAATCTACATTGTTATTTTTAATTCTATGGACATATTTTTAATTTTAGTGAATTTGATCTATTATCACTTTCTTAGAATTATTTTTATTAAATATTGAATTGATACACTATAAAGTTCATAAAGTATGTACAAAGCACAGAGAATAGGTGCTGATTAAGAAATAGTAGAATATAACTGTTAGCCTTGAAGTCTCCTGGAAATACCTCCCATCTCTTTCCCTTCTATTCATTAGCGCAAACCTATACTGAACTTTGTATATATAACTAACTTTCTCTGCTTTATAATTTTAACATGAATCTTTAATTTCTTCAATATATTTTGTTTAGATTGATTTTGAATTTTTCATTAAAGGAGTCATATTATACATATTCTTTTACAATTGATTTTTCTTTCCTCAATAATATTTTCCTAAGAGTTATTCATGTTGCAGCATGTAGTTCATTTCATTGCCCTGTGCACAGGCAGCTTCTAGCAGACATTAAATAGCCAGTGATATTGACTGTGGCAATAGGTTTCAGTATATGAATATACCACAACTTATTTATCCATTTTACTGTGATGGTCATTCAAATTGTTTTCCATTTCTTTAATTTGTTATTATAAACCAATGTCGTTATGTCGTTATGAACATTCCCCTATATTAAATGACTTAAACAGGGCTATCCATTCGATTTCTCCTCTTATTTACTGTGCTAACATCTCTGTTCCTGTTTCTTCATCTGTATAATGGGAAAAAAATAGTACTTAATTCGTAGGGCTGCTATGAAGATTAAATGAGATAATAAAGTATTTAACAGTTTTAAATGCTGATAAGTATTGATGATCATGATGATGTTTTCTGGATCATATATACAAGAAGATATACATTTTGGAGTGGAATTTTTGGTTATAATATATGACACCTTAAACTATCCTATGGCAAATTATGAGCAGTCTTCTATTATCCATTCTCCCTTCTAACCACAGGGTTTTCATTTCAGACTCTTTGCAACTATGTAAAACGTATATGACTGAGTTCTTGCCTGTGAAATGTTACAGGAAATAATGGATGCCCTCCTTCTTGTCCTTAAGAGATTGATATATGCTCTTTTTGTACCACCCACTTTTCCATTTGTGGAAAGTAATTAAAATTAGAACAAATGCCTTGGAGCTGGAGATGAAAGCCACACGCTGAGGGTGTCAGAACAACTTTACCAGCTCTGCTCTAACACTTGAGAGAAAGACTCTTTTCTCTTTCTCTTATTTCAGGCACTAATTTTGGGCTCTTATTTTTTCAGCAGCTAAGCCTGTAGCTTAATAAATCAATATGAAGTTGGCAAAAGGAGAAAATAATCAGGCCTTGTTTTCAGATGTTTAAGTAGGATTTGTTGGCACAGTCAGGAGCAGTTTTACAGCCCTGTTTAGAGTGGCTATGAATGACAGTGGGGAAGGAAACCCTACTACGTTGGCAGAACTTCTAGTAGTAGAGCTATACATAAACTTTGCTTAGAAGGAGAGATAATCAGAGATATAACTCTGAATCAGTTAATGAGCATTAGTTAACATTTGGTTGAATTTTCTCAAACATAAAAGGAAAAATATTGGAGAACTGGTACAAGGTGGTTGGGGTAAGAAATACATGCACATGTATCTTGGAATGCATTCAAATTGTGACAGTATTCGTGACCCACAAAATACTCACAAAAGGGTGTTCACTGAAGAAAATAATACCAGTGATCAAGTGGACAAAGTGACTCATTATACATGTGCCAGACAACTTGTCCCAACCACCCTAGTGCTTGCTCAATAATCTCTTAAGCAAAGTGGCTATGGTATCAGGATAGAGGTGATACATGGATTCAGCAACATGGGATTTCCCTCACTGAGGCTGATCGGGCTACTGCTACTGCTGAGACACTGAAATTAGCAGAGACAAAACAGCCTCCATTACAGCATCATATCCTAGGAAGACTACTCAAATGCTTGGTGAAAGATTGATTTCATTATACCCTCTCTATAACAGAGGAGGAGGTGATTTATCCTCCCTAGAATAGACACTTATTGTGGTTACAAACTTGTTTTCTTTGCCTGTCTTGCCAGAATCTTTATGGCTAAACTTTCCAAATTTCATGCTGACTGAAACAGAAGTATCTTACAGCAAAAGCAGTGAGGCAATAGGATTCAGGGTTCTTACTATGTGTCTGGCCACCCACAAGCAGCTGAACTGATACAAAATTGGGAGTCCTTCTGAAGGCTCAGTTATAGGGTGAGTTGGAAAGATCACATTTTTTATATCATAAATACATGCTGAATTTTATCTGATTCTTTGAATTTTATCCAATTTTATCTAATTCTTTTTTCAGTATCTATTGAGAAATTCATATTTTTTTCTTTTATCTTTAATGAAGTGCATTACTACCATTGATTTTTCTAAAGTAAAGCCAACATTTTTCTTGTATTAATTCAACTTCATTATACATTGTTTCATTATTTTATTTATTTATTATACTTTCTTCATTATACATTACTAGTTTCAATTTGCCAATCATTTCTTTTTGAATTAGGAGGATTTGGGGAGAATAGGACAGAAGGTATATTCTCCGAATGCTTCAGGCCAAAAAAATCAAAAGTAAAAGATGAATTGGAGAGATATAAAAGAGGTAGGAGCTTAAATCTTGGTGAAGTATGGAGGTGGGAAATAAGTAAGAGTGAATACTTAGTCTAGGATGATTTAGGCAATTGGGTAAATGTCATGGTCAACAGCAAAAGATCAAGAGGAATGAATTTTGGTGAAAACATAATGAATTCTGTTATGTATGCACTGATTGTAGAGTATCATTAGGATATCCAGATAGAGAATTCCAGTAAGCAAATGGGTAAACTTGTGTGGTCCTGAGAGATGTTTTGGCAGATATATATAAATTCTGGAAGCAGCAGACTATATATGGAAATAAAAACTCTGATAATGGATAATGTGCTAAGAGAAAATATAACATTGGAAAATAAAACAACAGAACACAAGTTTAAGAAAAAAGAGAAATAAACTATTTGTGGTAACTAGCTGTTTTCACCACACACAGTAAAAAGGCTGGGTTTATTCTCATGCAATATTTCCTTTGCTTTAAAATGATAGAGAATTTATGTCATTTATATATTGAAGATACATAAACAAATTGAGGATACTTGGGAGAGGGAGAAAATTTGAAAGCGTGAGAGGAAAGATATAATTCAGAAAGCAAGTCTCTAAGGGGTAGAGAGTTAAACAGATATAAAGAATTATTATAGGAAACAGCCTTAAAGAGAAATTTTGTTTACACTGCTGAGGAGGAAATGATGCTAAAAATATAAATAAGTTTATTGAGAGAGGAGTGAGAATTTGATATTTACAGTTTTCTCTCAGGAAAGATGTGGGGCCATTTATGGAGATAGAACAAGATGTAGTATGATAGGGACACCAGAAATCTTTGGATTTTAATATTCTGCATAATTGTGTGAAAATTTGTCAGCAACTCATCAACTAAACTGCAGAGGGATATCATAGATCTTCCATTTTCTCAATGTAATTTGCTTTTTAGATAAGTAACATAAAGAATAAACATTTACCAACGTGTTAAATTGACCAGAGTTGCTGTGTGAGTGAGGGTAAAAAAAAACAAATCATACCAACATCCAAGGAAAACACAATTTGTAATTTTGAATAAAGCTCTCCTAATTGTTTGAGTTCTTTCTAATTTGAAAACTACAGTTATGAGAACTGAAAGGGGTTGAATAAACAAGATTTTCTGATTTGTGCATTCAGTTCAGTTTCAATTAGAATCAAGTGAGGAGTTGATTTGGGTGAAAAGAGGTGGGTTGGACAGCCCTGGCTCAGCTTGAACAAAGAATATCTATATATATGATGTTCATCACAGTTGTTGAGTTGATTGAATTAATTAGTAAATGCTAATATTTACCTACTACACTAGAGTCATAGTAGTTTTGAAGAGTAGATGCTTCTAAAAACTTTTCACCAGGTAAACAATTTTCTAATTGAATGAAAATCAAAGATTTTTTCAGAGATAGATAGATGATAATATAGTAATTCGTGCCAAGTAAGGCTGAGCATCTTCAACCTTTTAAAACATAACTGCAATTTTCAAAGCTCTTCTATGTATTTCAAAATTGAGTTGTGTTAAATAATCATAGCTCAAGAAATATATATGTATATAAATCAAGAAAATTGATCACAATTCATTTGTATAAGCCAGTGAAGATATATAATTTTAAATTTTAAAACTCCTGAATTTAGAGGGATATCATATAATCTATGATTATCCTGAAATGCCTAAATAACTAAAATTATAATTGGCATACAGGGTAAAATGTCAAAGATTTGTTTTCATAATAGAGAAAGAGAGAGAAAATTGACAAAAGTATTGGAAAAACTTGGAAATGAAGGAGAGAGAAATAGAGAAAGACGCTAGAAGTCTTTAAGTTACAAGTCAGTCTGACATAATGGAAGGAATATTTGATTTGGACTTAGAAAAGCTATATTCACATCCTATTTCCAGCTAACTGTGACCTCAACCATTTCACCATTTTGGACTTGCATTTTATCATTTGTATGATAGAGAAAATGATATTTGTCCTGTCTTCCTCAAAGGACAAGTGCTAGGATCATGAACAAGTAATGAATGGTTGATCAACTTTTCTCATCACTCTGGGTGGTCTCTAAGACTTTCCAAGAATTTCCTGTTGAACCAAGCAACTTGTTTCATTTGCACATCTATAGAATCTAAAGGACTTCTGACCTATACAAGGACAGCGGTCTAACCGATTTGAGTAAGATTTCTTCAGATTGTTCTGATTATATATAGAAATAATCCAAAATCCTTGATCAGAAAGAACAACCCTATTCTTCCATGGTTGTTCTATATAGTTGGATGCTTCTTGAGACTAGATTTATATTTATTAAGCTGGGTTTCAGTCATAATAAATCAACAATCCTTGAAATAAATTTCTTTCTCATGCTCATAGAAGCTCTACTTTTTTTGAACACATGGCAACTGTTTGGGTTTTTATTTTCTCTGCACATATAGCTGTGAAAATTGCTTCATATTTGTTTGGCTTTGTTACATCTATTGATTAGGCAATTGTGCTCATGACATCCTAAAATCTATCCTAATATCTGTCTCCTGAACCTCTTGCCTTATCAAGACACTTTACCAATTTCTTTTATTTTGTAAAACACCCAATAAAAGCAAACACTGATCTAGAAATGTTTTCTAGAAGAAAGAACAATGGTATCAAGAAGTCTAACAGAAATATCAATCCTTACATAAATAACTCACTACATACATATTTAACAGTGCAGTGTAAAATTTGGGAAAGTAATTGAGGTCTCCTGATAATATATTACTATTATATTTACTCCTAAATCAAAGATCAAAAAGGAAAAAAAAAGTTCACAGTTGACATTTTCATTTCAATTTTTTGTTAGTAGTCATTATATACATACACACACATACCCATATATGCGTATAAATGTATATGCTGATCATATTATATCTAAACCAACAGTGCATACAATGTTTGTTGTTCTTTGAACTGACCACTACACTTGATAGTAATTTCAAGAATCAGCTCATGGAACATTTATAACTCAAAGAATATTCATCTGATTATACTGAAAAAAATCTGTTTTTAGTAGAACTTTACTTTTTACAATCAGTTTTCACCAGTATCAGCAGTCCTGTCAGCTTCTCTGCTTGTTCCAAGCTTCTCTGCGTGGCCAAGCAGCTAGGTAGGTCATTTGTCACAGAACGTAAAGGAAACAATTCACCACTTTTGAAGTGGGGAATCCAAACCTACCAGCCTGTCAGTAATTCTTGCTATAATTTCATCTTTGCATAATCAGGGAGGTTAGCTGCCAGCAGTCTGCTCATGCGCAAAAGTACAGCAACATCTTGAAGTTAGTTTTCCATGTACATCCATAAATTTTTATGAAGGGTGTATGTTCTGATCAGCAAAACACGTTTAAAAAAATTAAATATTCCCCTTTAAAAATGAACATTTTACTTTTTAATGAAAACATAGTTATAGCAAGAGACTATTTATTTTGAAGGACATCTTTTCAGTGAAGGATTTTATTCCAATTTGAGACCATGTTCTGGATTTTAAAAGAGCTGGCACTGGTAGATCCCAGGGCAGCTGTACTACTGAGTCCGTTTGACCTCCTAGTCAACCAAAGTCGAAAAATACATAAAAGCAAAAGTTTACTGCCTTTAACGCTTGATGCTACAGTTGAATTATTTGATACAAACAAACTTCCTTTCTAACATGATTTCAATGTATATAAAACCAATATATATATAATATATATTAAACATGCCTATTTTAAGACAGAATTTTTTTTTTTTCTATTATGCTTTTTAATTGGAAGATATTTCCTTAGCAAAACTAAGGAAAATCCTTGGAGAAGTCTGAAATAAATAACACTATGATACTATCAATTTCTTAGAAATAGTATGCAACATATGATTACTTTTTAAATCTCAGAGCCAAATGCCATACATAACCTCTCAGCTGTAATGCAGTTCATAGAAATCAATCACATCAATCAAATGAAAAATAGATTCAACACACAAAACTGATTGGAATTGCTTATAATAAAAGCACCAGGCTTTTAAAAAATACATTTTTCAAATAATCTACATTCTTACTTTTACTGAAGCTACTTATAGTGGAGACCTAATTTTAATAAAGAAATTCTCCATGAACTCAAATTCTCCAATACATATTTTAATCAAAAATTAAAATGTTTCTGAAATGCAACAAAATTTTATTTTAAAGTGAAAATGAAGAGAATGAGAGTTACTGCTTTTTAATTTTTGTTCCTCCTTAAATAAACTTATCTTTACTTTGAAAAAAATTTTTTTGTTTATTTTTATGACCTCAGGCCTCAATGACTATGCAGACAAACGAAGCCAACTTTGCTTTTGTGTTGACATTACAATGGCTCCATTCCTATCTGCTCATACAGGTGGGGACTTTGTGAAACCCAACAAAGAATCAGCATCTCAGAGACATTCCCAAGAGAACAGCTTACATGAATCTATAATAAAAAGTTTGCCATTTGCTATACCTATATGGAAACCCCATTTTCTTCTTCTCCTGTTCTGACCTGCCTTGTCAATATACTATTGCTACAGACTGATTACTGGAAACTCATCTTTGCCACTGTTAACAATGATCCCCAACATGAACAAGATAATAGCTTTGTTATCTTCTACTGTTCCCAAAGCCGCAGATCCTCCCTGAGCCAGAGCTGTGCTGGATACTGTGCTGGGCTGGAAGAAGAACCCTCATATTTAGTCACATGCTTGTCTCCAGAGATTCACAGTCTTTTATTAAAAGAAAAAAAAGTTCAGTTAGTTTCTGGAAATACTCCTAGTTCAGAATCTGACAGTGTCTTATGAAAAAAAATATACTGTCAGATTTTGACACTGATCCCTCTAGCCGTACAGGGATTAAATCCAGAGCAAGAAAATCAAACCCTTTTCTAAATACAGACTGAGTAGAATATGGATATACAGCCACCCCTTCCACCACCTTCTCACTTCTCCAGTGGCCGCTTTTGGAAATAAGTGTGAATACATAGCGATATATGTGAACAGTATGAAGGAGGGGCATCTACATGCACAGTATGTAGCAATGGTGTAGCTAGAGAAAATAACATGGTATATACAAAGAAGTTCATATATATATATATGTATGAACTTCTTTATATAATTAGCCAAAAACATTAACAGCCTAACAAGGCAGGTTACTATTTTCCAGACGCAGTAGTCTTGATCAAGCATGTGATTGGTACACAGTGTAAAGAACTATATTACCATATTTTATTGCTATATAGCAATAAATAATTGTCTATAATAATTTTCCCTTACCTTGTTTAGTGGACTGAAGAATCAAGGATTTCTCATGACTACCAAATTAGAAGTAAGAAAGATTTCTGTAGAAGACACAGATAGATTTCTTGTACCATTCTTACCACAAATCTAGTTGCTATCCTTTATAATTGTAGGTTTGTAAAGTCAATTAATCAGAGTTTCTCATATCTGAAACTACCTCTTATGGCAGAGGGGTTAGAAAATAATACAACATTGTAAAGCAATTAAACTCCAATAAAGATTTAAAAAAAAAAAAAAAAAGAGTGTCAACGTTCTCTTACTTGAGATGGAAAAACAAAAAACTCAGCTAAGAAGGTCGTGGGACGCCAAACTGAAATGTAGTTGTGGAAAACCAGAACATGGAGCTCAAGATCAGAAGAAGAGAAAGACAAGAGCTGGGAGCAGTGGCAAGCATTCCCACACCAACACAGAACATTAGACTTGTCCGCTACTGGCTAGCTATATCTAAACCACCAGAGAAAGGGAAAACCTCCTCATTTTAGTCACCGGGTGAAATCAGGCCAGGCTTCCTTGCCTCCACTGGTGAATAGTACCTATGTGTTGTGTCATTTTCCTGAGGTGAGAAGTTGGTTCCCATGATCAATTTTTTAATCTTATATACTTAAACAAGTTGTTGAAAAATGAGTTCTAGTATATCCTCAAAGACACTGAAGCTCTGTACCTTCAATAGAATTGATGTGGCAGGTCATTGGGGTGCACGGCTAAAGTTGAGGTACTTTGTAAGTATTTGTACATTAAAACAAATTTAAACTTTTCTGATATTTCTGAGGTCTTATGTGGGTGTTGAAGAACCACAGGTTTATTTACTCTTTCAAAAATTATAAATGTGGACTTGTAAATCCTAACCCCAAATCTTTCAAACATATACACAATTGCAGCATCATCTGGCTATTAGATCAATTTGTTCTTTTGAACTTTTTCTTTGTACCTTGCTTTGATTCAGGGTCTCTTTTTCCCTTTGACTTTGCTTCCTGCTTTTAATCCTGTGACTATTCTTTCAGCAAGACTGCAAAATCTGGACCCCAAAGTGGACTATCCTAAATGAAGTTTAAATTTCACAACTTGGCTGGTATACTATAAAAGAAGGTGTCCAAATTTTCAGTAGAGATTAGATTGATACAGTGAATTTATCATGTAAGGCCCTGGCCATGAAATCCCAAACTCTGTTCACAGGATGATGCAGGGGACACTCCCCTCACTGAGGAGGTGAGAAATATATTTGTGACGGAGCCCTGGTTTTATAAAGAGCTCTGGAATGGATATTCCTTCTAAGGCCATCAATGAAAATGCTGCCATTGAACTAAGCTCCAAAATCATAACAAACTGTGGGGGTAATCTGACCTATAAAACCATACCATTCAAGAGTATGCACAGCAGTACTCTATCATCAAAAGACCTTGTCTATAAAATACCAAGTTCACATATATCCTGAAGGCATAAGAACCTGGCATGGATATTTGGCTCAGATATCTATGTCTCCTATTCCTGCTATATTTCCTCCTCCCTCTCAGTCTTCCCCCTTTTCCTCATAGGGAGTTCCCTATAAAAATTTACCTAAGAAAAAAATGTTTCTGGTTGACAGCTGGTTCTATATGATAATGCCAGAACTACCTGAAAATAGATGAGTACAAAAATACTGCCCCATTCCAGGGTGTCCTTCAAGGATAGTGGTAAGGATAATTCTCTTAGGGGGCAGAACACTGAGCAATGCATATTGTTGTTTATTTTGTCTGGAATGAGAAGTATTCAGAATTATAGATCTATTCTGATTTCTAGATAGTGAATAATGGTTATGCTGAATGATCAGAGATTTTCATTTCTGGGAAATTGGTGCAATAGGGTCTGGAGTAAAGATATGCGGGAAGACATTTACAAATTAGGTAGAGAATATAAAGATATTGGTGCTCCATGTGAATGCTTACCAAAAAGTAACCCCAGATTAGGCATATTTTTATAATTTTGTGAATAAGATAACCATTTTTGTAGATATTAGGCAGCTTCTGTCTTCATAAACCAAGAGGTCATGTTGGCAAGAGGTCATTTTGGCAAGAGTATTATTCATGGGATCAGAAAATGAGCTTACACTCCTAATATCTGACAATAGTCATTGATGAGTGGCCAATCTACTCTGAAATAGTATCATTCCTTGAGGATCAATCTACTACCTCATGGCAGGTTGATTACATTGAAATATACCCATAACAGAAGGGAGAGTGGTTCATTATCACTGGATAAGCACTTACTTTGGATATGAATTTTCATTTCCTGTCCACAGTGTTTTTGTCAGTACCATATCCAGGTACTTACATAATGCCTTAGTCATCATGGTATTCCATACAGCCCTACTTTTGACCAAACAACTCATTTTATAGGAAATGAAGTACAACAATTGGATGGTGTGCATGGAATTTACTGGTTTTACCATGTTTCCTATCTTACTGAATCAGTTAACCTGATAGAATAGTGGAATGACATTTTGAAGATTCAGGTATAATACCAATTATTTGGTGGTATCTTGAGGGTTTGGGCAATTTCCCTGGAATATAGTATGTGCACTCAATCTGTGTCAAAGTGTGGTGCTGTTCTTTCCCAGCCAATATTTACAGGTCTGGGAATCAAAGATAGAAATGGGAGTGGTTTCTATCTTTTATACCTCAGAAATCTGCTAACAACATTTTTGCTTCCAATAATTATGAATTTGGGCTCTTCTGATTTAGGCATCTTAGTTCACAAGGAAAGAATGCCTCTGCCAGGATCACATCAATGATTCCATTAAATTTGAAGTTGAAGTTGCCATTTAGCCACTGGGTTCCTAATGCTAGTGAATCAATTGACAAAGAAGGAGGTCATTGTACTATCTGTGCTGTATAATTCTAACTACCCTGGAGAAATTGAGTTACTACCAAATAATGAGGTTAAAGAGGAGCATGTCTGTAATGGAAATGATTGCCTGGAGGCTGCTAAGTACTTCTATGACAAGTGATAAAAGGCAATGGAAAACTACAACTCTATTCAGGCAGGATTGCCAATGGACAAGACCATTCAGGAAAGAAAATTTAGATCACCCTATCTAGAAAGAAATTATGACCAGCGAAGTGCTTGTTGAGAGGAGAAATTATGTGGAATGAATAGTCTATGAAAATAGCTAATAAATACCAGTTATGGGCATGAGCAATTGCATAACCGAGAACTATAATAGTTTATAAATATTTCTTCCTATTCTGATATGAATCTATTTGTAAATACATTAGCTAATTAACATCTTTCCCTTTCCCATTCCCCTGTAATCTAACATAAGATGTGTCAACCTCATATTTCAGTATTTAAGTTACAAACTATCAAAGAGTCAGTGTGACTCAGCTAGAAATGAACATTGCACAAGTTGGATAGAGAAATTTTATATCCTTTTAAAAAGAGATTTAGTATGGCTGTGGTTGGATAAGGGGTGCTTGTATAATTCTAGGTAAAATCATGACTTAGCTATTATTTTTACTGAAGAGTTAAGTATAGTTAAAGGAAGTGGGTATGATGTCAACTTGAGAAGGCATAGACTTTGGTGGCTTTCTATTTTGCCAATATAGCCAAATTGGAACTTACCTTGTCTTTGCCAGTCCAAGTTAGGCATAGCCACAATAGAAATTTGTGTGAGATCTGGAAAGAGGAGGTAAATGAGAAACCATTTTTATGCACTGTGTTTGGCATAAGATACCTAACACTGTGGCAAAGCATACATGTTGTCTCTGTTCTGTTAACTCAGAAACTGGCATGAGATAGTACTAGGTCCACTGCCTTCCCCACTCCCAGGATTCCTCCTCTTTCAACTTCTCTATACCACGGATCAGGTGTGTGTTTAGTTCTCTGGTGAATGGTGAATGATGAATGATACTGAAATGCTGGGTGGCATTTCCAGGGGCTCCAAGGAGATCTGGTCCTTCATGTCTCAGTGCAGAAATAATTCAGCAAGAGGCACAGTGCTAGATAAGAAGTGATTTATTAGAAAAAGACACTTGAGAGGCTTTCAAGCAGGCAGGTGAGAGGGTGCTGCACCCCTAGAACTTAGTAGGCTACAGTTTTATAATAAAAGGAAGAGTGGGGGGAAGACAGTCTTCTTCCTCATTCCAGTGTAGATGTTATGCTTCTGTCATCAGCTCCTCCTCCAGATTGGGCAGGGGAGTGTTCTCGTCCCTATATAGTCAAGCCAGGACTGTCATGGCACTATGGAAAAATTATTTCAGGTCTCAGTAAAATGAGGGTCTTTCACTTTGAAATGTCACCTTTCCATAAATTGTTTTTTATGTGTGCAGAGAGCATGTCCTAGGGATCATTAACTTACTGAGCTCACTGGACAGGATGTGGGTCTCATGCCACCATTGTTTTATTGTTTGGGGGCATGTCTCATGCTTCTGTTGCATGGTTTTGTTGCTAAGCACGCTTGCTTGGTTTTGTAGTTAAGCAAACCTATTTTCTTGAATGATCATTAACCTACAGGGATCTCCCATAATTTTTTTGTTACTTACAATCCCCTAGTGGGATTAACTATTTAATCACCTACTTTGTCCTTTTACTCTGTCCCTATCAATACTAGCGTCTTCAGTAGGTTATTCACGTTGTCAAGTTTGGATGTGGTAAAAGAGGTATGTTTTATTCTATCCTTGTGCATTGCAGTTTATCCTTGATTTCCTCCAAGTTATAGCAGCTCTCCTTCCTGACTGCAGGCTAGGCTGACCTATCATGCCTTTGGGTCCAACCTTAGACAAAATGTAACAGCCTTGTATAGAGTCATTAGCCAGATCTCATAATTATGTTAGGTCTAACCCCTATAAAAATTCCCTTTTCTTATATCATGCATTGAATTCTGTTTCTCTGATCAAACCCTGATACAGATAAAGACCTTACATTTTTTGTGTTTATGCATCTCATGCTTAACCATATGCCCAGCATTAATATATCTTTAATAAATTCTGGCTGACTGGTGATGAGGATGGTATTTGATGTCTCTCACTATACTTGTCTTTCCCAAGGACTTAATTTACATTTCTGCTCTACTTTTCTTGCTTATTTTTAGTCTCTTAGACCCCAGCAATTGGCTTTACCTAAAAGTGAGCCTGTCATACCCACCCCTACCTCCAGAAGGAAGAATCAGAGAAAATCTACAATGCTGGGTAGAAGAGGTAAACAATATATATGTAATAGAGTAACTCAGAAGTCCCCCTAAAATTATGTGTTAAGTTCCTTCAAAATGAAAAGGTGTGATATATCTTAAAATTATAGGCAAAACAATAGAATTGGGAAGTCAAATTAAAAGCAAAATTATGAAAACATATGAAAACCATTTTAAAAGTAGAAACTATTACAATATACATATTACACATCTGAAAGTTGTTCACTCAATTTCCAATTTTCAGGGTCTTTTATGGTTTCTTTTAACCTATTAGAGGAATTTTAACCATGTTTCTTTCTTCTTAGAAACTTGTTTTACGACTCTCTTGTCATACAATTATACTTTATATGTTTTAACAGGTCTTATTATTATTTAGGTATGGTAATGGTAACAGAACAGGAACAATAGTCAGTTCCCAAGAAGAAAGGTCCACATGGGGAAGCCTCAAGTTTGGTCAAGAGGGCTCTGGGGCATAATTGTCAGGTGCTTGGCCCAGGGTGATAAGGGCAGGTGGATAGCAGCCAAGAGTATGAGATCTTGATAATGGAGGTTGATGGGGGCATGGACTCTGTATTGGTTCGTTTGCATTTGAAAAGCACACTCCTGGGTGAAGTGTTTGCTATCTCTAGGAATTAGCTAACCCCGTTGGGCAATAATGTAGAGGTCAGTAAGAGCCCACATGTGAAAACATCAGACTACGGAAAATAAAAGACATGGTTTATACAATATTGACAGTATAAGTAGCTAATTAAACAGGTGTCCTTACCAGTGATAGTAGATCAGACATATTTTCAACTCAGGAATATCACAGTTTAAGAATTAGGCTCCTCTATTATCAGTGATGAAAAAAATATTTTATATTGTCAACCTAGATTCAAGTTGTGCAAAAACTGAGTACAGACTGTTGCCTAGGTCTTTTCATCTTATTTAAAAAGAAGATCATATTGGAGAGTTTATATTAAGTATTATTCTCATATGTTTAGAGTTGGGTGTTTGTAGATGTGAAATGAGTGTCAGGAAAGGCCTTGCAGTCTTTGTACTTTTATGTGCTTGTGGATTTCACTGTAATTTAAGGTCATGTAAACAGAAAAAAACTCAGTTTTGAAATTGTCAAGCTATTCATTAAGGAAAGGTTGTTGGGGAACAATTTTTCAGTTGCAATAGAAGGTAGGTAGGCCATTCAAAACTCTCCAGTGAAAAGTCCAGGTTGAGTTCTCCCTACTTCTTTAAGTCACAGCTATATGAAGATTTTCTTGATCACTCAAAGAAGGAACTCTAACTAATTTGAAAAATGGAAAATTAATAAAGTGCTAAAATGAAGGAGGATATCTCATGCAAATAAATGTGTTTAAGGTTGGCTTGTTAAACCCAATTGACCACTAACAGGAGTAGTTCTTTCTTTATTGTTTGAATAGAAAAGTTCATTCTGCTTCTTATCAAGAGTACTGTGAAACAAAACTCAGAAAACACTGGTGTTTTGGGAGACATTCATTTATTTGGTCATCCATTAATTTATTTAATAAATATTCATTGATTGCCTACTGTGAGCCAGGCACTGTTTTATTTGCTGGGAATTTAATGCTGAGGATGACATCCAGGGTTCCTGTCATGATAGAATTTATAATCTCATGAGAATAAACAAGTAAAGAAATGATTAAGCAAAAATACTTTCAGGCTCGTGATAAAAGCTATAAAGGAAGTAAGCAAGATAATAGAGAGTAATTGAAGGAGGAGATTTTTTAGACAGAGTGGAAAGGTAAATCCTCTCAGAGGAGGTCACATTTGCACTGAGGACTGAAGTATGAGAAAATCGTTCCTTATATCTGAGGACAAATTAAACAGAGTTAGGCAGGAGTCTTGGTTAGAAAAGAGTATTGCAAATGCAATAAGATTCCACTGAATTCTATTTTAAGCAGAAAGTAACACAATCTGACCTTTTGACAAATTAAGAAAAAAATAGTATTTTGCTATTCTGTAACTCAAGGTATCATTATGACCATTTTTCTAGAGAATGTTAATTGAGTACAATTTGTACTTGTATTAAACCACTGGGTTAGGGATGATAAGAATATTACAGTTTTTATCTGAATTTCTTTTGCTTTAATGCAAACTAAAATGGTGGAATGGAAAAGATTTTATTATGCTGCTTATATGTTGTACCCACATCTTAGATAAGATATTCACCCTAAAATCCAGTTTATGTGTTATTAACCAAATTATGTATCTTCTATCAATTAGGATGCTCTTAAATACAGGTAATAGAAACTGTGATTTAAAGCAACTTTAAGAATAAATAAAACACATTACCACACAACAAGATGTATGACAGGCTTGAGGAGCTGATAGTCAAGTCTTGGGCTCTGCTTCTCTGCAGATTCTTTTGATTCTGGCCTCTGTATGTAAGCTTAGTTTGGCTTCTATTGTGGTCACAACATGGAAGCAGCAGTAATAGGGGCCACAATCTTCCTTGTTTATGCCTAGTATGAGAAGGGGAAAGGTCTATCATCTAAATATGAAAGAAAAGTCCTGTTCTATTATTTGGTTGTGTCACTCACCTATAGATAAATAATAGTCATTTTGTCATGTAATAATTTACTAATATTTGGATTGATGAAATAATTAGAGAAAAAGGTAGTAGGATTTAAATGTTTGGTTTAACCTAAGACCTGTCTCCTAGGCATAGGCATAGGAGCTAGGCATATCATGAGATTTTCTTGCATGGGGAAGAGATGGATTTCACCTACCTTTCACTTCCCCCCAAAAAAACAGTGTCACAAAATGAAGTAAAAATGGGACATACATTCCAGTTGGACAACAAAAGTATTTAGTACTTAGTTATAAGAAAAAGGTTTTAGGCTATGCATGAATTTGAAGTACATGGATCATACACTTAAATTTGGACAAGGCACTGTAGGGGCTGACAGAAGCATAAACATAAATGAAATAAAGTCTAGTAGAAAAGTGAAGATTTTAAAAAGATAGGAATTGGCATTTGAAAATGCTAGGAATACATCTGTGTTTCATCTCCCATTGGGTCACTTTGCTCAAATATAAGTAAAGATGTGGGAGAATTTGCGTCTTGTTAGAAAAACCATATCGTTTTTCTTCCACAAGTATTCTTCTGCAGAAGAAGTATTCTTCTTCTCTTTTTCAGTAATGTATGATCTTTAGAGTCATATAATACTGGCTCAAAAATTTGTTCTACCTACCATTTAAGAACTCTGCCACCGTGGTTGAGTAAACTACTTAGCCTCCCAGCCTCTGCTGAGATAAATATTTGTAAAATACCTTCTTATAATGTAAACACAATATATTATTGTTGTATGGATTATCTCATATAATACTGGATTTTTTACAGCTTGTCACGCTGTGATAATGTTTCTCACAATAACTGATTCTGAGACAGTTGGATGTTTGAGGATAATAAACCTTCTTTCAAAGGTGCATCATTAATAAGTGATTTTGGAGACACTGCTATGTCAAAATGTATGGTTCTATTTATATGTTTTCTGGTTGCCCATAGATACATTACATTGTATGCTTGATTTGCTGTTGATTTTGCAAAGGCCAGAAATACCTTTGGTAAGTTCAGTTTCTTGGAACAGATGGTTCAATTTTCCTGCCACTGTTTTAAAGCATTGTTGTCAGCACTTTTAAGTGTCTCTGGGCTTTTCTGGTGTTTTTGTTATTTGTCCATTACTGTTTTTTTGTTTTCAGATTTTTTTCTTGTTCTCCCATTGTGCTTTCTTTTTTTATGATGAGAATTAATTCTGTTCTGTTAATTATACTTTAAGGTCTCAGATTCTCATGACATACAAGGGTCCTGATGTTAATAATAAATAGCTTTGTTTCTAAACCATTGACATTTTTATGACAACACATTTAAACAGAGGATTGTTTAAGAGCTTTTATAATACTAAGCTGCTAACAAGTTTTACAATATCCCCTGAGTTTTTCCAGGATTGGGATTCTCTAAAAACAACCCCACTGTTTCAGCACAGCAGTATGCTCAGCTAATCATAAGCATCACAATATTTTGAAATTCTCCCTTGCAGAATTTGTTCTTGTTTTGTTTGTCTTAATGAATCGTTTTCAGTGTCCTTGCCAGTGCTTATTTTTAGTGTTTCATGATCTGGGAATTGATATAATGAATACTAAAGCTTATTTTCCCCTGAACATTAAGGTAGTTAAGAGAACATGCTCTAGAAATTTAAACTTTTTCATGTATTTAATCTGTTTCTGGAAAGCCACTTAGAGAATGACTGCAAGTCTCTATCCATATGGACAATCTGCATTGTATTTTCTGCACTGGGTGATATTTTCATGGTGGAAATAGTAGAGATATCATAGAGATATGAGTACTGTCCCTAGATCCCATAGGTATCTGTCATTTGGAATAACAATTTTTGAGGAAAGGTGTAGGTAGCCTCCATCTATGAATAAAAGAGATGAACTAATGATTTGTGGTCACAGTTTACTTAGAGAAGATTGTTACCTGTTTCTTGCCTTCAAAGTAATTCATCCAGTAAGTATGGTGATTGTTATTAAAATTTGCCTTGATATCTCATTTATTCCTTCATGCACTCAGCAAATGTTTATTTAGGATTTTCCCCAATGTATAGGCACAGTGCTAGACACTAGAGACAAAATGAAGAGCAAAACATACATGATCTTTATACAGAGATTTTGGGCTAATGGTGGTGGGGGCAAAATATAAAGGAACATGTTTCTATGATTTTGACAGTGGAAAATTGCTTTGGTTCACTTATTTAAAGAAGTGATGATCAAGCTAATAGGGGTATAGGGGTTAAGAGGGAAGAAAAATCCTTCCAGGAAGGATAAATCATTTATATAATGGACCGTAGATGCAAGAGAGCAGGAGGGACAGAAGACAAGCTGTGGGGCTTGAGAAGAGGGTGTGACCTGAGAGGCAGGATAGAGATGAGGCCATAGAGTTGGATGGAAGCCAGGACATGCATAGCCTTCAGTTTCATGTTAAGATATTTTTTATCTCTTGTAAGAAGGATAGGATGCTAAAGACATCCATAAGAGGAGGTAACATAAACAGATTCACATTTTGAAGGAGTCAGCTGGCTATGTTTCTGAAATATAGATATTCATCTAAATCCAAATTCTATGTTTTTCATTTATCTTTGTACATTTCATTTTCTTTTTAATTTTTACTTTTTCCCAGACATATAAATATATCTGTTTTCTTCTTTGATTTTTTAAAATGATTAAGCTGATTTGTCATTTGGTTGAGGCCTCTACTTTTAAAATTAGAAGGTCACATATCTTAGTCTTGAGATGATGAAGCTTGACTCAGTCACAAAGAACCACATGTACTTTTCTGGGGACAAAACTGGCTCTACATGATGTTGTTTTGACATATGATTAACTGCTATTTTTTCCCCTTTTGGCTGTTACTGATATTTGAAACATTTTACAGATTTGCTGTTTGTAATAACATCCTGTCCATCAGCTAGTTTCAATGGCAAGATTTGTGAGCACAACTCCTACTGAAATCAATAACAGATCTGGGAGCCAATCCAAGAGCCGACTTGGCTCAGAGTCTGCAGTGGTCTGTAGAGGTGATTTCATTTACTTTTTCAGTTTGATAGATATAGACTATTCTTAGAATTTATTTACAGAAGATATCACTGTGACTAAAATCTAATGAAAAGAATATTTTATGTTTATGTGTCCACTGCATACAGGATGTTAACTTCTTGCCTTCTTTTCCCCCAATATAAACTGTTATCCATATGAATTTTTTTTATTCAAATATATATCATGAGATACTTCAGAAAAGGGACCTAAAATACCCTAATTGAGATTTCTTCCATTTGCTGACGTCCTACCACCTGTCAAAGTCTATGTCAACCAAACTTTCCTTTTTTGAAGCTGATTAAAGAGTTCATCATTCTTTCCTTCCTATACCTGCTGCATTTCTCTTTTCTTAAACACCACACAGGGTAACACATACTTACTTACACTTCATTGTGTCCTCTATGAAACTGTTTTTTTTTTTTTTTTTCTCTTGCTTTGTGAGAATACTTTTTTCTCCATATTTGTGTTCCCAGCCTTCAATACATACTGTCTTCAGTGATTGCTTCTTGAATGCATGGAGGGAGGTTAGAATATCAGTGAGTGAAAAAGCGCATAGTGGGTCTTGCAGAAATTAGTGTGCCCATATTAAGAAGGAAAAACTTCCATGTGTAAATATCATTTACCATTGATTAATGAATATAGTAAATACACAAGTAGATAGGTAGATAAAAGGAACACTTGAAAAATATGCAAAACTTTCTGTACGTGTTTTAGTAGAGAAAAGAACATACAACAAAGAAATCCATAGTTTTCACCTTGTTGTCACGCTAATCCAAAAATAACTTTTAAAATATAAAGACTCTTCAATAGTGAAGAGTTAGTAGCATTAAAATGTGATTCCCTGGCTTGATTTTCTAATGAGATGTGTTACACAGACTACACAAACATGTTTTTACACCTAGCCACTTAAAGAACAAAACAAAACAAAAAACCGAACAACCAAAATCAAATCCCATACTCAGACACTTTAAGATAAATAATTAGATTTTAAAATAAAGAAGACAAATAAGAGTAAGTTTAAATCTCTCTGACCTTAAAATGACAAGTTTCACTAAATTCTATGTTACTTATCTTTTAGTCAAATTGCTGCTTCCTTTCTTGGACAGATGTCTCATAAGAATTACAATTATTTTACTTGTTCCCACCTCCTCCATTGCCACTCTTTTTCCAAACCCCAGAGTGATAAGCAAAATGTCAGAGCACTAATCCATTTTTTGTCCACATCAAATTTTCATATTTCGTACACTTGGTTTCATAATTTGGGTTCATTTAAGTGGAGTCCAGGAGCTAGACAGTTGGACTAGGGATAAGCCTTCCTGGAACAAACATACTTCTTTAAATTTAAACTGGAACCTTTTCCACAATAAGCTGACACCATAAAGGGCCATCCTCCTTTGGGTAAGGGTCGACCAGAATTAACCCCAACCATGATCCCCAACACTAAGGAAGGCTGCTTTGGGGCTGAGTAAAGTAATGAAAGAAAAAGAAAAGGGAAATAACTACCTATTCTTATAAATGTTGGATCACAGTTAGGCTTTCACATGGATTTACACCTCTGCATGCAGAGACTCTTTGGCCAAGGAACCCACAAGTTGTAAAATTGGTTTGAAGTGATCCCTGATTGCTCCAAAGCACATTAAAGCCAGAAAAAATAAGACAACTAGAAAACTCTGTCCACATTTGGAAATTAAGAAATACAGTTCTAGCTATTTCTAGGGAGTCATTTTCTACATCTGTGCTGTGGGGTTGGTGGGACCTGCTTGGTTAGGGAAAAGGGCAGGAGGGGAAAGTCGATGTGGGAAAGGGAACTGGAGATTAACTCAGCTAGTGGCAGCAGCTGTGAGGTTAGTTGTTGGAGATGGACCAGCCTCAACCACAGACTTTCCTGACTGGATGACCAACAGCACTGTCAGTGGGAAGCCAACTGACTATGAGATTAATGGAGTTGCTGAGGCTGAACCAAGTGGGCCACCAGATCAGGAGTTGGGCACTGTAAGCCAAGACAGGTTCTAGAAGGTCCTGCTGCATCCTTGAAAACACCTCACAGTTCCAAATACCCAGATGTTTCTGATATAGATTTGGTGCATTACAGAGGGCAAAACCATTGTGATCCTATCCTATGATGTCCTGCCCACTCAAGGTTACTGAAGTCAACTGTAGTTTACCCTGTGGATGTTGGCCTAGGTGAGGGTATTTTGGTATTTCATGGCCAAGAGCTCCATGACATGTTTCACCTGTGCCTCTTTATTGACACCGAGCCCCATTGTCAGATTGTCTTGAGAATTTTCCAGGTTGTACATCTTGTGATGATTTGGGTTAGAATAGAACTTGGTTCTAGTAAAGTACACCACCTTTATCAAACCATCCTTCAAGAAATTCTGTCTGTTGACAGGAAGTTTGCTGTTGTAAGAATTCCTCCAGGGGGTGATTGTTATGGTTGCTATCACCTTGATTGTGCTACATGTCCAGGACCTTATGAATGGCAACAGTAAATGGCAATGAGGAAGGTCCCGTTGGTAGAGCAACAAAATGATATTTTCTGAGCCAGGAGAAGATGATCTTGGGATATAATTCCTTGGAAAATAATCCCTCTTGGACTTAAGCAGCAGATCCCATTAGACAGTTCCCCATAATGAGGCATGGGTACAGCAACTGGGTCTGGCAATGCTTCCTCTGATCCAAAGAATACAACCAAAATATCCTTTCAGCATCTGTTACAAGGGGGCATTAGGATAGAGTTGTTACTTACTCATATATGAATGGAAACCTGTATATTTTGCTGAAACTCAAATCTGTAGGCTAATGAAATTGTATTCCTAATATTTTATCTGCTTCTTGATATTCCAGGAGTTTTAAAAATCTCTCTACTGAGAAAAGCCATAAAATAAATCAGAAAGTTGTTTATGCTTACTCCCAGAAGAAATACAAGTTACATGTTTTTTGGAAAAATTCAGGAAAAAATAACTGCTCTGTTACTGTGGCTAGGATGATCTAACCCAGCTTCTTAGACTTTTATGACAGTAAAAACAAAGAAAGAAGTATATTTTCTACCGTGATCTGATTCACACTCACATAAAAAAACACAAGTTTGAAGAGACAATAGTTTCTTTTATTACATGTTATATTCTCTAGCATTTTCTGTTTTATTATATTTTACAACAAAATACTGGTATAACCCATAAAGTTGATTTTATTTTCCAGTAATGGATCATGCTGTCCAGTTAGAAAAGGAGTGAGGAGTGATCTAACAGGAACCATATAGAAATGACTCTTGGTTTGTGTTGTCCTGTTTATTTTTCCTCCCACATAATGGCCATTTCCAAAAAAGCAATCCCTTTGCCTTAAGCAAAACTGCATGGACACTTGTGTTTTCCTTCTACCTGATACAAATCATTGCAGTTATAAAAGGTATAATGTTATTTGAGTTCCGTTGTCTGGTTTCTAAAATATAACTGTGTACAAGTTTACTTATTTTTGTTTGTGCCATTTTCTCAGAGACAATCAATAAATGACCACCTAACAGGAAAAAAAGAAAGAAAAATTTAATTCAAAACAATTAAAAATGGTGAACTATCTAGGAAAAATTAGTGGTAAAAGACATCACTGGGAGAAATGGCAAATTTTAAATACTGAATGTTAATTATATAATGTTATTGTATCCAAATTAGATTTCCTGATTATGATAATTGTACAGTGGTTATATAAGAGAATGTCTTTGTTCATGAAAAATACGTATTGAAGTATTTCAACATAAAGGTGTATCGTGTCTGCAATTTTTTCTCAGGTGGTAAATGGTTCAGAAAAAATATGTATGAGAATAAGCTCATGTAGAAAAAGAGAGTCATGAAATGATAAAGAAATAAGGCAAAAACGTTAATACTTGTTTAAACTAGTTCAAGTGTATATTGGAGTTCTTTATACCATTCTCACAGTGTTTTTGACATTATATCAAAATACAAAGCTAAATAAAAAAGATATACACTGCTAAACAACCTATGGTTCATGGAAGAAATCACAATGGAAGTCAAAAAATGTTTTAATCTGAGTGATAAAATTATTACTTGTGAAATGCAGTTAAAAAGAACATAAAGATTTTCAGCTTTAAATGCAAAACCTGAAACAGCCATCTCAAGAAGTTAGAAAAAGAATACTCACCTTTCCCCAAAATACGTACAACTGAAGGAATAAAATAATAAAATAAAAGGAATAAAATAATAAATAAAATAATAGAAATTGATAAAATAGAATACAAATAAACAATAGAGAGGATCAACAAAGTCAAAAGTTTTTTCTTTGAAAAGTCAAATAAAAGTGAAAAACTTCTGGTAAGATTTATCTAGTGAAAAAGAGAAGACCACCATAAGCGAGTCAGAAATGCAGAGGGAGATCACTAGAGATGTTGCAAACTTAGATATATAATAAGAGAAACAGTTTCCATGAAAACTTCTACAAAGCATTAAATAAAGAAGTAGTTCTATGTTTACTAAACTTTTCTGGAGTGAGTTGGGAAAAATAATCCCAAATTTATTTTATGAAACTTGTCAGAATCACATTTCAAAATCTGACAACAGTACCATCATGGAAAATTACAAGTAAAGCACTTTTATGGGAGTAGATATATACATCCTAAATAAAATATTAGAGGAATCAAGGCAGGTATATGTAAAAGTACTCTGTATAATTAACAACTTGGGTTATCCAAGAAATTAAAGAAAACTTTCTCAGTCTGATGAAGGGTATCTACAAATTACTTACTGCATTGCAACTTGAAATCTTTCCTTTTGAGATCAGGAAATAGACCAATTGTCTATCAATCATCATTACTTTTGTTTAATATTGTGCTAGAGAGGTCTTAGCCTGGACACTGAGGTAAGAAAAAACAGAAGAAAGAAACAGACTATCATTAATATGACATGATTATCTATATGACAGATCCAAGAAAATAATAGATCTAACATGGAGGCTTAAAAAGGTTTCTGGAAACAAAATAAATATCAAATAATCAGTTGTATTTTCAAATATGTAGAGGTGGACACAGTGAGCACACTTTGCTGATCCTGGCTCAAGGTACCCTTCCAGAAGAGTGGTTTTATCTTGCATCTCCTTCCTCCTAGCTTACAGAAGTATTAGCAGAAGCTGTGGCAGCCTTCTTAGACCACAAAATGGGAACAGTATACTGTGAATGACACAGCAGCTAGGTGGGAAGAGTAGGGGCTTCTGACACCATGAAACCAGCACATGTATTTGGTTTATTAAGGGAAAGAGATCTCTATTTCTATTTTTTTAAGCCAGAACTATTGTGTACTTTGCTACCAGAGAAAAATCAGTTTTTAAATTAGTATAGCTAGGAAAAATCAAGAGAAGAGAAATTAGAAAATACATTATTGGAGAACCAGGAAAATATTCATGACAATCTGGGTGAAGGAATGGTCTCTGGAAACTCTATGAGGGCTTTAAGACCAAAGACTCTTTAAGTATAAATATTCTCTAATTAGGAAAAAAAGTGAACTTTTCAATTAAAAATGTAGCTCTTTTTCTTATTGCTAGTAACTCTAAGTCTATGTATATTGTGAGAATACACAATCTGAAATAGGATACTGAAGGATTATAAATAGTTAAAACCTTAGATGCTGTGATTGATATCTATACCCAAGGGGATAGAGAGATAAGATTTAACCTCACAGTTAGGGAAGAGTGCTGATCCTTTGGTCCTCAGGGACACAGGAATGCAGGTGGTACCTTGGGGCCTCATCAGGACTACTGAAGCATTTTCTCTCAGCCTATAACAATTTGGTGTTGAGTGTGTGTTGTGTGCAGGAATGTCCATGTGTATGTGTGTGTGCACACATGCACGTGTGTGCATTATGTTTATTCCCAAAGACATATGCTTAATTTTATCTAAATAAGTAACAGTGGAAAATACAATTCATCAAGGCAGAAGAGGAAATAAACTATGTTTTGTTTTCTCCCTGCCTTTTCAGTTTTTCTTCGTAGTTGTTCTCTATTACCTGTGTATAGCATATCAGCAACTGCCTCACAATCAGGCCAGTAGCTTACATGTCTATGTGTGCTATAGCATCACCTTTACATTGAGCCAATAGAGCACTAGGGAAACCCTTGCATTTAGACTATATTCCAACTTTTCAAATGGTTACATTCTACTTTTAACTCAGGGCAAATAATTTAATCTGCTCAGACCTCAACTCCTCATTAATAAAATGAAGATATCTCCCATGCCTACTCAAAGGAGGACCAATAGAGCACATTCTGAAGTTAAAAAACTTTGGTCTGAATCTTGACTTTTCCACTATCTAGTCATATATATCCTTGGGCCTATCAGCAACATTTTCTAAGCCTCATCATTCTCATCTGGCAAAATGGTAATAAATACACACACAACAGAATTTTTATTAATATTAAATGAGTTAATGGAGGTGAAAGTACATAGCACAAGACCTCATATGAATGGACCCTTAAAAAAACTTGATTTAATTAGTTTATCCTCATTTAGGCTCGTATGGAATATCAAATAAGATAATAATGAAAAAGTATTTTATAATTTAAAAGTTATTTACAACAATTATAGAACAACATATTCGTATGTAACTACTTGCCTTAGAAAGATCTCCGCTCCATATACCGTTTAGAGAATACATCTTCTTAGTCTACAGTTGTTAAAAATATCAAGAGTGAGCATGCAGCTCAATATCAAAAAAGAAACAACCCAATCTAAAAACGGGCAGAAGACCTAAATAGATGTTTCTCCAAAGGAGATATACAGATTGCCAACAAATAAATAAAAGGATGCTCAACATCACTAATCATTAGAGAAATGCAAATCAAAACTACAATGAGGTATCACCTCACACCAGTCAGATTGGCCATCATCAAAAAATCTACAAACAATAAATGCTGGAGAGGGTGTGGAGAAAAGAGAACCCTCTTGCACTGTTGGTGGGAATGTAAATTGATACAGCCACTATGGAGAACAGTATGGAGGTCCCTTAAAAAACTAAAAATAGAACTACCATACGACCCATCAATCCCACTACTGGGCATATACCTTGAGGCAACCATAATTCGAAAAGAGTCATGTACCACAATGTTCATTGCCGCTCTATTTACAATAGCCAGGACATGGAAGCAACCTAAGTATCCATTGACAGATGAATGGATAAAGAAGATGTGGCACATGTATACAATGGAATATTACTCAGCCATAAAAAGAATGAAATTGAGTTATTTGTAGTGAGGTGGATGGACCTAGAGTCTGTCATACAGAGTGAAGTAAGTCAGAAAGAGAAAAACAAATACTGTATGCTAACACATATATATGGAATCTAAAAAAAAAAAAAAAAAAAATGGTTCTGAAGAACCTAAGGGCAGGACAGGAATAAAGAAACAGATGTAGAGAATGGACTTGAGGACACGGGGAGGGGGAAGTGTAAGCTGGGACGAAGTGAGAGAGTGGCATGGACATATATACATTACCAAATGTAAAAGAGCTAGCTAATGGGAAGCAGCCGCATAGCACAGGGAGATCAGCTCGGTGCTTTGTGACCACCTAGAGGGATGGGATAGAGAGGGTGGGAGGCAGATGAGAGAAGGAGGAGATATGGGGATATATGTATATGTATAGCTGATTCACTTTGTTATAAAGCAGAAACTAACACACCATTGTAAAGCAATAATACTCCAATAGGGTGTTTAAAAAAAAAGTCTCACTAAGGCCCACCATTAATTAATTGCTCAAAAAAAAAAAAAGTGAGCTATGTGTTGGACAAGTAGTACCTTATATAAATTATGCCTTTTCAAATATGTGATTGGATATTTTATATAACAAATGTTAAAATGAGTTTAACCTGAAATTTTTCTTCTGGTGCAAAATTCATAAACATTCATACTGTTCATGTGGTCACATAAACCTTATTTGTATTCAAATACTAATTTGAAAGATATTGGATGTGTTTTAATGTTCATGATCAAAAATTCTCAGATGGCTTAAAAACCTGTTCAAGCCAAATGTGAAAATAAGATCAGTTAAGAAATCATTTCTTACATTCTCTTAGTGAGCTTATAATATACACCTATAATAAAATATACAATGTCATGTTTTTTGGAGGGAGATTTAAGAAGAAAACTATGTATCTCACAAAAGGCAAGGTTTGTTCTTCTTTAGTTTATTTGAATGTTTAATTATTTTAAATAAAATATATCTAAAGCATATTAATTATTAAAAGAATTTCTATAGTGATTGCTCTAAATAATGAAAAAATGACTCATAAGTTGTGAGTTTTCTAATTTCCTGTGAACTATTTTAATATTAGATTTTTTTAAAATAAAATCATTCATTTATTTCTGGATTACATAAAATGGAAATATGCTAAGAATACATATTTTATGTTCAGTGTATAAACTATAAAGTTCTTCCTTCATCTTCTTTCAACAATCAATTAAAAATCCATTTTTAGAGTTAAATTAAATATCATAGTATTAGAAGATGTGGGATCATATTGGGAATTTCCTGGCAGTCCAGTGGTTAGGACTCCGTGCTTCCACTGCAGGGGGCACGGGTTTGATCCCCGGTTGGAGAATTAAGATTATGCATGCTGCATGGCACAGCTAAAAAAAAAAAAAAAGGAAGATGTGGGATCATATAACATAAACCTTCTTTCTTAACATCTAAAATATCATTAGAAAAAATAAAGTTATGTCAATAATAATGAAGAAGTCAATTAAATTCTGTAACAGAAAGAACAAATAGAATTCAGAGACAGAAAGAGAGAGAGATATGTATTTCATGGTGGAAGCTAGTTTAATCTGCACCTTAAAAAGGGAGCAAATCTGGATAAATGTTATGAAGCAAGACAATCATTTATATTACAAAAATAATATGAAAACAAAGTCATGATATGTCTGCTTGGTGAAAAATAAACATATTACTTTGACCTAACCAACAGATTCATACTGAGGAATAGTGAGAGACAATAGCAGATAGAAAAAAATATGGTTGGGTAATTGGACAGCCTTAAATGCTAGGCAAGAATAAATTATTTTTAAAGAATAAGCAGTATATTGGGGCAGGATCAAGACTGCAGAGTAGGAAGACCCTGAATTCACCCCCTCCCATGGCACACCAAAATTACAACTTGTTATAGAGCAACTGTCTATGAGAATAACCTGACTAGCAGAAAAGCTTTCCCACAACTAAAGATATAAAGAAGGAGACATAATGAGATGGTTAGTAGGGGCAGAGATGCAGTCTAGTGAGGACCCACATACCTGGGTCAGTAACCCACAAATGGGAGGGATGTCATAACTGCAGAGATCCTCCCCAGGTAGGGAAGGTTCCAAGCCCCACATCAGGCTCCCCAGCCCAGGGTCCTACACCAAGAAGATGAGAACCTAAGAACATTTGGTTTTAAGAACCAGTGGGGCTTATGTTCAGGAGGGCTGGAGGCCTATAGGCAAGAGAGACTCTGCTTTTAGTGGGTGTGTGCAAAACCTCACATTCTCTGAGTCCCAGTGTAGAGGCAGTAGACTGAAAGGCACCTGAATCAGACCCACTTGCTATCTTGGAGAGCCACCTAAAGAGGCAGGAGGCAGCTGGGACCCTCCCTGAGGACAGAGATGCTGATTGCAGTCATTTTGGGGATCTTATTTCTGCTGTACTAGCATCAGCACTGGCAAGCACCATTTTGGAATCCTCCCTCTAGCCTATTAGTACTAGGGACTTTCCCTGCTTACCAGAAGAACTGCAGCAGCCACATAAGGACCTCAGGCCAGGAGGCTAGGGGCCAGTCCTGCCTACTAACCCACCCATAGTAACTGGCCCTGCCATAAGAGAAAGGTATGTGCAGCCTACATAAGGGACACTGCTGGAGCATCTAGTTCTGGTGGCCAGAGGGGAGTGAGCTGCAGGGCCTCATAGAATGTCTTCTACATAAGGACACTTCTCCAAGATTGGGAGACATAATGGACCTACCAAATATATAGAAATAAACAGAGAATTATGAAAAATGAGGAGACAGAGAAATTTGTTCCAGAAAAAAGAACAGGACAAAACTTCAAAAAAAGAACTAAAAGAAATAGAGATAAGCAATCTATTTGATAAAAGGTTAAAGGTAATGATTATAAAGATGCTCATCAAATAATGGATGAACACAGTGAGAATTTCATAGAATTAGAAAATATAAAAAAGGACCAATCAGACCTGAAGAATACAATAACCAAAATTAAAAATACACTAGAAGGAACCAACAGTAGACTAGATGATATAGAAGAACAGAGCAGTGATCAGGAAAACAGTGCAAATTACTCAAGCTGAACAGAAAAAAGAAAGAATAATTTAAAAAATAAGAATAGTTTAAGAAACCTCTAAGACAACATCAAGTATACTAATATTAACATTCTAGGGAATACAGAAAGAGAAGAGAGAGAGAAACAGACAGAATAACTATTTAAAGAAATAATACCTGAAAACTGCCCTAACCTGGGAAAGAACACAGACATTCAGGTCCAGGAAGTTCAGAGAGTCCCAAAAAAATGAATCCAAAGAGGTCCACACAAAGACACATTATAATTAAAATGTCAAAAATTAAAGACAAAGAGTGCATCTTAAAAGCAGCAAGAGAAAAGCAACTAGTTACAAACAAGGGAACTCCCATAAGATTACTAGTTGACTTTTCAGCAGAAACTTTACAGGCCAGAAGGGAGTGGCATGGTATAATCAAAGTGCTGAAAGGAAAAAACCTACAACTAAGAACAACACTCTACCTGGCAAGATTATCATTGAGCATTGAAGGAGACACAAAGAGTTTTACAGGTAAGCAAAAGTTAAAGACTTTATCACCACCAAACTGGCCTTAGAAAAAATATTAAAGGGACTTCTCTAAGTAGAAAAGAAAAAGCTACAACTAGAAATAAGAAAATTATTAAAGGAAAAATCCCACTGGTAAAGGCAAACATATGGTAAAGGTAGTGAATCAACCACTTTAAAGCTAGTAGGAAGGTTAAAAGACAAAAGTAGTAAAATCATCTATATATAAAATAAGTACTTAAGAGATACACACACAAAAGAGTTGTAAAATATGATGTCAAAAACATAAAACCTGAGGGGGGAGTAGAAATGTAGGGCTGTTAGAATGCTTTCAAACTTAAGAGATCATCAGTTTAAAAAGAAAGCTACATATGTAAGTTGTTATTTGTGAACCTCATGTTAGCCACAAACCAAAAACATATAATAGATATACACACAAAAAAAGAGAAAGAAATCCAAACATAACATTAAAGATAGTCATCAAATCACAAGGTAAAAGAGCAAGAGGAGAAGGGAATAACAATGACCCAAAAAACCCAAAGAACAAAAACAAAAACAACCTACAAAAACAACCAGAAAACAATGACAATATGCACATGCATATCAATAATTACTTAAAAGTAAATGAACTAAATGCTCCAATCAAAATACATAGAGTGGATAAATGTATAAAAAACAAGACCCATCTATATACTGTCCACAAGAGACTCACTTCATATCTAAAGACACACAGACTGAAATTAAGGAGATAGAAAAATATATTCCACACAAATAGAAACAAAAAGAAAACCAGGTTAGCAATAATTATATCAGAAAAAATAGACTTTAAAACAAACACTATAACAAGTGCATTACATAATCATAAAGGTAATCTAACATGAAGATATAACACTTGTCAGTATACATGGACCCAACATGGAAACACCTAAATACACAAAGAAAATATTAATAAACATAGAGGGAGAAATTTAGAGTAATTCAATATTAGTAGGGTATTTTAATGCCCCACTTACATCAATGGGCAGATCATACAGATAGAAAGTCAATATGGTAACATTAGCTTTAAATTACATATTAACCAGATAGACTTAATGTTATATTCAGAATATTCCATTCAAAAACAGCACTATACATATTCTTTTCAAGCGCATGGAACATTCTCCAGAACAGGTCATATACTAGGTCACAAAGTAAGTCTCAGTAAATTTAAGAAAATCGAAAAATATATCAAGCATCTTTTTTTGGTCACAAGAGAATGAGACTAGAAATCAAATACAAGAAAAAAAACTGAAAAACAAACAAACAAACAAACATGTGAAGGCTAAATAATGTGCTACTAAACAACCAATGGGTCACTGAAGGAATCAAAGAGGAAATAAAAAATACCTTCAGACAAATGAAATGGAAACCTCTGGGACACAGAAAAAGCAGGTCTACATGGGAAGTTTATAAATATTATAAAGGCCTATATCAGAAAACAAGAAAAAAAATCTCAATAAGCAATCTAATCTTTCACCTAAAGGATCTAGAAATAGAAGAAAAAGCACAACCCAAATTAGCAGAAGGAAGGGGGTAAAAAGAGGAGAGTGGAAAAAAATGAAATAGAGATTTAAAAAAAAGAACAGTAGAAAAGATCAATGAAACTAAGAGTTGTTTCTTTGAAAGATAAACAAAATTTATAAACGTTTAGCCAGTTTCATCAAGAAAAAAAGAGAGAAGACTCAAGTAAATAAAATCAGAAATGAAAGATAAGTTAAAATCAACACCACAGAAAATCAAAGGATCATAAGAGATTACTAGGAACAAGAAAATAAAATACACAACCTAGAAGAAATGGATAAACTCCTACAAAAGTACAATCTTCCTAGGCTGATTCAGGAAGAAATAGAAAATATGAACAGATGAATTACCAGTAATGAAATTGAATTAGTAATAAAACAACTCCCAGAAAACAAAAGTCCAGAATCAGGTAGTTTCACCAGGGAATTCTAACAAATATTACAGAGTTAACAGTGACCCTTCTTGAACTATTCCTTCCACAAACTTGAAGAGGAAGGAATGCTTCAAACTCATTCTATTGGGCCAACATTACCCTGATACCAAAACCAGACAAAGACACCACAAAAAAGAAAATTACAAGCCAATGTTCTTGATGAACAAAATACTAGCAAACCAAATTTAAAAATACATTAAAAGATCATACACCATGATCAAGTGGAATTTATCCCAGGGATGCAAATATGGATCAATATCTTCATATCAATCAATGTGTTATACCACATTAACAAAATGAAGAATAAAAATCATACAATCATCTCAACAGATGCAGAAAAAGCTTTTGACAAAAATCAACATCCAATTATGATAAAATCTTTCAATAAATTTTGTATAGAGGAAACATACCTCAAAATACTAAGGCCATATATGACAAACCCACAGCTAACATCTTACTCAATGGCAAAAAGCTGAAAGCATTTCCTCTAAGATCAAAAAGAAGACAAGGATACCCACTTTCACCACTTTTATTCAACAGAGTTTGGAAGTTCTAACCTCAGCAACCAGTCAAGAAAAAGAAATAAAAAGAATCCAAAGAGGAAAGGAACACTGTCACTGTTTGCAATTTACATGATACTATATACAGACAATACTAAAGACTCCACCAAATAACTGTCAGAACTCACCAATGAATTCAGTACAGTTGTAGGATAAAAAATTAATACACAGAAATCTGTTGCATTTCTCTACACTAACAATGAAATATCAGAAAGAGAAATTAAGTAGACAAACTCATTTACAACTGCATCAAAAAGAATAAAATAACAAGGAATAAATCTAAACAAGAAGGTAAAAGACATGTACTCTGAAAACTATAGGAAATTAATGAAAGAAATTGTGAAGACAACACAAACAAATGGAAGGATATCCTAGCTCAGGATTCAAAGGATTAATATTGTTAAAATTCCCATACTATCCAAGGCATTCTACAGATTCAATGCAATTCCTATCAATATACCAGTGGCACTTTTCACAGAACTAGAGCAAATAATCCTAAAACTTATATAGAACAACAAAAGAATAACATATACACACACACACACACACACACACACACACACACACATGTTGAGTTGGCTAAAAATTTTCATTTGGGTTTTTCCATAAGATGTTACAGAAAAACCCAAATGAACTTTTTGGCCAACCCAATATATATAATATATATTGTATAGAATGCTGAATAACCAAAGCAATTTAGAAAGAGGAACAAATCCTTAGATTTTATGCTCCCTGATTTCAACCTGTACTACAAAGCTACAGTATTTAAAACAGTATGGTACTGGCACAAAAACAGACACCCAGATCAATGGAACAGAATAGGAACCCAGAAATAAACCCACACTTATATGTTCAATTAATCTATAACAAATGAGGCAAGAATATACAATGGGGAAAAGACAGTTTCTTCAATAAATGATGTTGAAAAAGCTGGACAGCTACATGTAAATCAATTCCCTCACTCCATATACAAAAATGAATTCAAAATAGATTAACGGCTTAATTGTTTTAAGACATGAAACCATAAAACTCCTAGAACAAGGCATAGGCAATATACTTTTTGACATCAGTCTTAGCAATATATATATATATATATATTTTTGATCTGTCTCCTCAGGCAAGAGAAACAAAAGCAAAAATAAAGAAATGGGACTACATCAAACAAAAGTTTTTGTACAGCCAAGGAAATCATCAACACAATTAAAATCTATCTACTGAATGGGAGAAGATATTTGCAAATGATACATCTGCAAGGGGTTAATATCCAAAATATACAATGAACTCAACATCAAAAAAAAAAAAAAAACTAATTAAGAAATGTGCAGAAGACCTACAGACATTTTACCAAAGAAGACATACTGATAACCAACAGATACATGAAAAATTATCAACATTGCTAATCATCAGGAAAAATGCAAATCAAAACCACAAGAGACATTACCTCACACCTGTCAGATGGTTATTATCAAAAAAATAACCAATAACAAGTGTTGGCAAGGATGTGAAGAAAAGGGAACCCTCTGACACTGTTAATAATATTGTAAATTAGTGCATTCACTATGGAAAATGGTATGGAAAGTCCTCTAAAAATTAAAAATAGAACTACTATATAATCCAGCAATTCCACTCCTGGGTATTTACATGAAGAAAAAAAAAACACTAATTAGAAAAGATATATGCAACCCCATGTTCACTGCAGTATTATTTACACTAGCCATGATATGGAAACAGCCCAAGTGTTCATCAATACATGAATGGATAAAGAAAAAGTTGTACATATATGCAATGGGATATTACTGAACCATTAAATAAGAAAATCTTGTCATTTGTGACAACATGGATGGGTCTAGAGGATATCATCCTATGTGAAATAAGTCAGTAAGAGAAACATAAATACTGTATGGTCTCACTTATATGTGGATTCTAAGAAACAAAATAAATGAAAAAACAAAACAAAAAAACCCAGACCCATAGATACAGAGAACAAACTGCTGGTTGCCAGAGGGGAGGGGTGAGGGGCCTGGGTGAAATAGGTGAAGGATATTAAGAGGTATAAACTTACAGTTATAAAATAAATGGCTTGGATACATAATATACAGCATAATTAATATGGTCAATAATATTGTAATAACTTTGTATGGAAACAGATGGTTACAAGTCTTATGGTGGGGTTCATTTTGTAATGTATTTAAATGTCAAATCACCATGTTACATACTTGAAACTAACATAATATTGTATAGCAACTATATTTAAACAGAAAAAAAAGAATAAGCAATATATTGCCACTTCCAGAAAGGACTAGGGTAAATGGATTTTAATTTTATAATATGTAGAATATTAGACATATATTCAAAAAGTTTAAAAATTTTTCTGTTGCCTTCATGTCAGGGTGCAAAATATATTACATGAAATAATTATAACAATGATAACAAAATAATAATAATATTCATCACTTATTGAACGCTTATAGAATTTTAGACACTGTTCTACAGTCTATTGAAGTATTAACTTGTTTATTCCTAACAAAAGTCCTTTATAAAGATGAGAAAATGGTTCTATATCCCACATTTTTTATCTTTTCACTCCAATGCAGATATAAGAGATTTGTAAATAAACCTCATACTTACTGGAGGAAAAAATCTAAACATCATTTTCAGTATATTCTCTCCTTAATTTTAGATTATTCAAAAACACTCAATTTCTTAGATTGTTAAAAGGTCATCTTTATTGTAAGGAGACACTTAACTGTGTTTATTTACTCAAAGATATCTATTAGGTATGATATGACAGAGAACCAACCATCTGCTATCAATAAAAATGTCATCAATTATAAGTAATTACTTTCCTTCTTTCTTTGGTAAAAGAAAAATGTATAACTTATCTTAAAGCTGAATAAAGCCTTTAAATTTCTTACTGTAAGATAACTGGGAAAACTCAAGGATGTTACTCACTGTCTCACTGCAACATATTTAAGACATATTTCAAGGTCTTCTTCATTTAAGTTTAGCTACATCAAAAATAACCTGTGTCATCGTGTGTTTCAACTGGTTTCAATGTCTTTGCTACAATAACTTACCTATGAATGACATGTTAAACAAATATCTCTGACATTTTACCCCGAACACTTAAAAATATTCTAATCAAAGCAGCAACTACACCAGTAATTAATCTCAGATGGTTAATTGAGAAAGTAGCTTTTGTAGTGCATATTCCCTTCACAAAAATATTAGTGGTTTTTCGTATATCATTATTGAAATAGAAATATTTGTACTTTTCAACTGTTTGTATAAATATTTCTTCAAATAGTCAGCATTTTCTTTTATTTTCTACAAATATTTACTGAGCAATATATATGGTTCAATGGTAGCCATATTGTTTTCCATGTAAATTGCAGAATATTTTTATACCACTGAAGGAGAAACAGTTTTTTTAATATGTAGCTTTTCGTTTTCTATTAAGAAAACTTAAAATATATTGCCAAACCATTACCATAAAATATAGTGAAATTTATTAAAATTTTATTGTATTTATTAAGTGATTTTGAATATTGTTGGAAAAAAAATATAAATGTCTTCAAATTTTGGATATTTCCAATTGAAATGTTTTACTTCTGATTACAGCATTATGCTGTCTTTATTTACTATCTCAGCATATTCTGTATCTTACAACCAACCTCATGGTTACCATATTTATAAATATATAATTCATAGAGACTTCTTGAAAATTTTGAATTATCATCACTGAATTTTTGTCACCACTGATTAGATCATATTCATTTTTATCTCATAACTCGGCTGATGAAGAACATGCACTAGGAATGGGAAAAGTCATTATTTTCATTGTTTATTTTTATGTGCATAAGTAGTGTTATTTTCATTCTGTGGTTTCCTTGTAGAATTTATTTAAACCTACTGGTCCATTTGCTGAGAATATTTAATTCAAATCATACATCATATAATCCATAATTTCATGAACTGGGTGATGAGATTTACAGGCACATGTAAACTGTAACTGATGAGAAAATGTGTTTCAACCACTCTACCATATAGAATTCCCATGCTTCCTAAAAATTTCTCTGGCCTCATGTTCAATGAAATTATCTATCCTTTAATGAAGGTGGGTGTCCACTGTCAATTCATACACTAGAAAATAGTATAGCCTTATATCATCATTATTTTTAAAGTAAAAGGAAATGAAAATTGAAACTTTAATGCAATATACTTTCTTTTTATTGTAATGATGTGTGTGTGTGTGTCTTGAATGTTATAGCCCATTCCTTAAGGCATCAGATTTTCTCAGTGAAAAGTATGAATTGAAGTTGAGATTATTGGCGTAGAGAATTTAGGAAGGAAGTTCCTGGAAGAGTCTTGATGAGATAAGATGAGGACTTAGAGACCATAATGACAGGTCCCATTTGGCTCCTTAAGAACAATTCTCTTAGTTCAATTTTACAACTCGTCCACAAAACACCTGAAGGATACAGCAAATGTTTTTGTTATTTTGAGGTTAATTTACCTCTTTTCTTTAGTCTTGAACTACTAGGTCATTCGCCCTTTAATTAATTTGAAACATTTATTTACTCAAAAAATATTTATAAAGCACCGTATATGTGGCAAGTATTCTTCTCTTCTACCCACTGGACACACATACAACATGAGGTTTAAGCAAAAATGTAAACAAATCTCTGTCTTGTGGAGCTTACATTCAGCATCTACTGTAGTCTTTCCATCTACCAGGCAGTGTGTTAATACCTAGGTATAAAATGGACAAATAGGTTACATCCTCAGGATCCCACATTATAGTTGGGGAGTCAAAAAGGTCAAAAATAAACATAGTTTAAGTGACAGAGCAAGAAGTCAATAGAGTTAGTCAGATTTTCATATTGCTTACTATGTGATGAAAGAACTATATTTATCTTAGTAATTGTAGTGAAAAACAAAAGAAAAACAGGAAGAAACTAAGTGGCTGGTAACATATGAAAATGCAGTATTGTTCAAAATGCTCAAAATTATATTACTAGTTCTAAAATTGGTAAAAAAAGTTGAGATGACTAATAAGGGTCATGAATAACAATGCATCCCTGGGATGTTGTGCATTATTGTTAATGACAACACTGTTCAGGGCTCTGTATGTAAGGAAGCTTTGATTCAGACTTGATAGTGAGTGCAAAAAACAAAGTGATGTATAATTTTGTCTATAAAAGTATGCTCTTGAAATGGTAAAAACATTTTTTATGTGTATGCATATACAGCATAGTGTTTGGGAAGCTGTTCTTTCTGAAGACCTATCATACCTATAACAGATCATAGAATTAAGTAAATACAGTCTTTATATAGTATGTCTACTTTATTCCCCTCTATTCAAAATATGGGGAAAAACACTAGAGAATTTTTGCTGAATTTCATATCCCTGTAATTTCAGATCTCTAATATAATTAAGTCGTCAAGTGTTTTTCAGGTTCCACTCATTCCTTAGGAGCTATTTAAAACCATGGCCATATCCATTTTTTGTTTTGTGAGCTTTGTGTACAATGAAGGTGTCTGTCAATAATAAATGACAAATAATTACAGAATCATAAATTCAGCAGTGAGTGACTGAGCCTTACTGGATTATATTGAAATAGCAGTGCTTTCACACAAAAGGAAAGCAAAGAAAATCCTGGAAAATGCATCAGAGAAGAAATCTTTTCTTGTTTTTTTCTTTTAAAGAAAAATCCTTTATTAACATATTTTAAAGCCGCCTTCACAACTTTTAAATAAATGGATATTTCAGAATTGTTGAGTGAGCATAGCATCTGTTATGTATTAAGTGACACTTTGTGTCTACTGAGATGGTGCAAAATGGGAGAGGAAAGCCACTGGATGAGAACTTAGACCAGAATCTAGACTTACAGATATCTTTTATCTAATTATTTGTAAAAATAGTTTACTTGCATAAGCGGGAGAATAATCTTTCACATGGTTCTTATGTTTTGACGACATGAATTGAAATTTTGGAGCACATAAAGAGAACTACAATGTGAAAGCACAGTCCATACTATTTATAGATGGTTTTGTGTGGTTTTACCTTAGAAAAGAACCCAGAATTTACACTGTATATATGATCATAAAATTTTGTATGTCTTTTATAACACTGATTACATTTTGTCTTTACTGATACTGAAGTTTCTCAGAGCACCTGAGGTAAAAGCCAGTGTCCTTGCCAAGGCCTACAGTTAAGGTCTTTAAAATGGGGCATGTATAATGAAAAGGTGAAAGACTTGAACATTGAAAACTACCAAACAGTGCTGAAAGAAACTTAAAAAGACACAAATAAATAGAAAGACATTCTGTGTTCTTGGATTGGAACACTTAATATTGTTAAGATGTTAATACTACCCAAACTGATCTACAGATTCAATGCAATAGGTGGAGATTGTTTAGATATCCTGTGGAACATTATTCAGTCATTAAAAAGAAAGAAATTCTGACATATGCTACAACATGGATAAACCTTGAAGACTTTATGTTAAGTGAATGAAGTCAGACACAAAAGGAGAAATATTGTATGATTCCACTTATATGAGGTACCTTGAGTAGTCAAATTCATAGAGACAGAAAACAGAGTGATGGTTTCCAAAGAATGGGAACACAGAGGAATAGAAAGTTACTGATTAATAGGTATGTAGTTTCAGTTGGGAAGGTGAAAAAAGTTCTGGAGATATATTATGATGATGGTTGTACAACAATGTGAATGTACTTAATGCCACTAAGCTGTACACTAAAAGATGGTTTAAATGGTAAATTTTACTGTATTTACCACAAGAGAAAAAGAAGTTTTAAAAATGTGGTATTTGTACTCCTGGGGGCACTATTCCCTAAGGGGTGCGTTGTACCAGACATTTTTCAGGAAATACACTTTTAGGACTTCAACTTCTATGTGTTCTCTTTTCTAGAACTGTTCTGCATTGGAGCATTCCTGTGAATAGGCTAGTTTACCTTCCTACCTCTACTACAACATTCACTCTGTTCCTGTATTAGGGAGAAGCATCTTTTACCCACCCTGAATATCATTATAGTGCATTGCCCAAGGTGTTAAAACCCCAAGAGGTATTAAACAAATTAAAATTGAAATTTTTTGTGCAATAAAAGCTTCTTTAGTCAAGGTATAATAAGCTCTCAGTAGGGATTATTGTCTTTCCCTTTCTAAAATAGTTTTTTTAAAAGTAGTACAAAGTTTCAGTTATATCAGGTAAAATAGTCCTAGGAATGTACTATACAATATAGTACCTATAGTTAAAAATACTGAATTGGATATTTGAAAATTTGCTAAGGCCTCCACCTTTCTCCATTTTATATCCTATCTTGCTTTATCTTTATATCAGTCATTACTCACAAACATAATTTTAGATAAACACACATAAAATGTCTCCTTCTAGTAGACTATTAGCTGTCTATTGATTGATTTCTAGCATCCATTATATAGCAGTTGCACAAAATATGTGTTTAATGAATGAAGGAAAGAAAGAAGGAAAGAGAGAGAGAGGGAGAGAGGAAAAAAACAAAAAGAGAAAAAAAAGTTAAAAAAAGAGGAACAAAAGAAGAAAATAATTTACTTTTTCTTTAAATATAAACTCTGAAAGATATGAAACCATATCTTATACCTTCAATTCAATGTTCCATATTCTCTAGAAGTCCTGAGGTTCACTTTTGCTTTTATTCATCTATACAAATATATGGTCATGTTGCAGAATTCACGATCACACAGCACTATTTCACATCTAAAAATCTCCAACGCATTTTTCCCTATCTCATACTTTTTTCCTTTTTCACTAGAAAGTCTGCTTTCTGCCCCCATTGAAACTTTAAATCATGAAGGCCTGTGTGCATCATTCCTCCTGAAACTGTTCAGAACTTCCAAGAATCTTACCGGTTATTCCATGTGTCGGTGATCACTCCCCTTTCTACCTCCCTTGCAGCAATACAGTCTATATCTTTTCAACGATTACTGTGTTCCATGCTGCTATTAATGGTTTGTTTGCTGTTTCATGTAAGTTGTTCTTAATTCCCTAAATATTTTGAAAATGAGATCTGGGCAGAGACTTAGCCTTTTGTTTTTCACATATGAGGCACATAACAGAATACACTGAAGACATTACATGTTTTACTCCTGCATTGAACGTGAACTTGCTCCAACACTCCTCAATTTTCAGTTACACCCTCTCCACTGAGTAATATCTTTTGTCCTCAATCTCAGCATTACTTGACATAGTCCATAAATCTCTCCCTGTATCTTTCTCAATTGGTTTTCCTGTGGTTGCATTGGTATGATTTAAACTTGATTTATCCAGGTGCTCTATCCAGTGCCAACAGTTTCTTCCTTTTTCTACTCATTAATACAGCTTCCGTATATGGTGAAACAATGAATCCCTCAGTTTAACAACTTTATTCATGATAATTGTATTTCTGTCCCTTACGCTACCTACTCTTATTCTTCAGTACATATTCAGTAATTGCTAACTATGTGCAAGATTCCATACTCAATATCTCATTCACTGGTGCTTCCTCAATTTGAGGGTAATGATGTTTTATAATACTGAGTAATAGTCTCCCAATAAATATCATTGCATAGAAAATATTAGAGGCCTCATAACTGGCTGCTAAAATGAAAGAGGCTGAAAATCATTCTGGTGTGGAGGGATGCCTCTCCAACCCTCTAAAAAGAGTGGCCATGACAGTCCTGCTACTGCCTAATTGGTCCCTGCTTTCCTCTCCCCAAGTCTATAAAAGCATAGTTCCATAAAAACAAAGGAATTACTTAAGGCAGGAGTGAAAGAAAGTACAGAGTTTATGGTAATAGACTAATCCCTCATTCCACTTTTAGGTACCCAGCAGATATATTGCCTAAGGTAAAAAGAAAAAGGGGAAACTGGCATCTCATTCCTCATTTGAATGTCTTCTCTCCTCTTATGCAGTAGATTAGCTGCTCCTAATTGATTATCTCCTTGAGTCGATGCAGTAGCAAAGGGAGTCAGCAACCACATGTAATTGAAATTTTTAGTTGGGCTAGATTGGTTTGGTTAAGTACCTGAATGTGACCTGAAACCAATGAGATTGTCTCATGAGAGTATTGCCCGGGGGAAAAAAAAGATTAGGTACAACATATTTGAAGACAGTAATTGAAAAGAAATTAAAGAAAACATTTTATGTTTTACCATAGAGTTGGAAGTGTTCAAATAAATCATTTGAATGAATGAAGAAATATGGAAGATAAAATTCAATATAAAATATACTCCAATCAACATGAAGTATTAGAAAGTTCATGAATTTCATAGTCAGGGACATCAAAATTTGAAAATTTGAATCATGTCTTCCTGTCATGTGGTTTGTGACCCTGGGCCAGTCATTCATCATTTCAGTTGTTTGTAATCCATAAAATGATATGCTAAAATTTACATCGGATTAGGATTAAATTAAACTAAATGAAATAACAGACATGTTCAGATCTCCACACGTAGTAGCCTCTCAAAACTTTGCAGCTCCTTTCCTTCTTTTTCCTCATTGCCCCAAGAACTGGCATCTGAAAGATTACATCTGAAACACAATAAGAAATCATTTGACAATAACATTTGATTCCAAAAATAAGTAATGTAAGATTCAAAATATAAGTATATGACTTCTAGTGAGGACTGCTGGTATTCCTCTGGAATTTGCAGGACAAATCGTGTTTTGATAGGCTCAGATTTTGGAGAAGACAGCAATGTGATTTGAGAGGACAACTTTTATTTGAGTAATTGGTCATGTGGATAGCAATGGAGGATACATAATTAGGTCAGATGTGAGATGGATGGGGCTTCATGGAACTAACTCTCAGTGAGAAGATGTTACCAATACATTTTGCTTTAATACACAGATGTTAATGATTACTAATCATTAGCCTTACTAATCATTATCATTTATAACAAGCAATCACTATATAATCAGTGTTATATCTTTTAAATTAATTATATCAACTGGATTTTAGAAATGTTGATAGTTTGTTCCAGAAGCTTTAGACTCACAATATATTCCTGTGAATAAACACTATTGTTATAGTGTTTACTCACTACTGTATTCAGTCACTTACCTGCCGTGACATTTGGAAAATCTGTCTTCTAAATATTCTATTTCACTAAGCCTCAGTTTTCATTTTATTTCCTTACACTCAAAATAATGAGTAAAATCTCTAATTTATTATACTTATTAGTATAATAAAAAATTAAAGGGCTGACAAATTTCTTTTCTTTTGGTAGAAAAAAACCCCTACTTTTAGCTAAGCTTGATCACCAAATACATAAGTAGCTGTTCAATTCAAGAAGTATTAAAATTCTACTCCATTCCAAATTAATCAGGAGTTATTAAAATAATAGAAAGAACTTGGGGAAAACAGACAAAACATTCTCATTTATCAATAGGTAATTTAAAATGGACTGTGTTTAAACATAGATTTGCTACTCATCCTTCATTTTAAAGAGTTCACTTGCCATTTCCTTTAAATCAGTTGTTCTTAACACTAGATGTATATTATAATAACCTGGACAGATTTTAAAATTTATCAGCACTGAGGACCCACCTGCAAAGATTCTGCTTTAATTGGCCTGGCCTGGAGCATGAGTAGCATTTGTTCCGAGAGCTTCCCAGGTGGTTAGGTTTGAGATGGCTTCTCTAAAGCTTCCTTCAGCTCTTTCAGAAATGGTGAGTTGCTCTGTCTTTTGGGATCTCAAAGATCTATTCATAATTCTGATAGCATTTTTTCATGCGGTGTTGTAATATTTCTACTTATGCATCAGGCTCCTGGATCTGGATCTGGAAATGTTTCAATATTAGAAACTCCTTTTTGGGTATCCAGCATCTACTAGGGTGTCTGGGCTATTGCAGGCCCTCATTGTGTTGGGGGCCCCATAGCTGGTGTATTAAATTAAGAATATGCACATTTTGACCTGCCAAATGAGGAGACACAAGTCACCACGTGGGGTCGGCGTGTAGCTGCCTCACATCTGAGCTACTACATTAGGGAAGTGAAAACCCTGGGTCATTTTGATTAAAAGTGCAATTTCAACATACACAAAGGAAGTAAGGTCACAAGATTTATTACTTACAAATCCCAGAAATGGCAGGGCATGGGGGTGGGGTGGGCAATGAGCCAGAGGAAGGGCAAGCCTCCATCCCTGGTCACCAGGGAGCAGGAGACAGAGAGCAAGGTAACAAGCATCTATTACTTATAAGGTGGTGAGGGTGGAGGTCATTAACTTTTCACAGGTTCAACTCTAAGTGGTTATTTTAAATGTTTCCCCTGGAAGAGAAAAGCAGGAACTTGTGGCAGGAATCCTAAGTTGGCTTCTTATCTAAATGTCCAGGCTAGGTGTGAACAGGGTTGCCGTACTGTAAAATGCCCAGGCAGCAACTCAAAATAGCTGTTTTCTCATCACACCCATCAGTGAATGAGCATCAAAAGATATGATGTGTGGATGCTCTTGTGAGGTAATCTCTAAAGATTGGTGCAAATGTTAATGGAATAATAGTTTAGACAATGTCTCTGGGAGAAGACAATTTTAGGTGGAAAAATATTTGATTATGACTCCTTCAATGCTTTTGCATTTTAACTTATTCCAACTAGCCACACAGATATTAGGACATTAGCTTTATGACTTATTTTCTTTATAAAAGTAAGAAGGAGATTATATCAATAAATTAAATATTCTCTTTGTTAAAGGAAGAACTAACATGCATTCATATGCCTGGTTAGCTTTTCCTTCTCAATTAACTGTTATTATTGGAAAATTAATTTCATTAAGGTATTAGTTGATAGACTTTAAGCTCTTATCTGTGCTGAGGATACATGCAATGTAATTGTAGATCAGCAGCATTTTCAAACAAACATAGAAGTGGTTTGTGTACACTTTAGACAATCTAGAAAATACATGTACCCATCATCCTAAATGAATGGACAAGCTTCTCATTGCATACCATGGAAGAGTGACCAAAGCTCAGTGGTGTCAGTCCATGTGGAAGAGGGCTGAGATTGGTCAGAACAGACTAGAAATGAGGGTCAGAGTTCTTTCTGTGAGTTACTGAAGAAGAGGTGCCATCAGCACCTCAACTCCACATTTTATCATATGAGAAATGTCTTGCCATGCCTTGGGTACCTGCTTTGGCAATCCGTTTCTTACTATTCAATCAGACCTGCTTAAGTTTCAAGACATTAGACCTTGCTGTGTCCTAACATGCTATGAGATATAAAAGGAGCATCAATATTGCTATGAAGATTTCTCTCATAATTTTGTATTTTATAAAGACATGTTATGAAAATGGAAGAAAGAACATGCAATCAATCCAATATAATACACATTCCTTATAGGTCCAGTGTGTGCAAGATTTTATTTACTGAGATGTAAAAGATAAAATAAAACACAGTTATCAGGAGTCTCAGAACAAGGGAGTGATTGGCAGGATTCAGCAGGGAACTCCAAAATAATCTCCCTGAAATATAAGTTTTAGGAAAGCAGAGGCACCCGAATAGACCCTAAGTATCTTCGGTACAACTGCACACATTTTTTGAGCTCTACAAATCTTGGGATGATAGGGCAGACACTGGATGACACAGAGGCACCACTTCCCTTTGACTTTGATATCAGTGGGCAGGACCCTCTCCAAAACAAAAAGAACTGAGCTTTTAAATTCTGGAACAGAACAATCTGCCCTTGAATCACCTGAGGGGGGTGTTAGCCTGAAGATTCAGGGACACATTGAATTGGAATCTCCAAAAGCAGCTCTGCAATCTGCTTTTTAACAGCTCTCAGGAGAGTCTTCTGTATACTAAACTTGAGAACTGTTCCCCTAGTGTGTGGTGGCAAATATGACTTTGGAAACGGGAGATGTGGATTGTAATATCAGTTCATCTACTAACTAAAGCTCCTGCAAAGCCAATTCTGTGTCATATTTGTCTTTGTTACTCCCATTATTGTTTGCAAAAGAGCATTCAGTAATGTTTGTTGAGCTAAAGTTAATCAAACATTGGTTAGATCTCAGTTTCTTCATCTGTAATTTGGCTATTCTGGATTGGATGATTTTAATGCATCTTCCAGCTCTAACACTACATGGTTCTAAGTCTTTCTGTATAGAAGGGGTGGAATCAGCTTCAGATAAAACAATAGTTACCTCCTGTTTTTGACACCGCGTCTTAGTCTGTTCAGGAGGCTATAACAAAATACCAGAGACCAAGTGGCTTATAAACAACAGAAATTTATTCCTGGATACTGAAAATCCAAGATCAGGGTGCCAGCACAGTCAGGTTCTGGTGAGGGTCTTCTTCCAGGTTGCAGACTGCAGACTTCTCACTGTGACCCCACATGCTGAAAGGCAAAGGAGCTCTCTGGGTTGTCTTTCATACGGACACTAATCCATTCATGAGGACTCTCATTATCTCATTTATCTGCTCTCATGACCTAATTGTCTCGTAAGTGCCCCACCTCCTTATACCATCATTTTAGGGGTTAAGTTTCAGCGTATGAATTTTGAAGGGGGACACAAACATTCAGACCACAGCATGCAGCTCTGTGAACCCTGAACCTTCATTTCCCCTGATAGATATTCTTTGGAGTTTGGGGAACTCAGGGAGTTTGTATTGGACTCACAAGTAAGAAGTCTAAACAGTAAGAGAACATGACCAGTTAGCCAGTTTAAAGAGCAGCAAATAGATGTTTGCTGTGTAGGGCCTCACTGACACATACAGATTGTAGTAAGGGAAAGAATGCCTGGAGGTTTCTTGGTGGACTGTGTCAGCTCCTATCTAAGCGGTTTACCCAGAGATGCAAGTAGTCATTCACAGGAAAAAGCTGGAGATAAGACAATGATTTGCTACAAGAAAAAAAGAAAATCAGCTTTAATCCCCTGCCAAGCCAAGAGTCACTAAGTCAAATCACCTTAATAGTACACAGCAGGTGAGACTTAACCTGGCCCTTCCTACTCTTCCAACAAGGGAGGCACCTTGAGGTGGGCTAGTGATGGGAGAGGCGGAAGAACCACCCACCCCCTGTCCTACTTCAGGCACCACAAGCCTAAAGCTTTCCCCAGCAGGAGGAGGGGAGAAAATTTACCTCCGTGTGAAGGTGGAAATTTTGTTACATCAAAATAGATGTTTTAGTCACTAAAGTTCAATTGTTTTAGGGATTAAAGAGATCAGAGGATTTACCCTAGATTTCAAACAAGTATAAATGGGAAGAAAAGTAGCCTTACAGAGAGTGTTTTAATAAGTCATGAAGGAAAACAATAAGACTGGGTTTTTAAAAACTATATTACACTGTAGTTGCAAATTCTTGCATTCTATTCTAATAATGAGTCTACAATGATATGTTGAATATTAGTATGTGAGGAGAATTCTTCCTGGTCTTTTGGATGATAAAGAGATATGCCTGACATTGTCCCTAACCTCAGTGAAATTCTTCTTTATCTGGAGGATAATATGTCAGTGATTATACTTCAAGGCATAATAACATAAATATAATTCATATAAAGTTATGAATCTTAACTGGAAAGATCTGGCAGGTTTTCATATAGCAGAGTATATTATCCAAGGTTTCTTGAAGAATGGGCCTTTTTTTTCTTTTAACAGGGAAACAAATAATAACAGCTTGACGAGAATGGCAGAATAGTAAAAATATAGGGTGTTTAGAAAGGGAGAATTAGATAGTTTGGAATTAGAATATGGTAGACTGAGGAATGTCAAAAGCAATATCTTAGGAAGATATTTTTGAATAAGAAAATAAATGTTTTTTTTAAAAAAGTTTGCATAAAAACTTTTGAAAGTAAAATGTCATTTTGGAGGCAAAAATGAGAGAAGATACAATTTTATAAGGTCGTGGACATTTGCATTTTTCCTAAATGAAGAATATGGATTTTACAAACAAAATATATACTATAATAATAGATTCTAAACTATTAACTGAATTCTAGAAAAAATTAGAGTTCAAGTGTTCTCATGTTTACTCTAAACAAATGCCAATAAAATGCTGGTCCCTGTAGGAAAGAGTATGATAAACAAAAGGGAAAATATTCTCTTCAGAACCAAATTTTTGGCCATCTATGTAAGGAGAAGTGTGAGACAGAGAGTTGTATTTCAGGAAAAACTTTATAAAACTAGAAACTTGGAGAAGCAAAAATACCATATTTCAGGTGATGAACTATCATCACCTGATATTATATCAGGAGAGACTAAATAGATTAGATATTTTTAGTCGGGAAATTAAAGAGTAAATGAGAGAAGCTATGAACACTCTTTCTAAAAACAAGAGGACAGGAGAAAGCTTCTTCCCCAAAATCCATTATGAGTGACCCCTGTGTGGCATTTCTCAGTCATATATTGGTGAACATTGAAAAGGATAAAGGGAATAACAGTTTTGCAAAATGTTGTCATGCAAATGGTTATGGACACACTGGACACACGTGTTTAGTACCATGTGTTGTAGGTGTAAAATAGGTTTATTGGGAAATAATTTACTATCAGAGAAGTAGCAGAGCACACGTAATTCTCTGAGATTTTCAATAGCGTCGCCAGGCAGGACAGATGGACTGCATGCACCGTGGCTGCAGTCCCAATAGAGGGGCTCTGGCTTGTAAGGATCTACACTTTTGTGGGTACAGCAGACAGGAGCACCCTTCTGGTCTGGGAAGTGGCCTTTTAGAAAGGGAGAGCTCCAGAGCAAACAGTTCTCATCTTCCACTGAGTTAGCTTGGACCTGCTGAGGCAGCTTTCAGCTGAGCTGCCCAAAAATGGAAAGACATGATTCTCCAGATTAAGCAAATAAAAATATAGGATTCAAATTATGTTTGGATTTCAGATTAAAACCTAATAAATTTTTAGTATGTCTATGCAATATCTAGGACACACATACTGAAAAAAAAATTATGGTATATCTGGAACTCAGACTTAACTGAGTGTTTGTATTTAATCTGGCAATCCTAGCCAGATTGTCTCTGCACACTGGTGGAAATAGGCACAGGTGACAGTCAGCTCCGGAGATTAGGGTATGCGTCTCAAGGCAACACAGGCATAATCTTTATTCCTACATCATTTACTTTTTTTTTGTTGTGTTGTTTTGAAACCAATCTACATGATCTCAGCATTCTCAAAATGGAGTCAAAAGTAGTGGTTCAGAGTGTATTCTTTGAATCTGGACAGCTTTGAGTTTTTATCTTCATTTGTTAACATGGAAAAATTGCTTCACCTTCCTCAAGTTTCATTTTCTCATCTGTAAAGTAGGTTTGTAAAATAACTGACATAGATGCCGTTAAAGTATAATACAATGTATATAAATTGTGTGGCACTTCATAGTCTTTGGAGACTCTCCAACAACAAATATAACCAGGCTGTTTTTGCCTCCAGTCACATTTTTTTTCTGCTTTATTATATTGCTTGTTACCTTGCTAGTCGAAGGGGCATATCATGGAACAATGATCAAAGGATCAGAGGACATGAATTCTAATCCAGGAGGGGTTCTTTTTCTTTAACCTTGGGTGAGAGACTTCACCTCTCCCATCCTCCATTTTCTCACCTATAAAATTATAAATAATAACATCTATTCAACCTAGTTCATAGGATCTACTTATAGTGTGTTTAAAAGTGTTTTTAAAATGATAGTGTTAAATGACATACATCTTGCACTACAGATGTATTAAATGCCAAACAGAACTAGATGTATGTCAGGATTTTAGGATTCTGAATTTTTGGCATAGCCTTCATTTTTAGCTTCTTGACTGAGTGAGCTCTTGTGATGGGCCATCCAACATGAGGGACAAGAAACTAAACTCCTTGCCACTCTGTGGCTTGAGATAGGGTAGAAAGGGATGAGCCTGTGCACTCATGGAATTGTATTAATTCATTCATTTCCTGGTCTAATAGCTTGGATGACTAAATTTAAACTGAAGAGACCAACAAAAAGGAGTGGAAAACTGGATATCCACCTCTTGTTTGCTTACTTCTGTTGTCAAATGAATTTATCTTACTTCACTTCTAAAACTGTCTGTCAGAATCCTAAATATTGCTACAACATTTTAAATAAAGTTGATATAATGTTCTGAAGAAAAATTAGAAAAAAATTGTGTGGCACTGGTGAACAGTCACTAAATGGAAGATTTTATTAATATGACATATCCTAGAAATACATTTTCCCAGTTTATAAAAACTAGGGGATACTTTATAAAGCCTGAAATATGCACATTTAAAAACAAATGCAGGACAATGATATATCACATGCTAGGCGGAATAAGCTAAAAATGTGGTTCCCCAAAATTGAGTATATTTCACAGAGAAGAGGTTCATAATGGAATACCAAAAACAAACAAAAAGATTCCCTGTCTCCATACTTAAATATTATTAAACTATTAAAATATCATGGTCTTCTGGTGTACATCCTTTATATAACACCATATAACAGAGAACATACCAGACTCTCCTTTTATATTTTTATAAATGTTAATATGATCAAATATAGGATTATCCAACAATTAACACTGCTTAAATGAAAAAGTTAAAGTCATTCCTCTTCTTGTCATTTTTCCCCACTTCCACCCTCAATAATCACTCTGGATAGATTTTGATAAACATTTATCTTAATCAAATTTTTTGAATGTAGCTTTAAAGACCCTACACTGAATTATTATTTGAACACAAATGCTTTCCTCTCATTAGGCAGATGCTAAAATGTGAGTATTGAGGTTTCAGGTATGGCATTGAAATTTGTTAAGATTTAAATAAATGTTTTCATTTCTGTAACAGTTATGGCTTCCCACTGAAAGTATGAAGGCACTTGGGGATTCCGGCTGCCACAGTATGTAAACTACTAAAGTGCTGTGGCCATCTTCTGAATTACACTGTTATGGTCATTTGCTGATCATCTATTATGTCATATGTCATAACCTTCCATTTCTAGGATTTGAGTACATAATTGAAATAGTATGTTGGTGTTATATTGTTAGAAATATGCATCTATAAGTTATTCCCTCTTGCACAGTTTAGAGATAATTTATTAGTATACTTCTCACTAAATTGATGAATTTATAAATACAGCTTACATAAATATCATTTTTAAAGCTGTGAATTTTTTTAGTACCGCTTCCCCAACTCACTTTTATCATCTGATTTTAAGGAAATGTATTTTTTTTCAAGGGTTAAATAACTGAACTGTGAAATTAGTTGTTGTTGACTATATAGATCAGATATAAGTAGAATGGGAGGGGGAAAGTGAAAGAAAGTCTTCCTTGCAACTTCAGTGAGGCAAGTTGCTGGGTAATGATTAGTGGAAAGCAGTAAATTAAAATGAGTTGATGGAAGTGCCTTTTATGCAACTCATAATTAACCCTTGGAACCCTGACATAAGATTTTATGAAGGCAAATAACTTAGCAAGATTCAACAAGAAATTAGATATTATGTCTGAATCAGAATGTCACTTGCAGTTAACCTACCTCTAGTGAAAATAACAGAAGTTATCAATAATTATGCTTATATTTTAAATGATCACAAACTGAGGCCAAAGGAATAATGTTCTTTGCAATATGACATCCAAACTGAGCAAAGTATTTTAGAGGTTGGATAGATTGTGGTCTCACCAAGTTTTTAGTTCTCACAAATTTATTCTTCTGAAGTATATGATAGTGTTATTAAAAAATACCAGGTTAAGTACTGTGTATTTTTTTTTCTTTCTGGAAATAAATATTAGATATTTATTTTGCCTTCTCATTCTTACATTCATTCATATTTTTTATTCCAATGCCAATTCACTGTGCCCCTCAACTGTGGATAGTGAAGACAATTAATAGAGAGGATTAAAAGATTCCCTGACTTGTTATCAGTGTTGAATTGAGTGTTCACCAAATCATCATCTCAGACATTAAATTAAGCAGTGTACAGGAGACTTTTTTTACTTGTCCAGGTAGGTCTATTATGGTGAACATTTACATGCTATCTTTTCTCAAGAGGTTAAACTGCTGTGGGAGAATGAGCTATGAAAGAGTTCCACAAAATAAAGTAGATCATGATTGTTTTAAAGGATTAAATGTAATCAGAACTTACAAAATTTTTAAATTAGATATTACTTTGATATATAGGTATGAAGAAAATCTGATCATTTTCTATTATCCGAAAACTAAAAGAAAGTTTGGACTGACTAGCTTTTTTCCTGCCCACCCAAATCTATCCTAGTGGTATTGGCTCTTGTTTTCAGTATTTTTATATTTATTTCAGCATGTGACTTGCTGTGTGATTTTACTTATGACAAGAAAGGGAAGGTGATAGTACAGAAAAACTCAAAACATATTATGAAAGTGCCAAAGTGAGAAACTGTGAGTTTGTATCATTTAAATACCCTGTCTCCAGTTTGAAATCTGTTCCACCTGGATCATCTTGGACATTTTTTTTCCCATTAGTCAGGGAAAATATCTTATTTTTAGTTATTATTAAGTTTATCATTGTTTATCCTCCTTAATGGAATTAAGTATGAAAAAGCAAGATTTTTTTTTGTTGTTGGAATAAATTTGGTGTCAAAGTATGAACAAATTATATCAACAACATTTTTTAAAAACTAGTATTTGGAAGAGTAGTTTTTGCTGAAATTAGGCTACTTTTTTCTGTTATGTTTGTCTGAAGACTTCTGCTCATAGCATATAACATAAGACTGCTCTGGGTAAACTAATAGAGAGTGAAACTTCCGTTAAGACGTAAGTTAGCTAATTGTAATAATAACTTTGAATATTGTACAGAACAATCCTTATTGGTTTTACTTTGGCTAGAATAGCACAGATTGTTATGAAACCAAACTTGGATCTGCTTGCCTGATGTGCAGGAAAGCCAATCTACTGATACCAGTTTGTGGTGAAGGAAAATACAACATTTATTGCAGGGCACCAAGCAAGGGCAGCTCATGTTCAAAAGACCTACACTCTCTGATGTCTTTTAGGGAAGTATTTTTAAAGGCAACATTAGAGGTGAGGGTTTGCTGGGTCCATGATCAGCTCATGGACTTTCTTCTCATTGGTTGGTGGTGAGGTAAAAGGGTCATGTTTTAAAAATGTTAATAATCAACCTTCTGATTCCAACCAGTCTGGGTCTACATGCTCTACATGTCTGTGATCAGCATGTAGTCACTATCTTCCACCTGGATAAGAGTGTTATTTTCTGCAGAACGACTCAAAGATTATTATGTATATCCCTTGAGGAGGAACTAGGACTCTTTTTTTTTTGCTGAACTATTGTTAAAACTATCATTATTTTTCTTGCTTAACTGCTCTTTGGAACTTAGGGAAGGCCTAGGAGACTAAAGCTTTTTTTCTACAAACAAGAAATGGAGGCCACAGAGAAGATTTGGCACCTAGGAAGGCCTCGCAGGGTCCTGCTCAGCTTCAAAATCTTCTCAATCATTACTATTCTGAAAGAGAGTACAGTTGTAATACTCTGTATTATAATATTCTGTGGTCCCACATTTAATTTGCAAAGTTATTAATATTAATACTTTGTATGCATAACTTATTTGAAAGTCTAGTTTCTAACATGCTCCAGTGATCACAGCTATAGTAATATCTACTTTCTGGTAACATACCTTATTATGAGCTTAAATTCTAGTTACCTTGTTTTCATGAAAAACTGTACTGATATATTATAAATATATTAATGCATATATAATATAAATGTATTGATGCAGAAACTATCAACAGTTGTATTTTTCTTCATTATAAATTTTCAATTTAGAAAAAAAAACCTGCCATTTTTTCCCCAGGTAGGAGAGCAATTATTGGCAATTTGGGGCCTGCAAATGCTTTAGTATTATAGAATAGCAATACTTACTAAAAGGACTGGGTGGTCTGAGAATTTTCATATGGACGTAGGAAGTTTACTGTTAACTGCATTTTTTTTTTTATTGCTATTTGGAAATTATGTGGTGTGTAGAGTTTTATAAGTTAAAGAATAAAAGGCCAGGACAGTTGTAGTATAAATGTCTAACAGTTTTTGGTTTTATTTTAAATTGTAATGCAAGTGCTTGACTTAAGCTTTTGATCGCCAAGGCCTCTGTTGATGGTTATCCTAAACAAAACCTTGCCAGCTGCAAGTAGAGAGCCAGACTGCCTCCCCCTGCCAACCACCCCCGCAGCCCCCGCCAAGTTTCCTCTGTTTTAGAGATATCTGGTATCTGGTTGACTTAATAACAGACCTTTTGACCACTTGTTTTTCCCTTCTCACTCTTTAATTCCTGCTCTTATGCTTTAAATTCACCAATAAGGAGTGAACCTGAGAAAACTTAGGCCCCCACCCTTGACCCCAATAAAATCAGAAGCCCAGACCTACTCTCCCACCTCCCCACACCCCCACCTCCCCCACTTCCCAACCTCTGCCTCACTACCCTCCCCCACTTCACTCCAAGGACCCATTTGTGCTGTGTACCATCCAGGGCTTGTGAGTAATAAACATTGTCTTTCAAAGTTTCCTGATAGTTATTGCTAAGGGCATCTTGCAATCATAGTAAGAACCACAAGGGCTAGTCCATCCACAGCATGGGTTTTGAAAGAGGAGATATCTGTGGGGAGCTTGGTGGGTCCAGATGAATGCCTGCAGGCATTTCTAGCCATAGCATCGCTATTGATAGGCACAAAACAACAGGATTTCTCTTTACAAGTCTTGCTTATAGAGCATACTAGATAAAGGAAAGGCAGGAGGGCAGGGAGTGCAAGAAAGCTTGACATTATGGGGAATAGCTATTTATGCTAGCGTAAAACAAAGAATTTTGCTCACTATACTATAAGAATTAAGTCACTAGCCCCTGCAGTTGATGACTGACAGTGCACTGAAAGGGTTTTAGAGGAAAACAGGATGAGGCACTCTGTGCTTTGGAAAAACAGGCCTCTTACAAAGTTTGAGGTATATTTCAGGAAGAATTTTAATAAATCCAGATTCTTACAACTTCCCATCCATAGAAAAGTATTAAAATCATTAACTGAGATACCTCTTATTTGTGACTAGCAGTGACATTTTACCAAAATGTATGTTTGCACGTATTCCCCGGCCAAAAATCATATATATATATATACTGGCTTTTCCCCCTGCCTGTTCTGAGCAGTTCCTTAAAGCTATCTGGCAGGCTGTTTCCCAGGCTATAGTCCTCAGTAAGATCCTGAATAAAACTTAAACTCATAGCTCTTGCACTGTGTGGTTTTCTTTGAATTGACACTAGGTATTTTATATTCACAAGTTTTTGTACATTTAAGGTTCAGACAAACTCTGTTGAAAGTTAACCTCACTTCACCTGAAAAATTGAGATATTGAGGTGTATCTTAAGTTATAGGGAGGAATTTTCTGATGTACACAGAAAAATTATCTTTTCCTTACTAAGGTCTCTGGTGGTGCCCCTAGTGGTTTAGAATACATCCTATGGTGTCATATTCACTGAGCTTACTGAATCCTAGTTTTGCCCTTCACCAGATATATGATCTTGGGCAAAATACTTAACTTTTTTAGGTTAAGTATTTTTCTGCTTTTTCAGTTATATGGAAGAGAGTGATAATAGAACCTGCTTCATTCCATGTGATGATTGTTATGGGATTAAATTAGATAATATATTTAAGGCACTGAGCATACTTCCTGGCACGTCAAATCCTATATTCTTATCAAACTTAGTTATGGTCACTTAAATTTGTAAGTGCTCAAATATACCATTGCTCAAATATATCATTTCTCCAATCCCATGCCTAAAATCCTATTATGGTAATTACCAGAGCTAGAAGTCAATCCAGAGCTTTCACTTTCACTTTTCTCTTTTTTCTCTTTGTTTTTATATTTTACAGTATGAAAATATTTCAAAACAAACTAAAATACTTTAAAAATGATGAAACCTGGTGCAACTGTCAATATTCCGTAAATTCTAACGTTGTTTCATTTGTTTTGAGTATTTTATAAGAATTTTATAATTCTTTGGATGCAATTGCTTAAGCCTTGTTTATACCGCATTTCTATAAAGACATTACATCTCATTCCCTCATTTGCTCCTTAAAACAAACCAGCACTCTCCAGCTTGTGTGGATCTTTCCCATTCATGTTTTTAAAAATTTACCATATGTGTATGTATTCAAAAATAATATAAAGGTATCATTTTGTGTGTTTTAAAATTTTGTATAAATGGTATTGTGCCATTTGTGTCATTCTGCAGATTGCTTTTGGTTTCAATACTGTATTTTTGAAATTTACTTATGGTGGACTATAAAGATATAGTTGGTTTATTTTAGCTGTTCAAGAACATAACCTGTGTGACTACATTCATTCCCCTACTAACACTTGTTTCCAACTTTCTCTATTACAAAAAATGCAGCAATGAACAGCTTTATTTGTATCTAATTGTGCAAAAATGTAAGAGTTTCTCAAGAGCTTATATTTAGAAGTAGAATTACTGATTAATAGAATATGTACCTTTTCAACTCTATTGATACTGTAACAAATTACTGCAAAATGAGTGGCTTAAAACAACATATATTTATTTTCTTACAGTTCTGTAGATCATAAGTCTGACACAGGTCTCACTGAGCTGAAATCAGTATGCTATGTTAACAACGCTGCATTTCTTTCAGGAGCCTGTAAGGAGAAGCTGTTTCCTAGCCTTTCCTTGGTCCTAGAGGCTGCCCACATTCTTTGGCTTATGGCTCCCTTCTGCATCTTCAAAGCCAGCTATGATAAGTCGATTCCTTCTCACATCTCATCACTCTGACCTCTTCCATAATCATATCTCCCTCTGACGACAGCTGGGAAACTTTATCCACATTTAAGGACTCATATTATTACATTGGGTCCAGCCAGATAATACAGATTAATCTACCTATTTTAAGATCAGCTGATTAGCAACCCTAATTATATCTGCAACTTTAATCCCCTTTTGCATGTAACCTAACAAGTTATGAGGATTAAGAAACTGACATCTTTTGTATCCTTGTTCTGCCTATCACATCAACTTTATGCAATACTGTGTAAGAGTTCTTCAAAATGTTTTTGCCAATTATATTCCCATAAAGAGTGAAGGAAAGTTTCCTTTTTTCTCCTTTTGGTCAACACCGAATGTTGTTGGGCATTCATATTAATGCCAGTCTGAATCTATCATTGTTGATTTCATTTTTATTTTCTCAATGAGTAGTGAAATTAAACTTCTTATGATATGTTTATTATTTTATCTTCCTCTTTTGATAATTGCTTTTATATGTATTGTTCCTTTTGCTAATTGAATTGCTTTTTGTTTTCATATTATTTTTAGGAGTTATTTATGTTATCTATTAATTCTTGGTTATCCTTTAATTCTTATGTTAGCTATTAATTGTGTTAATAATATTAATTCTATCAATAGAATTAGAATTAATTCTATTAATACTATCTATTATTCTTACGTTATCTATTAATTCTCTCAGTCTGTTGATTTATTTTAAAAAAATCATTTACCCAATTTTTGTATGAGAATTAAAGTTTCAATGCAAAAAAGATATATCAATTTTTTTATAGTTTGTGTATGTTATGCCTTACTAAAGAGATCATTCCTAATCTGAGGTTAAAGATATTGGCCTATATTTCTTTTACACTTTTACAATTTTTTTGTTTAGCAAATTTAAATTTTTAATCTACCTGGAATTTTCAATGTGTTATAAGCCAGAGATCCAATTTGATTTTATTTTCCATATGGATTACAATTGTTTCAATTCCATGTATTGAATTTTCCCGATTCCTTTCCTTCTTCTCAAAACCTACCATTATAACTTGTGGGTGTCCTGATTTCTATTCAAGATGTAATGATCTAACTCCTTATCTGCAGCTTATACTACATTACCTTTACAAACGTTTTATGAATGGTGATCTGCTGTGTCTTTTTTTTTTTTAACATCTTTATTGGAGTATAATTACTTTACAATGTTGTGTTAGTTTCTGCTTTAAAACAAAGTGAATCAGCTATACATATACATATATCACAATATCTCCTCCCTCTTGTGTCTCCCTCCCACCCTCCCAATCCTACCCTTCTAGGTGGTCACAAAGCACCGAGCTGATCTCCTTGTGGCTGCTTCCCACTAGCTATCTATTTTACATTTGGTAGTACACATTTACATTGGTAGTATATATAAGTCCATGCCACTCTCTCACTTCATCCCAGCTTACCATTCCCCCTCCCTGTGTCCTCAAGTCCATTCTCTACATCTATATCTTTATTCCTGTCCTGTGCCTAGGTTTTTCAGAACCATTTTTTTTCTTTTAGATTCCATATATATGTGTTAGCATATGGTATTTGTTTTTCATTTTCTGACTTACTTTGCTCTGTATGACAGACTCTATGTTCATCCACCTCACTATAAATAACTCAATTTTGCTTCTTTTTATGGATGAGTAAAATTCCATTATATATATGTGTCAATCTTCTTTATCCATTTTATCAATTCATCTGTCAATGGACACTTATGTTGCTTCCATGTCCTGGCTATTGTAAATAGAGCTGCAATGAACATTTTGACACATGACTCTTTTTGAATTATGGTTGTCTCAGAGTATATGCCCAGTAGTGGGATTGCTGGGTCATATGGTAGTTCTATTTTTAGTTTTTTAAGGAACTGCCATACTGTTCTCCATAGTGGATGTATCAATTTACATTCCCACCAACAGTGCAAGGGGGTCCCCTTTTCTCCACACCCTCTCCAGCATTTATTGCTTGTAGATTTTTTGATGATGGCTATTCTGACTGGTGTGAAGTGTTACCTCATTGTAGTTTTGATTTGCGTTTCTCTAATGATTAATGATGTTGAGCATTCTTTCACGTGTTTGTTGGCAATCTGTATATCTTCTTTGGAAAAATGTCTATTTAGGTCTTCTGCCCATTTTTGGATTAGGCTTTTTGTGTTTTTGGTATTGAGCTGCATGAGCTGCTTGTAAATTTTGGAGATTAATCCTTTGTCAGTTGCTTCATTTGCAAATATTTTCTCCCATTCTGAGGGTTGTCTTTTCATCTTGTTTGTGGTTTCCTTTGCTGTGCAAAAGCTTTTAAGTTCCATTAGGTCCCATTTGTTTATTTGTGTTTTTATTTCCAATTCTCTAGGAGGGTCAAAAAGGATCTTGCTGTGATTTATGTCATGGAGTGTTCTGCCTATGTTTTCCTCTAACAGTATTATAGTGTCTGGCCTTACATTTAAGTCTTTAATCCATTTTGAGTTTATTTTTGTGTATGGTGTTAAGGATTGTTCTGATTTCATTCTTTTACATGCAGCTGTCAAGTTTTCCCAGCACCACTTATTGAAGAGGCTGTCTTTTCTCCAGTGTATATTCTTGCTTCCTTTATCAAAAATAAGGTCACCATAAGTGTGTGTTTATCTCTGGGCTTTCTATCCTGTTCCATTGATCTATATTTCTATTTTTGTTCCAGTACCACACTATCTTGATTACTGTATCTTTGTAGTATAGTCTTAAGTGCAGGAGCCTGTTTCCTCCAGCTCCGTTTTTCTTTCTCAAGATTGCTTTTGTTATTCAGGGTCTTTTGTGTTTTCATACAAATTGTGAAATTTTTTGTTCTAGTTCTATGAAAAAGGCCATTGGTAGTTTGATAGGGATTGCAATGAATGTGTAGATTGGTTTGGGTAGTATAGTCATTTTCACAATATTGATTCTCCCAATCCTAGAACATGGTATATGTCTCCATCTGTTTGTATCATCTTTAATTTCTTTCATTAGTGTCTTATAGTTTTCTGTATACAGGTTTTTTGTCTCCTTAGGTAGGTTTATTCCCAGGTATTTTATTCTTTGTGTTGCAATGGTAAATGGGAATGTTTCCTTAATTTCTCTTCAGATTGTTCATCATTAGTGTTAGGAATGCAACAGATTTCTGTGCATTAATTTTGTATCCTGCTACTTTACCAAATTCATTGATTAGTTCTAGTAGTTTTCTGGTAGCATCTTTAGGATTCTCTATGTATAGTATCATGTCATCTGCAAACAGTGACAGCTTTATTTATTCTTTTCTGATTTGGATTCCTTTTATTTCTTTTTCTTTTCTTATTTCTGTGACTAAAACTTCCAAAACTATGTTGAATAATAGTGATGAGAGTGGACAACCTTTTCTTGTTCCGGATCATAGTGGAAATGCTTTCAGTTTTTCACCATTGAGAATGATGTTGGCTGTGGGTTTGTCATATATGCCCCTTATTATGTTGAGGTAAGTTCCCTCTGTGCCTACTTTCTGGAGGGATTTTATCATAAATTTGTGTTGAATTTTGCCAAAAGCTTTTTCTGCATCTATTGAGATGATCATATGGTTTTTCTCCTTCAATTTGTTAATGTGGTGTATCACATTGATTGATTTGCGTATACTGAAGAATCCTTTCATTCCTGTGATAAACCCCACTCGATCATGGTGTATGATCCTTTTTAATATGCTGTTAGGTTCTGTTTGCTAGTATTTTGTTGAGGATTCTTGAATCTATGTTCATCAGTGATATTGGCCTGTAGTTTTCTCTCTTTGTGACATCTTTGTCTGGTTTTGGTATCAGGGTGATGGTGGCCTCATAGAATGAGTTTGGGAGTGTTCCTCCCTCTGCTATATTTTGGAAGAGTTTGAGAAGGATAGGTGTTAGCTCTTCTCTAAATGTTTGATAGAATTTTCCCATGAAGCCATCTTGTCCTGGGCTTTTGTTTGTTGGAAGATTTTTAATCACAGTCTCAATTTCATGGCTTGTGATTCGTCTGTTTATATTTTCTGTTTCTTACTGGTTCAGTCTCAGCATGTTGTGCATTTCTAAGAATTTGTCCATTTCTTCCAGGTTGTCCAATTTATTGGCATATAGTTGCTTGTAGTAATCTCTCATGATCGTTTGTATTTCTGCAGTGTCAATTGTTACTTCTCCTTTTTCATTTTGAATTCTATTGATTTGAGTCTTCTCCCTTTTTTCTTGATGAGTCTGGCTAATGTTTTATCAATTTTATTTATCTTCTCCAAGAACGAGCTTTTAGTTGTATTGATCTTTGCTATTGTTTCCTTCATTTCTTTTTCATTTATTTCTGATCTGATCTTTATGATATCTTTCCTTCTGCTAACTTTGGGGGTTTTTTGTTCTTTTTTCTCTAATTCCTTTAGGTGTACTGTTCGGTTGTTTATTTGAGATGTTTCTTGTTTCTTGAGGTAGGATTGTATTGCTATAAACTTTCCTCTTATAACTGTTTTTGCTGCATCCCATAGGTTTTGGGTTGTCGTGTTTTCATTGTCATTTGTTTCTAGGTATTTTTTGATTTTCTCTTTGATTTCTTCTGTGATTCCTTGGTTATTAAGCAGTATATTGTTTAGTCTCCATGTGTTTCTTTTTTTTACAGATTTTTTTCCTGTAATTGGTATCTATTCTTATAGCATTGTGGTGGAAAATATATTTGATACGATTTCAATTTTCTTAAATTTACCAAGGCTTGATTTGTGACTCCAGATATGATCTATCCTGGAGAATGTTCCATGAGCAATTGAGGAGAAAGTGCATTCTGTTGTTTTTGGATGGAATGTCTTATAAATATCAATTAAGTCCATCTTGTTTAATATGCCATTTAAAGCTTGTGTTTCCTTATTTATTTTCATTTTGGATGATCTGTCCATTGGTGAAAATAGGATGTTAAAGTCCCCTACCATGATTGTGTTACTTTTAATTTCCCCTTTTATGGCTATTAGCATTTGCCTTATGTATAGATGTGCTCGTATGTTGGGTGCATAAATATTTACAATTGTTATTTCTTCTTCTTGGATTGATCCCTTGATCATTATGTAGTGTCCTTCTTTGTCTCTTGGAATAGTCTTTATTTTAAAGTCTATTTTGTCTGATATTAGAATTGCTATTCCATCTTTCTTTTGATTTCCATTTGCATGGAATATCTTTTTCCTTCCCCTCACTTTCAGTCTGTATGTGTCCCTAGGTCTGAAGTGGGTCTCTTGTAGACAGTATATATACAGGTCTTGTTTTTGTATCCATTCAGCCCATCTATGTTTTGGTTGGAGCATTTAATCCATTTACATTTAAGATAATTATCAATATGTATGTTCCTATGGCCATTTTCTTAGTTGTTTTGGGTTTGTTATTGTCGGTCTTTTCCTTCTCTTGTGTTTCCTTCCTAGAGAAGTTCCATTAGCATTTGTTGTAAAGCTGGTTTGGTGGTGCTGAATTCTCTTAGCTTTTGCTTGTCTCTAAAGGTGTTAATTTCTCCATCAAATATGAATGAGATCCTTGCTGGGTAGAGTAATCTTGGTTGCAGGTTTTTCCCTTAATCACTTTAAATATGTCCTGCCACTCCCTTCTGGCTTGCAGAGTTTCTGCTGAATGATCAGCTGTTAGCCTTATGGGGATTCCCTTCTATGTTTTTTGTCGTTTTTCCCTTGCTGCTTTTAATATTTTTTCTTTGTATTTAATTTTTGATTGTTTGAGTATTATACGTCTTGGCATGTTTCTCCTTGGATTTATCCTGTATGGGACTCTCTGTGCTTCCTGGACTTGATTGACTATTTCCTTTCCCACGTTAGGGAAGTTTTCAACTATAATCTCTTCAAATATTTTCTCAGTCCGTTTCTTTTTCTCTTCTTCTTCTTGGACCCCTATAATTCGAATGTTGGTGCATTTAAAGTTGTCCCAGAGTTCTCTGTGACTGTCCTCAATTCTTTTCATTCTCTTTTCTTTTTCTGCTCTGCAGTAGTTATTTCCAGTATTTTATCTTCCAGGTCACTTATCCATTCTTCTTCTTCAGTTATTCTGCTATTGATTCCTTTTAGAGAATTTTAAATTTCATTTATTTTGTTTTTCATCATTGTTTGTTTGCTCTTTAGTTCTTCTAGGTCCTTGTTAAACGTTTCTTGTATTTTCTCCATTCTATATCCAAGATTTTGAATCATCTCTACTATCATTACTCTGAACTTTTTTCGGGTAGGCTGCCTATTTCCTCTTCATTTGTTAGGTCTGGTGTGTTTTTGCCTTGCTCCTTCATCTGCTGTGTGTTTCTCTGTTTTCTCATTTTGCTTAACTTACTGTGTGTTGGGACCTCCTATCACAGGCTGCAGGTTTGTAGTTCCTATTGTTTTTGGTGTCTGCCCCCAGTGGCTAAGTTTGGTTCAGTGGGTTGTGTAGGCTTCCTGGTGGAGGGGACTGGTGCCTGTGTTCTGGTGGATGAGGCTGGATCTTGTCTTTCTGGTGGGCATGATTGTATCTGGCAGTGTGTTTTGGGGTGTCTGTGACCTTATTATGATTTTAGGCAGCCTCCGTGCTAATGAGTGGGGCTGTGTTCCTGTCTTGCTAGTTGTTTGGCATAGAATGTCCAGCACTGTAGCTTGCTGGTCGTTGAGTGGAGCTGGGTCTTGGTGTTGAGATGGAGATCTCTGGGAGATTTTTGCCATTTGATATTACGTGGAGCTGGGATGTCTCTGGTGGACCAACGTTCTGAACTCAGCTCTCCCACTTCCGAGGCACAGGCCTGACACCCAGCCAGAGCACCAAGACCCTGTCAGCCACACAGCTCAGAAGAAAAGGGAAAAAAAGAAAGAAGGTAAATAAAATAAAAGTTATTGAAATGAAAAATAATTATTAAAAACAAAAATATTAAAAAGTAATAAAAAAAGAAAGAAAGAAGAGAGAAACCAATCCAAAAACAAATCCGCCAATGATAACAAGTGCTAAAAACTGCACTAAAAACAAACAAACAAACAAACAAAATGGACAGACAGAACCCTAGGACAAATGCTAAAAGCAAAGCTATGCAGACAAAATCACACAAAGAAGCATACACATACACACACAGAAAAAGAGAAAAATGACAAATATATATATATATATATATATATATATATGAAGGAAGAGAGCAACCAAATCAATAAACAAATCTACCAATGATAATAAACTCTAAATACTAAACTAAGATAAACATAAAACCAGAAACAAATTAGATGTGGAAAGCAAACCCCTAGTCTACAGTTGCTCCCAAACTCTACCACCTCAATTTTGGGATGATTCATTGTCTATTCATGTATTCCACAGATGCAGGGTACATCAAGTTGATTGTGGAGATTTAATCCGCTGCTCCTGAGGCTAGTGGGAGAAATTTCCCTTTTTCTCCTTTGTTCGCTCAGCTCCTGTGGTTCAGCTTTGGATTTGGCCCAGTCTCTGCGTGTAGGTCACCTGAGGGCATCTGTTTCCTGCCCAGACAGGACCAGGTTAAAGTAGCAGCTGATTAGAGGGTTCTGGCTCACTCAGGCCAGGGGGAGGGTGGGGTACGTAATACGGGGTGAGCCTGCGATGGCAGAAGCCAACGTGACATTTCAACAGCCTGAGGTGCACCGTTCTTTCTCCCAGGGAAGTTGTCCCTGGATCACGAGACCCTGGCAGTGGTGGGATGCTCAGGCTCCCAGGAGCAGAGGTGTGGATAGTGACCTGTGTTTGCACACAGGCTTCTTGGTGGCTGTAGCAGCAGCCTTAGCATCTCATGCACGTCTGTAGTGTCCATGCTGATAGCCACAGCTCACAACCGTCTCTGGAGTTTGTCCAGGGGATGCTCTGAATCCCCTCTCCTCATGCACCCGGAAACAATTGTCTCTCACCTCTTAGGCAGGTTCAGACTTTTTCCCAGACTCCCTCCTGGCTACTGTGGAACACTAGCCCCCTTCAGGCTGTGTTCACACAGCCAATCCCAGTCCTCTCCCTGGGATCTGAACTCCGAAGCCAGAGCCTCAGCTCCTAGTCCCCACCTGCCCCGGGTGGGTGAGCCAACAAGCCTCTCAGGCTGGTGAGTGCTGGTCAGCACCGATCCTCTACATGGAAATCTCTCCACTATGCCCTCTGCACCCCTGTTGCTTCACTCTCCTCCATGGCTCCATAGCTTCCCCCCTGCCACCCGCCGTATCTGCCAGTGAAGGGGCTTCCTATTGTGTGGAAAGTTTTCCTCCTTCACAGCTCCCTCCCAGAGGTGCATGTCCCATCCTTATTCTTTTGTTTCTCTTTTTCCTTTTTTCTTTTGCCCTACCCCAGTATGTGGGGAGTTTCTTGACTTTTGGGAAGTCTGAAGTATTCTGCCAGCGTTCAGTGGTGTTCTGTAGGGAGTTGTTCCACATGTAGATGTATTTCTGATGTATTTGTGGGGAGGAAGGTGATCTCCATGTCTTATTCCTCCAACATCTTGAAAGTCTCTCCTGATCTGTTGTGTCTTAATCTGTGTTTGGGGGACACTGGTATATTACTTAGTTTTGCTGCAATAATAAATGATTCCCCCACTTTTTTTGTTTTCAACACATAAGTTTTATTTGTCAATTTTGTTACATGTTGACTGCTTGTCAGGTGCTCCTCTGCTTCTGCCCCATATGTCTTTTTACTTCTGAATCCAGGCTAAAGCGTGGCTCTGAAAAGTCTCTGCTTGGATGTGGACTCCATCACATCCACTCACTTCCATTTGCCAAAGCAAGTCACATGGCTAAACCCTATGTTAATGGGGCAGGAAAGTATATTCCTTCAATAGGAGACACTGCAAGTCACATCACAAAGAGCAAAGGACATAGGATTCTCTTTCAGGATGGGATAGTGAATTATTGGAAAAAAAATTACCTATCTACCAGAATGAGTATGATTTTAAATCACTTATATTTGTTAGTTGTACATGTTTTGGACCCTTGCATATTTGATATATTTTACATTAAAAATAGTGAATTAATAATCCATACATCCTAGGTGAATGAATCTCCTGAATGCACAACGAACAGAAGTTGTGAAACAAGACAAAAGACATGCAGATTACATTCATAAGATCCAGTGGGGCTAATGGTGACATGGTGAAAGAAAGTTTAAAGAAAACATCAGGGATATTTTCTAGAAATAATGTTTAGTTGTACAGATTCAAGTTGCTCACAGAGTATCAACCAAGATGAATAAACAACTAAGTAAAGAAGGATTTTCATATAAAGGAGGAATTGGGTGAACCTGTTATTAATGTAGTATTAATAAAGCTTGGGGTTTAAGGCTAAAGATGAAACATGTTATATGCATCCATTTATGAATCATTTTGAATTCATTTTTATACATTGTATCAGTTTCCTCTCCATTTTTCTTTAGGTCTTCACTTGCTGCTTCAAGCAAACTGAGCTTTTCATCATTTCCCTAAACAGCCATGCCCTTTCATTCCTGTCCATGTTCATCTCACTGCCTGGACTTTCCTTCATCTTTCACTGGGCAAATAGTTAACCACCCCCTCCTCTGTGCTTTATTGACCTTTATACTACTTTTGTTATAGCACCTAACACTCAAGGTGTGCTGTGTTTCTGTATTTCCACTTATCCTCTAGTATCTGTAAGAGTCTTATATACAAAAGCAACTTACAGAGTGTATGACTAGTGAATGGATTGTGTCCCTCAATTTCTTAGTATTTTCTCCAGTCTTCCTGCTGAAACTTAACCCACCATTCACTGTGGCACTTTTCAATGGTGGTATCATGCCTTTCAGGCAGAGGTAACAGAGACCAATAGAAATCATTTGGGGGAAAGTAGCACTTCAAGGGAACTTTTAGCCTAAAGTCAGAAATTCTGTTTTAAATGGTGGTGATCTGAGTGGCTATTACAGTCTACCTCTTCTCTATAAGAAATCAATCAAAATCCTTAATTAACTTAAAGAAAAGTTAACTGGAAGGAAAATTAAGAGATGTCCATTCATTTTTATCATTGCTGTGAAAATTATTTTTGCAATTACTTTAGGCATAAGCAACACAAATTATCACTTGGCTAATGGTAAAGACTTTACAGCAGATGCAAACTATTACATATAGGACGGATAAAAAACAAGGTCCTACTGTATAGTACAGGGAACTATATTCAATATCCTGTGATAAACTATAATGGAAAATAATATGTAAAGAACATATATATGTATATCTGAGTCACTTTGTTGTACAGCAGAAATTAAACACCCATTGTAAATCAACTATACTTCAATAAAATTTTTAGAAGAGAATGCACAAATTGTGGTAACACCTATAATCTTTCATTATAAAGTATAAATTTGAACAATATTCTCTATGGTGTTTCCCTAAGGTGTGAACTCAGACCCTATTTTTATTAGGATAAAAATAGAACATGAGCTACAGAAGTGCTTTCATGATTTGCAAGTGAGCAAAATATTGTGTTACAAATACCAGAGAGGTACACTGTCATAACCACTGAAGGGATTTTTATAATTCCCAATGAAAAAGAGTGCTGTACCAAGAGTGTCAATTCAATGCACTTTAGGATTATAAAATACCAAACAGATTATAGGATAAAGCAAGGTAGAAGGCAGCAGTATCACAGATTTTTTTCTAGAGTACCTGATTATTTAGCTGATTTATTTTAGACATCCTCTTTAGAGTGCTCAATATAATATGATTTGATTGAATTCGATATTTGATTTTGAAGGCTGCTTCTATAAATCAAATAGTTGAATGAACATCTGATATTGAGGATAGATAACTAGGCTACTATATATTTGGATATTTATGCATTTGTTTTTGAGGAATTTAGAAAAAATTAAATATATTTATTTTTGTAGTAGTGGGAATGCTTGAAAATAAAATATACACAATTAAGCCCAGGGAGGAAAAGCATACCAGAAGTAGTAAAGGGAATGACAACATAAAGTAGCAAGACAATGTAAAACATTTTGGATTACACTATATAAATTGACAAGAAGTGGTAAAACTCCTGTCTTACATATAGTTTATAAAGTACTTGAATTCATAGATATATTAGAGAACATTTTTTTACTTTAGTTTATTATTTCTTATTTCTCTTATTTTATTAATGTACTAACTAATTTCTTTTTGGTTGCCCAATATCTAAACCAATTCCATTTCAGGAGAAATCTTACATGAATCTTTCTGGGAAGTGGAGTTCAGAAGTCTGTTTCTTCCAGGGTAGTAGAGTCAGTCATTCTGTCTCTTCAAATGATCCATAACTTGATGGTGCAAAGAATTGTGTGCTGGGGTCAACCCAAAGATTTGGGGCTATAAATTCCTATGACTTAAAAAATCAACAACAAAATTATTAAATGGATAGGAATTGTAGTTATACTTAAGAGAATCAGTTAGCAGTCGATGTGGGGCTCCTCTCTGCAAGCATCTATAAATGGTCTGAGATTTTACCTACTGGCAAGTTAACTAGTTAGCTTGTCAGAGTTTCATGGATGACGGTAGAAGATATACGACTGCTGCACCAGAGATAATGGACAGTTTGTTACCCACAGCAACAGGGCAGCTTATTGCTCACAGCTATAGCAGAAGTCAAAGTATTAGCATTTTTGCATCAATTTCTTGAGCACCAGTTTCTACAGGGCAGTATGAAGAGTACTGGATGATACATGCACACTCAGTGAGATGCATGGAAGGATAAGGGCTTTGGCACTCTGAATCTTTTATGGGCACTAAGCATATCTGCTCTTTGCTCCAGAAGGAGGCACTATCCAACTCTGTCTATTAAGGTGGTTCACTGTACAAGCATTCTTGAATAAAGGGCAGTCAGTGCCTTGCTCATAGACCTACAGAAATTCAATAGACCCATAGAAGGTTTCTTGCCTCCCAGCACTTGTGTACCATGAGTCATTCCATGTTACAAGATTCATGCCTCAGAACTGTACTCTCAGGATATAACAAAAAAGAAAAATTTAATCTGGAATGTGTTTATGATTTTGTATTAATGCTACCATTCTTAAATAGAAAACAATTATGTTACATAAAGAAAATAAAATTTAAATTCCATCTACAGATCTGTTATCAGAATGAAAAATTATTTGTGAAGTGCTTTGAGTATGATGTTTTATACCTCTCAACAAAGATTAACACATATATAATTTAAAGTCATTCTATGGCTATTAAAGCTTAAAGACAATGACAATTAAAGGGCAAATCTAACTTCAGTTTCAAAGACTAATCATTGGTTAACTTATGTTCTATGATTTAGTAAGAGGTTTTTAATTTTTTCAGTATGAAAATGTTCACTGGTGTTTAATACTAGGCTTATAATAAGCAAATGCACTTTTTGAAAATTAATTAAATTGTTTTTCTCCACACTCATTGGACATCCTGTTTCACAATGTGTCCATTTGTTTTAAAAGCATATACATAATTATTTCTTAAATTTCTTTTTTCCCCTTCATGATGCCATTTCCAGGCTATTTTTTTCCATTTTCATGAATGATAATGACAATGACATTAGTACCAGATATACAAGTGAGTCTGAAAATACATAATCTGACCTTTTCTCTAATGTGATCAGCATGGGCTGCCAACCTTCATGGTGTAACATAACAGCTCTTCTGATAGCTGACTGCAATCAATCATTGCACTTGCCTGAATTAGCAGGGCTGAATTGCTCTGATCCTTTCTCTCAAAGAGGACTAAATTGGTTGGTAATGTTTGTCTTACTCTACAGGGCTTATGAGGGAATGTCATGAAATTGTGAATAAAGCAGAATGACAATATATGTGCAAGCCTAACTTAAATAAATGTATGTTTAAAACTATTTTGTGACCCAAAATTAAATTTAGTGAGTTGGGTATTAGAAATTTAGAATGAATGTCCTAGGCACCAAAGTTAAAAAAGAAAATCTAATGTCATTTTATATGTTGTTAGTTTCCAATGTTAGTCTTACTAAACTCATAATAAAGCTAAATTACAGTAGAAAATGTTTTCTAAGACATAAAATTAGAGCAAAGGTAGAAATATTGAATCAAAAATACCATTTTATTTATCTTTACTTTTACTGCTTTGGGAAAAATGTTTTTAGAGAACTGTAGATTTGAAAACTAAGGTATAAAGGTTTGCCTGACATTTCTAACATCCATGGTGGTATCAGAGTAAAGTTTTGGGTCAGTAACTGGTCAGAAAAAAAAAAAAAATATATGGCATAAGCCCACTCCTAGAGCTAGGAGATGAGAACCTCTTATAGCCAGCTCGCCTCAAGGCAGAGTATATAAATATCATCGAACTCACCACTAGGTGGAGCTTTAAATGACTTCTTGTTTGAAAGTATATGATATTGTTTTATCTATGGCTGCTAGTATCTCTATATACACCATCCAATCAGAACCTAATGATGTCTTTGTTGTGCCAGTACAATTACAGATTCATAGTACTCCCATAGCAATTTATTTCACCTTGGTGGTTTTTCGCTATAATATTTTAAACTGTTTGTTATAATGAAGTCATTTTATAATGAAGTTATAAAAAGCAGAATAGGAAAATTCTTTTAAAAAATTAAATAGGGAAATTTTAGCTGACATCTTTTTTTCTTCCCCTCAACAATTTTTCTTATAACAGGTAGATCATTTAAAATCATTTCTTTGACCTGAAACCTACTCAAAGCATGGTGGCAACTGATCAATACTTTTATGTTGTTGCTGATAAAATAATGTTAGCGTTTCTTCAGCTGCAAAGCCAATTATTTAGCTACTCTCTTCATCACAAGACAAGGTGTCTCCTCCTAGCTCAGCTGAAATAGTTCATTAATTATTTCTTCATATATCTAGACTCTTGACATCTTTTTTGGCATTACTTTCACCTGTAAAGCCTCATGTACCTACAAATGTACATGGAAAAAGTACAAACAAATGGATTCACATACATATTCCATACCATTGGTATGAATGGAGGCCATTACTCCTATTGGTCCAGATTAATAAGTGAGGTAATAGGAGAAAGTTATGGTTTGCTATGATGTTACATATGTACACGTTACACACACACACAATTACATTTGATAATATGGTACTTCATGTCCTTATATTTATACGTCTTATTTATTTTCTCCTTGCTTATGCTTCAAGATGATAGACCACATATTCTAACACTTTCTCCCTCCTTTAAAGTTCCTTCTCAACATTGTACTCCATATATTATGAACAATTTATAAATTATGTTGACTTTTACTACAAAATATATGACTGCACCTGTTTCTCACAAAATATGCTTATATAAACTAAGTTGTACTTTGACAAGATACTAAAGAAAAGGTTTACTTAAATCTTTTCATTTGACTTTGACAATTAATAAGCAACTGGTTTAGAATACACTTAACATTACTAAATTTGAAGTCCTATTTTATAAAGGAAATTTCATGAACTCATATTTCATGAAGGAAACTTTTTATAATTACTAAATTTGACATCTTATTTTATGAAGAAAAAAGGAGGAATCCCTCATCACCAACAAGCAACATGGGATTTCTTTTGGCATATTTTTGGGTTTTTTTTGGTTTTGGTTTTAAGTATTTCATTGCTTTTTAAATTTTTTCAGCTTGACTGAGATACAATTGACATATCACGTGTTGTTACAGGATGATGTGATATACACATATATTGAGAAATGATTACCACAATAACACATGCATCACCTCACATAGTTGTCATTTTGTATCTAGATGTGGTGATAACTTTATTTATTTATTTATTTATTTTTGGCTGTGTTGGGTCTTCATTGCTGCACACCGGCTTTCACTAGTTGCGGTGAGCAGGAGGTACTCTTCATTGTGGTGCATGGGCTTCTCATTGCGGTCATTTCTCTTGTTGTAGAGCATGGGCTCTAGGCACACAGGCTTCAGTAGTTGTGGTTCATGGGCTCTAGAGAGCAAGCTCAGTAGTTGTGGCACATGGGCTTAGTTGCTCTGCAGCATGTGGGATCTTCTCAGACCAGAGGTTGAACCCGTGTCCCCTGCATTGGCAGGGGGATTCTTAACCACTGCACCACAGGGAAGCCCAATAACTTTTAAGATGTACATTCATTGCAACTTTCTATTATATAGTACAATGTTGTTAACTATAGTCACCATGCTGTACATAATATCTCCAGAATTTATTCATATTATAACTAGAATTTTGTAATCATTTGAACATATCCCCCCATTCCCACTACCAACCATCAACCTACTCCCTGTAGAATTCACCAGGGAAGCCATCTGGTCCTGAGATTTTTCTTTGTTGGGAAGTTTTTTTTATTACTAATTGAATCTATTTACACATTACTGGTCTGTTCAGATTTTCTATTTTTTCATGATTCAGTCTTGGTCTGCTGTGTGTTTCCAGGAATTTGTACAGTTTTGTCTGGGCTGCCCAATTTGTTAGCATACAATTGTTCATAGTAGTCTCTTTTGGTCCTTTTTATTTCTGTAATATTTATTTTAATGTCTCCTCTTTCATTTATAATTTTATTTGAGTCCTCTTTTTTTTGATTAGTCTAGCTAAAGTTTTGTCAATTTTATTTATCTTTTAAAGAACCAACTCTTAGTTTATTAAATCTTTTCTATTGCTTTCTTATTCTATATTTCATTTATTTCTTTTAATCTCTATTATTTCCTTCTTTCTGATAACTTTGGGCTTAGTTTGTTCTTTTTCTAGTACCTTGAAGTGTGAAGTTAGGCTGTTTATTTGAGATCTTTATTTTTGATGTATGCATTTATAGCTATAAACTTTCCTTTTAGAACTGCTTTTGCTACATCTCATAAGTTTTGGTATGTTGTGTTTATATTTTTACTTGTCTCAAGATATTTTGATTTCCCATATGATTTACTCTTTGACCCATTGGTTTTTCAGGAGTGTACATTTAATTTCCATATATTTGTGAAATTTCCAGTTTTTCTCCTACTGTTGATTTCCAGTTCATACCATTGTATTTAAAGAAAAAAAAAAAAACTTGATATAGTTTCTATTTTCCTGAATATGCTGAAACGTGTTTTGTGACCTAGAATATGATCTATCCTGGAAAATGTTCTGTGTGTGCTTTAGAAGAATATGTATTTGCTGTTGTTAGATGAAATGTTCTATATATGTCTATTAGATCAATTTGATATATATATTGTATTGATATATAGATTGTAAAATCTGCTCTTTCCATATTGATTTTCTATCTAGATGATCTTTCCATTATTGACAGTGGGATATTAAAGCCCCATTTATTATTATATTGCTATATATTTCTCCTTTTAGTTCTGTCAGTATGTGCTTTATACATTTAAGTGCTTGGATGTTAGGTGCATAAATATTTACAATTAATTTAGCTTCTTGATGAATTGATCCCTCTAATATTATATAATAATCTTTTTTGTCTTTTTGACCATTTTTATGTTAAAATCTCTTTTTCTGGCATAAGTATAGATCTGTTTGTGATATCTTTCTCCCTCCATTTCCACTCAGCCTATGTGTGTTGTTAAAGCTAAAGTGAGTCTCTTGCAGGCACCAGATCATTGGATCCTGCTTTTTTCATCCATTCAGCCATTCTGTGTCTTTTGATTGTATGATTTAATCCATTTATATTTAAAGTAAATATTGGTAGATAAGGACATTTGATTGCTATTTTGTTAATTATTTTCTCACTGTTTTGTAGATACTTTGTTCCTTGCTTTCTCTCTTGCTGTCTTCCTTTGTGATTTGATGGGTTTTTTGACTGTAAGCTTTGATTCCCTTATCATAATCTTTTATATATCTACCACAGGTTTTTCCTTTATGTTTACAATGAGACTTACATAAAATATATTTCTAACATTCTGTTTTAAGCTGATAACAATTTAACTTGGATAGCATACTGAAAATTTAGACTTTTATTTCTTCCCCCTCATAATTTAACCTATTGATGTTACAGTTTACACATATTTCATGTTGTGTTTCCAATAATAAATTATTGTAGTTATAGTTATTTTTAATACTTTTTAAACTTTTAAACTAGTGTTTTGATTGGTTCATTGCCATTATATAATAATATTAGGGAATCTGACTTTGATTCTTTGATAGTTACCTTTACTGATAAGTTTTACACATTCATATGTTTTTATGGTGTTTGTTAGCATCCTTTCATTTCAGCTTGCATTTCATTTATCATTTTTTTGTAAGACACATCTAATTGTGAAGAACTTCCTCAATTTTTGTTTGTCTGGGAAAGTCTTTATCTCTCTTTAATTTCTTAAAGATAACTTTGGCAGCATAGCATTCTTTGACAATAGCCTTTTCTTTCATTGTATTGAATATATCATCCCACTCTCTCTCCTGGCCTACAAAATTTCTTCTGAAAAATTTGCTTATAATTTTATGGGGACTCTCTTGTATTTGATGAGTTGCTTTTATCTTGCTACTTTCAAAACTCTCTGTCTTTAACTTTTGACAATTTAATTATAATGTACCTCATTGTAACTTTTTTTGGGTTAAACTATTTTTCTTTTGAGAGTCATGAATCTGGATGTGCATCTTTCTCCACAATGTTTTGGAAGCTTTTGTAATTACTGCTTTAATAGACTTTCTGTTTTGTTTTTTTTTAAATTTTTCTCCTCTCCTTCCAGGAGTCTCATAATGTATGTATTATTTCCTTCAATCCTGTACCATACGTCCTGTAAGCTTTCAGGTCTAGGATTTCTATTTGTGGGGTTTTGGTTTTGTTTTGTTTTTGATGGGTTCTGTTTCTTTGTTGAACTTCTCATTTTGTTCTTACAATGTTTTCCAAATTTCGTTTAACTGCCTGTGTTCTTGTAGTTTGCTGAAATTGTTTAAGAGGATTATTCTGAATTCTTTGTCACACAGTTCATAGATCCCCATGTCTTCAGGGTTAGTTATTGGCAGTTTATTAGTGTCCTTTGGTGGTGTAATTTTTACCTTATCCTTATGATCTTTGAATCCTTGTGTTGGTATCTGTGCGTTTGAGTAAATCTTCTAGACTTCATAGGTTTTCTTCATCAGGGAAAGATTTTCACCTGTCAGTTCAGCTTGGGATACTGGATGGGTTAGCTGGTAGTGTCCATGGACAGGTGGAGCTTGCTTTTGGAGTCCTAGTAGGTCAAGGCCACTGTCCATGTTCTGAGGTAAGGGAAAGTACCACTGGCTGGGCTTTGTGGTTGGGTAAGCCTGCTGGCTATGTTCCACATTCTAGTGAGGCAACTCTGTGGTTTCACAGTCAGGTGGGGCCACAAGCTAGGCTCTCAGTTTCCACTGGTTGGATGGGGTCATAAGCTGTGTTCTCTGGAAGTGTGGTACCACTGGTCTGCAATTGGGCAGGGCTGCAGACTATGCTCTGCAGTTATTCCTGGTTGGTGGGTCCTCAGGCTGCACTCATTAAATGGATGGTGCCATTGGCTGGACTCCATGTACAGGCAGGGACAGGGGCTCTGCTTCATGGTCAGACAGGTCCTTACATTGTGCTCTGCAATCAGTCAGAGCATCAGGCTGTGCTCTTGGGTGGGGCTGCAGGCTGAGCTTCCCAGTCAGATGGGCCACTGGCTATGCTCCAGTGTTGGTCATTGGGCCTTGTTGTTCAAAGACCAGGCTGTCTTATTAGGTGGGACTTCTAGCTGTACCCCACAGCTGGGTGAAGTTGGAGACCTGTGCTCTGCAGATGGGCTATGTCATTGGTTGGGCTTTCCTGTTGAGTGGAGCCTCAGGCTATGCTCCACAATTGGACAGGGTCACAGCTGGGTTCCCTGCTTGGGCAAGACTGCAAGCTGTGTTCAGCAATCAGGTAGGACCATAGGTGGGCAGTGCTGCTGGCTGAGGTTGCAGGTTGAGCTCTGTGGCTGGGTGACACTGTAGGCTGGCTCCAAGGCTGCTTGGGATCATTGTTCAGGCTACCTGATATATGGGTCCAGAAGCTATGTGCTCAACAGTTGGGCAGAGCTGCTGGCATAACTTCCTGACTGGGCAGGCCATAAGATGTGCTCTGAAGCTGCTGATCATCTATGGCCAGGCTTCCCTGTTGGGTGGAACTGGAGGCTACAATAAGCAGTTAGATGGCACTGCTAATTTCCTCTCCTGCTTGGGTAAGGCCATAGAATAATCTCCATGACCAGTATGGCCTGTTATCTGGGAACCCAAATCAGGCAGAACTACCAACCGATGTTTCTGGCCTGATGGGGCCACTGGATCAACTCTGAAGATAGGCAGAGCCACTGGCTGCAATCTCTGTTTGGGTGATGCTGCAAGCAGGAATGAGGTTCACTAAATATGAGTACTGGTTGCTGTAAACTCTGCCCTTCTCCACTCTTTCTATCTGACCCCCAGTGTTTGAGCTCCACAGTTTCTCCCAGTGATCCCTGTGAGGTAAGACCTATGTGTGCCTCCTGGGAAATGTTCTGCAATGCTGGGGAAGTAGATATCCACTTTGGGTTCTCTTTTTTCCCACTGGTGAAACTGTAAGCCTGGGGGGCCTGCTTGGTACAGCACCATGCCATCCTGGGCTAGGTGTGTTGAGATCAAAGCAAAGGTGTTCCTCTTACTCTTCTAATGAGGTTGTTCTCAGTCTTTGTGGTCCAGGGCATTGCTTCAGCCTCATCCCCAGGTTCTGCGATTTTCACAGTGGTGTCTTGTCTATGGATAGTTGTTAGTTGGTCTTGTGAGTAGAACTGAAGTCAGAAATGACATACATCAACATCTTGATTATGTCACTCCTCTACTGATTTTTTTATGCTTGAGGCCATAGAGCTATTTTACAAGCATAGCTAGAACTGTGGTTCCTAAATTTAGGCCAATAGAGCTTTTTTAAGTTGCTACACTGATTTTCAAAGATTATTAGATTTTATTGGTCAGGAATTATATCTTTTTTCCCTACTTACCACTATGTCTCTATACCAAATTTTCTTCTAAGGTCAGTTTTAGTTATTTCTCCTTTGAACCTCAAATTCTGGCTATCTGTTATTTGTCAAGATCAAAATGATCTTGTGCATTGCACAGATTTTGCTGTAATGTAACCTCAAGGGATGTCTGTGAAGAAACAAATTAGAATTTTCTGCTCATCAAACCCCCAAAGTAAAATGAATTGCTTCAGTGCATTCTCTGGAAAGGGAAGGCAAAGGAGACAATTTATTTGTATTCAGTTTAACCTCTTCAGGCTGTTGACATTGGAACTGACTAATGGCAATCTGTTAAGAACTATTAAATTCTCATTAGTGATGTTCCTGGATTAGAGCCATGTGGTACAGGACATCATTTAATAGTAAATATTAAAGCATATATATGAAAATAAGAGAAAGACACATCTGCATTATTCAGAAGAAAAAACAGAAGAGTAGAACTTAATTGGTATCAAAATTGGGTCAGAGGCGAATTATGATTTCAGTTCCATGTAACTTTACCTTCTCACTTCTTGACTTAGTAATTGTTTCTGGCAATGCCATGCCTAGAAGAATAAAGTGCTTTCAGAAATGTGAGCAGCTCAGAATCATTATTAACCTCAGGCTGTCTACACAATTAATAATTAAATGTAATTTTATCTGTACTAGTTTTCGGAATGCTTTGTTATGAGATAAGATAATATTAATCTATCTGCCAGGGAGCAATCTCTAAAAAAGAATACAATTCATATACCAATTAATTTATTCTTAGTTTGGAGGTCTCTATGTATACTGCAATGTGGCATGCTGATTTTTAATGATTTAAATTTGAATGAATTCTTATATACTATTGACATATTAAGGTGCAGTAAAACAAGCACAGCAACACAAATTGGCATGTGATGGCATTGAAAATATCTGCAAAATGTATATACAAAAGCAGGTCTTCTAAATTTCATTAGCTCTCCTTTCTTCAGTACTCACCTAGAAACCACTTATTAGACTATATTAAACAAATTAATTTATTATTTTTTTAAGTTGAGTATTTGTTTTTATGTTGGCTTTAGATTGTTCATTATTTTCTCCATATATAGAATATTCTGTCTGATTTGTGAGGAAAAAATAATTAACATATAACTTTGAAGAGGAAAAAAAAAAACCCTGATAATTAGAAAGGCAGAACTTAAACTAGAAACAAGGCAAACCCCAGAATTTAAATTTGTAACAAAATAGTATTTCATTGAAAGACTGAAATTTAGGTAACTTAATGTCTTATTTAGATTCTGCTTTTGTCTTACTGTGTGGTCATATGCACATCAGTGTGCCTGTCTGTTTTGATTTCCTTGTCTGCAATGTACAGCTAATAAATTCTACTTATGCATTTCATTGGATTATGGTGAATTGTAAAAACAAAGTATAGTGTTACATTGCAAAGCCCCCAACTTTGGTGTTAAAGATAGATTAAAATCCCATTAACACTGTGAGAGTGATTTACTCTCTCGGATTCTCTGTTTCTTCATCTGCAAAATGTTGTGAGAGTTAAGTATGTAAAGCACCTGGCCCACAGTAGGTATTTAGCTACTGGATCTATTTTCTAATCTTATTATACAAGACTTTGTAGGAAGATTGATAACCTATTATAAGTACCTCAAAATGCAGTTTCCCACCAAAATTGAGGCAAGAACAATTGTATATGCAAACATGTTTGTATACGCAAAATTGAGGCAAGAACAATTGTATATGCAAACATGTTCATACATGTTTGTATGAAACCATAATTTTTATTTGTACATTCAATCAAATGGTTATGACAAATTAAAGTCCATGATGGAAGCTGATTTTTGTCAAACATTTAGCTGTTTCTCAGTGTCTCCACTTTTATTTATAAATTTTATGCTATAAGCATCTGTTAGATACTGGAAATTCATTATATATTTTTTTTTCACAGAAAGTTTTTGCATTCCCAAGTAAAAGCCTATATAGAGCAGAAATATTAATATCAGTATTGTTCCTCTATTACTTATAAAAATTTTTTTGATAACAATAATTACAAATAGATCTGTTGAATATCTTTTTATCCTGAGTGTTAAGCCCTCAGACCCAGCCTGGTCTTAAAGCTGAATCAAGAAGTGAATGGAGTTTGAAGGGATTAGGATAGTGGTACTTTAGCAGCATGGAAATTAAAAAGGAGAAGGAATATTTTCTTTAGAGATAAAAAGGTGAGTCAATGATGGGAAAGTTCTCTAGCAGCAGAGAGGCAGTGTAAAAAGTGAAAACTCTTACACGTATCAATACTTCATTGAAGGTTGAAGGTTAGTTGAGAATGTCTGCCCTTATGGTTTGCTATTACATACACATCATGCTAGATGTGGTGGGGATAAAATGCATGACATTCATCATATATTTATCTATGTTATAAGTCATAGAATCTCATATTTGGAGGAGACATTACTGGTTATTTACTTCAACCCATGAGCAATTTCGCATCTCATAGACACATTTACAAAGTTTTCCTTGGATGAAATGAGGACTTCAATATCCATATTTATTTACATTTGCCTGTTTTATACCTTATTTTTTCACTTCAATAAAAATACATGTGACTTAGACTATACACTATTTAGTTCAATTTAAATTGGCAGCTTACAAGGGCAGGAGGCTTGTAGGCAGCCTGGTAGCTGACTGCTTGGCAACATCAAAATGAATGATTGGTGACCTTGATTCTGCTCAAAACTAAAAAATGTAAATAAAACAATAATAATAAAAATAAGAGATGTTCTGTAGCAACATATTTCTGGTTAGTTTATATCCACTTAATATTTAGCTGCTTTTGGGAAACAACAATAAAAACAGCCCTCTAAAACACACAGGATATTTATGGTGACCAGATCTAGAAAAACGTATTTCTCTCAGAAGGTTACTGGGGATTTTTATCCAAAGCTGGAAGTGACAGCTGGCAGATTTTATTCTATTATTTGCTACAATGAAAAAGGATACATCTTCTCTCTTGGCACATACTTTGCCAAGGGAACAATAGTACCTTTCAAATGGATCAATTTTTAAAAATTCCCATTATCTTAAAAGCTGCTTTGTATCTATTTAAACATTATAAAAGCAACACAATACATTTGAAATGATACATTTTTTTAGTTGTGATAGGATATGATGAAAGAAATTTTCACACATTCAGGTATGGGGATGTTATTCTGGCATATACATGAGTTAACTTGTATTTTATGCTGACCAAAACAGCCTGTTTGTGGCCTATCAAGCATACATTGTATATCTGCTTTAATCATTGAAGGAAAGGGTGCATTACCAGAAATAAAGAATGTCCAAGTTAAAAATAAAGATTAAAAGCCTCCCTACCTGGGACATCAAATGCTAGTACTCCTTCGACAAGTCTCTATTCCCAGGTGCCAAGGTTATACTGACTCGATGTGTACATGCTGGTCTGTTTTTTCTGAAACCTTGAATGAATCTTTCCCTGTCTTGTTTAATGCTCTTTGTTCTGACAAGACATAAAGTTGTGCTGAAAACCATGCCTCTCTGTAGCAGTTCCTCAGAGTTATCTGAGAGGCTGTCTTCTGGGCTCAGTTTGGCTCAAATAAAACTTTTTCTATTCCTATTATAGATTATTTATTGATTATTTTATTGACAAATATATGGACAGGAAGGTAGTGGTCTCTCATTTTTCCTAAAAACAACAACAATAACAATAATAGAGTTTGGGTTTTATTTCTTTATTTTCTCTTTTGTTTTTGACCTATACATTTTAGGCATTTTCAAAGACATGAATTATCAGAGATGGAAAACTCTTAGCCAAAAATACAAGAAAATAAAACAAATTCCTTTAGATGAACTTAGCTGCCATAAAAAGATAAAGCTATTTATGTCACTGAGGTACTACATCTAGACTTGTGCATATCCACATACTATGGAATATTTATGTCTTTGGAAATTATAAAACAATAGCAGCTGGCAGTGTAGAGTCTGTATAAAGGATGAGTGCTGGAGAACTAAGAGAGAGAAAAAGAGGTAAATTTTGAGGCACCCAAATATTAATTTCTATTTGATGTAGTTTTAAACACTTCAAAATTATGATATCAGAAACATAAAATCTTAAATTTATATGCATAAGCATGTCTTGATTTTCACTAAAGCATCATTCATACCCCAGAGAAGACTGCCTTTTCCTCATTCTTCCACTTCTGAACATCTCTCCAAACTCTAGACCTATGCCTGGGTTGGTTAATTAAGAACTGAGTAGTACTCATTCTTCTGTGTTAGTTTTCATTCTAGTGATGATATAAGGTTTTCTATTCAACCATGACCTCTCTAAGTTTAGTTAAGGCCCTCTGAGGTATCTAAAGATAAGGGAAGAATAAGGCCTTTTTCTTATTGGTTATTCACCTGCCACCTTCAGTGATATAGATAGTTATATTACTTTGAGGAAATTTGCCAGGAGATTATAGCCTACAAGGAACTCTTACTTCAGTTTTCAAGAGAGATTGTTAGCATGTGATGGCAAAGATATAATTGACGACAAATTCTCTAAGAGAGTTAATAGAGATTGTGTGTGCATTTAATACTTAAGAAATTCAAAAAAAATAGATATTTCACAATCAAATTGACTTAAATTTTAAACAAGAGAAAAAATACATTAGATGGGTTTCTAGGAGCTATAGACTACTTCATCACTGTAATAAGGTCACAACAATATTTAATTAATTTTACATGGTTATGCTGTTTCTTTTAATCTTGGATATGCCAGAAAGTACAAATAAAATTGATGGATAATAAATGAAGACTTTTCAAATATTTCAGGCTGTAATGTTTATTGTAAGTTAAACTATTAACAAATAGATTCACTTGAAATTTTTAATTCGAATTTGGTTATTTTATGTTTATCAACAGTGGAACATAAATAACCCAAGGAAAAAATGTAGCTGCTGATTATAGATGAATTCATAAACTCCTTGAAAATTGATAAAGTGGAAAATTTCATTCATGACCCAAGAGAGAAGTCCATTAAATATACCAGTTACAGAGGATGGAGTCAAGATGGCACACTAGGAGGATGTGGAACTCATGTCTCTGCACAACTAGGGCACCTACCAGGCACCGGTGGGGGACCATGGACACCTAAGGGGATGGAGGAGCCCCCAGTGACTGGCTTGTGGGATCTTGTTTCCCAGGCCAGAGGTTGGACCTGAGTTCCTGTGGTGGGAGAGAGCTCTGAGTCCAAACCACTAGAATAAGAGAGAATCTCAGAACCCAGGGAATATTCATCAGAGTGAGGCCTCCCAGAGGTCCTAATCTCAGCCCAAGACCCGGCTCTATCCAGCTGCCTGCAAACTTCAATGCTGGATACCTCAATCCAAACAACCAGTAACACAGGAATACAGCCCCATACATAAAAAAAAAAAAAAGAAACAACAAAAAATATGTTATAAACAAAGGAGCAAGGTAAAAACCTACAAGACAAAATAAATGAAAATGAAATAGGCAACTTACCTGAAAAAGAATTCAGAGTAATGATAGTAAAGATGATCCAAAATCTCAGAAAGAGAATGGAGAAAATACAAGAAACATTTAACAAGGATCTAGAAGAACTAAAGAGCAAACAAACAGTGATGAACAACACAATAACTGAAATTAAAAATAATCTAGAAGAAATCAATAGCAGAATAACTGAGGAAGAAGAATGGATAAGTGAGGTGAATGATCAAATGGTGGAAATAACTGCCAGGGAGCAGAATAAAGATAAAGAATGAAAAGAACTGAGGACAGTCTGAGAGACCACTGGGAAAACATTAAATGCACTAACATTCAAATTATAGGGGTCCCAGAAGAAGAAGAGAAAAAGAAAGGGACTGAGAAAATATTTGAAGAGATTATAGTAAAAAACTTCCCTAACATGAGAAAGGAAATAGTCAATCAAGTCCAGGAAGTGCAGAGAGTCCCATACAGGATAAAACCAAAGAGAAACATGCCAAGATACATACCAATCAAACTATCAATGATTAAATACAAAGAAAAAATATTAAAAGCAGCAAAGGAAAAGCAACAAATAACATACAAGGGAATCCCCATAAGGTTAACAGCTGATCTTTCAGCAGAAACTCTGCAAGCCAGAAGGGAGTGGCAGGACATATTTAAAGGGATGAAAGGGAGAAACCTACAATCAAGATTACCCAGCAAGGATCTCATTCATATTCATTGGAGAAATTAACACCTTTAGAGACAAGCAAAAGCTAAGAGAATTCAGCACCACCAAACCAGCTTTACAACAAATGCTAAAGGGACATCTCTAGGCAGGAAACACAAGAGAAGGAAAAGACCTACAAAAACAAACCTAAAACAATTAAGAAAATGGTAATAGGAACATACATATTGATAATTACCTTAAATGTAAATGGATTAAATGCTCCAACCAAAAGACACAGACTGTCTGAATGGATACGAAAACAAGACCCATATTTATTCTGTCTACAAGAGACCCACTTCAGACCTAGGGACACATACAGACTGAAAGTGAGGGGATGGAAAAAGATATTCCATGCAAATGGAAATCAAAAGAAAGATGGAGTAGCAATTCTCATATCAGACAAAATAGAGTTTAAAATAAAGACTATTACAAGAGACAAAGAAAGACACTACATAATGATCAAGGGATCAATCCAAGAAGAAGAAATAACAATTGTAAATATTTATGCACCCAACATAGGAGCACCTCAATATGTAAGGCAAATGCTAACAGCCATAAAAGGGGAAATTGACAGTAACACATTAATAGTAGGGGACTTTAAAACCCCATTTTCACCAATGGACAGATCATCCAAAATGAAAATAAATAAGGAAACACAAGCTTTAAATGACACTTTAAACAAGATGGACTTAAATGATATTCATAGGACATTCCATCCAAAAACAACAGAATACACTTTCTTCTCAAGTGCTTATGGAACATTCTCCAGGATAGATCATATCTTGGGTCACAAATCAAGCTTTGGTAAATTTAAGAAAATTAAAGTCATATCAAGTATCTTTTCTGACCACACCGCTATGAGACTAGATATCAATTACAGGAAAAAAAAAGAACTGTAAAAAATACGAACACATGGAGGCTAAACAATATGCTACAAAATAACCAAGAGATCACTGAAGAAATCAGAGAACAAATCAAAAAATACCTAGAAACAAAAGACAATTTAAACATGATGGCCCAAAACCTATGGGATGCAGAAAAAGCAGTTCTAAGAGGGAAGTTTATCTCAATAAAATCCTACCTCAAGATATAAGAAAAATCTCAAATAAACAACCTAATTTTACACCTAAAGCAATTAGAGAAAGAAAAACCAAAAAATCCCAAAGTTAGCAGAAGGAAAGGAACAATAAAGATCACATCAGAAATAAATGAAAAAGAAATGAAGGAAACAATAACAAAGGTCAATAAAACTAAAAGCTGGTTCTTTGAAAAGATAAACAAAATTGAAAAACCATTAGCCAGATTCATCAGTAAAAAAAAGAAGACACATATCAACAGAATTAGAAATGAAAAAGATGTAACAACTGACCCCGCAAAAACACAAAGGATCATGAGAGATTACTACAAGAAACTGTATGCCCATAAAATGGACAACCTGGAAGAAATGGACAAATTCTTAGAAAAGTTCAACCTTCCAAGACTGAACCAGGAAGAAATGGAAAATATAAACAGACCCATCACAAGCACTGAAATTGAAACTGTGATTAAAAATCTTTCAACAAACAAAAGCCCAGGACCAGATGACTTCACAGGAGAATTCTATCAAACATTTAGAGAAGAGCTGACACCAATCCTTTTCAAACTCTTCCAAAATATAGTAGTGGGAGGAACACTCCCAAACTCATTCTACAAGGCCACCATCACACTGATACCAAAACCAAAGATGTCACAAAAGAGAAAACTGCAGGCCAACCTCACTGATGAACATGGATGCAAAAATTCTCAACAAAATTCTGGCATACAGAATCCAACAGCACATTAAAAGGATCATACACTGTGACTAAGTTGGGTTTATCCCAAGAATGCAAGGATTCTTCAATATACGCAAATCAATCAATGTGGTACACCATATTAACAAATTGAAGGAAAAAAAGTATATGATCATCCCAAAAGATGGAGAAAAAGCTTTTGACAGAATTTGACACCCATTTATGATAAAAACTCTCCAGAAAGTAGGCACAGAGGGAACCTACCTCAATATAATAAAGGCCATATATGACAAACCCACAGCCAACATTGTTCTCAATGGTGAAAAACTGAAAGCATTTCCACTAAGATCAGGTTGCCCACTCTCACCACTATTATTCAATGTAGTTTTGGAAGTTTTAGCCACAGTAATCAGAGAAAAAGAAGAAATAAAAGGAAACCAAACCAAACCAAAAGAAGAAGTAAAACTGTCACTGTTTGCAGATGACATGATACTATACATAGAGAATCCTAAAGATGCTACCAGAAAACTACTAGAGCTAATCAATGAATTTGGCAAAGTAGCAGGATCCAAATTTAATGTACAGAAATATCTTGCATTCCTATACACTAATGATGAATAACCTGAAAGAGAAATTAAGGAAACAATCCCATTTACCATTGCAACACAAAGAATAAAGTACTCAAAATAAACCTACCTAAGGAGACAAAAAAAACTGTATGCAGAAAACTATAAGACACTGATGAAAGAAATTAAAGATGATATAAACAGATGGAGAGATATACCATTTTCTTAGATTGGAAGAATCAACATTGTGAAAATGACTATACTACCCAAAGCAATCTATAGATTCAGTGTAATCCCTATCGAACTACCAATGGCATTTTTCACAGAACTAGAACAAAAAATTCACAATTTGTATGGAAACACAAAATACCCTGGCAGCCAAAGCAATCTTGAGAAAGAAAAACACAGCTGGAGGAATCAAGCGCCCTTACTTCAGACTATACTACAAAGCTACAATAATCAAGACAGTATGGTACTGGCACAGAAACAGAAATATAGACCAATGGAACAGGATAGAAAGCCCAGAGATAAACCCATGGACCTATGGTCACCTTATTTTTGACAAAGGAGGCAAGAGTATATAATGGAGAAAAGACAACCTCTTCAGTAAGTGGTGCTGGGAAAACTGCACAGCTCCCTGTAGAAGAATGAAATTAGAACACTCCTTAACACCATACACAAAAATAAGCTCAAAATGGATTAAAGGCCTAAATATAAGGTCAGACACTATAAAAGTCTTAGAGGAAATCATAGGCAGAACACTCTATGACATAAATCACAGCAAGATCCTTTTTGATCCACCTCCTAGAGAAATGGAAATAAAACCAAAAATGAACAAATGGGACCTAATGAAACTTAAAAGCTTTTACACAGCAAAGGAAACCATAAACAAGGTGAAAAGACAACCCTCAGAATGGGAGAAAATATTTGCAGAGGAAGCAACTGACAAAGGAATAATCTCCAAAATATACAAGCAGCTCATGCAGCTCAATATCAAAAACCAAAAACAAAAACCCAATCCAAAAATTGGCAGAAGACCTAAATAAACATTTCTCTAAAGAAGATATACAGATTGCCAGCAAACACATGAAAGGATGATCAACATCACTAATCATTACAGAAATGCAAAACCACAGTGCGGTATCACCTCACACTGATCAGAATGGCCATCATCAAAAAATCTACAAACAGTAAATGCTGGCGAGGGTGTGGAGAAATGGGAACCCTCTTGCACTGTTGGTGGGAATGTAAATTGATACAGCCACAGTGGAGAACAGTATGGAGGTTCCTTAAAAATCTAAAAATAGAACTACCATATGACCCAGCAATCTCACTACTGGGAATATACCCTGAAAAAACCATAATTCAAAAATAGTCTTGTACCACCATGTTCACTGCAGCACTATTTACAATAGATAGGACATGGAAGCAACCTAAGTGTCCATTGATAGATGAATGGATAAAGAAGATGTTGCACATATATAGAATGGAATATTATTCAGCCTTAAAATGAAACGAAATTAAGTTATTTGTAGTGAGGTGGATGCTCCTAGAGTCTGTCATACAGAGTGAAGTAAGTCAGAATGAGAAAAACAAATACTGTATGCTAACACATATATGGAATCTAAAAAAACAAACAAAAAAAATAAAACGGTTCTGGTGAACCTAAGGGTAGGACAGGAATAAAGATGCAGACGTAGAGAATGGACTTGTGGACATGGTAATAGGGAAGGGTAAGCTGGGACGAAGTGAGAGAGTAGCATTGACATATACACACTACCAAATATAAAATAGATAGTTAGTGGGAAACTGCTGTATAGCACAGGGAGATCAGCTCGTGCTTTGTGATTACCTAGAGAGGTGGGATAGGGAGGGTGGGAGGGAGATGCAAGAGGGAGGGGATATGGGGATATATGTATTCATATGGCTGATTCACTTTGTTGTGCAGAGGAAACTAGCACAACATTGTGAAGCAATTATACTCCAATAAAGTTGTTAAAACAAATAAAAGAAAATAAATGACATTATAAAATATATATATATACTAGTTATATTGTGCTGTTGTTTGATTGCTTTCCCTGTGACCAGTCATCTCTAAAATGTTCTTTCAACAAGGTTCTATTCCATATTTTCCACAGGTTTTATATTTAATAAATGTGTTCCTGTATGTGTGGATGTATGTATACATGGGGAGATATCCATGGGTAAATGTCTATCTATCTATCTATCTATCTATCTATCTATCTATCTATCTATCTATCTATCTATCTATCTATCTATCTATCTATCATCTATCTATATATCTAATGTAACCACAAGAGAAATAGCCTGATCATCTCTAGTAGTCTTGGACTACTGATTTCAACAATAAAGAACACAGGTATTCTAGTTTGTCCTGTATTATCGCTCATGAGGTGAAGAGTCTGGATATGCAATCTCTTGTGGTTTAGCAAAAAAATTTAGTTTTATTCATACTAGCCACAATTCCTTGATCACGTACAACTCCATAATTAGTAACTCTTTAGACTAGATTGGAACATTAGGATTTACTCTGAAATCTTTTCTTCTGGGATACCTTGAAACTCAAGTACACCTTCTACCTTATGTAGCAATATATTCTCAACCAAACCAAAACTGGTAATTTTTCAAAGTAAGAACAAAGACTCATCTTGTGGAAACAATAGTTTTTTTGGTAAACCAATTTAAAATACTTGAAACATAAAATATATAAATATAATTTAAAAATTATGTTTTTGTTATCTATTGTTGCATTTATCCAGATAAATACCAGGAGTAGTATTGCTGAATTTTTAATTTTTTGAGGAAACTTCATACTGTTTTCTATAGTGCCTGCACCAATTTACAATACCACCAATATTGCAAAGGGTTCCCTTTTCTCCATATCCTCACCAACACTTGTTAGTTGTTGTCTTTTTGATAATAGTTTTTCTGACTGGTATGAGGTGATAACTCATTGTGGTTTTGATTTGCTTTTTCCTGATGATTAGTGATGTTGAACATCTTTTCATGTGTCTGTTGGTCATCTGTTTGTCGTTAGAAAAATATCTATTTAGGTCCTCTGAACATTTTTAATTCAGATTTTTCCTCTTTTAATATTGTTATATGAGTTCATCATATATTTTAGATTTTAACCCCTTATCAGATATGTCATTTGCAGATATCTTCTCCCCTTCAGCAGGTGGCCTTTTCATTTTGTTGATAGTTTCCTTCACTGTACAAAAGTTTTTAATTTGATATAGTGCCATATGTTTACTTTTACTTTTGTTTCTTGTGCCTGAAGGGACATATCTGAAAAACACTGATGTAAAAGTGCATACTACCTATTTTGTCTTCTAGGAGTTTTATGGTTTCCAGTCTTACATTTAGGTCTTTAATTCATTTTGAATTTATTTTTGTATATGGTGTGAGAATGTAGTCCAGTTTCATTCTTTTGCATCTAGCTGTCCAGTTTTTCCAACACCATTTATTAGAGTAGTTGTCTTTTCCCCATGGTATATTCTTGCCTCCTTTGTTGTAGATTTACTGAGAATGTAATTGTGCATTTATTTCTGGGTTCCCTATTCTGTTCCATTGATCTACACGTCCTTTTTGTGCCAGTACCATACTATCTTGATTACTGTAGTTTGTAGTATAGTTTGAAAGCAGGGATTGTGGTATCTATGCTTTTGTTCTTCTTTCTCAAGATGGTTTTGACTCTTTTCAGGCTTGTGTTTCCATACAAATTTTAGAATTACTTGTTCTAGCTTTACAAAAAATATCATCAGTATTTTGATAGGGATCACAATGAATCTCTAGAGTGCCTCGTGTTGTATGGACATTGTAATAAAATTAATTATTTTAATCCATAAACACAGTATATGTTTCCATTTGTTTTCGTCATCTCCAGTTTTTTCACCAATGTCTCACAGTTTTCAGAATACAGGTCCTTCATCTCCTTAGTTAGATTTATTCCTATGTATTTTATTCTTTTCAGTGCAACTGTAAATGGGATTGCTTTCTTAATTTCTTTTTTTTTCAATAGTTTGTTATTAGTGTATAGAAATGAAACAGATTTCTAAATAGTTATGTTGTATCCTTCAACTTTACTGAAGTCATCAATGAGTACTAATAGTTTTTTAGTGACATCTTTAGGATTTTCTATATATAGTACCATGTCTTCTGCAAATAGTTACAATTTTACTGCTTCCTTTCCAATTTGTATTTCTTTTATTTCTTTTTCTTGTCTGATTGCTGTGGCTAGAACTTCTAGTCCTATGTTGAATAAAAGTGGTGAGAGTGGACATCTTTATATTGTTTCTGATCTTAGAGAAAATGCTTTCTGCTTTCACCATTGAGTAAGATGTTGGCTGTGGGTTTTACATATGTGGCCTTCATTATGTTGAGGTTTGTTTCCTCTGTACCCACTTTGTTTAGAGCTTTTATCATAAATGGTTGTTGAATTTTTCAAAAGCTTTTTATGCATCTGTTGAGATGATTAGATGATTTTTATTCTTTAATCTGTTAATATGATATGCCACATTAATTGATTTGCAAATGTTGAACCATCCTTGTGTCCCTGGGATAAGTCCCAAATGATCATGTTATATGATTCTTTTAATGTATTGTCAAATTTGGTTTGCTAATATTTTATTAAAGATTTTTGCATCTATGTTTATTAGTAATACTGGCTTGTAATTTTCTTTTTTCAAGGTGTCTTTGGTTTGGTATCAGGGGGATGCTGGCTTCATAGAAAGAATTCAGAAGCATTTCTTCCTCTTTAATCTTTTGGAGTAGTTTGAGAAGGATAAGTGTTAACTCCTCTGTAATGTTTGGAATGTTTGGTAGAATTCACTTGTGAACACATCTACTCCTGAACTTTTGTTTCCTGAGAGTTTTTGTTTACTGATTAAATTTCATTACTGGTCATTGTTCATATTTTCTAATTCTTCCTGATGCAGTCTTGGGAGATTGTACATTTCTAGGAGTTTACCCATGTCTTCTAGGTTGTCCATTTTATTGGCATATAATTATTCCTGCTAATCTTGCATGATCTTTTGTATTTCTGTGGTGTCATTTTAACTTCTCTTTTATTTCTGATTTTATTTTTAAGGGCCTTCTCTTATTTTATGATAAGTCTGGCTAAACATTTATAAATTTTATTTATCCTTTCTAAGATCCAGCTTTTAGTTTCATTGATCTTTTCTATTGTTTTTTTAGTTTTTATTTCATTTATTTCTGCTCTTATCTTTATTATATTTTTCTTTCTCCTAACTTTGGGTTTTCTTTGTTGTTCTTTTTCTAGTTCCTTTAGGTGTAAGGTTAGATTGTTTATTTGGATATTTTCTTGTTTCCTGAGATAGGCCCTTATCACTATAAACTTTCCTCTCAGAACTCTTTTTGCTATATTCCATGGATTTTGAAATGTTGTGTTTCCATTTTTATTTGTCTCCAGGTATTTTTGCTTTCCCCTTTGATTTCTTTGGTGACCCATTGGTGGTTTAGTAGTATATTATTTAGCTTCTGTGTGTTTTTTTTTTTTTTTTTTTTATGTAGTTGATTTGTTTGTTAAAATTTGCTTCATGTAGTTAGCTGCTCCTATTTGGGGAGCATATATATTTACAGTTCTTATATCTTCTTGTTTAATTGATTCCTTTATCATTATTTAATGTCTTTCTTTGTCTCTTTTACATTCTACTTTGAAGTATCTTTTGTCTGTCTAAGTATTGCTACCTCAGCTTTGTAATCTTTTTTCTTTTATGGAAAACCTTTCTTCATCCCTTTACTTTCAATCTGTGTGTATCTTTAAATCTAAAGCGAGTCATTTGTAGGCAGCATATAAATGGGTCTTGTTTTTTATCCATTTTGTCACTCTAAGTCTTTTGATTGGAGTATTTAGTCCATTTATATTTTAATTATTAATAAGTATAACTTATTGCCATTCTGTTCATTGTTTTTGTACATCTGTTTTTCTTTCTTTTTTCTTTTTCTTTTTTTTTTTTTTGCTCTCTTCCCTTGTGATTTAATGACTATCTTTAGTATTCTGTTTGGATTCTTTTCTCTTTTTTTGTGTGGGTATCTATTATCAATTTTTGGCTTGTGGTTACCATTAGGTTTATATATAAAAATCTAATATATTTGACATATTTTACATCTTTTTTATGTGTGTATCTTTTTACTTATTGTGCATATAGATGAATTTACTACTTCATCTTTTATTCTTTCTACTAGCTTTATGAGTGATTGATCTACTGCTTTTACTCTGTATTTGCCTTTACCAATGAGATTTTTTTCTTCCCTAAACTTCATGTTTCTAGTTGTGGTCTTTTCTTTCCACTTAACGAAGTTCCTTTAAACATTTCCTGTAAAGCTGGTGAGTGTTGCTGAACTCCTTTAACTTTTACTTTTATATAAAACTATTTATCTCTCCTTTATATTTAAATGATAGCCTTGTTGTGTTTAACAGAGGTCTCCAACCCCCGGACCATGGACCAGTAGTGGTCCATGGCCTGGTAGGAACTGGGCTGCACAGCAGGAGGTGAGCAGTGAGCAAGCAAAGCTTCATCTACCACTCCCCATTGTTCACATTACCGCCTGAACCACCCCCCTCCCCACCACCAGTCCATAGAAAAATTGTCTTCCACGAAACTGGTCCCTGGTGCCAAAAATGTTGGGGGTCGCTTGTGTAGAATATTCTTGGTTGAAAGTATTTTTCCTTTTAGTATCTGCATATACTGTGCCCCTCTCTTCTGCCCTGCAAAGTTTCTGTTGAAAAATCAGCTGAGGGTCTCAGGGTAGTTCCCTTGTATGTAACTAGTTGCTTTTATCTTGCTGCTTTTAAGAGTCTCTCTTTATCTTTCATTTTTGCCACTTTAATTATGCTGTGTCTCAGTGTGGACCCTTTTGGGTTCATCTTGTTGAGGACTCCATGATTCTCATCTCTGGATAGTTGTTTCTTTTCCCAATTTAGGGAATATTTCAGCTATTATTTCTTCAAAAAAGTTTCTGTTCTTTTTTCTCTCTCTCCTCTTTCTGGGACTCATATAATGTAAATGTCACTATGCTTGATGTTGTCTCAGAGGTCTCTTAATATATTCTCATTTTTAATTATTTTTTTTTCTTTTTTCCATCTAGCTTGGGTGATTTCCATTTCTGTCTTCTAATTCACTGATCTATTCCTTTGTATCATTTATTTTACTGATGATTCCTTTTAGTATATTTTTTATTTCACTTATACTCTTCATCTCTGGTTCTTTTTTATGTTTTCTAACTCTTTGTTAAACTTCTTACAGTGTTTATCCATTCTTATCTTGAGTTCATTGAACATCTTTATGATTAGTACCTTGAACTCTTTATCTGGTAGATTGTTTATCTCCACTTGACTTAGCTCTTCTGGGGTTTTGTCTTGTTTGTCTTGTTTGTTTTGTTTGGAGTATATTCCTCTTTTGCCTCTTTTGGTCTAATTCTCTGTTTATTTCTGTGTATTAGGTAGGTTGGTTACATTTCTCAATCTTAGAGAAGTGACTTTATATAGGCGATGTCTTATGGTACACATCAGCACACTCTCCTCTGGCCACCAGAGCTATATGCTCTATGGGTGCTCCCATGTGGGCTGCATGGGTCCTTTTGTTTTGGTGGGTCAGACTAGTGTGGTGCACTGGTAGGAAGGGCTGGCCTCCAGCCTTGTTGGCTACCAGGACCTTCTTCCTGGTCTTCTGGTGGGCAGGGCTGGATCCTGGGGCAGAAAGTTATGAGGCCCTGGGTGGACCAGAGCTGGTGCCAACATGCTGGTGGGTGGAATCATGTCCCTACATGGCTGGCTGGCACCTGTGGAGCCTGAGGTTGATGCTGGCCCACTGGCAGTCAATTGAGCCTCAAGCCCTAATAGGCTAGAGAGAGGATTCCAAAATGTTGCTTTCCAGTACCTGTGTCTTCATGGTAGAATAGCTTCCCCAAATGGCTGATGTCAGCAACTATGTCCCCAGGGGGAGTCCCAGCTGTCTTCTGCCTCTGTGGGAGGTTCTCCCAGATCAGTAAGTAGGTCTGACTCACACTCCTTTAAAATCACTGCCTCTGCTCTGGGACTCAGAACATGTGAGATTTTGTGCACACATTTTAAGAGTGGAGTCTCTGTTTCCAATGGCCCTCTAGGTCTCCTGTATTCAGCCCCCACTAGTCATCAAAGCCAAGCACTCTGGGGGCTCATCTTCCTGGTGCAGGACACCTGGGCTAAGGAGCCCAGTGTGGGACTTGGACCCCTCTATCCTTGGGAAGAATCTTTCCAACTGTGATTATCCTTCTGTTTGTGAGTCACCTACCCAGGGGTTTGACCCTGACCATACCACATCTCCACCCCTTCTACCCATTTCATAGTAGTTTTTTCTTTATACCTTTAGTTGTGGAAAATTTTTTCTGCTATACTTTAGGTCATTCTTGTTGATAGTTGTTCTATAAGTAGTTGTAATTTGGGGTGCCCATGAAAGGAGCTGAGCTCAGGGTCTTCCTACTCTGCCATCATTTTTGCTCACACCTTTCATGATTTACCTGCTATAAGACATATTAACTATATATTTGTATATAAAATGAGTACAGTAGATATAAAAAGTGATGATAAATATATCAAAAATTCTCCTTTTAGACATTATATCTACCAAAAAACATGTAAAATGAAGTAACTGAAATTTTAGGTGTCTGCAGTGAGCCATACCTCTTTTCTTGTTAAGTAACCCTATGTGGAGCAAATTAGATAACATTTTTCAACTCACCTCACATTATAGAATGACATAGTATGTGAGCTAAATTTAGGAGTTTCCTTTGGAAATTTTCCTGATGTTTTAGTTATCAGTCTGTGGGTTAAATCTAATGACAATGTCTGTAAGAGAAACATATGCTTATTCTAGACTGCCATGCTATTCTTATTGTGTTGCTATTTTTTCTACTTTATCTTGGTATATCAATGATGGCCTCATCTCAAATTCATATTTTTTTAGGACTAGAATGGATTATTAGACTTCCTTTAGAATAAACCCTTATTCTTGGCATGATTAAATTCTAATTATTACAAAAGTATATTGTAGTCTCTTTTCTTAATAAGTTTTACAAATGAAACCTTCAAACATCTGTTTGGAACCTTATCCTCCCCAGCTATGATTTTAATTGCCTAATTTAGGTGCAAATTTTTTGTTGTTGAGATATTATTTTGTCATACCATTTGAGGAAAAAAAAAAATTCTTGTTGTAGAAAGAATAGCCCTGAAAAAATTATAAGCATAAAACATTACTATAAGTTATCAAATTTATTGTGAAAAAAAGAATTAAAATTTCAACAACTGTGAAAATTCAAAAATTTTACCCTACTCGCAAGCTAACAAATTAGATGCCATTGTTTCTTGGCTGGTGAGAGAAGACGCAAGACTCCTGGGTCAGAGACAAGGAGAGTTTATTGCTGAGAGCAAAAAAAATTACATTTTGCATAATTTTCTGAAGCTCCAATTCCCATAAAGAAACTATTATGTGTGCATGACACATGCACACATAATAGTTGCATTATAAGAGAGGAACACTGAACTTAGGGAACCAAACATGCCCATTATTTGCCCTGGGGGGAGACATAATCTTTATCACTCAGGTGTTACCTTTGCTCCAGAGGGACATTATCTCTATCTTCCAAGGCTGTAGGCAAACCTGTCTTTTCACGCTCTTTGCCAAGAGCATTGTTTTTGCCACATTATCCTTAAAAAGATAATGTGGATCAAAGAATAGTCAGTGCCTCACTTTCCTAGATTAGCAGAAATATATGAAACCCATGGAAAATTATTTCTTAACAGTAAAGTGTGCAATATAGTTTCTCTAAAACAAATGTAAGATAGAAATAAATATTAGTAGCATAACATAGTGAATGTTCATTCACAATGCCTCAATTGAAGGTCAAATTGGGTAGAAATTTTTTGGTTTTCTTATTGATACAGGATATTAAAATAGTAAGGTTTAGGAAAATATTATAGCCCTTTCAACTTTTTCCACAGAATCTAAAAATGAACAAATGGCAGGTAGTTGTTAAAATTTATGCTAGGCATTATAGCAGTACCAAAAAATTACATTCCTTGAAATGGTTTATAATTTCTGTGGGGAGACATAATGTCCATATATGAAGCAAACTAAAGAAAAACTTATTAAGGTATATATTGAAATACTAGACTAGAGACTAGAATTGATATGTTATTGATTTAATTTATAAACCATTTTAACATATATTGCCTCATTTTGTATTCATGCCTCATTCATATTATGATATTTTGTTGATTTTACAATTTAAAATTTTTATCGTCTCTGAAATAACCATGGATTTTATAGTTGATGGCATCTTAGAAATAAAATAGCAGTATTTTCTGAGTGGTACAGACAATTGTGGTGCATTTTTTATCATTTGAAATGTATCATTTCCATTTGGAGCAGGAAGTGAAGCTCAAAAATATTGTTATTTTCTCAAGATAACACTGCCAATACATATTAAAACATAATTTGAACCAAGGTCTTTTTATTCTAACACTTTTTAACCTAACAAAAAGTGCTCCATAAAAAGGAACAAAATTGAGTTATTTGAAATGAGGTAGACGGACCTAGAGTCTGTCATACAGAGTGAAGTATGTCAGAAAGAGAAAAACAAATACCGTATGCTAACACATATACATGGAATCTAAAAAATGGTACTGCTGAACCTAGTGGCAGGGCAGAAATAAAGATACAGATGTAGAGAAGGGACTTGAGGACACAGTGGGGGAAGGGGAAGCTGGGATGAAGTGAGACAGGGAGATCAACTCAATGCTTTGTGATGACCTGGAGGGGTGGGATAGGGAGGATGGGAGGGAGGCTTAAGAGGGAGGGGATATGGCGATATATGTATACTTATAGCTGATTCACTTTGTTGTACAATGGAAACTAACACAACATTGTAAAGCACTTACACTCCAATAAAGATATATTTTTTAAAAGATATAAACAAAGGAAGAAGAATAAGTGCTTTCTGCCTCATAGTTTAACACTTCACACTATTTCATTATTGATGGCATTGAGAGCTTCAGAAGAAATAATATTTGCTCAGATTAGCTTAATACCAGACAGATCTTTTGTTTAAGTCCCAGTGAAATACTCTTCAAAGAGTTAAAAGGTTAAATACAATACAGCTAAACAAAATGAAACAATGCTATCTTTTTGCCTGTGATCATCTGAATTGTTCCTCTCTTTCTTTTCAGTGTGTAGGTCTTTTTTTGTATTAGTAACATAAAGACTTTGTCATAAGTATTTAAAATATTTTCCTGTTTGTAGTTTGCATTTTAGTTTTATGTTCTGTATTTTGCTGTAAACAGAATAGTCTCTATTTCAAGCTTGCAAATGTACATTCATAAATTTTTACATAATAGTTTCTATAATTATTATGCTCTCTTTCATATCTGTGGTTTGTTTTTATTTTCATTATTGATGTTGACACTTTTATTATTTATTTGCTTTTTCTTCATTTTAATTAATTAAGCTTTTATCTTTCTTTCACAGTTCTTAGATGATTTGTGAGTCTGGGTAAGGCAGGATAGATCACAAATTGGTCCAGTTTTAAGGACTGGTGAGATTACTTGGACTCACTCAAGGCAATTTTCACTAAATTCATAAATAAGCATTGCAAATTATCCAAATGTTTGTATATAAAAAACTGAGTATGAGGAGACTTGATGGACACCACAAACTGGTGTCTCCCTACTTCCTCTTGCAGATACTCCAAAAGCTTGACCTTAACTGTGACTTCAGATTCAGGAACAGTCTAAAGGAAGTTTTTCACTAACATTAGTACTTTTTACTGGGAATTGGGGCATGATGGTAGCCCATATTGTTTGATGTACAAATTCTAAGTTTTTGCCAGTACACAGCTATATATTTTAGTTATATAATGATTACAAACTCACTATTTTCATATTTTATTTGAGATTTCATCTCCACAGGCCCAGTTGTGGTCTACCACAGTAGGATGCTGGGGAGAAGTTCATTATAGGTCTGTGCTTAAGAAATAGTCTATAAGTAAAAATAAGCTAAAGATATGTGGCCTGTTTTGGGGTTTCCTGGGGTCTGATGACTCATAGGAGTACAGGACATGCTATTTGTCTTTGTCGTCTCCCAGGTAACTCATATGTTTATGTTCTTTTCTTAATAAGTAAGATGTAATAGAAATTCTCCCTATATTGGTGCTTTGAGAAATAAGACTTTTAAATTTTATTTTCTTCTTTTACTTCCTCTTTATTTTATTTTTTTGTTTTATTTATTTATCTATTTGCCAGTGCCACAAAACCCACATCATATCATCTTATGATCACTATTCTCAAAAGTAAACGCCATCTTGAATTTTATGTCAATAACTCCTTGCAAAATTATCTGGAAAGAGAGAGTTCATAGCTTCTTCTTATTCTCAGAGGGGTCTAAATATCCCCAAAGTTAGCTAAGATTTTTCTGGAAGTGTAATCATTATGATACCAAAGGGATTTGCAGAAAGAAAGGAGTGTGAAAGAGCCTCATCCTAGAACCACTTAATTTTAATTCATGTATAATACTTAGTACTGTACATTAAAAAGTGTAGCTAGCAGGAGTAAGAGGATCTAGAGAAATAAAATGTTTCAGGCATTACATTCATGTCATTTTTAGTTTAGTGGTAAACCACTAATTAATTCATAAAAGGAACCTACTAAAATTATATATTTTCCAATTTTATGGAGTTTTTTTCTGAATAATATGGCACGTTTTACTATTTTGATGCATTTTAGATTCTCAAGACAGTATTTTAGGAACACAGTGGAAGAAAGACAGAAATTAGGGGCATTTGGATTGCCCTGGTCATGACCCAAACATTTTTACCTGTCGTCTCCTTTTTAATGAGAGTAACAGCTAACCCTTAATGTCTAAGTAAGAACTTTGCCACGAACAGTTACAAAGTGTTAATTGTTGTATATTTTTACACTTGAATTCATTATTACTGTTGAAATTTCTGTATTCTTTCTGCTTATGCCTGAAAATGAGAATTTGTTTTAGTAGATGGACTTACTGCCTTATAAAAATCTAGTAATTTCCTCCAGGATTTTTCAACCTGAGTTCTTCAACTTGGGCCCTTAGACTCTGAGGGGACTTATATATGGTTGAACCTCAGGATCTAGAATCATTTCCCTGCCTTTTCTGGAGTTTAACTAAACATGTGTCCCTAAACAATCTAGTTCAGTTTTTCCTGTTTGTGTGTGTGTGTGTGTGTGTGTGTGTGTGTGTATTTTGCATAAATATAGTCATTCAGCAGATATTATTTTGTGTCTGAATTAATATTATATTGTGAGATTCTTCCATATTATCAGTATTTTAAAATTCATACATAGAGGTAAGTGTTTAATAGTACTTCATGATTCTAATTGACATACTCCTGAATTATTTTCCTTTTCTTTAATCTTCATATCATTCGGTTTATTGTAAATTACTATGTGGTTATTTAATAAAACAAATGAAAATAAATAAATAAAATTAAAAAGGAAAAGAAAGGGAAAACATGAAGAGAACAAAGAAAAGGAAAAAAGAAAAGAAATCTCAGAGACTTACAATGACAAAGTTATCTTTTTCATACATGATACTTGGTCATCTAGAGTTGGTTGTGACTCTCCCCAGATTCTACACTCTGAGACTTAAGCTCATAAAGAAGCCCCTTCGTGGACATTGCTTGTCTCATGACAAGTGGAAAGGAGAACATGGTAGGTACACTCCATGGATCAAAGTTTTTGTTCAGGTAGCTCATGTCACTTTCACTCATATTTCATTGGCCAAAGCAATTTGCATGTGAAGCATTTTATCAATGAGGCATAGAGGAGTGTGAAAATTTTGTACAATAATACAATCTATCAAATCCTCTTTTGTGAGGTGTCAGCTCAAAGCATACATCCATTTTTCTCTTTGATCAGCTCCCTCCCCACCACCACCAACTTTTTAATGCTTTTACTTTGGTTTTGTTGATCTTCTTCTATTTTCTTTATTTTCTATTTTATTAATTCTTCCTTCTATCTTTATTATTTATGTATTATATTAATTCAATATGTCCTTCTTATACTGATTTCTTATGATATATTCTTAGCCTATTGATTATCAACATTCTCATTTTTAATATATACATTTAATAGTATAAATTTCCCTCTAATTTAAGTTGTATCCCGCAAGTTCTAATATACACTACTTTTATCAACATTCATTCAAAATACTTTTTAAAAATTTTACATCATGATTTTTCTTTAATCAATGAGTTATCTGATAGTTTCCAAACACATTGAGATTTCCTAATTATCTTTTCTTATTCATTTCTATCTTAACTATGATCATAGAAATACTTTGTATGATTTTCATCTCTTCAACTTTATTGCCAAGCATAATTAAGTCATTATAATAAATGTTCTTAATGTATCAATAGAAAGAAGTATGTTGTAGTTAGTAGTAGGGGTGATGGCCTGCACGTACTTATTAGATCAATCTGCTAATCTTTTTTGTCCAGTATGATATATCAAGTAGCATGGGAAAACTCAAATTGACTTTCCTGAGCCTACTGTGCCCATCTTTTCCCAATTCAAGGTCAGTGACGCCATGTTGGCAGCTTGAAATTAACCATGGTGGGAGAATTTACAACATAGAAATCAGTAAATACAAACTAATCTGGGAATTTGACAACTTCTGTAGATCCAGCAAATTTACTTCATCCACTAGGTTTAGTAAAATTAGATGAAAACTTGTAACAATGAGATTGATATAGGAGCTATTATACACAATTACGGCCATCAGGAGTGAACTGGATATAAAAAACAAACAAACAACAAAACAGATGCATGTTCAGTTCTCCGTGAGTGTAATCTTTCTTCTAGGGCATTGCAAAATGCTTGTAATATGATTGGTGGCATCAATTCACATGAGTTTTCTCTATCATATTAAATTGGACAAAATTCTGTAATAAAACTAGTCCAGAAAACACTATAGGAGAAATAAGAAGTCATCTTATCATTTGTTTCTCTTATCTCTGATCTGTCCTCCCTTTCTTTAAAGGGAATATCACAGGGTTGTCAAAATGATATTATAAAAATTACAAGGAGCAGTACAACAGGAGGGAAACTATAATAACTTACTATTTATATAGTATGAATGAAGCAAGGGGTATTGCTACTTTTTGAACTAATTCCATAAAGGAAGGTAATCACTGCTTCCCTGTGTTGTGTGATTATAGAAATGTCAGTACAGTTTTAAGATCTTATGTAGCTCATGGGTCTTTAACTTAAATTGGATCCAGCAAGAATAGAAAAGATTTAAAGACAAGGCAGGGAATAGTCATTTAGTGTGGTAATCAAGCAGAATTCTTCTAAAACTAGAAGTAGTATAAGTAGTACAAAAAATATTTGATATTTCCAGTTTAGTGACTAACCAATAATTCACAAAAGGAACCTTCTAAAAATAGATATTTTCTAAATTTTATAGAGGTTTTTCTGAATAATCTGATAAATGGTGGTTTTTACTGTTCATGCTGCATTTTAGATGCCCAAGGCAGTATTTTAGAGATTTTTATGGAAGGGAGGGATCAATTAGGGACATCTGGATTGCCCCAGGCATGATCCAAATATATTTTACTTGTTCTCTCCTCTTTAAAGAGAGTAATGATATCTAACCCTGACTGCCTAGGTAAGAACTTTGCCAAGAGCAGTAATGAAGTAAAGTATCTTTTTATAATTAAAATTCTATATTACTGTGGAAATATCTTCACTCCTATTTATGCAACATGTTGAGAATTTAGAAGATGGACTTATTGCCTCATGATAAACTTATATCTTCCAGTGTATAATTCCTTAATCAGGGTCCTTGAATTTTAAGGGGATCTATAAATGGATGGCTTCAGCAACCGTAAGCACAGTTTTCTGGAATTCACGACTTCTTCAAATTCTCAAAGGAACTGTTTTCCCAAATGTACAGTCCTTTGGGCGTGTGATCCTTATGTTACTAAATGACATTTTGAAAGAAATGAGTGAATAGGAGCAGTATCTTAGGATGACTTTAACTATCACATAAAACACTTTGTACAGTTATGAGAGCATTTAAATGCATATTATTAAAGCACAACAAATAGGAAAAAAGCTTCCAGGTAAATAGAATGCATTGATTTCCTTCTATATGTCAGGTATTATGTCATGTCCATCATACAGATTTTATTTTTGTGGAATAGGTTTTACACTTGTATGTAGCTAAATGTGTTGACTATTTTGGATTAAAATAGTTTCTAATATCAATATTAATTATACTGTAATCAAAATCATTGTATTTGACAGAAGTTAACAATCTCTTGTTCCCAATATTTGCTCTGTATTAGAATCACCCTGGTAGTTTTTAAAGTACTCCAGAGCATAGACCCCACCCCAGACCATTTAAGTCAGAAACTCTAGGGGAGTGCTTGGGCATTGGTATTTCAAAAAAAAAGAAAATCCTCAAATGATTCCATTGTGCAGAGAGCATTGAGAACCAATGCTCAACTATTTAAATGAATAATACCTAATTATATCATACAATCAGTAAGTGCATAAAAGTACAGTTTTACTTAATTTATTCTGACAAATTCACAATTCATTTATAGAATGCCTGCTGACAAGTGAGCACTTTGTAAAATGCCGTCAATTAGTGATACATGTTTGGGTTTTATTCTCAAGGATTTTACAGACATAGAAGTAAAATGATTATTCTATTTGGGCTTGAATTACTATTCATAGACTGTTGCACAAGTAGTTACCAGGGAAAACCAGTGTTTAAAAATACTTCATGGTTTTGAGATCTTCAGATTTTTTAAATAGTCTTCAGACATTTTTTCATAATTTTCATTGTTAATTTCATTCAACTGTCAAATATTTAACACAGTTTTATAATACTTTCTACATAGGCAGCTGAACTCAAAGTAAAATACTTTATTTTTAACTCTTTCATCTTTAAATGGATGACTCTAAAATCTTATCTGAGAACACAGTAGAGTCCAGTAATCTCATTATATTTCCTTGTAAAGGAAAATTAAAATTAAAATTCTCTTACAGGATAGAACTAATAAATGAATTCAGCTATGTTGCAAGGTAAAAAATCAATATGAAAAATCAATTATACTTTATACACTAGCAATAAACTATGAAAATTAAGGAAACAATTATATTTGAAATAGCATCAAAACAAAATACAAGTATAATTTTAACAAAATAAGTGCAAAACTTATACTCTGTACAATTTTTAAAAATGATTGAAATTGAAGAAAATCCAAATAAATGAAAAGATGTCAAGTTTATGGGTCCAAACACTTAATATGTTAAGATGGCAATACTCCCAAATTGATTTATAGATGCAACACAATCCCTATCAAATCCCAGATAGATTCTTTTGTAGAAATTTACAAAATGATCTGAAAAACATATAGAAATTTAAGGGAACCACTGTGGTCAAACAATCTCGAAAAAGAAAAGCAAAATTGGAGGAGGCACACCTTGCAATTTCAAAACACACTGTAAAGCTACATTAATCAAGATAATGTGGGCCTGGCTAAGCTTAGACATATAGATCAATGGAATAGAATTGAGAGTCCATAAATAAATCTCCACATTTATAGTCAATTGAATTTTGATAATGGAGCCAATACAATTCAATAGTGAAAGAATAGTCTTTTCAACAAATGGTACTGGAATAACTGGACACCCACAGGCCAAAGAATAAAGTTGAACTTCTTCCTCATACCATATGAAAGCTTACTCAAAATAAATCATAGAGCAAAATGCAAGAGCTAGGATTATAAACTCTTAGATGAAAATATAGGAGTAAATCTCTGTGACCTTGGATTATGTAAAGCCTTCTTAGGTATGACCCCAAAATCACAAGTGGCAAAAGAAAGAGTAAAGTTTGGACTTTATCCAAATTAAGAACATTTTGATTCAAAAGACACATCAAGAAAATGAAAAGACAACCAACAGAACAGTAGAAAATATTTGTAAATCATGTATCTGATAAAGGACTTGTATTCAGAATAAAGAACCCCTACAATTCAGTAACAAAAACACAAACAACCAATTAAAAACTGGGCAAATTACTTGAATAGAAATTTCTGCAAGGAAGATATACAGTTGGTTATTAAGCACATGGAAATATGCTCAACATCAAATGCTAATCAAAACCACAATGAGATACAAAACAAAAACAAAAAATAATAAGTATTGATGAAAATGTAGAGAAATTAGAACCCCCATACATTGCTACTGAAAATGTAAAATGTTACAGCCATTGTGGAAAAAACGTCTGGCAGTTTCTCAAAAGGTTAACAGAGTTGCCCAATGATATATTAATTCTTCTTCTAGGTATATTCCTGAGAGAAATGAGAAGGTATGATCACACAAAAACTTGTACATGAATGTTCATATCAGTGTTATTTAAAATAGTCAAAATAAATGGAAGCAACCCAAATGCCTATCAATTAAGAAAGGACAAACAAAATGTACACGCATGCTATGGAATATAATTCAACAATAAAAAGGAATGAAGTAGATTAATTCTATAACATGGATACAAATTTAAAATATGATAAATCAAAGAAGCAGTCATAAAAGACCACATATTGTACAATTCCATTTATATGAAACATCCAGAGAAGGCATATCCATAGAGACAGAATATAGATTAGTATTTGCCTAAGGCTGGAGGTGGGAGGGAGAGGAATGGCCTTGGGTTTCTTTGTGAGGTGATGAAAAGGTTCTAAAATGATTGTGATGATGATTGTGAAATTCTGTTAAGATACTAAAAAACAATCATATTATATACTTAAAATAGTTGAATTATATGGTATGTTTTCAATTATATTTTAATTAAGCCATTAAAAATTCCCTTATAGAAATATTACATGTCACTTCCTCTCCTAACAACATCACATCTGTAGTTCTCACTTTAGCCTCACCCTGGTCTTTTATTTATGAAATAAAAAAAGAAACACTCAAGAAGAGCAAAAAGGCATCCTTTATTTTCTATTCTCAACCCCAATTCCTGCTGCCTCCTCAGGGTCCTTTGTTGGTGCCTCCTTTCCCCTGACCTCTCTTTATTGGCATGTTCTAGGTTCAGTGCATGAGACTTACCTAGCAAATTCCTAGGTAAGTACAACCAGTCCAATGGCTTTTAATACTATCTGTATACTAATGAATTCCATGTATATTTCTAGCTTAGTGCTCATATTAAAACTTTATAGCTGTATGTTCTGTCAATATCTAAATCTTCATTTCCAAAACCCTTTTCTTTCTACGTGCTCTTTCCTATCTCAGCAAATGGCAACTTTATTCTTGTATTTGTTTAGACTCAAAACTGTGGAATTCTCGTTGACTTCTTTCTTTTATGAAATTCTTGCTGACCGCTTCTCATTTCTCGTACTGCTAATCTTCACATCTAGGCCACCATCATATTATTAAGCCTCATTCTGGTGCCCTAGGTTTCAAGTGGGGAAAAGGAGCTTGGGATTTTAACATTCAGGATGTATTTTTCACTTAATCTTCCCTGTTTCAATAAAGCACTTCTATCCTTAGTGTGTCATATATTCTCTATTTCATAATCACTCTCATTCAACCTTACTGGAAAGTAAACTTAGTCTTCTGTGCTGGAGCAGCAGTCTTCCAGCTGGACAGAGACAGGGAGGGAATTTGGGGACCTATTTGTCTTTTATATATTATTTCAACCAATATTTCTGTTCTCAGTCCAACCTATTCAACCACTTTCAAAAATACCTGGTACTACTTGGTACAAGTAGTGTTAGACAGTTTTTCCATAGTCAACTGACTCTTCTGTTTTCCCAGGTCTGTCTGCTCATTCAATTGACTCTTTTTCAGCTTTTTTCTGTATCTAAAATTTTACATCTGTTATTTCTCTCAGGCTCTGCACATTGTTTTTCCCTTAAAAAATTCCTTTTCTGTCGTTGGAATGGAGTCTGGAAAATCAGTAATAAACAGTTTTTCGAACTTATGTTTGCTTGTATCACTATTATCTTTTTATTTATTTATTTTTTTTATTTTTAACATCTTTATTGAAGTATAATTGCTTTACAATGGTGTGTTAGTTTCTGCTTTAAAACAAAGTGAATCAGTTATACATATACGTATGTTCCCATATCTCTTCCCTCTTGCATCTCCCTCCCTCCCACCCTCCCTATCCCACCCCTCTAGGTGGTCACAAAGCACCGAGCTGATCTCCCTGTGCTATGCGGCTGCTTCCCACTAGCTATCTATTTTACATTTGGTAGTGTATATATGTCCATGACACTCTCTCACCCTGTCACATCTCACCCCTCCCCCTCCCCATATCCTCAAGTCCATTCTTTAGTAGGTCTGTGTCTTTATTCCCATCTTGCCACTAGGTTCTTCATGACCTTTTTTTTTTTTTTTTCCTTAGATTCCATATATATGTGTTAGCATACTGTATTTGTTTTTCTCTTTCTGACTTACTTCACTCTGTATGACAGACTCTAACTCCATCCACCTCATGACAAATACCTCCATTTCATTTCTTTTTATGGCTGAGTAATATTCCATTGTATATATGTGCCACATCTTCTTTATCCATTCATCCGATGATGGACACTTTGGTTGCTTCCATGTCCTGGCTATTGTAAATAGAGCTGCAATGAACATTTTGGTATATGACTCTTTTTGAATTATGGTTTTCTCAGGGTATATGCCCAGTAGTGGGATTGCTGGGTCGAATGGTAGTTCTATTTTTAGTTTTTTAAGGAACCTCCATACTGTTCTCCATAGTGGCTGTATCAATTTACATTCCCACCAACAGTGCAAGAGTGTTCCCTTTTCTCCACACCCTCTCCAGCATTTATTGTTTCTAGATTTTTTGATGATGGCCATTCTGACCGGTAAGGGATGATACCTCATTGTAGTTTTGATTTGCTTTTCTCTAATGATTAAGGATGTTGAGCATTCTTTCATGTGTCTGTTGGCCATCTGTATATCTTCTCTGGAGAAATGTCTATTTAGGTCTTCTGCCCATTTTTGGATTGGGTTGTTTGTTTTTTTGTTATTGAGCTGCATGAGCTGCTTGTAAATCTTGGAGATTAATCCTTTGTCAGTTGCTTCACTTGCAAATATTTTCTCCCATTCTGAGGGTTGTCTTTTGGTCTTGTTTATGGTTTCCTTTGTTGTGCAAAAGCTTTGAAGTTTCATTAGGTCCCATTTGTTTATTTGTGTTTTTATTTCCATTTCTCTAGGAGCTGGGTCAAAAAGTATCTTGCTGTGATGTATGTCAAAGAGTGATCTGCCTACGTTTTCCTCTAAGAGTTTGATAGTGTCTGGCCTTACACTTAGGTCTTTAATCCATTTTGAGTTTATTTTTGTGCATGGTGTCAGGGAGTGTTCTAATTTCATACTTTTACATGTACCTGTCCAATTTTCCCAGCACCACTTATTGAAGAGACTGTCTTTTCTCCACTGTATATGTTTGCCTCCTTTATCAAAGATAAGGTGACCATAGGTGCGTGGGTTTATCTCTGGGCTTTCTATCCTGTTCCATTGATCTATATTTCTGTTTTTCTGCCAGTACCAAACTGTCTTGATTACTGTAGCTTTGTAATATAGTCTGAAGTCAGGGAGCCTGATTCCCCCAGCTCCATTTTTCGTTCTCAAGATTGTTGTGGCTATTCGGGGTCTTTTGTGTCTCCATACAAATTGTGAAATTTTTTGTTCTAGTTCTGTGAAAAATGCCTGTGGTAGTTTGATAGGGATTGCATTGAATCTGTAGATTGCTTTGGGTAGTAGAGTCATTTTCACAATGTTGATTCTTCCAACCGAAGAACATGGTATATCTCTCCATCTATTTGTATCATCTTTAATTTCTTTTATCAGTGTCCTATAATTTTCTGCATACAGGTCTTTTGTCTCCTTAGGTAGGTTTATTCCTAGATATTTTATTCTTTTTGTTGCAATGGTAAACGGGAGTGTTTTCTTAATTTCACTTTCAGATTTTTCATCATTAGTATATAGGAATGCAAGAGATTTCTGTGCATTAATTTTGTATCCTGCTACTTTACCAAATTCATTGATTAGCTCTAGTAGTTTTCTGGTAGAATCTTTAGGATTCTCTATGTATAGTATCATGTCATCTGCAAACAGTGACAGCTTTACGTCTTTTCCGATTTGGATTCCTTTTATTTCTTTTTCTTCTCTGAGTTCTGTGACTAACACTTCCAAAACTATGTTGAATAATAGTGGCGAGAGTGGGCAACCTTGTCTTCTTCCTGATCTTAGTGGAAATGGCTTCAGTTTTTCACCATTGAGGACAATGTTGGCTGTGGGTTTGTCATATATGGCCTTTATTATGTTGAGGAAATTTCCCTCTATGCCTACTTTCTGCAGGGCTTTTATCATAAATGGGTTTTGAATTTTGTCGAAAGCTTTCTCTGCATCTATTGAGATGATCATATGGTTTTTCTCCTTCAATTTGTTAATATGATGTATCACGTTGATTGATTTGCATATATTGAAGAATCCTTGCATTCCTGGAATAAACCCCACTTGATCATGGTGTATAATCCTTTTAATGTGCTGTTGGATTCCGTTTGCTAGTATTTTGTTGAAGAATTTGCATCTATGTTCATCAGTGATATTGGCCTGTAGTTTTCTTTCTTTGTGACATCTTTGTCTGGTTTTGGTATCAGGGTGATGGTGGCCTCATAGAATGAGTTGGGGAGTGTTCCTCCCTCTGCAATATTTTGGAAGAGTTTGAGAAGGATAGGTGTTATCTCTTCTCTAAACGTTTGATAGAATTCGCCAGTGAAGCCATCTGGTCCTGGGCTTTTGTTTGTTGGAAGATTTTTAATCACAGTTTCAATTTCAGTGCTTGTCATTGGTTTGTTCATATTTTCTATTTCTTCCTGGTTCAGTCTCGGTAGGTTGTGCCTTTCTAAGAATCTGTCCATTTCTTCCAGGTTGTCCATTTTATTGGCATAGAGTTGCTTGTAGTAATCTCTCATGATCGTTTGTATATCTGCAGTGTCAGTGGTTACTTCTCCTTTTTCATTTTGAATTCTATTGGTTTGAGTCTTCTCCCTTTTTCTCTTGATGAGTCTGGCTAATGGTTTATCAATTTTGTTTATCTTCTCAAAGAACCAGCTTTTAGTTTCATTGATTTTTGCTATTGTTTCCTTCATTTCTTTTTCATTTATTTCTGATCTGATCTTTATGATTTCTTTCCTTCTGCTAGCTTTGGGGTTTTTTTGCTCTTCTTTCTCTAATTGCTTTAGGTGCAAGGTTAGGTTGTTTATTCGAGATGTTTCCTGTTTCTTGAGGTAGGCTTGTATTGCTATAAACTTCCCTCTTAGAACTGCTTTTGCTGCATCCCATAGGTTTTGGGTCGTCGTGTCTCCATTGTCATTTGTTTCTATGTATTTTTTGATTTCCCCTTTGATTTCTTCAGTGATCACTTCGTTATTAAGTAGTGTATTGTGTAGCCTCCATGTGTTTGTATTTTTTACAGATCTTTTACTGTAATTGATATCTAGTCTCAGAGCATTGTGGTCGGAGAAGATACTTGATACGATTTCAATTTTCTTAAATTTACCAAGGATTGATTTGTGACCCAGGATATGATCTATCCTGGAGAATGTTCCATGAGCACTTGAGAAAAATGTGTATTCTGTTGTTTTTGGGTGGAATGTCCTATAAATATCAATTAAGTCCATCTTGTTTAATGTATCATTTAAAGCTTGTGTTTCCTTATTTATTTTCATTTTGAATGATCTGTCCATTGGTAAAAGTGGGGTGTTAAAGTCCCCTACTATGATTGTGTGTTTCTGTTGATTTCCCCTTTTATGGCTGTTAGTATTTGCCTTATGTATTGAGGTGATCCTATGTTGGGTGCATAAATATTTACAATTGTTATACCTTCCTCTTGGATCGATCCCTTAATCATTATATAGTGTCCTTCTTTGTCTCTTGTAATAGTCTTTATTTTAAAGTCTATTTTGTCTGATATGAGAATTGCTACTCCAGCTTTCTTTTGATTTCCATTTGCATGGAATATCTTTTTCCAACCCCTCACTTTCAGTCTATATGTGTCTCTAGGTCTGAAGTGGGTCTCTTGTAGACAGCATATATATGGGTCTTGTTTTTGTAACCATTCAGCCAGTCTGTGTCTTTTGGTGGGAGCATTTAATCCATTTACATTTAAGGTAATTATTGATATGTATGTTCCTATTCCCATTTTCTTAAATGTTTTGGGTTTGTTATTGTAGGTGTTTTCCTTCTCTTGTGTTTCTTGCCTAGAGAAGTTCCTTTAGCATTTGTTGTAAAGCTGGTTTGGTGGTGCTGAACTCTCTCAGCTTTTGCTTGTCTGTAAAGGTTTTAATTTCTCCATCAAATCTGAATGAGATCCTTGCTGGGTAGAGTAACCTTGTTTGTAGGTTTTTCTCCTTCATCACTTTAAGTATATCCTGCCACTCCCTTCTGGCTTGCAGAGCTTCTGCTGAAAGATCAGCTGTTAACCTTATGGGGATTCCCTTGTGTGTTATTTGTTGTTTTTCCCTTGCTGCTTTTAATATGTTTTCTTTATATTTAATTTTTGATAGTTTGATTAATATGTGTCTTGGCGTGTTTCTCCTTGGATTTATCCTGTATGGGACTCTCTGTGCTTCCAGGACTTGATTAACTATTTCCTTTCCCATATTAGGGAAGTTTTCAACTATAATCTCTTCAAATATTTTCTCAGTCTCTTTCTTTTTCTCTTCTTCTTCTGGGACCCCTATAATTCGAATGTTGGTGCGTTTAATGTTGTCTCAGAGGTCTCTGAGACTGTCCTCAGTTCTTTTCATTCTTTTTTCTTTATTCTGGCCTGCAGTAGTTATTTCCACTATTTTATCTTCCAAGTCACTTATCTGTTCTTCTGCCTCAGTTATTCTGCTATTGATCCTGTCTAGAGTATTTTTAATTTCATTTATTGTGTTTTTCATGATTGCTTGGTTCCTCTTTATTTCTTCTACATCCTTGTTAAATGTTTCTTGCATTTTGTTTATTCTTTTTCCAAGATTTTGGATCATCTTTACTATCATTATTCTGAATTCTTTTTCAGGTAGACTTCCTATTTCCTCTTCATTTGTTAGGTCTGGTGTGTTTTGACCCTGCTCCTTTACCTGCTGTGTGTTTTTTGTCTTCTCATTTTGCTTATCTTACTGTGTTTGGGGTCTCCTTTTCACAGGCTGCAGGTTCGTAGTTCCCGTTGTTTTTGGTATCCTCCCAGACCAGGGCCCGAACCCGTGTCCCCTGCACTAGCAGGCAGACTCTCAACCACTGCGCCACCAGGGAAGCCCAATAATCCCATTTTTTTTAATTTTTAAAAATAGATTTATTATTTTTTTATAATAAAAATAAGAAAAAAATTATTAAGAAAAAAATTTATTAAGAAAAAAATTTTTAATTTTTTAAAATAAAAAATATGAAAAAAACTTATTAAAATTTTTTTTAATTTCTAAAAATAGAAAATAAGGAAAAAATTATTAAGAAAACATTTATTAGGAAAAAGAATTTTTTTAAGTAAAAAAAAAAAAAAAAAAGAAATACGGACGGACCTAATCCTAGGACTAATGGTGAAAGCAAAGCTATACAGACAAAAATCTCACCCAGAAGCATATACATATACACTCACAAAAAAAGGAAAAGGGGAAAAATTAATATATCCTGCTTCCAAAGTCCACCTCTTGAATTTGGGATGATTCGTTGTCTATTCAGGTATTCAACAGATGCAGGCACATCAAGTTGTTTGTGGAGCTTTAATCCGCTGCTTCTGAGGCTGCTGGGAGAGATTTCCCTTTCTCTTCTTTGTTCTTACAGCTCCCAGGGTTCAGCTTTGGATTTGGACTCACCTCTGCATGTAGGTCGCCTGAGGGTGTCCGTTCCCCACCCAGACAGAACGGGGTTAAAGGAGCAGCTTCTTTGGGGGCTCTGGCTCACTCAGGCCGGGGGGAGCGAGGGGTACGGATGCGGTACGAGCCTGCGGCGGCAGAGGCTGGCGTGGCATTGCAGCAGCCTGAGGCACACCGTGCGTTCTCCCGGGGAAGTTGTCCCCGGATCACGGGAGCCTGGCAGTGGCGAGCTGCACCGGCTCCCGGGAGGGGCAGTGTGGAGAGTGACCTGTGCTCGCACACAGGCTTCTTGGTGGCGGCAGCAGCAGCCTTAGCGTCTCCTGCCCTTCTCTGGGGTCCGCGCTGATAGCCGCGGCTCGCGCCCGCCTCTGGATTTCGTTTAGGTGGCGCTCTGAATCCCCTCTCCTTGTGCGCCACGAAACAAAGAGGCAAGAAAAAGTCTCTTGCCTCTTCGGCGGCTGCAGACTTTTTCTCGGGCTCCCTCCCGGCTAGCTGTGGTGTGCTAACCCCTTCAGGCTGTGTTCACGCCGCCAGCCCCAGTCCTCTCCCTGCAATCCGACCGAAGCCCGAGCCTCGGCTCCCAGCCCCCGCCCGCCCTGGCGGGTGAGCAGACAAGCCTCTCGGGCTGGTGAGTGCTGCTCGGCGCCGAGTCTCTGTGCGGGAATCTCTCCATTTTTTCCCTCTGTGCCCCTGTTGCTGTGGGATTCGTGCTGATAGCCACAGCTCATGCTCGCCTCTGGGGTCCGCGCTGATAGCCACGGCTCGCGCCCGTCTCTGGTGTTCGTTTAGGCGGTGCTCTGAATCCCCTCTCCTTGTGTGCCGCGAAACAAAGAGGCAAGAAAAAGTGTCTTGCCTCTTCGGCAGCTGCAGACTTTTTCCCGGACTCCCTCCTGGCTAGCACCGAAGCCCGAGCCTCAGCTCCCAGCCCCCGCCCGCCCCGGCGGCTGAGCAGACAAGCCTGTCAGGCTGGTGGGTGCTACTCAGCACCGATCCTCCATGCGGGAATCTCTCCGCTTTGCCTTCCACACCCCTGTGGCTGCGCTCTCCTCCGCGGCTCCGAAGCTTCCCCCCTCCGCCACCCGCAGTCTCCGCCCATGAAGGGGCTTCCTAGTGCGTGGAAACCTTTCCTCCTTCACGGCTCCCTCCCACTGGTGCAGGTCCCGTCCCTATTCTTTTGTCTCTGTTTTTTCTTTTTTCTTTTGCCCTACCCAAATACGTGGGGATTTTCTTGCCTTTTGGGAGGTATGACGTCTTCTGCCAGCGTTCAGTGGGTGTTCTATAGGAGCAGTTCCACGTGTAGATGTATTTCTAATGTATCTGTTGGAAGGAAGGTGATCTCTGCGTCTTACTCTTCCGCCATCTTGCCCCTACCCCCACTATTATCTTTTTAACTCACTCAAAGTAAGCTTTTATCTTTACCACTCCACTTAAATTGTTCTTTTTATGCCCCAAATATTTCAGTTTGCCAATTCAGTAGTCAACATTCCAGCAAGTTTTTACCCATCTAGCTTGAAATACCTTTAACACTAGATTTTCAGAACACCACTTATTTCATTTATTTATGGTTTTTATTCCACTTCAATGGACACTTCATCCATATCAGTCTCCTCTATTGGCTCCTACTTTTCTTCTAGACCTTGATATATGGTGAACCTTAAGTTCTGGTCTTAGACTTCTTTTTTATCTACATTTTTAAATGAGTTAATGTATTTACCATGGGTTTAAAATCATTTAAATAAATAACTGTCAGATTTACATACAGCTGTGATCTCTCCATTGAGATCCAGATGTGATCATATACTTCTCTTCTGTCAGCTCTGCTTTGTTGTCCAAAAGGCATCCTCATTTCAACATGTTCAAAATACATGTCTTACTTTGTCAACTCTCCAAACATTTCACAGGTTCTCTCTTTCCAGTGTTGTTAATGGCATCATATCATATTAATCTTTTGCTTAAATACCTGTTATTTCTTCTCATCATGTTTATGATAAAAACTAAATTCTTACCATGACCTGCATGTCCCTTGCTCATCTAGCAACTGCATGCTTTTTAAAAAAAATCTCATGCCATTCTATTTACCCTTCACCTCACATTCGTTATTTCCTCAGATACTCTGTGTTCATAGGGCCCTCAGGCTTTAGGGTCTTTCTAGTTTTTACTACTTGTAGATGGAACACAAATTCATCTTCTTATTACCAGCTCTTCATTTTACTCATGTTTCATGAGTCACAACAGTTACTTCTGCAATATTTCTCTTTATTCCTAGTTAACCTTCTTTTAACATTTTTGATTTTCCTCATACCATACCTCATATCCTCATACTTGTTATCTATCCCAGTTTTATTTATTATCTTACTTACTTATTTGTTTTTTTTAAAAAAATATGTTTCTTGTCGCTATGACATATGGTTGAATAAAAGAAAGAATTAATTAATACATCATACAACCAAGGAAGAAAAACATAATACTCGAGGGGATATTGTTTACATTGAGTCACCTAGACAGCCTTGTGTTAATGTTAAGACAGTTGCTTAACCTGTTTCATTTTCCTCCAAATTTAACATAGAGACTATTAAAGAAAAAAAGAAACAAAAAACACTGGTAAGTGTTAGTTAATAAGGAGTGATAAATAAGTTAGTAATAAATCTGAAACCATGTTGTCACAGAAGTCAAGAGAAGAGTTTTTCAAAAGAGGGCATGTTCCACAGGTGTCAGGCCAGGCTAAGATGTCAAGTTAGATATGAGATGAGAAGAGTCTCCCCAACAATGGAAGGGGCAAAAAGAGAACAACTGAGTATATTTATTTTCTTGGGGTTTTCCTTTACAAAAGGATGTAAAAAGATGGTGGTATGTTGGCTGTGAGGGAATACTACTCTGACTAACTCATCTGATACTGTTAGAACAGTTATTTTGGAATAGGGGAACAGCTGTCCAGTTTCTTCAGTGAGATAAAACTTGGTCTCTTGAGTTCAGTGATAAACATTATGGAACTATCCAGTGTCTTCCTACTAAAATTTTAGGTAGCCTCCATTTCATGCATGCAAAACTGTGTTTTTATCCATGATACAGATTCATTTATTTATGTTTAAATTCAGTTCCATCTACCTGATTAGACATTTTTCCAAAGAAGACATACAGCTGTCCCACAGATATGTGAAAAGATGCTCAACATCACTAATTATCAGGGTAAATCAAGTCAAAACCACAATGAAATATCACTTCACATCTGTTAAAATGGCTGTTATCAAAAATATAAGGGATAAAAAATATTGGTGACAATGTGGTGAAAAAAGAATGTAAATTACAATAGTTACTATGGAAAATAATATTAAGGTTCCTCAAAAAATTAAAAAAATAAAGCTACCATATGATCCAGTAATCCCATTTCTGGGTATATATCCAAGGAAAGAAATCACTATATTTTTTTAAAATTTTATTTTATATTGGAGTACAGTTGATTTACAATGTTGTGTTAGTTTCAGGTGTACAGCAAAGTGATTCAGTTATGCATACACATATATCTATTCTTTTTCAGATTCTTTTCCCATATACATTATTACAGAGTATTGAATAGAGTTCCCCATGCTATACAGTAGGTCCTTGTTGATTACCTATTTTATATATGTTAATGTATATATATGTAGTGTATATATGCTAATACCAACCCTCTAATTTATCCCTCCCCCCACCTTTCCCGTTTGGTAACCATAAGTCTGTTTTTGAAGTCTGTGAGTCTGTTTCTGTTTTGTAAATAAGTTTATTTTTATCATTTTTTAGATTTCACATATAAATGATATAATATGACATTTGTCTTTGACCTGCTTAGTATGATAATCTCTAGGCCCATCCATTTTGCTGCAAATGGCATTATTTCATTCTTTTTTATGGCTGAGTAATATTCCATTGTACATATATACCACATCATTTTTTCCATTCATCTGTCAATGAACATTTACATTGTTTCCATGTCTTGGCTATCATAAATAGTGCTGCAGTGAGCATTGGGGTTAATGTATCTTTTTGAATTATGTTTTTTTCTGGATATATGTCCAGGAGTGGCGTTGCTGGATCATATGTTAGCTCTATTTTTAGTTTTTAAAGGAACCTCCATACTGTTCTCCATAGTGGTTGCACCAATTTATATTCTCACCAACAGTGTAGGAGGGTCCCCTTTTTTCCACACCCTCTCCAGCATTTATTTTTTGTAGGCTTTTTGTTGATGACCATTCTGACTGGTGTGAGGTAATACCTCATTGCAGTTTTGATTTGAATTTCTCTAATAATTGCGATATTGATCATCTTTTCATGTGCTTCAGGCCATCTGAGAAATCACTATCTTGAAAAGATAATCTGCATCACCATATTCATTGCAGCATTATTCACATTAGACAAGACATGAAAACAACCTAAGTGTCCATCAGTGGATAAATGGATAAATAAAATGGAATATATATATAATGGTATATTATTTAGTCATAAAAAAGGGAAATTCTGCCTTTTCTTCAACATATGAACCTTGAGAGCATTATGCTAAATGAAATATATAAAATAGAGAAAGCCAAATACTGTATGATATCACTTATATGTGGAATCTAAAAAAGCCCAACTCATAGAACTAGAGTGTAAGATGGTGGTTGATGGGGGCTGTGGTGGGAAATGGGGAGATATTGGTCAATGTGTAAAAAATTTCAGTTATAAGATAAATAAGTTCTGCAGATCTAACATACAGTATGATGACTGTAGTTAACAGTACTGTATTATATATTCCAAGTTGCTAAGTGAGTAGATCTTAAATGTTCTCACCATCAAAAAAAAAGTAATCATGTGAAGTGATAGATATGTTAACTAACCTTATTGTGGTAATCATTTCACAATGTATATGCATATTGAATCATCACGTTGTATATCTTAAATTTACACAATGTTTTAAGTCAATTATATCTCAGTGAAGCTGAGAAAAGAAAACAGTATGTGTTTGCTCTGAGATTGACTTGGATTTTTTTAAGAGCAATTTTAAGGATGTAGAAATAAGCCTCAAGTTCATTGTTGTGGTACCAAGTAGGAAGGAATAAAACTGAAATGCCAATTTCATAAATTATTACAAAAATGGAACCATTAAAGAATAAAATGTTGAAAAATGATTTAAAGAGATAGAAGATAGATTATTATAAATGATCTAGATTATTGGCAGGATCAGAACTGAACGCAGCTCCATGATATAAGTACCTGCTATAAGACCATGAGATATAAAGTACTGAGAGATAATATTTCAAACATACTTGCTCTATATCTATTACAGATAAACCAAAATATGAAAAAGCAAAAAAATGTTTCAGAGAATAAATATTCTACATTACCAAAATATTAGCAATTAGCCCAATTATTTTACAGAAAAGTCTTAATAAACTGAATAACTTCTTTGAACAAAAGTTACTGCCTCTTTGAAAAATTTTCCTTTTCTTTTTTTTTCAGGAAAATATGCTCAAATTTTTATATTAAAAATGCCAGGTAAATACTTGCCTGAAATTGTATTTATTATTTAAAACTTCAATCTCTTACCTCTCTTCCTAAGTCCAGTGGCAGGACCTTTTATTATGGACTAAAGTAAATGACCAGTTACCTTGAGGATTGAGGGTGACTGACAAAGTAATTAAAATCCATATTTCTAAAGTGATATTAAATATTAAGCATCATTTAATAACAGTTTAATAAAAAGGCACCAGTTTGATTTCATATAAAATTAGAAAATAATTTATTTTGATGAATAAAAATGCAAGAAGGAGCAATATTTTGATCTAGACTTCATGTCATTTATTTAATTTATGGCAATTATAAAATTATTACAGACACATTGCAAGTGATCTTTTGTAAAAGAAATGTTAATACTCATGAAAAGACAGAGACTCAAAAGATTATAGATTGTGTGTCCTATATGTATTTTCGAGACAGGTAAAGAAATGCACAATTACCTTAGTTTTCTAAAGTCAATTACAAAGAGAGTGACAAGTCCTAGAAAGACAATTGTGGAGGTAAAGACAAACTTAGGTTTGTCAAGAGACATACCACTAGGGCCCACTTGTGTCAAAGAGGCATTGGACTCTCCATAAATATGTCAGTCCTGTCTCTATCCCTGGCTCAAATGGAGGCCAGATCTCCCAACTGGTCACCTGACACTGGCGATACAGCTTCTGTGTGAAGAGTGTGTGTGTATGTGCATCTTCTATGTAATATTCTCTTTTTTAAAAAATTTGCATTGGAGTATAGTTGATTTAGAATGTTGTGTTACTTTCTGCTGAACAGCAAAGAGAATCAGTTATACATATACATATATCCACTCTTTTTTAGATTCTTTTCCCATATAGGTCATTACATAGTATTGAGTAGAGTTCCCTGTGTTATACAGTAGGTCCTTAGTAGTTATCTATTTTATATATAGTAGTATGTAATATTCTCTTTTAATCCAGACAGAAGACCTACTGAGAAAAGTTTTGTGAGAGAATCACATCAATCTTTTACAGAACACAGCCTACCTTCAGTGCTGCTGTAATACTGAACAAGCAGAGATTTCTTCCAAAAAAACATGAACAACAGAAAGTATATTCCAACCAAAACATGCTGCTGTTAAAGCACATGTGGCAACCAGGTCTCTGGAGATTCTGAGATACTGTCTTCCTTCAAAATAGATTTAAAATTACAAATGGAAAACACTGTGAATTATGTTCTCCATGTGAACGAAGACATTGTACTTGTAAATAGAATATCTGAGGAGTGGTCCTAAGGACAGTTTGTACATTTTTATTTAATTTACTTCATTTCATTTCATTTTAGCTTTCATAGCACTTATTTTGTGTCAGGCTTTTGACATTTTTTTCTACAGAGAGCATAATTGAACAAGAGTTCCAGGTGCTGTGCTTTGAAATCCATCACTACATTTGTGCCAAGGCTGTTCCTCACACAGGCTGCTCTAGGACAATGACTTAGCTGGCAGGATACTAAGGCAGACAGGTTCCTGGCAGATATGTGACTCCTAGATTGTTGACAATGGCCAAACACTGCCCCTTGAACAGCAGTACAAGATGCTTCCACTCAGTCTTTTCTAAATTCAATCCTTTCTAATTGTTCCAAAGAATAAAATACATGGAATGTTTCATTTAATGATTTTAACCTATTCCAGAAATTGTGAAATTTTTAAAGAATACATAGAGAAAACAAAAAAATATATATAAGAATAAATTAATATCCATTGTATTTGGTTTCACGTATGGATGTAAGTACAGAATCATAATTAATATGTCTGAAAATAATTCAACATTGTATTCAAGAAAAATCAGAAATGAGTGTCAATAGTGCTTTTAAAAATATGATGCCAAACTTGTTTGCTAATATTTAAAATTTATCCTTCAAAATATACATTAAATTGGAAATGTGAGGTTACTTCTTAACATAATAAAATTATCTCATACTGTTGTAGGATTTAATGTCTTTTTCCTAAGTTTGTAAATGAAACCAATCACTTTTCAGAGATCCTTTAGAAATAACTATGAAAATTGCCAGGTTTATAAATAAAAATTTGTAAAATTCATGTCAAACCTGAAGTTAAATGAGTTTTTAAAGTTTTTAATGTAAAGGCATTAGACACTAGGTTAGTTTTCTAATTAAAGAAAAAAAGAAAAACCTCTGGAGAACCTTTAGGGTGCAAAAAAATTTACCCCTGAGTCGTCAAAGTCGTAAATTTTAAAAGACCATTCCATCAAGGCACCTAACATTATCTGATGAATTTCTACAAGTACTAAGCGCTTTTCTTTTCCATTAAAAAGAAAAAAAAAAAAAAATCTTTGAAAATGGAGACCAAAATTTGGAATTTTAAAATGATGATTTAAAGATCATAATTCAATTGATAATTCAAAATATGAAAACAGTAATTAAATTTTATTATGTGTCATTACAGTTCATATGAGTTTGTCATGTAAATGTACAAATAAATAACATTAGTCACTTTATGCTAACTCTTAAAAAACTTCTAAAATCCTAGAATATTTCTTGTGAAATATAGTGCTTACAACAAAAAATTAGGCTTGAGACACATATTATTACATTTAGTATAAATGAGATTTTAATGCAGTCAAGGCCTTGTGCATGAGTTAATTTTCTCTGACTTACAACTGCCTTCCAAGTCACATATAGCCTTTTGCAAACACATTCTGTTCAACTGTGTCTCAACAGTAGATTATAGATGATTTGAATACAAGAGTCAAGGTTTATTCACTTTTGCATTTCAATTGAAAGGAAACCAGATATGAAACTGATTTATTTCTTCAACGAGAATTTGTTTAATACATGTTGAATTTTATTGAAACTCAGATGTCATCGATTATAACATGCAGCACTAAGACAGCAAAAACAATGCCAATTCCAAGTGTAAAATCTATTTCTATTTCAGAGATAATATACATGCAAAAATTTGCATCTCAGAATTCATGAAATGTGGTACTACCACCTCTAATATCAACTCCTGGGTCCTCCATGAAGCTTTGAAATTAGATACCTATGATCTTGAGCCTTTATCCCCTCCCTTAAGCCCTTGAATAGAGCCAAACCATAATTAGTATCTTTCAGAGGACTGAAATAAAAATATTTACAGATTTGAATCCCTTGTGTAACTTAACCTACAGTTAAATCCTAAGTGTCTTGAGTAGTATCTTCTTTTCCCAAGTTCCCACCACTATGGGACCATCAGAAGTTATTCTGTTTAACCTTAAATTCACCTCTCTGTATTTTCCTGGTCTACGCTTAAAATGTATGCCTTTTCAATCATCTTTTCAACTCATATTGTCCTTTCTTTTGAGTCAGTTTCCCACTCATCTCTCTCCTAGTTTTCAACATGCCTGACCCAAACTCTATTCTTGTTTGGAGAAGGTAGGTATTTTACTCTTTATATATTCATGTGCAAAAATGTAACTGTATTTTTATATAATTCAATTTAACTTTTATTTTAAACCTCATTCCACTCTGTAATGGAAAGCTTAATCTTGCCAATTCAAAGTAAATTCAGTCGTCTGTTATTTCTGTTTAACACTGGCTTATAATTCAATCATGTTAAGATATTAATGTACTTCTGAGGTTTTCTCCTTGCCCTTCCATAATGAAGTTACTTAAATTATAAGTTCTGCCAGGCACGCCTGTTGCTAGAGGGCCATTATGGAGATAGGAATCTCTAGATTCTTCAGAATATAAAACATCTGAAGTCTTATGCTAGGGCGTAAGAATGGCGAGATGAATAGAATTAAACTATATTATTACATTTCTATTTTGTCTTTTGGTGCTAATGACCCACTAATACTTGAGCTTTACCTTCACAGATTTTCTAGTGAGGATGGTCCAGACTGTAATGGGCAAGCCATCTCATGGCAGGCCCAATAGCTTTCTCTCAGTTAACTTCTATACCTTAGTTGGAGACAAGAAAAACTTTCACATACAACTTTACACCACAGACTCAGACAACATAGGAGGTCTCTAGGCATCACAAGGCTTCAAATGTCACACATATCCAGAATGAGATTTCTACTCTTCAGCACCTGGTTTCTGTTTCTGCTATTCTGAGCTCTTGCGTAGAAGCACAGCCTACCCCTAATTTTGGATTCCAAACTTGAAAGTGGATTCCAGGTAGGGAGATGGAGGCAGTGAATTTACACGCCCCTGCCCCCCTGCCATACACATAAATTACTTCTAACACATTAGGTTTCCTTTCCCAAACTCTCTTCCTCTATAGATTCTGTTTTCTAGTTCAGAGATTTCAGGGAAGAACTTTTTGGCCAAGGTATGTGGATTTTCCTTCTCACATCTGAAACCTAGTGTTTTGCACTTAGAAGTGGAAAATGTGGTGTCTTTTCTCCCTGGCTTTTAATCTAACTTTTTTCTACAGTGAATGGTAGTCCTGAGTACTACACTCTGAACTTCAGTGGTCATGGTGTAGCAGAAAAATTATTCTACAATTAATGTCGCAGATTATTATTCTGCCACACTCAGTTAAACATCTTCATACTTTTCTTTGACTCTTTATTTCATTTTCTGAACTAAGCAGAAACCTGGCTATTTCCAGAGAGCACTGTTGCCCTAAAGATGACTTAATTCTCTATTTTCCCATACCTCAGGGTCAAGAAATGCAAAATATCCTATTTACCCCACAATGCTGGAAAAACCTGTCATCTCTCCAATCTGGTGTGAAAATCCCTGCTACCTAAAGATGCAGAACATTCATACAATACACTTTTAAACTGGACAGTAATGAAATGAGATGCAATTGATATCACTTTTCAATCTGTGATAACAAAAGTGGAATTTTCAAACAATTTAGAATAAACCAGTTACATGACTTTAAATGCCCATTCACGTTAAGGATGTAGAATAGTTGAGACTGAGAAGATTAATAACAAAGGATTTTGATTTGAAACAGTGTTTTGATTTTTACAGTTGATTAAGTGTTTTTTTATTTTTAATTAAAAAATTAATTTAAGGTTCACTAGAAGTTGTAAGGCTTATGTGATTTCTCATTTGGGAACAGTGAGTAAATGCATAAATGTTAAGGAACAATGGAAAATAAAAACAAAGTTTTTTGTTTCATACCACAAACAGAGATTGAGTTTGAAATGTTTACATCCTGCTATACTTTTCTTGGTCACTGTCAATCTCAAAATTCCCTATCCTTCCTGCTTATTCACTGAGGATATGGCATATTCCTCGTAGAATTCCCTACTTGCTCGAGTCCTGCCATGTTTGTGAGTTACCTTACAGTCCATGTAGTTAATTCAGACAATACTCTGGTAGTTCATTAGCTTATATCCAGTTCTCTTCCACCTCTGTTGTTAAACCTCTCTCCCCCATTGGTCACCCTTTGGACCCTGAGGTCAGCCAGAACTGCTGCACTTCTAAAATAATAAATAAATTGCTTTGTCTGATCATAACCTTCTAACTCTCTCTTTTAATTTAAATAAATCAATTCCTCCACCTTATTATATATTTTAATCAATAGAATCCTCTAATTTCTCCATAGCAGCTCTCTTTCGTAAGAATTTTTTTTTTTTTTACGTCTTCCCTGAGTTTCAAGATTTAATCCACTTCGACCACCCTTTTTCTGATATCTTTATCTCTTTTGCCTTATTTTATTTTCATCACTTGTATCTAGCAAAATCTCAGTCTTGGTTGGGATTCATACGTCTCCTTTCTCCATACCTGCATCTGTGCATGTGAGCAGTGATTTAGATCAGATCACACAATCATCCAAATTCATGTTATCCTTCCCATAAATGGTTCCTTTTCTCTTTCCTTGAAAGCAGTTATTTCAAACATCTTCCACTGTCCACAGATTTCTATTCTCCCATCTCCCCTTAATTCTCAACAGATGATTTCACCTTTCTACTTCTTTCTACTTCACAGAGGGAATAGGTAATTATTCCTTTAAATTCCTCCAAACAACTCTACAATTTCACGTATCTACAGTTGCATCATTGGTGCCTTTCTCATTACAGAGAAGCATATTTTATCCTGCCTCCAGCCTCTACACCTACTCTTCTTTGGATAACATGTCCTGCTGGATTACCTTTGACTTGAGCTATTGATTCTTCTCTATTTTCTCCCTTCAGATCTTCTTTCCTATTGATTCCACTGCATCCAATATTTTTTACTGGAAGCAGGAGGAAAGAAAACCTCCTCCAACCAGACATCCTTCTTCAAATTTGCCCTGTATCTGTCCTCTCTCTCAAAGCCAAATTTCTTTTGACAGGAATTCTCTTTCCTTATTCACTTTCCATTAACTCCAAATCTACTGCAATTTTGCTTTCACCCTCACCACTCTACTAAAACTCGTCTGATCAAGGCCATTGCAACCTTGGTGCTGCTAGAATAATCTGGCATTTTTAGAATATACAAATCATTTTTAGTTACCTTCTTTCCTTTTAGTGTTATTTCAATCTTGTAATATTATCCATATTTTCTGAGAAAGAAACTGATATTCTGAAAGATAATTTGGTCAAGAACACACACTTGTAGCTATAGATGGCAAAGATTGATCTTGAATTGAGGGTTTCTGACTCAGAAACCTATATTTTGCTACAGTAAAATAAGATGAATCAATTATATTCTCATATTCATTATTTCATGTATATTTACAACTTATTTTTTACTAAGATTATAGATTTTGATGGCCTACATTGATAGCACAGCCCACAGTATCTGAAGTTATTAATAAGTTAAGATGACCCAGAAACTTCTGGGGAATGGGGAAGCTAATAATAAAAGTTTTGCTTCATGAATTTCCTAGTAAAAATAAGGACACTAGACATGTTAGAGACAAACTATTTCTCCTAAGTAATGTAAATTGACTCAAAAGTACAAAGGGAAACATTGAAAGATTCAAAATCTCACTCATTGTTAGTAACTAACTTGATTGGCCTAAAAAGCCAAATATTGAATGATAGGTCTCTGATGTATTTCTGATCTGATTGGGAAACAATTTTCCCATTTTTTTTTTCTCTTTTCCTTAATAACTCTCTTTCCATTGAGGAACTTATATTTTGTTGATAAGAAAATTATGCAGAAGAATAGTTACAATCCACAGGAATTTCCAGTTCATTGCTATGGTATAGGTAGGTGCAAAATGTCCTGGAAGCAGAAGAAAATAAGCTCTCAACAGCAGGCTTTCCAGAGGAAATGATACTTGAGCTAAGACTTAATGATTGTAGATACTGTCCAGGTGTATGAGAGAGGAAAGGACATCTGAGTGGAGGGACCAGCATGTGCGAAATGTAGAGACATAGATATCATGGGGTGTTTAGAGAACTACAATCAGTTGTTCCAATGAAGTAGTAGTCAAGACTTCAAAGCATAAAATTACCAGGATGACAATTCAAAATAATTTGAAGGAACAAAAGCAACAGAGTGGACTTATTGTTCACACAATGGAAAATCTCCAGAGTGTCTCTTTTTAAGCACAGATGGATTGGAGGATTTAAAAGATGCCATCAATTCTCTGTTTTGTTTTTCTCCCCTCCCTCTCTTTCCCTTTCTTTCTTTCTTTCTCTCTTTTTCTTTCTTTCTTTCTTTCTTTCTTTTTTTCTTCCTTCCTTCCTTCCTCCCTTCCCCCCTCCCTTTTTTCTTTTGTCTTCTGAGTTATCCTGATCCTCATACAGGCTCTTACTACAGAGAAATCCAAATAGCCACCAGCAGTGTTAAACTAAGATCCTCCTAGATCACATATTCCTGGATCACATAGTGTATATTCATTTTATGATTAATCTCCTGGGCGTGAATGCAGATTTCTTGATAATATGTCCCCCAGTACCCTGTCCTAATTTATTTTCTATTTTTTACCCATATTTCAGTTATACACATATCAGGTTAAGAAACACTGCTGTAGATAAACGGGAGGCCTTTGTCAGGAATGTAATAAATTAATATGTGAGAAAAACAAGATAACTCTAGTAATTATAGGGATAATACAGGGAAACAAAAAAAAGTGCTTTGGAGTTTGTGATGATTCAGACATATTGTCTTTACTATGTTTATATCATAATTTATGTAATCAATTTATTTAGCCAACTATATATCAATGTAAAGGTAGGGCTTTTTCCATTACTATTAAACTCTACAATAAGTATGCTTGTGGAAGCTATTTTCTTTGTAATTTTAGAAGTGGAAATGCAAGGAAAAGAATAATGCACAGTTGTAAATGTATACATATCATACACATCAGCCAATAAATAGCCCTCCAGAAAATAATCCTTGTTTTTACTTGTATAAGCAATCTACTTGTTTTAATTTTCCAACAGCATAGACTCCCTGAAATTATGTATCTTTGTAATTGTCAATATGATAATACAATTCTATTGGAAGAGAATTTCTTTGTGTATATTTTCACAAGGTAAGATCAATCTATAGCTGCCTTCTGTGTCCTTCAAGGTTTGGTTGGTAAAGTGTGGCAGAGATAGTTGATCAGCATATTTACTATCTTGTGACTGAATTTCTAATCATAAAATGTATCCATGTGTCTATTTCAAAGAGAAGGACAGGTGTGAGAGAGAATTGACAAATCCTACATTTTTACAAAAACAATAGGTTAGCAGTACAAATTAGAAAGAAAGGAGCCAAATAAAGATGGCATGTATTACTGGCATCATGTCTCAGATGCAAGGGCCAGAAAAACAAATGAAAGAACCATTTGGATGTAATTAAGGAAGCAGGAGGCAAAGAAAAGAAAGAAAAACTAAGGAACAGATGATGCCTCTAGCCCAAACTCCTCAAATCTTCCAGCCTGCCTTTCCTGCTTGTTCTGCTGTGACAATATATGTGGACACTCAATGAAATGTACTCAGACTTGAGATTATTAATAATTTTGAAATTGAAACTAGCTGCATAGAAAATATTGTAAACCAAATGCTTGAATTGATTCCTTTGGCTTTATTCATCCCCTATTGACATTTATCCCATTAAAATGAAGTTTTATTTTCAGTGTCCTTAGATAAACTTTGAGTGCCAAAGAATGGTTCCAATTGCACATTTTAAAGTATTTCTGTACATACTAGATGCTTAATGAGAATTTTTAATAAATTAATTTATGAATCAATTTTTACATCTACATGTGTTTCTGCCCTACCCACCGTACAAAGCAATTGAAACTCAAAATAATACCAACCACTTTTATTATTTCTTCATTCAACAAACATTTAGTGCTAGGTCCTGAATATACAAAAATTGGCCCTGGAGATTTCTATGCTCTTGATATGTCATTCTTTAAATAAGGTAGGGCAGGCAAATGGGAAGTGAGAAGGGAAATAATATTTGAATGATTGACTCCCATGTACAAGGCATAGTGCTGGCCACTTTACATGCATTATCTCTAATCCCAGAACAAACCCAGGTCATTCCCTTGTGTGAATTTGGGGAAAATGTGGCTCATAGATATTTATGAAGTTTCCCCAAGCTTTTAACACCAGTAGTAGGAAGATGCAGGGTATAAATACATGTTTCCTTTACCTTGTTGGATGTTGCCAGGGCTTTTTCACTTCTAGGCAGGATTTCTCTGTTTCTTTTCAGTCATATAAAATGGGAGGATAAGTAGTGAAATTCTCATCAGCACATCTTTCATTCCTAACAATTAAAATTGCTAATAACTTCATCTTTGTTTACTTCAGATTTTCATGCCTAGAATACACTTTTCTATACTTTTCCCCTATTCTTTCTCCTTACTAGACACCTCTCATATTGATAGTTGAAAAAGCGTTTATAGCCCCTAGAAAAGAGAACCTCCTGAATAATTACATCTTTTGTCCCAATAGCCAATACATGATACTTCTGCTACCCACTTCCCTACTTTTTCCCTCCCAAGCATGAACCACAACACTAAGGGTATGTAAGATGATGGGGCAGATCATACCTGTTCTATTTGCAAATGCTCCTCAGAGCACTACTCCCAGAATCAGCTCCAAGACTCTGCTACATTGTCTTTTTTTAAGTTCTTTTTTTAAATTGAAATAGAGTTGATTTACAATGCTGTGTTGGTTTCAGTTTTAAAGCAAAGTGATTCAGGTGTATATATATATATATATATACATACATATATATATATATATATATATGTATATATATATTCTTTTTCAGATTCTTTTCCCTTATAGGTTATTATAAAATATTGAGTATAGTTCCCTACGTTGTCTTTTAAAGTCAAAATATAATGGTTTTCTTCTAAACTACATAACTACACTAATTTATGTGTTAGGACCACATGCCATTCATGTATTCATTCATTTATTCCACAGATATTTTTTATGGAGTCTCTATTATGTAGGTTCTAGAACTACACCTTAATAAAAAGAGACAAAGTTTCTGTGCTCATCAGGCTTATATTCCAGGAACTGTCCTAGACTAAAATTTCTAGAAGGTAGGAACAGACATGCTAGTTACCATTCTAGTTACTTTGTCTGCTTCTGATGATAATGATAATGTTCTGATGACAATGATAATGAAAAAAAGATCTGATTCATGCTAATTTATGAGTTTAATCTTTAGGAAGTATTGGAAATAGTGTCCTACTTAATAACATGTTGGGAGGAATTGCCAGTAATGAAATAAATCCTTAATGGGCTGGATGTTAGAATACCAAGTAAAAATGGTAAATTACAGAATAGTAGGACCCTAATTTGGTGATTTTCAAACTTTGCTACACATTAAAAAGCCGCTGGGGAGCTTTAAAAAACAAATCCTGACTCCCATCCTACTCCTTGTACCAATTAAATCAGAAAGTTGCGGGGTAGGACCCAAGCATTATTTGTTATTTTTTAGCTCCCTAGATTATTTCAACATGCAGACAAACGTGAGAACCAATGATCCATACACATTTTTATCAGTCTGTAGTGTACGTGCAAATCAACTGGAGATCTTATTAAATACAGATTCCAGTTTTTTTTTGTTTTTAAGTCTTTGCTGAATTTGTTACAATATTGCTTCTGTTTTGGTTTTTTGACCATGAGGCATGTGGGATCTTAGCTCCCCAACTAGGGAAGGAACCAGCACCCCTGTATCGGAAGGCAAAGTCTTAACCACTGGACCACCAGGGAAGTCCCCAGATTCTAGTTTAATGGATCTGGGGTGGGCCCAAGATTCTTTATGTCCAACAAGCAACCAGATGTTTCTACAGCTGCTGCTGCTGATCTGCGTGCCACACAGTGACTCTAGCAAGATGACAACACATGTCACCTTATTAGGCCTGTCAGGGCTCTGCAGCTAGCTGCCTGCCATTTTCTGAGCAGTGGTTACCCAACCCATCCAGCAGTGGAGGCATTGTGTTCCACATCAACAAGGACCACCTGAAAACATTCAGAAAAGAGGCTCTCCAATGTTGTAGGTTTTTCTGACAACTTTGGAAAAACTCCCAGCCCAACCCAAGCATGAGAGGGACTTCTGGAATGTGTACCTGGAAATGCTGATCTTCAAGGTCTTTGAGAAGTACCATCTCAGTACTTGGCTCATGTTTAACCAATAACTAAACCTCTAGGAAGAGAAGAGAGAGCCAGACTTATCACTTCTATGCAAAACTCCAGTTTTGAGTTTCTCCATATCCTAAATGTATTTCATAAGTGAATAACTTGAGTAGAAATTATTCCACAACCTAGTGAGTGATTAGACAAATGATGGGAAAGAAATGTTCTTTTTGTGAAAGTGTAGCTTAGACTCGGCAATATTTAGAAATGAGATGTCTAGCTCCATGAGTGATGATCCCAATTTCTTTCTAAAATGTGTTCTAAATGATCAATTATGATGTCCTGTCTCTCCACCCCAATTATTTCTTTATTAACTATGTGAACATTTCATTCTTGGAATATGCTTTTCCTATTTGTATTTTAAATTTATTTGAACGAGTGTCACTAATGTTTTTCTTAGATTAGAATTTAGAACAAAATCCCTACAATCTTCAAAAATGACTGACATACAAAGTGAAAGAGAAATGTAAATATTTAAGAAAGAAACATACCTTTTTGCAACATGAGGGAAAAAATGACTTTGTATTTTAGCCTTTCATCACAGGAGTTCTGATATGAATCCAAAGTATTTGACTGCTCTTGCAAAATGATATCATTTTACCAGAGTAAAGTGTTTTCTATAATATAGTCCTATGTACTATGTATTGGATATGGCAATAGTAAATGCCCAATAAAAAGTCAGTGCATATTAAATGAATGATTCTAATGAACTTCATCTTCTGTGAATTCATTGTATAGTTTGAAGCAGCTTTTGAATAGGAAGCAGAGTTAGTAGACAAATGGAATAAGAATGAATGTGTTTTAAAAAAAAGAAAAGAAACTTCCCAAAGTGCTTGTTTTCAGAGAATTAGAGATTACAAGTCACTTCAAATGATCCATTGATTGAAGAGACTCATCCATTAGGAAGACCATCTTGTCTGCAACAACAACAAAAAGATGCATTTTAACATGCATGTTTTTTCATCAGAGAAACCTTTTACATATGCAATCACAACACATCCACACACAGTATCTCAATTATAAATATCACTTGTTCAGTTCATCTCATCAATAATTGGGTCTGAGATGAAATCAACAATTCAGTATTATTCATTCCAGCTCCAGTCAACTGAGAATGTCTTTTAGGAAAATGAAAACACCTGTGGTTTTCTGTTTATTTCTGTGACTTAGTAAAAGTAAAATGAACATAGAGTTTAACTGGCAGGGTCACACTGCCTGGAACACAGTAGGCTCATGATACATAATTTTATTTTCATATATATATATATATATATATATATATATATATATATATATTATTCTAAGATTTGTTTTTTTACTTTACCTAGCAAATTATAATTAAATATATACTTAGCACCCATGTTTTATAAAGAAAAATTAAAATATTTATTGTAAAAATTACACAAAATAAAATGAATGTTGTTATACTAGGTCAACTAAACTCCACCTTTAATGGATGTGTAAAGTATTTTTCAGGATATCGTAGTAGTTTTTTATCATGGCTTTAACAAATTATCATAAAATTATCAATAGAAGCTTAAAATAACACCCATTTATTAACTTCCATTACTGTAGTCAGAAATCTGGGTACAGAGTGGTTCAGCCTGTCCTCTGCTTGGTGTTTTGAATTGAAGAAATCATGGTATCAGCTGGGCTGTATTGCTTTCTGGAAGCTCTGTGGATGAATCCACTTCCAAGTTTATTCCTTGCAGACTGTCAGCTAGGCTGGATATGTCTCTAGTTTAAGGTCCATAACATCAATTATATTTGCAAGGCCCCTTTTGCCATGTAATATAATGTATTTGTAGGTTCCATGCATTAAGGCATGGACATCTTTGGGGGGCTATTCTGCCTACCATAGATAGACTAATAAATGGATTCTGAGAATATTGAGCTTCCCTTATGAGAGACCAACAAGATGATAGAGTAAGAAAGATCAAGGAAGCTCAAAGGGGAAGAAAACATTGATGTTTTAAGATTCCTCCTGGCTCCATGAGACAGATATTTTATAAGTTTTCATAGATATTTTACCTTTCTTTCCCAATATGTACATTCACTATTGAAGTCTTTTAGAAATCATCTCTAATTGCAATAATTGACACTCCGCACCAAATGGTTTGATGGGGAATGCTGTTTGTCATGGCACTTCAAACAGTGTGCGCTGAGTCAAGCATAAAGCACAAAAAAGGAATCAATTTGATTCACTTAAGTTACATTAAATCTCTCATTTCAAAGAATCTTATAAAACAACTTATACTCAGTTATTCTTCACAGAAATTCGATTCAATTGCTAAATACATTTGTAAATGAGACTGGGAAAATTATATGTTCTATACTACTTTTTTGTAGGAAAATCCTTTGTAGGACTAGATGGAGAAATCAAACATATACAGGATAGTTGGCTTTGTTAAATTTGAATGCTTAGATAATTCAATGTAAGTATTTTAAGGGTAAGCTAAATTTAAGGGTAAGCTATTATTGTAATTCTTCTTGCAGTGAATATTAACTGCTATTACAAGAAAATCTGTAAAGCAAATGCAACTTCTTACTGTTGCAAAAATGATTGAAAGGATCATAAATGGAAAGCTGTCTCAATATAAAGCAATAGTGTTTTTTAGCACCTGGTTTATAATTGCATTGCTCACATTCATTTGACTTTGAACATGTTTATGATTTTATAATTTAACTACAAAAATGTAAAGGAAACTAGTTTCCCAATTTAATAAGACAGTGGGGTGAGGAGGGAAGTTGGGTAGATGAAGTTTTTCAAAAGGAAAAAAAAATTACTTTTTTAGAATTTTGAAATTGTTATTGTTACTTTTCTTCCTTTGCCCATTTTACTCTGCCTTTAAAGTACAATGCTTTTTCCTATGAATCTTCTAGAATTAATTTCTCTTGAGTATATTTTTCTTCATAATGAGATGGAGGATTCAGAACGTATGTGCAGTAATTTTTACACATTAATGTTAAAATAGCCTCTCATCATACGTTATACCAGATCTCATAACTTTGAAAAATACTGTTACATAGTATTATTTGAAAGATTTACACAACAATTCCCAAAGTACATTTTACACCTCATTAAATCAAAACCTCAAATTGCCAAGAAAGTTCCTTAAGAAAGCTTATTAACATAAAACTATGAATTTGAAATGACATAAAATATATTTGCAAAACAGAAATCAGTGTTATCTTTGAAATATAGTAGCAAGGTTACTACAGGGTACATATGTACATATGTAGATTCAATAAATATCATAGTCACATTTTAATTATTCTGAAATGTAAATCTATGATTTTTCTGAAAGGAATAGTTGGTTCACAGTGCCCAGTGCATTTATTTCTTTAATCTTTTAAGTGAAAGTTGTACTTGGGAGTTATAGAGAATTCCAATTCTCAAAATGAGTAAAAAATATATGTTATAAAAGTCTTTAAATTCACCCATTCTATCCACAAGAAGTACTCAGTCCCTATTTTGCAATTTATAAACTTTGCAAAGATTATATTCCTCTAATAATTTTGATATTCTTCTTCTTAGCTTTCAGTATGTAGTTTATATCATTAGGTAGCACTTTCATCTGCCATTATGATCCTTGTTTCCCTCTGGTAGCGGTACAAGAAGCACAGGTGAAGAGTAGATGGGAGGGAGAACATATTCATCCATTATTATGTGTAGTTTACACTAGTTTCCTCAAACTGGAGAGTGATCTTTTTTGAGGATGGAACAAAATTTACCTTTGGGCCTAGAACAATGTCTTGCTTATAAGAGGTATAGGCTAATAATAAATATGTTTAGTAAATAAATAATTGATAATAGTGCTTATCTCTATTGATGCTTTAGGATATTGTACCCAAAACTATAAGGAGAAGAACAATAATCCAAAATTCCTTTGAGGTTGTAAAGTTTGTGATTTAGTGAGTTCCTAACATTCAGTCATTCTGGGTTTACCTTCATTTACCTTAATATACAAAAGCCTGGTCATCTGTATTTTTGAATTAACCATATCTCGTATATCCACAATTGAACCTGCCTTTCCTATATCTAATATATACATATATATATACATATATATACACTTTGCATAAATAAATATTTATTTCCATATTATAAATCAAGTTTATTCCCTCCATTTTTCTGTAAGGCTCATAAAATTTTCCCTGGTTATTATCACTTATTCTCTAATCTCCTAAAGTTTTGTTTCCTTACTATTTTCCTGCAATTATTATATTTGTCAAATACATAATTTTATAATTTTTTAATATTTTTCTCTTTATGAGGTATAAGTAGCTTTATTTTTTAAATTATATCTATCTTTTCTACAAGTGCATGCAGGGAAGATATATGATTCTTATTAATTCATTTTAATAGTTACGTTTGATTAACTTCATTTTTAGATGTGATTTCATCTCAGATAATTTTTTTTTAATATTTGGCATATTGTTTTTTTAAGTATCACACTTTGGTTAACTTTCCAATGAATGTAAAATTAAAGTGTGTGTTTTAAGAGAAATATTTGAAGGAAAAGTAACTCTGCTGTTTTCAGTAAGATTTTGCTTATTTTTTACTTTCATAATTGCTGTTTTCTAATCCCCTCAGTTGTCAAAATTTTTCTTGATATTCTGTCTTAGTTTATTCAAAACTAAGTTTATTGTAAAATAGGCTTGAAAGCAAATTATGAAAATTATGAACTTTCCTATCTATCACATGTGGATTAATTCTTATTGGTACCACAAGTTTCTTTATCAGCTATAAATTACTACCTACTATGTTATATATCTCTTTCATATTGTCTGGTTTAAAGCCCCATCTTTCACTTAAATTGTCACTACTCCTTCTATTCAGTTTCTAGAATCTTCTTCAACACAAGTGCCACACATTGCCAGAGTGATCTTTAAAAAACACACATAGCCTGATCAAATCCTTAAAATTCCCATTGGCTTTGGGATAAAATTGCAACCTCCAGGTATGACACAAGTCCCTTTATTACTTGCAGCACATGTACATCCCCAAGTTCACTGTTAATAATATCTTTCATTTTCTTCATCCCTTCAGCCAAGAAGAACAGTAGTATTTGTGCTTCTTTAGTCATGATGTGCTCACTTGCACTTGTGTGCCTTGCACATTATTCCCTCTTCCTTAAATACCCTTCTCTCTCCTTCTGCCCACTTTCCCCTGGCTAACTTCTCCTTCTTATATTCAAATTAGGCATCATCTTCCTGAGAGGGCCCACATTAGAAATCGCCTCCTTTAGGAAACTTTCTCTAAGACTTCCCAAGATTGAGTTAGGTTCACTTGGCATCCCGGGAATAGGCATTTATCCCACACAGTGTTTTCAGATTGCAGGTTTTCTTATTAGCCTCCCACACTATAATCTAAAGTCATCAAGGGACTCTGTCTTCTTCTCAGTTAAGCCCATGGTAATTGAGTACCAAAATAAATACGTATGGTATGAATGACCGAGTTTCCTTTTGAACATTCACAGTATTCCTACTTCTTGACATTAGTGGGTTAAGCCTTAAAGTTCATTCAGTTTTGTTTTATACCCTTAAAGGAATACATTTCCAGTTTAGGGTTTTATCAGAGAAAAAAGTGCTACTATTTTAAGAACAATTATATACAATAACTGACATTTAAAAAATGATTATAGACTGTAGGTATATATATGTATATACCATCTGAAAAATATTCATGATCTTTTCTTATCAGAAATAGAACTAACTAGAGAAAAATTATGGTGGGTGTTTTGCTCAGGAATTACTGATTTTTTTAATATGATTGATCTTTTTCTTCTTTGAGTCCATTTGCATAACTGTCAATCCTCTTCCTTTCAATAAATATTTGTTGACTGTTCACACTCTAAAGGCATATCGCGAGGCAGAGATTGCACAAGTCAGTAAAATGTAATTGGTAGCACTGACTGCTTTCTTGCAGTGAGCAAATCTACCTCAGAGTGAGGACAATGTTCAGGTATCTATGCCTCTGGTGTCTGTGAGCTAAGGCGCCCAGTGAATTGAAGAGCACCATATGCTCAATGCTGTCCTTTCATTACATTCTTCATTGTCTACCAAAAGTCAGGACCCCACAGAGTCCTCACCTCACCGAGGAAGGAGAGACTGGAACCCGAGTCTCCATAAACTCAGGCAAGGATTGTATAATTCTTCTTTTTACAATTGTCAATCGAAACATGTTCTGGGAGCACAAATTAGAATCCTTATGAGAGCTATTATTGCAATCAAGTCCATTTTATACACCTTCCCTAATATTGCTTCACTGATATTATTTCTTAGGCAAGATTATGCCTGGTATTTTCATAAAACACATGCAAAGCACCCAAAAAGACAAAGGATTTGGATTTTATTTTTAATACACTAATACTACAAAATTGATTTAAAAGAAGTGTTTCTTTTTCCTTTTGCTTTTAACTGCCATTGATAAAAGCATAACTGCCAAGAAAACTTTTCTTTTTTTTTTTTTAAATAAGGTCAGGGCATCTAAAGAGTCAAGTAAGGTAAATTGTTTCCTCCCTTGTAGCTGAAATTGCTATGTTGTTTTAAATTTCCTGTTCCAAATTAATTAACAGCTTTTTCTGTAGTATAAGAATGGGTTTGGCAGTGTGAAGATCAGAGCAATCTCTTCTTCATTAAATTGGGCAAAGAGTACTCACTGGTTCTCAAACTGTTAAATGGATATTAGGGTTTTTAATGAATGGAACATTTATTTTTGTGCCAGCTCAACTAACAACATTGACATGATTAGCATACATTTTGGCAACCATTCTAGCACAAGGTGTTAGTAAAAAGGGGCTTTTATCTTTGAGCTTAATTTACTTTAACTTTCCTTGTTATATATATTTTTAATGTGAATGAGATGTTTTTATAAAGGAAATCTTTGCACAAAAAGTTATTCAGAAATATGTCCTTTTATTAATGTTACAGGCATTTTTTTCATGCTAGAGATGAAATCCATACCCCAAACACATGAACCTTCTTCAGACTCATAAATGAATAAATGTTTTGTTATTTATACTGATAATTAAATCATTGCATTTGTAGAGAACTTTTTTTTTTTTAATGGTGTTTCACATGTATTTCCTTCCTGTAAAAGAGAGAAATCAGATATAAAAATGACTGGTGGAGGATGGTTTCCTCCATTGCTCTGTAACAATTATGAATGAAAAGTTTGGGGGGTTAAATGATTTTACTTTCTTAGCTCAGTGGCCTCTCATAAAAAAGGAATTTCCAATAAAAATATATTTCCGTTTTGTAACAAACACTACTGCCTCATATGCTTATTATTTTATTTATTTAAATTCTCAAATTGAAGAAAACAAGAAAATGAGTTAATACGTATTCAAAAGGTCTTGGGTTTTTGTATTCAATTCTTTTTTTGCAATGTGTTTTTATTTTAAAATTTATTGAAAGCACTTGTAACACAGCTAACAGAGGAGTTGTTATAAGTATGTATTAAAATGAGTGTTTATAATTGATTCTAAGTCATAATAAATTAATATGCATGTACACATGCATGGGTGTAAATTTTCATGTGAACTTCTATCAAACACATAGACATACTCTTTCTCTATTATATACATATATATATGTGTGTCTATATATGTCTATAACTACACATGTATTTAATAATGATTTACCAAATGTTTAATTAAGTAATGAATTAGTTTAATATAAACATTAGCATAACAGAATATTTACACTTTATCCACATTTACCTCTAAAAGCAAATGAATGTCATTAACAGGAACTTCAGTAAAAGAATAAGCCCATGTTCAAATATAAAACAGTAAAAATGAGAAAGAAATTATGAAAATATATACCTTTAATTTGCAGACATAGAAACACTTTTGGTACAGTACAGACACATGATGCCCAAAAGTAGAATGATCCAGTTTAAGCTAACACTTATTCTTTGTTTACAAAGATAATTTTGCTATAGCTCTCGTATAAAATAAAATTTCCAGCTCACACAAGGAAGTGAAGGTGATCAATCACTGATAAACCAGCTTGCTTCACTGCAAAGTGTTCAGTAAAAGCTAAATTATCAAAGAAATCTGCTGCTGGGCTTACAAATAAACTCTTGGACCTAATCCAAAGCCAAAGAAAGGAAGCCAGAAATGGTAGCCAACAAATCTAAACAACAACAAAAAGATAAGTATAACTTTCATAGAAAAGGTCCAGCTAAAACAACCAGTAGTGTCCACCAGCTTCTAGAACAATTTTGTTTTAATAAGATTTTTCTTTTTTATGAAACACATGAGTTTAAGTATATAAGAATCTAATACATAACCCAAGTATAAAGCACTACTGACAAGTTGTGAAAGCATCAAAATGTCATGAACACCTATGAAGCAACTAAGATTGAAACATATCTTTGCTTCTGGCTGTTTCTCTTGGACACAATTTCTAGTTACATTTCCTTTAAGAAAGAATATATATATTTTCCCTTGTAATAATAGCAAGTGCAGTGGTAAAGCAAACAGAAAGCAACCAGAGTACACAGAAGGTGAATTACTCTTCAGCACGTCAGATCTTTAACACATGGCAGAGCATTTATCCTTGCTAAAAAAGAATTGTGCTTCTTTGTGAAGTCTTCTCTTTCAAATTATACATTATGCACTTGTGAGGTAATAAACATTCTGTTTACAAATGCATTTCTTTTTTTTTTATCATACATTTAAGTGGGGTGACATTCCATTTACTTTAATTTCATCTTTGTTTAATGTTAAAAACAATATATTTAAAATAGACTCTTTCATAAATTTCATGTACAACTGTCACGTACAATACCTTAAAAGAGTTCCCTGCAAAGGAGCAGCTGATGCCCTCTTGTGGTTAAAGGACTTTTTTAGGCAAAAATGCAATGTACCATTTTCTTACCTTATTCCATGGTTTTAACAATCATCTGCTTGGTGTATGAAAGCTGCAAATCATGTCCAAGCTTTTTTTATAACAGTTCCATAGCTGTTAGTACCAATTTTCATTAAAAAAAATGCTGTACACATTTTATAACCTCTGATTTTGAATTTAAAAACCTGTAAACAGCTATTTACAATACAGTACAAGTTATAAATTAGATGTCCAACACTCTTTGGGTGGTGAAGACTCTCCAAAGTCAGTTAAAACATCTCTGTTACTCCACAGCAAAAAAAAAAAAAAAAAAAAAAAAAATCAAATATTAGAAATATCCATTGGTTTCCTCTCTCTCATATGCAAGTCAATTTTTCCTTTTAATGGAATTTGTACTTCCAAATTTTCATCCTCCCTGTGATGCCTTTTCCCTCTCAAACAGATGTATATGCCCATCCCTGTTATGAGAGTGATAGAACCCAAGCTTATTACAGACAGAGCTACTAAGGTGGGCATACAAGACACAGGCTCAACTTTCCTATGAGTCGGTTCTATTGAGATCTGTGGTTCTTTCTCCTCTATGTTAATTTCTGGTTCCTTTCTTAAAAGACTCTCAATGTAGCTCTCATTACTGACAGTGTCATTGACAAATAGGTTCACCATGACTGTGGAATGGAGAGGTTCGGGATAACCATGATCACTCACTTTCACCAGTAAACGATGGAGCCCATAATCTGTCTGCAGCAATGCCTCCTCCAAAGTAATGTTGCCAGTTTTAGGGTCAATCCTAAAGGACTCAGGCCTAGGACCTCTTCTCCCTATGATGCTGTAAACTATGACAGCATTCATGCCTGTGTCTTTGTCAACTGCATAGACCTCTGTAACTGGGGAGCCAGGGAGAGTAGAAGGTAAGACCAACAGGTAAGACATATTAGATTGAGGAAATAAAACAAGAGGTGGGTTGTCATTGATATCTAGAAGGAGAATTGTGATTTTTGTGGTAGAGGAGAGGGGAGGCTCACCTCCATCAACAGCTTCAACCCACAAAGTATAGGAGCTTTGCTGCTCTCTGTCCAAAGAGACTTTGGCTCTCAGCATGCCCTTTCCTGTGTCTATGACAAAAATATCACTCTGGTTCACCACGGAGAGGGCAACCCATCCATTTTGCCCAGCATCGGCATCTGTTACACTAATTACTCCAATTTCACCATATCCTGGAAAGTTTTCTGGCACAAAGAAGCTGAAGTCCTTGTTGATGAACCTAGGACTGTTGTCATTTTTATCCAACACTGTGATAGCCACGGTGGCTACTGATTCTTTGGGTGGCTTCCCAGAGTCAACAGCTCTGACTGTGTACTTGTACTTTTCTTTCTCTTCTCGATCCAGCTGAGTAGAAACTGTCAGAACTCCTGTGACACTGTCTAAGGAAAAATATGATGGAGCATCAGGTCCCAGAAAATATGAAACTTGTCCCCTCTCTCCACTGTCAGCATCTGTAGCATCTAGCTTAGTCAAAAAGGCATTGGGTGAGTTGTTTTCTTCAATGGTTAGTTCCACCAAGGGTTGAAGGAAAATAGGAGCATTATCATTGTCATCTAAAAGTTGCACTTTAATCATTTTTTTGACATGAAATCCCTCAGAGTTCCAGGCTACCACAGCTATTTCATAGAACTGCTGTAGCTCATAATCCATAGGTTTTGTGGTTTCTAGCAGATACTCATTACTGTATGGTTTGTAGGGTGATAACCTAAATGGTCCTTCACCATCCAAGTAGCAGTTCACCTTGTATTTACCTTCTGGATCTCTTATGGTGAAAAATGCAATTGGAGTGTTAACAGGTTCCAGTTCTTTCAGGTAAACAATACCATCTATCTCATTCACTATATAACGAGGGACAATTTCAGGTGGTCTGAAAATGACTTTGATAATGGTCACCAGGGCAGTTATCACAGCAGGGATGCAGCCTGGCCCATTAGCAAGAATGGTGAGCTTGTGTGTTTGCAGAACACTTCCCCCAATCTTACTGAAAAGTTTAATGACTCCAGTGTTTTCATCCAGATGGAATAAATCCTTGGATGCTTGTGGAACTTTCTGGCTGTAAGAGTAGGTGATCTGAGCATTGTTTCCCAAGTCTCTGTCCACAGCCTGGACAGCTACAATTGGTGTGCCCACTGTAGCATTCCCATACATAGTGACATTGATTTGTGAGTCTGTGAAGAGAGGGCAATTGTCATTAATGTCACTTATGCCAATGGTGAGGGTGGCACTGCCCAACAGTGGTGGAGACCCACCATCCTCAGCTATGATGATGCTCACATACTGGTCCTGGGTCTCCCTGTCCAACAGTCCCATGACAATTAGGTAGGGGGTTCGCTCCCCATTCTCATTCTCCTCCACGTCCAGGGTGAACATACGATGGTAGTCCAGCAAGCGGTAGGTCTGAACTCCATTAGTGCCTATATCTCGGTCCATGGCAGGATGCTCTATGGCCAGCCGGGTGTTTACAGGTGCATTTTCTGGGACCCAAACCGATATTTCGGAAACAGGGAACTGTGGGGCATTGTCATTGATGTCCCGGATAGCGATTTTCACCTTCACAAACCTAAAGTATTCCTGAGGCAGGACCAGTACATCCAGAAGCAAAAGACAAGAGTCAGCGGAAGGCGAAGAGGAGATGGAAATGCTGCCCCCCCAGGCAGCCCCTCCACCTCCTTCAAGACACAGGGCCTCCCTGTCGATCTCCTGGGCAGAAGTGTGCAGCTCCCCGGAGCGGTTGTCCAGGGTCACGTACTGGCCACTCAGTCCCTGGGAGGCCAGGCTGAAGGAGAGAGGAGGGTTCCGCTCGGCGCCGCTGTGCTCCGGGGGCTGCGACTGCGTGTCCTGCCTCCCTGCACCGGGCACCAGCCGCAGGTCCTCGGCCAGGCTGCCGATGAGCACCCCCGCGGGCAGTCCCTCGTTCAGGCTGTACAGAAGCTCCGTGGCGCGGCTGTAACTCGCTAGGCAGTTGAAGGGTCCCACGAAGAGGAAAAACAGAAGCAGATGCTGAACGTGGGGGGAGGAGAGAAGGCTTATTACACCCACGCGGAAAACACAGAGCTTGGAGTCAGAACCATTGCCCTGGGGTCATTCTGGCTCCATCCCCATTCCCAAAGGCAAACGCTCCAGTCAGAAAGGGGTGAAGAGGAAACTTGCTGTAAAGGAGAGATCTATGGGGCAACACTGTCTCCAAAACTTAATTTTTCTCTTTACTTTCTACCCCTCCCCCCCACCCCCCGCCCCTGCCCGGCTCCCCATCACCACCTCACTCAGTTAATATTCGGAATCCCAAACCATAAGTCATCCCTGGAAATTCATGTCGGAGTAGAGAGGACTGCGCAACGCGACAGAGAAACCACCAGGGTAGGTCATGGGGAGGGAGGGGGCTGGTAGTGGAGAGGACCGAGAGGTGGGCACTTTATTTTCCATTGAAATGTTTCTACCACTAAGATCCCCGGAATGCGAAATGTGTTACATCCCTTGCTATGAGACCGATAACAACAATATTAATAATAATAATAATATAGTAACTCTACCCCCTCGGACTCCCTACCCCACTAAATAAACGTTTTAGGTCGGAAGAATCGATTTTCATTTTAGTACGTATCTAAAATCAAATCGAAAGGATCTGTATTTCCACTCCCTAACAAGCTCTCACTAATCCCCCTCCCTTAGGGAAAGGGAAGTAAATGTGGGAAATGATTATGCAAAAACAATTTGTCAATTGCAGTAGACAGTCACAGCCAGATGCTGGCCGCAGGAAACAATCTACGAACCCCTTTATCTCAAAGCCAACTGAGCACACCCCAGCCTCCTCCACCTCATCTGCCTACATTTCTGCTTCAGAAACTTCTCACGACCCAAGGACTTGCCTATTCCTTGCTAAAATGCAGACACATTATCCCAAACTCCCTTTCCCTCCACCCAACCTTCCTGGGAAGTTTGGATTAAGGTAAAAGGTTTGAGAAACCATCAAGGCGTGGGAACTGCCCCACAGTACTGCAACTTGTCGGGGCCGCGAGGCTCCTGGACCCCTACCCTTACCGGTAGGTTTCTGTGGCTGGTGCTGCTCCTGGAACGACTTAGACGCCCCATATCCAGGCGCGGGTGCCAGGTTGCCGGGCGCCAGCTCACTGGCAGGGCCCGCGAGCTGCACGCATCCCCTCGGCCGCGCATTCCCAAGGAGGCTGCAGTCGGCGCGCTCCTGACGGGAAGGCGGCAGAAGACACTCCCTCTCTGTGCATGCAAATCGGTGGGGAACTTCAGCCAATAGTCACTGGCTCGTCAGTTAAGGACAGCAGCTCAAAGGGGGCAGAAAGGCGAGGGGGTACCGAGGCACGGTCATGGTTTCCTGTCCTGGACCTGGGTTAAGTCCAGACCCCGCCGGAGGAGCCGGAGCGGGTACTTTCCTCTGAAGACGGCGACTAGGCGCCACCCGGTCGGACTCCGGGGCGGTTGCCCACCGTCCTCTCTCCTCGCAGCACCAGTCAGGACCCAAGTCCACAGGTTGCGAGCGGGAGAGGGAGAATTAGACTAAATTAATAAGCCTGCATTTATATCTGATTAGAGAGAAAGGAAGTCGGCACTACAGAGCAATCGCAGGCGCGATCCCCAAACGCCTGCTTTGCCACCAGTTCTTCCGAGAGACTTGGATCCAGCAGTGTTTGCACAGAGAAAGAAAATCCACTTTCTCTGAAGAGAGAAGGAACTTCAGACTCTTAGTAAGGCGGTCTGAAGCAGAGAAGCAAATATATGAATTCGGTGAAGGTTTCGACGCGCTTTAATTTTGAAGCTTCGCAGTTGGCGGTGACAAAGCTTCTGCCAATTTCCTAGTTGTAGGCGCAAGTGTCTCTGGGTGTCTGTCTTGTGGTCTTTTGAGACAACCGCGGCTTCTGGCTAAGGTAAAGAGCCAAGAGGGAGAGTGGCAACAATTGCTTGGTAACAGAAGTGGTTCTGCCTGCAAGCAATTTTACCAGATTTCTCTAAGGGATGTATTTTTTTTTTTTTTCTTTTTTTTGGAGGGCACTCACTGAAGCCTAGGCTCAAAAAAAAAAAAAAAAAAGGCTACGTTTCAAGTTATTACTTTTTTTTTTTTTTTTTCCTTAGAATTTTTACTGGGAAAGGAATTCTGAAGGAGTGTGGTGGAGACTGCTTGGCTATCCCCTCTGGCTCTGACACTAAATAGCGATATGACAAGTTTCCTCATTTACAACGTCAGGGCTGGTGAGAGACTCCAGTGCATTAAGTCTGTGAAACACTTTTTGATCTGCAGGGTACCATGTAAGTAGTGATAAAGACCATTGGCCTTTCCCTGAGTAGACATTTCTCTTCATCCCTAGGTTTCCATATATCCTGTGGGCTGCCCTGAACATAAAACCCTCCCAGCTGAGTAACTAATGACTGAGCGTGGAATAGAAAAGTACTCCTCCTGGGTTAGAGAAAGATCTGACATCCTGTGTTTTCCATAGGATCCACTTCAATTTTCTTCTTCTACTGTATGCTAAACAGAATATAAATTGCTTAGCAGAGCTAATTGTTTTGCTTCTGACCCTTCCTATTTTCTCCTCATCCCCACTAATCCTAGAGAGTCCTAAATAATTGATAACACACTACATCAAAACACCTGGTGTGTGTAACAACTTATTGCACAAATGGGGCTGTACATGGAATTCGCAAACAAAACTTTCTGTAATACAAATCTGGCTTATAAAATCAGCTTCTTTAAGTTCTTTGGAGTGAAACTGGAAAGCTGATGAAGTGGTAAACACACAGGAACATGTACATGTACGTGTAAGGCCATCACACAGCTGGTAAACAAAACACAGTCAGGCAAGTATGCTTTGCCTCTCCTTGCTTCTTCAGCTGCTCGTTCTGCCCTACAGTTGAACTTTTGCCACATAATTGGTAAATAGTTATACTTTGGGGTCTGTAGTTGAAACATATCCAACTCCAAAAATCAGTAGAAAGCTGCTTCTGAAATGTGTTTAGTTTATGTCTTCACACAATACCCACAGCTTCTGAAAGTTTGAGGCACATGGCCAGAATTAGGCAATCCATCCATGGTCAGGATACATACAGGCTAGACCCACAGTCTGAATTAATTCTACATTTATACAGAGAGCAACAGCAGTAGATTCTATATCCCCTTACAGTTCATGCCCTCTCCAACAGGTTAAGATCACTCACCTGTTTTGATGAAAATATAGGGATTTCTTTCTTTAGTTTATCCTTTGTTTACAAGGACACTACATTCAGCAATAATTTTCTGTAGTGTTTCTAAAAAGCATGACCATATAAACTATAATGTAAGTTGAAACACCTAAATTAAACATTCTGGAGATAATGTTTGGGACAACAATAATAACCTCCTTTGCTCTAAGTTACTGTGGTTATTGCAAAGTCCCTGAATGGAAATTTGTCATCAAGGTCAGCACAATTTGGGGGAATACCTTACATGACACATTCCAAACTGTTAACTGAGCTGCTTGTTATTATCTTTCCTCTTTGAAGATCCAAGTAGAGATTTCAATTGTAATTGGGCTTAAAAAAAAAATAAAAGACCAAATTCCCTTCTTTCTTCCCTTGTATCTTCTTACTGGGCACCATGAAAGTGTTCCCAAACTCCTGTTCCTTATGACGCCAGCTCTGTGACCTGCCATCTGGTGTCACATATTTCTTTCTAAAGATGACTTAGAGAGCTTCTATGCTATTAGTCCCTTGAAAATGATACTTACAATGAACTTCTCAGATGTCTCAATTGCTCTGGGCCTGCTTCCCGGGTGTTCTGTAAAAATCAATCTAGAAGAATAGCTAGATTATAAGCCTCCCAAGCTTATTTTTTCTATAGACAAGGAAAACAACGTGATACAATAGATGGCATTGAGCTGAGCCAGGGGATTAGGATGTTCCCTTCTCTAGGTGGTTGCAAAGTTACGGTATGACTTTAGACAAGTCATCAGACCTCTCTGTTTCAATTTCTTATAAAAATACCCATACACACTACATACACATATATGAGGGAAATGGCTTACCTAATATATGTCTTTGATAGACACTGCATAATGATACACAGGTTAATTTGATCCTTATTTACTGCGTTATATCACTGAAGGTTAATAATTTTCATTTACTGCAAGCCTTCTCTCCTTGTAGTTTTATCTCTTTATTTGCTGTGAGCATGCGTCTATCAAACTTTGTACATTTAGTAATCGTACCTTAAAACTTTTAAAATTTTGCAGTACTGTGTTTTCCAGGTAGTTTTTATTGTATTTTTCAAGTGACTCTGATTGTACCATTTAGAGTATTTTAATAACATTATTCTATCCACAACATTTCATGTGATTTAATATATACACAGATATTTAAACTTATTCTGAACCATACATAGTTCTATAAATGTTCTGGTTAATTCAAGATTATAAATAAATACAAATTAAGCATATGACCTTATTTTAAGATTATTTTATGCAAATCAAATCTCAATGGGGGCTTCCCTGGTAGCGCAGTGGTTGAGAGTCTGCCTGCTAATGCAGACGACACGGGTTTGAGCCCTGGTCTGGGAGGATCCCACATGCCACGGAGCAACTAGGCCCGTGAGCCACAACTACTGAGCCTGCGCGTCTGGAGCCTGTGCTCCGCAACAAGAGAGGCCGCAATAGTGAGAAGCCTGCACACTGCGATGAGGAGTGGCCCCCGCTTGCCACAACTAGAGAGAGCCCTCGCACGGAAATGAGGACCCAACACAGCCAAAAATAAATAAATTAATTAATTTAAAAAAAAAAACTACAATGGGGTACCACCTCACACCAGTCAGAATGGCCATCGTTAAAAAGTCTACAAATACAAATGCTAGAGACGATGTGGAGAAAAGGGAACTCTCTCACACTGTTGGTGGGAATGTAAATTGGTACAACCACTATGGAGAACTGCATGGAGGTTCCTCAAAAAACTAAAAGTAGAATTACCATATGATCCAGCAATCCCACTTCTGGGCATATATCCGGAGAAAACCATAATTTGAAAAGACACATACACCCTTATATTCATAGCAGCACTATTCACAGTAGAAACAACCTAAATGTCCATTGACAGATGAATGGATAAAGATGTGGTATATATACATGTATATATATAATGAAATATTACTCAGCGATAAAAAAGAATGAAATAATGCCATTTGCAGTACATGGATGGATATAGAGATTATCATACTAAGTGAGGTAAGTCAGAAAGAGAAAGACAAATGCCATATGATATCACTTATATGTGGAATCTAAAATGTGACAGAAATGAACTTATCTACCAAAAAGAAACAGACTCACAGACATAGAGAACAGACTTGTGGTTTCCAAGGGGTAGGGAGTTCAGGGGAGAGTAGAATTGGGTGTTTGGGACTAGCAGGTGCAAACTATTATATAGAAAATGGATAAACAACAAGGCCCTATTGTATAGCACAGGGAACTATATTCAATATCCTGTAATAAACCATAATGGAAAAGAATATGACAAAGTATAAATACATGTATGTATAACGGAATCATTTTGCTGTACACTAGAAACTAATACAACATTATAAATCATTTTATACTTCAATAAAAAAGAAACAAAAAAATTATTTTATTTTTTGCTTGTTAATGTATGAAGTTAGCAGTCCCTTTAGATGTCTTAAAATATATGTGTATATATATTATGTTTATATTATATATGCATGCATATATGTAAGCATAAATAGTACAATATATAGGACATATAGTATCATATAAATATAATATATAAAAATTATAGATATATAAGTAAACACATATTTGTCTATAATACAAATATTTTAAATACTATATTGTTTTATAAATATATAATTTATAAATATATACATATTTTATATTTTTAAAACTATATATATATTTCTTTCTGATCCAATAATCAAGTTTGAGGGATGATTATATTTGTAAAACCAATATAATATTTGAGAAATAATAAAACATTTATTGAGTGTCAGATATGTTCTGAACATACTACTGGGGTTTTTATGTATTTATTTACTTTATCCTCATAACAAATGGTTTTATAATATAGGTATTATTATATCAATTTTTACAGGCATAAATTACATGTTTGTCAGTGTCTGCGGTGACTGGACCTGAATATGAGGCCTCCAAAGAACATGATCTTTCTATTCTGGTACACTCTTCTCACCTAAATGGTGGATCTAGGACCTCTATACATTTAAACTCGCTTCAAGTCAACAAACATTTATCACTCACCAACAATAAGAAAAACACTATTGTAGGCATAGGTTTGCTATACGAGGCCTTTTTGAAAAACTTAGTCAATTACTGTTTCCTAAACACATACATACACACAGACACAAAGTTCTCTGTGTTTGGCTAGCTTAGATCTTCTCACAACTTGTAGACTTAAAATATATTATGAATGTATATTTATGTGTATGTGTATACTTGAAAGTATTGCAAGGGTCTGAGTAATTTTACGGATCACCTAGTTAGCCCTCATTTTACATATTAGTTGAGAGCAAGAGAGATGGCTAATGTGAATCCTCAAAATACTCCTATTTCTTAATATAGTAGATTTTGCCCTCAGGATTATCTCCATATTAGAGGATAACTTAGCAAAACAGCATATTTTTTACTCTCTATTATTTCCCAAAGCCTTGCTATTAAATATAGCCGTAAGTACCAGTTACTTTATTTTATATTATTTTATTACTTTTGCAAATTTACAAATATTTTTAAGAAGCAGTACTAATTTGGATATCGTTCAAGTATATCAGACAAACTTCAAAAAAATCCTATTGCATTTTCCCTACACAACTCAGAAAATAATTGTATGACTAATAGAAAACCAGCACATTGGTTCTTTTGCTAAAAAAGCCGGATAGTTAAGAAAATAAATATGCATTTACATTACTTGTATGAAAAAGTGTGCAAATAAGCTAATTTACTACAATACAAACTTGTATTCTAAAACATTTACCACTGTACTGTGCAACTTATAAATGAGACTTTTGTTAAGCATTGGTCTATTCTGACTAGTACGTTCCTTTCGGTTTTAGAAAACTTTGTGTAAATAGATTTCACATATCTCCTCTTTCTCCCTGTTTTCCAAGAGGAAGGAATATAATAGGGTTGAACTGTCCTTTTATTTTTCAGAACTGAATTAGCATCATTTTAACCGGGCTAAGTATAGCTGGGTGAAGTCATCAGAAAACGCCAGACCTAATTTTAGCTCATATTTTCAACTTTCTATCCTAATCCTCAAAATAAATTTTAAAAGTCATTTTTGATTCATTTAAATTTCACATTCTTCCTTCTCACTTCTGGTAGAGGTGATAATGAGCAGTGAAACCATCAAAAGAAAGGTAGTAGGATTGAGGAGAAGATGAAATGAAAGCCATGGAAAATCCAAAAAGTGGATCAGCAGTCACTGAATAATGAACAGTTAACCAAATGTAGTTTATTGATTATATATATATATATATATATATATATATGCCTTGCTCCCTGGAGTCAGTCCCTGAGAGACTTGAAAGAAGGGAGAGGTATGGGCTTTGCAGAGAATAAAGCAATTGTAACCTTATAAATTAGCATAGAAATTAGGTCAGGGACAAAGCAAACCCATTGAAGGAGAGAAATCATTTGAAATTTCATTTTAGGGCACTGATCCTATGTCCTGTATCCTTCAGATACCTATTCTTCACTCTCACAGTGTTACACTGGGAAAAGCTTAATGAAAACTTGTGCTCCTGTAATGTTTTTACATAGATCAACAGATCTTTTGCCTGGCTTTATAAAATCTCTTTTTATATGATTCTTTGAATTTAAGGTGGGATTGTTAAAAACTGCATGACTGTTCAGATCTCGGCATTCACTGAATTAGTGCTGTAGGGTCAATGAAATTCTCTGTCAATGACGTAAAAAGTCAACATTTTCATAGGAGTATGCCTATGATCACTAGCTTCTTTCTGGGTATCTTTTTGGGAAGAGGGTATAGGTTGCTGACCTCAATTTCATTTACTGCTAACAGCTACCAATCATTTAGCACCTAACTTTTGCCAGGTGCATGGTGAGCATTATCTCTAATCTTCGCAAGGAGATTAATTAACCTGATTATTAACCTGCAAGTTAATAATCCCATTTTTAAAAAAATAAACTTATTTATTTATTTATTTATTTATTTATTTATTTATGGCTGTGTTGGGTCTTCGTTTCTGTGTGAGGGCTTTCTCTAGTTGCGGCAAGTGGGGGCCACTCTCCATCGCGGTGCGCGGGCCTCTCACTATCACGGCCTCTCTTGTTGCAGAGCACAGGCTCCAGACGCACAGGCTCAGTAGTTGTGGCTCACGGGCCCAGTTGCTCCGCGGCATGTGGGATCTTCCCAGACCAGGGCTCAAACCCGTGTCCCCTGCATTGGCAGGCAGATTCTCAATCACTGCGCCACCAGGTAAGCCCAATAATCCCATTTTTAAGATGAGGAATCTGAGACTCTCAGAGGGTGGTAGGTTGCTTGAGGTCACACAGCCAGGAATTGGGCCAAGGTAGGATTAAACAAGGAAAATTTGGGTAGTTTATTTTAATTTGGTGAATCTTTTCTCTGTGTATTGGGGTTAATCTAATATTCACTGAGGTAAGCACATATGCTGAGTGTTGGATATGTGAGTGTTATAAACAATGGGCAGAATCTGGCAGCAACAGAATCATTCCCAAAATGCCAAACTTGAATAATTGAATAATTATGAACTTCAATAAAAATGTACATGTCATATTTATGAAAAAACAAATATTTTTTTCTTTCCTTATTTAGATTATCAAGAAAAGAAAGTGGACTTTGTAAATAAATTTTCATTAATGGTTTGGAATTATATGGTAATAAAACATTTATTTAGTGAAAGTAGTGTGCTTCTTGAGAAAAAAATTATAAATATCTTAAAGGACCACCAATTCTTAATCATAGATAATATTTAAATCTGGTCAAGATGATATCAACTGTTTTTAGAATCAATAATAATAATAATTATAGTTTTTGGTGGATTGCTCCTCTTTATGGATAAATAACTTCTTCATTAACTAGATGTAAGTGGGACATCAGTAGTAGTAATTGGCTGTTAGTGACAAAATTATGTTACTAACTTTATTTTAAATACTCATATGCTCTTTTAGGATTTAAAATAAACTAATGTAAATAAGTTAAACATTACTAGACTAATGTTTGTTAATACCCATAATTTAGACTTTGAGCAATTTAACACTCACATAGACAAAACAGGAAAGAAAGCTAGAAAGGAAAAAGGTTGAGAGATTGATGTGAGAAGCAAACTTTTTTATGGTATTTTTCTCTAAATAAAAGGATTAAGAATTCTTTGAATGCATTGTAAGTATGACATACATTCTCTATAGAAACAATTTTCCTTGCTCTAAATGTGGATATATATGGTATACTTTCTTTGGGGTGGGGAGAAAACATTAAAACACAGTTAGTGCTACTTCCATATTCCAAAACCTCTTTTTAAAAAAACACTGAATCTATTAAAGTCCTGCCAGAGCTTGTTAAACTATGCAGTAGTGATGCTAAAAGGCATTTTACACACAACATCCACGAGTCATAAAACTGAGAAACCTCAGTTATCCTTGCTACCTGTGAGCATGAATATTTTAGCATTTCTGTGGGATTTCTGGATCAAGATTGATTCCAGGTGTCACCTCCACATATGTGTGTAATAGGTAAGAGAAGCTCTTCTAGACTAGACACGTATCCTTTGAATCAGCATCAAACGGCTCTCCGAGGTGTTACAGCACAACCTACAGTTAACCTCCTTAATAGTGCATAGCATTGTTTTCACCATATTAACACACAGAGGACTATTCTTGGAGCAGAGCAGACGTAGAAGTCTGAAGAAATCACATAACATTACAGAGCACTGTTGCCTGAGAAAAGTCAGCTGCCTACCTTTCAAGAGGCCTCTGAGAATTGAATTACAGTGGTGAGAAAATAATAATAGCTACCAGTTTTTGAGCATTCACTGGACTAAGATATATATGTATATAAACTTATTTATATATATATATATACATATATAGACATGCACACACATACATACATTTGTATGTATATGTATATGTGTGTGTGTTGACTATAAATTCTCACAACAGCACTATCAGATAGGAATTATTATTTCCGATTTAGAAATGGGGAAATTACAGCTTAAAGCATTATGTACATTATCCAAGATCACAGATCTGTAATATAAAGCCTTCCAAGCATTACCTTAATTCAGGCACTATTTTCCCGACTGTACTAGGCTATACAGTCATACAGGCTGAAAAATCTAATTTGGGGAAGGAGGGGAGATAGAGTATTTTAAAATCTCAGGCTTAACTCATATTGACTTTGTCTGACTTTTTGTCCCAATTTCCCCCCAAACAGTCTGTTTTAGCCTGTTGTCCCAGGGCATTGATAGCCCCCTCTTTCACTCTTAAAATCCTGTGGTTTAGATAATGAAATGTAAGACCAACTTAAGGTAATCATATTTACAAAATTGTTGCAGAAAATCAATGTGCGATAAAAACATAACTGTTACAAAGACTTTTATACTCTTGTAGCATGATCAGTGAATTCTTTTCTGAAGACAGAGCTAAGTGGGAAGGAAAATAACTGGGAGAATCAAATTGTAAAATTAATCAAATGTTTATGTACAGCAGACTGAGCATAGGACTGTCCAGCCAATGGAAATGCAATACCCACAGCCATCTGGCTTCCATGACCTCTCCACTGCTCAGTGTTTCCATGAACACTTCCTCAGGGATGCTCCTTTTTTCATTTCCAAAGCTGGTTGGTGTCTCTACAGCTGAACGCATGCTTTCTATAAATACATAGATACCTTTCTCAGGGTATGGAGAACACTGATGACTGTGAATTGTTCTCTTTCAGTGAAGAGCACTTTCATACTTCTGCTCTGATCGTGTATGAAATCAGGGGAGAGGGCATTTTTCCTAATTGCCAAAGAGGCATTTCACTGTGCGTATGGACAAAGGGACATTTTGCCTATTAGCCTCAGCTTTGTGGTCAGAGAGACCACATTCAATTCCCCATTCTACAAGTTACTAGCGGTGTTACCTTGAGCTTTATTAGAATTTTGAAGACTCAATATTTCCATAAAAGTACCTTAAAATTTTTGGCACTTACCATTTGTCAGGCACTGTCATAAGGACATTACCCATTTTAAACCATTGAATCTTCATAACAATCATATGTGCTAGGTACTGTTACTATCATTATTTTAATATGAGACATAAAGAGGCTATGTAATTTACCCCAGGTCACACAGCCAGCAGTGGAAGAGCTGAGATACAAAATGAGTCAGGGTGCCTCCAGGACTCCCCTGTACTTTGCCCCATAAAACAGGATTAAGGGTACTTACCTACTAGTGCTAAGTATGCAAATAAGAGAGTGCATTTAAAGCATCTATCACAATCTTGGCACAAAGTAAGGTTCAATAAATGCTAGCCGTAAAAATGTAAAAAATATTAGTTCCATTCTCTCCTTTCTTTCTCCTTCCCATCGTTCATTTTCACTCAGAATAGACCATAGCTCTTTTTATTTCCAGCACACTGCATAATTATTGCTATTTGCCAATACATTTTTCTTCAATTAAAAATTCCTATATTGTCTGCTGTTTCTCAGAACTTGCATATTCTTCCCAGTCCAGTGTATGTGACTTTATTTATTCCATTTTTGGTGCCTTCGTCTACATCAATTTTGATTCCTATGGGTTTTACTGAATTAGAGATTTTTCAAATAATTCCGTTTATATTTTGTACTAACTTTTGAATATTTTGCATGTCTTTACATATTCATCTGTATCATTTTTGGACAGAAAAGAATTCACTCAGATAGGTTTACCAGGTGGATATAAACATTTTAAGTATTTCAACATTTCATATAAATATGTTTTCAGTGACGCTTCCTTTATCCACATTTTTGTAAACATTCATGATTATTTAGTATAGGTTACTAAACATTGAATATGTTTAAAATGGGATGTAGGAATTTAAGGTTTCCGGAATGGATATAATATATCAGTATAAATACAAATATAATAATATCTCAATATATTATTGTTAATAATATATAAATATAAAAATTTATAATGTATTCCACAATAAATATATCTCAAGGATTAATAAATATATCTCAATAATTTTTTTAGTAATATGCAATAGTACTTGCAGTATATGAGGGTATTAATTTCTTTACTTTGATATCATTACTAGATAATGTGTTTTTATTTATTTCCAATATGATAGGTCAAATACCATTTATTGTTGTTCTTATTGAAAGAGTAATAATTTTGGAAAATGGAAAATTTCTTTCATGTTTTTCATTTTTGGGAGATAATTGATCGTTTTTTTAATTGTTTTATAAAGTTCATTATACATTAGGGGTAAGAGAGCCGATTATTCTGTCAAATGTTAGGTAAATTTCTTAATATTTTGCTCTACCTTGACTTGTATTTCCCAACTAAATAACAAGCTCTTTATGGATAATGGTTAGCACAGACTAGGCAGATAGTAAATGTTCAATTAATAATTATTAAATGACTAAAAGCACTAATCTCTTAGATTTTAATTTTTTATAAAATATTCTAAAATGCCTTTAAGTTTACTAGCGGCATAGATGATAAATTTCTAGATACAGGAGAGTCTATTTATGCAGTATTTGCCAAAGCTGTATTTATTTTTTAACGAGTATAATATTGTGTATTAATATAAATGTTCTTTGACTGTAATATAATATAGTTATCTAATGTGAGCATAAATGATTTAATTAATATTTCTTTAATCAAAGTTAAAATGTAATGTGACTAACTTTATTGAAGAGATATGGTACTCTTTTTCTCCAAATTAAATATATTGAAAATGTCATATTCTAATTTTTGTCTCTGCTGGGTGACAGAGACATCTAGCATCTAGAGACTGTTGGTCCAGCGAGAACTGCTAATCCACTTGTTTCTTTCCTTGGTCATTACATTCTTCACTAAATTCAGCAAAATGAAAATAATATAAAAATACTTTGCTCCTCCAGGGAAAATGTTTCCTTTTATTGCTTTCAGTAATAGTTCTTTTCATTTTTGGCTCTACTTTCAACCATGAGAGAGAGAAATGAATGAGCAACTTAATGGAAATGAAGATCTTAGAGTTGCTTTCCCCACAGAGTAAATGCCTTTGGGTAAGGAGTGACTCTCTTTTATTCTTCCTGTGGTCTATGGTATATTTTTCTTATCTGCAAAGTATAGGAAATAATACCTTTCTCTGATGTCATGAGGATTAAGTAAAAAGTATGTCTGTAAAGAGCTTAAATTTCTGAAGCAAAAAAGAAATTTTTTATTTCACTCCCAGGGTTGGAGATGAATTCAAATGGTCTTCAATTCCAGAGCTTGATAGATAAAGCTATAATCAGAGAATTACAGGAGAATCCTGCAGTAATCTTTCATAATCTTCATTAGTGTTTCTCTTTACCCTCCCCCACTTCTTCCTCTTACCTAGCTAGTATTTCCTTCTGTATAATAGAAAAAATTATTGTTTCTAAAAATGAATGGTGCCATTAATAAGTCAGCAACTGGAATATCTGTCAACATGCAAATATTTCACATGACAAAAATATTACATATCCTAGTAGAAATATTTTATATTAAAGCAGAATGTGAGACTTTGTTTTTTAATTTGTGGTGGTAAGCATTGCAGAAAGGTTAACTCACTGCTAGTTAAATCTGGGCTTTATGACAGGTAGAATGTTCTAGAATTTAGAATCTATTAAGTGAGGGGTTATATATACTACTACTTTTAATAGGAATTAAAACTGTTTTATCTCATTTCCATAAAGTCTTGCTGACAACCATAAAATAACTAGATATTGTTGTTATCCCAGTTATAGATGAGGAAACTGAGACACGGTGAGTATACGAGCCATATTAGGCAGGGTTATATGCAGTAACAAATTCCAACCCTCAGCAGCTTAACACAACCAAGGTTTTTTTCTTGCTATAATATAATCACATGTCCATTGTTGGTCTCCATGTACTCTCACTTAGGGACCAGGTTGATGGAGTTTCCATTGTTTGTGATTCCTCCAACCCATCTCTTAGCTTTCAGGGTCACTATAGTGGGAAGGAGATAACATGGCCACTCATATCAATCTTGGCCCAGCTGTACAGACATCTTTTCTGACAATACTTCATTGGCCAAAACTCATCACATTTCTTGCCCATCTATAAGAGATGGAGAAATATAGTCTTCCCCTATGCTTAAGAAGGAGAGGGGAATCAGATGTGAACACTTAGAATAATTTCAACAGAGAGTTTTAGTAGCTTGTCCAAGGTCCAATAGCTGGTAAGTAGTGGAACTGGAATTCAAATCCAGACAAACTGGCTCCAGAGCCAGCACTCCTAACAACCTTACTATTGTTGGTATCTGATAAGATAACATTTTATGACCTTTATTTCTCATTCCAACTTATTAACTAATTTTTGAGTTATTTATTCCAAATATCAATTGCATTCAAACCAAAAAAGTAATGACTTCTTAAAAAATCATAGCTTTACTCTCATCTAATACACATCCATAAGTACAGCTATTGAATATGTTCTCAGTAAATAGTGTATATATAAATATCATATATATAACTAACATATAAATATATATGATATTTACAACTAATAGCAATAATTGACTGGTCCAATGTCTGTCTGGTTTACCTGACTTTTTATAGGAGTGCATTTTAATTGCTCATTCTCTTCAGATTCTTAAATGTCACACTATATCAGTTACTTTATAAGGTTACTTGTCAAGAAGGAGGACAAAGCATTCAGGACATTCTACCCATACCCTAGAGCTATAGAAATTTTTTTCCTCAGACTATTAAAAAAAAACTTAGTGTTTTAGTCACTCTAAGCATGAACCAATTTTTTGTCTAGTGTCCTAAGTAAATAGCAGATGGATTTCAGATTTTCTATATTATAATTTACATACACTCTGCAAAAGCTACAATTGCAGAAGTTTGATTTTCCTATCCATACCTTTAGTCTAGTCAGGGAAAACAAAAAACTAAAATATGCATTAGATTTCAGAAGATCTTCTTGTTATTGTCTGTTCAATAGCAAATAAAATGAGGATCATAAAGTCTTGAAGAAGATGCTGAATTTATTGTGGGAATGGATAGAAATGCTCTCTGGTGTGCTAAATTCATTCCAAGGAGTGCTTACTGGGGAAAGAAAGACATATTATTGCCAAAGGAGTTTCAGATGTACATAAGGTTACAAAATTGTATGGACCTGATAAAAAAAGTATATGAAGTAATGAAATAAATAAATTAGGATATTGAAGGTCCTTTTATTTTGTGCTTACAGATTGGTGTCTTTCTTTTGATTTGCATTAAATTTTAACCAATTATTTTATTATACTGTGAGAAAAAAATATTGAGACCATTGACAAAAATGTAATGTCATATATTGAGTTTAATAAAACCCCTTAAGAATACAAAATAGAATTAATTTAGATAAACTCATATTTGATTGGCTTGTGTAATTTGTAAAGTTAGAATTACCTATTAGATTTATACACATTTAGAGTAATAAGATGCCTTAGGGTCCAATTAGTGTTATATACCTCTCATTCCATATATGGGGAAACTAGACTTAGAGAAGTGACGGTCATGCCACTAAGTATCTAACTAATGGCTAGGTAGGTGTAGTTAAGTCTATTTACTGCTATCTTATAATGCTACATATTTATCTTTTACCTTTCATTAAATTACAGTCCTATAAATTTTTAATTTTGGATATTATGATCTGTTTATAATTAAACATGAAGATGCCTACCATAAATGCCTTAAATTTCACAGAATAAACAACAAAAGCTTTGAAGCAATGCATAAGTGAACTTACAGAGGCATGTAATGAATTAGGAGCTGATTTTAATTTGACTTTATGATGAATTTAGCTGTGACTTTAGAAGGCTCAATTGGCCTCTCACATTCTTAATCCACATATTACAATGTCATTTTTGTAATTTCAAAGAAGAAATACTTCCTTCTTGTGGGGTCTACGAGATTATGACATGAACAACTGCATAACATAGCTTTTTAATGAAAAACTATATTATAATTATAAACTTGTATATTTTTATAACAAAGCAATTTTTATCAGCAGATATAGGGTTCTTTTTTTTAATATTATTCTAATATCTGCTAGTCTACATTCCTTTGGAGAAATTATTATTGTTGCAGAGCAATGCTCTACAGTAGGAAGATTTTCTAATTTTATCAGTCAACAATGAATATGCAACAACAGTAAAAATAGATATAGAATATTAATATTATATTGAACATTACCTGCTCACAGATTTCTATTCTTCTTTATTTGAGTCTGTTATAAACTATTCTCAGTTTGGGCTGGCATAGAATCCTGTAGGTTGGCATAGAATCCTGAATAGGAAGAAGATAGATTTTAGCTCTGATTCTCTCTAACCATGTCTATGACCTTGATCAGATCATTTGTCTTTCTTATGTGCTGAATTTTTATAATTTATTTAAAATTGTGTTGGATTGGGTAAGCTCTAACTTTCATTACTTGTATTAAAAATTCTGAATCTCAGAGTCTATACAACCCATTTTATGATTTAAATGGACAACAATGAAAAATAGAATAACTTTGTTTTATGAATCGGCTCTTTTTCCTTATATTACACTAGCTAAAGGACAACTGGTTCTTAAATTCTCATAGCCTTTGAAATTATTTGGCCAAGCTAATCTCATCATATTGTACTAAAACCTTAATCCTTTTTTGGAAACTCATGTTGGGCAGTGAGAAGGAACAGGCAGAACATATTGGTTATTGGTTAATTAAAGGGAGAAAAATAAATATAGACTAAATTTTATTAGTAATCAGAGAAGTTAAAATCAAGACTATTTAGTTATTAAGACGTGTTTATACTTGATAAATTGGTGAAAATTAAGAAGTCTAACAAAACCAAGTGTGTGTGAACATGTGAAACAGTAGGAAGTCTCATATACTGCTGGTCTGCAGGCAGTAGATCAATTGATCCCACTGCTTTGGAAAACAACTTAGCACTGTTTAAAAATACTTACATATGTAAAACAGCCATATTTTTTAGAAAAAAAGGGAATTATGAACATACAATTCAGACTAGCAGTTATATCTGAGAGGAAGGCGGGGGTGGCATAGGGAAGGAATAACGAGAGATTCAAGAGTAGTGGTTTTGTCTAGTTCTTGAGTGTGAGTTAATTTATTGTTTTTATTCAGAATTTATTTGTATGTGACATATTCTTTTTGGTATCAAACATTATATATTGTAGGCATTAACAAGTAATTAGAGCAAATATGTACTTTTATAGAGTGACTCTCAACCTTTTGCCATTTTTTTCCTGGAAACCATATTATAAGAAATTTTGTATGAGAGTGAATTATTTTCTTCACAAAGGAAAAAATATTATAACTGGGGAATAAATTAATATTCAATTACTTGGTATTAAAGATTTTTGAGATCTAGTTGTATACACAGGTGAATAATATTCAGCTTCTTTTCTGAAAGCAGAGAGACATCAAAATGATTATAATACCATGTCATGTGAGAGGCACTTGCAAAGTGTTAATGGAAGCCCATAAAGTAAATCCATTAAATCTTGGAGAATTTATGGAGGAAAATAAAAGAGGGCATTTAAAAGTTAAGAGTATTACAAAGGAATTTACTAGACAGAAGAAGACATAGAGAAAACAGCATGGTTAAATATGCCCAAGAATAGTAAAGCAAAACACTTTAGGGAAGACAAATTGCCCAGTAAATGATGGCCAGTGAGGCCATTGAGTAGAATGTTAGGGATGGGTTAATAGCAGTAAAGAAAACCAAGATGTGAGGAGCGTGTCTTCCATATTAAAACATATGGATGGCAATTGGTAAGGAATTGAGAAAATTTCTGGATGACCATGGTTTCTATTTTTGATAACTGGGAGCATATTTTTATGGGGGAAAAATGATAATCTATTGAACTTGATGTGTTTCATATTCCTTATTTGAGAAATAATTACAAGAGTACTTAGACGTACAGGTTGATTTCTGGACAGAGGCGAGAATTAGAAATGTAATTATATTTTTAAAAAAATCAGCATAGTCATGGCAGGTGAAACCATATACTTAGTAAAATCATCTAAGGATAATGGCTAAAGGGATGAGAAGAGTCAAAAGCAGAAATCTGTATTATAATAATCAAGAGGCAGCCATAAGAGACTGAGAAAGAGAAATCAGAGAGGTATGGCTTCAAAGCCAGGAGAGAGAAGAAGAAGGAAGCAGACATTTTAGTAGGAAATGATGGGTACCTTTAGTAGAGTGCTTAGGTGTTAAACAGGGTACTAAGCTCTTTACATACTTTATCTCCTGTCATCCTCCCCACAGACTTCTGAAATAGTATGTTATGTTCCTAATTTTACAAATGAAGTGAATGAAACAGAAAATTGTTAAATTCATTTAGTGCCACCCATATCTAGTAAGTGTTAGAGATAAGGTTCAAACTGGTTTCTCTGACTGCAGCTCACACTCTTAAATGCCCCTCTGTATCAGAAGAGAGGGAAAGTTGATAATGCCCAAAGCCAAGAAGTAATCTTGTGGAAATTAATCCGAAATCAAGATTTAAAAAGAGGCCATTAGTTGTAGCACTTAGTAAGAGAAAGTTTGGTGTATTAGAATGAGAAATCAAATCAATAAAATCTTGGGAAAAAAATTTTAATGTAACTTGAAAGTAAGCAGGTTATGAAGGAATTTATAAGGCAACTGTGATAAGCAGCAATGATCTGTATAGTTAGACAAAATTTGAACAATAATGGACTAGTTACTTCATAGTTCAATACGAGTTTTCTCGTCTCTGAAATGTAAATAATTCTTAAATGATTTTAGATGGATAAATAAGTAATATACATAAAATCTCCTGTCACTTGGGTGATATATAACTTCAAATAGGAATAATATTTGCTGTCCCCTAATGTGTGATTATGCTCTGAAACTTTTGAAGAGTGTGAAGAATGAAACCAGACTCAGCAATATATTGAGGAGTAGAAAAGAAATATGGTCACGGAGACCATTAATGGAGAGATAAAATGAAGATGGAAACATTGATGGAGCAACGCCTTAGAGGAGGCCTGATAGAATAAAGCCAAATCATATCCTTTAGAAAGATTGGATTAGATTGAGTCCCTTGATGATTTGTTTCTTTCCCTTCCTTTTAACCCCTTTGAATAAAAGTTATTGTATCACCTCGCAGTGGAAGTGACATCAGAGCAATTTTCAGAATATCTGAGTCAGGGTCTTCTCCTTCTGCCACCAACTAGCAGTTTGACTTTGAGCAAATCACTCAATGTTTGTTATGGACTGAATGTTTATGCCTCCCCAAAATTCATATGCTGAAGCTCAGTTCCCAATGTGATGGTATTTGGAGATGAGGCCTTTGGGAGGCAATTACGGTTAAATGAGGTCTTGAGAGTGGGGCCCTCGTGATGGAATTAGTGCCTTTACAAAAAGAGGAGACACAGGCTCTCACTCTCTCTCTCTCTCTCCATGCATGCACCAAGGAAAGGCCATGTGAAGATATAAACAGGAAAAGAGCCCTCACCAGGAACCTGACCATGCTAACACCTTGGCTTGGACTCCCAGCCTCCAGAACAGGAGACATAAATTTTTGTTTTTTAAGCCACCTAATGTATGATATTTCATTATAACAGCTTGAACTGACCTAAACAGTGTCCCAGATCTTAATTATCCATTTAAATAATGAGGCAGTTGTACTAGAGAACCCTTGAAATCCTTTCCTGTTATTGTGACTTTAATTTTGAGTATGCAAAACTGGTTCTTCTTGAATGTGGTACTTGTCTTCTATTTCTTTGTTTTTAACCCAACACTAATTCCCAAACTTTGGGAAGCAAAAAAAAAAAAAAAAAAATCACAGAAGGCACCCTGTGGGTGTGTGAAAGTGGTTAGGGAGGGGAACTTCCAATATTTGCTTAGGTAATCCCAGGTGTTTATGGGCAACTATGTATATATCAAGATCAGAGCTTTCATTCTCCTTTTCTATTTTCCCTCCTCTTTCTCCCTTCCTCTTTCCTTTCCTCCATTTTTCCTTCTCTCTTTTTCTTTTCTTCTTTCTTTTTTTTTTCTTTCTTCCTGATTTTCTGACTTCCTACCTTTCTTCCAAACCAGCAAGAGAAGCTATTTCCTTCTCACTGCTCTTCTTTTCTCCATTATTCACTGCTTAATTGGGAACTTGATTCAGATACAAGTAACATAGAAAAATTTTCAAGTAGTAAATAATGAAGATATGCATCATACACAATATTGAATAAAGTATATTTAATAAATGCAAAGCACTGAAAACTAGGCATATCATCTATTTTAATGTTTTGATGATTTGCAAACCTAAGATTCCTTTTCTTTTGAAAAAGCAGAAAAGAAAGTATATAAATTGTCTTAATATTCACCTTTTAAAATAAAATATTTCACTTGTTATAATCAACTATAAAACCCAGAATTATTTAATTTAGAAATCTACTAAACATCTTTGTAATCTATGTGTATAACATGTCCAGGCAAACTGGTCAAATATTAAACTAGATTTAGGCTTCAGTTCCAGGAAACTATACCATCGAGGTCAGTTTTCAATGATTAATCATTAATTAATTCACAAAAAGTGTCCTGTTCTACTACTAGAAAGATTCTAAGATTGACATTGAAGATGAAAGCATAAAAATGATTCTAAAATATGATTTCAATTTAGCTAAGATATAGACAAAGCATAATGGAGAACACTAACTTCTATAATCTTGACTAAGTAGTCATTAAATAATTAAATGATACTGTCTTTCTAAATGTGAAAAGTGTACATAAAACTTCACCTGTGTCTCCAAATTCTGGGTGAACATAATTTATATTCTTCCAAGATGAAATAAATAAATAGAAAAAGTAATTCCTTTTATTCTATATGTTGAAACAAGATAGCTGAACCATTTTATGGCCAAAATATTTTAAATAATTTTGCTTACAGTTATTAAATGTTGATTTACTAATGAATTTTTACTCTAAAATTTGTCCATTTTTCTAAAGAACAGAATAGGAATTCTACAATACATATACTGACATGTAGATTTCTTCACAAGTCATTTGGAAACTTCGAAGGTCAATATCTTACATGACTTTATAGACCATTTCCAGTTCTAATTCTATTCTAATTCTAACTGTTCTGTAAACCCCGATACACATACCCTTACACGCACATCCCATACAGGCCTTCACACATGTGAAGTTACACACACACACACACACAAACATACACACAGAGCCAAACACCTACTTGTACATTTCTGCCAAAAGAGAATAAGAATATTGAGTAATAAAAATTTCCTGACAAAATTACTTTATTATTTCCAGAAGATAGTATAAACCAAATGTTTTCAGACATTTTAATTTGGGGAAGAGTTGTAAAGACACACATTTTTTTGTAAAGAAAATAGTTGAAATCACAGTGCCTTTTAGATCTCCTATCCCATTAGCTCTTTTTCCAATTATTTCTTTGGAAGAAAGTCTTAACATAATAATGATTTCTGTATTGTGCTGGGGGAAAGTAAGGTTTATGATACAGTGTTAATATGATGCAGTTGAAATGCTTAATACCATTTCTTATCACATTAACACAGGGACAGCATTCCTCTCCTGGTCAGCTTAGTTTCCCCATTGCCTGCAACTATTGGAGATTGATGAATATTTAAACCTTGTGAAAATAAGCACTTGTTGACTGTGTTATAGCTCAAGAGCTGAGGTTGGCTTTTTTTCCCTCCAGAAGTTGGATTTTCTCAAGGAAGATTCTTTCACCTGCAGAGAAACAAAGCACCTGAGAGAAAAGGGTAGGCCTTGCCAGGACAGGAGAGAGGATTCTCTGGTATTTTTCTGTTAAGGTAAACATAATTTTACCAGTAACGAGTTGGTCCTTGACAATTTAATTAGATGGTTGTTTTCACATACTCAACTTTTGCCTAACCAGTAAATCAGAATGTTGGCAAGTGAGAGTTGAGTTATATATAATGATTTCCCCTTAACTAAAATCCTCACTGAATAACCATGTACTTTTAAATATCTGAAACTTAGGGGATTGCCAAGGCAGGAGGTGAAAGGGAGGGGGAGAGGAGACAGACAACTCAAGGCCACCTGAGTATGCTATTTCAACTCTATTTGGTAAAATAGTGAAGTTATCTTATTTTTATTTCTTCATATTACATTTTTCACAGGGAAAACAATTATTTATTTTAAGGAAAGGATTATATACCTGTGGGTATTAACAATTTTTTTTTTTTATAAATTTATTTATTTATCTACTTTTGGCTCTGTTGGGTCTTCGTTTCTGTGCGAGGGCTTTCTCCAGTTGCGGCGAGTGGGGGCCACTCTTCATCACGGTATGCGGGCCTCTCACTGTCGCGGCCTCTCTTGTTGCGGAGAACAGGCTCCAGATGCACAGGCTCAGTAGTTGTGGCTCACGGGCTTAGTTGCTCCGCGGCATGTGGGATCTTCCCAGACCAGGGATCGAACCCGTGTCCCCTGCATTGGCAGGCAGACTCCTAACCACTGCGCCACCAGGGAAGCCCCAACAATTTTTTACAAATATAAATTTGCTGTATAAAAAGTTTAGGCACAATTTTTTATTTAGTCTCAGAGGTATTAGTAGTCAAGTTGTGAATTTGTTTATTTTTAGAACTGAATTAATAGTGACTTAGATTCAGGATTATTCAGTTTTTCTATGTGTAAAATAACTTATAAATGGGGAATTTTGTCACCATTTCTTGCCATTAACGTTCTTATATTTCACTTTTGATAATACAGAAGCAATATAGTTTCATCGACACAAACTGACAAGAGAAATGATAGAAAAAAACAAAAGTTACATGACATCAGTGTTTTCCATTTCTCTTTATATAAAAATTCTATAAGCTATATAGTCATTATCCTTAAAAGAAACTTCGAAAAGTGATAGAAATGTTAAAAAATATCAGTATTAATCCATCCAAATTCTAGGAAAAGTTAAGAATCCAGATATTTAAGCCCAGCACTATAAACTCTCTTTACCCTGAGCATTTGACTATATAGAGCAAACAGCTGTGACACTGAGTTGTATCTTTGGCAGCATCAAGAGACGAAGAAGTTAGAGGTAAAACTCAAATTTTGCACAAGAGACAGAGTCTTACAACATTCCCCACCTTAAGCTGGGACACTGATTAGCTAAAACTTCATGTTAAAAATAACTGGAATTATCAGAACCTCACCAATTTCATCCCAGTCTTCTGTTACCTGAATGGTCCAGGGAACGTCAAATGTTAAAACTGGATTCAATATCTTCTGGATATGTAGTGCCCAAAAGATTCCAAATGAAGCATGAAACTCCTCTCTGGGGAAAAGTTCTGCTAACCTAGGCATCAGATTATCCCATAAACTAATTTTTACATAATGTCTAAGCTACAGATTAAAATAACTAGATTTAAAAGAAAAAAAGACACAATGAATGAAAACCAGTAAAAAATAGATAAAAGATACAGTACAAAAACATGAGATAATCAAATTATCAGGTGTATGCTATGAAATAATCAGACTTTTAAAGAGATGGGAAAAATCCTGAAAATATTTACAGAGAACAAGAAACTGTTAAAAATGGAATATCAATTTGGAAAATAACCAAATAAAAACTCTGAAAATAGAAAATACAAAAACTGAAATTCAAACCTATAGATTAGTCACAACTAAATGAGATTGAGCAGAATTACTGAAGACTACAGAGAGAAAAATATGGAAATACAGAATAGAAAATAAGACATAAAATATACTATGAAATGTTATATTATATATCTATTACTATCTTCTGTAATATATTTTTACTGGAGAGAGTAGGATGAGAACTTTGATTTAAAAATATATATATATATAAAATACCAGGAATACTATGCCCAAAGAATTATATATTTCAAAATCATTTTCAAGCAAACATAATCATAAAGTTCACCACTAAGAGAACTACATTAAAGGAAACTATAAAGGATATATATCAGTGTAAAGGAAAGTGATCCCAAATGGATTATTTGAGGGGTAAGAAGGAATGAAGAGGCAAAACACTGGGATAAATATATGGAAGAAAAAAAAACACCAACAAATAAATACTAATTGTATAAAACTACCAAACAAATAAACAAATCTTTTTATTATAAAATAGAGAATTAAAATAAATACAGACATATTATATAAATCGACAGAGAATAAACTCTTTCAGTATTTCAAAGTAATTATTTTATCAAGCAGGATAGCAAAGATTTTGATTCAAGTTAGATTTGATAAGTATTGACTGCATGTTGAAATCCAGATGAGCCATTACAAAATATCTGATTTTCAAATCAAATTCACATCCTTTATCAAGCTTTACTACTAATTTCAAGAATAGAGCTGATCCAGAGGCTCTGACAAAGCAGGGAGAGATCTAGGCATTGAGGTAACTCCCAAATCTTTTTTTCTCTTATGGGGCACCCAGTATCTGGCCCAGATTGAAAGACTTCTTTAAGTGTGGTACATAAGTTATTACCTCACAATGCTGGAAGTGTTTATTTTATGAAATATATCTATTCCATGCTCCCAGTTACGTGATGCATTCTTAGAGAACAATACACAAATCCATAGATTCTAAAAGGTTCATTACTATAAGTAATCTGTTAGCCTGGGATTCCTGTTTAAAATATTCCATAGATAAAGACTTACCTCCTAGAAAATATCATTAATTTATCTACCTAGAGCTGCAGTTATCATGTTGATCAGGAAATTAGGCCAGGCCACCTGCCTGTTTTATTTCCCCCATAAGCATCCTTCCAGTAATCTTGGAAGGAATAAATTAGAGGTTAGCTATTTAACTTCTTCCTTTCTGTACATGATAACCAATAAAAAATGGAAGCAAAACATGTAATGTTCATATTAATAGAAAACACAATATAGAATGGTAACAGAGTAATTATTCAATCCTACCAAAAACAATAATGGATAAAAACAGAGGGGATAAATAGAAATCACAAAATAAGAAGATAGAATTAAATGTAAATATTGTAATGATTACATGGGGTTGGCCAAAAAAGTTCGTTTGGGTTTTCCCTAATGAACTTTTTGGTCAATCCAATATTAATGTATAGCATGTTCCAGTGAAAAGGAAATGATTGTTTGATAAAAAAAATAAAAGCCAGTCATGTTATTTATGAGAAATCTGAAATAGAAAAATATAAAAAGGTTTAATGTAACCTTTACCATCAGATAGACATATAAATACTAATTAAAAGAAAGCAGGTTGAAAAACATTGATGACATCCAAAACGCACTTTATTGCAAAAAGCATTACTAAAAATTAAAGCTACTTCAAAATGATAAAAAGGTTCAATCCATCAAGAAACTTTACTGTTTAAATTATATGTCTCAATTGAAATAATGAAATCCAGAATTATATAGATTTTATTATTTATTTTTTGTCATCTCTTCCAGGTCAGGCATTCATTCATTCATTCATTGAACAAATAATTATTTAGTGTCTGCTACATACCAAGAACCAGTTTTTTTACAGCTTTAGTGAGGTATAATTAATGAATAACATAGTAATATATTTAAAGTGTTCAAGGTGATGTTTGATATATACATATGCATCACTGAATGATTATTACAATCAAACTAATTAATATATTCATCACCTTACATAGTAACCTTTTTTTGTGATGAAAACACTTAAAATCTACTCTCTTAGCAAATTTCAAGTGTACAAAACATTATTATTAACTATAGTCACCATGCTGCACATTAGGTCTCTAGAACTTATTCATCTTAAATTGAAAGCTTGTACCTTTTGGTCAACTTTTCTCCATTTCCCTGATCCCCATTCTACTCTCTGTTTATGTGAGTTCAATTGTTTGTATGTTTGTTTGTTTTTTAAATAGATTTCCCATATAAGTGATACCATATGGTATTTGTATTTCTCTGTCTGGTTTATTTCACTCAGTGTAATGCCCTCCAGATTAATTCATATTGTTGCAAATGGCAAAATTTCCTTCTTTTTGATGACTGAATAACATTCCATTGTGTGTGTGTGTGTGTGTGTGTGTGTGTGTGGATATATATATATATATATATATATATATACACATACATATACATATATATATACATATACATACATATACATATATATATACATATACATACATATACATATACATATATATATACATATACATACATATACATATATATATATATATATATATATATATATATATATATATATATATCTCACATTTTCTTTATTTATCCATCAATTGATGCTGGACACTTAGGTGGTTTCCATATCTTGGTTACTGTGAATAATGCTACACTGAATGTAGGACTGCAATTATCTCTTCCAGATAGTGATTTCATATTTTAAAGCCTTTGGATATTTACCCAGAAGTGGGTTGCTAGATCACTTAGTGTTCTATTTTTAATTTTTTGAGAAACTTCCGTACTATTTTACTTAATGGCTGTACCAATTTATATTCTCACCAACAGTGCACAAGGGTTCCCTTTTCTCCACATCCTTGCCAGAATTTGACATTTGTTGTCTTTTTGATAATAGCCATTCTGACAGATATGAGGTGATATTTCATTGTGTTTTTGATTTGCATTTCCCAGTGGCTAGTGTTCTTGGCCATTTTTTCATATATGTTGCATGTCTTTTTTGGAAAATTGTTTACTTGGGTACTTCACCCATTTTTAAATGATGTTATTTGGTTTTTTGATATTGAGTTGCAAGAATTCCTTTTATATTTTGAGTATTAGCACCTTATAGGATATGTGGTTTGCAAATATTTTTTCCAATTCCTTAGGTTGTCTTTTTATTTTGTTGGTTATTTATTTTGCTGTGCAGAAACTTTGCATAGAGAATTTCACCCAGTGACTGTAGAATATATATTATTTTAAGCATACTGAACATAATTATAAATATTAACCATGTGCTAGTCCATAAATCAAGTCTCAAAAATTTTCAGATGATTCAAAGCATACAGAGTATATTCTTTGACAACAGTATCTTAGTCTAGACAACAATAAAAAATGATAATTATAAGTCCTTGTATATGTATGTATGAGTAAAGAGAGGGTGATAAGTCTTGGAAAGCTAAATGCTCTTCTAGTATCATAAATTATCAACAGGTAATCTATAAAATCAATAAATTAAGGAAAAGTAGCATAGTATATTATTTTTAAAGATTGGAATAAATACTCAAGGAAATAATTTGAAAAATTAAAAGTTGTTGCCTGTGGGGAATGGTTTTTGGACTGGAAAATTCAGGAATTTCTGGGTTTTGTTATGGGCCTTTTGTCAATTTTTGCACAGAGTTATTATGCTTAAATATTTAAGGGAAATCAAACCCAAATGAAACCTAGAAAACAAATAATTAATTTGATGATTTTTTTTGCCTAAAATACCACTGGATTAGCCTCCCTAGACCAAATTCTTCCACCATCTAACTAGCATATCTAAGAAGACACAGAATAAGGCAAAACCTCTCTATGCACCATAAACTAGGATTTGAAATCAGCCTATTGCAGACTCTAGGAGGAAGTTTTTCTAATCACAAGGCTGAAGTATGCACTCTTTTAAAAAGGCACATGCTGGCCTTTTCACCCTAAATAAATCTCCTTTCTGAACCTCTGTTCTCTGGCTCAGAAATTCAAGTGCACCCAGAAATTTAACCCAAAAGTGGGGCAGATCTTCTGACATGATGGCTATGTACCATACCAGAACAGCCACAGTAGGAGACCTTGAAATAACAATCTTCCCGAATCCATTGCTGGACTGCAACAACAGTTTGCCAGGAAATCGTCATGGCTCTGTGTCAAGTGTGGGGAAGTTATGATCATCAGTGGTACATTACTTCTTTTGAAAGAGTCCCAATAATCAGTTAAAGTGCTTTAGATATGGCCAAGACAGGAAAGAAGCCCTAGTAACAAATTGGTATTGCATTTTTGTATTGTATTTTGCATTTAGTTTGCATAAATTGTATATTACAATTTTGTTTTTGCTAAACCCCTTCTCTTATAAATGTCAAAGAACCTATCATTCAGGAAAAGGTTATCCTATTTCAATTCAGGAAAACAGTAGTAAAAGAAAACCTGTTTGACACAAGGATTTGAGCATATGAACATGCCTGCAAGCTGTTAAATGAAGAGGTAATTTGAGTAGAATCTATTTTTGCATAGAATGAAGGTAAATAAAATCTTCAATTTTGCATACTATTTTTATTGTATTTATGGTAAATACACATAGAAAAAAGAATATAAGAATATGCTGCATCATGTTAAGGATTGACTGTCTCTATTTTTATTTTCCATAGTGACCATAAACTACTTTTAGATAGGAAATACATATATTAATTTTAAAAAAAGATTTAGTAGACAGTGAATATTCTTGTGGAAAAATAGAAAATTAAGAACTAAAAAAAATTTCTAGACACAATAAACTTAGCAGAAAGATTGTATTGGACAGCAAAAAATAATTTATAAAGTCACTAGTTGTGCAGGATGGGCAAGTATCAGTTGGTTCTTTTCTCAACTCCCTCTTCTTTTCGTGCTCCTGGCATTCTTGATTACCATGATTATAATTCCATCCACATTTTTTCTCGATTCTGTCTCTGACTTCTACAGTTAGATCTCTTCTTCTAAGATGGTTAGTGAATTTTTAACATTTTTACATGCTCTTTACAGCCTGATAGCACTCTGACAATATAAACAATATCTTGACTGTTGGATGGCTTGACCTCATTAGATAGTATAAAATTATTTTTTAAGAGAACTTGAACTTCATAAGTACCAAACATCTAAACATAGTATAACTCATTATAAAAATGAATATCTAGAATGTAATATAATCTATTTGCTACAATGGTCTTCCACATCTTCACTCCCATTAAAGGTATAGTGTATTTCCCTGCTTGTTGACTTTGATCTTATTTATTTGATTTATTTTGGCCAATGAAATATTAACAGGTATAAAGAAAACAGAAGCATGAACTGTGCTTGTATAGTTGGGCTTGTCCTTATGTTTCAGCCATAGCTATAAAAATAACTTACCAAGGCTACCTCACTGGTCCAAGGAGGATGAGAGACATAAGGAACAGAGCTGCCTCAAGATGAGCCCTGATTTGATCAGTCATTCAGACATGTGAGAAATAATAAACTGTTCATTTAAGCAACTGAATTTGGAGATGCACTGTTATACTGAATACAGAAATTGGTACTGGTAAGTGGGGTGCTGCAATTATATATATTATGTAATATATATATGCAATCACATATTTATATATACATATATATATATTATTGGTTTTAGGATTGAAAGTGGTAGGGTGGTAGGTGAGAAACTTGTTATAAGATATAAGGAATTGGATGCTTAAAAAACTTACAGCTTTGACAGCAGAGGAAGGTTGTTGGAGTAGTGAAGTGTGACAGTGTGAAGAATAGTAGATGGAATTGGAGATAGTTGTTCAGCTGAGAGGTGAGAGTGGAGATGGTAACTACTCAAGTGTATTGTAATGTAGAGCAGGGTATAAATGTATTGCATGTCACTTGAGGGAGGAAATAGTAGCAAATTTAGAAGGTACAACCTTTAGGGCTCTAATTGTGCCCAACCTTTTCTGCCTCTCTGGTTTCCTTTGCCATTTGCTTCAGTCACCTTGTCCCTTTTTTCAGTTTCTTGAATGCAATTGTCTGTCTCCCTCTTCCAAACATACACCTCCCATTTTCCTCACTCTGACCTCTGAAAAGAAACAATCTTTCCCCCACTTCCCTCCTCCAGGCATCCTCCATTCTTGTCCCCTCAACCTCCATTTAACTCCCCTTCTCTCACTTTATGCAATAGTACTTTTCTGGGTGTTTTCTTCGTGAGACCGTGGAGGATATCATGCTTCCCAGCTAAACATTAACAATGACTCCTGTTTTTTCCCATCTCTGTACTCATCTCAATATTTGTGTTATTTCTTGGTTATTCTATGTCTTTTCTATTAAACTGTAAGTTCTATGATTTTGATGTATTTTACATATCTGGCATTCAATAAATACTTGTAGCAGGAATGCACGAATATAGGGAAACAGTTTAACAGATGTAAAATTTAATAAATACTCCATCTGTCCAGAAGCAAAATGGGCTGCCTTTAAATTACTGAACTTGTGATCACTTGACATTTTTAACCAAAGGATGAATGACCATCTCTCAGTGATAAGGATGTTCCAGAAGGGTTTACACAGATAGTGTTGTGGGAAGTTGATGGTCTCTGAAGTCTTTTCTGACCTTTACATTCTGTGCCTTACAAATGAACTTTATAATACAACTTGCTTGTAAGTTAGAACTGCCAGTATTTCAACAATAATTATTCTGAAATACTACAGGATGAGACCCATTGAGTATTGCACATTAAATTAATGATCAATGATTGAATAAAACAGTGAAATTGAGAGATGCTTTTCTTTATTTTTCTTCCTTCTCCAGCTAAGGATTTGAAGACACGTATTAATTCAATGAGGTGTTAAATTGAAGTTTGGTCCAGATTAAGTTCTAGAACTCAAGATTCAAGAAACTTCCTTTGCATCTTGCATAGTGAGATGTTCAATATCTTAAACCATAAGAAAAATAAGTATATTATTTGGTGTACTGAATGATTAGAACTAAAATAATGTAAAAGGGTTTTCAATTTTCTAGTGAGATTACAACTAATTTCAGAAAATTCTGCAATTTCCATTCACTTTGCCTTCCATGTCAAAAATTATATTATACACGATGCCAAATATTATAATATAGAGTATTTCCTTCCCATAAAGTAAGTTCTTCAAAACCTAAATATATTTGTTTCTAAGAACTTACCATCTTATAAGACAAAATGTGTTTATAAATTTAGACATTTATAATACATCAGATGCCATTAGAAAAATAATATTTCAATTACTCGTACTATGGATATATTTGCACTAATAACTGTTTTTTAAAAATGTAAATTATGTGTTAATATGAAATTCATTAGCCATTATGCATGTCCATGATACTTATTTTCTTTTGTTTATTTAACACTTTTTTAGTGCTTACTTAATGGCAGGTTCTATTCTAACAACTTTTAAAATATTAACTGGTTAAGTCCTGATAAAAACCCTACAATAGAGGTACTATTAATTCCAATTTGCCAAAGAAGAAACTAAGATAAATAGATGTTTAGTCAATTGACTAAGGCCACAGGTTGTAAGTAGTGAAACTAAATTTGAATCAAGGCAGTTTGATTGCATATCACACTCCGGGATGAAAAATGAAGAGTAAAAGTTTCTTGCACCATTCCTTCCTCATACTTTTACTACTTCTTAGAGGTAAGCATATTTAGCCTTTAGTGTTCATAACTGTTTCTGGTAGATATCACCATAACTTAAATAAAGGACATATACCTTTGTTAACTGATTTTTTTTTGAAGCATAAGGAAATTTGAACACACTACTTATAATTCTCTTTCAATCTCCATTCCCATACTTCTGTTGTTGTGTTTTGATTATATTAATTCTTACCCTTGATCCTTTAAGAAATATACTTAAATATCTAATTTAGATCTATCAACTTTAGCTATTTTTCATCTAGATAACCCTTCTCTTACCTTTTCTCCTCATCTTCTGTGAGCCAGGATATTACATAATCAAAACTTATATAATTTGCATTTTATAGAGAAACATGGTTGATTTAAAAGTTAAAAACAAATAAAAAATTATTGACTTATTATGCTGATGTAATCATTATTTAACTTAGAACCACATCCTATGAAAGATATATAATCCAATTCCATTAAAATTTGGAGTCTTTTTTCCTTATAATTACTAAGAATCATGCTGTAGTATCTTTGCTTAAGGAAGACCATGCTTTTATCCTGGTCTCCTGATTCATTGATGACATTGTCAAATATCTATCAGGTTCAATTTTATACATAACCATTGCAGTAGAGTTTACAACATGGCTAATTCCTATAACAGTATCTGTATGTATGTGCATAAATATACATGAATGGGTAGCTCTTCACTCTTAAAGATATTTATACATAAGCATAATAACTTTATGTATAAAATAGGAAAAATTGTATAGTGTTTTTACATATGTAATAAGTTTATGAATTACTCCAATTTGAAGTTTGCCAGTATAATGTAGGATATATTTTTAGTTCTTTAGTTAATAAAACCATTATGTGTCTATGATGATCCATTAACCCCCAAGGAACATAAAATAATTACACCAAGCAGCCTATTGCAGAACAGATTTAACAGTGAGTTACTCTACCTTCTCTCGGTCAGCATTATATATTTTGATTTTTTTCCCCTCTCAATAAAATCGACAATTCTGAGACTTTTAAACAAACCTAGTTCACTTTGTCCTGTACATTAAGATATCATGGTTGCTCACTGTGGTTGCCATTTACATTTACAGGGAGACCTTTTAGTGTATTCTCATCATTAAAGGCAATTTTTTAATCTGATTCTTATGATAATGTTGAACAAGTTGCTAAATATTGTGAGTGGCCTAGTCACTAAGATGTCTTTATTACATGAACATAGACGTTCCTTGCTTGCAAGATTACCCCTTTCCTACCCCACTTAAGGGAGGATCTCGGAGAAAAGGAGAGGAGGAGAGACATTTAATTAGTAGGATGACAATTATTTAAGAAAAGCAATGGAAAATGATGTCTGCTGTGCTAACTCAAACCTATTACCAACATGTATATTTTATTCATTTGGCAAATTATATTTATCTGGACATTTTCCTATTGTAGTTACTCAATGTCTAATTTGTTAACATTATTGTTTTTATCTCATTTTCAATATTATGATTTGAGCAATTATGCCATAATAGCATCAAAATTGCATGTAGTGTTAGTTTTAACATTTTAAATCTTAGAATAATCAACAGATTCTTTTGAAAAATTTAGTCCAAATAATTTAAAAGTGACTGATAAACACAGTACAAAGTGCAGGATTGTGTAATAGAATGGAGCATTCTATCAAAGGTTTTAAAATAATATAATGGTAAGCAAAGTTTACTTCAGAGTTTAACATGAAGATATTCTTGCATAATATTATACTGTGAGAATAATCATGCCCCAATATCCTTATTGAATGTCCATAAATGGAAATATCATCAATGATTTTGCATTCATATATTTTTGGGGGAAATAATCTAAATAAGCATCTACATTGAATACAGGAGCACTCACACAATATCTAATATTTATTAATCAATATACCAATCACTACAAAGTGGCTATTCCTTGCAGACACAAATTACTTGTATAGTTTATGTGAAAATAACAACCTTTTTCATTAAGACCTGCATGAATGTTTCTAGAGACAAGTGTGTTAAAGTGACTATCACCATATTCACAATTCAGATCACCTATACACACATAACTTCATCCCAAACTCATGGTGCTCAGCATGGTGGACATATTTTGGTGTCACTAGAGGTTTAAAAATCAATGTGGGGGTAGGTTTTTTTTTAAAATAGTGATATTTTAACAATAGATTAAACCCTAAATAAATTCCTCAAGTTTTCGTGGGACAATGCAGTTGACTTCATATCTGTTCTGGAACAAGGCAAGGATATGCAAGTACTTATACGGGGATAAATGAGAACAACTAATTTTTATGTATACTTTGTTAAGAAATAGAGGAAATGTTAGAGGTATTCTCATTTTAGAAAGAGGTGATTATTTTCAATTTTGGCACTGAAAATAATATTTTCCAATGATTTTTAACATTTATATATAGATGTATATATATATTATACAAAAGTATACCATGTATATATAATATATACACATCACATATTTTATATATACACATCACATCACACAAAAGTATATATGTGTGTATTGTACATATATGTATATACACATATATACATATATTTGTCTTTCCAATAAATTTATAAGGACTAGCTATATTCAAATTAATAAGATATAGAAAATAATATTCAGGATATAAAAACATAGATAATATAAAGGTGGAAATTGATAAGCTAATTGAAACATAATGGAGGCAGAGCTTAATAGATTGTGAAGAATCAAACAAATATAGATGAATAGATATACAGCATTTGTCATAAATATAACCTTAACACTGTTTCATAATTTTCACACACTAAAATTCACCGTATTGTTAAAATGTTACTAAGTAACATCTTAAAGATACTTACACTATAGTTTGTAACGGTTGTTATGTGTAATACTGACTCAATTATTTTAATCCAAACATTCCTCTTCAGTATCCAGATATTTCTCTTAGCCTCTTCTTTGGAAGTCAATGTAACAAACTTTTGTCTTGACCAATAGCATAAAGTTGCTTTGAGCTAATTATGAAAAACATTTTCAATTTTATTTAAACCAGTGTTTCCCAAACAGAGGTTGTTTTACCCTCAAGCAGACATTTGACAGGTCTATTTTGGATGTCACAACCTGAAGAGGAGGTGCTACTGACATCTAGTGGGTAGAGGCCAGGGGTGCTGCTAAACATCCTACAATGCACAGGGCAACCTCCTATAACAATTATTTGACTCAAAATGTTAATATTGCCAAGGTTGGGAAACCTCGCTTTAAGCAAGTTGTGTTCAGTCCCTACATCTAGAGAATCATTTAAGATCTTTAAAAGAAGTAGCCCAAATTCTCATGACCTAAGCAGCACTGTGTAGAATCAAGTTCTGTCATTATTTTGTATTCAAAAATCATCAAAAAAAAACTTTCAAAGCCTCCACTTAGGTGATGATATTTTCCATTTCTTTCTAAATTTTTTGATTTTGGTATCTAATAATATTTTACATTGGGATAAAGTTCTTTTGATCAGGACCTTGATAGATGCATAATACAATAAATCTGGCATGCCTGTGTTCATCAGGGTTGGTTTCCACAGAGGCCCAGGACCTGTATGTTGTAATCCACTGTTTCCTGAAAAACATCTTGTAAACGGTAGAATAGAACTTGAAGAGATAATCTATCCCCTCTGACCACTCTAGGCAACATTCTAACTACAATAAATTATGCCATATTGACAAAAAATTAAGATATCCTTAGAAAAAACATTTCCAACCATCTTCAGTATCCTGTTCAACTCAATTGAAATGATTGATGGAGTGCATAAGTGTGAAATAAACTGGGATCAGTGACATCATTAATTATTTTTCTCAAAATAAGATGTGGGATAAAATGTGTTAAACTAAATGGCTTCTTACCGTGACATCAAAGTATTCTGAGTAAACTCAGAAAAAGTTGCTCTATTGAAGTCAGTGAAAGTTATGTTCTATTTGGAATTTTAAAATATTTTCTGAGTCTCACACTCAGTATTTATGATTAACTTCTAATCAATTTATTAAATATGACACCAGCCATATTTCTAATTTCCTTTGACATCTATTTCTGTGAAGAATTTCACAAATAGCCTCTGATTTATACATGTGATCATGTGTGTGTATGTATAACAGACTATACATATATGTCTAATATATATTTTATATGTATGTTTGTATATATATTCAATTAAAATGGCTACAAATGTTTATAAACTTTAATCTGTGTAAAGAATAAATGTACAATAACTGATGCTGAGCACTTATGTTATAGTTATTTATTTCTTCATGAGAAATCATAATCTGAATTAGTAGAGAAGTAAGCTTTGTGGCACATATTGAGCAACAATTTTGTCAATTCATATATTTTAACTAAAAAAAATAAAATATAGAAATTATTTTAAGATACTATAAGGTACTATTATAAAAACCCTAATCTTTATTAAATGAGGGATGGTTGTATTTCAGTGGAAACAAATGTGTTTAATCATACTACCTGCCTTCAAGGAAGATATAATTTTTTGCAGTATACTGTCAACAAAACTATTCGGTAGGCCAAAAACTTCCTTCAGTTTTTAAGTAAAAATAAAAGACACATTTTTCATTTTCACCAATAAATTTATTGAACAACGTATTCACCTTTTTGTTCCACTACCTTCTGCCATTTTTCAGGCAACTTCACAATTCCATCTTCCCAAAACTTTTTATCTTTTTGAGTAAAGAACTTTTACAGTCCAGGTGCCTTTTACAGTCTTCCAGGGAATTGAAATTTTTTCCATTAAGAGAATTTTGTAAAGACCATAATAAATGGAAATCTGAAGGTGCAATGTTTGATGAATACAGTGGATGAATCAGAACTTCCCAGCCAAGCTGTAACAGTTTTTGCCTGGTCATCAAAGAAGCATGTGGTCTTGTGTTATCCTGATGGAAGATTATGCTTTTTCTGTTGACTAAATCCGGATGCTTTTCGTTGAGCGCTGCCTTCAGTTGGTCTAATTGGGAACAGTACTTGTTGGAATTAATCGTTTGGCTTTCTGGAAGGAACTCATAATAGAGGACTCCCTTCCAATCCCACCATATACACAACATTACCTTCTTTGTATGAAGACTGGCCTTTGGTATGGTTGATTTCACTTGCCCCATGATCTCTTCTGCTCCACATTATTGTACAGTATCCATTTTACAACTCCCATCACAATTTGTTTTAAAAATGGAGTATTTTCGGGCTTCCCTGGTGGCGCAGTGGTTGAGAATCTGCCTGCCAGTGCAGAGGACACGGGTTCGAGCCCTGGTCTGGGAGGATCCCACATGCCGCGGAGCAACTAGGCCCGTGAGCTACAACTACTGAGCCTGCGCGTCTGGAGCCTGTGCTCCACAACAGGAGAGGCCGCGATAGTGAGAGGCCCGCGCACTGCGATGAAGAGTGGCCCCCGCTTGCCGCAACTGGAGAAAGCCCTCGCACAGAAACAAAGACCCAACACAGCCAAAAATAAATAAATTAATTAATTTTAAAAAAATGGAGTATTTTCATTATGTTTAAGTAGAGAATTACATGCTGAAATATGGTCAAGAAGGTTTCATTTGCTTAACTTATGTGGAACCCAAACATCAAAGAGATTAACATAACCAAGCTGGTGCAAATGATTTTCAACGCTCGCTTTGGATATTTTGAGTAAGTCAGCTATCTCCCACATGGTATAAAGTTAACTCTTCTCAATTAATGTCTCAATTTGATCTCTCTTCACTGGTCTACCCAACCATGGAGCATCGTCCAGTGAGAAATCTCCAGCACGAAACTTCGTAAATCACTTTTGACACGTTTGATCAGTCACAGCACCATCTCCATACACTGCACAAATCTTTCTGTGTGTTTCAGTTGCATTTTTAACTTTCTTGAAATAATAAAGCACAATATGCTGAAAATGTTGCTTTTTTTCTTCCATTTTCAATATTAAAATGGCTACACAAAAATACATCGATTTTGATAAGCTTTTTAAAAAATGCATGCTGATATGACAGGTGTCGCAATACAATCTAACAAAATTGTTTCAAATGAAGTTAAAGACAACTAAGTGCTACTAGAGCCATCTTACAGAAGAAGACGAACGAACTTTTTGGCCAGCCCAATATTTTAATACAAAGCAGAATAAAGTATGCTTACAATAAAAGTAGAAGTAAAACACAATAAGAAGATGAAGTGATGATCTGATTGGGCTTTAAAACAGTCATCATTAAGAAGACAGCTTCTGAGTTAGGTTTTGAAGAATTAGGATTTCCATAAGTAAATGATAAAGGTATCTGGATGCAATTTCAAGCAACATATTCTTTCTTATAGTCAATTGAATTTAGCTTCTGATAATGCATTGTGTTTTCCATAACTTTCAATTAAAATATGAGATCATAGTTTATCATAATCTGATCATATTATATGAGGGTAAATGCAGATAAATTGTCATAACTCCTGCATTTTAATTTTTAGAATATATGCCATCTCTTTAGCTGTTAGTTTGTAGTAAAATAATTATAATTTCTAAAAGTAGATACTTTTGATTTTAGTTTCCAATAACATAAGCATATATTTTATACTTTGGTGTTGTTATTAAATTAATTTATTCTCTTTGTCTCCTAATCGTATCTAAGCACATGAAAAAGAGTTTGTACAGTCTCTTTTTGGTTTATTTATGTATGTGACAGTCCCAAATAAGGGTAGAGTGTTAAATAGAGCTCAGATCATGCAGGGTTGTATAATTAAGAAATCTAAAGCTAATGCGGAGAGAGAGTGAGTCGTATTTAGAGTAGAGAGACCAAATGGAACGATGCTGTCAGATAAGAGATGGAGTATATAAGACAGAGAGATAACTAGACAGAATATACATAGGAAGTATAATGAATGTAAGGTATTATTGTATGAATATAGAGAAGTAGGAAAGCAAAAGTTATGGATGACTCCTGGTTTTGAGTTTTAAAAGCTAGATTGAAGTTAGTGCCGTTCCGAAGACAGTGAAAGGAGCAGGAAAGAGGCAGGGAAATATAGTGTAATATTTCTGATATGTTGGGAGTGAGATATCTCTGGGCAGTCAGTAAACAGAAATATTCAAGATCAAGGAAAAAATCTGGCCTTGAAATGTAGACATACAGGGACTTCCCTAGTGGCACAGTGGTTAAGAACCCGCCTGCTAATGCAGGGGACATGGGTTCGAGCCCTGGTCCGGGAAGATCTCACATGCCACAGAGCAACTAAGCCTGCGTGCCACAACTACTGAAGCCCATGTGCCTAGAGCCCGTGCTCTGCAACGAGAAGCCACCACAATGAGAAGCCTGTGCACCGCAACGAAGAGTAGCCCCCTCTTGCCTAAACTAGAGAAAGCCCGCATGCAGCAATAAAGACCCAGTGCAGCCAAAAATAAATAAATTTTAAAAATTGATAAATAAATAAATAAAATTAATTCTTAAAAAAAAAAAAGAAATGTAGACGTACAAGTCATAAGCATACAGGTGACATTTGAAGTATCGTGAATAGATGTGAATGCAAAGGAAAAATGGCTGGTAGAAGAGTCAAGTTGGGATTCTAAAAACTACAAACAATTAGGAGCTTTCCTTCCCAATTCTCACCTGTTATTTTTTCTCAGGTGCACCTACTCCCTCAGGATGCTCAGATTTAACATAATAGTGATTTATTAGCACTAAGTGACTTACTCCTATTTTTCATTACAAGCATGTCCCTCAAAAGAACAACACTGGGGTTGTTTGACCCTGGGATGCTTCTACTAATTCTTACCAAATTGTGTACTAGTTTATTTGACCTTTCGAAGCTACAAAAATGATTTAATCCAATTAGTTATGCACCAAGGAATGTCTGCTCTTGGGAGTTTTAGTCCCTAGAACATAAGCAGAGAGAACAACGTTGCTCACAGATCCTGTTAACAGGATGGAAATGACTCCTTTTCCAGGCAACATAATCTGCTCCGCTAAGTGTCAGGAAATATTCCAGCCTAACCACTTACAGAATTTCAATGGCAATTTTATTATTATAGTATTATATTTGACATATGGTTACTGCTTTGTTCTCATACATTCTCCTTTTTACTCCACTCAGAATACCCAACCTCTCTTCCAGATTCCCTGCCATCTCACTGACCACACCATCTCAGTAACCTTGGCTGGCTCCTCCTCCCCTTTCTAAATGTTTTTCTTCTCTGTGGCTATGCGTACTCTCTTGCTACATGATATTCTGTATCCCATGGCATTAAATAGCCTCTATAATGTGACGATTTCTGAATGTATAGCTCAAGCCTCCATAACCTTCCTTCAACATATACAGTTCCACCAAGTGCCAGATTCCTATAGCCAACTTGTTTCTTTATATATCTACTTGAATATCTAGTAGGCATCTCAAATTGGTTATATCCAGTATGTAACACTTGATTCTACTGTCCCCACCCAATGGTACCAATAACAGTAATTGTCCACCATTTACCCCATAGTTCGGGCCAACATATGGACAGCATTCTTGATTTATCTCTTTTCCTCTCATCCCACATGGAACTGATTTACTTTTACTATTGCCTCAACATTCAATCTATAGTCTCAGTTTAACTAATTATCATTTCCACTGTTATAACCCTAATCCTGCATCCCTTAGAAGGCTGGAAATAGCCTTCTAATCAGTTTCACATCATCTCCCTTCTACCTACCTCTGTCAACATAACCCAGTTCATTGCCTCTTCAGGGTCTTTGAACTTGCTGTTCCACTGCATGATATGTTTCTCCCTCACATCTTTGCATGGCTCATGCCCTTATTTAATCCTGGTCTCTGCTCAAAAGACACCACTTTGGTTAGTATGATAATTTCTAGGTCCATCCATGTTGCTGCAAATGGCATTATTTCATTCTTCTTTATGGCTGAGTAATATTCCATTGTATATATGTACCACATCTTCTTTATCCATTCCTCTGTTGATGCACACTTAGGTTGCTTCCATGTCTTGACTATTGTAAATAGTGCTGCAATGAACACTGGGGTACTTGTATTTTTGAATTATGGTTTTCTCCAGATATATGCCCAGGAGTGGGATTCCTGGATCGATGGTAGTTCTATTTCTAGTTTTTAAAGGAACCCCCATACTGTTCTCCATAACAGTTGTACAGATTTACATTCCCACCACACCCTCTCCAGCATTTATTATTTGTAGAGTTTTTAATGATGGCCATTCTGACTGCTGTGAGTTGATACTTCATTGTGTTTTTGATCTGCATTTCTCTAACACCTAGGGATGTTGACCATCTTTTCATGTACTTTTTGGCCATCTGTATGTGTTCTTCAGAGACATGTTTAGTTAGGTCTTCTGCCCATTTTTTGATTGGGTTGTTTGTTTTTTGATATTGAGCTGCATGAGCGGTTTGTATATTTTGGAGATTAATCCCTTGTCAGTTGCACAGTTTGCAATATTATTTTCTCTGTGGGTTGTCTTTTTGTTTTGCTTATAGTTTCCTTTACTGTGCAAAAGCATACTAAGTGCAGTAAGTCAGACAGAGAAAGACAAATATCCTATGATACTACTTATATGTGGAATCTGAAAAAAAATTATACAAATGAACTTATTTACAAAACAGAAGGAGACTCACAGGCTTCAAAAACAGACTTATGGTTACCAAAGGGGAAATGTGGGGGTGGAGGGATAAATTAGGAGTTTGAGATTAACATATACACACAACTATATATAAAATAGATAATCAACAAGGACCTACTGTATAGCACAGGGAACTCTACTCAATATTCTGTAATAACCTATACAGGAAAAGAATCTAAAAATGAATGGATATATGTGTATGTATAACTGAATCACTTTGCTGTACACCTGAATCTAACACAACATTTAAATCAACTATATTCCAATATAAAATAAAAATTAAATTAAAAAAAATGACACCCTTTCAGAAAGGACTTGAATGACTGCTCTTTATAAATTTCCCTCACTCAAATAACTTTTTATCTACCATCTGCCTTTATTTTCCATCACAGGACTGACATTTTATAGTATATTTATTTATACTTTTATTCATCATCTGCCTCCCTTATTAGTACTTAAGTGTCATGAAGGCAGGGACTTTTCCTTCTTCATTTCTATATCCCCAAAACTTAAAATGCTACCTGGCTATAAATATTCAGAGTTATTTGTTTAGTGAGTGAATGCAGTATGCAAGAGATTTAGAAATGCAAGTCTTTTAGGTTTGACACATCTCTGCCTTAAAGCTTTACAATTCTTATTGGAAGGAATGTAGGCAAAATATTTAAGGATAAAAGAAGGCAAAATGTAACAACATTCTCTGATTAGTTCCACTAATGACCTTACACATTTGTGTGTGAAAAGCCTGCTTCTCTTAACTGAGCACTCATGTTTTATCTGTTGCCCTTATGTTTGTCTTAAGTCTTTAAAGAGTACAACCAGACTGCTGATTTCCAAAAGGTTTTATTTCCTCATGTTGAATGTAGGACTTTTATATTTAGGAGCACAAACTCTCCTAATTATATACAACCTACTGTTCTAAATTTTGCATGCCACTTTGCAGTTTAGTGCTATGTGATTTACTTGCTACCAATTTTGATGTCAGAAATTTGACATTTAGATTGCTTTTGTAAAGTAATGGGTAAAGTGGATTTAGTACTGAATGAAACTTAGCATCTGCTTTCTGGGCTTCTTTTTAATTTAATTTTTTTTTGTTGTTTGTTTTTTTTTACTTATGTGCAATGATCTGCCCACAATGTCATGATAATAGGTCAAATAATCATCCTGATTTATAAATTCAGAGACAGTATTTTTAACCCTCAGTAAGCTAATTTTACTGAGACTTTTTTTCTCCAAACAACGAAAGACTAGAATATAACTTTTATAATTCACTAAATAAGTATCTACACATTAATTTACATTTATTAAAGATAATATAATTTGTAAAGAGACACTAGAAGAAATGTTGGTTTATTATGGAATTCTGATATTAGCTAGATTCATATTGTGGTTTTGAATTTTAACTAACAAATTAATTATACTTACCTATTGAACACAATCACTTACATTTTGTGACAATTATTAGTTCTCAAAAGATAGCTAGATATATAGGTACATATGTATATAGGTACATATATACATATAAATGTGTTATATATATATAATTATGTGTGAATATAAATATGTATAAATATTTAATCAATAAAACATTAACTAAAAATTCATAGTAGTTAAAATAAACAGAAGTTCAAATCCTTCCTGTTTTGCTTTAATGCCTTGTTCTTTCTATTCAGATTTGATAAGCCTAGGAGAATAAGGCAGGAATATTTGTCTTATTTCTAGGAAGGAAAATTTGCCTGGTTCTAAGATGAAAGTCTGTTTCTAGATTTAAAAGATCCCTCAACCATGAAGAATTGAGAATTGTGAAGTAGCTTTTGACAATTTCTTTCAAATTCTCAAGTACATGAAAGCTCTGTGACATGAAAAATTTTGTCAAATTTCGAGGATATGGTTTTTCCTGTCTCTGAACTGAAAAGAACACAAGGAGTTAAGCTATTTCCATTCCTTAAGTTCTTAATTACTTTTCATAAGTCTTGTAATTTTTGATAAGTAGAAATTTGGAACGTAGGTGTTTTATCTATGGAGTGTGCTTAATGTTTTTATGTAATTATTAATAGTGTCCACTCTTATTATCAAAAGAGGTATAGTTGGAACGATAAATTATATGGTCATCCTAGAACTTTTAAGGAATGCTTGAATTCCATAAAATATTCAGATAAGTGTCAGCTTATCACCAGACAGACACCCTCATGATCACTTTAGGTAGAAGGAAATGTAAATCAGGCAAATTATTATGTTTATACAATCAGAATTAACCGATACTTCCTTGAGACAAGTATTCAATAGTATAGTTATCTTCTTTAGTTCAGATATTTTGACACATGGTTGTAATGAAGAGCTAACAATGTTTATTATAGAAGTTGAGAGCAGCTGAATGGATTAAATGAGATAATTACCAGCTGTTACTCTTAAAATCTGGCTGCAACTCAGAATAAAGCCACTTACAAGGCCTAGGATAGTTGTATGACATGGTTAGATATCTGCGTGTCACACAGAGATGCAATACTGAGGCCTTTAGCCATACTAAAAAAAAAAAAAAGGTAGAGAAAGACTTAAGAAGTGAAGGCCTTTGGCTAAGATAATATACAACTTTTATGAGGATTTGCGAACCTCATCTCCAATCCCAGTACTCAGAATTGTGAGATTTGAATAACAATCATGATTTGGATGGTTTAATAGCTATTTGCAAATTTGATAGCCAGCTTTCCAAGTCTCTTCATGGACATAAATATATATAAACTGTACCAACACTTCATTAAAGAGTTACATGATTGTTCCAAACTTCTCTTGCTGTGGTAATGTTTTCATATTTCTGTCACTGATGATTACATTTCTGTATTTCTGTCACTGATGATTGTATTTGTAGGTGTGCTGGTTATTTCTTAGCACTGTTGACTACAGAGATGTGGGCAATTTGAAGTTTCCCTCATTGTGATTAGTTCTCCTTTGATGGTATTTTTTTCACTGTCATTGCTTGTATATTGTGGCACTTGTTGAATTTTTTGAGATGTAAGTCAATAACTTGCTATTGATAAAGAAATAAATGCTTCCATTTGTGATGTAAATAAAAATGCTGTTTGTGAAATAAGATTTTTTGTTGATAATAGTAATTTATTAAAACAGTACACCTCACATACCTATACTGATCAGCACATTACATTTTGAAACAAAGTTTTAAAATCTATCATTCCAGTAAGCTTTAAATAGTGACTTTAATTTCATTATATAATAAAATAGGCAAGTGTTCCAAGTGTAAGAGACAGTATTATGTCACTCATTACCTTATAATGAGTTCTTCTGTTTAGTCTAGACCTGGGTTAAATAAAGGCTTTAAATGTTGGAACTTTCAAAGTGTTCCTTTTAACTTTACCAGTAGTGTTCTCTTTTCCAGAAACACGATTATTTGATTAAAATGACTTCAACTTGAGTATGCATCAGTGCCAAGAAATAAAATCTGAAAATTTGTCATTTGCAAATGAAGACTCAAAACAATGCAATTTTTGTTCATTAGAACTGTCTATAAGCTGCTAAATAATGAGGTCAGTTCTCTCTTTGAAGGGCATGTAAGTTCAAGTTTACGGAACAATCAGCTTCACTAGTTTTCTATATTTAGTGTTTCAATTTTCATTAAAAAAAGTCATATCATTTTTCATATGAAATCTCTCCATATAGAGGCATAACAGTCTATACAGGAATATCAATTAATTTAGGAAAGAATTTAGGGTAAACCAAGTAAAGCATTAACTATGTCCAGGAGAGTTGAGTGAGAGAAACTCTTCTAAAACTTCTTTATAATAAAAGCATTTTCACTTATGTTGAGTCTCACAAGTTGTTTCTTCAGCATAGTATACACCTGGGCTTTGGTATACATTCCTCTTAAGCCACATATACAAAATAAGAAAGGAGCCCAATAACTTATGCTGAATAATTGCAGTGAAAAAATCAAAACTATAAACTAGGTTATTTCTCTCACATATGTTTTACAGAGCAAGCTGTCTCTTCTAATTAAAGAAAACTAAAGTCATGACCCAGGACACATTAAGATTTGTCTAGAAATCTCCAATTATTGCTCCAGCTTTAGTTCTCCCAAGGAAGATAAATGTTTTCAATTTGTAACAGTGTAAAGACACAATTAATTGACTATAAACTATGAATCTAATTTGATATAATCCAAAGTTTCTATAATTTAATAAAAACTTCTCTATCCTACCCAATCATTCCATGATATGCCTTCTTCCACCCAGACTTGTACTTTGAATATTCTGAACATGTTGACTCAGGTGTTTGTTCATGATGTACACTTACTTATATTCTATTTTTATTCACAGTCCAGCTGGCATCCCACTTCTGCCACAAGGCATCCCTGCCACATAGGTCTTTTTACCTCAGTTTTATCTTCCATTGTTTTCCAACATGTTCATGGAGCCCTGATAGACGTTAAATAGTTTTTCTTCTCTTAATTCCACCATCTTCAAGTACCTCAGAAAGTTTCCACATAATCTAAAAATGGCATCTTGCTACAAAAGTTGGACACATAATCATAGAACAAAGAGAAGATATTTTAATGAAAATCCCTTCTTTTAACCTTCATTAAGATGAAGATTACTCTTAATCTTCATTTCTCTCCACTACACTCACAGTCAACCATTATGTATCATATGTACTTGTTTATTGTCTTTTCTCTTCCATAGAATGTAAAGTCTACAAGTGAGGAGGCTTTTTTTTTTTATTCATTTCTGATTCCCCTGAGCCTGTTATGGTGCCTGATGCTATTCAACAAATATTTGCTTATTTATTTAATAAAAGTTCACAAATGTGCCAAGATATTAGACTAAGGAAGTTTGGTTTAAAGGTCAAAAAATGGGTGACAAAGTAATTTGTTTTCCAGCTTCTGTCATTAACAATATTTATTCCAAGAATGATAAAATATTTAAGTGATTTTATTTACATAGCTAAATTAGGAGTCTATGATGTTTCTTTATATATAGGTTCTACAATATATTACTTCAAACATATCTGAGCATTTATTCAAAAAAGGATTTTGCTATTCTCATCCTATACCCCATTCAGTTAGGTTATGTAATAAGAGAAAATAAATTAATTATTTAAATATTAATAGTATTGCTGCTCACAGTTCATCATTTACTAGAGGCTTTAAAAAATAAACTCCTCTTGAGGGATTAGGTCTACTACTCCTATTTTCTTTTGATACTTGAGCTTCTGCTCCTATATGAATTTGTTTGGCACCCCCTAGGGAAGTCTGCCATAATTTATATCATTGTAATTTTTCTTAAGTTTGCTTTATATAGGAGCCAATGTGGAATACCCTCAAGTAATGTCATTTTATTTGCAGAATACTAATACTCTTTTCACTAATTCAATTTGTATTGCTTTTAGTATAAGAATATTTTTAAAAGTCCAAAAAATTTGAGAAACATTATCTCCATATAACTTTAAATTTTACATACACCCTGCCTGACTTCAAAAATAGAATCTTGTCACCTTATGTCAAGTAACCCCCAAATAACTTTATACATTATTTAAAATTTTAGTTTCTTCCCTGGAATCATCTGGATCAAAGTAATTTATTAAACAAGAAGAACAGTTCAGTGTTAGTCCTGTAACCATTAAGGAGGTCTTTAAAACACTCCCTTCATTGTTATCTCTCTTACCACAATTTAACATGAGGGTTATGAAGTAAGAAATAAGAATTACTGATTTTCTTAATTTATTTAAGGGAAAAAAACACACACACACACCACACACTTAGGAGAGTACAATGTATTTAGGAACAAAACTGTTAAGTGGTAATCTTAATAATCTTCATATTACAGGATTATTTAAATTAAAACCAACAAGCTGAAGAACTTGTTTATGGTTGTCACACTCCCCACCTAAATGAAAATTGCATATTTGATCCTGTTCATGAATTTTGTGATTTAAGTATTAGTCTATTGTGAAATAGGCAATAAGTACTTCATTTTCATTTTTGACTCAATAGGAAAAACTCAGGTAAGCACATTTACCTACTTTACCAACCACACCTATGCAGAATCTGTGATACAGGAGTCATCAGTAATAGACTCAAAGGGAACTTCATCAGGTCAAATTTCAGGACAAAGCAGCACATGATTAGGGAAAACACTACTATGGTGAAATTTTATATGCTCATTATCAATGCTTATTCCCAATTTCTCAGTATCAAAATACAAAATTCTCAAATGTCTGAAAGGCAGAATGGAATAGTTGAAATATGTGTGAAATTTGAGATAAATTATACAGTTTAATTATACATAATTGAATACATGTATACTTTTGAGGAAGAATGAGAAAATGTGAGGAAAAAGTAGAGAAGAAAAAGAAAGAAAAAGAGAATGAGAGAGACAGGATATAGTGGTTGAGAAAGAAAATATTTAAATTCAAGGGACAATAATATCTCATTTTGGAGACTATAAAGTGTGAAAAAACGTTCTGAATATTATGGAGATTATAATATTCCTTGGAAAGACAAGATAAAAACTGGAACTAACAGATAGTAGTAAAAGATTTTCTGCCACAACGTATGAGAACATAATCTGCTTCAAGAAGTTTTTGTCATTTTTGTTCATTAATGTGTTCTTACTTCCTATAAAAGAGTCTGGCACAGAGTAGTTATTCAGTAAATGTTTCTTGAATGAATTTAATGAATGAATTTATATAATAAATAAGAGTTTTCCATAAATACATTTAAATTAATTGCTTACTTAATTACTTAATTACACAGATTTAATGATTTCCAAGGAAGAAAGATTAGGGTTATTGTGGTGGCATTTGAATTGTGTTGATAAATTTTAGACTAATAGATTTCAGATAACTAGAAACTAGACGCTAGGCATAGCTCGTTATTTTCTTCTTTTAACACATTTATTGAATGGTTGTCATGTGCCCATCAATATGGTAGGCCCTATAGATACAGAGATCAAAGGCAAAATATCTGGCTTCACTTAGCCTGTATCCTAAGAAAAACAAGAAAAAATAGCCAATACACATGAAGAAATATTTGCAATACAGAAAAAGTGATGTGTTAGAGATTCAAGTATGCACAGAGCATAAGTGTCTAGTGAGTCCTGAAGAGATAAAGAAGAATGCTTGGAAGTAATGGTAACTTGGCTGATCCTCAAAGACAAATGTGTGACAATCATAAGGAAAAGAGAGAAATGCTTTCTGGGGATCAGGAATGACACCTCCAAATGCCTTGTAGTTTGAGAGAGTTTAGTCTTCTGGAAAAGAAAAAGTAGGGAAGATACCTATGGAGGAGTGGCAGGGCATTTCTTGCTGAGCTACAGAGCTTAGATTTTATGTCATTGGCAATGAGAGTCATGGAAAGATTCCATGCTGGTGATTATGTGAACAGATTTTACTGAAAAAGGTCCCTGACTGAAGAAAGAATTGGATGAGACCTCTCGTAACATAAGAATGGATGGAAAGTAATTGATAAAGGAAATGGGAAAGTGTAGTTCTGTAACTCAGATGAGAAATGGTGTGAGACAAGAGCAATTGGAATGAAGTGAGGAGGATAAACATCACAAAGTAAATAAATCACCATAGCTGATATGTATTGAGTGTTTTGCAAGTGCTGTACACTGTTGTGAGTGTTTTACACTTATAACCCCTTTCAATTTATACTACAACCTTATATAATATGTATAATTTTGGCCATCCATCCCATTTTACAGATGAAGAAAGTGGAGCTCAGAGAGGTTAAGTGATTCACTCAATATCACAGCTAGTACACAGCAAGAAAGTAGCCAAGACAGAATTTAAACCCAAGAAGTTTGGCTCTAGAATCCATGCTTTTGAGCACTATATGATAATACCTCTGGAGAGACAAAATATATTAATGAGGTAGAGTTAACATAATTTTCAGGTTAGAAAGATAAATACATGAGGGGGAAAGATAAATTTAAGATGATTCCTAAGTTTCTGACTGAAGTGGGAGATCAGAGAGTAGAAAATTTATTTCTCCTATTGACTATAAAATACACATAGCAGTTGTTATAAATAAATAAATAAATAAATAAATAAAATCTCCCTCATAAGGTTGTATGGTAATCATTAAAGCTGTTAACAAATATTCTGTTTTATCATCTTCTATGCACATGTTTAAAATGTAATTCCCTACTCCCTTGAAGGTAGGTATGTCCATGTGACTTTCTTCAGCCAGTAAAATGGAATCCAAAGTAGTATGTGTCATCTCCAGGCATACATTTTAGGAATCTGTGTGTGATTGACCACACTTTTTTCCCATGTGATCAGAACTATTTCATGAAATACTAGTGTTTTAGATTAGTCCTATCTAGAGTAAGGATGGCACAGGGTTGAGCCCCAAGCCAACCTGTTATCGATACGTAAATTGAGTAAGAAATAAATCTTTCGTTTTGTTTTGAAGCCATTGAGACTCTGGAGTTGTTGGATATTGCAACATAATAGCCTATCCTGACTACCGCAGTTTTTCTCAGTATTAATAAAATAATATGCATAATATGTTGGACTAATGGTAGAGCCTCAATGTATTTCCTTTACAATAATTATTATCATTCATTCAATGCCCTCTATGTGCCAGGCATCTGTACACATTATCTCTAATCTTCCTAACAACCTTGTATATTATAAAATCTCCATTTCAGGTAGGAGAAAAACAAAGCTTGGAATGGTTAGTGTTTTGCCTAACGTCATCCATCTAGAAAGTTGCAGAGTTGGAATTCAAACTTGGTGTATTTCTTCTCATCTTTATTATTTTTTTCCTGGTCTTTGACAGTTTATTGCATTATTTTTATTATTATTGTGTGAATTTCTTTACAACATTTGCTTATGAACTTTGAATTTATTCCTGCAACAAAATTTCTATTTTCTTAAATTTCTTGCAAGATAAACAAATAGATTCAAAGGTACAGTAGCTTGCTATTCAAGCCCCTGCTTAATCCTCACAAAAAAGCTCATGAACTCAAGTATTTTTACATTTTTCTTAGCTTGAATATACCTGAGAGCTGTTAAGATTGTATGCTTATGAAAGGAAAAAATGGTTTCAAAATTGGAGTGGAATGAGTCAGATTAGAATGAATTAGAGTAGATAAGTAAAACTTCAGACCCAATATTTACTGATTCTATTTCTCTCTCTTTCTTTTAACATCTTTATTGAGGTACAATTCACATGCCATATAATTCAGTCATTTAAAGTGTACAAATTCAGTGAAAAAAAAATAAAGTACACATGAGTTAGCGGGCACTGTGATTTGTCAATATGTATTTAGCAGAGAAGTCTGAGCTAGAGATCTAGAAGTTACAGTTCCAAAGGCTGTGGCTTTGTGTGTGGCCACTCAGAGAGCTGATAGCAGGATGACAGGTGATGAATGAGGCATTCTAGAGCATGTAACCATTCTCTTAGTTAGGGTGATTTGGGTTGTAAGTATCTGGAAACCTCAATTTAAATTGGCTTAAATAGCAAGAAAATGAATTGCCTCAAAGAACAAGAACTTGAAGGCAGTTTTCTAGATTTCTTTTTGTGATGGTTTAACACTCTTATCATCTTTGTTCTTTAACATCCTCATTTTTTCTGCCCTCACAGTGACTCTGTCATGGTTACAAGGTCCTGTAGCAGTTACAGGTCACATATTAAAGTATATAGAAAAGCAATTATACTCCAATAAAGATGTTAAAAAAAATAAAATATATAGAAAACCATTCATATCTGTGACCTCAGATATGTTTTAAAATCTCATTGAATAGGACCACAACACATGGCCACCCTTGATGTTAACCAGGAAATGGATCCACTCTGATTGGTCTGGTCCATTCAGCATCTACCTCTGTGTTGGGTTGGAGTAAACATCTCTTGAGGAATGAAAGAGAGAGGTGAATATCTGAACAAAGTTGAAAGTCAGTTAGCAGGTATAAAGAATGGTAATGAATGTTGTGTGAGCATCAAATGTTTTTGTTACTACCAAAAGCAGACATAAAGCAAAAAATGAGTCAGCAAGAAGATAGGAAAAGTAAAAAATAAATAAATAAATAAATAAAAGTATAATAGTTCAATGTAGAAGAGTACTCTCAAATAAAGGCTGGAAAAAAAGGGTTCATTTTAACTTACAGTGAGAAAATAAGATTTTTTTCCTTTTCTCTTTTTCCCCCCTCTTCTCTCTTTTCTTTTTTTTTTTTTTTTTCTCTTGAAGTCTTATGGTGAGATAAAATAATGAGGGAAAGCCTAGTTTGTGGAAGAAATGAGAGATGAAGAACCAAAGAAAAATAAGGAATATCCTTTAAGTTTCACTATAAAGAAAGAGAGAAATAAGGTGGTAGCTGGAAAAGTTTCAAAGCCTTTTACAGTTTTCTGATACCAAAAGTAATACAAGTACCTTCAAAAATTCAAAGATTCATAAAATATTTGTTGTACAATGTGATATTCTCCCAAATTACAACACAAAAATACAATTATTGAGTTGCTATAAATTCTTCTAGTTGTGATTATGTATATGCTTATTTATATAAGTAAAACCATAATCTTTGGCAATCAGCTTTTTTCTTATTAATATATGTTGGATATCATTTTTTTTGATATCATTTTAAATCAGTACAGATAGATTCCTCTAGTTCACTTTGATAGATGAATAATGTGCTTTCATTTGGCTATAGCATTCATTATAAAACAAAATTTTTATTTTTAATTTTTAATAATATATTCAATGAGGCAATCTTGCACTTATGATTACAACAACTTTTCTAGAAATTAACTTCTAGATGTAGAATTATTATTCAGAAAAATAACTTTTACCATTTTTGAAGATATGGCTAAATATTTCTCACTGAATGTATGGATGTGACTTGAACATCTTTCAGTGTCAAGAAGAAGTGGTTCCTCCTCTGCTCCTCTATAAATCTTCCCTAATATCATGAGAAAAGATGAATCTCTCCTACATGCTACTTATATCTCATAATAACACATTCTTCACTCAGCACTGTAAGAAAATTTGGTTGAACAGTCCTGGTTCATCATTTTTGTCTCCTTCAGCAGCTCCTGTATTAAACACTGTATAAACATTCATTGAATTGACTTCAATAAGTTAATGAGTAAAAGTTAATGGCAATAAAATTATGGTGAAAAAAGACAAATTTTGATGAAGAATAGATAACATAGTTTTGTCCTAATTTGATCAAAGATGTCAAAAATTTTTCAAATGTGTAGTTCTATAGGTATAATATTTTAAATTTTATATTCAAAATTGTCTTTAACAAGCTGGATTCATCACAAAACTCATGTTGTAAAAATAGCCAAAAATGTCCTGGGTTATTTAAGAAGGAGCATTGATCTTTTGGTTGTAATATAGTTAAAAGAGAAATAAATTAAGCCATGATTAGACATAAAAATGACCTTTTACAGAAAATGTATATGGATATTAAGCATTTGAACTTTCAAGTATTTGTTAAAAATTGCTTGCAGAAAATATGTTCCACTTAAAGCTAACATTCTCCCTTGATCTCTGTGACTGTGGGTTTGATTACATGTCTTGATGAACCTAATGAAAGGTTTAATAAAATTAACTCAGCTGAAATGTGTAATCCAGAGAAATGATGTCTGTTTTCTATTCTTAGACCAGGTTGACCAATGTCTACTTTTTTCAGCCTAGGATGAGATCAGTGTAGACCATTCAAAAAGCATCAAAGTGAAGCTTTTTGCTTTATGCTAATAAGTATACATCTTATAATTAAAAAGAGGGATTTTTATCATTCCACAAATATTTAATTGTCACAGTAAAATCAAAGTCAGCTTTGTTTAATTCCCTAAAAGAAACCTCAAGTCATTAAGTCAAAGGTCCAGTGAGACAGATAATTGCTGTTGCTGCTTGATTCAGTTACACCATTTTAACAAATGTATATGAACAAAACTGACAATGCATGTATCCAGAAAACATATAGACTATACAAGCATCTCTTTATTTTACATGTTTTTGCATATTGCTTTGATTAAAGTAACATGAGTAAAAGGCTAAAGGAAAAAGTGTTATACTATATTTTTATACTGCTCAGCTGAATACAACTTTAGGCTGTCTGTTCAGTCTAGGTTATGTGAATCCACCTGTAACTTCCCCTTACCTATGTCTTGCCATTTACTCTTGTCCAGGCCCTCCTTACATCACAGCTGGCCTTTGTTACTTGGATTTCTCTAATGCTGTTTTTTTTTTTTTTCTCTGTTCTCTAATTATTGAATGTAAAAGTACAAATCTACAATGAATATGGTTGTATGTCTATCTACAATCCATTCACTGTAGCTAGGCTGTGACAAACTAGCTTTGAATTACACACTCATCTCTGTGAATTGAATAAGCAAAATTCTGCAGAGCAAAAGTCTTGTTCTATAAAGAAATATTCAAGTACTATTGTTGAAAAGGGGGAAATGAATATTATGTCAAAACTACAAATACCAACCCCACACTGTGAGAAATGTTATAATATTTATTTTCCAGGCTTATGTATTTTGTTCTTTTCTGAAATTCTTACATTAAAATGGCATATAATTAATATATTAAATGAATAGAAGTTTATCAAATAAGGAACTTTCTCTCTCTCTCTATATATATATATATATATATATTCTTGGAGTTTTCTTTTTATTAATTCACATACTTATAATTGAATTGATTATGCATTACAAATTTATCCATAATATCTGTTTATGGTATCTTATGAGAGAGCACTTTTGATCCTTTGAGTAAAAAGAAAAAAAGAAAGTTATAATTTGGAATTTAAATAGCACTTGATATTTCAACTATATTTTACTATCTTTAATTAGATATTTTCTTCCTAACACCAAAAAACACATATTTTTGATCAAAACATGCTTTTGAATATTAATTAATTAGTTATAGGAAGTTTATTTTCTTTCTTAATACAATGATAAATATATTACAAAGGACTTTCTCTTTTTTTTCCTCTCCATTTAGTACTTACAATTATACTGAGGGGATGCAAAAGGCATTTTAAAATGCATATTTTGAAAAGCCACATCTAGGGTACTTAGAAATGTGGTTGAAAAGGTAAACTAAATACAGCATGAGCCTCTGACTCAGCAGCCAAATTACTCACAAAAATTTATGAAATATCAAGTCTTTTTTTTAAAAAAAGTAATTTCAATTATAGAGTAGCATAGTAGAAAAGCACTGCATGACTATACCACAAGCTTTACTTATAGAAAGTAATTCAAAGTCCACTTTGAGAACTTCATGATTTGTCTCAACTTTGAACCATTTCATTAAAAACACCTTATCAAGTCTCTAGCTAATAAATAAATAACACTATTTATTAAAACTGCTTTAGTACTTTTTTCCAAATATTAAATTTTGTAAATTTTCCAAATTTTTAAAATGTATCATATTTCATAACAAATAAATACTATTTTTTTTGAGCAATCAATTCATACACCTTTTTTCTTTGGATCAGAGAAGACATTATGCAACCGAAAGGAATTTATTTGTGTTGGTGGCAGCCTCTCACTATAGCCCAGACTGTGTGGCATTCCTTATGATTAAGATCAGTCTCAGGATGTAGTTAAATTCTCCTAAACACAGGAAAGCTATACTAGTCATTTTAGAATTGGGTCAAAGTATTTTCAATAGGAAAAATACATATTTCTTCCTGTGTGATGACATTGGAGAAATCAACACATTTATGAGTGTTTTGTTCTTCAGTAAATCACAAAGCAAACAGATACAGCTTTCACCATCTCCCTACTTCTCACTGGATCAGTTTCCTCTCTTTCATCTTGATTTCAATGAATCCTGGGCAAAATAGCCTCTCCACTAATATCTGGTAAAGACTTGATGTTCCAGAGTCAGAGTCAGAGGACCGAGTCCTTCCTTATGTGAAGAGGCATGGAATTAGCCATGGTACTGATAGATTCTTGGAGCTGAGTAGTGGGAGAAAGATACCAGGCACTGAAGAGGTGGAAAATTAGGGCAAGAGAGCTGCTACCAGGGCACACTCCCAAGTCCGAATCAGAATAGCATCCTTCCCACTGTCCTCCTACCTACCTCCCACAGAGACACATAATAAAATACAGAATAACAGATATAAATAAATATAGAAATATTTCTTTTTCCCTGCATCCTTAGCAAAGAAATTTGAAAACAAAAAACAAAAAACATTATGGTTACCAAGATTCAGTGGTAAGTTTCCTTTATTTGAAAGAAAAATAAATCCTTAAAATTAGTGTATTCTGTAATTGTAATAATTTATTTTGGATACAAAATAGTAGTTTACATGACCTACTAAGCTGTTAAAAATGTAGTTATATTATTTCACTACCATAAAAATTAAAAATTGCTCACTCCAACATTCTTTATCATCTTCAGCGTGTCTAAAAGCTGGTTGACAATGTGGTGATTCAGAAAGATCTCTGTAAAAGAAAGAGAGAGAATGTGCTCTTCTTCCCCTCACTCCACTGCTTGGAACTGGATGTGATGTTGAAGGAGTGGCAATCATCTTGGACAACAGGGAAAGGGCCAGACCTCAACTGACAGGGCAGAGAATTGAAAGTAGCCTGTGTCTCTAACAGATTTGGAGCTGTCTTACAAGTTGTAGACTACCAGGCTTCCAGACATATTTAATGGGAGACATTAAGTAAGTCTTTTTCTTGTTTAAGCCAATTATTTGTTTGTTTGTTTGTTTTTATTATATGTAGCTGAACCTAATTTTAATTATTTACCTTGTCTAAAAATAAAAAACTACATTTATTTTAAGTATGCCTGTGTAGAAGTCCTAAGTGAGTCTAAGTTAATGAATGTTAATCGTGTATCTTTATTACCTTTCCAATTATATGTTTTTGAGTGTCTTTGAAACTTGACAGTGTTTTAAAAAGATTATTTTAATTTTGTTTCATTTTAAGTAACATTTCCACTGTAAACTTATTTACACTATAAACTTATTTACCCTATAAATGAAAGAGTAACTTTAATATATATAAATTTCAAGACGTGGGGCAAGCCAACTGTCACCAAATCTGAATTAGCAATAAATGAATATCATTAAAATTTTCTGAAATAATTATTTCCTTACTCTTTTTCTAAAGTAATTTACTATACCTTGGATATTAATATATAGAGTATAAAATTATTTTCCTATATCATTGAATGTGGTGGTATTGAAGAGAATTACTACTCAAGTGCCTTGATGTGACTGCAAAACCTGCTGTTTCTATCATGCTGCTCTACACAATGGGTCAATGGAACATGTGTTTATATGAGGATCACCATTGCTGAAATTCTAACAGCTAAGAGGGATGAACTGAATTTGAATCAATGAATTTCCACTGGAATTCTTTTGAGAAATTGTGCACATCTTACTCATAGCAATTATACTCTTTTGCTTATAAAATGATTTAAAACATTGACAAGAAGTTACGTCATTGTGGGGAAAAGGGGATGGAGTATTGGATAGTATACGTCAAGGAACATGAAAACATAAAGATGGTCTTTCCTCAGCATTCTTTTAATTGCTTGGACCCTTTCAGATACTGAATCTTTTTTAACCTCATTTTCTTATTTTCTTCATTGAAAAGGACAAGTAAAGCTTCTACTCATTCATTTTTCAGTAAAAATGACAGCATACAAAGTATATAGGTGATTCTAGCAAATATCTAAATATTAAAATCATCTAAAATAATTGAAATAATTGAGAAAATTTTTTCTATTTTTCATATTTAACTATACAAACTCTAGATTAATACAGGCACAGTTATATACCAAACTTCTATAAAAAGTTAATGAAAAAAAGTAATTTTGCACCTTCTATGTGATATTCTATACAAAGAGTAAATATAGAAGAAAATTCTGAAAGTCAAGAAGATAAAATCAACTATAGCACCATATTTAATATATTTGCTATAATAATTCAAAACAACCCACAGAATGGGAGAAAATATTTGCAAACAATGTGACTGACAAGGGGTTAGTCTCCAAAATTTGCAAGCAGCTCATGTGGCTCAATATAAAAAAACAAACAGACATCCAATCAATAAATTGGCATAAGGCCTAAATAGACAGGTCTCTGAAGAAGACATACAGATGACCAAGAGGCACATGAAAAGATGCTCAACATCGCTAATTATTAGAGAAGTGCAAATCAAAACTCCAATGAGATATCACCTCACACCAGTCAGAATGGCTATCATCAAAAAATCTACAAACAATAAATGCTGGAGAGGGTGTGGAGAAAATGGAATCCTCTTATACTCTTGGTGGGAATGTAAATTGGTATAGCCACTCTGGAGAACAGCATGGAAGCTCCTTAAGAAACTAAAAATAGAACTACCATATGACCCAGCAATCCCACTCCTGGGCACATATCCAGAGAAAAACATGGTTCAAAAAGATATATGCACCCCATGTTCATTGCAGCACTGTTTACAATAGCCAAGACATGGAAGCAACCTAAATGTCCATCAACAGATGAATGGATAAAGAAGATATGGTTCAAATATACAATGGAATATTACTCAGCCATTAAAAAGAATGAAATAATGCCATTTGCAGCAACATGGATGGACCTGGAGATTATCATACTAAGTGAAGTAGGTCATAGAAAAACAAATATCATATGATATTGATTATATGTGGAATCTAAAAAAATGATACAAATTAACTTATTTACAAAACAGAAAATGACTCACAGACTTAGAGAAAAAACTTATGGTTACTAGGGAGGAAGGGTGGGGTGGAGGGATAGATTGGGAGTTTGGGATTGACATGTACACACTGCTATATTTAAAATAGATAAACAACGAAGACCTACTGTATGGCACAGGGAATGGTGTTCAATATTCTGTAATAACCTAAATGGGAAAAGAATTTGAAAGAGAATAGATGCATGTATATGTATAACTGAATCACTTTGCTGTACACCTGAAACTAACACAACATTTTAATAAACCATGCTCTAATATAAAATAAAATTTAAAAAAATAATTTATGTAGAAACAATATGTATTTGAGGAGGTAAAGCTGTTCTTAGTTTTCAGGTTTGTACAGAGGAGGAAAATGGAAAGAAATAACAAAGTCAGAATAAAATTTCTATTTGTATAATGTGTAGCAAACTTCTTCAAATACATGAGGCATTACTTTATGAAAAAAAAGGACTGCTTCTATGAAGCAGGTTTTAAATTTTTTCCCCTATTATTATCAAATTTGTAGATGATAAATATTCTTTTATAAGAAATATAAATAAAGTAATAGTGAAACTGACCAGAAACCTGTGGGCAAAGTGAGTAGCTTTGTATAGCAGTTTTTAAAATTGTATCATGCTTATATTATAGGCCTCACTTTCTACTCAGTGAAAAAAGATTGAAGAACATTCTTCTTTTATGAAAGAAACCAATATAATTATGAGATCTTCAATCCCTTCTTCTGAAGAACTGTTAAAATTTTAGGAAAATGAGAGAAACAAATCTCTGAGTTCTATGGTATTTAGGATTCAATAGAAATATATTATTATTGAATTATAAAGAAGAATTGAAAGAATGATTATGTTAATCATTGGCTTACTCATAATTTTGCTGCTTCTGTTGTCACAATTGTATGATGAATAACCTATTGGTCCCACTGTCATTAATGGATAAGTCTGTATATTTATTATTATAGCTAAAATTCTGCCTCTGTATGCCGGTATCAAATTGAATCTCAGAGACAGAGTTTTGCGTTAAGTAGAAAAGAATAGCTTTATTGCTTTTCCAGGCAAAGGGAGACACTGTGGGCTAAGGCCCTCAAAACTATGTGTCCCAACCAAGAGTGGGTAGTGAGGAGTTTTATAGTAATGGTTCAAAAAGGAGGGTGGGATCAGCTCGTGGACATTTTTCTGATTGGTTGGTGGAGAGGTAAGTGACAGTCAGTATCATTAACCTTCTGGTTCCAACTGGTCTGGTGTCTACGTGCTTGTGGGCAGCATACTGTTAACTTCTTCCACCTGGTGGGGGTTTCAGTATCTGCAAAACAGTTCAAAGATATTGTTATGTATATCCTTTTAGGGGGAACCAGAACCCTGCCCCAAGACTGCACTAGTGTTTCTCGCTAAGGATGGGGGCTGGTTGCCAGGAAAACTGATGTGTGATTGAAGGCTTAGAACTTTCAGTCCCACTTCCTCCACCTCCCACCTAGGGAAGAGAGAGAGGGCCTGGAGGTTGACTCAATCCCAATTGTCCATGACATATTCAATCATGACTATGTAATGAACCCTCCATAAAATACCAAAAGGACAGGGTTCTGAGAGCTTTCAGGTTGATGAACCTGCAAATAGTCTTGAAGAGTGAAGTGCTTAGGGGTATGGAAGCTTCTCACTCTTCCCCCATACCTTGCCCTATGGACTTTTTTGTCTGGTTATATCTTTTTATAATAAACTAGTAATATAGTGAGTACACAGGGTTTCCTGAGTTCTGTGAAATGCTCTAGCAAATTAACTGAACCCAAGGAGGGGTCACAAGAACCTCTGATTAATGGCCAGTTGGTCAGAAGTACAAGTGACAACCTGGGCTTGTCACTGGCACCCAAAGTGTGTGTGGGGGGGGCAGTCTTGTAAGACTGAACTCTTAACCTATGGAATCTGACACTGTCTCTGGGTAGATAGCGTCACAATTGAGTTGAACTGTAGGACACCCAGCTGGTGTCAGGAGCATTGCTTGGTGATATGAGGGAAACCACCCTCCACTACTGTGGAACTGGTACCAGAATCCCTTTACCAGGTTTTAGCTTTTATGAATAAAGCTAACACAGACATTGTTATACTATCCTTTGGTGGACATTAACATTAATTTATTTGGGTAAACCCAGATTATTTTAAAACAAAATATACGACATAGGAGATGTTATTTTGAAAAAAAAGTTCCTTCTTCTGTCTGTACATCTATGTGTAATACTTTAGGAGAAGGATACTACTTAAAGGTAAATAGGAAAATAAAAAATTTGAGTCTATTAATGATATAAATAGAGCAAAACACTTGAAACTTTAAGTTAAAATACATTGTAGAGCTATGCTTAAAATTTTAACCACTTGTCAACATATAAGAGTAGAAAATTATGTAATTATCATGGTCAGAAACCTACAATAGTAGGCAGAAACTAGAGTTGGGAGCCTACAAGAGAGAACAAGGCCGAATTTGTACAGAACTTGTGCAGAGTAGTGGAGACCAAAAGATTTATATGCATAGGAGGGGCCTGAGATAGATTCACCTCATAAAATTAGGGACTGGGGTGGAGCTATATCACCTGTGAAATGAAACTTAGAGAAGCATTTACTGACAACTTTAAGGAGGCACCAGTGCTGTAATGCTACATATTGGCAGTGTTGTAAATGGTAGAGAAAGCTGCATTTTCAGAATCTGGTTTAAGGCTCAGTGTATTCAAATTTACGCTGGGGCAAGGACCCTGAACCACCACTTTAAGAACTGTTTCTGGGTGGGCATTTTAGGAATCTAGATAGAGTTTTCACAATACATTAGGAAAGAAAAAGAATGAACAAAGAGGAAAAATACCAAGACTTTGTGACAAGGTGAACCTAAAATCTAATGAGTCAAAGAGTATGAGGAAAATTATTACTAAGAATGATTTTTTAAAATTATCAGAAAATAAATACACTCCCAATAAAACTAGAATAATCACAAAATGATACTATGTTAAATACATATATATATATATATATATTGAAACAATATATGAAGAAAAATACTATCTGTAAAAAGCAAGAATTTATGGAAAAATGCACATATGTATCAAGAACATAAAAATACACACTTGAAAACTAAGCCATTAAAAATTGTATGTGTGTATGTTTCATAATAATTAATTTATAAGGCTTAAGGACAATACATTGTTTATTTTCTACTGTGAACAGAATAAATAAAGGAATTTGTTACTTGGAAGTTAGTAATGAATATTTGATAAATATAGCAGTATAAAGATAAACATATGAAGACTATGAATGTTAGGTTTTGAGATAAGAAGGTTAAATCAAGAGGTCCCAAGCAGTTCTAAAATACATTTTTAAAAGTAAGAATAAAAGAACATAATAATCAATAAATATATAACCATTAAAATCTTTCTAATATTAAGAAATTGTAATATTCATGGTGGAAGCTCATCAAGTACCAAACAGCATAAAAAAAAAAAAATCTTAGGAACAGCTAAATTAAACAATAGAACAATGCAGGGGGAAACAAGATAAACAAAACAAATTTGGTATTTGATTTACTACTTACTGACCTGAACAAACACAGAAGAGGTGAAGAGACAGTTTCTCTGCTTAGGCCTAAAGTGAAGAGTGAATTTGTTGTGATGAAAATGAATATTGTTCTATCTAGAACAACAGTAAGTTAACAGTAGCAATGTGGTAACCATGGAGGTCAGCAGTATCTAGGAAATTACACAAACCATTGTTGTCCAAGGGCTTTGTGGAAAAGGACACAGAACAAACAGTAGGAGGCATGGTGGTGACTTTAGGAGCATCCGAAGGTAGCACTTTGGGCTGGCACTGGTGGGCCCTGGCATTGAGGTCATGCTGGTTTTGGAGTGCTCTCAGGCAGAAGATTTGCAGCCAATGTCACTGGAAGGACCACAGCAAAAGCAAAAGCAAGTGGCTCCTGTTACACTGCATCTAAGAGGTTTCATATATTAATGTCAAAAGACTCTATCTAGAAACCACCAGAATGGGATGATTGGATACTATGCGGGGGTGGGCTAAAAGCTAAAGATGTGCCCCTTTATTGTATCCTCAACTACTTCCTTGTGCTTTTCTTCTTTCCCCAGGTGTGTGGTCCAACTAAGTATGTATTAAACACTTTGGATATGATTTGGAGAAATTAGATGATATATGTTTTTCATTTTCTTAGTTGGTAGAGGAACAGAGAATATTATTAACTTAATACTGTAACTTGTACTTAAAATCCTTCTTTCTTGTTATAATATATTACAGATATTTTTCTAAAAAATAAATTTCAAAAATTGTACTATATTCTGATATAATATTATGCCATAATATATTTTACCAGTTACTTGTTTTTGTACATTAGATTTGTTTAATTTTATTATCATTAAGAATTCTGGATAAACAGCTTAAAGATTAAACTTCTTCATAGACTTGTGATAATATAATAAAAATAAATTCATAGAGAAAAGATGAATAATAATTTGTGAATAATTAAGTAGAAGCTAAGAAGAAAATGGGAAGTGAAATTAGAACCTGATCATGGTAATAAGTTATTCAAACTGAATAATGAAAGCAAACAATTGAAAATTATGTTCCTGTATATGGCTTAACATATATGTCAATAAATAATATAGACAACTAAAAAATTAAGAAATACGGAGAACCTTCAAGATGGTGGCAAGGTAAGATATGGAGCTCACCTTCTCCCCACAGATACATCAAAAATGTATCTACATGTGGAACGACTCCCACAGAACATCTACTGAACACTGGCAGAAGACCTCAAATTTCCAAAAAGGGGTCGGGTCTGAGCCTCTGAAGTGGGACAGCTGAGTCCAGGATGCTGGACCACCAGAGAACTCCTGGCCCAAGGAAAATGAATCAGCAAGCACTCTCCTAGAGGTCTCCATCTCAACAACAAGACCCGGCTCCACTCAATGGCCAGCAAACTCCAGCACAGGATGCCTCATGCAAAACAACTAGCAAGACAGGAACACAACTCCACCCATTAGCAGACAGGTTACTGAAAGTCATACTAAGCTCACAGACACCACAAAACACACCAATTGACATGGTCCTGTACATCAGAGGGACAAGATCCAGCTCCACCCACCAGAACGCAGGTCCGAATCCCCCCCTACCCCACCAGGGAGCCTAAACAAGACACTGGACCAACCTCACCCACTGGGGGCAGACAACAGAAGTAAGAGGCACTACAACCCTGCAGCCTGCCAAAAGGAGACCACAAACACAGTAACTTAAACAAAATTAAAAGACAGAGAAATATGTTGCAGATGAAGGAGCAAGGTAAAAACCCACAAGACCAAATAAATGAAGAGGAAATAGGCAATCTACCTGAAAAATAATTCAGAGTAATGATTGTAAAAATAATCCAAAATATCAGAAATAGAATGGAGAAAATACAAGAAACATTTAAAAAGGACCTAGAAGAACTAAAGAACAAAGCAAATCATGATGAAAAATACAATAACTAAAATTAAAAATACTCTGGAAGGAACCAATAGCAGAATAACTGAGGCAGAAGAACAGATAAGTGAGCTGGAAGATAGAATGGTGGAAATAACTGCCATGGAAAAGAATAAAGAGAATGAAAAGAATTGAGGACAGTCTCAGAGACCTCTGGGACAATATTAAACACACCAACATTCGAATGATAGGGGTCGCAGAAGAAGAAGAGAAAGAGAAAGGGCCTAAGAAAATATTTGAAAAGATTATAGTCAAAAACTTCCCTAACATGGGAAAAGAAATTGTCAATCAAGTCCAGGAAGTGCAGAGAGTCCCATTCAGGAAAACCCCAAGAAAAACATGCTGAGACACATATTAATCACACTAATAAAAATTGAACACAAAGAAAAATATTAAATGCAGCAAGAGAAAAGCAACAAATAATATACAAGGGAAGCACCATAAGGTTATCAGCTGATTTTTCAGCAGAAACTCTGGAGACCAGAAGGGGATGGCAGGATATATTTAAAATGATGAAAGGAAAAAACCTAAAACCAAGATTACTGTACCCAGCAAGGATCTCATTCAGATTCGATGGACAACTCAAAAGCTCTACAGACAATCAAAAGCTAAGAGAATTCATCACCACCAAACCAGCTCTACAACAAATACTAAAGGAACTTCTCTAAGTGGGAAACACAAGAGAAGAAAAAGACCTACAAAAAAACCCCAAAACAGTTAAGAAAATGGTAATAGGGCCATACAAATCAATAATTACCTTAAATGTGAATGGATTAAATGCTCCAACCAAAAGACATAGACTGGTCAAATGGATACAAGAACAAGACCTGTACATATGCTGTCTACAAGAGACCCACTTCAGACCTAGGGACACATACAGACTGAAAGTGAGGGGACAGAAAAGGATATTCCATGCAAATGGAAATCAAAAGAAAGCTGGAGTATCAATACTCATATCAGAAAAAATAGACTTTAAAATAAAGACTGTTACAAGAGATAAGGAAGGACACTACATAATGATCAACGGATCAGTCCAAGAAGAAGACATAACAATTATAAATATGTATGCCCTCAATATAGGAGCACATCAATATGTAAGGCAAATGCTAACAACAATAAAAAGGGAAATCGACAGTAAAACAATAATAGTGAGGGACTTTAACACCTCACTTACAACAATGGACAGATTATCCAGACAGAAAATTAATAAGGAAACACAAACTTTGAATGACACAATAGACCAGATAGATTTAATTGATATTTATAGGACATTCCATCAGAAAGAACAGAATACACGTTCTTCTCAAGTGCACACAGAACATTCTTCAGGATAGATCACATCTTGGGTCACAAATCAAGCTTTGGTAAATTTAAGAAATTTGAAATTATATCAAGCATCATTTCTGACCACAATGCTATGAGATTAAAAATCAATTACAGGAAAAAAAAATGTAAAAAACACAAACACATGTAGGCTAAACAATATGCTATTAAAAAACCAAGAGATCACTGAAGAAATCAAAGAGGAAATCAAAAAATACCTAGAAACAAATGACAATGAAAACACGATGACCCAAAACCTATGGGATGCAGCAAAAGTAGTTCTAAGAGGGAAATATATAACAATACAATCCTACCTCAAGAAACAAGAAACATCTCAAATAAACAACCTAATCTTACACCTAAAGCAACTAGAGAAAGAAGAACGAAAAAACCCTAAAGTTAGCAGAAGAAAAGAAATCATAAAGATCAGATCAGAAATAAATAAAAAGAAATGAAGGAAACAACAGCAAAGATCAATAAAACTAAAAGCTGGTTCTTTGAGAAGATAAACAAAATTGATACACCATTAGCCAAACTCATCAAGAAAAAAAAGGGAGAAGACTTAAATTAATAGAATTAGAAATGAAAAAGGAGAAGTAACAACTGACACTGCAGAAATATAAAGGATCATAAGAGATTACTACAAGCAACTATATGCCAATAAATTCGGCAACCTGGAAGAAATGGACAAATTCTTAGAAAGTTACAGTCTCCCAAGAATGAACCAGGAAGAAATAGAAAATATAAACAGACCAATCACATGTAGTGAAGTTGAAACTGTGATTAAAAATCTTCCAGCAAATGAAAGTTCAGGACCAGATGGCTTCACAGGCAAATTCTATCAAACATTTAGAGAAAACCTAATGCCCAACCTTCTCAAACTCTTCAAAAAATTGCAGAGAAAAGACACTTCCAAACTCATTCTTTGAGGCCTAAATCACACTAATACCAAAACCAGACAAAGATATCACGAAAAAGAAAATTACAGGCCTATATCAGTGATGAATATAGACACAAAAATCCTCAACAAAATACTAGCAAACTGAACCCAACAACACATTAAAAGGATCATACACCATAACGTGGTCAAGTGGGATTTACCCCAGGATGCAAGGATTCTTCAATATATGCAAATCAATCAATGTGATGAACCATAGTAAAAAATTGAAGAATATAAACCATATGATCATCTCAGTAGAAACAGGAAAAGCTTTTGACAAAATTCTACACCGATTTATGATAAAATCTCTCCAGAAAGTGGGCACAGAGGGAACCTACCTCCACATAATAAAGGTCATATGTGACAAACCCACAGCAAACATTCTCAATGGTGAAAAACTGAGAACATTTCCTCTAAGATCAGGAACAAGACAAAGATGTCTACTCTTGCCACTATTATTCAACATAATTTTGGAAGTCCTAGCCATGGCTATCAGAGAAGAAATATAAATAAAAAGAATACAAATAGGAAAAGAAAAAGCAAAACTGTCACTCTTTGCAGATGACATGAAACTCTACATAGAACATCCTAAAGATGCCACCAGAAAACTACTAGAGCTAATCGATGAATTTGGTAAAGTTTCAGAATACAAAATCAATGCACAGATATCTCTTGCATTCCTATACACTAACAGCAAAAGATCAGAAAGAGAAAGTAAGGAAACAATCACATTCACCATTGCAACAAAAACAATAAAACACCTAGGAATAAACCTACCTAAAGAGGTAAAAAAACCTGTACTCAGAAAACTATAAGACACTGATGAAAGAAATCAAAGATGACACAAACAGATGGAGAGATATAGCATGTTCTTCGATTGGAAGAATCAATATTGTCAAAATGACTATATTACCCAAAGCAATCTACAGATTCAATGCAATCCCCATCAAATTACCAATGGCTTTTTATACAGAACTAGAACAAAAAATCTTAAAATTTGCATGGAGACACAAAAGACCCCAAATAGCCAATCAATCTTCAGAAAGAAAAACGGAGCCAGAGGAGTCTGGTTTCCTGTCTTCAGACTATATTACAAAGCTACAGTAATGAAGACAGTATGGTACTGGCACAAAAACAGAAATATAGATCAGTGGAACAGGATAGAAAACCTAGAGATAAACCCACACACCTATGATTATCTAATCTATGACAAAGGAGGTAAGAACATACAATGGAGAAGAGACAGCCTCTTCAATAAGTGGTACTGGGAAAACTGGACAGCTACATGTGAAAGAATGAAATTAGAACACTCCCTACCACCATACACAATAGTAAAATCAAAATGGATTAAAGAAGTAAATGTAAGACCACACACCATAAAACTCTTAGAGGAAAACATAGGAAGAACACTCTTTGACATAAATCACAGCAAGATCTTTCTTGACCACCTCCTAGAGTAATGAAAATAAAAGGAAAAATAAACATATGGGACCTAATGAAACTTCAAAGCATTTGCACAACAAAGAAAACCATAAACAAGGCAAAAATTCAACTCTCAGAATGGGAGAAAATATTTGCAAGTGAAGCAATTGACAAAGGATTAATCTCCAAAATATATAAGCAGCTCATGCAGCTCAATATCTAAAAAAACAAACAATCCAATCAAAAAATGGGCAGAAGACCTAAATAGGCATTTCTCCAAAGAAGACATACAGATGGCCAAGGAGCACATAAAAAGATGCTCAACATCACTAATTATTAAAGAAATGCAAATCAAAACTATAATGAGGTATCACCTCACACCAGTCAGAATGGCCACCATCAAATAATCTACAAACAATAAATGCTGGAGAGGGTGTGGACAAAAGGAACCCTCTTGCACTGTTGGTGGGAATGTAAATTGATATAACCACTACGGAAAACACTATGGAGGTTCCTTAAAAAACTAAAAATAGAGCTACCATATGACCCAGAAATCCCACTCCTGGGCTTATACCCTGAGAAAACCAACATTGAAAAAGACACATGCACCCCGATGTTCGTTACTGCACTATTTACAATAGCCAGGTCATGGACGCAACCTAAATGCCCATAGGCGCATGAATGGATAAAGAAGATGTGGTACATATATACAATGGAATATTACTCAGCCATAAAAAGGAACAAAATTGGATCATTTGTAGAGATGTGGATGGACCTAGAGAGTGTCATACAGAGTAAAGTAAGTCAGAAAGAGAAAAACTAATATCATATATTAATGCATATATGTGGAATCTAGAAGAATGGTACAGATGGACCTGTTTGCAAGGCAGAAATAGAGACACAGATGTAGAGAACATACATATGGACACCAAGGGGGGAAAGAGGGGATCAGTTGAACTGGGAGATTGGGATTGACATATATACACTAATATGTATAAACTAGATAACTAATGAGAACCTGCTGTATAGTATAGGGAACTCTACTTCATGCTCTGCGGTGACCTAAATGGGAAGGAAATCCACAAAAGAGGAGATATATTTATACATATAACTGATGCACTTTGCTGTACAGCAAAAACTAACACATCTTTTTAAAGCAACTATACCTCAATAAAAAAAATTTAAAAAGAATTATCTATATAAGCATATTGTTTAGAAATATGGAAATACATACCAGGTGTAAAAAACTAAAATAATGAAAAGAATCTACCTTTGAAAAGCAAGAATCAGGAATGAAAATGCTGGAACTGAAAAGCACTGTTTCTTTTATAGACTCTTCAACCATTTAACTTTTTATCATTATTTGTTCTTTAATTGGATAAATATTAAGATTAAATCAAAAAGTGGAAAAATGTATTAGGAAGCCATATATTCTAGAGTGTCCTGCTCTCCTAGTGCAAATAGAAAATGTTTTAGAAATTGAAATGAAGTATGGTCTTGACATAGAACTAATGTCAATAATGTTCTTGAATGAGATCACAAAATTGTATTCAACTTTTAGTGTTTGATCTCTGTTTTAGAGTTTACTGAAAGTAAGTTAAAACTTCACTTTGTGAATATGATTGTGTAATTATGTTATTATATTTTAAACAATAAAATAAGATTTTACATAAGCTTATCAAGTTCTTCCTTTTCAATAGCATTCATATCTATTTGCATTTCTCTGCCTTTCTCTGTCTTTCTCTCTCTCTCACACATACACACACACACACAGACACACACACAAATATACATACACATGCACAAGCATACATTAACCACTATGTATCTACTGGTTTGGATATTTATATATTATGGTATATATTACATTAACTTCTAAAGTATTCTACCCTAAAGAGAACATTGTTGTTCTTAGAGAATCAACCAGATGACACAATAGATCACATTGGTGATACTTCCACTAATTTAAGATCATATTAAAAGTTTAAATGTTCTTTGTTTTTAAAATACACTGAAATATTAAGGTGTAGGTATATTAGAAACCATGATAAAAAAGATCTTGAAATATTAAAAACCTGACTGTTGCCTTGTAGCCACCTGCCCTATGATGCACTGATGTGCAATACTTTGTGTTCCTATTGCTTCTTGTCCCCAGGTCCTACTTTTAAATTTCAAAGAAACCAATAAGGTTTTTCCTGTGGTGCTATAATATCTGATTATCATTCAACATAGATAATTAAACAAACATGTTTTAAAATGTACATTTTTTTCAAATTTATATTTTCAGCTATTTATGCTTATGTGATTAAGCCAATCTCTACCTCAAGTAAGAAAACAACAGCAACAACCTTCTAAAGTGCAAAATACTTTAGGAAAATTCTTGATTATCTTTCCACTATTCAGTTGAATTTTTATTTAAAGGATACAGCATTAGAAGTCTATGATTTATTCAAACACTTAAACATTTTAGTTAAATTGTGTTCTAAGTATATAGCGATAGATAACACCGAGGAACTACCCAAAGAATTAAAGAAAAAAAACAGGGCTTCCCTGGTGGCGCAGTGGTTGAGAATCTGCCTGCCAATGCAGGGGACTCGGGTTCGAGCCCTGGTCTGGGAAGATCCCACATGCCGCGGAGCAACTAGGCCCGTGAGCCACAACTACTGAGCCTGCGCGCCTGGAGCCTGTGCTCCGCAACAAGAGAGGCTGCGATAGTGAGAGGCCCGAGCACCGCGATGAAGAGTGACCCCCACTTGCTGCAACTAGAGAAAGCCCTTGCACAGAAACGAAGACCCAACACAGCCAAAAATAAATAATAAATAAATAACAAATAAATATTTTAAAAAAAGAGAAAAAACAAAAAAGCCAGTCAGTAGTGGATGACAGAAAAGCATTCTTTTCAAGAGAAGTATAATATTATTCACACTACAAAGTGTTTATCACTGTCATCAAGACATCTTCAGGGAAGCTTTTCAAATATATATTTTAATACATATTTTTGAATAAAAACAAAAAATAATATATGTGGACTTGAAATCTCTTTTACACATATCTTTATGAGTAGGCATTTTAATGAGAGAAAGACCTTCATAATTATTTATAATTTATTGTTAATGAATATAAAGTGAAACCTCTCTATGTTCCCAATCCAGTGACCTCGTTCCATTTTCATCCTATCTTACCACTCTACAGTATCTCATCCTTCTGACCACACTTTTTGCTGGAAATGATCTCCTCTGCTTATTTCCAGTCTACTTTCTTCTACTTTATTCTATCTCTCTGACAATTATCTTTATAGACATTCTTAAATTTTCTAATTTTTTACATATAAAATGCCAACATATATGAAAATTACATCACAAGCTATTTTTTATACAATGCTAGTTTCATTGACTAGTATGTATGTTAATACAAAAAATTGAGTCCAATAGCAAAATAAAATTGGAGAAAACATATTTAAGTCAACTTACATGAGATTCTCTATTGCAGGGCTTGTCAGAGACTTTGACATATTGAATCATCAAAAATGCATTTCTAATAAAATAATAAGCTGAAAGAAGTTCAGTACATCTAAAATAATAAGTTAATATAGTTACTGCATATATTAATCTTCTAAAAGTAAAAATTTTAAACATATAGTAACAAATGGTCAAAATGTACAAATTTTCCAAATAAAATAGAATATCTTAAAATATTCCATTGCTCTAGTAATCAACATAATTATTATACTAGTACTATTAGAGGTTACATTTTGTCTGTCAGATGAGTAAAAAATAAAACAAAATCCATGGTATCCATATTTGGAGAGGAAACAATACTTAGATACAGTTTTCATACAGTGCTTCAGAGAGTCTACATTGGTACCTCTCTTCAGGTGAGCAATTTTCAACATATATTAAACCTTAAAATGCATTCTATTTTGAGAAGTTAATTTATCATTATTAAATTATCACAGTTATATGGTAAAATTTAATTTTGAGGCTGTTTATAGAGAATTCTTAATAATAACAAAAATAAGTCTAATGTCTAAAAATAAGTACTTGGTTAAATAAAATATGGCATTATATTAAAGTGCAATGCAATATATTAGTTATAGATTATTTGTAGAAGAAATGTTTATGATATTTGCAACATCAGAGAAGCATTTTAAAAAGCAAAAATACTGTTTTAATTTAACAATATTTATATGTACATGAACGTGCAGAGAACAAAATAATTGCATACATGGAATCATTAACAGTCATCTTCTCTGGGAAGAGGATTAACAAGTGGTTTGCACTTTCTTCTTTGTGCTTATCTGTATACTTCAAACTCTCTGTAATGAACACGAATTAATTGGTAATCTACTAAAATATATCCTTAGATATTTAACATTGTCATTCTCATGCTTCTTCTCATATTCCTTCCAAAGTGACATTTAAGAAGTGTTTGAGTACCTTATATGTACCAAGCACTATAGTAATTACAGATGACAAAACAATGAATAAGACATAGTTTTTATATTTATGCATTGTTACTATATCTTTGTAGGTGCTAAGAGAAAACAATCACAGGTAGTATTGGGGCACTGATGAGCAGGCCTTGGTGTAACACAGGAGCTCAGGAAAATATTTCTGCAGGAATCATATCTGAGTTAAAATTTGAAGATTTAATCATAGTTCACAGGGATACAGTATAGATAAATCATTCCAGTCTGAAAGAAAAGCATAAAGGCAGAAAAGAAGACATGCAACAGAGGGCATGTGTAGAAATATGGGAAGTGTCTTACTAAAAATTGAAAACAGAGAGGCAGTGACTGATGGGGAATAAGACTGGGGAGATACCTAAAGTCAGGGGAATAATGACTAACTTGACTTAGGCAAAAAATTTGAAATTTAGTCTGTTATGGAAAACAACATTTTAGAAACAGAAGTTCTCATTCTAACACTTTCTTAGCATCTGTTCCTTCTATTTATCCAGTCTTATTTTATAAGGAATAACTGAAGTTTTAATCTGCAACTTATATTTCTCTCCTGAGCTTCAGATCTGTATTTGCCAACTAGATAGCTAAAATACTGGCCCCAAAGTCCATCAAACATGTAAATTTTATGAAAAAAATGCCAATAAATTTTCTTAGCCCCTCCTTCATGTAGAGCTCCATCTCATTTAATGACGATTTGAGTCACCTCATCTTGAAATAAAATGCCTTAAATTCATCATGTCTCAAGGCCCTTTCACCTGTTCTACCCATTTTCTTATTTCTGACTCATGAAGTGGTGTCCTCCTCTGATTCCCCATCATTATCATCTATATCTTCACAAATTCTGTTTTTTATTGAAATATAGTTGATTTACAATATTATATTAGTTTCAGATATAGAACATAGTGATTCAACATTTTTATAGATTATACTCTATTTACAATTATTTCAAAATAATGGGTATAATTTCCTGTGCTGTACAATATATCCTTGTTGCTTATTTGTTTTATACGTAGTAGTTTGTATCACTTAATCCCATACCCTTATCTCAGCCTTCCCCTCTTCCCACTGGTAACCACTAGTTTGTTCTCTATATCTGTGAGTCTGTTCTGTTTTGTTGTATACATTAATTTGTATTAATTTTTAGATTACACATAGAAGTGATAACATAGAGTATTTGCCTTTCAATGTCTGACTTATTTCCCTAAACATAATATTCTTTAGATCCATCCATGTTGCTGCCAAAGGCAGAATTTCATTCATTTTTATGGCTAATATTCCACTGTATACATATATCACATCTTTTACCCAGTCATTTGTTGATGGGCACTTAAGTTGCTTACATATCTTGGCTATTGTAAATAATGTTGCTGTGAACATTGTGCATGATACTGCAGTGAAATTGCTGGATCATATGGTAGTTCTATTTGTAGTTTTTTGAGGTCTCTCCATACTGTTTTCCATGGTGACTGCTTACAATCCCACCAACAGTGTACTAGGGTCCCCCTGTCTCCACATCCTCACTAGCATTTGTTATTTGTAGACTTTTTGATGATAGCCACTTTGACAGGTATGAGGAGATATCTCATCGTGCTTTTGATTTGCATTTCTCTGATGATTAGCTATGTTGAGCATTTTTTCACATTCTTGTTGGCCAACTGTATATCTCCTTTGGAAAAATGTCCATTCAGTTGTTCTACCCATTTTTAATTGGGTTCTTTGTTTTTATTTTGATATTGAGTTATAAGAGCTGTTTATAAATTTTGGATATTAACCATTTATCAGTCATATCATTTGCAAATACTTTCTCCCACTCATTAGTTTGTCTTTTCATTTTGTCAGTGGTTCCTTTGCTGTACAAAAGCTGATAAGTGTAATTAGGTCCTATTTGTTAATTTTTATTTTTACTTCTTTTGCCTTAGGAGACTGATCAAAAAAAATATTGCTGATTTATGTCAAAGAGTGTTCTGCCTATGTTCTCTGTAAGGACTTTTATGGTTTTAGGTCTTTCATTTAAGTCTTTAATCCATTTTGAGTTTATTTTTGTATATGGTGTAAGGAAGTGTTCTAATCTCAGTCTTTTACATGTAGCTGTCCAATTTTCCTAGCACCACTTATTGAAGATACTGTCTTTTCTTCATTGTATATTCTTGCCTCTTTTGTCATAGATTAATTGACCAAAGGTGCATGGGTTTATTTCTGGGCACTGTATTCTGTTCTATTGATCTATGTATCTGTTTTTGTGCCAGTACCATGCTGTTTTGATTATTGTAGCTTTGTAGCATAGTCTGAACACTGGGAGGGTGTTACATCCAGCTTTCTTCTGTTTTCTTAATATTGCTCTGACAATTTGGGGTCTTTTGTGATTCAATATGAATTTTAGGGTTACTGTTCTAGTTCTGTGAAAAATGTCATTTTTTTTTTTTTGATAGGGATTGCATTAAATTTATAGATTGCTTTGAATCATATGGACAGTTTAACAATATTAATTCTCCCGGACCAAGATCACAGAATATCTTCCCATTTCTTTGTATCATTTTCAAAATCCTTCATAAATGGTTCATAATTTTCAGGGTGTAGGCCATTCACCTCTTTGGTTATGTTTATTCCTAGGTATTTTATTCTTTTTGCTGTGATTTTAAATTGAATTGTGTTCTTGCTTTCTCTTTCTGATAGTTTATTATTAGTGTCTAGAAAAACAACAGATTTCTGTATATTCATCTTGTATCCTGCAATTTTACTGAATTCATTTATAGTTCTAATAGATTTTTGGTGGTGGTTTCTGGTTATTTCTATACAGTATCATGTCATCTGCAAACAGTGAGAGTTTTTCATTTCCAATTCGGATTCTTTTTCTTTCCTTTTTTTTTTTTTTTTTGTCTGATTGCTGTGGCTAGGAATTTGAATAATATGTTAAATAGAAGTGTTGAGACTGGACATCATTGATTTTTCTTATTTTAGAGGAAGAGTTTTCAGCTTTTCACTGTTGAATATGATGTTAGCTGTGGGTTTGTCCTAAATGGCCTTTATTATGTTGAGATATGTTCACTCTATACTGACTTTGATTTGAGAGGTTTTATCATGAATGGATGTTAAATTTTGTCAAATGCTTCTGCCACATCTATTAAGAAGGTCATGAGAGTTTTATTCTTTTTTTGCTAATGTGGTGTATCACATTGATTGGTTTGCAGGTATTCAACCATCTTTGCATCCCAGGGAGAAATCCCATTTAATCATGTATCCTTTTTATATATTCTTGAATTCCATTTGCTAATATTGTGTTGAGGATTTTTGCATCCATATTTATCAGAGATATTGGCCTGTGATTTTCTTTTTATGTAGCGTCTTTGTCTGGTTTTGGTATCAGGGTAATGGTGATCTTGTAGAATGAATTTAGGAGTGTTTTATCCTCTTCAATTTTTTGGAAGAATTTGAGAAGAATAGGTATTCTCTCTTCTTTATATGCTTGGTAGAATTCATCTGTGAAGCCATTCAATCCTGGACTTTTGCTGCTGTGAGTTTTGTTATTACAAATTAAATTTCACTACTAGCAACCAGTCTTTTAAGATTGCCCATTTCTTCCTGATTCAGCCTTGGCAGGTTGTATGTTTCTAGAAATTTGTCCGTTTATTCTAAGTTGTCCAATTTTTTGGCATGTAGCCATTTGCAGTATTCTCATGATTTTCTGTACCTCTGTGGCATTTGTTGTTATTTCTCCTCTTTCATTTTTTTTACTTTGTTTTTTTGGTTCCTCACTCTTTTCTTTGTGAGCCTGACTAAAGCTTATTGATTTTGTTTATCTTTCAAAGAAACAGCTCTGGGTTTCATTGATCTTTTCCATTGTTTTTTTTTATTTTTTGGTCCCCATTTTATTTATTTTCTCTCTGATCTTTATTGTTTCTTTCCTTCTACTGAGTTTGAAATTTGTTCTTTATTTAAAATTCTTTTAGATGAAAGTTTAGGTGTTTATTTTAGATTTTTCTTGTTTCTTGAGGTAGACCTGTATCAACATAAACTTCCCTCTTAGAACTGTTTTTTTCTGCATCCCATAGTTTTTGGAAAATTGTTTGTCCATTTTCATTTGCCTTGGGATATTTTCTGATTTTCTCTTTGATTTCTTCACTGACCTAATTGTTCTTTACTAGCATGTTGTCTAGTCTCCATGTTTGTTTTTTCCCTTTTTTCTTCCTGCAATTGATTTCTATTTTCATACCATTATGGTCAGAAAAATGCTGTATATAATTTCCATTTTCTTAAATTTTTGAGATTTGTTTTGTGACCTAGCACATGATCTGTCCTAGAGAATGTCCCATGATCACTTGAAAAGAATGTGTATTCTACTGTTTTGGGATGTAATGTCCTATAGTTATCTATTAGGTCCAACTGGCCTGTTGTGTCATTTAAGAACACTGTTGCCTTATTGATTTTCTGTCTGGATGATCTGTCCATTTATGTTAGTGGGGTGTTAAAGTCCCTTATTATTATTGTATTGTTCTCAATTTCTCCCTTTATGTCTGTTAATATTTGCTCTATGTACTTAGGTGTTCCTGTATTGGGTGCATATTTATTAAAGAGTGTAATATGCTCTTCTTGTATTGATCCCTTTATCATTGTATAGTGCCCTTCTTTGTCTTTTATTATAGACTTTGTTTTAAAGTCTATTATGTCTGATATGAGTTTTGCTATTCCCACTTTCTTGTCATTTCCAGTTTCATGAAATATATTTTTCCATCTTCTCACTTTCAGTCTGTGTGTATTTAGTTCTGTAATTTGTCTCTTATCAGCAGCACATAGATAGTTTTTTTTTTTTAATCCAACCAGCTATCCTATGTCTTTTGATTAGAGCATTTAGTTCATTGACACTTAATTATTGATAGGTATATACTTATTGTCATTTTATTACATGTTTTCTAGTTGATTTTGTAGGTCTTCCCTGTTCTTTTCTTCTTCTTTTAGTTTCTTCCTTTGTAGTTTCATTATTTTCTTTAGTGGCATGCTTGTGTTTCTTTCTCTCTTATTTTTGTGTGTCTATTGTAGGTTTTTGATTTGTGGTTACCATGGGGTTTATATATGTTGACCTATAACTATATTAATTTTTTCAACAGATAGTGCTTTAGTTTCAAATACAGTCTAAAAAGTCTGCATTTTTACTCCTTTCACCCACACTTTTTTTTGATGTCATATTTTACATCTTCATGTTTATCCTTTACTGATTATTGTATCTATAATTGATTTTACAATATTTTTTCTCTTCTAATCTTCATACTAGCTTATTTAAGTGGTTGATCCTCAGCCTTTACTATATATGTGCATTTGCTAGTGGGATTTTTCCTTTCCTATAAATACTTAGCCTTTTCTTTTCCATTTAGAAAAGACTATTTAATATTTCTTTTAGGATTTGTTTAGTATTGATGAAGTCTTTTATCAATGATGAAGTCTTTTTTGCTTGTCTCTCTTTCAGTTCTAAATGAGAATCTTGCTGGGTAGAGTATCCTAGGTTGCAGGTGTTTCTCTTTCATCACTTTAAATATATCATCCCACTTCCTTATGGTCTGCAATGTTTCTGCAGAAAAATCAGCTGATAGTCTTATGGGGGTTCACATGTATATGACTCTGTTTTTCTCTTGATGTCCTTAGAATTCTCCCTTTACCTTTAACTTTTACCATTTTAATTATGATGGATCTTGGGGGGAATATCTGTTTGGGTTCATCTTGTTTATGTTTCCTGTAACTGGATATCTGTTTCCTTCTTCAACTTTGGGAAGTTGTCAGCCATAATTTCATCAAATACATTTTCAACCCCCATCTCTCTTCTTCTTCAGGGACCCCTAAAATATGAATGGTGGTATACGGGTTAACCCAAAGATCCCTCCAACTGTTTTCATTTTTTTAATTTGTGTTTTTTTTTTTTTTACTGTTCTGATTGGATGATTTCCATTATTCCAACTTCCAGATCACTTATGTGTTCTGTATTACCTAATCTGCTGCTCATTCCTTCTAGTGTATTTTTCATTTCAGTTATTGTATTTTTCAATTCTGGCTGGTTCTGTTTTATATTTTCTAGTTCCTTGTTAAAATTCTCACTGTGTTCATCTATTTTTCATAATTCAGTTAGATGAACTCTTTATTTGGTAAATTGTTTATTTCTGTTTCATTAGTTGCTTTTTGAGGAATTTTCTCTTGCTCTTTTAATTGAGACAAATTACCCTGGCTTTTCATTTTGCTTATCCTTCTCTGTCCTATGAAATTAGATGAAACAGGTACCTATTTTGGTCTTGGTATGTCCTTATTTGGGTGCTTCCCTCTACATGTGCCCAGTGTCTTTGATTGGGAGCTGGATTTGATGTGAAAACAAGTCACATCTTTTCTCAGGTGTGCTATCAACTATCACCTTTGTAGGAAGTGGGGTTGGAGAAGGAGGGGTTAGAATTGGAGCCAGGTGTGAAGTGGAGCTACCCTCTGCTCATTGGTCATCACTACCCTATCAGAAGTGAGGTCAGGTCCCAAGTACCTGGAGTTAAAGCCCTGAGAGTCAGGTCTGAGCTGGCTCATTTCTCTTTAAGTGTGTACTCTTCCCCCTCCCGGCACCTGCACACTTGCCCCAGAGAAGAGCAGTGCTCGAGCAAGAGGGGAAAGTTTGGGTATTTGGTGAGGATAGAGCATGGAGTGGGGTGCTCTGACCACTATTAGAAATCTGGTCTGCCTGCGATGGGCTGCCTGTGCAATTGTCAGTAATGGCTGCCCTCTGTCTGCTCAGATACCACTTAGGGTTTCAGCCACCACAGTATGTCAGAGCCAGGTATTTTCCTTGGTTGTGGCAGCCCTTGCTCCAGTGTGGAGCTATGAGGTGAGACAAGTGTAGCTGGAGCTTTCACTCTGCTCAGGCTGGGGTGCACAATGGGGCCATCACAGGAAATGAGTCAGCTAGGTATGCAGACTCAATCCACCCTTTCCACCCTGCTTCACAAGGAAGCAAGCATTCACACACTGCTCATGGCAGAGTCCAGGCTTCCCACAACCTTCCTGTTGGTTCCACCAGGCCTCCAACCAGGTAAAAGGGCTTGTCTTCCCTTTTTTGGACCACAGGGCTGGTGTGTCCAATATGTGGCTCAAATGGCTCACTCCCCAGGGAGGATCTCCACCTTTGTAATCTTCCTTCCTCTGAGTCCTCTCCTAGGGCCACAGGTCCTGACCTGATTGCTTCTCTTTCTTTCCTACCCAATTCTGCTTGTAACTTTCTTACAGCCTTGTTTGTACAGGAGTCTTTCTGCCAGTCTCCAGTTAGTTTCAGTGAAAATTGTTCCACATAAAGATGTATTTTAGATGTATTTGTGGGAGGAGGAGGTGAGATCTGCATCCTCCTACCCCACCACCTTGATTCTCTATGCTTCATCAATTTTTGCCCAGGTACCACAAATGGCACCTTAACTGATCTCCACAACTTGAATCTCTTCAGTTTTATTTTATTATACAGATCGAAGCTGCCTTATATCTATATTTCCAAGTCTGTTACTGTCTTTAAATGTCTCTCTATTCAGTTACATTATCATTATCATTATTATCTTTCTTCTTTTTTCTGTTTTCACTATAATACACTACCTTTACATTTCCTTATTAGTTTTTTCTATTATCATTAAAAACATCTGTTTCTTCTAGTACCATATTGAGAATGCAAAATACATCAGTAACATTTTTTCTGGATTAACTACTTCAATCATATTCATCATTATGTCCACATTCATGCTCTTCCTGAAATGAGGTTGAAGAATCGTTGTTCACATCTTTTGTTATAAGGTAATTTTTCATAAAGCACTTATTGCAGTTCAAGATTTATAAGAGCAAAGAACATGTATTCCCTATTCACCTTTGCTTTCTAAATGCAAAAGACAGTGCCTGGCACTTAGTAGATGCTAATCAAATATTTGTTGCATGGATGAAATATTTTATTTTTTTCTATCTTATCATCTTTAAATGAAGAGAAAAATCTCCAGCCTAAGTTGGTTTTATCAAAAGGCAGCTCCTGTGGGTTGATCTTGGTATCATTTTTGTGTGGGCAACTTCTTATTCTGTACTACAGTGTAGGGTAATTTAGGTGGAAAATTTCTAACCAGCTCTACATGTTTCACAGGCTTTGACTAACGTTGAATTCAATCTACTTTTTTCTTATACAGAAAATCTGAAAATGTAGAGCATACAAGAAAATAAAAATCCTATGTAATTTACCCCTCTAACAATGTGGCCACTTTCCCTTGTGTACATTTGTTTTTGCGACTTTCAGGCTCAGGATAAAGGAAGAAAATTGCTGCTAGGAGTAAAGATGGAAGCAGGATAAAGGAATCCCATTTATCTAAAAAATAAAAATAAATTTAAAAAAAACACCAAAAAACGCAAGGACTGTAAGCTAAAAGAATGGATAGGCGATAATTTTGGTTGTGGTTTGGAAAAAAAAAAAAAAGCTGGAAGAGGAAAAGTATAGCTGGGAAAGGGTTCAGTAATCATTCTAAATAGCTTCAGAAGGGAAAGTTTGATTCGTTTTTATTAGCATAGCACACTTTAATCATGAGTGTTTTATTCCAGTTTTATCAGTCCAGAATTTAGTGAAAATTATTCTTAGATTCTGGCATATTAATTTCATCATTCATTGGTTCACTGAACACGTATTTATAGAATGCATGCAATCCACTACATGCATGCAAGCCATTGAATAAGGTGTCATGTTCCAATGGTGAAAATTACAGTGATCATGGTGACACAAACAATAAATGGATAAACCAAAGTGAGAAATGGAAGTACTTATTCAGAAGAGTGAAAAGTTAACAATTTCAGAGATAAAAGAAAGAGTGGAGGATCTATTATGCATTGGAAACTGCTCCTTCATAGATACAGTTGCTACTCTGCGAGAGGTGCCAGTTCAGTGGTGTGAGATTTTCTGGGGTTTGAGCGAAGTCAGAAATCAGGATTATTATAGGAAATTTCCTAACTTCAAAGTATTGCCAGTGAATGTGATTTTAAAAAATAATAAATGCTGTGCTAGCTAACATTGATTTGAGGTGTAAAAAAACTCATGGCCATATTTTCACAAAAGTCTGTACCATTTGAAAAAGTACACAAACATATAACTCCACAGTAAATCAGAATAAACGTCCTTAAATACAGAAACAGAATACAGTACTAAGTATACCTAATTAAAACAAAGTGGTATTGAATGCCTCTTGAGAAGTTGACTGAGGCTCAAAATGGAAAAGAAAAAAGAAAAAGAAAAAGAATAGAAAAGAAACAAGAGTAAAACATGTAAAGGAATAGGAAGTCAGGCTTTTAGGAGGAGGTGAAAAGGGCTGGGGATGAGAAAGAGCTTATGGACTGGTAGATGAAGGAGAGAGTTTCATGAGATGAGGCTCAAGAATGGAATGGGGAGCAGACTTTAAATGGCATTGTCAACCTATTTGAAGCTGGGATTTATTCTATGTACAGTGGGAAGTCATTGAAAGGCTATAAACTGGGAAATGTCTTGCGTTGACTTTTCTTATTATTTGTGTAAATGCATGCTCTAACCTTTATCTATTCATTATAAACATTTTAAAGGGACAGTGGGAGGGGCTACATAAATACTTTATAACCAGACACATTTTAAATTGAACCATCAGAGAAGTTAAAGTAAGAATTTATTCTTCAGAGATAAATAAAATATCTAGAATTGAGAGTTGTGACTTTTCTTTTTGTGTTACTCAAAATGAGGCTTTGGTTTCTCTGTCCTCACAATATGCATGAAATTCTCTCTCCAAGTAATGTGTTGTCTTGAGGTTTTATTTTTTCCTCCACTTTTTTAAAGCCAATCAGAACTTCTAAGGAGAATGGATACTTCTGCAACGGGGCAGAAAGAAATTATATGTACATTTGGAGTTATTTCATGCACTTTTATAATGTTACCTTTGTGCATGATGAAGAAAATGCAACATTTTTTATGTTTAGTGAAAAATGATAACGAAAAATGCTATGTCTGTTTGTATGCGGGTGTGTTCTCTTTACATTTCTGAAGATGTGATAGCGTTAAACTGAAATTGCCTAAAACCTGCTTAGATAAGATCTTTTGCAAGTATTAATAGCACACATCAGAATTAGAGGCACGATCAAATAAAAATTTATAGACAAGGAAAAAATGGCAGCAATACATATAGAAAGAGATGTGTGTAAGCCCATTATACTAAAGGTTACTTATACTCTGCCTTTGATTCTAAATATACTCTAAGTTTCCATTACTTCACCTATTTAGATGAAATGTTCAAGAAAATGCCTCTTTCTTTTAAATGCCAATATCTGGATTAGCATATTTCCTCTCTACTTAGTGCAATATATACAGGCAACTATCTAATTTGATTTTTGGATTCTCTATGTTTTCCATTAGCTTATGCTTATGACTAGTTTTCTAATTTTAGATCATGCCTCCTAATTTAGCATTCTTTTTAAGTTGTATGTGTTATTTATTTGAGTCTGTTTTTAGTCCTCTTGATCATATTCAAAGCTTTCAATATGTCACCAAAAACACAAGACGGCTTTATTTGCAAAAACTTTCAATGATGCCTACTCAGAAATATTTACACATCACAGTGAAAGAAATGTCTTGATTGAAGTGACAAATTGGAATCTTTGGTGAGACTTTCTAAGTGAAAGCACAGCTGTAAGTATTATATTACTGTCAAGAGAATTTAATATTTTTAACAATTCTCAAAAAGTTCTTGAAGATAAAATAAGATTTATGGTATGATAATTAGAAGATCATCGACCTCTGGAAACAAATTTGATGTTGTATCTCAACTACATATTTGTTTAAAATATGAGGGAGAAATATTAGAGGTACTTATTTTACCATATGATAAATACTTCAAATGAGATGATACAATCTTTGAAGAAAATTCCTAGATTGGCCTAATACCAGCCATGCTGTTATTATTCAGTTCTGTATAGTCTTTCAATTTTAGATAGCCTCAGGAATTACAAAGATATGATCTTTCCACTTGAACCACTCTGGGCTTAGTGTCTACTGTGACTTAAAAAAAAAAAAACAAACTTCTTAGGAAGCCCCTCAGGGAGTCCTCGCTGGGGAGTGGCTTCGAGAGCCACCCATTCAGTATAAGACAGAGCAGTGTTTGGGTTTCCGTGTTTTGAAGACAGCTTTCTCACAGTACATACAAAATCAAACACTGCTCTAGAAGGTTTTTCAGCAAAAGAGGAAATTTGGATGCCAAATATTCGTATATAACAAAAAATCACAGATTCTATTTCATCTTCTCTTTTTTGTTTAAAAGACCATAGTATCCTTTATAGACAGCTTCACCAGTTAGAAATTTTATATTATAATTATTTTTTTTACCATCTTTATTGGAGTATAATTGCTTTACAATGGTGTGTTAGTTCTGTTTTATAACAAAATGAATCAGTAATACATATACATATGTCCCCATATCTCTTCCCTCTTGCATCTCCCTCCCTCCAACCCTCCCTATCCCACCCCTCTAGGTGGTCAAAAAGCACAGAGCTGATCTCCCTGTGCTATGCGGCTGCTTCCCACTAGCTATCTATTTCACATTTGATAGTGTATATATGTCGATGCCACTCTCTCACCTTGTCCCAGCTTACCCTTCCCCCTCCCCGTATCCTCAAGTCCATTCTCTAGTAAGTCTGTGTCTTTATTCCTGTTTTGCCCCTAGGTTCTTCATGACTTTTTTTTTTTTTTTTCTTCTTAGATTCTATATATGTGTGTTAGCATATGGTGTTTGTTTTTCTCTTTCTGACTTACTTCACTCTGTATGACAGACTCTAACTCCATCCACCTCACTACAAATAACTCAATTTCATTTCCTTTTATAGCTGAGTAATATTCCATTGTATATATGTGCCACATCTTCTTTATCCATTCATCTGTTGATGGACACTTAGGTTGCTTCCATGTCCTGGCTATTGTAAATAGAGCTGCAATGAACGTTTTGGTACATGACTCTTTTTGAATTATGGTTTTCTCAGGGTATATGCCCAGTAGTAGGATTGCTGGGTTGCATGGTAGTTTTATTTTTAGTTTTTTAAGGAACTTTCATACTGTTCTCCATAGTGGCTGTGTCAAATTACATTCTCACCAACAATGCAAAAGGGTTCCCTTTTCTCAAAACCCTCTCCAGGCTTTATTGTTTGTAGATTTTTTGATGATGGCCATTCTGACCGGTGTGAGATGATATCTCATTGTAGTTTTGATTTGTATTTCTCTAATGATTAATGATGTTGAGCATTCTTTCATGTGTTTGTTGGCAATCTGTATATCTTCTTTGGAGAAATGTCTATTTAGGTCTTCTGCCCATTATTGGATTGGGTGGTTTGTTTTTTTGATATTGAGCTGCATGAACTGCTTGTAAATTTTGGAGATTAATCCTTTGTCAGTTGCTTCATTTGCAAATATTTTCTCCCATTCTGAGGGTTGTATTTTCGTCCTGTTTATGGTTTCCTTTGCTGTGCAAAAGCTTTTAAATTTCATTAGGTATCATTTGTTTATTTTTGTTTTTATTTCCATTTCTCTAGGAGGTGGGTCTAAAAGGATCTTGTGGTTTATGTCATAGAGTGTTCTGCCTATGTTTTCCTCTAAGAGTTTGATAGTGTCTGGCCTTACATTTAGGTCTTTAATCCATTTTGAATTTATTTTTGTGTATGGTGTTAAGGAGTGTTCTAATTTCATTCTTTTACATGTAGCTGTCTTGTTTTCCCAGCACCACTTATTGAATAGTCTGTCATTTCTCTACTGTATATACTTGCCTCCTTTATCAAAGATAAGGTGACCATATATTCATGGGTTTATCTCTGGGCTTTCTATACTGTTCCATTGACCTATATTTCTGTTTCTGTGCCAGTACCATACTGTCTTGATTACTGTAGCTTTGTAGTATTCTCTGAAGTCAAGGAGCCTGATTTCCCCAGCTCCGTTTTTCTTCCTCAAGATTGTTTTGGGTATTCGGGGTCTTTTGTGTTTCCATACAAATTGTGAAATTTTTTGTTTTAGTTCAGTGAAAAATGCCAGTGATAGTTTGATAGGGATTGTATTTAATCTGTAGATTGCTTTGGGCAATATAGTCATTTTCACAATGTTGATTCTTCCAATCCAAGGACATGGTATATCTCTCCATCTATTTGTATCATCTTGATTTCTTTCATCAGTGTCTTATAATTTTCTGCATACAGGTCTTTTGTCTCCTTAGGTAGGTTTACACCTAGATATTTTATTCTTTATATTTCAATGGTAAATGGGAGTGTTTTCTTAATTTCACTTTCAATTTTCATCATTAGTTTATAGGAATGCAAAAGATTTCCATGCATTAATTTTGTATCCTGCTACTTTACCAAATTCATTGATTAGCTCTAGTAGTTTTCTGGTAGAGTCTTTAGGATTCTCTATGCATAGTATCATGCCATCTGCAAACAGTGATGAGAGCTTTACTTCTTCTTTTCTGACTTGGATTCCTTTTATTTATTTTTCTTCTCTGATTGCTGTGGCTAAAACTTCCAAAACTATGTTGAATAATAGTGGTGAGAGTGGGCAACCTTGTCTTGTTCCTGATCTTAGTGGAAATGGTTTCAGTTTTTCACCATTGAGGACGATGTTGGCTGTGGGTTTGTCCTATATGGCCTTTATTATGTGGAGGAAAGTTCCCTCTCTATGCCTACTTTCTGCGGGGTTTTTATCATAAATGGATGTTGAATTTTGTCAAAAGCTTTCTCTTCATCTACTGAGATGATCATATGGTTTTTGTCCTTTGTTAATATGGTATATCTCATTGATTGAATTAGATATATTGAAGAATCCTTGGATTCCTGGGATAAACCCCACTTGATCATGGTGTATGATGCTTTTAATGTGCTGTTGGATTCTGTTTGCTAGTATTTTGTTGAGGATTTTTGCATCTATGTTCATCAGTGATATTGAGCTGTAGTTTTCTTTCTTTTTGACATCTTTTTCTGGTTTTGGTATCAGGGTGATGGGGGCCTCGTAGAATGAGTTAGGGAGTGTTCCTCTCTCTGCTATATTTTGGAAGAGTTTAAGAAGGACAGGTGTTAGCTCTTCTCTAAATATTTGATAGAATTCGCCTGTGAAGCCATCTGGTCCTGGGTTTTTGTTTGTAGGAAGATTTTTTGTCAAAGTTTCAATTTCAGTGTTTGTGATTGGTCTGTTCATATTTTCTATTACTTCCTGGTTCAGTCTTGGAAGGTTGTGCATTTCTAAGAATTTGTCCATTTCTTCCAGGTTGCCCATTTTTTTGGCATAGAGTTTCTTGTAGTAATCTCTCATGATCCTTTGTATTTCTGCAGTGTCAGTCGTTACTTCCTCTTTTTCATTTCTAATTCTATTGATTTGAGTCTTCTCCCTTTTTTTCTTGATGAGTCTGGGTAATGGTTTATCAATTTTGTTTATCTTCTCAAAGAACCAGCGTTTAGTTGTATTGATCTATGCTGTCATTTCCTTCATTTCTTTTTCATTTACTTCTGATCTGATCTTTATGATTTCTTTCCTTTTGCTAACTTTGGGATATTTTTGTTCTTCTTTCTCTGATTACTTTAGGTGTACGGTTAGGTTGTTTATTTGAGATGTTTCTTGTTTCTTAAGGTAGGATTGTATTGCTATAAACTTCCTTCTTAGAACTGCTTTTGCTGTATCCCATAGGTTTTGGGTCGTCGTGTTTTCATTGTCATTTTTTTCCATGTATTTTTTGATTTTCTCTTTGATTTCTTCAGTGATCTCTTGGTTATTAAGTAGTGTATTGATTAACCTCCATGTGTTTGTATTTTTTACAGATTTTTTCCTGCAATTGATAACTAGTCTCATAGCATTGTGGTCAGAAAAGATACTTGATATGATTTCAAGTTTCTTAAATTTACCCAGGCTTGATTTGTGACCCAAGATATGATCTATCCTGGAGAATGTTCATGAGCACTTGAGAAGAATGTGTATTCTGTTGTTTTTGCATGGAATGTCCTATAAATATCAATTAAGTCCATCTTGTTTAATGTATAATTTAAAGCTTGTGTTTCCTTACTTGTTTTCATTTGGATGATCTGTCCATTGGTGAAAGTGGGGTGTTAAAGACCCCTACTATGATTGTGTTACTGTCCATTTCCCCTTTTATGGCTGATAGTGTTTGCCTTATATATTGAGGTGCTCCTATGTTGGGTGCATAAATATTTACAATTTTTATTTCTTCTTGGATTGATCCCTTGATCATTATGTAGTGTCCTTCTTTGTCTCTTATAATAGTCTTTGTTTTAAAGTCTATTTTGTCTGATATAAGAATTGCTACTCCAGCTTTATTTTGATTTCCACTTGCATGGAATATCTTTTTCCATCCCCTCACTTTCAGTCTGTATGTTTCCCTATATCTGAGGTGAGTCTCCTGTAGACAGCATATATACAGGTCTTTTTTTAAATCCATTCATCCAGTCTATGTCTCTTGGTTAGAGCATTTAATCTATTTACATTTAAGGTAGTTGCCATTATGTGTGTTCCTATTACCATTTTCTTAATTGTTTTGGATTTGTTATTGTAGGTCTTTTCCTTCTCTTGTGTTTCCTGCCTAGAGAAGTTCCTTTAGCAATTGTTGTAAAGGTGGTTTGGTGGTGCTGAATTCTCTTAGCTTTTGCTTGTCTGTAAAGCTATTAATTTCTCCATCAAATCTAAATGAGATCCTTGCTGGGTAGAGTAATCTTGCTGTAAGTTTTTCTCCTTCATTCACTTTAAATATGTCCTGCCACTGCCTTCTGGCTTGCAGAGTTTCTGCTGAAAGATCAGCTGTTAACCTTATGGGGATTCCCTTGTGTGTTATTATTTGGTTTTCCTTGCTGCTTTTAATATTTTTTCTCTGTATTTAATTTCTGATAGTTTGATTAATATGTGTCTTGGCGTGTTTCTTCTTGGATTTATCCTGTATTTCTCCTTGGATTTATCCTGTACTCTCTGCTTCCTTCATTTGGTTAACTATTTCCTTTCCCATATTAGGCATGTTTTCAACTGTAATCTCTTCAAATATTTGTTAGTCCCTTTCTTTTTTCTCTTCTTTTTCTGGGACCCTTATAATTTGAGTGTTGGTACGTTTAATGTTGTCCCAGAGGTCTCTGAGACTGTCCTCAATTCTTTTCATTCTTTTTTCTTTATTCTGCTCTGCAGTAGTTATTTCCACTATTTTATCTTCCAGGTCACTTATCCGTTCTTCTGCCTCAGTTATTCTGCTATTGATCCCTTCTAGAGAATTTTTAATTTCATTTATTGTGTTGTTCATCACTGTTTGTTTGCTCTTTAGTTCTTCTAGGTTCTTGTTAAACGTTACTTATATTTTCCCCATTCTATTTCCAAGATTTTGGATCATCTTTACATAAAGAATTCTGAATTCTTTTTCAGGTAGACTGCCTAGCTCCTCTTCATTTGTTAGGTCTGGTGGGTTTTTGCCTTGCTCATTCATCTGTTGTGTGTTTCTCTGTCTTCTCATTTTGCTTAACTTACTGTGTTTGGGGTCTCCTTTTCTCAGGCTGCAAGTTCGTAGTTTCCGTTGTTTTTGGTGTCTGTCCCCAGTGGGTAAAATTGGTTCAGTGGGTTGTATAGACTTCCTGTTGGAGGTGACTAGTGCCTGTGTTCTGGTGTTGAGACTGGATTTTATCTTTATGGTGGGCAGTTCCATGTCTGGTGGTGTGTTTTGGGGTGTCTGTGGCCTTATTATGATTTTAGGCAGCCTCTCTGCTAATGGATGGTGTTGTGTTCCTGTCTTGCTAGTTGTTTGTCATAGGGTGTCCAGCACTGTAGCTTGCTGGTCGTTGAGTGGAGCTGGGTCTTGGTGTTGAGATAGAGATCTCTGGGAGATTTTCACCATTTGATATTATGTGGAGCTGGGAGGTCTCTTGTGGACCAGTGTCCTGAATTTGGCTCTCCCACCTCAGAGGCACAGCCCTGATGCCTGACTGGAGCACCAAGAGCCTGTCCTCCACATGGCTCAGAATAAAAGGGAGAAAAAAAATAAATAAAGAAAGAAGATAAAATAAAATAAAATAAAATAAAATAAAAAAGTAAAATAAAACAAAGTTATTAAAATAAAAAAAAATTAAAAAATACTTTTTAAAGTAATAAGAAAAAAAAGAAAGAGCAACCAAACCAAAAAACAAATTGACCAATGATAACAAGCGCTAAAACAAACAAGAGCAAAAAAAAAAAAAAAAAGGGACAGACAGAACCCTAGGAAAAATGGTAAAACAAAGCTATACAGATAAAATTACACACAGAAGCATACCCATACACACTCACAATAAGAGAAAAAGGGGAAAAAAAATATATATATATATCATTGCTCCCAAAGTCCACCTCCTCGATTTGGGCTGATTCGTTTTCTAATCAGGTATTCCACAGATGCAGCGTACATCAAGTTGATTGTGGAGATTTAATCTACTTCTCCTGAGGCTTCTGGGAGAAATTTCCCTTTCTCTTCTTTGTTCGCACAGCTCCTGCACTTCAGCTTTGGATTTGGACCAGCCTCTACGTGTAGGTCGCCTGAGGACGTCTTCTCTTCCCTCAGACAGGTCGGGGTTAAAGGAGCAGCTGCTTCAGGGGCTCTGGCTCACTCAGGCTGGGGGGAGGGCAGGGTATGGAATGAGGGACGAGCCTGTGGCAGAGGCCAGTGTGATGTTGCAATAGCCTGAGGCACGTCATGTGTTCTCCCTGGGAAGTTGTCCCTGGATCACTGGACCTGGCAGTGGCAGGCTGCACAGGCTTCTGGGAGGGGAGGTGTAGATAGTGACCTGTGCTTGCACACAGGCTTCTTGGTGGCTGCAGCAGCAGCCTTAGCATCTCATGCTCGTCTCTGGGGTCTGCGCTGATAGCCGCGGCTTGTGCCCATCTCTGGAGCTCCTTTAAGTGGTGCTCTTAATCCCCTCTCCTCGTGCACCAGGAAACAAAGAGGCAAGAAAAAGTCTCTTGCCTCTTCTGTAGCTCCAGACTTTTTCCCGGACTCCCTCCCGGCTAGCTGTGGCACACTAGCCCCTTCAGGCTGTGTTCACGCAGCCAACCCTAGTCCTCTCTCTGGGATCTGACCTCCGAAGCCCGAGCCTCAGCTCCCAGCCCCCACTCATCCTGGTGGATGAGCAGACAAGCCTCTCGGGCTGGTGAGTGCTGGTCAGCACCGATCCTCTGTGCGGGAATCTCTCCACTTTGCCCTCTGCACCCCTGTTGCTGCGCTGTCCTCCATGGCTCCTAAGCTTCTCCCCTCCGCCACCCGCAGTCTCCACCCGCGAAGGGGCTTCCTAGTGTGTGGAAACTTTTCCTCCTTCACAGCTCCCTCCCACTGGTGCAGGTCCCGTTCCTATTCTTTTGTCTCTGTTTTTTCTTTTTTCTTTTGCCCTACCCAGGTATGTGTGGAGTTTCTTGCCTTTTGGGTTGTCTGAGGTCTTCTGCCAGCATTCAGTAGGAGTTCTGTAGGAGTTGTTCCACATGTAGATGTATTTCTGATGTATTTGTGGGGAGGAAGGTGATCTCCACGTCTTACTCTTCCTCCAACTTGAAGCCCCCCCATATTATAATTATTAAAATTTTATATTATAATTATTTATATTGTAATTATAAAAAATTTAAAACATGACTCTCATACGTGTATTAAGTGAACATATGTCAAATATTTTATTAAATTCATCTTTTAATGAGGAAAATAGTAAGGAGTTAAAATAAATTCTAGTGAAAATTTGACATTTGGTGGTTGATTTTCCCTACTGGAAAATACTCATTCGTGTTGCTACAGGTGAAAACATTTGCATTACAATTGGTTTTCTATAAATTAATTTCTATACTCACAGAGTTGTAAAATGGACTAGTCAATCAAAGTCAACCAAAGATCCACACCCCCATAGAATTAGAAAATACCTAATGGTTGCACTGGACAATCTTTTAAGTGGCATTGCAGTAAAAGATGCAATAATCCCTTGCCCATTTACAATTCTTTGACATTTATTTCTTACAGAGAATAAAAGTGAATCTCCCCTCAAGTTATGTAAAATAAATACCTAAACATATATTAGACTAATACCTTAATTTTTACAATTTTATATAATATATTGAAAGTTATAAACTTACAATTCACAAAGTTGGTTACCATTATGTTTACTTATCCTTTTTTCTTATTATAAAGAAACAAAAAACCTATTATTTTCTGATTGTTTTTAGGGTTTTAGTTTATTTTTCTAACATTTATATTACGCCATTTTAGTTGATTTTAAAAAGGAATCAAGGGATTAAAAAATACTTTTTTATAGCCATTGTATTTCTGTAATTTACTATTCTCATTTGTGCTCCTAAAATGAACATTCCAGCCGAAAGGAGGCAAACAAGGGGCAGAGAAGAGCCTGAGATGCAAGAAAAAGAAGAAAGAGGACAAGTCTGTAAAACCATTCTTCTTACAAAATATTCAATATTAAAATTTGGTGGTTTTTAATTAAAAATAATGGAACCAAAAGGAATAATATACATACATGATTAAACAATGCAATAAGAATGGCATTGTAGATATTTGCAAAATGAAGAATTTCATGGATTAAGACAATTTAAAAGTAGGAAAAGCAAATTCAGAGGCTCATACAACAAAAATTCTTTCCAAGTAGAAACTATAGAATCGTTTATTCTAGGCCATCCTCTGATATATTTCTATCATTCAGTGGAATAATGACTAATCAAAGTAATACTGTAAAAATAAAATAGTGAAACTAAGACCTCTACCTATTTAGGTGGAAGATGGAAATCAAAGGAGAAAACAAAATATTAGACAAAATTTTCCAAGAAATAACCTGAATCTTTTAAATAAATGTTTTCTCATGTGAAATGTATTAGTTCATTCTGCTATATAAAATGAAATCCTGAGGTCCTGAAATTTTATGCAACATGCATATGGTAACTGAGAATACTTTACTATAGAATCAGCCTCTTCCTGTTTTTATAACAATATGAATATTTTAATAGGATTACAAAAAGAATTAATGTATTTACACTGTAAGATAATTTCTTTAAACAGGATTATTCATGCTCTTGTAATTTATAATTATGTACAACAGATTGTTCCCATACATTATAAAAGTGTTCATGTAAAAGAAATGTTTTTAAATTGGTTAACATTATAAAACTTAACTCCTTGAAAACTGGTGAAGTCCATTACATTTACTCAACAGATTATCATTACTCCTCAAAAAGAGGTTCATGCAATCTTCGTAAAGAATAGATTAAAATGCATACAATAAAAATATGACTGCATTTATTCTAGGAAATTTTAAGGGATTAAAAATACAGTGTGATCCTCAAAGTACAGCGAAATTTTTTGAATACAGCAAAGAATTTCACCTTGCCATATAAATGAGGAAATCTGATGTTGCCAAGAAATATTTAGCGTATGGGCAGTTAACAACTCCCAGAAAGGAAGTTAATTCTCTGAAAGTTGTATAAACACACACACACACACACACACACACACACAAAATCTGTGCAGATTTTTAAAGCTAGTGTGGAAATTAAATCTATACTTTTAATATAATTCTATTTAGAATATGTTGAACGAGCCAATCAATTAACATATAAATTAATTTTTAAACCACCTCTCCTAATAAGATTTAGTACGCTGCAGGTGAATGCTGTGATGGGAAAAAAAGTTAGTTCTGATAACTAAATTTTTATCATGATACCTTTTTCAGTATTGAGAAAAGTAGCAGCAGGTAAAAATATTGGTGATGTCATAATGGCCACTTGGTAGTAAATACATTGAAAGACTACTTTTTATCTACACCCTGGTTTTACTTTCTCCAGAAGACTCATCCCCTTCTCCCCTCTGTCTTTTCTGCTTAAATAACACCAATCAAATGGGGAAACTCATAGATATTCTTAAAATAAAGAGACTGTTTTGACTAACAACGGAGATGGTCACTCCAGGGTTACTCAGGATTAGGGATAAGAGAACTAAAATATGGATATCATTACTGATGGAAAATAACACCTTTTTTCCTACTAAATTTGTTGGTGATATGCTATTAGTGTTATCTTCTGGCTAGGAGATGTATCATGATTTATGTCCATGGACATTTTCAGCAATGGAAATATAAAGTTAATTAGAAATAGGATTTACTACATTTGTTGATATTTTAGAACACATATTCAAAGATAACTGTCTCTAGTAATTATTATAAAATTCATTTTAGATTTATTAGTAATAAAATCCTCCTTACAATTTTATGACCAAGGTTTTGCATAAACAGATATTTATTTCCCAGACATGCCATGGTGCTTTGAGAATGTATTATTCAGCATAGGCTGAGTTAGGCTGATGTAACAAAGAAACCCTAAATATCAGTGGTTTATTAGAATATACATTTATTTCTCACCATGCTATATGTTCTACAGGAGTTGTCAGGTGGGCTCAGTTCATTGCAGCCTTTCTGGGACGCAGGCCAATGGAGACTTGACCTTGACATATGTTTCTATGATCACTATAGCAGAGAGAAAGGAAGGTGGCTAATTGCACACTGGCTCTTCCCTGAAGAAGTTTACATGTTGTTTCTGCTCTCATTCCATGTTACTTCCAAGGGACAGGGAAGTACAGTCCTGCCATGTTCCCAGAACAAACACCAGGAAATATGTGGCTTACAGCATCAGTGACTGTTTGTAGTAACAAGACGGGTCAAAATTTGGATGAAAAAAAATTGTGGGGACCAGTAATGAGAACTCTGCTCCCTCCTAATTTAATGAAGCCAAATTTTGAATTCTCCAAAATTTGTAATTTCCCTTAGAAAAAAATGGAAAATACATATAATATATAATATTCTGAAATTCCAAGTCCCACATTTCCACTTTAAATTTTTCCCTTTCCTCTACTTCCTATGTCATATTTGCCAATGTGAGTGATTCCTTTTCCCAAACTTTCTTTTACCCAAGAGAACTGATGAATTAATTGCATTGATTGTAAAACAACTGAAAAAGGGCTAAAATCTCTCATAAGAGGCAATGAATTACAGTAATGACAAGTGTGGTTTTTGGGTTAGACTTTCTGAATTCTGTCCCCTGCCCTGTTACTTACTGTCAGTGTGAATTTGGACAGGTTGCTAGACCTTTCTATGCTTCAGTATTTTATTCTGTAAAATGAGTGAGAAGACTTCCTGCAAGTTTAAACATGTGAAGTATTTGACAAAGTTCATAGTACGCCCTCCATTAATGTTAGCCTTTCTGGGCTATAAAACTCTTTTATTTAGGAAAAAATCAGACTTCTGTTTCTATCTGATACTTTTATTAGATTAAAATTGTTATAATCTGTTTCTAGACGTATTAATTTCAATATTTACCTAGCAACGTAATGCACGTTTTCCCCAATTAACTCATTTAATGCTAAAAAGACATATTTTATAGTTCTTTTGTAAACTACACAAAATGATAATTTTATAAATTTAAAAGATAGACCACTTTTATGATTTTATAGGGGCATGCATCCTCAATAATTGAATATGATAGCACTGAATTGAGTGAATATTAATAAGAAAAATGTATGTAAAATTAGCATATTTAATTAGCTAGGTATCTTACAAGGAATATTTTTAATATAAAGGAGGAACTAACTTATTCCACTTTTTGAATAATTAACTGAAAGAATTCCAGAATTTGATACTATAATATTTTAGTTAAAACATGACTATAAATATTAAATATATGATAGGTTAATTAAAGGCTACAATAATTGACATTTTGTGACTTTTGACAATTATAATATTTTAGAAAACTTGATTATTCAATCAACAGTACAACTTAATATTCATATATATATCAAATTTTCAAAAAGATTGCTTAAATTTGCCAAGACTTAAAATTGTATCGAGTATCAAAAGGCAAATCCAAGTACTTGTCCATTTATTGAGAATAAATAACACTTTAGTAGACAGGGTATAAATTGTCCATAGGAAAAAAACCCACAGACGTTATTTATATATGAATGAATATGCATTTTATTGCATCATATCCAGCACAAAAATAAGGGCTTTTGTACTTTCACTTGTGACCATCATTTGTTTTGCGAGCTACAAATATCTAAGTTTTCCGTGTTGAAAAGGTTGAACACTTTAATAGTTACTTAATTTGAAAATCAAAATAAATTTTAAAATTCAAATATAGATTTAAATGCATTAAACTTGGAACATTGCTAAGAATAGGCCACATGTAGATATTTTTTAAATTACAAATAGTTTTATTCACAAAAGAAGGAAGACCTGTTAAGTAAAATTTTCAGTGGAAGAGATGCTGTTGCCTGGAAGATATCCTTCAGTGTGATGAAATTGGTTAATTGACAAACTAAATGACAATATAGTACATTCTTTCATAGTAATTGGCACTGTGAAACTCACAAATTTGTTATCACACACTGGCATGTGGAAATAACTATATTTAATTTAATTGATCTCTACCCACATCGATTTTCTATTATATATTATAATTCATTCCCTTGATCACTTATACCCATCATTATTTGTATATATAATTATTAAAACTGTTAGAAATAATGCTAAATTTCATTACATTACTTTAAGTAATATTAATCATGTTAATTTAGAAAAAACACATTTATAATATATGTTATTAAAGAGTAATTTTATACTTTGAAACTTGCAACAAGATAATTATGTTTCTATAGATGTGCTATAATTTATATTATCTGTACTGTTTAGCTTTACTCAAGTTGTAATGTAATATGATCTTTAGTCAATTAAGAGTATAAGAAGGCAAAACCAAAAAACAAAAACACAAAAAAACAAAGAGAGAAGAAACCAAACTACAATTTTTGAAAATGTTTTATTACCAGCAGAAAGGAAAATTACCTGTTTATAGGAAAAATGCATATTTATGTATCTTAACAACTTACTAATTTTTCAGGAAAATATGGTTTAGAGGACAAAACTGTCCCATACTCCATTTAATAACTTAAAATTATAGTAGTACTAAATGTGTGTTGCACAAACACACGAGTGTAATGATATTGAGGAAAAAGATTAATTTTTTTTGCTTTATTGTGGAGAATGATAAGAGTGTTTCAGTAGTTCAGATGAAATGTTGTCTTTTTTAAAGTCTTATAGACACCTTGCTCTATTATATTCCTTATGGTTTATAAATTCTTTTCTGTAGGTTTAAAAAGTAATCTCTGTAATTTATAGTCTCTGATAGACAGCTAGGATTTAAAATAATTGTCTTGAGATTTAAATGTGGATTTGCATTTCTAAAAAAAGAAATATAAAACCAAGAAGTGCAGTTTCTTTGTCTTTCTATTTCTACAGAGAACTGTAGCACAACAAAGTAGTTATAATTCTCTTAGTAGTTATGAAAAACCTTTAGCTCATGGGCATACCAATTTGATTTTGGCATTTCATTTGTTATTTTTCCTCCACGCTTTTGCAAAGGAAAGAGAAAATTCACAACTTACAATTTTTGAGATAGGAATTTTTGCAGAGGTGCTCTGGGAGCAGTAATTTATCATTGTTAAATCAAATATTACATAAAAGTTGAAATTTATCAGTGCAAAATTAGCTGGTTTTGTTATGTGTTTATTTTGATTAATCATTATCTTTGTCCTTGATCATTCTATTCATGCTGGCTTCCAACTTTGGGAACAAATTTGTAACCAAGGTGTATCTGTGCATGTAAGGGTAGAAAATTGCTTTCCATTATAAACTAAAATGTAAATTAGAATGCAATTTTTTATCCTTTAGTAACACTGCTCAGTATAACCTTCTGTGATGATGGAAATGTATGTGTCTATTAAGCACTTTGAAATATGGCTAGTGCAACCAAAGAACTGATTTTTAAATTTTATTTGATTTTAATTAATTTTAATTTTATATTTAAATAGCCACATGTGAAAAGTGCCTCAGCCCATGTAGCTTTAGAGTGTTATTATTACTCTTGCTTTCATTCATTCCATCTAAAATTTTTAAATGTTTTAATATTTGATCTTCACATGAAATTAGTATGGTCAGCAGTTTGCTATATTTTTAATTTTTACACAATTTAATTTACCATACAAGAATGGTAGAAAGGTATAAGCAAGGGATAATTTCTAAGTGAGATGTTTCAGTTTGTCATTTTCTTGGTGTGTCCAGACTTTTGTAACAATTAGCCACAAGTGCCAGTCACCTGCTCTGTTTAAGGCATTTAGAGGTACTTCTTGTTTAGACCATTCACTATGATCTGGTCCAACTCCAGAGAGAAACAGTGTGGTGATCTCCTGCATAGAGAATTCTCTGGAGAATTCTGGACTAATCCAGAATTCTGGATGACTGAAATGTCATAATTTAGTATTTAAAGTATGGAAAATCTATCCCAGGGGCAGGTAGGATGGCAGGTGTAAACTTTTATGTACATCATTTAAACAATTTAAATAAGGGCAATCTTATAATCATGACTGTTGGGCTGCACCCCACAGTCCTGCAATCCTTGCAACTGCCCAGCCATGAGACTGAAGAAAGAAACCAGAGTCAACGACAGAGACATCAGCAATTTATTGGACAGGGAATCTTACAAGTCAGAGGCAAATGTCCTGGAGTGACAGCCCAACGTGTAAGGCCAATGGCAGGCAGGACACAGCAGCAATCTTTGCAGGGAGGAGGAGGCCATCGGATAAAGGGGTCATAACATCAGAAGGGCTCCATGGTTGCCAGGGGACAGCTGGAACGTGTCCCTCCCCAGCTCTTTGGGTTAGCAACTATTGAGAGGGCCACTGTTTCCTGTTGATGACCCAAAGCTGGAACCGTTCTGGTCTGGTCCGAGGGCTAGAGCAATCGTTAGTGGGTGTTGGGCTGATCACACAAGTATTTACTGATTAAACTTTCAGCTTAGGAGGGGGAGACAATAATGTGCATAAGGTAAGGGTGAGGCAGGGCCAGTTCTGGCTGGGGATGCACAGAGAGCAGCAATATTATGGGGTTTGATCCTGCAATGACTATTGGTCCTATTTGTACTTGAACTTACTATAGAAGGAAATATGGTGTATAAGAGTATGTGATGGGGCTTCCCTGGTGGCGCAGTGGTTGGGAGTCTGCCTGCCAGTGCAGGGGACGCGGGTTCGAGCCCTGGTCTGGGAGGATCCCACGTGCCGCGGAGCGGCTGGGCCCGTGAGCCACAATTGCTGAGCCTGCGCGTCTGGGGCTTATGCTCCACAACAGGAGAGGCCGCGATAGTGAGAGGCCCGCGTACCACGATGAAGAGTGGCCCCCGCTCGCCACAACTAGAGAGAGCCCTCGCACAGAAACGAAGACCCAACACAGCCATAAATAAATAAATAAATAAATAAATAACATCTGATTGTTTAAAAAAAAAAAAAAAGAGTATGTGATGACCTTGGCATAGAGTGGTCCTTAGTATAGTTTTGAATTAAAATATAGATGTAGATACAGTGAAGAAATAAAGTATAATTAAACTATTGCAGTTTTGTAAATGCAGGAAAATAAGAAATCAGATTGTAGGGTATTAAGGGCATTAAGGTCCATTAGAAATAAGAGTACAACTTAAAAGCTATATTGAATGGGGTGGGGCAAAACTGGAACAGAAATAAAAGACTGAGAAATCAAACTCATCTCACTTGCACTTCCTATACAGGTGGGAAAATTACTCCCAGAGCAGCATTTCAGGGAAAGATTGAGCTGAAAACTTGATATTTTCATCCTCAAGTGGCTGCATGACACTTGAGGGTAACAGAATGAAACTTAATCACACTTTAGTGCAGAAAAAAATTTTTAAATTCTTGTTGTTTTTGCTTTAAGTATAAATTTAGTATATATAAAAACAGAAGAAAATTAGGAAAGGAAAGTAGAATCATGTGGTTGAGGTGGCCATGTTTTAGAAACCAAGCCTAGCATAAATGCTTCAACTGTACAAAGTAGAATATGATATTTCATAGTACAATCAGGCCAAGGTTAATTATTAAATTTAAGGTTAATTTTTTAGTTAATTGAAATTTTTAAAAGGATAAATAGAAAATTAAATTTGTATTTACCTTAACATCATGATTTTTAATTCCAGACCTACCAGGAGTGGCTGCTGCTGGGGGAAAGTGCTGGAGGGAGTCTGGGCTAAGATGTTGGGAAGCCACCTGGGCCTCTGGAGTAGGCAGGCACTGGGAAGACCTGGGGTCTGGGTTCATGGGATCCTGCAGGGAGCTGGTGCCAAAGAGATACCTGGGGGCTCTGGCAGGCCCTGCACTGAGCCAGGGGCCTGAGTTCCTGGGAGCCCTCAGGAGCTGCCTAGGGCAGAGGGAGGGAGTTGGTATTCCATGTTGCAGTCAAATGGTCATTAATTCTCCTCCTAGGTAGCAGGTATCTCTTACTCTTCCTTCGAGGCTGCCAGGGCCTGGGGGAGGAGTGAAGGGGGTGGTGTGAATCTGTCTTTCCTACCATCCTCATAGCATCTTATTTCTGTGTTTTGCCCAGGTGCTGTAATCCTCACCTGTAATCCTTGGCTCTTGTGAAGGTTTTTTCCTGAGCAGAGAATGATTCAAATTAATGTTAGTGGAGGGATGTGAGTAGTAGAAATTCCTATACTGTACCACCATTTCTCTGATGTCATGGGCAAGACCCAAGAAGTATTAAATGCTGCTTTGATTATTGTTGTATTAAAACTATGAAGACTTACTTTTTTAAAAAAATTGAAAAGTCATTTTTAGAAATAAGGTACTCATAATTCCTTCTTTATTTTTAAGATTATGTAGCTACTTGTAAGCAATAAATGGCATGATTGTGGATATTAAAGTGTGAAAGAGAAGTTCAAAAAATTAAATTATGTTCCAAATTCAAGTTTCTAAACCTTTTTCAGGTCTTTGAAAATTTAATGTTGTATAGAGCTGAGTTTGAGAAAAATGAGCAGGGGGTTGATGATGTTTAGCAATTTGATTTTTAATGGAAAGGAAAAATAGGGTTTGTGTATGGGATACACATATTAATGTCACACACTGTAAAACTTGGGTCCATGAGTAAGCTTCAGGAAACTGGGAAATAACATGGAAAGTGGATGCAAAAAATTCCATGTATATTTTTCTAAGCCATGACCTCTAAAAAGTCTCAGAAGATTTTTAGTGAAAAACTAGGAACCAGGCTTTAGGCCACACCATGGGTTAACCCTTCAACTTGCCTTGGTGATAAAGATGAGTATGAACTCTTCAAACTAATATGATCTGATTGTCATAAGAACTACTTTTATAATAATTTTTGATGGTTATGCTTTTTTCCAGTGGATCATAAAAACATTTTTCTGGTTATGTTATGCTCTTAAATTCACCAGGTAGGAGATACTCAGTCAGTGAAATAGGAAAGGAGTTGAGAAATATCTATCTATCTATATACCTTTTTTTAGCTTAGAGATATTTTCATCTGACATCGTTTTTCATGTTTTCTTAAAAAAAAACCAACAACAATATCTCATTGATTTCCTGCTATCTTTTTTTGAACATCCATGGCACTCTGTGTGCAAAAAATGTCTGGTTAATTCACTCCATATTTATATAACTATTTTTAGTATTACATAAGTAAATAATGAATTTTGTACTTTTGACTGCATATTGGGCACTTCTCCTCAGATATTAAATAGTGAACTCACACTTAACATATTTAAAACAAAATTCATATTTTATAATAATAATAATCTCTAATACTATCTGCTCTATTACAATTAATAACATTATCATTCTCCCAGTCATATAAGTTCTATATTTTACTGGCTTTTTTCTTTTACTTCCTTTTTTCTTAGTCAAAATATCCTGAAAACTATTTCTCATAGTCATATTTCTTTTCATTAATAACTGTGTCTCTACATACTATCCTTACCTTCCCATTCTCCCTGTTTTAATCAACTCTATTTCCTCTCACAACTAACACTCTAAGGCAAACTTTGATAAATGTTTACAACCATTTAAGATATGTTGATTAATTTCTATTTACACTGGGTATTAATTCCAATGATTTAATTGTGATTTAAAATATTCTACAGTCTGACTTTAACCTATATTTTTGACTTAGCAATTTGCCTACACATCACAATTCTAGTTACTCTTGTGCCATGTTCTTCAGCTGAAATATCCTCAACTCCTATACTTACCTACTTACTACTCTGCTTTTGAAAGTCTTATGCCCATCATCAGTCTTATGGTGACCCATCAGTCTTATGGGTCTGATTACCTTAATATAAAACAGCAGTTACAAAAGCAATTTTTCAATTCAGACAGGTAATGTGGCCTGGTTTAAGAGAATGAAAGGATGTTGTCCTCAGCAAACATGAAAGAACAGGGCCCTTTCCCCAACTCCACCAAAGATGTTACAATTCAATAATAATAAACCCAACCCAACCAAAGTAAAACAAAAATACCTCTTTGGCTAAACAAAACTCATTAGCAGGGATGGGTTTGGCTTGCAGAAGCAGTATAATGCAATTTCATTCAACATTGCTTCATGTTGAAAACCAGCTTTCATGGCACACCCTTACTTGTCTTAAAATTGCAGTGATTTTATGTGGTGCCCACCAATGGCAAGTTTTGTCCTTAAGAATGGGAAAATGTACAAATTTTGGAAAACAATGTATAACTTCTGCTGTGTCTCTTACTTGGTTTTAGTAATGAGAGTGCACAATGCAATACGTTTGTAAACAGAGAAACACACTGAGGAAGATTTACAAAGATTGTACTTTAAAGATAAATTAGTTTGAAAATTAATTTTTATAATTGTTAATTGTTTCTTTCCTCCCACACATACATGTACATGTGTAGATACACAAATAGTTTTTGATTGAAATATATTCTTATGTTCATGAATGTTTTGAATTAGTGCATGGCCTGTTTCTTTCCACTATATTTTGCATATATTAAGGGGCAAGAGTATAAATTTCCAGAACAATCACTGCAATTTTAAACAGTTTATCTGTAGTAAAGGTTGACATATTGACTTCATTATTTCTTGATAAACTTAAGGACTTTTTTTTCTGTGCCTTGAAAGGTAGAGTGAGCTATACATTTTCTGTCAAAGTATGAACTGGTATCAATGACTCGTTCCTAATATCTGGAACACCATGAGTTACAAGTACTGAGTTCTCATCCTGGCTCTATCACTTCATTTACTATTATTTGATTTTGGACCAATGAATGAGAGTTTATATCAAACAATTTTCTCTTTCTACATTAAATAATATCAGGACAATTCTGCTCCTGTGTTAAATAATACACAAGCCATCAAAATCAGCTTCTCAATTCAGTAAATGCTTTCTCCTGAAAAATATTTGTGAACCTACTGAAGTAGCTGCTCAACAAGAACTCTCAAAGTGTGAGATTTGAATTTGCACAGAAAATGTAAAAAAAAAATCTGAGGTTCAGTCATCTCTAAGTTACAAAGAATCAGCTTCATGGGAATGTAGCTTAAAAATAAGCAAATTAAGGAAGAAGGGGCACATTTGACCAACTTGTAAATATCAATAACTTTATCAAAAATGTGCTAGGATATCTAAAAGTGTTCTGTTTATGACATATTGTTTTGAGAGATGAAGACAAAGAACACATGCTGGTTTGTGTATTTCCTCAAATTCTTTTTTTGTGACTTTTTTTAACCTTGAAAAGAAAGGAATCAGAAGTCAAATCAAACATGTCTTAGTGAAGAATTTGCTATTATATATGAGAAATGAGACATAATTATTTTCTGGATAGTGAGACCTGCACACAAAGAACATTTCATTCTTTTTTTTTTTAGCAGTTTCATTCTTAATCTTATTATCTTTTTTCTCTTAAGTAAGATAAAGTATTTAGCCAATATTAATTAAAAATCCCTTATTCTGAGAACTAGCTTTATATTTAATAAACTGATAGGAAGTAAACTCCAATTTAGGCAAAAGCAATTAGAAGGATCAAGTTCTTCCCTGATACATAGTAATATGGTTGCCAAGAATCTCTCTAAAAGCACCAAGCCTTTGCTTGGGGATTGGACTTACTTACTTCTGTGCTCATTTTGCTTGTTCAGATATTGCCTTGAGGTATAACTCTACTCCATTGCTTACCCCTTAAAAATAAAAGTAAGTGGAAGGCACATCAGCAGTAAGCTGTGGTCCAGTTGAGGTATATAATATCACATCTACTATGCTGTTTTCATCCAGGGAAAATAATCCGATTGCCTTGTGAAATGCTCTTAGACAATGAATAGGCTACATACAATTTAAGCAGCTTCTCTTTAGTCTTCTGCAACCAGTTAAACTGCCTCTCTTCATTTTTTTCAAATCTGGATGAGAATTAAAATAACTCAGTTTGATTAAACAATATGGATTTTTTAAGGAGGCATGAAATAATTCTTCCTTTTTACTCAGATATCTCTCACTTGCTCAGAAAAGTCATTTTAAGATGCTGCCAACCTACTTACTGGCAAATTACTAAATAGACCATATCATGTATCCATATCCTTAATCATTAATTCATTCATTACCTTATTCATTCGTCACCACTTTTTGATTTATTCAACTAAATTTACTAGGTACCATCACTATGTTTTCACTACTCTAGGTTTTATTATGTCACTCTCAGAGTATTTTTCTCTAAAATATTGATATCATATTTAACCTGGTTTGTGATTGTGACATTGTCTTGGGTATTCCTGCATAGTTCTTAAAGAGACTTATTTTAAAGATCAATATTTTGCACATACACTTAAAAATTCCTTTCTAAATGGAGAGTGAGCAAATTGAACCTTAAAGAAATGAACCCATTCCACAGACAAAAACCAGGGCTCCTTGTTATGCAATGGTTTAATATTAAGCTAGATTTCCTTCCCACTCCACAGTCAATCTGGAGTCATTTTGCTTGACAATATGCTAAATGATGAATTGGTTATCCTCATATAGTACTTCTTGAAAACGGCCCTGAGGTACACATGGTACAGTGTTTCACCAACTATTTCTGGATTCACTCCTGTAACAAAGATCAAAAATGGGAAAGCAACACAAAAAATTATTCTGCCTGACCTGATAGGTGCTCATTTTGGAATTCAGAACTTGATTTTGTTACACAAAGAGAAAAGCAGAGTTTGAATAAGGATTATAATAAAAATTTAAAAGAAAGTGGAAGGACTAGTAATGAAATGAGTTTATTATAAAACTTCTGGAAGGTTGGTTCTACATTAAAACCAAAAAATATTCAAATGTATCATTCAGAGCAATATAAATCACAGTAGGGTGGTGTGATTTTATTTAGAAACTTAGACTGCATATTTCTTATAAATTCCAGAAAAAATCTTAATATATTCTTTTTAAAATTGAAAATTCTTGGACTGCTCAACATAGAAATTATCCTGGAAAGTCAAATCTCTGCCTACATAATTTTTGCTACTGTAAAGCATGTATTATCTTTCTCATTTTATTATAAAAATGAAGAGTAAATGTAAACAAACTACATTTTCCAAGAACTGTCATATTTTCTTTGCTTCAAATAGAGAAAATAAACATTATTTAATGGCTATTTATTCCATTTTACATACTTTTCAGATATTAGAATAAATTTTGGGAAAAAAGGGAGGATCTTGAAGAATTTGGCACAATATCAACTCTGCTGTAGATAAATTTCACATTATTCTGGTGGGTGTCATTCTGAAGCTTTTTCACATATTCACAAAATAAAAGTCAATCCAGTCTGAGTATTGCCCAATTTGTTCGAAAGAGCAAATTTTTTTTATCATTCAGTGATTTCTCTAAAACATCATTAATAAGTATTAAAACAAAATTCCAACTGCTAAAAGTAATTTTACCTAGTAGAAATTTTCCAGGTAAGAAACGTGTGTATCATATATCATTTCATATTAGCCTATTTAGTTGCTGATACAAAATTTAAACCGTATACTTTCAATAAAAAAACCAAAACTTGGACCCTATCTTATTAATAATTCAATGAGTTGATACACTGATTTCAACTCACAGTGGTCCCTTTAGTAAATAATGCTGTACCACTAATTAGCAGATACCTAAAGGCAAATAACATTCCCTTGTTACTGGAAAAGACTAAGAATATATTGAAACTTCTAATTTATAATAGTATACATTATATTTTGTGGCATCTGCAGATAGAAATGTTTTGTTTTTCAAACTCTTCAGGGAAGTCATAGAAATGACTAAAATTCCTGTTAAGGAAATATGGAAATTAAATATACAGTTATTATACACCATTTTATATATGGGACTTGAACACCAACAGATTTTGGTATCTGCGGGGGTCCTGGAACCAATCCCCTCTGGATACTGAGGAATGACTATGTGTCAAATTGGCAACTGATATATAATTCATTGCGTGTATAAAAATCTACTATAGCATTGTATATTCTATCTAACTAGTGTCCTCTTGAAGTTGTAATGCTCATGGAGTTCACACTTCTTCTGACTGCAGCAGCATTTTGGTAAAGGAGGAGGGGATGAAGGAATCAAGATGTTGAGATCAGAACACCAAGAGAACATGAGAGAGAATTCTTGGAGAGTATGAGTGAGTCTGAGGCTTTAGGGATGGTGTGATCCTAGTCGTTAGGTGAGAGGTGGGTACTGTCTAAGAGTCAGAAGTGAGTATATTGTAAAACACCCTTAAATGTTTATTTAGATTAAATTTTGAAAGAATTTAGGTTAACTTTTGTATATTCCTCTTTGGCCTGGGATTCTTTAAAAGCAGTTCCAATCTGCTTTTAACTCTTTAGAAAAAATGATCATCGTAAAGAGTGTTCTCATTATCGTCTTGTCAAGGTACTAACGTCTCCACAGGTAATAGGATCTTCTGGAGCTAAAACTTTGTCAAGGTGTGTTTGAGTGTTGAGATCAAATAGAGGGAGTTTTTAAATACAGTTATGTTTCTATACCCTGAAATTTTCTTGTGTTTAGAGTAAAAACCCCTGTATATAAATAGCCTTACGATTTTAGAATCTTCAAACAATGAATGTGTATGTTTTATTCCTACAACAGCCCAATGTGGATGTTTTGGGCCAGCTGGTCGTCCTGTGACAGGGTTCAAAGCATGGGCTCTTTCTGTTTTTTGGTTTTGCCATCCACTGTGATCTTGGAATCTTCTGCTCCACCCAGCTGACAAGGCAGAAGGCAGTGGAGAAGGACATCTACTTCTCAGAAAATTGAACCTGGCAGGAACACATCACTCCCATTCATGTTCCATTAAGAATTAGTTATATGGTCCTATCTGGATGAAAGGGAGACTAGGATGCTTTGCTCTAGTTTTATGGAGTTCCCAACAACAAATGCCCACCACGAAAATGTCAGCAATTTGTTGAGGGCATTTCTCCGTATCTAGCAGCGTGCCATTTGTTGCTTCTACATTTATGAGATTTTTACATGTAAATTCATTGCAAACATTTAACTTCAGCTGTTTTAATACACTGTCATGAAACCAGTATCAGGGTCCTGAGAAAAACACTTGGTTTTCTTCTTAGCTGCAAACCTGAATAGTTTTGAGCATATTGCACCAAATCACAGTCTCTGGTGGGAGGTCCATGGTGGGAGCTCCCAAGGCTCCCAGAAAGTCCTCCAGAAGCACCTCTTAAACTCCATTATCTGAATTTGTCAACATGGAAATTGTATTTTATTTATTTAATTTTGCCTTTCCTGTAAGCCCTAATACATTACTCAAGTGGAAACAGTTTTATTAGAGAGATTAAACTCAAATAATAATTTATTGTATACTTAGAATGTTTGAGTTCCCCAAGATCACCCTCATGTTTAGTGATTCACTAGATGGACTCAGAATTCAGGTTTATTATAGTGAAAAGATGTATGATAGGATTAGCAAGAAAAAAAGACACAGGATATGCAGTTATCTGTAGAAATCCATAAACGTGTTTCTTCATGTTCTCTTCTTCCTATGATGGGGCAAATTAAGTATGATCCTTTCCTCAGCAATGAAAAAAAACAGTAAAATCTGTGTGATTTCTTCCCAGGGAAAACCCTTATAGACTCAGCACCTGTTGTTTTAGTGGGCTGGTCGTATGTGTACCCTCTCCCTCATCTTCAGAACTCCAGATTCCAAAAAGGAAAACAGGTAGTTACCATAAGTCACCTATGTTTATAAACAGTTTACACACAGTGATTTACCTTTAATCGGTTAAGAAACAGGTCAGGACAGCAGCCAAGGGCCAACCTTGCAAGCAGGCCCTTCTAAAGGTAGCAGTTTCGGATATGCTATGTTAACTCTTTTCTGCACACCCACCAAAAGAGTTAATACGTTTTATCTCATTAAAACCCCACAATGATCCTCTTCAATTGAGATAATTTTTGTAAAGAAAGGAACTTTAAGGTAAAGGGAAATGATGCATTTTGAGTCCCAAGTATGTATCACAGTCTTTACTAGATACTTTAAATATAGTAACTCAGGGAAGTAAGAATTTTGCCTATGGCCACATGACTAATAACTGGGGAATAAAAACTGAAAACCAGGATTGGGTAAGTTTGGACTACACCTTTGTGCCTTTTCCCAAATGCTTAGAGAAGGTCATATATCTACATTGTCCAGTATAATAACCAGTGGCCACCTGTGATTATTAAATACTTGAAGTGTGACTAGACCCAATGGAGATGCTATACAAGTATGTATATACACCAGATTTTGAAAACTTAACATGGAAAAAAAGAATGTAATATATCCCATTAATAATTTTTAATAATTAACAAATAATTTTTAGTATTGAATATACTTGGACATATTTTGTCTACATTGATTTAAATAAACTTACATTATTAAATTGATTTTATCCATTCTTACTTTTTTAATGTGGCTAGTATAAAATTTAAAATTATGTAAGTGACTCACATTATACTTCTTTTGGACTGCACCAGTCTATACATATAGGACCTATCAGGCTAGAACCATGTGTTTGATCCTTAAGGCCTCACCATTGACAATTACAAAGGCTATGCCTCGCAGACCTCATGGGGTAGCTGCTGTCCACACACCAGACTTGATGCACAGCCAATGCATTACAGTCTTTTGTGGGAGTGGTATTCAAGGATTCCCACCCAGGGCCAGCCATGCTCCAATACATATCTGTATTAATCTAGGCACCTCTATATGGAGGTCTCTTTTTTGGGAACAGGGGAGAGGGCCCTGCTGAAGTACTTTTCAAGCCTTTGCACCTAGACGTTTTTATCTTGGGGGCACTGACTATGCTGACTCACTACTTTCCCACTCCTAACCCTTCCCCTCCCCGGAGTTTTCTGGTCCATAAATGTCCAGAGCCTTTTATTCAGAGTTCCTCAACACTAAGACACTTTCCCTTGTCTGCCCAGGACATCACCTGATCCTCACTGATGCCAATCTTCGGGGAAGGGAGAAGTTGGCAAGCTTTCTATTCTTTTTTGACCACTCGCTTATACTATTTCATTTAGTGAATAAAAGCTTGAACATTACTTATTGTCCTAACTGACCACCTAAACACCTGGTAGCTCTGACTGACCTCAATAAATATTAGGTCCCCTTCCTTGTGAAAACTATAGTTTTATATGAAAAAATATTGGAATCAGAAGAGTTGGGTTGAAACACCCCTCTTCTAGGCTTTCATATCACTACTCTGAATATCAATATCTTGATCATTTCACACTGTTCTATGTCTTGATTTCCTGCCCTGTCTCCAACATTAAAGCCATTTAAAGATAGCAGCTATACCTGATTTGATTTTCTGTCCCAACACATAGCATATGCCTTTTACAAAGGAGAGTCTCAACTGTTTGTCAATTAAATGAAGAAATGCACTCGTCTAAATTAATACAGATAGTAAGTGGTAGACAAATGTTTCAAATACTGGTTTTCTGATATCAGGTTCAGGGCTTTTGCTGCTGTGATGGTCACCTATATTTTGGATTTGTGGAATGTGAAGGGTTAGGAAAGAACAGATAGGGATGTGTAATTCCAGGTCATAGAATTTTTCAATACCTATATACATTTTCTATTGCTTCTGGTTTAAAAAGATGAATTTATTATCTTATATTCTATAGGTCAGTCTAACTTGAGTCTTGGTAGGCCAAACTCAAGGTGTCAGTAGAGCTGAGTTTCCTTCTGGAAGCTCTATGTGAAAATCTGTCTTTTCCAGTTTCTAGAGGCTGCTCATATTCCTTGGCTCATGGCAACCTTCCTTCCTCTTGCAAGCCAATATCATCTCATCTCTCTAACCTTTCTTTCGTAGTCACATTGCCTTCTCTCTAATACATCTGGGAAGGATGTTCACTTTTAAAGACCCATGTGATTATATTGGGCCCACCCTTATGACCTAGTGTCATCTTTCCTCCTCAAGGTCCTTAACCTTATTCCCATCTGAAAAATCTCTTCTGCCATGTAATGTGATATATTCACAGCTTTAGGAAATTAAGTTGTGCACACATTTGGGGGACTATTATTCTGCCTACCACAATATTTAAATCAGTAGTTCTCAAAATAAGGTTTTTAATGTCTAAATGAATATTTCTCAAAATGTGGTATCCAGACCAGCAGCATTCATGTCACCTGGGAACCTATTGAATCAGGAATTCTGGAGGTGGGGCCCAGAAAACTATGTGGTCACAAGCTTCCAAGTGTTTCTAATGTATGATAAAGTTTGAGAACATTCTAAACCATTCTTATACTTAGTAAGCTTCCAGGAGGTAGCTACGTCTGAGTTTGAGGTAATTTAAGTATTCTTCAATAGGAAGCACTACAGCTGGATAGCAATCCTAGGAATCAGAGAAGGTCAATGTGTAAGTGCTTATAAAGGCTGAATGTCTGAGTATCCCTGCTATAATTAATTTTCAGAGACAGTTGGAAATAAATGAAAAATTTATCATCTCAAGTTGCAGCTCATAGAATTATTAGAGATAAGCTTTCAAGAAGGAGGGAGATAAAAATAATATATTCCATAAATTGCATTTTAAATACATTTCAGAAGAAAATGATTTCCTGAAGCTGGTGACACCTAATATTATGAATTATAGTAGTTTGAAGAAGACACTTCTGTTTTTAATCCATTTCTATTTTCCATTTAATTATTAATTATTTAATCTATTTCTATGACCAATCACTTAATTGTTTATTAACATCCACACTAAGACTATAATTGAATAGGTGTTATATGGTGGATAGAAGGAGGTATATGGCACAGTTATGGCCCTTGAAAACCCAAAAATATTGAGTGGGAGATATGACTAATACTTTAAAAAGCATTTAAAGGCAATATTCTGCCACATAAAATTATTTCAGACAAATTGTTCACTTAGTAATGCCATTGAAGCGGTTGTCACAACCTGAGCAGACCTCACAAATATTTCCACAATTCAGTAATACCATTGTGAGTTTCTTGGCTGGATATGTACTTTATTTGATAAGGTAAATGCTTCAGTGAATTCAGCTGATGTGAAAGATCCACCCCAACCCTTACTCAATTGCCATCTGTATATTTATTCTACTTTTATGATGTTATGTTCAGTTTTACACATCTACATTTCCATAGGAAAATGACAGCTGGAAGCTGGCCTGGCACTATCAGCTTGATCTTGGAGTTAGCCAGTGGTCCAGCCCTAACTGCTAGGCTGTCACGTTCTCCTGTTGAATGTAATTTCATAGAGCCCTAATAGCAGACAAGGCAACTCTGTGACTGTGATGGATCAATACAAAACACAGAAGAGACTCATAAGCACATCTCAACAGAGAGAAAAGCAACAATTATATCCAAACCATAAAATTGTTCATCCATCTTTCTCTACTTTATAGCTAATATGAGTGGTATCATTTAGTTATAAAATATAGATTTTCATTTAAGAAGAGGCAAGTAGATTAACTTTGAATAAATTTAAAATTTCTCTAATTACATATTCCCTATTCTATTGTATCTTTTTTATATAAAAATCTAAAATATCTCACTGAATGGGTGCTAGTTATTTGGAGCTAAAATACACCTACTCATAAAATGCCAGAGTCCTCAAGCAACCCATGCATAGTCATTATTTTGTGCCTCAGATCAGTGGAAAACAGCTCTTTAATCAATAGGAGGGACAGTCAGGTCAAAGTCCATATACCTTTTTTCAACTCAATTGAAGAATGGTGGCTGGAACTGATTGTTAGAGTCAACACAATTTCTAACACACAGTATAGTTTTTTACCTTGCCAGAGTATAGTACAGACCTGTAGATTTAGGTTAAAAACATATTTACTTATTTCTTTAACAATCATATAATAAACTATTGCAAATACAATGCCATTTGATTTCCTTTTTCCCTTTAAATATTGTTTTCCCTATCTATCTATCATCTATCTATCTATCATCTATCTATCTATCTATCTATCTATCTATCTATCTATCTATCTAGCTATCATCTATCTATCCCTGTCTATCTTCCATCCTCTACCTCTTTATAATGTGTGTTATGTACACACACACGTGTTTAGAGTCAATTTAAAAGTTTTATTTATTTTGTCTTTTGATATTTTGGGGAAATTTCCCAACTTCGTTTCCAAGACAATTTAATCATCTGATGTAACACAAACACAAACGGCATTTAAAGCTTATAAGATTTCAAATTTGGATCATTTATTTTGCTTTATGATTTTTCCTTAGTTAATTGAATAAAACAGAGATAACGAATGTTTACATCCTTTTTAAAGTGTTTTGCGTTTTATTTATATAAGATTGTTTCCCTTGCTAAATTTAAATACAACTATCTATCTACCTACATGCATATATGCATATATATATACACAAACATATGCATGTATGTATTTATACACCAATGCATAACATTTAATTTACAGCCTATTTATCTTTCCATTAGCATAAATCATGCCTTTATTTGTTCAATCTCATTTTGATGATGTTGATGAAATTCTTAGACAAATGAATATTAGTTCTTTCTTATCAGTAATGTTTATTATTTTGTCTATCTAGTTTTTCTCTGTTACAGAACAGTATACTTACCTGGGGAAGAATATTCTCAATCCTGTGCCAATAACGTTTTCCAGGAATGGGCTATTTATTTTATTACCTTGCTTATTTGGCCCTCCTTATACTCTCCAGTGATAAAAGTGCAAATGTATTATTCTAATATATGCTGAGGGCCGTAGTAATGACCAAAACTGAGAAAACTAATCAGGGAGAATTAAGCCCACATACAGAGAGAAATAAAAACAAGCAGTGGAGACAAAGTTCTGGACTGTGGTGTAAATTACAGTTCTCAATATACTTAAGGTTAGATTGTATACTTGTCCATCCTATGGTTCAGTTACAGGAAGCAATATATTTTCCTCTATCCTTAAGCTATTTGAGCTGGCTTTCCATCACAATTATTTTGTGGAGAATTGATTTGCATTTCAAAGTCATCTATAATATTAAGGAGACTCTACTATGTGAAAAGTACTTTTCTAAGAATAACAACACGTAATTTTTTTAATGTTAAGTTCACCAGTCCTATCTTTGTGTGTGTGTCTTTGCACGAATATGTTCAAACATACTTATTTTTAATAGTGCGTAACAGTCAGGAACACACAAAAAAAAGGAGACAAGGCAGAATAAATTTAGGGCTAAAAATAGACTTGACAAAAAAGTTATGGGGGTTGTGCTCATACTCAACAAAAACACAGGAAGTCTGCTCACTATACTGGGTAGCAGGGAAGAATCAAGTGACCAGAATGTTCTGACCATCAGAGGTCTTTGGCATTGCTTAGCTGATTATGGTACCCCAAGAATTGAAATGTATGGGTGGGCTGCTTAAATCTTACTTGATTTGTATAACCTGAAAGTCTCTAGATCTGATGACAGGGATCTGATCTGAATCACCACAATAATGAGTTACAGTCCCACAAATAATTCCAGGCTAGAGCTAGTTCACAACCCAAGAATACCTTGAGTTAAGGGAATGATAGTACAGCTTGAGGAAGGATCCTACTATATAGTCAGATGCTGTATACTATATATCTCCCCAGCCTTCTACAAAGAGACATATGATCATTTACTAGGGTGACTATGCACTGGAGAAAGGGAAATAATCAGACATTTTACACACTGTTGGATACATTGCTTTGAACTGACAATTACAGATGACCCCAAATGCTATTGTGGTCCACAGTCATACTAGGGATTATGAGGTTATGTTAGGAATGGAGTTTTGGCTTGAGGCCTTCTCCTAGTGGTCCCTGTAGGCCATGAGTCCTCTGCATTTGTAATCCCAGTCCAAAATGCCTAATAGGATAGACGTATTTAGTATCTTGCAGAATGTCCACATGTATTCCCTAACTTATGAACTGAGGAATGTGATGCTAGTGTAAGCCAAACAGAGCCACCAGAACTTCCACTCAGCTACAAAAATATTAAAACAAAATATGCACCACATTACTGGAGGGATTGCAGAGATTAGTGTCACCATTAAAAACCTGGAAGATGTAAGGATAATGATTACTTACTGCATACTCATACAATTTTCAGATGAATTTTAGATACCAACAGTGGATTATTATAAACCTAATTGGGTCTTTCTTCTAATTAAAGTTACTGTTTCAATGTGATTGTATTGCTGGAAGAAGTCAACCCATGTGCTGTGATCTGGTAAGTGTCATTAATCTGGCCAGTGTTTTTGTTTTTGCTTTTGTTTTTTTCTCTATACTCGTTAGTTAAAGATCCTCAGCAGCCATTTTCATACAGCTGTTAGGGCCAGCAATGCATCTTCTCTGCTCTCCCTTGGGGCTAGCTCAACTTTCCAAACTTGATTGTCTCTCTATTCTACAGGACATTGTGCTCCTCCATTACATTGATTATAACATGATCTTTTAACTTAGTAGCAGAAAGTACCAAATATTCTAGAATCCCTTGTAAGACACATGTATTCCAGATAAAGTGAAATAAATTCTACAAATACTTAGGGGTCTGTCAACTAGGTTAAGTTTCTTGGGGTCCAGTTGTTCAAGACATGGAGATATATTTCTTCAATGGACACAATTTTGCATTTGATATCTTGTACTGCTAGAAAAAGAGACACAATGCTTAGTCAGCCTTTGAATATTGAAGGCAACAAATACCCACTATGGGTGAGCATCTCTGACCCATGTACCAAGTAACCCTAAAAGTTGGCATTTTTTAACGGGACTTAGAACAATATAAATTCCTGCAACAGGTACAGTGTTCCATAAAAAACAAAAACAAAACAAAACAAAAAAACTCTCCTGCCACTTGGGCCATATGGCCCAGAGGATCCAATTTTTCTTGAAATATATTTGACCAAATAGGATTGCTGTTTGAACCCTTGGGCTGCTCCTTAAAACTTTGTAGTAATGTGATCACTTACCCAGATGATAATAATTCTCTTTTCGAGCAACAGCTTTTTGACTTTCCTCAGGGCCCTAGGAGAGACAGAATGTTTGACCATACAGCCTAAAATTACCATTTGACCTGAGCTGTCTATCATGACTTGGGTACCTTTCAAACCTTAAAGGTGTATGTGTTCAACAATACTCCATCATCAAACAGAAGTACTATATACAAGATTGAGCTTGGGTAGGTCCTAAAGTCATAAGTAGGTTGCATGGCCTATGGCCCAGATGTCCATGGCCCATCCTCCTACTCTGTTGCCTCTTTCCTTTCAGTCTACACCCGTGACCTCAGTGGAGTTCAGTTGAATATTGGGGGATAATCCTCCATGGCTCTCTTACATTTCTACATGTCTTCTGAACAAAGGAACTGACTGGCTTTGTCCACCTTATCTTTTGAAGGATGTCTGTAGAGCACAGAGCCTTGGAAGATTAAGATAACACCTCCCTCTGGAGTAAATGGCAAGCTTCATTACAATCCAGTATAGTAAAGATAATGTCAGGGCAAAAAACAGGCCAGGCTGACCAGTATAAAAGCTTGGGTTTTCTAAACTTGGGTTTTTTTCTACTGTAATACAAGCTATAGTATGTGCAGGCAATATCTAACCCCCTTTGAATCACTCTGTGGGAATTGGGTCTCAGGGAACTAGCACAAATCCTGACACTTTGGCTGATTCTATTTTTGTGACCAGTAACTCTTTTATCTTTGACCCAGTACACTCATTTTTCTCTCTAGTATCCATCAAACTGTGGCAGACTAACTTGTTAGCTTGCAAATAGAGTAAAATTTCAGATTCTTCATAGGTACTGAGAGTTTTGGCAGTGAGAATGAAGTGCTGACAAAGGCATAGCTTTCTAGAAGAGAAAGGATGAAGGTTTGAGCTGACATAAGGAATGCGAAAATTTGCATTTGGAGCTGTTAGCAAATGTTCTTATCCAAGTGATGAGTGAGTGGGAGTGCTGGCAAGGGTCCCCCACTTCTCTACCTGTTAATGAATGTTTAAAGGATGAACAGTGAGAAGAAGGATTGAAAAAAGCTGCCCAAATGGTGCTTTGATCGTTGCTCACTCTCCTTCAGGCAGGAGGAAGGAGGTATGTTCTTATGACAACAGGGAAACAAGTTCTGCAGTCCCAGATGACGGACAAGGTGGCTAGAGCTATTGAGTCAAGAAGTCCCCAAAAGTAAAATATATGGTGTTAGGAATGAGGATGTAGAAAATTGGGTGGACAGAAAACATTAGAAGTTTGTTTGGTTGAGCTGTGTAGACAGCTTCTCACTACAGAAATTAAATACAATGTCTTATTTACTGGCATGAAGTGTCTCTTTCTTGACACCCCATCCTTTCCACGCACTCTACCCTGATGTCTACTACTTTGAGGAGAAAGATGCTTAGGGGTGAGGTAAAAGTTTACAGTTAGAATGTTTTCAGTTATACTAGGTATTATACTATCATCTTACGTGGAATCAGGCTTTTGCTTTTGTCTTTATTTGGAAGTTAGGTATGCATAACTGTGTATGTATTTGTTCTGTGTCAATATAGCTCCACTGGAACAGAATTTCCTTCTTCAAATGTTGCTTGTCTAGGGTTGGTTACAAGAGAAAGCTATACAATATTTGGAAGGTGAAAAATAAACAGCTGCCATTTTTATGCTGGGGAGTCAGAGTAAGTTCAGGCACTGTTGCAACTCATGCATGCTGTCATCAATCAACTGGCTCACATTGTTGGTAAGTGGTAGTAGTTCCTCCAGCTTCCTCTAGGTCATTATTTTCTGTTGCTCTCACTACTGGATTAGATGAAATAACACCATTTTCTCCTGCAGATCAGTCAGATCATTGAAGTTGGAAGCTTAGATGTGGTGAGATTAATGGGTTTCAATTTATCTTTGTGAGTTTGAGCTTCTTTTCATAGATTCCAGTTTGCCCTTGGTCTTCTCTATATCCCATTCATCTTCCTTCCTAACTGTCCGTGCTGCTGATGCAGATACTACCCTGTGCTGCACCAGACTCCAAATCAACAAAATTGCATGAACTGTTTATTTAATTACCACAATTATCTAAGGTCAAATTCAAATAATAATCTCCTTATTTGAAATCACTTCTAGTGACCTGCTTCTCTAATCAAATCCTGACTGATACAAAGGAAGAGAAAAAAGTCATACTCTTAGTAGATGCATTTTATCATTTGATAAATATAAGAAAAACATCTTAGTAAACTACAAATGATAAAAGACTATCTTAATTAGTTAAAGAGTACAGTTGACCCTTTAACAACATGAGGGTTACGGGTGTCAACCCTTTGCACAGTTGAAAATCTGATTATAACTTACAGTTGGTCCTCCATATCTGCGGTTCTGCTTCCAAGGACTCAACCAACCTCAGATCAAGTAGTACTGTAGTGTTTACTTTTGAAAATAAATCAGTGTATAAGTGAATCCTCATAGTTTGAACCCATGTTGTTTAAGAGTCAACTGTATTTTTAAAATACCTCCACTAAACATCACACGTAACAATGAAAGATTGAAAGTGTTCAATCTTGAGATCAGGAATAAAAAAAGTGTGTTTACTATTATCACTTCTATTTATCATATTACTAGAAATATTACTTGTATAATAAGGCAAGATAATATAAATTATAAGAATTGGAGAAAGAGAAATGAAACACTGCCTATTTGGAGATGACTTAATGTGTATATAGAAAATCCAAGATAATCTAGAAATAAACTGTTACAGTTAAAAAGTTAAATTTTACAGAGAACTGTATGCCAGGCCAACTTAAAATATTTTTATATGTTGACAATGAAAATTACAAAGTGATTGATAACATTTTAGTAGTTGCAGAAAGTTTCAGTTACCTAGGAATAAAATTAATGAAAATGGACTTCTCTGATGATGCAGTGGTTAAGAATCCACCTGCCGATTCAGGGGACACAGGTTCAAGCCCTGGTCCACACATGCTGTGGAGCAACTAAGCCCATGTGCCACAGCTACTGAGCCTGAGCTCTAGAGCCTGCGAGCCACAACTACTGAGCCCACGTGCCACAGCTGCTGAAGCCCACACACCTAGAGCCTGTTCTCCAAAACAAAGAGAAGCCACAGCAATGAGAAGCCTGCACACCGCAACGAAGAGTAGCCCCTGCTCGACGCAACTAGAGAAAGCCCGAGCACAGCAATGAAGACACAACGCAGTCAAAAAAACAAACAAACAAACAAACAAATAAAAAAACTAATGAAAAATTTGCAAAACCTCTATATTAAAATGAACACAGAATTTTATGGTATTTATGTATGAGAGCTTATTAGACTAATTGAGTTGCCATGACAAAATATCACAGACTAAGTGGCTTAAACAACAGATATTTATTTTCTGACACTTATAGAGCCCAGAGTCCAAGATCAAGGTGCCAAGTTTGGTTTCTGGTGAAGTCTCTCTTCCTGGCTTGTACAAGCCCACCTTCTTGCTGTGTCCACAAGGGGCTTTTTTTCTGTGTTTGCACTGAGGCAGAGAGAAAGGGAGAGCTCTGGTGTCTCTTTCTCTTCTTCTAGGATACTAATCCCATGAAATTAGAGCCCCACTCTTATGGTCTTATTTAACCTTAATTACCTCCCCTAAAAGGCCTATCTCCAAATACGATCACATTGGGGGTTAAGGCTTTAACATATAAATTTGGGGGGGTGCAATTCATTCCATAACAGAGACTGTTCATTCTTACATTACTTATGGTACCCCAAAACAGGAGACAGCTTAAATAACCACCAACAGTAAAATGGATAATTATATGTATTGTGTTTTCTTCTTAGTAGGGACCATGGGACACTATATGGCAATAAATAAGAAAGAAATTTTGTTACACATGACATGAATATTATGAGCCTACTGTTGAGTTAAAGAAGCTAGATATTAAATAGTGCACACTATGATTCCATTTATATAATGTTCATAAACAGACAAAAATAATCTATCATGATAGAAGTCAGGTTACCAGTCACCTTTGTGAGATATACAGTAACTAAAGGAGAATGAGGAGAGTACTGGGTTTTGGAAATATTCTGCTTCTTCATCTGTGCTGTGATTACACAGGTGTGTTCACTTGATAAAGGTTCATTCAGTTGTACCCTCATGATTTTAGGGCTTTTCTGATACCCACATTAAAATGTATTTCAGTAAAAAGTTATTTTAAAATGAACAGTAAAAATTAAGAAAGCATCATTCTCTTGGGAGCAACAAGTTCTACTGTCATTGAAATTCTGGTTTTGAGTGAGCCAACTTATTAATAAAGTAAAATCTCTACATGAAAGCTGAAATATTAAGAATTCATCAATTAAAAATGAATAAAACCAAACAACAGCAACTTTAGCTGTGTCTTCCTCTACTCTTCCATTCCAGATGCTTCCCAATACATTTCCCTTACATATGTATTTTCTTGCCTTGCTTACAACCCTTTTACAAAAAAATGTTCACTGTCTCCAAACTTTACTACTACATTCTGTTCATCAAGAGATGCTTAACTTTCCTACATCATGTCTTCTTTTAAAAAATTCGTATTTTTTAAAATGTTCTTTCTCTCCATCTGAGTTTTTACAAAGTGTACCTAGTCTTCAAAACTCTGACATATGGCTCCTTTCTCCCTAAAGCCTTCTCATATCATCTTAGTCAGAAAATAACATTCACAGCTCTCTGTGACACTTATTGGATTTTGTCTGATAGCACAAGTGTTTTAAATATGCCTAACACTGTTAACCATAAGCTATATAAAAATTATCTTGGGCACATAGTAATGTTTGGAACAAAGAAAATAGCAAGAGTTATTCAAATAAGTCAGTTAAATTTTGAATATAAATTAACATAAAAATTGGCATAAAAATCCCTCAGGGCAAGAAGAATATAAATTTTAATTGAGGGTTTCCATGTTTTTTAGTTTTTAAAAACATGACAGCATCTTATGAATGGTCTAGTAGACCCTAGATCTCTAAGGAGGATTCTTTAAAGGATAAAAATGTAGAAGTGAGAAAATACTGAATATAACTTGGCCAGATAGATGCACACTTAATTCTGGGGGCTTTCTCTGTTTCTGTCTAGTGCTCATATTTGGTAGTTCTGAATTTTCTGCTTTGTGTATATATATGTCCAAAATGATTAAGTCAAATTTGCCTCTTTAGTCTTTTAAAGCATATGTCAAATTTATTTAATCAGAACTACCTATAGTAAAAGATAGATTTAATGAGGTTTATGTAATGCTACATTAATATAAAAAATTATCTAGTTCTACAGATTGGTTGTGTTTATATATGAAAATCAAGTTTTTCAAATAGTATAGTTACATCAAATGAATAAAGAGAATGTTTGTGTGTTTTATCCTTACTAAGTAAGAAGAAATAGGATATTTCCTCACTTCTAAATATGTGAGACTCAAATACCTTTTAAAAAGTATTTCAGAAATTTCTGGAGAAAGTGTCTTTGCACAATACTTAATAAATATTTTCAACTAATAAGAAAATTAAAAAGAACTCTTTAGTACTTTGTGCTCTAGGGTCCTTATTGTGATGAGTGTTGAGTATTCTAGAAAGTAGTACACTGTGATAGTGTATCTAAATGAGGCTCCCAAATGATTTTCATAGTCTCATTAATCTACGTAATATTTCTAGGGGCATTTTCTCACAAACGAAGTATTAACTATTTTTTAAGGTATTTGGAGTAGAAGAAAAGCTTGTCTTTTTCTCATTTGTAATTTCTCATAAAATTTACAAAATCTGAAAATTTCTTATATTTATTGTAATACAGAGCTGCCTATGAACTCAGTTTTCCTCTCTATTGCCCGTAACAGTAATATAACACTTAGAGAGATGTATATATATATATATATATATATATTTAATAGCTTTTTATTGGAGTATAATTGCTTCACAACACTGTGTTAGTTTCTGTTGTACAACAAAGCAAATCAGCCATATGCATACACGTGTCCCCATATTCCCTCCCTCTTGAGCCTTCCTCTCCTCCTCCCTATCCCACCCCTCTAGGTCATCACAAAGCACCGAGCTTATCTCCCTGTGCTATGCTTCTACTTCCCACCAGCCGACTCTTTTACATTCGGTAGTATATATATGTCGATGTTACTCTTACTTCGCCCCAGCTTCGCCCTCCCACCCCATGTCATCAAGTCCATTCTCTATGTCTACCTCTTTATTCCTGCCCTACAGCTAGGTTCATCAGAACCAATATTTTTTAGATTCTATATATATGGGTTAACATACAGTATTTGTTTTTCTCTTTCTGACTTACTTAACTCTGTATGACAGACTCTAGGTCCATCCACCTCACTACAAATAACTCAATTTTGTTTCTTTTTATGGCTGAGTAATATTCCATTGTATATATGTGTCACATCATCTTTATACATTCATATGAGAGATGTATATTTTTTGGTTTAATAAATTTAGATTCTTCATAGCTAACTGGATGGTTGTCTGGTAGTTGAGTCATTAGTTACCTGTCATTAGTTACCTTAATTAGTCATTAGTTACCTTAATAGTACCGACTCCTCTGTGCATATGGAGTTATGTGTACAACCATATGTAAAACAAAGCAAACAAAAACTCAGAATAATTTAATCCAATTTATGCAGACTTACAGACATCAAATCTTCTTTAATGTTAGATAAAGCTTCTGAGAGAAATGGCAGTGGAAGCACAACTAAAGAAAACTTCATTTAAACTCCAATTAGAGAATGACCATTTGACAAGCTTTGCACAATATTCACAAAATAAAATGCAGCTTGAACAAAAGAGATAAAGAAAGGCAGGATGTTCTCCATAGATTTCCCTCATGAACATACTTTAAGCTATGATAAATAAGTGGAAGATATTTTACACGGCTCCCTGGACTGCAACTTGAAGGATTTACAAACAGGGGCCATCAGGAATGGAGAGGCTGGAAGAGCAATTGCAGTGGAGAGGGCCCCCTCCTCTTTTCTTTTTCTCTCTTTCTGTCTCAGCTGCTTAATTATGAGAGATGAGTCCTGGAGGAAAGCCTGTTTGGCAGGTACAGAGCAGAGGTGAATATCTGCAGAAAAGTAAGCATTGACCTAGAAACATAAAGGAAAAATTTTAAAGCACCTATGAGTTGAGGGATTTATTTTAACCTGCCTTCTAATCAAAGTAACTTACTCACCCAGAAGCAGGGAACAAACTGGCCTTTACATAGTAGACTTGGCATAAGGTGCAGAAATAAATTCATACAGGCAAAAATATTTCCAGGTTATAACTGTCCATATTCCCAGTTCCCTCTATAATAACCTTAGAGAGTTGAGTTATAAAACTACAATAAATGCCATCAAAGCCCTACCCTTCAAATGAATTACAAGGGAAATATTCAATTAGAGTCTGAAGAAAATGAATGAGCCACCCATATGGATAAAGGTTTATAGTAGGCCCAGAATTACCTATAGTACAAAATCGATTCAATGAGGTTTATGTAATGATATGTCATCACAGAAAATTGTCTAGTTCTACAGACTGGTGATGTTAATATATAAAATCAACTTTTCAAATAGAATACCTGTGTTAAATGCCTGAGGAAAATGTTTGGTGGTCATGTTGCAGAAGGATCACTTATGGACCCTATTCTAAATACAGGTATATTACACTCACGTTAGGGATCTAATACAAGATCAAATTTTTTTAAAAATTTATACATTTTGTTAAACTTTTTTACTTATGAATTTGAAAATATTTTTAAGTATTAAAATGATTTTTTAAACTACTCTAGGTAATTCTGACACACAACCAGGTGGTGCCAATTGAGTTCTACTCCCTTCTATTAATAAATTCATGGTAATTTTTTACAAACTGAATAGAAAAATCCTTGTGATGGTTTTTTGTTGTTTTTTTTTTTTACTTTTATTTTTGGCTGCGTTGGGTCTTTGTTGCTGCATGCTGGTTTGTCTCTAGTTGCAGAGAGAGGGGGCTACTCTTCGTTGCCTTGTGCAGGCTTCTCATTGTGGCAGCTTCTCTTGTGGAGCACGGGCTCCAGTAGTTGTGGTGCACAGGCTCAGTAGTTGTGGCGCATGGGCTTAGTTGCTCCGCAACATGTTGGATCTTCCCAGATCAGGGCTCTAACCCGTGTCCCCTGCATTGGCAGGTGGATTCCCAACCACTGTGCCACCAGGGAAGCCCCCTTGTGATGGTTTTAACCTGTAAGTGGTCATTAAACTGCTTCACTGTGATCGTGATCCCATAACTTAAATTTCACAGACTACAGTCACTTAAATCAGAGATTGTCCTGGTGAAAAGCAAATGTTATTCTGTAATATATTCCATATGATCATTACTATTCTGCTCACTCCCTTCTCTTTTTTCCCTATAATCTTCCTTGGTTCTTATCTATCTTCTCCCACCACTTCTTTTTTTGTGTACCTTTTTATTCACCTGTATCCTTTGGTGAATAAAAATTTTTCCAATTTTCTCCACAATTTTCCAAGAAAATATGTGAAATTAGAAATTTAGTATCAGAAGTTTGAATATCAAATAGTGCTAAATGCTTCTTTATGAGATATAAACAAACTAAACAGATTTACTAAAATGCTGTCTATAGACCTGGCAGAAGCCTAGGAAAAGGCAATTTATTATTATTTCATAACAAATCAGTAACACCTTCCTCATCTCCCCAGTTACCCATATGTTAGGCCATTAATTGTAAACATTGTGTGTTTCAAAATATATGCCCCATTTTTACACTTAAAAAGTCATGCAGATAGTTATTGGGAAAACAACCAGTACACCTATTATAAAAATGTGGTATCATGTTTATTTTTATGCTGTGATTTCCCAGCAGAATAACTGTATAGGTCCTCTATTTTCTGTGACAGTGAGCCATCTATAAGCAGTCACCTTAGTGAAAAATAGATTTTTTTAGAAAAATTTTGTGCAATTCTCAGTGTAGGATGATAACATAGGGACAGAAGAAATCAACAGTAACATTTAAGACACTTCTTAATACTTAAAAAGATTAAGTAACAGATGTTTAAATAAATGGCCAGTTTGAAAATAAAAGATGTGGAATTTACAAAAAAAAATCAAACTCATATTTAGAAAACAGATTGGTGGTTGCCAGAGGCAAGGGGAGAGTGGTGGAGGGTGCAAGAAATGAGTGTAGGTGGTAAAAGGTATAAATTTTCAGTTATAGGATCAGTAATTTCTGGGATGTAATGTACTGTATGGGGACTATAGTTAACAGTGCTATATGATATATTTAAAAGGGGCTAAGAGGGTAGTTCTTTAAAGTTCTCATCACAAGAAAAAAAAGGTGTAACTAATGTGAGGTGATGGATGATGTTAAATAAACTTACTGTGATAATCATCTTGCAATATATACATATATCAAATCATTGTGTTGTATACCTAAAACTAAAGCAATGTCATATAACAATTATATTTCAAAAATATAAATATCTAAAATTGAAGAAAAAAAGAAAAGAAACTGAAGTGACCCCTACCATTTAGGTGATTATATTAAATACAGGAATACAATAAGCATCACAGGCAGTTGTTCCCAAGACTAGGTATAAAATCAAAGGTCAAAGTATGATTTAAAAACATTTTTTTTTAACTTAACTAAAAACCTCCAGCTTTTCCAAAATATCTAAAATGTTTAATTTTTTTATGTGTGTCATTAAGGAATTCCTCAGAAAAAATTTTCTCCAGAGGAATTTCAAATTTTAGCTCTGAAATGGACCCCTCAAAAAAAAAATCCAAACACTTTTGTGAATGGAAAAATTGAAAATTTGAAAACTAAATAGAAATACAAACCTGATTAAGGAATTATAAATGACAGGTAAAATTGTGACAAAAGTACCTAGAAATATTTATTTTCTTCTTTTATTTTAAAGAAGAGGAATTTTCATTCCTAGGATTTCCTTCCTAGGTAAAATGATATTTAGATATGAAAATAAATTTTTCTCATATGATGTTATTTGTTTTTGTTACTTTATCTACTTGTCATGATTTATAGATATAAACTGATGATTAACATTATATATGGGACCTAATTATATACTATCTAATGAACAGTAGTGAATAGGTTCAAAGTTTAATAATACCTTAATTTTAAAATAATAATATTATATTATGGGTTATTGTGAAATTTTACTTGTGCTAAATGTAAGTAAGCCATTAAAAACATCTATGCCTTGGCAATCCCAAAAAGTCATATGAAATTGTAATCACCCTCATGAAAAACTCAATTAAAACTGTAGCTAGTGGGCAATTTCAACATTAAATTTCAATATTTAAATAATCAATAATTATTTTGAACTTTTTAATAAACAATTATTAGATCCTAAACATTTTAAAAGCATGATGTGTGAGTATGGATGTTTTCTTAATTACTATCATTATTGAAATTTCTCAGGTTGCAATGTCATATATATTAGAAGTTCTTTTATTTTATATAAACTTAGCTGCATTGCAGTTTGAGAAGCACAATTAATCTTCCTACTAATGTGATTTAAACAATGACTTGAAATCCCTGACTCTAATGTTACCTTGTTTGAAATCTTTCTCTTTGAGATGATGGCTAAGTGCACCAGCTTACCAGGTACTATTTTTACTTCTGCAATTCCATGGTAACAAATTATTTTCATCTTAACCAGGGTTTCTCACACAAAGTCCGCTAAAGTAAGGTTGATCACAACACACACTTTGCCCAGTATTTATGTAGAAAAAATATAATTTTAAGAAAAAAGATCTAATAATACACTAAATTGGTTCATGTCTGAATAAACCTAAATAAGAAATGTCAACCTTTAATTTTATATGAATAACTGTTGACTATATAATAAGTAAACATATTTATGTTTATTCAATATATTTAAATGATGTAGTAAAATTATTTTTCATAAAGGCTATATATAAGTAGAAATAAATCTAACAAAATGACAAAACTTCATATTTAGAATTAAAATATAGAATAATGTTCATATGTGGACTTAACATAGAAATTTTTTAAGTTGAGTTCAAAAATAATTCAAATTTTTACAGTGAGAGTCAAACTCTGTGAATTCAGTTTTATAAATATCAAGTCTAAAGCAGAGGAAGACTGTCCTTATTTGTACTTCAGTTAATTTTGCCTTAACTTTTACTTTTTAATTTCAGAGAGTTGAGGTAGTAATTTATAGCTTCTTTGTTCTTCATATCATAAATGTAAAATAAAGTTATAGTCTTTATTAGTTTTTTTAATGTTTGTATGTTATTTCATTATGTATCTATACATAATTCACTAAATCATTTTTCTTTCTTTGGATGTATACACTATTTCATTCAATATTTTTCATTTACTGGCAAGATTGTGATGGCTTCTTTTTGAAGCTTACAATTATTAGTTTGTTGTTATTGCTTTGTTATTCCAGGATGTGGGATATCAGGGTCAACTAATTTGAACTTTTAGCATGTCATTCCAAATGATATTACATTATATATTTTCAGAGTTGAAAGTGCAAGATGTCTCACAAGTTTAACTGAGCAAACAAGCTCACTGCAGTTTTTGTTCAATATGCTGAAGTCCAACTGCTTCATCTAGCTGGATGTTATACAGTGTGATAAAACAGGAACAAATTATATGAATCCAGCTATTACACTCCACAGGGTTTCTCCTCAGTATCAGAATACACACATGTATCTAACTCTGACCATTGTTTGAGAAAGTGAATGATCTTCAGATGGCAGGAGGCTAAACTGTGTAGGAAAATTTTAGAAAAATGAAGTCATGCATATAATAAAGCTGGAACTTCTATAACTTTCTAATTTTACTCATGGCTAACAAGAAATAGGTTTGAGGAACCACAGTTTGTCATTTTCTCCAACAGGCATTATTTGCATGGGGAAATGATATAAATAATGTACTCTGAGACAATAGCACATGTGACATGGAATGGGATTTGATCTTTAACAAGGAATTGTAAGTTTTACCCTTTTAGGGAAAAAATAATATTTAATACATTTAATGAGCTATATATTATAATACCTTTGCAGAAGAAAAAAAAAAACTTGGTTTTTTTTTTTCTGAAATCTTTTAAAAATATTTACAGAGATAGTGTGGAGAGATCCCATGTATCCTTCACAACATCATCTAATGTTAACACCTTACATAACCTTGGTACATTTATTGAAACTAAGATATTAACATTGGTACAATACCATGAAGGAAAAAATAGACTTCACTCAAAGTTCACCAGTTTCTGCAATAATGTCCTTTTTCAATTCTAGTATACAATCCATGATACTGTGTTGCTTTTAGTTGTCAGGACTCAGTCTCCTAAAACCTGTGACCATTTATCAGGTTTTTTTTTTTTTTTTTTTTTTGGTGCTTCATGAATGACACTTTTTGAAAAGCACTGGTCAGATTTTTTTTCAGATGTCTACAAATTTAGATTTGTTTCATGTTTTTCATGATTAGACTGGGTTTACATGTCTGGACAAGAATACTAAATAGCTGATGTGATTTTCTCTTTGCATCTTATCAGGAGGCATATGATACCAACATGACTTATGTGTAATCCTGATCACTTGGTAAAGGTACCCTTATTTTTAAAGATAAATTCATTTCAATGGAAACAGTTCACATTTTATAATGGAGACATACAATTCAATGATACGAGCAGCATTTTGATTAAAATCACAAAAATTTCAGATGATAGTTCTCTACTGTTAATGTACTATTACACTGTAAACACTGAAAATTGTCTGAATTGTCTATTAGAGGCTGATACATTTATATAACTAGCTATGAAATATTTTCCTGTTTTGTATCTTTATAAGTTGGAAATGTCTCCATAGCCTATTGAATAAAATATTATCTGAGGGTAAACAGAAGTTTGTTAACTAATTTACTGCAATTAACCTAATTACTAGATTAACTGTTATTCTTCACAGTCTGTGAAACCTACTGATTCCCAGAGAATGATGCTCAAGCACATGTGCTGGTGATAATGCTGTACTATACCCACTCACGTCTTCTACTTGTTGAGTTGAATGCTTACCAAGGGTCTATCTTATTTCTTCCCAAGTGAGTTCATACAACTGAATCTGTTATAGTGTGATATAAATTCATTAAATATTATGTACATCTAAGATTTGCAATGAAGGTGATGATTATAATATAAGCAATCCACCAAAAATTATTTCAAATTCAATGTGAGTAAGATACTGTAAATGAGAAAATTCTTTGAATTTTAGGATAATTCTGTTATAAGAATGCTAAGAAAATGCACAATTTATAGATCTATCTTAAAGAAAAGAAACTGGGAAATCATAAGTAGAGTAAAAAAATATATGGGATACAAATAATTATCAATGAAAAGAACTTAACTTCTATATCAAAATATTGGCAAGTGAAAACACATTCAGGTAGTATAAGCTCAAATTGTTAAAAAATTGTTAAAAATTCTTGCCTTGCTTAAACAAAAGTTAAGTATGGGTACATGCTTGAAATACTTAATACTTACTTATTCTCCCATTCATTTGCCCACCTATTTTAAAAATAAATATTACTTATTATCTATTGTGTGGCACTGTGTTCAACATTAGAAAAAATTGTGTTAACATGGCCAAAACATTCACTTGAAACACATAATTTATTAGAAAATATTAAATGATATAATTCAAAATTAGAGTTTTATAAGAATACAGAATAACAAGGAAGAATATAAATGAGTTATGAAATTTACACTGTGGGTCAGAATGGTCTTTCATAGAATGATTATTATATTTGAAACCAAAGAAAACTAGGAATTAGTTAATAAAATAATGAAGGAAAGAAGCTGAGAAAATAAAGTGGAAGGCCCTGAATGAGGAGAAATTTTTGGTCATTTGTGAGACTGGAAGAAGGGCTTTATATATGGAGTAGTGCTTAGGTGAAGACTGGAAGAGTACTACAGAAGGAACAATGCCTGTGAGGAAGACTAGACAAACAGTTCAGAGGACTACTGCCTGTTGTAAAAATTGGAAAAGCACAATGGATGAAGCATTGACCAAGGAGAAAAAGAGAAGAATACTGTGAATGGAGCACACCTATGGTGAAGAATCCAAAAACACAATGGACGGTAATGAAGGAAAGAGGACTAAGGATGAAGCTCTGACCATGGTGAAGCAAGAAAAAGCAGTGCAGATGGAGCAGTGCCTGTGGTGAAAAATGGAAGACCATTATAAACAGAGCTTGTGGTTATGAGCACAAGAGTGCTGTACAATAGGAGGTGCCTGTGGAAAGAAATAGAAAAGCACTATAGATGGATCAGTGCCTGTGGTGAAGAATGGGAGAACGGTATGGATGGAGGAGAGCCTGTGAGAAAGGACAGAAGAGCCCTAAGTTTGTTGCTTTGCCTTTGATGAGCACAGTGGGCAAAGCACTACCTATGGTGAGAAATGGAAGAGCACTATAGTTAAGACATAGACTCTCTTGGAAAAATGATGAATTTAATTACTATAAAATTAAGATCTTCTATTCATCAATATATAATTAATAAATGAAATGACCAGCCAAAAACTTAGAGAAATAATTGCAGATTTTTCAAAAACTTACTTTCAGTATTAGACAAAGTGCTAGTGGTTTCCAGAATATTAAAAAAAATTACCAAATCATGAATAAATACACACATAATCCAAAAGAAAAATGGGCAAAAAAATTACACAGACATTACCAAGTAGGAAGTATACATGGCCAAGGAACACATTAAAAAATCATTCAATCTCATTAGTAATCAGGAAATGAAACCTCAAAAGTATAGACAAAAATTACAAATGATGTATAACACTAAATTATGTCAATGATAGAGATCTACCCTGAACTCTCTTGAACATTGCTATTGGAAGTATTTTGAAAACAAGGTGGCATTAAGTAATAAAAGTTGATTATTTTCATTCTATATAATCCAGCTGTTGCAATCCTAGGCATATAACCTAGAGAAAGTCTTGCCCTTGTACATGGAGAAACCTTTAAAATAATATCCAGAGCAGCATTTCTTGTATTATAAAAGTCCATCAATATTAGACTGGTAAAAAAGAATTGTGATATAGTCACAAAATGAAGTAAAGTAAGGCAATAACAATTAATGAGTGCTACATACCACATCTATTAGTACAGACAAATCCAGTCACTGTTGAGGAAAGGAAGGAAGGCATGAAATAAACCTTACATTCTGTAAGGTCTTCCCAGGAGCTCCATGGACTCTCTCCTCAGGAAAATAAACATAACTGATGAAAAGTAAACAATTATCTAGATTCTCATACAGACCTATGGGCATAAACCACATGTAGAAACGTTTAGTCAAGAACATCTACTAAATCTCAGGAAGAATAGTAACTGTGCAGCACTTGTCATAACCACTCTACTTTATGTGCTACACCCCCAGCTCAGCATAATAGAAGTGCCACACTGGACGACTGTGGAACTTCCACTTTCCCAGCTCAGTGTTGATGCTATCTCCCCAGAAGAGGCAGGCTGTCAGCATTTTTCATTTCTCCATTCTCACACACCAAGAGTTCAGAGGCTTCCTTTACCCATCTAACCTACATGTGTAGGTTGGAAGTCCTGCCCCAGGAGTGGGAGGTTGAGAATACTGAGATGCCTATCACCTTTGCCTTCACTAGTTTGTGTGGCAGGAGCTCCACACCAGGGTGGTAAGTTGAGAAGACTAGAGGCTGCCACCTCTGCCTCCACCCAGCTCCATGCTCTTCAAGCAGGGGTGTCACTCCAAGAAAGACAGGTGACTGTTCATATCCCCAGCTCTGGAGCAGAGGTGTAGAAATTTAGCCCAGAGAGAGAGGCTGGCTATATGAACAGAGATCTCTGAAGGTTTCCCTAAGGGAACTGACTGTATTTGTTAAGCAATGAACAGGAAGCTGGTAGCTCCAAGAGAGCAACAAGCTAAACTGTAGGCCAGTTAATATACTGGAAAGAATCAGGGAAAGATACAGCTAAGAAGAGCTCTCCTGTAGCCAGAACAAATTTCATAGATTTGTCTCAAAAACACCCCTGAAAAATATCCTTAATTTAATTGGAGGCTAATGTGTAGCAATTTATGCTCCGGGGCTTTGTCAAAAACAATAGAGAGCCAGCTATTAGTGGAAGCTAACTGTTGGTGTGATACCAAGAAAGGCCTACAGCTTGACAGAAGATCAGGGAAAGAGGCAGCCCAAGATAGCCTGCTAGAACCACTGTTGTCCTTCGGTAACTGACATGTGCCCAAGGCTATACTCTGGCAGTGAGATGAGAGATAGAAAAGAATTTTAATAACTTGAAAACATAATGACCAAATACCTCCCATATTTGAGGAAAGACCTTAATCTACACATCCAAGAAGCTCAACCAACTCTTAGTAGGATAAAAGGAAATAAATCACACTTAGATAAATTAACAAAAGATAAATATTTTTAAGAACATCTTTAAAGCAGCAATTCCTTGTGCTAATTATGTACAAGGGAATTCCAATAAGGTTAACTGTCATAAACAGTGGAGGTCAGAAGGCAGTGTGAAGACATATTCAAAGTGTTGAAAACAAACAAACAGACCAAGTCAATCGCAAATCATATCCAATAAAATTATCTTTCAAAAATGAATATGAAATAAATTGCAAGATAAACAAAAACTGAGAGATTTCCAAGCTAGCAGGTGATACTTACAGGAAACAGCAAAAAAATGTTCTTCAGGTAAAAGAAAATTACCCCAGACTAATTCAAACCCATGCCAAAATTTTTAACTAATTTAAAGTTTTTTAATTATAAAAATTTAACAGCCAGTAAAAATGCATATTTCTTCTCCTGTATTGTCTTACCTGATTTAAAAAGCAATTATATAAAACAATATGTATAGAATTGCATCATGGGACCTATAACATTTAGAAATGGAATGCATTTCACAATAACTGGACATGACATGCAGCTATTGGAGTAAGGAATGACACCAGATAGTAAATCAAATTCACAGGAACAGTGAATCAAGTGGTTAGGACTCAGCACTTTCACTACCAGGGAGAGTTTGATCCCTGGTCTGGGAAGTAAGATCCTGCAAGCCATGCAGCCCAGCCAAAAACAAAAGAAAATTCACAGTAACAAATAAGAAACCCAGAAATGGTAAATAAGAAGGATAATATGGCTCCAATGGAAGATGATGGAAGAGGAGAACCTGGGGTTCACTACTCCCCACGAGTACATCCGAAATACATCTACAAGTGGAAAAATTCACACAAAGCACCTGCTGAACACTAGCAGAGAACCTCAGACACATAAAAGGACAAGAAAAATCTCTTGAGTAACAAGGTAGGATGAAGGAGAGAAAGGGAAGAAAAAGAAAGCAGGAAATGGGATGGGATCTGCACCCCTGGAGGGGGAGCTGAAAGAGCAGAGAGGTTACTGCACCCAGGGAGGACCCCTCACCAGTGGCAAAATACACTGAAATAGAGGGGGTGCTTTGGGGGCTATAGGAAGAAAGTACAGTGTCTGGTTTCTGGCAGGCAGGACAGAGCAAGACTTGCACAGATGGTCTTTACCACAACCCTGCATGCCCCAGCCTGAGATGGGTGTCTGCCAATGTGGTCAGGGGCTGGGTGTTGAAGCTTGGGGTAAGAGAGTGGACCCCGGGAGAGGACTGCTGTTGGCTATGTGGAGACGGCCTGAAGGGACAGGATTGAAGAGCTCCACAGCCGGGATGTTCCTGGAGGAAGTGCACACTGCCTTGGAAGCAAGGGCCATTGTTGAGTGATGTGCAAGGGCCAGAGACACCATCGTGGCCTCTCTCCCCAAATGCCAGCCCTTGCCTCCATGGGCACTGCAAGGGATTCCCAACAGACTGAACACATGCACCCCAGTCATTGCCACCTTGTCTCCCTCCTGCCTGAGCAAGCATGGGCGCCCCAATCAGTCACCACCTCTGGCCCCTCCCACCTAAGCGAGCAAGCTCGAGTAGTCAGGTAGCAGAAACCTGAGGGTGGCCTACACACAGACGTGGGGCTGAAACCAAAGCTGAGTCCCAGGGGCTGTGCCACTAAGAAAGAAGAACTGAAATCTCTCCATGCAGCTGCACAAGTAGCGGATTAAACCCCCACAATCAGTCTGGTATATCCAATGCCTGCAGAACATCTGAATGGAAAATGAGGGCTCCCACAAATGAGACTGGTCTAGCTTCAGCAGCTGTGGACTTTGGGGGCATGTACACATGGGAGTTGGGCTGGTCAGAGTCTCAGCTGCCCCCACAGTGCCCACAGCAGGTCCAGAGAACTATCTAGAGGTCTTGGAGAGTCTCCTGGGGAGGTGGGGGTTGGCTGTGGGTCACCGTGGGGGCAAAGACACTGATAATGGGGACCCCAGGGAAAAATTTTTCTTTTGTTTTCTCTTGTTGTTGTTTTAATTTTTATTTTTTTTTACTATCAGTCATCAATTTTATAAATATCACTTTATACATGTCAATCCCAATCGCCCAATTCAGCACACCATCATCCCCACCCCACCGCAGTTTTCCCCCCTTGGTGTCCATACGTTTGTTCTCTATATGTGTGTCTCAACTTCTGCCCTGCAACCCGGTTCACCGGTACCATTTTTCTAGGTTCCACATACATGCGTTAATATACAATATTTCTTTTTCTCTTTCTGACTTACTTCACTCTGTATGACAGTCTCTAGATCCATCCACGTCTCAACAAATGACTCAATTTCGTTCCTTTTTATGGCTGAGTAATAGTCCATTGTATATATGTACCAAAACTTCTTTATCCATTTGTCTGTTGATGGGCATTTAGGTGGCTTCCATGGCCTGGCTATTGTAAATAGTGCTGCAGTGAACATTGGGGTGCATGTGTCTTTTTGAATTACGGTTTTCTCTGGGTATATGCCCAATAGTGGGATTGCTGAGTCATATGGTAATTCTATTTTTAGATTTTTAAGGAATGTCCATAATGTTCTCCATAGTGGATGTATCAATTTACATTCCCACCAACAGTGCAAGAGGTTTTCCTTTTCTCCACACCCTTTCCAGCATTTGTTGTTTGTAGATTTTCTGATGACGCCCATTCTAACTGGTGTGTGGTGGTACCTCATTGTAGTTTTGATTTGCATTTCACTAATAATTAGTGATGTTGAGCACATTTTCATGTGCTTTGTGGCCGTCTGTATGTCTTCTTTGGAGAAATGTCTATTTAGGTCTTCTGCCTATTTTTGGATTGGGGTGTTTGTTTCTTTAATATTTAGCTGAGTGAGCTGTTTATATATTTTGGAGATTAATCCTTTGTCCGTTGATTCATTTGCAAATATTTTCTCCCATTCTGAGGGTTGTCTTTTTGTCTTCTTTATGGTTTCCTTTGCTGTGCAAAAGCTTTGAAGTTTCATTAGGTCCCATTTGTTTATTTTTCTTTTTATTTCCATTACTCTAGGAAGTGGATCAAAAAAGATCTTGCTGTGATTTATGTCAAAGTGTATTCTTACTATGTTTTCCTCTAAGAGTTTTATAGTGTCCGGTCTTACGTTTAGGTCTCTAATCCATTTTGAGTTTATTTTTGTGTATGGTGTTACGGAGTATTCTAATTTCATTCTTTTACATGTAGCTGTCCAGTTTTCCCAGCACCACTTATTGAAGAAACTGTCTTTTCTCCATTGTATATCTTTGCCTCCTTTGTCATAGATTAGTTGACCATAGGTTCGTGGGTTTATCTCTGGGCTTTCTATCTTGTTCCATTGATCTATATTTCTGTTTTTGTGCCAGTACCATATTGTCTTGATTACTGTAGCTTTGTAGTAGAGTCTGAAGTCAGGGAGTCTGATTCCTCAAGCTCCGTTTTTTTCCCTCAAGACTGCTTTGGCTATTCGGGGTCTTTTGTGTCTCCGTACAAATTTTAAGATGATTTGTTCTACTTCCGTAAAAAATGGCATTGGTAATTTGATAGGGATTGCATTGAATCTGTAGATTGCTTTGGCTAGTAGAGTCATTTTCACAATGTTGATTCTTCCAATCCAAGAACATGGTATATCTCTCCATCTGTTGGTATCATCTTTAATTTCTTTCATCAGTGTCTTATAGTTTTCTGCATACAGGTCTTTTGTCTCCCTAGGTAGGTTTATTCCTAGGTATTTTATTCTTTTTGTTGCCATGGTAAATGGGAGTGTTTCCATAATTTCTCTTTCAGATTTTTCATCATTAGTGTACAGGAATGCAAGAGATTTCTGTGCATTAATTTTGTTTCCTGCAACTTTACCAAATTCATTAATTAGCTCTAGCAGTTTTCTGGTGGCAGTTTTAGGATTCTCTATGTATAGTATCATGTCATCTACAAACAGTGACAGTTTTACTTCTTCTTTTCCAATTTGTATTCCTTTTATTTCTTTTTCCTCTCTGGTTGCTGTGGCTAGGACTTCCAGAACTATGTTGAATAATAGTGGTGAGAGTGGACGTCCTTTTCTCGTTCCTGATCTTAGAGGAAATGCTTTCAGTTTTTCACCATTGAGAATGATGTTTGCTGTGGGTTTGTCATATATGGCCTTTATTATGTTGAGGTAGCTTCCCTCTATGCCCACTTTCTGGAGAGGTTTTATCATAAATCGCTGTTGAATTTTGTCAAAAGCTTTTTCTGCATCTATTGAGATGATCATATGGTTTTTATTCTTCAATTTGTTAATATGGTGTATCACATTGATTGATTTGCATATATTGAAGAATCTTTGCATCACTGGGATAAATCCCACTTGATCGTGGTGTATGATCCTTTTAATGTGTTGTTGGATTCTGTTTGCTAGTATTTTGTTGAGGATTTTTGCATCTATATTCATCAGTGATATTGGTCTGTAATTTTCTTTTTTTGTAGTGTCTTTTTCTGGTTTTGGTATCAGGGTAATGGTGGCCTCATAGAATGAGTTTGGGAGTGTTCCTTCCTCTGCAATTTTTTGGAAGAGTTTGAGAAGGATAGGTGTTAGCTCTTCTCTAAATGTTTGATAGAATTCACCTGTGAAGCCACCTGGTCCTGCACTTTTGTTTGTTAGAAGGTTTTTAATCATAGTTTCAATTTCATTACTTATGATTGGTCTGTTCATATTTTCTGTTTCTTCCTGGTTCAGTCTTGGAAGGTTATACCTTTCTAAGAATTTGTCCATTTCTTCCAGGTTGTCCATTTTATTGGCATAGAGTTGCTTGTAGTAGTCTCTTAGGAGGCTTTGTATTTCTGCAGTGCCTGTTGTAACTTCTCCTTTTCATTTCTGATTTTATTGATTTGAGTCCTCTCCCTCTTTTTCTTGATGAGTCTGGCTAATGGCTTATCAATTTTGTTTATCTTCTCAAAGAACCAGCTTTTGGTTTTATTGATCTTTGCTATTGTTTTCTTTGTTTCTATTTCATTTATTTCAGCTCTGATCTTTATAATTTCTTTCCTTCTGCTAACTTTGGGTTTTGTTTATTCTTCTTTCTCTAGTTTCTTTAGGTGTAAGGTTAGATTGTTTACTTGAGATTCTTCTTGTTTCTTTAGGTAGGCTTGTATAACTATAAACTTCCCTCTTAGAACTGCTTTTGCTGGATCCCATAGGTTTTGGGTCATCGTGTTTTCATTGTCATTTGTCTCTAGGTATTTTTTGATTTCCTCTTTGATTTCTTCAGTGATCTCTTGGTTATTTAGTAACGTATTGTTTAGCCTCCATGTGTTTGTGTTTTTTACGTTTTTTTCCCTGTAATTCATTTCTAATCTCAGAGCGTTGTGGTCAGAAAAGATGCTTGATATGATTTCAATTTCCTTAAATTTACTGAGGCTTGATTTGTGACCCAAGATGTGATCTATCCTGGAGAATGTTCCGTGTGCTCTTGAGAAGAATGTGTAATCTGCTGTGTTTGGATGGAATGTCCTACAAATGTCAATTAAATCTATCTGGTCTATTGTATCATTTAAAGCTTCTGTTTCCTTATTTATTTTCATTTTGGATGATCTGTCCATTGGTGTAAGTGAGGTGTTAAAGTCCCCCACTATTATTGTGTTACTGTCAGTTTCCTCTTTTATAGCTGTTAGCAGTTGCCTTATGTATTGACGTGCTCCTATGTTGGGTGCATATATATTTATAATTGTTATATCTTCTTCTTGGATTGATCCCTTGATCATTAGGTAGTGTCCTTCCTTGTCTCTTGTAACATTCTTTATCTTAAAGTCTATTTTATCTGATATGAGTACAGCTACTCCAGCTTTCTTTTGATTTCCATTTGCATGGAATATCTTTTTCCATCCCCTCACTTTCAGTCTGTATGTGTCCCCTTGGTCTGAAGTGGGTGTCTTTTAGACAGCACATATATGGGTCTTGTTTTTGTATCCATTCACCAAACCTGTGTCTTTTGGTTGGAGCATTTAATCCATTCACGTTTAAGGTAATTATTGATATGTATGTTCCTATGACCATTTTCTTAATTGTTTTGGGTTTGTTTTTGTAGGTCCTTTTCTTCTCTTGTGTTTCCCACTTAGAGAAGTTCCTTTACCATTTGTTGTAGAGCTGGTTTGGTGGTGCTGAATTCGCTTAGCTTTTGCTTGTCTGTAAAGCTTTTGATTTCTCCATCAAATCTAAATGAGATCCTTGCCGGGTAGAGTAATCTTGGTAGTAGAGTCTTCCCTTTCATCACTTTAAGTATATCATGCCACTCCCTTCTGGCTTGTAGAGTTTCTGCTGAGAAATCAGCTGTTAACCTTATGGGAGTTTCCTTGTATGTTATTTGTCGTTTTTCCCTTGCTGCTTTCAATAATTTTTCTTTGTCTTTAATTTTTGCCATTTTGATTCCTATGTGTCTCGGCGTGTTTCTCCTTGGGTTTATCCTGTATGGGACTCTCTGCACTTCCTGGACTTGGGTGGCTATTTCCTTTCCCATGTTAGGGAAGTTTTCAACTATAATCTCTTCAAATATTTTCTCTGGTCCTTTCTCTCTCTCTTCTCCTTCTGGGACCCCTATAATGCGAATGTTGTTGTGTTTAATGTTGTCCCAGAGATCTCTTAGGCTGTCTTCATTTCTTTTCATTCTTTTTTCTTTAGTCTGTTCTGCAGCAGTGAATTCCACCATTCTGTCTTCCAGGTCACTTATCCGTTCTTCTGCCTCAGTTATTCTGCTATTGATTCCTTCTAGTGTAGTTTTCATTTCAGTTATTTTATTGGTCATCTCTGTTTGTTTGTTCTTTAATTCTTCTACGTCTTTGTTAATAATTTCTTGCATCTTCTCAATCTTTGCCTCCATTCTTATTCTGTGGTCCTGGATCATCTTCACTATCATTATTCTGAATTCTTTTTCTGGAAGGTTGCCTATCTCCACTTCATTTAGTTGTTTTTCTGGGTTTTTTTCTTGTTCCTTCATCTGGTATATAGCCCTCTGCCTTTTCATCTTGTCTATCTTTCTGTAAATGTGGGTTTTGTTCCACAGGCTCCAGGAATGTGGATTTTCTTGCTTCTGCTGTCTGCCCTCTGATGGTTGAGGCTATCTAAGAGGCTTGATGGGAGGCTTTCTGAATGGCTTTATTAATTTTCATATAGTATTGTGTGGCTACTCAGGTTTTCAACATGTGCTATAAAATTTTTTTAAAGTTTTTATTTTTAATTAGAAGACACTTAAAACATTGCACTGACAATGTCAAACACACAATTTAAAAGTATATATCTTTTCCAATTTTGTTTAGTTTGTTTAGAAAAATAAAGCAGTGTTTTATTGCAAACTGTTTCCTTAATATTGATGGTGTCACTGCTTCAATAAGGGAAAAATACATGTTGTTGAAGTAGCCATGGTAACTGTTAATTTGTGAATAATGTTACAGAACTCAATTTCAATGTTTGACCTGAATTTTGTTGACTTCTTTTTATATTTTATTCTTTTAAAAAATACTAAACCAGAATATTAATGCATACATAAAACTATGATAAATGTAACAGATATAAAAGTAGCCTTAAATAGATGTGTTGTATTGATGACTCGAATATTATTACTGGTATTTTTGTCAGTAATGAAGTTTTCTAAAATGGTAACACTTGTTTATTTTAAATAAAGCAAAGTACATTTCTCCCTTGGTTAACAGTGTAGCTGCATTTATGAAAAATTAAGTGATATCAAAATAATTTGCATATGGTATTCAGTATAATAAAACTATACAAGAAACTTACTTTGTGTTATATGTAAGATATATTTAGACTCTAGTCTCAAATAAAAATGTATTATTCAAAGAATACTAATTTCTTACAGGACAATTTTCTTTGTAGAACTGTTAACTGCTTTGTAGAATATCTAACAATGCTGACTCCTATTCACGAATGTACACTAGTGAATTTTAGCCATTGTGTCAACAGACAATACAACTTTTCAAATTGTGTCTTCAATATGAACCACTCCCAATCAAAACTACTGCCATTCTTTGTCCCCTACAATCGATTTTCTGAAATCAGCCTGAGTAATCTTGCAATATAGCTACTCTCATTATATTGGCAACCTAACTAAAATACGTTAATGTTATCTTATTATTCCTAAGATAAATATTTAACTCTTCAAGACTATGAACTTGTCTGAACCCCATCAAGTCTGTAGATTTTTATGCTTGTTCCATCCACCTAGATGAATCCTCTTTCAAAATGTTGTATCTTCCATGCCAGTTTCTACCACAGGGACTTTGGCATGGTTTTCCTTCTGCTTCGAATTCTCTCTGCCCCCCTTTTCATGTAGTCAGCTCCTACTCATTTATCTTTTACTCCTTGTTTTAATTATTATTTTGTCTTGAAAAGCTTCATTAACTCAGTGATTTGGTAACATTCTTAATTTATGTTCTATCATAATTCCATGTTTCTTTTCTTTATAGCACTGTTCACTTGCCATGTCTTTATATTTATATGAGGCATTGAATATTCTATTTCACAAAAAGCTTAGAGTGACTATCTACTTTTATTTATCCAGGTCTTGTCATACTATCCAACACATTGTAGCTTCTTAATAATTATGTGTTGAATAAATTATAAAATAAATAAAAGAAGAAGGAACCCAACAGTTTAAATAACTGAGTCATTAAAAAAGCCAAACATTTCACCAGTGAAAAGAAGATGGGAAAAGTCATTTCAGATATAGAGAAGATTATATGTGAAGGCATAGAAATCAAAACATTTTGACACAAACACAGTGAAAGCAATATAGCTAGAGTGCCAATGTTAAGATTTAGGGGTTGAAAAGTTTACAAGATTCCTTAAAAGAACATTGATGACTCTCAAACAGAGGAATGATAAGATCATACTAGAAGTCAGAAGGATCACTCTGTCTATAAATAAATGAACTGAAACATGGCATGTCTAGATATAGAGAACTCATTTGTTTATCTATTAAAATAGTCCAAGAGAGTAAATTGGGGATGGATTTAAAGAAATTTCTACTGATCTGTGTTTGGGATTTGTAGCTCTTAGGATGGTTGTCTATTCAGTTCAAGTTGAATTTTACCTTCAGGTCTTCTCCATTTACTATTATAGGAGACAGAAATACTCATACTCTTTAGAAAAAAATCACATAAATAGACCAAGTAATTCTGTATAGATAATTATAAACTCAATTTTGAGTTTCATATTTGTATGAAAAACTTCTAATAGGATCCTAACTGACACAAAAGGAAAGCAATCAAGTTATCTTTCAACTGAAGCAAATAAACTGGAAATGAAGGCTACACCCCAGAATCTTGTTCCATGTAGCACATAAAAAAGGTATTTAAGAGGAAATTAAATTGAAATATATTCAGTATAATGTTAATTGCTATAGAAAATGTCCATTCAAGTTGCTCATAACAGTTAGAGATGAGCAAATGATTCAAGGTAATTTAGGCCATGACGATACTGATCACTCAAATTTTTTTCACTCCAATTCACTTTACACTGTGTCCTTGGGAATGTAGTAAAATAATAATAATAAAAAAGTAACTTAAAACATACTTGTCTTTATTTTAGGTGTTCTGGATTTCTTTTGACCTTAAGATAATGATTTTTACATACTATTGCACACTTAATTTCTTTGTGTTTTCCCTTGGTGAAAATCATAGCATGTAATGAAAAGTAAAATAAATAAAAAGAAAGGCATATATTATACAGATATTGGTTGTATATTAAATCTGAAGTATAGGCATCAAGGTTTGTCTGAACGCTAACATATCTATTTAGTTCAATATTTCTTATTAAAAGTCCAACATAGGTACTGACAAAAATAGACAAAACAGCAAGAACATGAAATGTCTGAAAACAAGGGTCTTTTGTCAAGTTAAAGAGAAAAACAATAATAATTAAATGCCTTACTTTTCAGTAAAGTTACAGCAGCTGACTCATGATGGCAGCATGTAAAATGAATGAGAAAAATAGATTTGTTTTTGAAAGTTTGGCATTGTTTGCTACTGCAGCACAGCTAACTAATATACCCAGTGAGAGGTTGTATAGGAAGCAGAGGTGTATTTCAGTTAGAGGAAAAAGCAAATATTAAAACTTGGAGATATGAGACCATTTAACATCCAAAGAACTAAATGGCAATAGGATAGATACAAAATAGTAAAAGAGGTGTTCAGGATTATGGAGAATTTGCCTGAAGTGGTAAGATTCAAAGTGCTTAACTATTTTATAAAGTGTTTAAAGTAAGGAACATAGTACAAAATTTTCAAAGTAAGTAAATAAAATAGTCAGATTTATATATTAAAATGCTAGTTAAAGAATTTCTTAGAAGGGGTCCAGGCTTGATCCTAGAAAGATATTACAATAAGCTAGATGAGAGATAATGGACCCAAAGTGGAGAAGTAACAGTCAAAATAGAGAAAAATTTGTAGATTCAAGAGAGTTTAACATTTAGAAACAACATGACTTGGTATTTGAGTTGAAATGAATGAGAGAAAGAAAATCACAGATGACTCCCAGATTTTTATTAGGTAAATGGTTCCATCTAATAAAAAATGGGGAGAAATATGAAGACAACATTGAGGACAGGAGAGTAAAGCTGATGAGTTCAGTTTTGAATGGGTTAGTTGTGTACCATATTTACATCCATAGGGAGATGTTTTATATATGTGTGTGTATATATATAAAATCAGGTGTACACCATTACAGTTCAACATCTATATACAGTACAGAGTGATCACCACAAGCCTGCATCCATCACTGCTCTGTTGACTCCTTCACCTATTTTGTACACCCGCATTCCAAACCCTTTTCCCTCTGGTAACCACTCATCTGTTCTGTCTATGAGTTTGTTCATTGTTTTTTGTTTTTTTTTTAGATTCCACATATGAGTAAAATTACACAGTATTTGTTTTTCTTAACCTGATTTATTTGACTTAGCATAATACCCTCAAGATCCATCCATATTGCCTCTAATGGCAGGATTTCATTCATTTTTATGACTGAATAATAGTCTATTGTATATATAAAACACATATTCTTTATCCATTCATTTATTGATGGCCAACTCAGATTTTTTTCCATATCTTGGCTATTGTAAATAATGCTTCAGTGAACATAGGGATACATATATCTTCAGATTAGTGTTTTCATGTTCTTCAAATAAATACTCAAAAGTCAGAATAGCTGAGTCTTATGGAAATTCTAGTCCTAATTTTTTGAGGAATTTCCATACAGTTTTCTGTAGTGGCTGCACCAATTTACATTTCAGCAACATTGTACTAGGGTTCCTTTTCCTTTTCCTCCACCTTCTCATTAACGCTTGTTATTTTTTGACTTTTTGATTATAGCCATTCTGACATGTGTGAGCTGGTTTTGAATTGCATTTCCCTGATCATTAGTGATGCTGAACATCTTTTCATGTGCCTGTTGGCCATCTTTATGTCTTCTTTGGAAAAATATCTATTAAGGTCCTCTGCCCATTTTAAAAGTGGGTTGTTTGTTTTTTTGTTGTTGAGTTGTATGAATTCTTTATATATTTTGGATATCAACCCCTATCAGATATATGATTTGTAAATATCTTCTCAGTGTCATTTTGATGATGGTTTTCTTTGCTGTGCAAAAGCTTTTAAGTTTGATGTAGTCATATTTGTTAATTTTTGCTTTTGTTTCCCTTGTCTTTGGAGTCAGATCCACAAAACATCACTAAGATACATGTCAATGAGGTTACCCCCATCTTTTCTTATAGGAACTTTATGGTTTCATGTATTACATGTAAGCTTTTAATCCATTTTGAGATAATTATTGTGTATGGTGTGAGATAGAGGTCTAGTTTCATACTTTTCAATGTGGCTATCCAGTTTTCCCAGCACCATTTACTGAAGAGACTGTGCCTTCTTCATTGTATGTTCTTTGCTCCCTTTTCCTAGATTAATTGTCCATATATGTGTGGTTTTATTTCTGGGCTCTCTACTCTGTTCCATTGATCTATGTGTTTGTTTTTGTGCCAGTCTCATACTGTTTTGATTACTATAGCTTTGTAGTATACTTTGACATCAGAAAGTGTGATACCTCCAGCTTTATTCTTCTTTCTCAAGACTGTTTTAGCTATTGGAGTCTTTTGTGGTTCTATGAAATTTTAGAATTATTTGTTCTAGTTCTGTGAAAAATGCCATTGGAAATTTGATAGGTATTGCATTGAATCTGTAGATTGCTTTGGGTAGTGAACATTTTAACAATATTAATTCTTCCAATTCATGAGCATGAAATATCTTTCCATTTTTTTTCTCTTCCTCAGTTTCTTTTATCAGTGTCTTATAGTTCTCAGTATATAGATCTTTTACCTCCTTGGTTAAATTTATTCCTAGATATTTTATTCTTTTTGATGCAGTTGGAATTGGATTTTCCTAACTTTTCTTTCTGATAGTACATTATTAATGTGTAGAAATGGCACAAATTTCTGTATATTGATTTTCTATTCTCTGACTTTAGGGTTTTCTCTATATAGTATCATGTCCTTTGCAAATAGTGACAGCTTTACTTCTTTCTTTCCAATTTGGATTTCTTTTATTTCTTTTCCTTGACTAATTGCTGTGGCTAGGACTTACAATACTATGTTAAATAAAAGTGGTGAAAGTGGGCATCCTTTTTTTGTTCCTGATCTTAAAGGAAAAGCTTTCAGTTTTTTGCTACTGAGTATGGTGTTAGCCATGGGTTTGCCATATATGGCCTTTATTTATTGAGGTATGTTCCCTCTATACCCACTGGACTGAGAGTTTTTATCATAAATGAATGTTGAATTTTGTCACATGTTTTTCTGCTCTATTCAGATGATAATATAATTTTCCTCCTTTTTGTTATTGTTATGAATCACATTGATTAATCTGTAGATGTTGAAGCATCCTTTCATCTCTGGAATAAATTCACTTGATCATGATGTATGATCATTTTAATATATTGTTGAATTCTGTTTGGCAATATTTTATTGGGAATTTTTGCATCTATGTTCACCAGGGATATTGGCCTGTAATTTTCTTTTTTTGGTAATGTCCTTCTCTGGTTATGGTATCAGAGTAATGCTGGTTTTGTAAAATGTCTTTGAACAGTTTCCCTCCCCTCTATTTTTTGGAAAAGTTTGAGGATAGGTATTAAATCTTTGAATGTTTTGTAGAAGTCACCAGTGAAGCCATTTGGCCCTTGGCTTTTGTTTATTGGGAGCTTTTGAATTACTGTTTCAATGTCCTCATTAGTAATCAGTCTATTCAGAGTTCCTATTTCTTCCTGATTCAGTCTTGAAAGACTGTATGCTTCTAGAAGTGTATCCATTTCTTAGAAGTTGTCCTATTTGTTGAGGTATAATTTTTCATAGTAGTCTCTTCTGATCCTTTGTATTTCTGTGATATCAGTTGTAGTTTCTCCTCTTTCATTTCTGATTTTATTTAGTTGTGCCCTCTCTCTTTTTTTTCTTGGTTAGCCTAGTTAATGGCCTGCCAATTTTGTTTATCTTTTCAATGAACCAGCCCTCAATTTCATTGTTTCTTGTTTGTTTTCTTTTTTTGTCAGTGAGATGTTAAGTTTTATGTGTGGTCAGAAACTCAAGAGGAATATTTACAGTAGAAATACACAGAAGTTATCAGTCTATAGATAGCAACAGAAGTGGATATAATTTGAGAGAGTGTGTAGATGAGAAGAGGGTTAAAGACATAATTGGGTTTTTTTTGAATTTTTGAATTTTATTTTATTTATTTCTTATACGGCAGCTTCTATTAGTTATCTATTTTATACATATTAATGTATATATGCCAATCTAAGTCTCCCAATTCATCCCACCCCCCACCCCCACCCCCACCCCCACTTTCCCCCCTTTGTGTCCATATGTTTGTCCTCTACATCTGTGTCTCTATTTCTGCCCTGCAAACTGGTTCATCTGTACCATTTTTCTAGGTTCCACATATATGTGTTAATATACGATATTTGTTTTTCTCTTTCTGACTTACTTCACTCTGTATGACAGTCTCTAGATCCATCCCCATCTCTACAAATGACCCAATTTCGTTCCTTTTTATGGCTGAGTAATATTCCATTGTATGTACCACATCTTCTTTATCCATTCATCTGTCGATAGGCATTTAGGCTGCTCTCATGACCTGGCTATTGTAAATAGTGCTGCAATGAAAATTGGTGTGCATGTGTCTTTTTGAATTATGGTTTTCTCTGGGTATATGCCTAGAAAGACATAATTCTTATAACACCAACATTTAGGAAAAAGCAAAGGGAAATATTATATGAAGAAAACAAAATATGCCTGTACCTCAAGGGTAAAATGAGGAAATTATAGTATTGCGGTAGTTAAGTAGATATCAAAACAGGCAGTATACTCAGTACACCTAAATGCTATTGAAATACCAAATATAAAGGGAACCATTAAATCACCATTGCTTTTTGTTATAAAGGAAGATTTTTGTAAGTGATACAGAGAAAAATTAATGGGTGAAAAAATAGGAAGTAAAGACTAGGAGACAGTGATTTTATCAAATCTTTCAATAAATTTGGCTCTAAAGAGAAGCTGAATAACAGAAGGTAAGATAAAAGTGGTTTGGAGCCAAGGGACTATATTGTTTTGTTCCTGCTGTTTGGGAAATAACTTGATACTAGTGGGAAGGAGCAAGAAGAGACTAAACGGTTGAAGATATAAGGGATAGTTGGGGAAATTAGTTTCCTAAGAAAGCCAAAGTTATGGAATGCAAGATACAGGGAAAGGGGCTTAGGTTGCGTGAAGAGAGGAGGAAATAAGGAAAACCACTTTCTTAGGAAGAAAGGTAAGTCAACTCATAGGTATGATGAAATGCTTATGTGAAGTAGATGTCATTAATTAAGAGTGAGGGGGTAGGACCAAGGCCTTAAATTTCCCCTCAGCTTGACCAAACTTCAGACATGTCTCTTCTTGCCTATTTGGTCTTGACTTCACAATTCTTCCTATTCTCAGAGGGTTTACTTTAGAAAACTTTAAATTGTACATTTTTTTCTATGTCTCTTTAAGACGTAAATCTCCTCACAGCTTCTTGTCAGTTTTGCAACCCAGCAATATCTTTTTCATGAACTTGGGAGCCATCCTTTTGAAATGTAACCATCAAGGAAGATACAATTACTATCTTCCAGTCTCTGTGGGAGAGTAGGGACTTAACTTTCATTTCTTGCCAATGAGCAAACACAGAATGTTCCAGCCTCTCTTCTAACATCCTCCAGTACTTTTCCACTACTTTTCATTTCAGTGGAGTTATGTTCAATCTTTCTTCCATTGAAATAGTCTTGAGTAAGTCTTCCATGTCTGCTTTCCACAGGTTGGCACAATTTTTTTGGACAGTATTATGAAGAAATCAGAAGATGAAGACAACAAAACCATTTGAAACTGTCTTTGTGGAAAACAAGAAAAAAATCTTCCTAGAGAAACAGAGAAAGATAACTTGGCAGTGATGAAAGTTACACAAATATTGGACACTACAGTTTTATGGTATATCAAAAAACATTACAACATCTACTAACAGTTATGAGGAAGTCAGGCAGCTAGATTTACTCAGGATCAGAATGTTGTCTTATAGAAGAGAAAAGATGACTATAGTAAATGGATTTGAAGGTATTGGGCAAGGAAATGGTTGGAGTGATGGACCCTGGAAACCCTACTGAAGGAATTACTGGAGATTAGGAGGGTTATATTAGGGAAGTAGGAATTAGCAACAAAATGAGTATTGAATCTTTGAATTGGAGCAGTTGCTGCCCTTGGAGCAATTCAGTAAGAATGCTGGTGTTGCCAAAACTCGGCCTCTGTTCACCAGTGTTGAATAGAAATGCGGAGACAGAGTTTTGGGTGAAGTAGAAAAGAGTAGCTTTTATTGCTTTGCCAGGCAAAGGGGGCCACAGCAGGTTAATGTCCTCAAGACTGTATGACTCCATCCTTGGAGGAGGTATGAGGAGTCTTACAGTGTTCAAGGCGCAGGCTTGATCAGCTCGTGGACATTTCTGGGACTGGTTGGTATCAAGGTGATTTCAAGCATCATCACCCTTCTGGTTTCAACCAGTCTAGGGTCTATGTTCTTGAAGTGAGCAATTTTCATCTGGTGGGGGTCTGCTTCCTATACAAACAACTTAGGAATATGTGTCAGGACTTTATCTATATATTTCAGGGAATTGGGAGTTCAGTGATTCAGTGATGTGGCAGAATTATAGCCTAAATTGTTACCAGTTCCCCAGCCCAACAACTACTCTTTGTTTCTACGTCTTCACATTTCTCAATCATTAACTCTTGAGTCAGCCTTTTACTTCAAAAGACAAGGACACAGGGACTTGTACACGGTTTCATTGAAAGAGAGAAGGTTGTTTCTTCCCAAGTCTAAAATCCAATGATTTTATATTAGATCTATTTGTTATTTCCAAAGTCCTTCATGCCCCCTTAAATATCTTTATATTGTTTAGCTGTGTGTTTTTTTTTTTTTTTTTTTTTGATAACTAGACAAGTGTGTTCTATGACTCAAGTACTTTTCCCCTTATCAAGTCAACTTTGCCTTTTGAGGCTTCAGTTGCTTCCCTAATCCTTTAATAAGAAGTATCATTTTGTACAAGTTTAACAATGTCGCTTGGTACTCAGCACATTGCTGTCTTTCTGTCACTATTTCCTCCTTTATTTATTTACAGTAAGAAGTATTCTCACATTTTGGGGTATTGCTGGGGTTTGCCTACATTTCTGCCTGATTTTTTCTTCTTTATAATGTTGTGGTATTTTTTAAGTGGACATAGATGTGTAGTTTTTGATAAGCTCAATTTTGTTGATGGTGTTATTATTGTTATTGCTGTTATGATTTGTTTCTTTGTTTCATTGTCCTTCCATTACAAAATGGAAGTTCAAAGTTCAAGTCATTCAGAATTCCAAGATGGTGATAACAGAGAACTAAACAAATCAGAGAACCTTCTGAGTGTGGGGTCCTGTGCTTGCCCATTCAGCACACCTAGCTAGAAACAGTTGATAAAACCTGCCTAATGATTTGCAGATGAGATTACTAAAAGTTCCCAAGGATCAGAAGGTGTTCCGTGGTGTCTTCTTGCTTTTGCCCTAGTAAAACCTTGTCAGGATCTATGTCTCTACTTGACATGCAGCTCCCTGAGCATGAATGAGAGAGAGCTGGAGAGAGGAAGGGCTTCTTCAGTAGAAGAAGCAAACTGCTCTGCGAGGAGGCAGAAGACAGTAGAATGAGATGTATCTAACTTTGTATTCTGCTTCTAGTCTTGGGAGATGTGTTCTTCAGTTGTGGGCAGATACCTATAATTAAAACAGAGGAATTTTGACACTCTCACTTCCTCTACCCAGATCCAGGCTCACCAGGGAAGGCAGGGCAAAGGGCTGTTGGGGTTGAGACCCTCCTTGTTGCACTCCCCAGCTGCCATATAAAGGAGACAATTTTCCTTTGATTCTAGGCAAGAGAAGAGAGATGAGAACCAAGATTAGGCAAATATTTCAGGTGTGGAAATTTTATCATCAGCAGCTACCCTGGTTTATGTCTTCATACCTTTATTGTGTCCTGGTGTGGTAACATTTAACCAACTGCCTGCTGTCCTTATTCTGGAAGGCTCCTTGATGCCCTTAATGTCTTCCCCAACACTCTTACTTAGCCTGGATCTTTCCCATACTCCAGGTCCTAGCTCCATTATCGCCTCCTCTGAGAGGCACCTACATAAAGGAACTCACTCCTCCTCTATTATCTTTCTTTATTTTTAGTAAATGTATACAGTTCTTCAACCATCACCACAATCCAATAAACATTCCCATTACCCCAAAATGTTACCAGGTGATCATCTGTGGTTAATTCATCTTCCCACTCACTGTCAGCCTTGTACTATCATTGATCTGCTTTCTTTCTCTATCAAGTTACCTTTTTTAGAAAACTTCTAGAATTGGAGTCGAACACCATGGGGTCCTCTGCATGTTTTCCTTCACTCAGCATATTTTAAGGTTCACTTACGTTGCAGCATGTATCAGCTGTTTGTATCCCGTTATACTGAGGCAGGAGATAGATGGGTCCCAGGCTGAGCAGCTGGAGTTTGTCCCCTGTGGACAGATACTCCAAAATAGCAGGAGCGAGAGAAGAACTGAGCCCTGCCCAGATAAGAGATAAAAGACCACATTTTCCTCATTCTCAAAGTCAAGGAGACCTTCCTGATTACACATGCGCAGAAAGGCTCCTCAGTGGTCAAAAAGGGAGGGGTCGCCACCCCATAGTAGGTGATGTCAACCTACCCATAGGCCTCTTCATTAGAATCCATCTTGGCTAAGAGATGTGCATGCACACATGGGAGGACCCTGAGATAAACCAGATACGACTCAGAACCAGGCAAAGCAAGATGATTGGCCAAAGGAAACCTGGAAGAAATGCCCCATATAAGTGATTCAAACTACCATGTGAGTGTGACTCTGAGTCCACCCGTCTGTCTATCCACACACACCACTTTTCCTCCTAATAAACACTTGTTTCACTACTTTCCATGTCTATGTGGAAATTCATTTCTACATAGCTGATGGGCCAGGGCCTTGTCAATGGCCACTGGTCCCTGGTGGTCTAGTGGCTAGGATTCAGCACTCTCACTGCCGCGACCTGACCTCGATCTCTGGCCGAAAACCGAAATCCTGCTTCAAGCCGCTGCCAAGGCCACCTGAGATCAATATGGATAAACCATATTTGTTTATCCATTCATTCATCATTTGATGGGCACCTGGACTTTGTTCAGTTTTGGGATATAGTTAATATCACTAAAATGCTGCATGCTTGCCTTATGTAAATATGTTTTTATTTCTCTTGACTAAATTCCTAGTAGTGGAACTGTTGTGTCAAGTGATAAGTTTAGGCTAAACTTTTTTAGAAATTGTCAAACTATTTTCCATTTCATATTCACGCTAGCAATATATGATGGTCCCAGGTTCTTTACATCCTTGTCAAAGCATACTATTGTCTCTCCTTCTAATTGTATCCGTTTAGTGGGTGTATAGTGGTGTCACTGGGGATTTAATTTGCATTTACCTGATGAATAATATTGTGAACATCTTTTAATGTGGTTAATAGGTATTCATATATCTTCTTTGGTGAAATGTCTATTCAACTTGTTTTTAAATTGGCACTTTTAAATTGGGATGTTTGTTTTCATATTATTATTGTGTTATAGAGTTCTTTAAACATTCTGATAAAGTCCTTTGTCACATATATGAATTGCAAAATTTTTTTTCAGAGTGGCTTGTTTTTTCATTTTCTTAATGGGGCCTTTTGAAGCATATTTTTTTTTATTTTGATAAAGTAAAAGTTATCAACTTTTCTCTTTTATGAAACATGCTTTGGATGTTATATTTAAGACTTTTTGACTGATCAAAGATCACAGAATTTTTCTCCTGTATTTTCTACAGGTTTTAGGTCTGTGGTCCATTGTATATGTATCAGGTGAAGTAAGAGTCCTCACATGTGCCCAAGCACAACACGCTGAAAAGATTATATTCTTCAAGTAAAATTTTTTGGTACATTTATTGAAAATGAATACATGCAAGGGCTTATTTCTGAACTCTCAATTTTATTATTGATCTATATGTCTATCCTTATGCCTGTATCACATACTGGTTAATCTCTGTAGTTTTGTAGTTAAGTTTGGAAATCAGGAAGTATAATTTCTCTAACTTTGTTCTTCTTTTGAGAGATTGTTTTTGCTATCTTAGGTATTTTGGATTTCTATATAAATATTATCTTTAGCTTGGAAATTTTATAAAAGAGCCTGTTGAATATTTTTAGAGAAAACAATATATTAATAGATAAATTTGAGGAAAATTACCATCTTGACAATACTGTGTCTTACAACCCAAGAGCATAGAACTTTTCCTCATTTATTTGGATCAGGGGTCCCCAACACCTGGGCCAAAGGACCATATTGGTCCGCAGCCTGTTAGGAACAGAGCCGCACAGCAGGAGGTGAGCGTGGGTGAGCGTGAAGCTTCATCTGCCATTCCCCATCGCTGGCATAACCGCCTGAACCATCCTTCCCACCCCCCCACTTCGTCCCCGGTCCATGGAAAACTTGTCTTCCACGAAACCGGTCCCTGGTGCCAAAAAGTTGGGGACTGCTGATTTAGATGTTCTTTAATGTTACTCAGCAGTGTTTTGTAGTTCTAAGTTTGACTTGAAATTATTTTGTTAAATTAAGATTTTTTTTTTCCTTTTTGAAGGTATTGTGAATGGAATTCTTTCTTCCATTTATTTTTTGTTGTTACTAAGGTATATAAATAGAAGTGATTTTTATACTGAGTTTGAATCCTGCAGCCTTACTAAATTTGTTTATTAACGGTAATAGCTCTTTTGTGAATTCCTTTATATGATATCTTCTACATATATTATCAAGTCGTCCATGAATAAAGACAGTTTTACTTCTTTTATCTATCTATGTATCTATCTATCTATCTATCTATCATCTATCTATCTACTCATTTCTGCCTTATTGTACAGGGTAAAATCTCCAAGAAAATGCTGAATAGAAATGGTGAGAGTAGACATTTATGCCTTGTTCTCAATCTTAGGGGGGAATCATTCTGTTTTTACCATTGCATATAATGTAAGCTGTGAGGTTTTTGTAAATTCCCTTTATCAGATTGAGGAAATTCCCTTCTTTTCCTGGTTTACTGAATACTTTTTAAAACTACAAATGGATGTTGGATTTTGTCAGATGCTTTTTCCAGCATTTATTGAGATTATGATGCAATTTGGTTCTGTACCCTTTTCTATTAATATGGTTATTACATTTATTGTTCTCAGATTGTAAAACAACAGTATATTCCTTGGATAAATTCAATTTAGTCTTGGTATATAACCATTTTTATATGGTGCTGTATTTGTTTTGTTACTATTGTATTAATTTTTTTCTATTGTATTAATTTTTATGTGTCAATGCTCCTGAAGAATATTAATTTGTATATTCTTGTGATGTCTGTGTCTGGCTTTTTATCAGGGTAACACTAATAACATGAGATGGGAAGTGTTCCCTCCTTAATTTTCTGAGAGATTTTGTGAAGGAATGTTATTATTCCTTTATTAAAATATTTGAAAGAATACACATGTCAAGTTATCTGGGGCTTTTCCCTGAAACTGGCCTCATCACATTTCATGCCCTAACTCATTGAGCACTTTCAGGTAAGTTTCATTAAACCTTTAAGCCTTTCCTTGTCGAACTTCTACTTGCCTTTCAAATCTCAGCTTAAAAGGCATGCCCTTACAATAATGAGATTTAATACACTTTGCAATATTACAGAATGTTTTTCCTATTTTCTAATGCTGTTCTGAATGAATTGTGCTGTGAATGTGTGTGCATGTGTACTATTTAATTTTGTATATGATTTGATAATTTAAAGGAATTTTAAAAACTGTAGAGGTAAATGTTTGAGCTCATAGTACGTTTTAACAGTTTAGTTAATCACTAATCTTTCATTCCTCCAAAAGCCACAGCTTATTGTAATTTAATATATTTTGATAACTTTATGTTTATATTTTCTTAATTAATTTAGAAGTCTTTCCTATGTTTATAGGTGACATTAGTCTTATTGGTGCTCACCAGCCAAGTTTACCAGAAACACACCAATAGTCAAACAATAAAGATTATAAGGAAATAAGGGACATCTTAGTAAGAAGATGTTAACAGGTGCTTATTGTAAGATTTGTGGTTCTGTTAGGTGATTTGGGGAAGGGTTCAATAAACCAGATTACGTTTCAGAATTGAATGTTATTATAAAGCATTGGTAATTCTATTAAGTAATGTCCAAAAAAAATCACAACAAATGACTATTGCAGTAGAAGTTCAGGCTTTTACAACTGGGGAGAGAGATTGAATTCAACTCCACTGAAACAAGAAAGGAGAATTTTTAAATGCTGGTGGCGTTAGGCAGGAGACTGGTCAAGGTGATGAGGTCATCCATGTTTGTTAATTGGTGCTTACTGATAAAGTTAGGATCCTATCCTTCCACAGAGACTAAGAAATAGGAGAGCTATCTTTCTTGATGATTATGATTATATTTCAAAAATATGGCTCCCAGGTCCTTGAATAAGGCATTCTTGGGTGGTGAAACTGGCAAGAGACTGGTAGAAGATTTACATCTCAAAGAACAGAGAAATAATTCACAATTAAAAGTTTTCTGAAGTAAATCCTCTGAGAAGAGTGAGGTCAGAGACCTATCATCAAAAAGAAAGATGACTACAGTTAAGTTAAGCTGAGGGGAACATTAAGACCCTCTTGGTTAGTACATTAATAATTGTTTTCTAGGAGGATGGAAAAACAGAACAAGGCTAAAACTGTAAATGGAAAAGAAGTAGCAGTCACTTTCAGTATCCTGAAAAGGGGGCTATTTGTTGTTGCTGTTGCTGTTATTGTTCGTGCTCAGAGGTGATTACAGAGAAATTTTGTTTGTTTGTTTCTTTCCACCAGGACCATAGAGTGATTTCATGTGATATTGTGAGTTTGTGAAATTATTTATGTTCAACAGAACACCATAGTCTAACAGTTAATGCTATGTCATCTATGAGTTGACAGCTGTCAGGGTTGTTTATTGCTGTCTGTCCCTTTATATTTTTTTGTTTGCTTTTATTTTTGGAAGGAAGAGAGGAATGTTTTTGTAGATTGGGAAAAGGAATATGTATTTTTAAATTTTTTTCTATACTTTGTATAGATTATCTTTCACCTGAAGGTGTATTGAATCTCCCCCAGAAAAATCATATGGTTTAGATTGAATTGAATTTTTATACTTTTTATTTTTATTGTTCTTAATATTAGCTCATTTGCTGATATCCTTGAGTTGCTGTTGTCATTTAACATTATCATTAATGATGAACTTTTTCCCAGAACACACAGTAATACAGTAATTTGAAAAATCACTTCAATATAGTCGTAATTCTTTTGTCATTTCAAATAACATGATGTTTCCCTCTCCTTTTTACTTTATTATGTTTGTCATGTATTTATTTTTAATAAATAAACAACTCTATGTAGTAATTTCTTAAAATATTTTTATCATTCTATTAGGGAATTGAGGAATACAACTCAGATGAGTGATGACATATGGTCATTTTCCTATAAAATATTGACAATATCATCTTGTTAAGAAGAGAAATTTATATTACATATATTTTGGTTGATTTGAATACATAATGAATGTCAGATAATGGCTCTTGCAATCAACATATTTATACTCTTAAGTCTAATTTCTGTCCTAACAAGGATTTCTGAAACTGTGATTGTAATCCTACACGTTATCACTTTCTTTAGCAGAAATTATAAGTGAGTATGTTATACTCATTTATAAATCAAGCCTCAACTCTCATTTCCTTAGATATGTTCACACCTCTCATGGCTTTAAATCAATCTGTTTGACTCCTAAGTTTATATCTGTAACTTGTCAACTCTCCTAAACTCCAGACCATGCATTCAATAGTTAGCATCTCCACTTGGACACCTGATAGACATCTCAAACTTAATATGCCCGTTAATGTAAAAGACTCCCAATTTTCATCAACTCCTAATCCTCAACTTCTCTAGATTTCTCTAATTTAATAGAAATTCCTGTCTTCCAGTCACTCAGGCAAAGACGTGGGTCATCCCTCACACCTTTTTTTACTCTCGTTCTCTTCCTAATCATCATCACATCCAAATGCCTCCATCTTCAAATTATGTCCAGAATTTAACTAAACTGCACTGTTACTCCTGTGTTGCAGGTATCATCATCTCTTTTCCAGACCATAGGTAAAACCTCCCAATGGTTCAACTGGATTCTAACCCCTCAGTGCACTGAAAATACAACAGCCATCATGGTTGCATGTCACTGAATTTCTGTTTAAACTCTCCATTGGGTGCCAATTTCACTCAGTATAAAAGCCTAAATCATAGGACCTCACATGGTCTGGATAATATTACCTTTCTGGTCTCATCTCCTACTCTTGTCTCTCTCACTCACTTTGGTCTGGACTTGTTTTCCTTGCTGTGATTATATTTTTGGCTCACAATCTTTGTCCAGGCAGCTCTCCCTGTGTATATTCTTCTCTCCAAGATACCCTCAAGTCTTGCTCTTTCACCTCATTTAAGTCTTTGCTAAAATGTTACCTTCTCAGTGACATCTTCCCTGAGAACTTTAAAGATTCAGTGCCTTCCCAACCACTAGACTCTCCATCAAATCTCCTTGCTTTATTTTTCCCCACAATATTTATTACCTAACATTCTATAAAATTTAAGTATTTGATTACCATTCTCCTTCCACTAGAATGTAAGTTCTATGAGGGGAGAGGTTTTGACTGTTTTTTTTTTTTTTAATAGATCTTTATTGGAATATAATTGCTTCACAATACCGTGTTAGTTTCTGTTGCACAAAAAAGTGACTCAGCCATATGCATACACATGTCCCTATATCCCCTCCCTCTTAAGCCTCCCTCCCATCCTACCCAAGACAGTATGGTACTGGCACAAAAACAGAAATATAGATCAATGGTACAGGATAGAATGCCCAGAGATAAACCCACACACATATGGGAACCTAATTTATGACAGAGGAGGCAAGAACATACAATGGAGAAAAGACAGCCTCTTCAGTAAGTGGTGCTGGGAAAACTGGATAGCTACATGTAAAAGAATGAAATTACAACACTACCTAACACCATACACAAAAATAAACTCAAAATGGGTTAAAGACTTAAATGTAAGACCAGACACTATAAAACTTTTGAGGAAAACATAGGAAAAACACTCTTTGATATAAACCACAGCAAGATCTTTTTTGACCCACCTCCTAGAGTAACAGAAATAAAAACAAAAATAAACAAATGGGACTTAATTAAACTTAAAACCTTTTACACAGCAAAGGAAACCATAAACAAGACAAAAAGACAACCCTCAGAATGGGAGAAAATATTTGCAAATGAAAAAACAGACAAAGGATTAATCTCCAAAATATACAAGCAGCTCATGGAGATCAATATCAAAAAAACAAACAATCCAGTAAAAAAATGGACAGAAGACCTAAATAGACATTTCACCAAGAAAGACATACAGATGGCCAAAGGCACATGAAAAGTTGCTCAGCATTGCTAATTAATAGAGAAATGCAAATCAAAACTACAAGGAGCTATCACCTCACGCTGGTCAGAATTGCCATTATCAAAAAAGCAGAAACAATACATGCTGGAAAAGGTGTGGTTTAAAGGGAACCCTTCTACACTGTTGGTGGGAATGCAAATTGATAAAACCACTATGGAAAACAGTATGGAGGTTCCTTAAAAAACTAAAAATAGAACTACCATATGACCCAGCAATCCCTCTACTGGCCATATACCTTGAGAAAACCATAATTCAAAAAGAGACTTGCACCACAATGTTCACTGAAGCACTATTTACAATAGCCAGTACATGGAACCAACCTAAATGTCCATCAACAGATGAATAGATAAAGAAGATGTAGCACATATATACAATGGAATATTACTCAGCCATAAAAAAAAACAAAATTGAGTTATTTGTAGTGAGGTGGATGGACTTATAGTCTGTCATATGGAGTGAAGTAAGTCAGAAAGAGAAAAACAAGTACCATATGCTAAAGCATATATATGGAATCAAAAAAAAAAATGGTACTGATGAACCGAGTTGCAGGGCAGGAATAAAGAGGTAGACATAGAGAATGGACTTGATGACATGGGGTGGGAGGGCGAAGCTGGGGCAAAGTGAGAGTAACATTGAAATATGTACACTACCAAATGTAAAATAGTTGGCTGGTGGGAAGCAGCAGCATAGCACAGGGAGATCGGCTCAGTGTTTTGGTTTTTTTGTAGTGGTTCAGTCATGATTCCAACAACAGAGCTGGGTACATAATAGCTGAAACATGTAGGTAAAATATCAAAGGGGTTTTATATGATTCTTAAAATCCTCTATAGAATATTTTTTAGACAAGATTCTGTTAATCTGAATTAAACAATCTCTAGATAGTATTCTATCATTCTGGATAAGATAAACTGTGTGCCAGTAAAATCAATCCAAGAATCTCAGTGGTTTATAACTATAGTGGTTTATATCTAGCTGATGGTCACATATCCATAATGAGTCAATATGGTTCTGTCCACATCACTTTCATCCAGGATATCAATCAGTCTTCTTTCAATAATTTTGCACTTCCTAGTGGAAGAAAGAAAAGAAACCTTGGCTAACCATGTGCTAACTCCTAAATAGGCTGCTTGGGAGTATCACATTTGCTTATATTTCAGTGGCAAAGCAAGTTGCATGACCAATCCTGAAGTCCTTAGGGCAGAGAAATATAATTCTCTCACAGGAAGAAATAGAAATAATTATGAAAAATAATAGTATGCTCTCCCAATAGTATGTTTAAGTCATAATGAATAGGACAAATTTATATCATTTTTCATTAATTTTAATTATTATATTTCTTATTTTATACTTTCTAAATGTGCAGTGCTCTTTGTCATTTCCTTTCTTCTACACATTTAGGTATATGAAATATAATTTTTATGTTTTCATCTTCTCTATTGTTTTGATAGTTAAAGACAATCTGTAAATCTTTTCATAGGCATGCTTTATCTTATCTTTCTCTAAATGATAAAGAGGATTAAACTTATTTCTAATCATTCTAAAGTCTGAGAAGCACAAGATCAAGGTGCTGGCAGAATCAGTATCTGGTTCATAGATGACGGTCTTTGTGCTGTGGTCTCTCCTGGCAGATGTGGTGAAGAAGCTCTTTCCAGAGAGACTCTATCATAAGGGCACTAATCCCATTCTTGAGGACTCCACACTTACAACCTAACCAGGTCCGAAAGGGGTTAGGATTTCAATATAGGAATAGGGGGGCACAATACATAGCATTCCCCCTCAACCACCCCCAAAACTCATACCTTCTCCCATGCAAAATACACTCATTCATCCCAATAGCCACAAAAGTTTTAACTATTCCAGAATCAATTTTAAAGCCTAAGTACAAAGTGTCACTTAAAAATGAGCTAAATTGCAAATGGATGAAACTAAGGTATATTTCATTCTGAGGCAAACTGCTCTCCTTCAGCTGTAAACCTGTGAAGTCAAACTTGTTATATACTTCCAAAATACAATGATGAGAAAGGTTTGAAATAGATACATGTTCCTCTTGCAAAAGAGAGAAATTGAAAAGTGTAACAGGTCCCGAGCAAGTCCAAAATGAATTGGTCCCACTTCATGACCTAATCTTCTCCAAAGGCCCCACCTCTAACATCTTCACGTTAGGGATTATAATTTCAACATATGAATTCTGGGGGGACAAAAATATTCAGTCCATAGCAATAGTTATTAGAAAGATTGCTGGTGTTCAAACAGTCTAGCTATGATTCACTTATTCCCAAGAAGATCACTGGTGCGATAGTAATAAAAATAATATGATGGATTTGAGATACAAGAGGGAAAACATATGAGGCATAAATATTGAATAGATGTTTTAGAAAGAGATGAGGAATTTGAGTACTGTATCTAGATTCATGTCCTGGAATTTTTGTGCTCAAAATAACTTCAATCAGAATTGAGAAATTCCTTTTGGGATTCATACACTGAAGGAATCTTGTTTCACAGATGTCTCGAAAATATTTCCTTTTCACTGTTTTCTTGAATTAGATAAAGCTATAGCTTTCTGTGCTCATGCATTTCTTTACGTGGGAAACGGAGACAGAAGGAATACCATTTAAATGCACGTCTTTTACTCTTCCAATTCTGAGCCAAGTGGCTCAACCCCTTTGAGTAATCTTAGATAAATTACTTAGCTTCTCTAAGCTTCAGTTTTCCTTCTCTATGATTAAGAAATCATTACAATCTATGTGAAGCTTTAATGAATTACTGCATGAAAAATGCCTCACACAGTCCCTAGAATATAATAAACTTTCCATAAATATTTCCTGTTCTTATAATTCAACTAAAACACTTTAAAACTTCATATTGTTTTTCATTATTTGCTTTTGCTGAAATTTCAGATTTTGAAATTCATATGATTTATTCATAATCAATATAGAGGACAACCAATGTGAAAATTTACATGGGAGCAAAATGCTGAGAGTATATACGGAGAAGTAAAGAAACAAACTCTCAGCTGGATTCCGAAGCCAAGAGAGATGCATGAAAATTTAGAAATAAGCTGGATAGAAATTATTTAGGATTTTTATTTTCTGTTTAATAAACTATGTTAATTTGCTGAAAAAAATACATCTACTACCACGGAAGTGAAAAAAAATTAATGAATCCATAACTTACTGTCCAGGAAGTGATAGAATTTCACTGACAAAATCATGTAAATGCTACAAACTAGTTTAGAGTTTTAGGGTTACTGAAAGAGTTCTGTTTCCTGACAGAATAGTTTGTCACATTTTTGACAAAAGTGATACTATTAACCACATGAGGAATGTAAAAGGAATATGTAAATTTAGTCACCAATGAAATATATGACATTTTGTATAGAAAGAAATATGGATATGACAAATAACTGGGAATTGAATTCTAGGTTAAAAAGGAAAGTTATATTTTCAATGTAAAATTGAGAATTATTGGCTAGATATGGCACTTAAAGCTATGGAAATACTGAAGTCCTCCACTGAAAAACTATTTTTTAAGAAAGCAAATGATCAAGGCCACAACATAGGAGAATGATTTTATTAGTGATTGTCTGGAATCATGCTGAAAAGAAAGAAGGGAATGAGGAATGTGCACTATTGCCAAGAGAGGAGAGCTTTAAAAAGGAATGTATAAAATGTGGAGAGATGAAAAACAGTAACCGAGTTTAAAAGATTCAAATTTAGCTGACTTTAGAATTAAATGGTCAATGATCTTTTAGAAGAACTACATTTAGTAGATGAACAAATAAAAAATGAAATTACAAATTCATATGATCAAAAAATAGAGGAATCAGAAAATAAAGACAGCAAATATAGATTGCTTTTGGAAATTTTGATAATTAATATCAGGAAATAGAAACCATAATTTTCCATTATTTCACAGACTGTTATTCAGACCAACATTCCACTGAAAATAACTAAAACGACATAAAAGTCTAAAATGAAAATTATCAAGTACTAAGGGAAATTCTAATTTAAAATCTATAAAAATTACATACAAAAAATGAAATATAATTGTGAGACATTTAAAAATATTTTAAATGGAAATATATACAATGTTCAATGATTAGAAAACACATTGCAAGATATTAATTTTTCTCACATTGAAACAGTAAATGAAATTATATCCCAATTATTATCACAAGAGGTTATGAAAGGATGATTAATCATTACTTTATTAATAAGCTAATTAAAATCACAAGGAGATACTATCCTACATCATTAAGTATACAATACACTAGTAAGGATGTGAAATAAGGGAAATCTAATCTACTGTATTGTAATGTAACTTGTACTAAGCATCTTCCATCAGCTACTGATTTTGTAAAAATGCTTGTCCCTTAAAAGTCAACAGTCTCCGGTGTGCATATCCTAGAAAAACTATTGAATTGAACGGGTGCTCCAGGAGAAATTCAGCAAGATGTTTGTAGCATGTGTGTACAAAACAGACATAATTCACATGTAAATCAATGATGGAATCAGTATCGGCTTCATGGACATGTGATCTCTGCTGTTGAATAGGGTACCATGCTTAAAAAGTCCCTATGCTTGGTTTAATGCTCCACTATCACCATATTAAAATTCTTAATACTTTTTGAACTAGGAGCCTCACATTTTCATTTTGAATTGGGCCTCACAAATTATATAGCCAGTCCTAGATAGAACTGAAAAGTAAATCATATGTTTAAACAGTGGATTATTATTGCAATGAAAACAAATGAACCCCAGCATCGTGCATTGATTCAGGTATAGTCCACAAATGACTCCATTTCCACAAATTTGGAAAGCAGGAAAAATTAAACTATTTTTTTTCAAGGATGCACAAATATGTAAAGAAACTACATTTTTAAAAAGCAAGAGAATTTTATCAGACAATTCAATATGCTGGTTATATCTAAAGAACAGAGAGAGATATATAATTTACACAGGGGTCTTCTACAAGCTTGGGACTATTTTTTTAACCAACGTTATGATTAAATAAATTCTTACTGATTCTCCATACATAATTTATACTCTCTTCTCTATGATTTATTTTAAATTTTTTTAATTAAAAATAAAATATGTCAACTAGACTTAAATGACATCTATCCATGAATTTGAGCAGTAGGTCTAGAACTTCTCTGTGTTTGTGTGAAAGGAAAGTTGAGTGAAAGGGGGTTGAAAGTGCAAGATAGAAGACACAAGATTTTAGAGGGTTCATTTAAGTTTTATACAGAATTCCAAGTGACTCTCTGGAGCTGGGTTCTTCAATTTAGTATATTTTAAATAGTGGATTAGGAAAGTATCTATAACGTGGTTTGGAAAACAAAAACATTTTAAAGGAAATTTTAGTTTTGTTTAGTTTTTCAGGATGGAGAAATTTCAGCAAACTTTAAGCAAAGGACAAGAAACTATAGTAAAGTCAATATGAGGCACACTTGCTGATAATCCTTGGGCTTGTGGTTGCCAACTATATTTTTTCCTCTAGCAATGGGCCTCTGCTTTCTAGGAATTTTCTTCATGATGTTGAAATTGCAAAGTTGTCTAATAAAATGTTTGAAGACATTCTAGCAGAGAGAGCATGAAATAAGAGTAAAATACCATGATTTACTGCTAGTCAGGGGGCCCATAATTAGATTCCCCCCATATTTCAAATTCTCCCAGAATGGAACTATTTGTCTGCAAACCATGTCTGATAACCAGGCATATAATGGTAATGCAAGCCAGAGACTCCCAATGTATCAACTACCTCAGGAGAGGAAGTTAAGCAGTTTAAAGTGGCATTCAATTTTTTATACCACAAGGGCACCATTTATTGTGCTGTTTAAATAGGTGTGAAACCTTTGGGGTTATATAAATAAGCACTATGATGATTCAAATGGCTGCTTATTATTCTAGCTACAGGGTTTTTATGATGAACAGCCTCAATCACCCTAACTGGCAAAACGACCCCATCCTCAGTTCTAAAGCTGCACTTTTTCCTAGAGCACTATTAGGGTTAACTGACCAAAAGGGTAAAGATCTTGGGGATGACCTGATTTTAAAAGGAGTTGCTCTACAAGTTGAATTCACTAGTGGAATCTCATTAATGGAAATATTTTAACTCTAAATCCTCCAGGAAGAAGAAGACAACTAATTAAAACCAATATATTATAACTACTCCTTCTAGAATACCTGAATAGTAAATTGTGCTACTCTGGTGTTGGATAAATCATTGTTTTCCTCTAAAAACTGTCACACAATTTTCAAAATTATCCCTTGAAATTTACAGTTGAATTCATCTGACAGTAGCATTTATAATATGTGAACACATTGAGCACAATTTTCTACTGGCCAATTTAGTACTTTACATTTTATAAACTTAGTCTCACAACAGATAGAAGTCTAATGAATTTTGCCATTATTATAGCATCATGTCCAGAGACATATTCTTTTCTGGAGTATGTCAAGCACTTCAGTAATCTTATTTTACCCTGAATATACTACTCCAAAATATTTTAACATAACATGATTTGGAGGATGTCAAGACCATATCTATCTCTAAATATTTTCCCCTCCCAAAATGTTCGGAAATCCTTGTCTTCAGCAGTCTCAACATGAGACTGAAAACAGAAGTAAGTGTATTCTGGAAGGTGACCCAACAAACAAGCCCATTACTCTAAAAAGCTGCAAATAGGTTTCCTTATGGAGCTCTGGATGTTCCAATTGAATTCTAACAGGGATAGTTATATTCAGCCACTTACTAATTAGTGCTTAAAACTGAATGGACATTTTAGCAAGGTATTTGTCAGAAAACCAGTGTTCCACTGCTGAGACTGAGTTCTCTTAAATATGAAGGTACAAGGGAGCTTGCAATGCTATGATGAGGATGCATGTCTCTGAGGATAATATCATAAAACAGGACACTGTTAAAAAATAAAAGTAAAGATGAATGACTTATTATGCTAACTATCCAATACAACCAACTTCTAAAGTTTATTAAACACTGTGAGATGATTGTTAATTAACACGTAACTATTCTTATCTTCTGAAATTACTTCAAATAGGAGATTAAGGTAACAGTACATTTACTGAATACAGTGTCATATATTAGAAATTTTATTGTACAACAGATTACTAACAAAATTGTGAGAAACAAACATGTCCCTATCACTATAAATAATTTAAAAACACTAGAACAATTTTTGATATTTATTAAATTTTTATTTTCCTACCACTTACAGGTTCTTTTAAAACTGAAGTATAGTTGATTTACAATATTCTGATTATTTCAGGTGTACAGCATAGGGATTCAGTATTTTTGCATATTATACTCCATTACTGGTTACTAAAAGGTAATGGGTATAACCCCCTGTGCTATTTAATATATCCCTGTTGCTTATCTATTTTATATATAGTAGTTTGTTCATCCCAAACCCCTAATTGTCCCTCTGCCTTCCCTCTCCCCTTTGGTAACCACAAGTTTGTTTTCTGTATCTGTGAGTCTATTTCTGTTTTTCATATACATTAATCTGTATTATTTTTTAGATTCCACATATAAGTGATATCATATAGTACTTGTATTTCTCTGTCTGACTTATTTCACTAAACATATATTCTCTAGGTCCATCCACATTGATGCAAATGGCAGAATTTCATTATTTTAATGGCTGAATAATATTCCATTATATATATATATATACACACACACCCACACACACCACTTCTTTTTTTTTTTTTTAAACATCTTTATAGGAGTATACTTGCTTTACAATGGTGTGTTAGTTTCTGCTTTATAACAAAGTGAATCAGTTATACATATACATATGTTCCCATATCTCTTCCCTCTTGCATCTCCCTCCCTCCCACCCTCCCTATTCCACCCCTCTAGGTGGTCACAAAGCACCGAGCTGATCTCCCTGTGCTATGCGGCTGCTTCCCACTAGCTATCTATTTTACATTTGGTAGTGTATATATGTCTATGCCACTCTCTCACCCTGTCACATCTTACCCCTCCCCCTCCCCCTATCCTCAAGTCCATTCTCTAGTAGGTCTGTGTCTTTATTCCCATCTTGCCACTAGGTTCTTCATGACCTTTATTTTCCCTTAGATTCCATATATATGTGTTAGCATACTGTATTTGTTTTTCTCTTTCTGACTTACTTCACTCTGTATGACAGACTCTAACTCCATCCACCTCACTACAAATACCTCCATTTCATTTCTTTTTATGGCTGAGTAATATTCCATTCACACCACTTCTTCTTAAGCCACTTGTCAGTTGTTGGGTACTTGGGTGGCTTTCATGTCTTGGCTATTGTAAACGGTGCTGCTATGAACTCTGGGGTGCATGTATACTTTCGAATTAGTGTTTTTGTCTTTGTTTTTGCTTTTTCTGGATATACCCCCAGGAGTGGAATACCGGTCATATGGTAGTTCTATTTTTAGTTTTTTAAGAAACTTCCAGAGTGTTTTCCAGAGTGGCTGCACCAACATTGTACAAGGGTTCCCTTTTATTCACATCCTTGTCAACACTTGTTATTTGTAGACTTTTTGATGATAGTCATTCTGACCAATGTGAGGTCATACCCCATTGTGATTTTGATTTGCACTTCTCTAATAATTAGTGATGTTGAGCATCTTTTCATGTGCCTGTATCTTCTTTTGAAAAATGTCTATTCACGTCTTCTCCCCATCTTTTGATTGGGTTGTTTGTTTTTTGATATTAAGCTGTATGAGCTCTTTATATAGTTTGGATATTAACCCCTTATTGGTCATATCATTTGCAAATATTTCTCTCACTTTGTAGGTGGTCTTTTAATTGTGTTGATGGTTTCCCTTGCTGTGCAAAAGCTTTGAAGTTTAATTAGGCCCCATTTGTTTATTTTTGCTTTTATTTCTTTCATCTTAGGAGACTGATCCAAGAAACTTTGCTATGATTTATGTCAAAGAGTGTTCTGTCTATGTTCTCTTCTAGGAGTTTTATGGTTTCAGATCATACATTTAGGTCGTCAAGCCATTTTGAGTTTATTTTTGTTTATGGGGTGATGGATGTTCTAATCTCATTGTTTTACATGTGTCTGTCCAGTTTACCCAGAACCACTTGTTGAAGAGACTGTCTTGTCCATTGTATATTCTTGCCTCCTTTGTCATAGTTTCATTGAGCAAAAGTGCATAGGTTTATTTCTGGGCACTGCATTCTGTTCCATTGATCTATGTGTCTGTTTTTGTGCCAATACCATGCTGTTTTGATTACTGTAGCTTTGTAGTATAGTTTGAAGTCTGGGAGGATTTTACTTCAAGCTTTGTTCTTTTTTTCTCAGGATTGCTTTGGGAATTTGAGATTCTTTGTGGTTCCATATAAATTTTAGGATAATTCGTTCTAGTTCAGTGAAAAATGTCTGTTCCTGGACTTTGGTTTTCTAGGAATTTTTCAATAACAAATTCAATTTCACTTCTAGTGATTAGTCTGTTCAAATTGTCCGATTGTCTGCTTAACTCAGTTTTTGCAGCTTGCATGTTTCCTGAAATTTGTCCACTTCTTCTAGGTTGTTCAATTTCTCATCATATAACTCTTCATAGTGTTCTCTTATGATTTTTCTGTACCTCTGTGGTATTAGTTGTTATTTCACCTCTTTCATTTCTTATTTTGTTTATTTGGGCTCTCTCTCTTTTCTTCTTGTTATGCCTGGATAAATGTTTATCAATTTTGTTTATCTTTTCAAAAAAAAGTTCTTAGTTTCATTGATATTTTCCATTGTTTTTTGATCTCTATTATTTATTTCCTCTCTGATCTTTACTATCTCCTTCCTTCTGGTGACTTTAGACTTGTTCTTCTTTTTATAATAATTTTTGGTGGTAGATTAGGTTGTTTATTTCATAGTTTTCTAGTTTCTTAAGGAAGATCTGTATCACTATGAACTTCTCTCTTAGAACTACTTTTGCTGTATCCCATAGATTTTGGAAATTTGTGTTTTCATTTTCATTTGTCTCAAGGTTTTTTCTGTGGGAAGAGGTGAATTCCATGTACTCTTACTCCACCATCTTTGGAATTTCTTCTGTAATTTACAGATTTATGTTTAATTTTAGATACATGGTAAAGACTGCTGTAACAATTTGTTGTTTTGATCTGCCTATGGCACCTCTCCTTTTATTGATAGTAGAATTTCTCTTTTCTATCAGCAGTTAATTCCATCTGTTTACAAGCAGTAGAATCTATTCTCTGGCAACAGGTTTGCTTTATTATTATTATTATTATTATTTATTTATTTATTTATGGCTGTGTTGGGCCCTTGTTTCTGTGTGAGGGCCTTCCCCAGTTGCGGCAAGTGGGGGCCACTCTTCATTGTGGTGCGCTGGCCTCTCACTATCGCAGCCTCTCTTGTTGTGGAGCACAGGCTCCAGACGCACAGGCTCAGCAATTGTGGCTCACTGGCCTAGTCGCTCTGCGGCATGTGGGATCTTCCGAGACCAGGGCTCGAACCTATGTCCCCTGCATTGGCAGGCAGACTCTCAACCACTGTGCCACCAGGGAAGCCCGGGTTTGCTTTTAAGAGCCATTCCTGTCCAGTCAGATTACCCAGTTCCCAGGATCAATATGATTGTTTTAGTATAGAGAACATTACTCATGTGGGACCTGCCTGATGCTTTTAGGAGCTATTCGGAAAGCTCAGATTTGCTTTAGATATTGCTATCCTCTTGGAAAATAAATGTGAAGCTAAAAGCAGATGTTTGAATTTTTCTTATTGGGGTTATATATATATATTTACAGTAAATATCTCAATATTTACAGTATTGAGAAAACATCTCCATGATCTAGTTCTAAAACTTTTCTGTCATTCAAATAGAAACTCTATAATCATAAAGCAGTAAGTTTGTATTTTTCCCTTCCCCCAACCCTTGGTTAATCTATTTTCTTTCTCTATGAATTAGAGTATTTTGTATATTTCTTATAAGTGGAATCCAATGATATTTGTCCTTTTATGTCTGTCTTATTACACTTAGCATAATGTTTTCAAAGTTCTTTATGTATCAGAACTTCATTACTTTTTATTATTGAATAATATTCCTTTTTATGTGTATGCCATATTTTATTTATTCATTCATCTGTCTATGGATATTTGGCTTGTTTACAACTCATGGCTATCATGAAATGCCTTTCTTAGCTTTTTAAAGAACAATGAAATGTTTTTCCACAGCTGCTGCAACATTTATAATTCCCAGTATCAATGTGCAAGGGTGCATACATGTTTATAATTATTATCTTCTTGACAATTTGACCCTTTTAACAATACATAATAATGATCATTTTGTCTCTTGTCATAGGTTTTGCTTTAAAATTTACTTAATATTATTTAATATTTATATAGCCAATCCAGCTCTCTTTTGGTTACTATTTACATACAATATTTTTCCATCCTTTCACTTTGTTTTTTTTTTAAACTTTTTATTTTATATTGGAGTATAGTTGATTAACAGTGTTGTGAATGTTTCAGGTGTACAGCAAAGTGATTCAGTTATGCATATACATGTATCTATTCTTTTTCAAATTCTTTTCCTATTTAGGTTGTTACATAATATTGAGCAGAGTTCCCTGTGCTATAGAATACATCCTTGTTGGTTATCCATTTTAAATATAGCAGTATGTACATGTCAATCCCAAACTCCCAAACTATCCTTTCCCCCCACCCTTCCCCCCTGGTGACCATAAGTTAATTCTCTAAGTCTGTGAGTCTGTTTCTGCTTTGTAAACAAGTTCATTTGTATCATTTCTTTTTAGAGCCCACATATAAGTGATATCATACAATATTTCTCTTTCTCTGTCTGACTTGATTCATTCAGTATGACAATCTCTAGGTTCATCCATGTTGCTGCAAATGGCATTATTTCATTCCTTTTAATGGCTGAGCAATATTTCATTATATATATGTACCACATCTTCTTTATCCATTCCTCTGTAGATGGACATTAGATTGCTTCCATGTATTGCCTATTGTAAACAGTGCTGCAATGAATATTGGGGTGCATGTATCCTTTAGGACCATGTTTTTCTCTGGATATATGCCCAGGATTGGGATTGCAGGATCATATGGTAGCTCTATTTTTAGTTTTTTAAGGAACCCCCATACTATTCTCCCTAGTGACATCTTTTCAACTTCAATCTATTTATATCTTTCAATCTAAAACTGAATCTCTTGTAGACGACATACAGTTGTAATTTTTGTATCCATTATACTAATCTCTGCCTTTTGAATCGAGAGGCTAATGTATTTGCATTTATTTATTAATAATGAAGGATTTATTCCTACAACTTTGTTTTTTGCTTTCTGTGTGTCTTATAAATTTTTGTCTCTAATTTTTTTCATTACTGAATTTTGTTTTGTTGTTGATTTTTTATAATGAACCATGAACTTCAATAGCATACAAAACTCTTCCTCTATACAACTCTGTTTTCTGACCACCTTATGTTGTAATTGTTATCTTTATCTATTATGTGTATGATAATATAGATATATAATTATTTATGTATTTGTCTTTTAAATTCTGTGGGAAGTAAAGTAGAGTTACAAACCAAAAATAGAATAATAATGGATTATATTTATGTTTACATATTTACCTTTACTGTGGATCTTTATGTCTTCATATTGCTTCAAGTTACTGTCTAGTGTCCTTTCATTTCAATCTGGGGTACTCTCTTTAGCATTTCTTGTTGTAGGGAAGGTTTAGTCATAACAAACTCCCTCAATTTTTGTTCATCTGAGAATGTTTTAATTTCTCCCTCAGTTCTTCTTTTTAAAATTGAAATATAGTTATTTACAATATTGTGTTAGCTTGAGGTGTACAGCAGAGTGATTCATTATTTTTGCAGATTATATTCTATTATAGGTTATTACAAGATGCTAGGTATAATTCCCTGTGCTATAGAATAAATGCTTGTTGCTTATCTATTTTATGTATAGTAGTTTGTATCTGTTAATCCTCTACATCTGTTAATCCTCTATATCTTGCCCCTCCCCTCTTCCCTGTCCCCACGGTAACAAGTAGTTTGTTCTCTATATCTGTGAGTCCTATTCTGTTTGGTAATAGTCATTTGCCTGATTTATTTTTTTAGATTGCACATATAAGTGATAACATAGAGTATTTGTCATTTTCTGTCTTGCTTATTTCACTAAGCATAATACCCCCTAGGTCCATCCACACTGTTGCAAATGGCAGAATTTCATTCTTTTTTATGGCTGAGTAATACTCCATTAGATGTCTGTGATATATATGTATATGTGTGTGTATATATATATATATATATATATATATATATATATATATATATATATATCACTTCTTTATCCATTCATCTGTTGATTGCCATGTAGGCTGCTTCCATATTTTAGCTGTTGAAAATAATGCTGCTATGAACATTGGGGTGCATGTACCTCTTCAAAATCATGTTTTTATTTTCTTTGGATATATACTCATGAGTGGAATTTCTGGATCATATTATAACTTTTTTTGAGGAACCTCTATATTGTTTTCCACAGTGGCTGCACCGATTTACATTACCACCAGCCATGTACAAGGGTTCCCATTTATCCACATCCTTGCCAGCCTTTGTTATTTGTAGACTTTTTGTTGATAACCATTCTGACAGGTTTAAGGTGATATCTCATTATAGTTTTGATTTGCATTTCTTGGATGAATAGCAGTGTTGAGCATCTTTTCATGTATCTCTTTGTCATCTGTATAGCTTCTTTGGAGAAATGTCTATTCAGGTCTTCTGTTCATTTTTTAATCAGGTTTTTTAATATTGAGTTGTATGAGCTGCTTATGTATTTCTGATACTAAACCATTATCAATCATATCATTTGCAAATATCTTCTCCCATCCAGTGGTTGTCTTTTTGTTTTGTTGATGGTTTCCTTTTTAGTTTCTCCCTTATTCTTGATGGAAAATTTTGCCAGATATAGAATTCTTGGTTGACAGTTACTTTTTCCCTTTAGTACTTTTAATGTACATACCACTGTATTCTGGTCTCCATGGCCAGATGATATAAATGGGGAGAATAGAAATTGGATGGTAGATGGCATAGAATATGGGACCAAAAAAGAAAACATAAGAGGAGATACTATAGATTTTATTTTGATATGAATGATTCAATGTAGAGAGAAAAATTAGCTATTTCTAGAAATAAGAACGAAGTGCTAAAAAAAATAGTCCTTGATTATGTATGGGTAGCAGGGACCTACTCAAAAATGAAGGGATTAATTTTAGCCAGAGTCTTGGACACTTTAAATAGACATTGGAACAGCTGGAGGGAAGGTGGAGTTATATGGGTACTCATGTGGACAGGTGAGTTAACAAACAGGAATTTTCTTTTAACTTTCCTTTTTATTCCTCTCAGAAATAATAGTTAAATAAAAACATATAAATAAATCTACACATTTAAAAAATCTAAATAGTATAATTTGTACCACTCTACCTTTTCATACTTTCAGAATGAAGTGTCTTTTAAAAATTCTAGATAGAGTTTGAAGACAATTATACAAAATTTGCTTCAGATAGTAAGTAGGTAAATAAATTGAGAAATTTATATGTATATACATATTTACATATGTATATGTGTGTATAGAGTTACAGATCTCAAATATATACATTATATCACAAATGTATGTGAACTGATATATTTATAACTTTTAATTTCACAATATATCAATTTAGTCAGACTATACAATTAAAATATCAGAAAATAAAATAAAATTTAGAAGATATTAAATTAAAAATTAAGAACTTTGAAGGATAGTAATTATTAAAGAACTGTTTATATTTGCTTTTTCAAACAAATTGAAGAATTTATATGTTTAGTTAATAAAAGATGTCACTTTATTTGTGTCTCATCAAAGAAAATGTTATCAGTTCTATGAGTTCCTTTGAATTGGTAGGTAGGGGCAGCTAATGTTAATGATTAAATTTTGAAAAGATTATCCTAGGATTTTGAATAAACAACGTTGTTGTCTTCTTTCACCATTTTGCCGGAAATACATTCCTCAAATTTCCAATTGCTACCTAGTATATTGTAGTGGGGGTTCTTTGTTTTCTTTTCTTTTTTTATTCTGTATCATTATTTTGACACAATTATTAGATTCACATAAGAATACCAGTCTGGATTATTTGTTTTTATTCTAAGTTAATTGATTATTCAAAGAGAGTCTATGGAAGCTTCCAGGAAGAAATCACATATTATGATCATTAAGACTGATGCTTAGCAAGAGTCCAAAGCAAACCTTTCTTTAAAATATAACTGGGATACTCTCTGAAATATTGATAAGTAGCTTACATTAAATATCCTTGATAATGTTAAAATGTTTATATATGAGCCTTTATATACCTGTCACACATTTAAATGTACATGCACAAACATACACACACAGGGCACAGATTCAGGGGGTTTAATGCTATACAGATGATTTGTATGGGAAGCCTTGATTTGGAAAGTTTTTGATACCTGTTTGGAACTCTAGACAGAATAACATAATTACTGCTTTGAAATAAAGAGTTCTCAGTATATTAAAAAAAATAAATAAATACTTGATCACAGAGTAAGGTGCATAGACAATTATGTAGGACTACTGAAGGCCATATATCAATCAGAAGAAAACTGTGAGGCTCTGACAATAGTGGAAGTAAGTCTTAGGTTAATATATAGGGTCAATGGACTTTGACTGATAAGCATCCTGGAAACCCAGTAGGGGAAGACACTATTATAGAAATATATTGTAAGTTGATTATTCTCAATCCTACAATTTAGAGAAACTGCCTACCAACCACTGGAATGCATCAGAAAATCAGAAAAGACAAATTCAGAGACCGAGTCTTGATAATTTCTTCTTCCTTGATTTACTCTCTTTTTCTTGGACTTTTCTAACTTGGCTAATACTAACAAAATAAGGATTGGAGCATCAGGAGGCCATTTTTTTTCTCCTTTTGTCTTGGTAAATAAATGTTTATTAGCATGTAATGTCTTTTCTTACAATGATGAAATTACTCTAGAACAAAATTTTAAAAATAATATGTAAGAAATTGTGTTTGTTTAAGTTACTAAGCCTGCTATTGGATTTGAGGATAATGGATTTGAGTATATAGCATGATATTTGGATATTATTTGTTATTAGTATTTACATAACGGGCTACTGATGAGTCAAAATAAAAAACTGGCTTCTGAATTTTGTGTGAGTCATTAAAAAACATATAGTCTGTACATTATATGAGTAATTTAGTCACCTAAAAATTTTATGGCTCCATATAAAAACCTTATCTGTTGTACATTATTTTAGTAGGAAATCACAGTCGTTAGTATAATTCCAAATTATACCCTGGATATAGTTTCCTTGCTTATGATAATATATGAGCCTGACTGTCTACTTAATCAATTATAACTATTCTTTATTATACATATATTTTTCTCTTCCCCAGGAGATTTCTGTTGATAAACCATAAGAGATGTAAGCTCTGTGACTTAACCAATAAAAACTTTATATGAATATATTGTAAAATGATTTTTTTTCTTTTTTTAATGAACTAGAAATAGAAAGATTACTTAAATAATGATCTCTAAGCTTTAATATTTTAATTATCTGTCAATTTGAAAAAAATGAATAGGAAGGAAAAATACTGAGATTGTTTTTATTTTACATTTTGCAATAACTAATGCACTTATGTGCATAATATTTAGTATTCCATCAATTAATAAAAAATGAATTTTTAAAAATAAATGCATCACGTTAATTTTTTTTCTTATTTTTACTGAGTAATTATAACATTGGTTAGCATCTATATTTTGCTAAATATCAGTTACTGGTGCTAGTACTTTACATACACTGACATACTTAATACTCATAAAACTCTTTGAACTACTTCATATAGCCTGAAATCATATCAGCAGCCATTGTTGTAAGCAAATAAGGTCTACATGGCAAGGGAATGAGGGGAACTATGAGAAAAGAATTGATGCCCTCAGTTCAACAATATTTGAGGCAGTAGGTCATGCCAATCATCATACGAATGAGCTTGGAAATGTCCTTTCCCAAAGTCAAGCCTTTAAATGAGACCACAGCCCTGACCAACAATTGCATTAAAGATATCTTTTAGATTCTAAAACAAAGGGCCCAGCTAAGCTGTGCCCAGATTTTTGACCTATAGAAGCTCTAAGATAAAAGTATGTGTTGTTTTAAGCCACAAAGTTTTGGTGCAATATTTTATGCAGCAATTAGTAAGTAAAACATAAGATGACTCTGATATTATGTGGGAAGGTTGTTGCACAAGGATGTGAATAAAAGAGTAGGGAAACATTGGGGGTCATCTTGAAGGCTACAGTCTACCCTCTGTTCCCTAATTATTATATTCGATCTCGTATGCAAAATAAACTCTCCCAAGGCCTCCAAAAGCCTCCAAGCCTTCCATTATAGCATCAGCTCAAAATGCAGAACCTTGACATTTTAATTAAGACAAGATGCAGACATAGAGAATGGACTTGAGGACACAGGGAAGGGGAAGGGGAAGCTGGGACGAAGTGAGAGAGTGGCATGGACAAATATACACTACCAAATGTAAAATAGATAGCTAGTGGGAAGCAGCCACATAGCACAGGAGATCAGTTCGGGGCTTTGTGTCCAACTAGACAGGTGGGATAGGGAGGGTGAGAGGGAGACATAAGAGAGAGGAGATATGGGGATATATGTTTATATATAGCTGATTCACTTTATTATACAGCAGAAACTAACACACTATTGTAAAGCAATTATACTCCAATAAAGATGTTAAAAAAAAAAAAAATACCAGGTACAGATGAGGCTCCTTGAGTGCAGTTCCATAACTTCAGCTCCATGAACATTCTCTTTTTACTTACTAAATTATCAAAGCCTTGCACACCCAACATACAGTGGAGGACAGAAACAGAATGACTAAGATAATTTTTTTTTTTATTAAAGGGGAAAATGGGGTGCATAAAAGAGTCACAGGTCCATCACAATTTTTAAATTCAATGGAGTAAATATTGGATGTCCTTGAGTATGTTTTAAGCCCTGTGAATAATTCTCCAAGATTTTAGAATCTGTCTTCTTTTGAGCTCTTTGTTCCAATCTCTGATTCAACATTCCTTTTTTATAACAGGTAGCATGTATTTGCAGTTGTAGAATTTTCTCAGCAGCTTCTTGGGAATAGAATTTTGGGAGTCAAAATCATATTTTCTTTTTGTACTCTTTTTTTTCCATTTTAATCTGATGATGATGATGTTTTTGGGGAAAAAATATATTTAAGATTCTGTGAATCGTATCACAATTCACTCCATTAGACAGGGTGTTTCAACTTCAGTACTACCAGTACATTGGTTTTGGACTGGATATTTCTTTGTTGTGTTCGTGGGGACAGTTACATACATTACAAGGTGTTTAGCAGCATATCTGGCCTCTACCCACTAGATACCAGTAGTGTTTCCCCAAGTTTGGATAAGCCAAAATTTTTCTAGACATTGTTAAAGATCCTGTATGGTGGATGGGGGTGGAAGGAAAAAATTCTCTTCCTTGGGAATCATTTGCATTAGACCAAAATTATTAAAGATAATCCCTTTTATACCTTGAGCTCTTCTTGAGATGGTTGAGGAACAACCTCCTTAAACTGATTATGAGTTTTATTGTTGTATCATGGTAACATTGAGGCCTTAATCTGTTTAAGGAGCCTTTTATTTGAATACTAGTTTAGATCTTTCTGAGATCTCACAGAAGATTTTATAGTCACACCCTTGGCATTTTCATTGGATTGTGTTTTTGCTGACAATGCTCTGGACATGATATTTGCTTGGAAGTCATTTCTTAACTATAGAATTATTGGCTGCTTGGAGAGGCTGAGAATTGTCAAAAACTATCAAGTCATGGCTCCTTTTTCTTTATTAGTCTTTCCTTTAGTTTCTCTCTGTTCTCTCACCTTCTGCCATAATCAGCAAAAAGAAACAAGGTGGAACATTCACACTTTGGTTGGGATGTTCACCACTTTGGTTGGGGACTCTTAGTAGTTTGATCATCAAGTTTATTTGATGAATTTTCTACTTTCCACATAATTTTAGAAGACACTGTTGCTAAACAATTCTGTTGCAAAGAAAAGCTCTTCCTTCTTCCAATTAACAATAGTATTACTTCCCTTTCATTTGAAACACTCACTTACAGCCTTATCAAAAACCAAGTCTTCAAGTAATATCTTCTTCAAGGCTCTTTAAACTTTCACTAACACTCTGCAAAACTCTCTTCTAGGCCCCAAAACAGTTCTATAATTTTGGTTTTTGTTACAGCTGCATACCACTTCCAGGTATCCAAGCATTAACTATGTATTACTGCATAACATATTACCTCAAACTTAGAAGATCAAAACAACAAACATGTATTAAAGTTTCTTTGTGTCAAGTGTCTGGAAACTGCTTAGTTGATTGATTTTGGCTCAGTCTCATGAGTCTTCAGTTAAGGCATTAGTTGTTGCTTCAGCCATTAGCTGAAGGCTTTGACAGGGACTGGAGGGTGCACTTCCAAGCTCACTGCCATGGTTGTCAGCAAAAGATTTCAGTTCCTTGACCCATGGGCCTATGAATCTGACTGCTAATATTATGTATTCCAAAAGTGCAAATAATGCAAAAGAGAGAATGGGTTCAAGACAGAAGCCACAGTGTATTATAACCTATTTATAGAAGCAGCATTTCGGGGATGGAAGATGATACTCCATGCAAGTGGAAATCAAAAGAAAGCTGGAATAGCAATACTCATATCAGAAAAAATAGACTTTAAAATAAGGACTGTTATAAGAGACAAGGACACTACATAATGATCAAGGGATCAATCAAAGAAGAAGATACAACAATTGTAAATATATATGCACCCAACATAGGAGCACCTCAAGATATAAGGCAAACACTAACAGCCATAAAGGGAGAAATCAACAGTAACAAAATAGTGGGGGACTTTAACACCCCACTTTCATCAATGGACAGATCATCCAGACAGAAAATTAATAAGGAAACACAGGCCTTAAATGACACATTAGACCAGATGGACTTAATTGATATTTATAGAGCATTCCATCCAAAAGCAGCAGAATACACATTCTTCTCAAGTGCACATGGAATAGTCTCCAGGATGGACCATATGCTGGGCCACAAAGAGAGCCTTGGTAAATTGAAGAAAATTGAAATCATATCAAACACCTTTTCCAACCACAATATTATGAGATTAGAACTAAAGTACAAGAAGAAAAACTATAAAAAACACAAATATGTGGTGGCTAAACAATATGCTACTAAACAATCAATAGATCACTGAAGAAATCAAAGAGGAAAGCAAAAAATACCTACAGACAACTGAAAATGAAAGCACAACAATCCAAAACCTATGGGATGCAGCAAAGGCAGTTCCAAGAGGAAAGTTTATAGCAATACAATCTAGTTTATAGCAATACTTCAGGAAACAAGAAAAATCTCAAATAAACAACCTAACCTTAAATCTAAAACAACTAGAGAAAGAAGAATAGAGAAAACCTAAAGTTAGTAGAAGGAAAGAAATCATAATGATCAGAGCAGAAATAAATGAAATAGGGAAAAAGAAGACAATGGCATAGACCAATGAAACTAAAAGCTGGTTCTTTGAAAAGATAAACGAAATTGATAAACCCTTAGCCAGACTCATCAAGAAAAAGGGAGAGGACTCAAATCAATAAAATTAGAAATGAAAAAAAAAAGAAGTTACAACTGACACCACAGAAATATAAAGGATCATAAGAGACTACTACAAGTAACTGTATGCCAAAAAACTGGACAACCTGGAAGAAATGATGAAATTCTTAGAAAGCTACAACCTTCCAACAGTGAAACAGGAAGAAATAGAAAATATGAATGGACCAATCACAAGCACTGAAATTGAAACTGTGATTTAAAAACTCCCAACCCACAAAAGTCCAGGACCTGATGGCTTCACAAGTGAATTCTATCAAACATCTAGAGAAGAGCTAACACCTGTCCTTCTGAAACTGTTCTAAAAAATGGCAGAGGAAGGAAAACTCCCAAACTGATTCTATGATGCCATCATCACCCTGATACCAAAACCAGACAAAGATACTACAAAAAATGAAAATTACAGGCCAATATCACTGATGAACATAGACATAAAAATCCTCAACAAAATAGTAGCAATTCAAATCCAACAGTAGATTAAAAGGATCATACACCATGAAAAAGTAAGATTTATCCCAGGATGCAAGGATTTTTCCATATCTACAAATCAATCAGTGTGATACACCACATCAACAAATTGAAGAATAAAAATCAGATGATCATTCAATAGATGCAGAAAAAGCTTTTGACAAAATTCAGTTCCAATTTATGATAAAAACTCTCTAGAAATTGGAGATAGAGGGAACCGACCTCAACATAATAAAGGTCATATACGACAAACCTACAGCTAACATCATACTCAGTGATGAAAAGCTGAAAACATTTCCTCTAAGATCAGGAACAAGACAAGGATGTTCACTCTCCCCACTTTTATTCAACATAGTTATGGAAGTCCTAGCTACGGTGATCAGAGAAGAAAAGGAAATAAAGTAATCCATATTGGAAAAGAAGAAGTTAAACTGCCACTGCAGATGACATGATACAATACATAGAAAATACTAAAGATGCTACCAGAGAACTTCTAGAGCTCATCAATGAATTTGGAAAAGTTGCAGGCTACAAAATTAACACACAGAACTCTGTTGCATTTCTATACACTAACAACAAAAAAGCAGAAAGAGAAATTCAAGAAACATTCCCAATTACCATCACATCAAAAAGAATAAAACACCTAAGAATAAACCTACCTAAGGAGACAAAAGACCTGTACTCTGAAAACTATAAGACGCTGATGAAAGAAATCAAAGAAGACACAAACAGATGGAAAGATATACCATGTTCCTGGATTGGAAGAATCAATATTGTCAAAATGACTATACTACCCAAGGCAATCTACAGATTCAATGCAATACCTATCAAATTCACTGGCATTTTTCAGAGCTAGAACAAAAAATTCTTAAAATTTGCGTGGAGACACAAAAGACCCCAAATACCAAAGCAATCTTGAGAAAGAAAAATGGAGCAAGAGGAATCAGGCTCCCTGACTTCAGACTACTACAAAGTTATGATCGTATACATCAATGGAACAGGATAGAAAGCCCAGAAATAAACCCACACACCTATAGTCAATTAATCTATGACAAAGGATGCAAGACTATACAATGGTGGAAAGACAGTCTCTTCAACAGTTGGTGTTGGGAAAACTGGACAGCTCCATGTAAAAAAGTGAAATTAGATCATTCTTTAACAAACTCCATACTCTAAAATAAACTCAAAATGGATTAAGGACTTAAATATGAGACTGGAAACTATAAAACTCCTAGAGGAAAACATAGGCTGAATACTCTCTGACATAAATCACAGAAGTATCCTTTTTTGATCTGTCTCCCAGAGTAATGGAAATAAAAAGAAAAATAAGCAAATGGGGCCTAATTAAACTCAAAACCTTTTGCACAGCAAAGGAAACCATAAACAAAATGAAAAGACAACCCACTGATTGGGAGACAATATTTTCAAATGAAGCAACTGACAAGGGATTAATCTCCAAAATATACAAGTAGCTCATGCAATTCAATATCAAAAACACAAACAACCCAATCTGTAAAAGGGCAGAAGATCTAACCAGACATTTCTCCAAAGAAGATATACAGATGGCCAAAAAGCACATGAAAAGATGTTAAACATCGCTAATTATTGGAGAAATGAAAGGTAAGGCTTTCTCAACTTTGAGAAATGAGGTGTCGCCTCACACTGGTCAGAATGGCCATCATCAAGGTGTCTGCAAACAGTGAGTGCTGGAGAGGTTGTGGAGAGAAGGGAACTCTCTTACACTGTTGGTGGGAATATAAATTGGTACAGCCACTATGGAGAATAGTATGGATGTTCCTTAAAAAACTAACATAGACCTCCCATGTGATCTTGCAGTCCCTCTCCTGGGCATATATTGAGATAAAATCATGGTCCAGAGGGATGCATGCACCCCAATATTCATTGCAAAACTGTTTGCCATGGCCAGGACACAGAGGCAAACTAAATGTCCATCGAAAGAAGAATGGATAGAGAAAATGTGGTACATATGCACATTGGAATATTAGCTATTAAAAAGAATGAAATGATGCCATTTGAAGCAACATGTATGGACCTAGAGATTGTCGTTCTGCGTGCGGTAAGTCAGACAGAGAAAGAGAAGTACCGTGTGATATTGCTTATATGCAGAATCTAAAAAGAAATGATACATATGAACTTATTTGCAAGGCAGAAACAGACTCACAGACTTAGAGAATGAACTTATGGTTACTGGGGGGAGGGGGGAGGGAAAGGATGGTTAGGGAGTTTGGTATTGACATGTACACACTTCTGTATTTAAAATGAATAACCAGCAAGGACCTACTGTATAGCACAGGGAACTCTGTTCAATGTTATGTGGTGGCCTGGATGGGAGGGGAGTTTGGGGGAGAGTGGATATGTGTATATGTATAGCTGAGTTGCTTTGCTGTGCACCTGAAACTATCCCAACATTGTTAATCGGCTATACTCCAATATAAAATAAAAAGTTTATTGAAGTAGCATCTCATGATTTCTGCAGTATTCTATTTGTCATGCATAACAGTTACACAGGGGAATTAAACAGGAAATGAATAACAGGAGGCAGGAATCACTGAGGGCATGTTGGAGGTTGGCTGCTCCATTAGTAGAAGAGAAAAATGGAATGGGAAAAATATTCAATTCCTAAAGCCTAGAATGTAGCAGGCATTTAATAAATATTGGTTGAATTAATCGTCAGTGACAAACAGCCACTGGGAGTTTGTTTTAATATTTTTCTTAAAACTTTTACATAAAACCCTGTTAAATGATACTTCCTAGGCTTTTTCCCTGAATGACTACTTTATTCTTAGTACATCCCAGGATAGTAATCATATAAATTTGTGAGGCATGATTTCTTTTGTAGATAATCTGTTATTTATCTTACAAAATTAGTTATTTTGGATGTCTTTGCCTTTTCCAAAATTCTTTCTGACCTATATTAGAATATACTCCCAAATAGTCAAATTCCTATTTCTTCTTTCTATGATCTACTGAGTTAGTTTCTTATTGTCTAGATATTATCAATTATAAATTATCCAGTTCACTTGCATTTATATGTATTTGTTTTATCTCTTCAAATACTTCAAATTTCTTGAAGGCATGATGAGTATATTATATGATTCTTTATCCACCCATATATATTTATGAAGAATTTAAATCAGGACCTTGAAGAGATATCTGTACTCTCATGTTTACTGCAGCATTATTCACAGTAGCCAAGATATAGAAGCAAACTAAATGTCCATTGACAGATGAATGGATAAAGAAAATGTGGTATATACATACAATGAAATATTATTCAGTCAAAAAGAAAAAAGGAAATTCTGTCTATATGACAACATGGATGAACGTGGAGGACATTATACTAAGTGAAATAAACCAGTCACAGAAAGACAAACTCTGCAAGGTACCACTTATATGAGACACCTAAAATAGTAAAGTCATAGAGGAGAATAAAATGTGGCTCCAGGGCCTAGAAGGTAGGGGGAATGGGGAGTTGCTGTTCAAGGGGTATATAGTTTCAGTTATGTAAGATGAATATGTTCTAGATTTCTGCTGTTGTACAACATTGTGCTTATAGTTAAAGATATTGTGCACTTAAAAATATGTCAAAAAGTTAGGTCTCATGTTAAGTGTTCATATAACACACACACACACACACACACACACACACACACACACACACACACCACAGAATAGATGAGCAAGTTTTTGGTTCCAAGAATCTGGAAATTCAATGTGTGGTTTTTTTTCCCCTGAAGTATGAAAATATTTGTCTTAATTGTTTGAGAAGCTGATGTCATAAAGTGAAGATATTAAACATAATTGCCCAAAGAACTCCAGAATTCTTATTCAAATATATCTATATAAAATCAAGGGAAATCTAAATAAATAAATAAATAACTTTGGGAAGAATAGCATAAAAAAATTCTTACATCCTACAAAAAATTGAGAACATTTAGAAAAACAATTGCCAAAAAGAAAAAAAAAAAGGTCTGGCGTTTAGTTCTGATGAAATGTCACAAAAGAGTTTTAAGAAAACCATACTTTTGGAAGGAGTCAAGATGGCAGTGTGGGAAGATGCAGAGTTTGCATCTCCCCACAACTAGGGCTCTGGCTGGACGCTGGTTGGGGACCCTGATGCCCAAGGAGATGCAAAGAACCCCCAAGCATACTGGTAGGACGTGGGGGGACTGAGGGGGAAGAAGTGGAGGATGGACAGGGGAGGGGTTTCCACACCTGGAAGGACCCTCAGGAGCGCTTGGATCAGGGGGGAGTGGGCCCAGTTTTTCCTCTGCCAAATCGGCCAGGGAAGTCTGCCTGGCTCTTGGGCTGGGTCCTACGCCCTCAGAGGTCCCCTCTGGGCTGGGTTGGTCCTGGGTACATGGGAGGGAGGCCAGGGAGATCAGGACAGGTAAGTAGGAGGGGACATCTGGATGGGAAGAGTGGGAGAGGAGCAGAGGGAGTTTACCCCTCCCACTCAGGGTTGGGGAGCCTGCTGAGCTCTCAGGCCAGTCCTCAGCCCTCCAAAGCCCCCTCCAGCTATGTGGGCTCTGGAGGCATAGGAAGGAGCCCAGGAAGATCAATAGAGGTAGGTGGGAGGGAACCTCAAGGACAAGAGGAGAGGAAGAGCAGCAGAGGACATTTGCTCTGCCCATTTGAGCCCAGGAAGCCCGCTGCACTCCCAGCTAGGGTCTCCTGTCCTCTGAGACCAGAGGCGGGAGGCAGCCTGGGCCCCTTCTGTTCAGCTGAGCCTAAGCCCCACCCCCCAAGCCCTGCTCCAACCTTTCCTGTAGGTACTAAGCCTAGGCCCCACCCACCACCCAAAACTCACTGCTGCTTAGGCCCCGCCATCAACATCCAAGGCCTGTCCACCTTTTTTTTTTTTCTTCCATGTCTTTTTTACTATTGTGGTTCTGTTTTACCTTCTGGTGGTTGTTTCATCTATATGTTTAATTTTATATTTTTTCTAACATAGCTGTTAGTTTCCTACTCTAATTTTATTTTCTACTTTGTTATTGTTCTCCTTTTTTTTTTTTTTTGCTGCCACACATGGCTTGTGGATCTTAGTTCATGAGCAAGAGGTAGGGCTTAAACTCCTGCAGTGAGAGCTCAAAGTCCAAACCACCAGAATAACAGAGAACCTCAGACCCCAGGGTATATTCACTGGAGTGAGGTCTCCCAGAGATCCTCATCTCAGCACCAAGACCCAGCTCTACCTAACAGCCTAAAACTGCAGTTTGGGAACCCTCAGGCCAAATAACCAGTAAGACAGGAACACAATCCCATTCATAAAAACAAAACAAAAAAATAAGATGGCAAAGAAATATGTCACAGATGAAGGAGCAAGGTAAAAACCTACAAGACCAAGTAAATGAAGAGGAAATAAGCAATCTACTTGAAAAAGAATTCAGAATAATTATAGTAAAGATGATCCAGAATCTCAGAAATAGAATGGAGGCACGGATACAGAAAATACAAGAAATGTTTTAAAATGATGTAGAAGAACTAAAGAACAACAACAACAACAACAAAAAAAAACAGAGATGAACAACACAATAACTGAAATGAAAAATACACTAGAAGGAATCAATAACAGAATACCTGAGGCAGAAGAATGAATAAGTGAGCTGGAAGACAAAATGGTGGAAATATCTGCTGAGGAACAGAATAAAGAAAAAAGAATGAAAAGAACTGAAGACAATCTCAGAGAACTCTGAGACAACACTAAACGCACCAACATTTGAATTATAGGGGTCCCAGAAAAAGAAGAGAAAAAGAAAGGGTGTGAGAAAGTATTTGAAGAGATTATAGTGGAAAACTTCACTAACATGAGAAGGGAAAGAGCCACCCAAGTCCAGGAAGCACAGAGAATCCCATACAAATAAACCTTAAGAGAAACACACCAAGACACATATTAAACAAAGTAACAAAAATTAAATTCAAAGAAAAAATATTAAAAGCAACAAGGGAAAAACAAAGAATAATATAAAAAGGAATCCCCATAATGTTGTCAGCTGATTTTTCTGCAGAAACTCTGCAAGCCAGAAGGGAAGAGCAAGATATATTTAAAGTGATAAAAAAGAAAAACCTACAACCAAGATTACTCTACCCACAAAGGATCTCATTCAGATTCAATGGAGAAATCAAAAGCATTTCAGACAAGCAAAATCTAAGAGAATTCAGCACAACCAAACCAGCTTTACAACAAAGCTAAAGAAACTTCTGTAGGTGGGAGACACAAGAGAAGAAAAAGACCCACAAAAACAAACCCAAAACAATTAAGAAAATGGTAATAGGAACATACATATCGATAATAACCTTGAATGTAAATGGATGAAATGCCCCAACCCAAAGACACAGACGGGCTGAATGGATACAAAAACAAGACCCATATATATGCTCTCTACAAGAGACCCACTTCAGACCTAGGGACATATACAGACTGCAAGTGAAGGGATGGAAAATGATATTCTGTGCAAATGGAAATCAAAAGCTGGAGTAGCAATACTCGTATCAGATGAAATAGGCTTTAAAATAAAGACTATTACAAGAGACAAAGAATGACACTACATAATGATGAAGGGATAAATCCAAGAAGAAGATATAACAATAATAAATGTTTATGCACCCAACATAGGAGCATCTCAATACATAAGGAAAATGCTAACAACCATGAAAGGGGAAATCGACAGTAACACAAAAATAGTAGGGGACTTTAACACCCCACTTACACCAATGAACTGATCATTGAAACAGAAAATAAATAAAGAAACACAAGCTTTAAATGACACAATAGACAAGATAGATTTAATTGATATTCATAGAATATTTCACCCCAAAGTGGCATAATACATTTTCTTCTCCAGTGCATGTGGAACATTCTCCAGGATAGGTCACATCCTGGGTCACAAATCAAGCCTCGGAAAATTTAAGAAAATTGAAATCGTATCAAGCATCTTTTCTGACCACAATGTGATGAGATTGGAAATCAATTACAGGAAAAAACTCTAAAAACTACAAAGGAGGTTAAAGAGTGCATTACTGAATAACCAAGAAATCCCTGAAGAAATCAAAGAAGAATTCAAAAAATAAATAGAAACAAATGACAATGAAAACACAATGACCCAAAACCTGTGGGAAGCAGCAAAAGTAGTTCTAAGAGTGAAGTTTATAGCAATACAATCTCACCTGAAGAAAAAAGAAAAATCTCACATAAACAATCTAAACCCTCACCTAAAGCAACTAGAGAAAGAAGAACAAAGAAAACCCAAAGTCAGTAGAAGGAAAGAAACCATAAAGATCAGAGCACAAATAAATGAAATAGAAATGAAGAAAACAATAGCAAAGATCAATAAAACTAAAAGCCTGTTCTTTGAGAAGATAAACAAAATTGATAAACCCTTAGCCAGACTCATCAAGAGAACAAGGGAGAGGACGCAAATCAATAAAATTAGAAATGAAAAAGGAGAAATCACAACTGGCGTCACAGAAATACAAAGCATTATAAGAGACTACTACAAACAACTATATGCCAATAAAATGGACAAACTCTTGGAAAGGTACAATTTTCCAAGACTGAACCAGGAAGAATTAGAAAAGATAAAAAGACCTATCACAAGTAATGAAATTGAAACTGTAATTAAAAATTTTCCAACAAACAAAAGTCCAGGACCAGATCGCTTCACAGGTGAATTCTATCAAACATTTAGAGAAGAGCTAATACTTATCCTTCTCAAACTCTTCCGAAAAATTGCAGAGGGAGGAACACTCCCAAATTCATTCTGAAATGCCACAATCACCCTGATACCAAAACCAGAAAAAGATATCACAAAAAAAGAAAATTATAGACCAATATCACTGATGAACAAAAACACAAAAATCCTGTAACAGTATTTTACACCATGATCAAGTGGGATTTATCCCAGGGTTGCAAGGATTCTTTAATATATGCAAATCAATCAATCTGATATACCATATTAACAAATTGAGGAATAAAAACCATAAGATCATCTCAGTAGATGCAGAAAAAGCTTTTGACAAATCCACCACCGACTTATGATAAAACGTCTCCTGAAAATGGGCATAGAGGGAACATACCTCAACATAATAAAGGCCATATATGACAAACCCACAGCAAACATCATACTCAATGGTGCAAAACTGAAAGCATTTCCACTAAGATCAGGAACAAGACAAGGAAGTCCACTCTTGCCACCCTTATTCAACAGAGTTTTGGCAGTCCTAGACACAGCAATCAGAGAAGAAGAAGAAATAAAAGGAATCCAAATTAGAAAAGAAGAAGTAAAATTGTCACTGTTTGCAGATGACATGATACTATACATAGAAAATCCTAGAGAGGACCTTCAAAATGGCAGAACTGTAAGATGTGGAGATCACCTTCCTCTCCAGAAATACATGAAAAATACATCTACATGTGGAACAACACCTAAAGAACAGCTACTGAACGTGGGCAGAAGACCTTAGACTTCCCAAAAGGAAGTCTTCCCCACATACCTGGGTAGGGCAAAAGAAAAAAGAAAAAACAGAGACAAAACAATATGGACAGGACCTGCACCTCAGGGAGGGAGCTGTGAAGGAGTACAAGTTTCCACACACTAGGAAGCCCCTTCACTGGCGGAAACGGGGGGGTGGGAGGGGGGGTAACTTCGAGCCACAGAAGAGAGTGCAGCAACAGGGGTGCAGAGATCCCTGCACAGAAGATTGGTGCCAACGAGCACTCACCAGCCTGAGAGGCTAGGCTGCTCACCTGCCAAGGCAGATGGGGGTTGGGACCTGAGGCAAGGGCTTTGGAGGTCAGATCCCAGGGAGAGGACTGAGGTTGGCTCTGTGAACACAGACTGAAGGCGGCTACTGTGCCACAGCTAGTCAGGAGGGAATCTGGGAAAGTCTGGAACTGCTTAAGAGTCAAGAGACCATTGTTTCAGGGTGTGCAAGGAGAGGGAATTCAGAGCACTGCCTAAATGAACATCAAAGATGGGCTTGAGCCGCAGCTATCAGCACGGACACAAGAGATGGACATGAAATGCTAAAGCTGCTGCTGCAGCCACCAAGAATTCTGTGTACAGCACAGGTCCTCCCTTCACCTTGCCTCCCGGGAGTGTGTGCAGCCCACCACTGCTAGAGTCCCGTGATCCAGGGAAAACTTCCCCAGGAGAACACATGGTTCATCTCAGGCTGTTGCAATATCATGCCGGCCTCTGGAGTTACAGGCTGCCCCACATTCCGTAAGCCTCCCTCCCACCAGCCTGAGTGAACTGGGGTCCCCTATTTAGCAGCTCCTTTAACTCCCTCCTGTCTGGGTGAAGAACAGATGCCAGAGGGCGACCTACATGCAGAGGTGGGGCCACATCCAAAGCTGAACCAAAGGAGCTGTGTGAGCAAAGAACGGAAAGGGAAATTTCTCCATGCAGCCTCATGAACAGTGGATTAAATCTTGACAATCAACTTGATGTACCCTGCATCTATGGAACACCTGAATAGACAATGAATCATCCCAAAATTGAGGCAATGGACTTTGGGACCAACTGTAGACTTGGGGTTTGCTGTATGTGACTGGCTAGTTTCTGATTTATATGTTTATCTTAGTTTAGTTTCTAATGCTTGTTATCATGGTGGATTTGTTTATTGGTTTGGTGGCTATATACTTTTTATTTTTTTAGTATTTTTTTAATTTTAATTTAAAAATTTTTTTTATTTTAAAAACTTTTTCATCGTTCTTTCTTTTATTCCTCCCTTTTATTCTGACCTGTGTGGCTGACAGGATCTTGGTCCTCCAGGCGGGTGTCAGGTCTGAACCTCTGAGGTTGGAGAGGTGAGTTCAGGTTATTAGACCACCAGAGACCTCCCAGACCCACATTATATCAATCAGTGAGAGCTCTCCCAGAGATCTCCGTCTCAATGCTAAAACCCAACTCCACTCATGACCAGCAAGCTACAGTGCTAGACACCCCATGCCAAACAACTAGCAAGACAGGAGCACAAACACATCCATCAGCAGAGAGCCTGCCTAAAATCATAATAAGTTCACAGACACCCAAAAACACCACACCAGACATGGTCCTGCCTACCAGAAAGTCAAGATACAGCCTCATCCAACAGAACACAGACACCAGTGCCCTCCATCAGGAAGCCTACACAACACACTGAACCAACCTTACCTTACTAACTGGGAGCAGACACCAAAAACAACAGGAAATACAAAACAGCAGCCTGCAAAAGGAGGCACCAAACAGAGAAAGTTGAGCAAAATGAGAAGACTGAGAAATACCCAGAAGATGAAGGAGAAGGAAAAAACTCACCAAAACAAATAAATGAAGAGGAAATAGGCAGACTACCTGAAAAAGAATTCAGAGTAATGATAAGAAAGATAATCCTATTTTCAAAATCTTGAAAATAGAATGGAGAAAATACAAGAAATGTTTAACAAGGACCTAGAAGAACTAAAGAGCAAACAAACAATGATGAACAAAACAATAAATGAAATTAAAAATCCTCTAGAAGGAATCAATAGCAGAATAACTGATGAGATGGACAGATAAGTGACCTGGAATATAAAATAGTGGAAATAACTACTTCAGAGTGGAATAAAGAAAAAAGAATGAAAAGAATTGAGGACAGTCTCAGAGACATCTGGGACAACATTAAACAAAACAACATTTGAATTATAGGGGTCCCAGAAGAAGAAGAGAAAAAGAAAGGGATAAGAAAATATGTCAAGAGATTATAGTTGAAAACTTCATTAATATGGGAAAGGAAATAGTCACTCAAGTCCAGGAAACACAGAGAGATTCATACAGGATAAATCCAAGGAGAACCAGGCCAAGACACATATTAATCAAACTATCAAAAATTAAATAGAAAAAAAAATATTAAAAGCAGCAAGGAAAAAGGAACAAATAACATACAAGGGAATCCCCATAAGGTTAAAAGCTGATATATTAGCAGAAACTCTGCAAGCCAGAAGGGAGTGGCAAGACATATTTAAAGTGGTGAAACGGAAAAACCTACAACCAAGATTACTCTACCCAGCAAATATCTCATTCAGGTTCAAAGGAGAAATTAAAACCTTTACAGAGAAGGAAAAGTTAAGAGAATTCAGAACCACAACTTACCAACAAATGCTAAAGGAACGTCTCTAGGCAGGAAACACAAGAGAAGAAAAAGACCTACAATAGCAAACCCAAACAATTAAGACAATGGTAAAAGGGACACATATCGATAACTACCTTAAATGTAAATGGATTAAATGTTCCAACCAAAAGACATAAACTGGATACAAAAACAAGACCTGTATATATGCTGTCTACAAGAGACCCACTTCAGACCTAGGGACACATACAACCTAAAAGTGAGGGGATGGAAAAAGATGTTCCATGCAAATGGAAATTAAAAGAAAGCTGGAGTAGCAATTCTCATATCAGATAAAATAGACTTTAAAATAAAGACTATTACAAGAGACAAAGAAGGACACTACATAATGATCAAGGGATCAATCCAAGAAGAAGATATAACAATTGTAAATATTTATGCACCAAACGTACGAGCACCTCAATACATAAAGCAACTACTAACAGCCATAAAAGGGGAAATCAACAGTAACACAAAAATAGTAGTTGCCTTTAACACCCCACTTTCACCAATGGACAGATCATCCAAAATGAAAGTAAATAAGGAAACACAGGTTTTAAATGACACATTAAACCAGATGGACTTAATTAATATATATAGGACATTCCATCGAAAAACAACAGAATACACGTTCTCTTCAAGTGCTCATGGAACATTCTCCAGGATAGATAATATCTTGGGTCACAAATCAAGCCATGGTAAATTTAAGAAAATTGCCATATCAGGTATCTTTTCTGACCACAAGGTTATGAGACTAGATATCAATTACAGAAAAAGAAAACTATAAAAATTACCAACACATGGAGGCTAAACAATACACTACTAAATAACCAAGAGACCACTGAAGAAATCAAAGAGGAGATCAAAAAGTACCTAGAAACAAATAACATTTAAAACACAATGACCCAAAACCTATGGGATGCAGCAAAAGCAGTTCTAAGAGAGAAGTTTATAGCAGTACAATCCTACCTTAAGAAACAAGAAAAATCTCAAATAAACAACCTAAACTTACACCTAAAGCAATTAGAGAAAGAAGAACAAAAAACCCCCAAAGTTAGCAGAATGCAAGAAATCATAAAGATCAAATAAGAAATAAATGAAAAAGAAATGAAGGAAACAATAGCAAAGATCAATAAAACTAAAAGCTGTTTTTTTTTTTTTGAGAAGATAAACAAAATTGGTAAACCACTGGTCAGATTCATCAAGAAAAAAAGGAAGACTGAAATCAATAGAATTAGAAATGAAAAAGGAGAAGTAACATCTGACACTGCAGAAATACAAAGGATCATGAGAGATTACTACAAGCAACTACATGGCAATAAAACGGACAACATGGAACAAATGGACAAATGCTTAGAAAAACACAACCTTCCGAGGCTGAACCAGGAAGAAATAGAAAATATAAGCAGACCAATCACAAGCACTGAAATTGAAACTGTTATTAAAAATCTTCAAACAAAAAAAAGCCCAAGTGAATTCTATCAAACATTTAGAGAAGATCTAACACCTATACTTCTCGATCTCTCCCAAAATAAATTAGAGGAGGAAAATTCCTAAACTCATTCTATGAGGCCACCATCACTATGATGCCAAAATCAGAGAAAGATGTCACAAGAAAAGAAAACTACAGGCCAATATCATTGATGAACATACAGGCAAAAATCCTCAAGAAAATACTAGCAAACAGAAACCAGCAGCACATTAAATGGATCATACACCATGAGCAAGTTTGCTTTATCCCAGGAATGCAAGGATTCTTCAATATACACAAATCAATCAACGTAATACACCATATTAACAAATTGAAGGACAAAAAGCATATGATCATCTCAATAGATGCAGATAACGCTTTCAACAAACTTCAACACCCATTTATGATTAAAAAACTCTAGAAAGTAGGCATAGAGGGAACTTACCTCAACAAAGTAAAGGTCATATATGACAAATGCACAGCCACCATCATTCTCAATGGTGAAAAACTGAAACCATTTCCTCTAAGATCAAGAACAAGACACAATCTCACCACTATTATTCAACATAGTTTTGGAAGTTTTAGCTACAGCAATCACAGAAGAAAAAGAAATAAAAGGAATCCAAACTGGAAAAGAAGAAGTAAACAGTAAATGTTTGCAGATGACATGATATTATACGTAGAGAATCCTAAAGATGATACCAGAAAACTACTAGAGCTAATCAATGAATTTGGTAAAGTAGCAGGATACAAAATTAATGCACAGAAATCTCTTGCATTGCTATACATTAATGGTAAAAAATTTGAAAGAAAAATTAGGGAAACACTCCCATTTACCATTGATACAAAAAGAATAAAACACCTAAGAATAAACCTACCTAAGGAGACAAAAGACCTGTATGCGGAAAACTATAAGACACTGATGAAAGACATTAAAGATGATACAAACATATGGAGAGATAAACAATATTCTTGGATTGGAAGAATCAACATTCGAAAATGCCTATACTACCCAAAGCAATCTACAGATTCAATGCAATCCTATCAAACTACCAATGGTATTTTTCACAGAATTAGAAACAAAATATTTCACAATTTGTATGAAACCACAAAAGACCCTGAATAGCCAGAGCAATCTTGAGAAAGAAAAATGGAGCTCGAGGAATCAAACTCCCTGACTTCAGATTATAATACAAAGCAACAGTAATCAAGACAGTATGCTACTGGCACAAAATCAGAAATATTGATCAATGGAACAGGATAGAAATCACAGAGATAAACACACACACCTATGGTCACCTTATCTTTGATAAAGACGGCAACAGTATACAATGGAAAAAAGACAGCCTTTTCAATATGTGGTGCCGGGAAAACTGGACAGCTACATGTAAAAGAATGAAATTAGAATATTCTGTAACACCATACACAAGAAGAAACTCAAAATGGATTAAATACCTAAATGTAAGGCCAGACACCATAAAACTCTTAAAGGAAAACATAGGCAGAACACACTGTGACATAAATCACAGCAAGATCTTTTTTGACACACCTCCTAGAGAAATGGAAATAAAAACAAAAATAAACAAATGGGACCTGATGAAACTTAAAAGCTTTTGCACAGCAAAGGAAACCATATACAAGATGAAAAGACAAGCCTCAGAATGGCAGAAAATATTTGCAAATGAAGCAATGGACAAAGGATTAATCTCCAAATTATAGAGGCAGTTCATACAGCTCAGTATCAAAAAACAAACAAGCCAATCCAAAAATCGGCAGAAGACCTAAACAGACATTTCTCCAAAGAAGATATACAGATTGCCAACAAACACATGAAAGGATGCTCAACATCAACAGTCATTAGAGAAATGCAAGTCTAAACTACAATGAGGTATCACCTCACACTGGTCAGAATGGCCATCATGAAAATATATACAAACAATAAATGCTGGAGAGGGTGTGGTGAAAAGGGACCCTCTTGCACTTTCTGTGGGAATGTAAGTTTATACAGTCACTATGGTGAAAAGTATGGAGGTTCCTTAAAAAACTAAAACTAGGACTACCATATGACCCAGCAATCTAACTACTGGGCATATACCCTGAGAAAACCATAATTCAAAAAGAGTCATGTAGCACAATGTTCATTGCAGCACTATTTACAATAGCCAGGACATGGAGGCAACCTAAATGTCCATCGACAGATGAATGGATAAAGAATATGTGACACATATATATAATGGAATATTACTCAGCCATAAAAAGAAACAAAATTGAGTTATTTGTAGTGAGGTGGATGGACCTAGAATCTGTCATACAGAGTGAAGTAAGTCAGAAAGAGAAAAACAAATACCATATGCTAAAACATATCTATGGAATCTTAAAAGAAAAAAAAAGATTCTGAAGAACCTAGGGGCAAGACAGGAATAAAGATGCAGATGTAGAGAATGGACTTGAGGACTCGGGTTGGGGGAAGTGTAAGTTGGGATGAAGTGAGAGAGTAACATTGACATATATACACTACCAAATGTAAAATAGGTAGCTCGTGGGAAACAGCTGCATAGCACAGGGAGATCAGCTCAGTGCTTTGTGACCACCTAGAGGGGTGGGATAGGGAGAGTGGAAGGGAGATGCAAGAGGGAGGGGAGATGGGGATATATGTATACATATAGCTGATTCACTTTGTTATGTAGCAGAAACTAACACAAAAATGTAAAGAAATTTTAGTCTAGTAAAGATGTTAAAAAAAATGGAGCTGGAGTAAGACAAAAATTAAATAAACACTGGACTTTTAAAATACAAAAAAAAAGAAAATGCCACCAGAAAACTACTAGAACTAATCAATGAATTTGGTAAGTTTGCAGGATACACAACTACTGCACAGAAATCTCTGTCATTCCTATACACTAACAATGAAAATTCAGAAAGAGAAATTCAGGAAACAATCACATTTACCATTGCAACAAAAAAATAAAGTACCTAGGAATAAACTTACCAAAGGTGGTGAAAGACCTGTACTCAGAAAACTATAAAACACTGATGAAAGAAATCAAAGATGACATAAGCAGATGGAGAAATAAACCATTTTCTTAGATTAGAAGAATCAATATTGTGAAAATGACTATACTACTGAACACAATCTACAGATTCTGTGCAATCCCTGTCAAACTACCAATGGCCTTCTTCACAGAATTAGAACAAAAAGTTTTACAATTTGTATGGAAACACAAAAGACCCTGAATAGCCAAAGCATTCTTGAGAAAGAAAAATGGAGGTGGAGGAATCTGGCTCCCCGACTACAAACTATACTACAAAGCTACAGTAATCAGGAAAGTATGGTAGTGGCACAAAAACAGAAATATGAACCAATGCTACAGATTAGAAAGCCCAGAGATAAACCCTGGCACATATGGGCACCTAATTTATGACAAAAGAGGCATGAACATTCAATGGAGAAAAGACTTCCTCTTCAATAAGTGTTGCTGGGAAAACTGGACAGCTACATGTAAAAGAATGAAATCAGAACACTCCCTAACACCATACATACACAACAATAAACTCAAAATGGGTTAAAGACCTAAATGTAAGACCAGTCACTATAAAACTTTTGGAGGAAAACATAGAAAAAACATCCTTTGACATAAACCACAGCAATATCTTTTCTGACCCACTTCCTAGAGTAATGGAAATAAAAAGAAAAATAAACAAATAAGACTTAATTAAATTTCAATGCTTTTGCACAGCCAAGGAAACCATAAACAAGAAAAAAAGACAACCCTCAGAATGGGAGAAAATATTTGGAAATGAAACAACAGACACAGGATTAATCTGCAAAATATACAAACAGCTCATGTAGTTCAATATCAAAAAGACAAACAATTCAATTAAAAAATGGGTGGAAAACCTAAATAAACATTTCATCAAAGAAGACGTACTAATGGCCAAGAGGCACATGAAAAGATCTCAACATCACTAACTATTAGAGAAATGCAAATCAAAACTACAATGTGGTATCACCTCACGCCGGTCAGAATGGCCATCATCAAAAAATCTACAAACAATAAATGCTGGAGAGGGTGTGGAGAAAAGGGAACCCTCTTGTACTGCTGGTGGGATTGTAAATTGAATCAACCACCATGGAGAACAGTATGGAGGTTCCTTATAATGCTAAAAATAGAACTACCATATGACCCAGCCATCCCACTCCTGAGCATATACCCTGAGAAAAGCATAATTCAAAAATAGACATGTATCACAATGTTCATTGCAGCACTACTTACAATAGCCAGGACATGGAGGCAACCTAAATGTCCATCGACAGATGAATGGATAAAGAATATGTGACACATATATATAATGGAATATATTCAGCCATAAAAAGAAATGAAATTGAGTTGTTTGTAGTGAGGTGGATGGATTAGAGTCTGTCATACAAAGTGAATTAAGTCAGAAGGAGAAAAACAAATACTGTATGCTAACGCATATATATTGAATCTAAAAAAAAAAATGGTACTGATGAACCTAGTGGCATGGCAGGAATAAATATGTAGACATAGAGCACAGACTTGAGGACATGGGAGGGGAGGGGGTAGTTGAGGCGAAGTGAGAGTAGCAGCAACATATATACACAACCAAATGTAAAATAGTTAGCTAGTGGGAAAAAGCAGCATAGCATAGGGAGATCAACCAGATGATTTTCAAAGACCTAGAGATGTGGGATAGGGAGGGTGGGAGGAAGTCTCAAGAGGGAGGGGATATGGGGATATATGTATGCATATGGCTGATTCACATTGTTGTACAACAGAAACAAACATATTATTGTGAAGCAATTATACTCCAATAAAGATCTATTAAAAAAAGAAAAGAAAAAGAAAACCGTATTTTATATACCATAATTTAGTAATTTTTAAATGAAATTTCCAGATTGCCACAAGATTACACATTTATACACTTGTAATAAAATTGAGACATATTTTTTTGTCTCATCAATTGTTGAATTCATCATAAAGTATTGTCAGTTTTTATTCAAAGGTTGCTACACTAAACCCTAACTAGAATCAAATAAAAAGCAGACAACCTTGAAGGTGGAGGGAACAGAACAGACCATGAAAATTGGATTCAACCTAATGTACCAAGAAAACACTTACTAAAGGTTAAATGTTATTGACATGCTGTCTCAAAGAGTTAGTGAGCTTATTCAGAGGACCTATTGTTTTGGAGCTAACAGCTTCTACATTTTATCAGCTTCCTCTTGCTTGTTTGTCAAATAAAGTCTAGTTGTATTGTGACTAGTTACTATGAGTATAAAATTTGGATTAAAATGTTGTTTCAAGTTAAATTAGACTAATACAAAATATTGAACCTATATTTACTCATACAATACAAAGTACAATAAGCTTGCTTGTAATATGTAATTATATCTTTTAAATGTGCCAATTATTATAAATAAAAATCTCACTTTTTATTGTTTACCAAGTAAGATGAATTCAACTTCCCCATGTATCTGAAGGCAGAACATATCTGTGTTTTTCCTATCAATGCACTGAAACCTGAGAAGCCATAATTCAATAGAAAAAGAGATAAAAATCAATGGTTGCAGGTATATGCCAAGATAATTCAACTACTGAGAAATGGAAAAAAAGTGAACTTTTTCTACTATTTTTAAATAAATGTCAATTTATTACACATTTTATTTGATCATTTTATTTTTATTTATTTGATCAGTAAGATATTTTGGGAAAAAAAATTTTCACTCAAAAAAAGCTTTTTTGTTATATTTTATATTCTGCAGAACGGTTTCCTTATGGAGTATCATTTGAACAACGCATAAGGCATAAAAGAAATGACTTAGAGAAATGATGAAAAGTGGTTTTCTTCTTTAAGATCAAATCTATTTGAATAGAATCATGTTAATTTATCCACTCTTTTTTCAAATGGTAAACTCAAATATATATTATTCAATAGGTCTATCATATAATTCATTGGACTGTGTAAGATAATAATTAAGTAAAGAGTATCATTTTGTACTGTTCATGGACATTTTACAGCATAAATACATATAATAATATTTTTACTCTTCCCCTTAATAACAATGTCAGCAACCTATAAATGCCACTATACAGCTCTGCTCATGAGAAGCAGGAGTAATGAACTAATAAGAGCTTGCTATTTGAAAAGAATGAATTACATGGTAATGTCTGTGATTATATCATAATGATTAAGTGAATATAATGAAGCATGCAGTGAATTCTTCAATATCCATTTCAGAGGAAGGGGGTTACCCTGGTCTAGTTTGATATCACTGTTTTAAACTGTATTCTGCTAAAAGTGTGTGTGGTTTTTAGAGACCAAAATAATCTGGCATCATGTAGAACAAAAATGAAAAGTGTAAGATAAATGTTTGCTGGCATATTCATTAAGGCTTTCAAGTTAAACAGTTTTCTTATTCACCAGAAGCTCTTCCCCATGTTTAGTCTTATTGAATCATATTTCTTATCCAAAGACACATTTATACACATGAAGTGAATAGAAATGGAATATCTTACCTTTACATTTCAACTGTTAACAATGACTGGGACCTACCAATGCATGGCTAATTTGGTCCTGGTAGTCAGTAACCATTGTGAAGATTTTAAAGGAACAGATTGGTCAACAGGATTGCAACCTCATTCACATGCTATGAAAGGCGTTGCTTGGCCCAGAGGGCAGAGAGCAGAAGCAAGAAGAACTACAATCCTGCAGCCTGTGGAACAAAAACCACATTCACAGAAAGATAGACAAGATGAAAAGGCAGAGGGCTATGTACCACATTAAGGAAAAAGACAAAACCCTAGAAAAACAACTAAATGAAGGGGAGATAGGCACCTTTCCAGAAAAATAATTCAGAATAATGATAGTGAAGATGATCCAGGACCTCGGAAAAAGAATGCAGGCAAAGATCGAGAAGATGCAAGAAATGTTTAACAAAGACCTAGAAGAATTAAAGAACAAACAAACAGAGATGAACAATACAAGAACTGAAATGAAAACTACACTAGAAGGAATCAATAGCAGAATAACTGAGGCAGAAGAATGGAGAAGTGAACTGGAAGACAGAATGGTGGAATTCACTGCCGAAGAACAGAATAAAGAAAAAAGAATGAAAAGAAATGAAGACAGCCTAAGACACCTGTGGGACAACATTAAACACAACAACATTCGCTTTATAGGGATCCCAGAAGGAGAAGAGAGAGAGAAAGGACCCGAGAAAATATTTGAAGAGATTATAGTTGAAAACTTCCCTAACATGGGAAAGGAAATAGCCACCCAAGTCCAGGAAGTGCAGCGATCCCATACAGGATAAACCCAAGGAGAAACACGTCAAGACACATAGTAATCAAATTGGCAAAAATTAAAGAAAAAGAAAAATTATTGAAAAGAGCAAGGGAAAAGCAACAAATAACATACAAGGGAAGTCCCATAAGGTTAACAGCTGATTTCTCAGCAGAAATTCCACACGCCAGAAGGGAGTGGCATGATATACTTAAAGTGATGAAAGGGAAGACCCTACTACCAAGATTACTCTACCCGGCAAGGATATCATTTAGATTTGATGGAGAAATCAAAAGCTTTACAGACAAGCAAAAGCTAAGAGAATTCAGCACCACCAAACCAGCTCTACAACAAATGCTAAAGGAGCTTCTCTAAGTGGGAAACACAAGAGAAGAACAGGACCTACAATAACAAACCCAAAACAATTAAGAAAATGGTCATAGGAACATACATATGGATAATTACCTTAAATGTGAATAGATTAAATGCTCCAACCAAAAGACACAGGTTTGCTGAATGGATACAAAAACAAGACCCATATATATGCTGCCTACAAGAGACCCACTTCAGACCTAGGGACACATACAGACTGAAAGTGAGGGGATGGAAAAAGATATTCCATGCAAATGGAAATCAAAAGAAAGCTGGAGTAGCTGTACTCATATCAGATAAAATAGACTTTAAAATAAAGAATGTTACAAGAGACAAGGAAGGACACTACCTAATGATCAAGGGATCAATCCAAGAAGAAGATATAACAATTATAAATATATATGCACCCAACATAGGAGCACGTCAATACATAAGGCAACTGCTAACAGCTATAAAAGAGGAAATTGACAGTAACACAATAATAGTGGGGGACTTTAACACCTCACTTACACCAATGGACAGATCATCCAAAATGAAAATAAATAAGGAAACAGAAGCTTTAAATGACACAATAGACCAGATAGATTTAATTGATATTTATAGGACATTCCATCCAAACACAGCAGATTACACGTTCTTCTCAAGTGCGCATGGAACATTTTCCAGGATAGATCACATCTTGGGTCACAAATCAAGCCTCAGTAAATTTAAGGAAATTGAAATCATATCAAGCATCTTTTCTGACCACAACGCTATGAGATTAGAAATGAATTACAGGGGAAAAAAACGTAAAAAACACAAACACATGGAGGCTAAACAATACGTTACTAAATAACGAAGTGATCACTGAAGAAATCAAAGGGGAAATCAAAAAATACCTAGAAAAAAATGACAATGGAGACACGACGACCCAAAACCTATGGGATGCAGCAAAAGCAGTTCTAAGAGGGAAGTTTATAGCTATACAAGCCTACCTAAAGAAACAAGAAAAATCTCAAGTAAACAATCTAACCTTACACCTAAAGCAACTAGAGAAAGAAGAACAAACAAAATCCAAAATTAGCAGAAGGAAAGAAATCATAATGATCATAGCAGAAATAAATGAAATAGAAACAAAGAAAACAATAGCAAAGATCAATAAAACTAAAAGCTGGTTCTTTGAGAAGATAAAAAAAAATAAAATTGATAAACCATTAGCCAGACTCATCAGGAAAAAAGAGAGAGGACTCAAATCAATTAAATTAGAAATGGAAAAGGAAAAGTTACAACAGACACCACAGAAATACAAAGCATCCTAACAGACTACTACAAGCAACTCTATGGCAATAAAATGGACAAATTCTTAGAAAGGTATAACCTTCCAAGATTGAACTAGGAAGAAATAGAAAATATGAACAGATCAATCACAAGTAATGAAATTGAAACTATGATTAAAAATCTCCCGACAAAAGTTCAGGACCAGATGGCTTCACAGGTGAATTCTATCAAACATTTAGAGAAGAGCTAACACCCATCCTTCTCAAACTCTTCCAAAAAATTGCAGAGGGAGGAACACTCCCAAAATCATTCTATGAGGCCACCATCACCCTGATACCAAAAGCAGACAAAGATACTACAAAAAAAGAAAATTACAGACCAATATCACTGATGAATATAGATGCAAAAATCCTCAACAAAATACTAGCAAACAGAATCCAACAACACATTAAAAGGATCATACACCACGATCAAGTGGGATTTATCCCAGTGATGCAAAGATTCTTCAATATACGCAAATCAATCAATGTGATACACCATATTAACACATTGAAGAATAAAAAACATATGATCATCTCAATAGATGCAGAAAAATGTTTTGACAAAATTCAACACCAATTTATGATAAAAACTTTCCAAAAAGTGGGCATAGAGGGAACCTACCTCAACATAATAAAGGGCATATACAACAAACCCACAGCAAACATCATCCTTAATGGTGAAAAACTGAAAGCATTTCCTCTAAGATCAGGAATGAGACAAGGATGCCCATTCTCACCACTATTACTGAACATAGTTTTGGAAGTCCTAGCCACAGCAATCAGAGAAGAATAAGAAATAAAAGGAATACAAATTGGAAAAGAAGTAAAACTGTCACTGTTTGCAGATGACATGATACCATACATAGAGAATCCTAAAAATGCCACCAGAAAATTACTAGAGCTAATCAATGAATTTGATGAAATTGCAGGATACACAATTAATGCACAGAAATCTCTTGCATTCCTATACACTAATGATGAAAAATCTGAAAGAGAAATTAAGGAAACACTCCCATATACCATTGCAACAAAAAGAATAAAATACCTAAGAATAAACCTATGTAGGGAGTCAAAAGACCTGTTTGCAGAAAACTATAAGACACTGGTGAAAGAAATAAAAGGTGATGCCAACAGATGGAGAGATATACCATGTTCTTGGATTGGAAGAATCAACATTGTGAAAATGACTATACTACCCAAAGCAATCTACAGATTCAATGCAATCCCTATCAAATTACCAATGGCATTTTTTACAGAACTAGAACAAAAAATCTGAAAATTTGTATGGAGACACAAAAGACCCCGAATAACCAAAGCAGTCTTGAGGGAAAAAAGCAGAGCTGGAGGAATCAAACCCCCTGATTTCAGACTATACTACAAAGGTACAGTAATCAAGACAATATGGTACTGGCACAAAAACAGAAATATAGATCAATGGAACAGGATAGAAAGCCCAGAGATAAACCCATGCACCTATGGTCAACTAACATATGACAAAGGAGGCAAGGATATACAATGGAGAAAAGACAGTCTCTTCAGTAAGTGGTGCTGGGAAAACTGGACAGCTACATGTAAAAGAATGAAATTAGAACACTCCCTAACACTATACACAAAAATAAACTCAAAAGGGATTCAAGACCTAAATATAAGACCGGACACTATAAAACTCTTAGAGGAAAACATAGGAAGAACACACTTTGACATAAATCACAGCAAGGTCTTTTTTGATCCACCTCCTAGAGTAATGGAAATAAAAACAAAAATAAACAAATGGGACCTAATGAAACTTAAAAACTTTTTCACAGCAAAGGAAACCATAAACAAGACGAAAAGACAACCCTCAGAATGGGAGAAAATATTTTCAAGTGAAACAATGGACAAAGGATTAATCTCCAAAATATATAAACAGCTCATGCAGCTCAATATTAAAGAAACAAACAACCCAATCCAAAAATGGGCAGAAGACCTAAATAGACATTTCCCCAAAGAAGACATACAGATGGCCAAGAAGCACATGAAACGCTGCTTAACATCACTAATTACTAGAGAAATTCAAATCAAAACTACAATGAGGTATCACCTCACACCAGGTAGAATGGGCATCATCAGAAAATCTACAAACAACAAATGCTGGAGAGGGTGTGGAGAAAAGGGAACCCTCTTGCAGTGTTGGTGGGAATGTAAATTATTACAGCCACTATGGAGAACAGTATCGAGGTTCCTTAAAAAAACTAAAAATAGAATTACCATATGATCCAGCAATCCCACTCCTGGGCATATACCCAGAGAAACCCATAATTCAAAAAGACAGATGCACCCCAATGTTCTTTGCAGCACTATTTACAATAGCCAGGTCATGGAAGCAGCCTAAATGCCCATCAATAGACGAATGGATAAAGAAGATGTGGTACATATATACAATGGAATATTACTCAGCCATAAAAAGGAACGAAATTGAGTCATTTGTTGAGACGTGGATGGATCTAGAGCCTGTCATACAGAGTGAAGTTAGTCAGAAAGAGAAAAACAAATATCGTATATTAACGCATGTATGTGGAACCTAGAAAAATGGTACAGATGAACCAGTTTGCAGGGCAGAAGTTGAGACACAGATATAGAGAGCAAATGTATGCACACCAAGGGGGAAAAGCCGCGGGAGGGTGGGGATGGTGGTGTGATGAATTGGGCGATTGGCATTGATATGTATACACTGATGTGTATAAAATTGATGACTAATAAGAACGTGCTGTATAAAAAATAAATAAAATATAATTCAAAAATTCAAAAAAAAATAAAAGACGTTGCTTGGATATATTGACTCTGCTAATAATATACAACACTTCTGATGTTTACATTGTGATTAAATTAAAACTATGGTTAATATTTTGAATTTTGCATGGATGCATATGTTTAATACTTAATAAACATAAGGGTAAATTTTTAAATGTTCAAAGTATGTGAAATAATAAAATTTTTCTTTCATTCCTATTTTTCATTTTCTGTAGCTGTATCAACTGCTAGAATACAGATTTTCATTGCCTCAGACTTGGCCATATTTTTCATGAGATGGTAAATTAAGTCCCACTGTTTCTAACTTCATCAGCAGAAATTATAGTAGAAAATACTTGATTTTTTTTACTTCTCCTTTCTTCAACTTTCATATTCACTTTTATTGAATTTTAATCCATCTTTCCTGAAAATAAGACCAAGAAGTATAAACACAGCCCTAGTTCTAGACTGAGATTTTAAATCAAGGAATATGGAATGAGTGTAGCTTTGTGTATAGTTTCTTTGGCCAACACAATATTTTAAAAAGCATTGAAAGCATTAAGGCAGGACATGCATACTCCCAATTCCATCTCCATACTGGCATTTCATCTGGTTCCAAAATCTTTATGGTATGTAATGTGAGATGCAACTAGCTACCTTTCCAATAATGACAGTACCATAGTCATTAAATATTCTATTGAAATTTTACTCTTAACCACTGCCAAGAAGTGTGTGGAGGCTAATAACTGTAACCAAATTATTCTCCACTGAAAATAAGCATAGAATCAAAATTGGAATAAAAATAAGGTTTAATTTCTTTTTTTCCTATTTTGAGAAATTGTATTATTTTGTGCTTGTGCAATGGGTCCTTTTGTAAGAAACAATATATATATATATATATAACAATATATATACATGGTAAGAAAATAATACAGTACAAAAAATTTAGAACAAAAATTGCTTTCTTTACACACTAAAACCCTTCCTTCTAGAGTTTACAACAGATATAATTCTTATGTATCTTTACAGAAACATACAGATAAACATATATGTATATATATTATTTTAAAAACAGACATTTTATTATATTATGCACATTTGTCTGCACCTTACTTTATCATTATGTCCTAGAGATTATTCCTTAGGAGTACAAATAAATCTAGCTCATTTACATTAGACTGTGTAAAAGCAGTCCATTACATGACTGTACATTGAAATGGATCTTTCTTGAATCTATAGGATTCTGCTTACTTTCCATAAGCATCAGAGTCTTCCTTCTCCTCCTCGTTTTCCTCTGGTTCTTGCTTTTTCTCAAGTAGGTTAATTGCAATCACAATTCTATTACCTCACCATGACAGTAAGTGAAAAATAAGTTATTTTTACTGTATTGTTACGTTTATAAGATAAATTTAGTTTGTCCAAGGGAATAAATGCATGATATTTTACTTAAAGTGCATTTTTGTGTATACAGATATATATATATACACACACACATAATAACAGGAAAGAGAATGTGTAAGTCTAACACAGTAAGGGTGTTTAAAAGTCCTTTCCAGAGCAAAGCAGTTATACTTTCGTAATCCTGATTAAATGAAGTCAGGCAGGCAGCTATTACTCAGGGTTACAGAGCAATGTTCACTATTTCCACAGAGGAGCAGCCATGTGGTATGTAAAGCATGAATGATGTGGACAGAGTTGTTGGTCGCTGATGGAGTTTATAACAGCTCTCATAGTCATCAGTGCCCAAAAAACACCAGCTTTTCAGTAAGAAGAGTGATGACCCACAAAAGAGGTGTTTTTAAGGACATTGAATATCAGGTAAGGCAGTGGTTTTAAAACTTCTACTCTAAGCAAAAATTAAAAGTTGCACTAAGCAGATTTTTATACTGAGAAAAACCACTTGGACAGCTCATTTTAACTAAGAGTAAGAAAAATTATCTTGCTGGAAAGGAAGTAGAAAGAATGTTTTGTGACATACCTATAGGGCTTGGGAGAAAAAATGAACCAATTTGAAATCTTATGTATCCCAGTGCCATGATTAGCCTCCTATGTGTTCTTCTAGAATTTTTATATTTTAAGGTTACAATATAATTTTTATATTTTAAGGTTACAAGGATCCATTTTGAATTGATTTTCTGCGTAGTGTGTAACAGTGATCAACACAAGTCTTATGCATTGAAAGGCAGTTTATAACTTTCATTGAAAAAAGCTATTAGTGGCCCATAGGTAAGTAGGAGAAACTGTGTTTTCTCATTTCCCTGGAACAGTCTTGATTTATGCCTGCTATTTGTGAAGATTTATTAATAATGTTCACTTTTACTCTCTAATGTACCCCCATTTGATGCTAAGTGATCACCACTACCCACAGGCCACCTTTCTCAGAAAGAGATATAAGCTGCTGAATGACATTTAGATTAAATAATAGGTTGGGTTTAATAAGAATCATCTGAAACACAAAGAAATTTCTTCCTTTTTGACACTATCAAAGTGTTCTGCTCTCCTTTATAACTACTCCTTACCACCACCTATCAATTCACATTTTTTAAATGGTGACATTAGAATCAGGTTATGATGACATTTTTTTTTTAACATTGATATATATATTTAAAGGTGAAGGTATTTTTTTTAAAATTTATTATTATTATTTTAAATTAATTTATTTAATTATTTTTGGCTGTGTTGGGTCTTCGTTTCTGTGTGAGGGCTTTCTCCAGTTGCGGCAAGCGGGGGCCACTCTTCATCGCGGTGCACAGGCCTCTCATTATCGCGGCCTCTCTTCTTGTGGCGCACAGGCTCCAGACGCGCAGGCTCAGTAGTTGTCGCTCACGGGCCTAGTTGCTCCGCGGCATGTGGGATCTTCCCAGACCAGGGCTCGAACCCGTGTCCCCTGCATTAGCAGGCAGATTCTCAACCACTGCACCACCACGGAAGCCCCTATGATGACATTTTGTTGTCAACAGCAAAATAAAGAAAAGGTCTAAAAAAATAATTGAATCAGTAGAATGGGATTTATTATCAGTTACATTTTTTGTTTATATTTTTGACTGTTAACAAAAATAAACTTTGATTTTTCTTTCCCCTACATGTGGCTATTGTCAATTAAAAATAAATAGTAGATTAATTAAATAGACTTTATTCCTAATATATCAAGTAATATTGTGAGTTGTAATATTAGTCCATGGATCAAGTATTACATAAAGTACTTTAGAAATTTCATTGTAGATACACCAACTCCTGGGTTAAGAGTGGTAAAACTATAACCTAAGGATGTCTATACAACCTTGGAAAAGAACCTCAATCAATTTAAATTTTTGTGCAATGGAGTTAAAAATAGCACATAATTCATAAGTACTTTAATGATTATTGGAAATATTAGTAAATGTAAAATGTTTACCAGTATGTTATTTGAGTGTGTATTTCATTTACATTTAACGTAAGTAATGATATGATACAATTTACTTCTACAATTTTGATCTCTGTGTTATATATGACCTATGTCATTTTTTTTGTTTGTTTCTCTTTTTCTCCAATATTGCCTTCTTCTGTGTTAAATATATATTTTTTATATACTTATATTTTTCTTATTACTTTTTAACTATATTTCAGAGTTATTATCTTAGCGGTTGCCCTGGGTTTTCAAATTAACATATTAATTCAAAACAATCTAGTTTAGATAAATACCAACTTAATTTCAAAAATATATGAAAAACTTTGCTGTAATGCAGCTTCATTCTGTACTCCTTCCTTTGTGCTATTATTGACATGCAAATTTCATCTTTATACATTATAAGCCCATAAATGCTATTTTATAATTATTGCTTAATGATGTTTTCTTTAAACAGATCAAAGAGTTACAAGAGTGTATTTATATTACCTTTTATGTTTTCCTGTGTAGTTACTGTTTTCTGTACAATGATTTGTGTAGATTTGAGTTACTGTTTAGTGTCCTTACAGTTCAGTTTGAAGGATTCCTTTTGGTGTTTTTTGTAGCGCAAGTTTGCAAACAATAGGTTCCCTCAGTTTAGTTTATTTGAGAATATTTTTGTTCTGTCTTCATTTTTGAAAGATATTCTTGCTTTATTTAAGACTCTTGGTTGACTTTTTTCTTTCAGCATTTAGAATATGTCATCTCTGATGATTAACATTTTGTGTCAATTTGAAATATGTTTTTAAATGAGAACAACCTTTTACATTGGTGAACTTTGAGTAAAGCAGATTGCCCTCCATAATATCAATGGGCTTCATTCAAGCAGTTGAAAGCCTGAATAGAACAAAAAGTTCAGCTTCCTCAAGCAAGAGAAAGATTCTCCAGCAGAGTGCTTCAAACTTCATCTGCACCAACAGCTCTCCTTGGTCTCCACCTGCTGGCCTTCAGACTGGAACTGCACCATCAGCTCTATAGTGTTTTGAGCCTGTCAAGCCCACACTACAGATTTTGAACATCTTAGCCTCCATAATCACATAAGCCAATTCCTTAAAATAAGTCTCTTAATAGATATGTGTGAAATACACACACACACGCACGCACACACACACATCCTATTTGTTCTATTTCGCTGAATAACTCTGACTAGAGATTTTGGTACTGAGAGTAATTCTAGAGAAACAGGATCTTAAAGATGAATTTTCTGGATTAGTTCTGGAGTTTCTGGAATTGGCTATCTAACCTGATTAGATTTAAAGACACTAATGACTCTATTTCCAGCGTAAAGAGAGCATATCCACGGTGTGATAAGCAATAGAGATAAACAAAATATCACCATTGGAAACTTCTCATCGAACATTTGTAAGAAGCAAGAAGGTGAGCGACCATGTATATGATACTTTCAAACATTTTTCTCAAACTAAGGAATATAATGGAATTGGGTAGTTTCTACTAATGTCACTAGACAAAGTGGGAAAAGCAAAGAATGAGCTCAGGAATTCAAATTTCCAGCTCAAGGGCTCATAAATGACCTGAAAACTTCTATGTCTATACTGAAAAATACCTTTTATTTTTCTTCTCTGTAGCCACAGTGTTGAGACTGCTGAAAAACAAACCCAGAAACTTATCTTGTTAAGTGACTAACTTAAAATGCAAAGTGAATTCTCAGTCTCACAGGGTGTCTACTGTTTGAGAGCCTTGATTAGGAAGGAATGGGATCCTGAAAGTTAGAATCATGATTTGTAGAAAGATGTTGAATGAAGCTGAGGTCATTGAGCACCTAAATTATGAGGAATCTTTGCCAGTAGAAACAGCCTATCTACCTATAGTACAAGCAGCCTCTCCACTCCTTTGTGAGGAGATTAATTCTGCGTTGCCTGAAGAAACTGTAATGGCTTCCCCCGAGGCAGTTGCCATGCAAGACAATGCTGATACTAGTTAGGAACCACCCACATCAACTCGCTTTACTTTTAGATCTATTACTAGACTCCAGCAGACCCCCAAAGGAGAGGTATAAAATGTGACCCATGAGAAGGTGAACTACACTCCAAAATAACTACTAGAATTTTCTATTTTATATGGACAGAAATCTGGGGAATATGTGTGGGAATGGATATTAAGGGTGTGGCATAATAATCGAAGTAACATAAAATTGGATCAGGGCAAATTTATTGATATATGTCCACTAAACAGAGATTTTAAATTTAATAGTATAGATTGGTGAATTAGTAAGGGCTTTAACAGTTTGTCTGGCTTAAGCAAGAACTGGACGGTGGCCCAGAGTGAGTGAGCTAGAAAAGCCAGACCTGCCATGGTTTACTGTAGAGGAAGTGATTCAAAGGCTAAGCATATTAGAATGTTAGAGTGGATTTGTCATTTAAGACCTACTCACCCACACTCACAGGGTTCAGAAAACACACCTCTCACCATGTCTTGTAAGAAATTGATTGTGAGGGGAGCCCCAGCATCCTTGAAGAGTTCTGTGATTGCTTTTTTCTGAAGGCTAGACCTTACAATGGGAACTGTGGTCACTGGATTGGGTCACTGAATTGGGAGTAATTGGATCCTGGGGTGATAGGAGCCAAGTGGTGGTACTCAACTGCCAAATGCAGGGTGGGTGTGGTTACTGTAATGGACAACAGAGTCCAAACAGCAATCAGAATAGTCTGACTCTCTCAGACCTATGGGATTGGCTGGCTAGTTGATCATGGTGTCCCTAGAAACGAAATAGTGAGGAAACCTACTAAATTCTTACCTGTATAAGCAGAAAAGTTTTATGTCAAGTGAACAAAAGTCTAGCCTAAATCATAAAAACAGACAGTCATGGCCCATCAATCAATTCCCAGACTTGAGCCAGTTTACAGACACAGAACTTCTTGAATGAAGAGGATGCCAAGTCCCCTTGAGAAAAGAATTTGGTACACTGCCAAAAGTTTACACTATTAATCATTCCCCCAGCCTTCCCGAAGGAAATTAAGGCCTTATACTAGGTTAACTGCACTGGGGAAAAGAAAATCATCAAACTTTGGAGGGCTACTGGACACTGGCTCTGAACTGTCACTAATTCCAGGAGACACAAAACATCAATGTCGTTCATGGCTCAGAAGTGTAGCTTATAGAGGTCAGGTGACCAATGGAGTTTTAGTTAGGTCTACCTCCTAGTGGGCACATGGGAACCTGATCTCATCTTGTGGTTTTCTCTCCAATTCTGGATGTATTTAACCTCTGGCAGAATCCCCAGTATGGTTCCATGACCTGTGGAGTAAGGGCAATATGGCAGGAATAGCCAAGTGGAATCCACTAGAACTGCCTCTACTTAGAAAAATAGTAAACCAAAAATAATACCATATTCATGGAGGGATTGCCAAGATTAGGGCCACAGCTTGAAGGATGTAGAGGTGGTGATTCCCACCACATCTCCATTCAATATGACTATTTGTCCTGTGCAGAATACAGATGGATCTTTGATAATGACAGTGGATTATGGTAAGATTAATCTTGTAGTGACTTCAATTGCAGCTGTTGTACCAGATGTGGATTTATTGCTTGAGCACATTAACACATCCTCTGGTACCCACTACTGGTACTCTTAGCACGAGCTACTAATTTGACAAATGCTTTTTTTTCTACTCCCTGTAAATAAACACCACCGGAAGCATTGAGCTTTTAGTTTGCCAGGCCAGCAATACCTCTTCACTGTCCTACCTCAGGAGTATATCAACTCTATAAACTCTGTCATAATATAGTTTTGCTAAGATCTCGATCCCCTTTGTATTACAAACTACTCTATTACATTGATAACATTATACTGATTGAACCCAATGAGGAAGAACTAGCAATTATTTTATTTTATTTATTTACTTATTTATTTATATTTTTTTTTTTTAACATCTTTATTGGAGTATAATTGCTTTACAATGGTGTGTTAGTTTCTGCTTTATAACAAAGTGAATCAGTTATACGTATACTTATCTTCCAATATCTCTTCCCTCTTTCATCTCCCTCCCTCCCACCCTCCCTATCCCACCCCTCTAGGTGGTCAAAAAGCACAGAGTTGATCTCCATGTGCTATGCAGTTGCTTCCCACTAGCTATCTATTTTACACTTGGTAGTGTATATATATCCATGCCACTCTCTCACTTTGTCACAGCTTATCCTTCCCCCTCCCCATATCCACAAGTCCATTCTCTAGTAGGTCTGTGTCTTTATTCCCGTTTTGCCACTAGGTTCTTCATGACCTTTTTTTTTTTTTTTTCCTTAGATTCCATATATATGTGTTAGCATACTGTATTTGTTTTTCTCTTTCTGACTTACTTCACTCTGTATGACAGACTCCAACTCCATCCACCTCATTACAAATACCTCCATTTCATTTCTTTTTATGGCTGAGTAATATTCCATTGTATATATGGGCCACATCTTCTTTATCCATTCATCCAATGATGGACACTTAGGTTGCTTCCATGTCCTGGCTATTGTAAATAGAGCTGCAATGAACATTTTGGTACATGACTCTTTTTGAATTATGGTTTTCTCAGGGTATCTGCCCAGTAGTGGGATTGCTGGGTCGTATGGTATTCTATTTTTAGTTTTTTAAGGAACCCCCATACTGTTCTCCATAGTGGCTGTATCAATTTACATTCCCACCAACAGTGCAAGAGTGTTCCCTTTTCTCAACACCCTCTCCAGCATTTATTGTTTCTAGATTTTTTGATGATGGCCATTCTGACCAGTGTGAGATGATATCTCATTGTAGTTTTGATTGGTATTTCTCTAATGATTAATGATGTTGAGCATTCTTTCATGTGTCTGTTGGCAATCTGTATATCTTCTTTGGAGAAATGTCTATTTAGGTCTTCTGCCCATTTTTGGATTGGGTTGTTCGTATTTTTTTATTGAGCTGCATGAGCTGCTTGTAAGTTTTGGAGATTAATCCTTTGTCAGTTGCTTCATTTGCAAATATTTTCTCCCATTCTGAGGGTTGTCTTTTCGTCTTGTTAATGGTTTCCTTTGCTGTGCAAAAGCTTTGAAGTTTCATTAGGTCCCATTTGTTTATTTTTGTTTTTATTTCCATTTCTCTAGGAGTTGGGTCAAAAAGTATCTTGCTGTGATTTATGTCATAGAGTGTTCTGCCTAAGTTTTCCTCTAAGAGTTTGATAGTATCTGGCCTTACATTTAGGTCTTTAATCCATTTTGAATTTAATTTTGTGTATGGTGTTAGGGAGTGTTCTAATTTCATACTTTTACATGTACCTGTCTGGTTTTCACAACACCACTTATTGAAGAGGCTGCCTTTTCTCCACTGTATATGCTTGCCTACTTTATCAAAGAGAAGGTGACAATATGTGTGTGGGTTTATCTCTGGGCTTTCTATCTTGTTCCACTGATCAATATTTCTGTCTTTGTGCCAGTACCATACTGTCTTGATTACTGTAGCTTGTAGTATAGTCTGAAGTCAGGAAACCTGATTCCTCCAATTTCATTTTTCTTTATCAAGATTGATTTGACTATTCGGGGTCTTTTGTGTTTCCATACAAATTGTGAAATGTTTTGTTCTAGTTCTGTGAAAAATGCCAGTGGTAGTTTGATAGGGATTGCATTGAATCTGTAGATTGCTTTGGCTAGTAGAGTCATTTTCACAATTTTGATTCTTCCAAACCAAGATTATGGTATATCTCTCCATCTATTTGTATCATCTTTAATTTCTTTCATCAGTGTCTTATAATTTTCTGCATACAGGTCTTTTGTCTCCTTAGGTAGGTTTATTCCTAGATATTTTATTCTTTTTGTTTCAATGGTAAATGGGAGTGTTTTCTTAATTTCACTTTCGGATTTTTCATCATTAGTGTATAGGAATGCAAGAGATTTCTGTGCATTAATTTTGTTTCCTGCTATTTTACCAAATTAATTGATTAGCTCTAGTAATTTTCTGGTAGCATCTTTAGGATTCTCTGTGTATAGTATCATGTCTTCTGCAAACAGTGACAGCTTTACTTCTTCTTTTCCAATTTGGCTTCCTTTTATTTCTTTTTCTTCTCTGATTGCTGTGGCTAAAACTTCCAAAACTATGTTGAATAAGAGTGGTGAGAGTGGGCAACCGTGTCTTGTTTGTGATCTTAGTGGAAATGGTTTCAGTTTTTCACCATCGAGGATGATGTTGGCTGTGGGTTTGTCATATATGGCCTTTATTATGTTGAGGAAAGTTTCCTCTATGCCTACTTTCTGCAGGGCTTTTATCATAAATTGGTGTTGAAGTTTGTCGAAAGTTTCTCTGCATCTATTGAGATGATCATATGGTTTTTCTCCTTCAGTTTGTTAATATGGTGTATCACGTTGATTGATTTGCGAATATTGAAGAATCCTTGCATTCCTGGAATAAACCCCACTTGATCATGGTGTATGACACTTTTAATGTGCTGTTGGATTCTGTTTGCTAGTATTTTGTTGAGGATTTTTGCATCTATGTTCATCAGTGATATTGGCCTGTAGTTTTCTTTCTTTGTGACATCTTTGTCTGGTTTTGGTATCAGGGTGATGGTGGTCTCGTAGAATGAGTTGGGGAGTGTTCCTCCCTCTGCAATATTTTGGAAGAGTTTGAGAAGGATAGGTGTTAACTCTTCTCTAAATGTTTGATAGAATTCACCTGTGAAGCCATCTGGTCCCGGGCTTTTGTTTGTTGCAAGATTTTTAATCACAGTTTCAATTTCAGTGCTTGTGATTGGTCTGTTCATATTTTCTCTTTCTTTCTGGTTCAGTCTTGGCAGGTTGTGCATTTCTAAGAATTTGTCCATTTCTTCCAGGTTGTCCATTTTATTGGCATAGAGTTGGTTGTAGTAATCTCTCATGAACGTTTGTATTTCTGCAGTGTCAGTTGTTACTTCTCCTTTTTCATTTCTAATTCTATTGATTTGAGTCCTCTCTCTTTTTTTCTTGATGAGTCTGGCTAATGGTTTATCAGTTTATTTACCTTCTCAAATAACCAGCTTTTAGTTTTATTGATCTTTGTTATTGTTTCCGTCATTTCTTTTTCATTTATTTCTGATATGATCTTTATGATTCCTTTCCTTCTGCTAACTTTGGGGTTTTTTTGTTCTTCTTTCTCTAATTGCTTTAGGTGCAAGTTTAGGTTGTTTATTTGAAATTTTTCCTGTTTCTTGAAGTAGGCTTGTATTGCTATAAACTTCCCTCTTAGAACTGCTTTTGCTGCATCCCATAGGTTTTTGGTTGTCGTGTCTCCATTGTCATTTGTTTCTATGTATTTTTTGATTTCCCCTTTGATTTCTTCAGTGATCACTTCAGTATTAAGTAGTGAATTGTGTAGCCTCCATGTGTTTGTATTTTTTACAAATGTTTTCCTGTAATTGATATCTAGTCTTATTACGTTGTGTTCAGAAAAGACACTTGACACGATTTCAATTTTCTTAAATTTACCAAGGCTTGATTTGTGACCCAAGATATGATCTATCCTGGAGAATGTTCCATAAGCACTTGAGAAAAATATGTTTTCTGTTGTTTTTGGGTGGAATGTCCTATAAATATCAATTAAGTCCATTTTTTAAAATGTTTCATTTAAAGCTTGTGTTTCCTTACTTCTTTTCATTTGGGTGATCTGTCCATTGGTGAAAGTGGGGTGTTAAAGTCCCCTACTATGATTGTGTTACTGTCGATTTCTCCTTTTATGGCTGTTAGTATTTGCCTTATTTATTGAGGTGCTCCTCTGTTGGATGCATAAATATTTACAATTGTTATATCTTCTTCTTGGATCGATCCCTTGATCATTATATAGTGTCCTTCTTTGTCTCTTGTAATAGTCTTTATTTTAAAGTCTATTTTGTCTGATATGAGAATTGCTACTCCAGCTTTCTTTGGATTTCCATTTGCATGGAATATCTTTTTCCATTCCCTCACTTTCAGTCTGTATGTGTCTCTAGGTCTGAAGTGGGTCTCTTGTAGACAGCATATATATGGGCCTTCTTTTTGTATCCATTCAGCCAGTCTTTTTCTTTTGGTGGGAGCATTTAATCCATTTACATTTAAGGTAATTATCAATATGTATGTTCCTATTTCCATTCTCTTAAATGTTTTAGGTTTGTTATTGTAGGTGTTTTCCTTGTGTTTCTTGCCTAGAGAAGTTCCTTTAGCATTTGTTGTAAAGCTGGATTGGTCATGCTGCACTCTCTCAGCTTTGCTTGTTTGTAAAGGTTTTAATTTCTCCATCAAATCTGAATGAGATCCTTGCTGTGTAGAGTAATCTTGGTTGTAGATTTTTCTCCTTCATCACTTTACATATGTCCTGCCACTCACTTCTGGCTTGCAGAGTTTCTGCTGAACCATCAGCTATTAACCTTATGGGGATTCTCTTGTGTGATATTTGTTGTTTTTCTCTTCTTGCTTTTAATATTTTTTCTTTATATTTAATTTCTGATAGCTTAATATGTGTCTTGGCATGTTTCTCCTTGGATTTATCCCGTATGGGACTCTCTGTGCTTCCAGGACTTGATTAACTATTTCCTTTCCCATATTAAGGAAGTTTTCAACTATAATCTCTTCAGATATTTTCTCATTCCCTTTCTTTTTCTCTTCTTCTTCTGGAACCCCTATAATTTGAATGTTGGTACGTTTAATGTTGTTCCAGAGGTCTCTGAGACTGTCCTCAGTTCTTTTCATTCTTTTTTCTTTTTTCTGCTCTGCAGTAGTTATTTCCACTATTTTATCTTCCAGGTCACTTATCCGTTCTTCTACCTCAGGTATTCTGCTATTCATCCCTTGTATTTTTAATTTCATTTATTGTGTTTTTCATCATTGCTTGGTTCCTCTTTAGTTCTTCTAGGTCCTTGTTAAATGTTTTTTGCACTTTGTCTATTCTATTTCCAAGATTTTGGATCATCTTTACTATCATCATTCTGAACTCTTTTTCAGGTAGACTGCCTATTTCCTCTTCATTTGTTAGGTCTAGTGTGTTTTTGCCTTGCTCATTCATCTGCTGTGTGTTTTTCTGTCTTCTCATTTTGCTTATTTTACTGTGTTTGGGGTCTTCTTTTCGCAGGCTGCAGGTTCGTAGTTACTGTTGTTTTTGGTATCTGTCCCCAGTGGCTAAGGTTGGTTCAGTGTGTTGTGTAGGCTTCCTGGTGGAGGGGACTAGTGCCTGTGTTCTGGTGGCTGAGGCTGGATCTTATTTTTCTGGTGAGTAGGTCCACATCTGATAGTGTGTTTTCGGGTGTCTGTGGCCTTATCATGATTTTAGGCAGCCTCTCTGCTAAAGGATGGGGCTGTGTTCCTGTCTTGCTAGTTGTTTGGCATAGGGTGTCCAGCACTGTGGCTTGCTGGTCGTTGAGTGAAGCTGGGCCTTGGTGTTGAGATGGAGATCTCTGGAAGATTTTCGCCATTTGGTATTACTTGGAGCTGGGAGGTCTCTTGTAGACCAGCATCCTGAAGTTGGCTCTCCCACCTCAGAGGCACAGCCCTGAAGCCTGGCTGGAGCCCCGAGAGCCTTTCATCCACACGGCTCGGAATAAAAGGGAGAAAAAATAGAAAGAAAGAAAGAAAGAGGATAAAATAAAATAAAATAAAGTAATATAAAATAAAATAAAGTTATTAAAATAAAAGATAATTATTGAGAAAAAAATGTTTTAATTAAAAAAAAAAAAACAACAACGGATGGACAGAATCCTAGGACAAATGGTGAAAGCAAAGCTATACAGATGAAATCTCACAAAGAAGCATACACATACACACTCACAAAAAGAGGAAAAGGGGAAAAAATAATATATCTTGCTCCCAAAGTCCACCTCCTCAATTTGGGATGATTCGTTGTCTCTTCAATTATTCCACAGATGCAGGTACATCAATTTGTTTGTGGAGCTTTAATCTGCTTCTTCTGAGTCTGCTGGGAGAAATTTCCCTTTCTCTTCTTTGTTCGCACAGCTCCCGGGGTTCAGCTTTGGATTTGGACCCATCTCTGCATGTAGGTTGCCTGAGGACGTCTGTTTTTCACTCACAGAGGACGGGGTTAAAGGAGCAGCTGCTTCGGGGGCTGTGGCTCACTCAGGCCGGGGGGAGGGAGGGGTCTGGATGCAGGGCGAGCCTGCAGCGGCAGAGGCCGGCGTGATGTTCCACCAGCCTGAGGCGCACCGTGCGTTCTCCCAGGGAAGTTGTCCCTGGATCACGGGACCCTGGCAGCAGCGGGCTGCACAGGGTTCCGGGAGAGGCGGTGTGGATAGTGACCTGTGCTTGCACACAGGCTTCTTGATGGTGGCAGCAGCAGCCTTAGCGTCTCATGCCCGTCTCTGGGGTCTGCGCTGATAGCCGCGGCTTGCGCCCATCTCTGGAGCTCGTTTAGGCGGCGCTCTGAATCCCCTCTCCTCGCGCACCAGGAAACAAAGAGTCAAGACAAAGTCTCTTGCCTGTTCGGCAGGTCCAGACCTTTTCCTGGACTCCCTCCCGGCTAGCTGTGGTGCACTAACCCCTTCAGGCTGTGTTCACGCAGCCAACCCCAGTCCTCTCCCTGTGATCTGACCAAAGCCAAGCCTCAGCTCCCATCCCCCACCCGCCTTGGCGGGTGAGCAGACAAGCTTCTTGGGCTGGTGAGTGCTGGTCGGCACTGATCCTCTGTGCGGGAATCTCTCCGCTTTGCCCTCCGCACCCCTGTTGCTGCGCTCTCCTCCATGGCTCCGAAGCTTCCCCCCTCTGCCACCCGCAGTCTCCACCCGCGAAAGGGCTTCCTAGTGTGTGGAAACCTTTCCTCCTTCACAGCTCCCTCCCACTGGTGCAGGTCCTGTCCCTATTCTTTTGTCTCTGTTATTTCTTTTTTCTTTTGCCCTATCCAGGTACATGGGGAGTTTCTTGCCTTTTGGGAGGTCTAACGTCTTCTGCCAGCATTCACTGAGTGTTCTATAGGAGCAGTTCCACGTGTAGATGTATTTCTGATGTATCTGTGGGGAGGAAGGTGATCTCCGTGTCTTACTCTTCTGCCATCTTCTCCTCTCTCAGCAGTTATTTTAGACATATTGCTAAGACATTTACATGTCAGGAGGTGGGAAATAAATCTGATGAAAATTCAGGAGTTTTCTACCTTAGTGAAATTTCCAGAAGTCAAATGGTGTGGGGCATATTGAGATATCCTTTTTAAAGTAAAAGATAAGTTGTTGAAGATGGCCCCTCCTACAACAAAAAAGGAGGCACAATGCCTGGTGGGCCCCTTTGGATATTGGAAGCAACATATTCATTTGAATGTGTTACTCTGGCCCATTTACCTAGTTTTTTGAAATAGGGCCCAGAACAAAAGAAGGATCCACAAGAGATCCAGGCTGCCTCTGCCAATTGGGTCACATGATCTGTCAGATCCAATGGTACTTGAAGTGTCAATGTCAGATAGGGATGCTGTTTGGAGCCTTTGACTGTTCCCATGGGTGAATCAAGTACAGGTCTTTAGGATATTGGAGAAAGGTCTTTCTGTCATCCACAGATAACTACCCTCCTTTTGAGAAATAGTTCCTGACTTGCTTCTGGGCTTTGGTAGAGACTGAATGCTTAATCATGGGCCAGTAAGTTACCATGCAACCTGAGTCCATCATGAAGTAGGTGTTATCTGACCTACCAAGTCATAAAGTTGGACATGCAGAGCAGGAATCCATCATCAAATAGAAATGGTATTCATGAGATTGGGCCTGAGAAGGCCCTGAAGGCACAATAAGTTACATGAAAAAGTGGCCCAGATGCACAGGGTCCTGGTCCCTGCCTCACATACCTTCTATCTCCCAACCCTGTACCCATGGCCATGTGGAGTTCCTTATTATAAGAGGACAGAGGAAGAGAATACTCAGGCCTGGTTTATAATTGATTCTAAATTATATGCAGGCATCATTTGAAAGTGGACAACTGCATTTCTACATCCCCTTTCTGGAACATCCCTGAAGGACAGTAGTCAAGAGAGATCATCCCAGGGGGCAGGACTTCGAGTAGTGTACCTGGTTGTTTATTTTGCTCTGAAGGATAAAAGGCCAGATGTGTGATTATATACTGATTCATGATTTGTGGCAATGATTTGGATGGATTATCAGGGACTTAGAAGAAATACAATGGGAAAATTGGTGAGAAGAATGTCTGGGGAAAAGGAATATAGATAGACCTCTTTGAATGGGCAAAAATCAAAAAGATATCATGTCAATGCTCACCAGAGGGTAACCTCAGAAGAAGAGAATTTTAAATCAGTTCATAGGGTGACATCTTCTGTGGATATCAGTCCGTCTCTTTCTCCAGCTGCCCCTGTCATTACCCAATTGGCTCATGAACAAGGTGGCTGCGGTGGCAGGGATGGAGGTTATGCATGGGCTTACATTAACTAAGGATGGCCTGGCTACTCAGTCACTATTGAGTGTCCAAAATGCCAGAGGCAGGGACCAACAATGAGTCCCCAGTATGGCACCATTTCCAGGGGTGATCAGCCAGCTACCTGGTGGCAGGTTTGCTACCTTGGACCATTTCTGTCATTTAAACAGAAGTGTTTTGTTCTTACTGAAATAGACATTTACTATAGGTACATATTTGCATTCCCTGCATGCAATGTTTCTGCCCAAATTGCCATTCATAGACTTATAGAATATCTTATCCACTATCATGGTATTCCACATAGCATTGCATCTGATTATGCAACTAATTTTATAGCAAATGAAGCATGACAATGAGCTCATGTTCTTAGAGTGTTATTCACCATCATGAAGCAGCTTACTTGTTACAATGGTGGAACTGTGTTTTTTTTTTTTTGTTTTGTTTTGTTTTTTGGTTTTTTTAAATTAATTAATTAATTTATTTATTTATTTTTGGCTCTGTTGGGTCTTCGTTTCTGCGCGAGGGCTTTCTCTAGTTGTGGCAAGTGGGGGCCACTCTTCATCGTGGTGCGCGGGCCTCTCACCATCGCGGCCTCTCCCGTCGCGGAGCACAGGCTCCAGACGCGCAGGCTCAGCAATTGTGGCTCACGGGCCTAGTCGCTCCGCGGCATGTGGGATCCTCCCAGACCAGGGCTCGAACCCGTGTCCCCTGCACTGGCAGGCAGATTCTCAACCACTGCACCACCAGGGAAGCCCTGGAACTGTGTTTTGAAGACTCAATTATAGCACCAACAGGATGGCAATACGTTGCAGGGCTGAGGCAAGATTCTTTAAGAGGCTCTGAATCAGTGCCTAATATATAGTGCTGTTTCTCCAATAGCCAGGATCCATGGGTCCAGGAATCAAGAGTTGGAAATGGTAGTGGCACCATTCACTATTATCCCTAGTGTCCAAGTAACACAAGTTTGGCTTCCTGTTCTCACAACTTTATGCTCTGCTGGCCTAGAGGTCTTAGATCTAAAGAAAGGAATTGAACTGAAAGTAAATATTGCCACTCAGCCATTTTGAATTCCTCATGCCTCTGAATTAACAGATAAAGAAGAGAGTTACAATGTTGGCTGGGGTTATGTTTACTGACTATCAAGGGGAAATTGGACTACTATTTTAAAATAGAGGTAAAGAAGAGTATGTCTGAAATATAGGCATACTAGAGTATCTTACTATTATCATGCTTTGTGGTTAAAGCCAATGAAAAGCTACAACAACCCAATTCAGATAGAACTATTAATGGCACAGACCTCTCAGGAGTGAAGGTTTGGGTCACACTACCAGGTAAAGAACCATGATCAGCTAAGATACTTACTGAAGGAAAAGGTAATATAGAATGGATAGTGGGAAATTATAATTATGAATGCCAGCTATGAAAATGTTAATATAGCTATGACCAAGTGACCAGTTACAGAATCAAATTCTGTAATTGTCATATATCCTCTTTACTTTATTATAAATATGTTAAAGCATATATCTTTGTTTTCTTCTCTCTCTTATCCCCTTATCATATAACAAAAGATATATTGACTTTATATCATAGTATTTAAGTATTATTAACTTGATAGTTTAGTTATGAGATAGCAAGAACAGTTACATCATCCAAGAACTTTGTTTCCTCTTCTGGGAAAAAGGATGGTATGTTTCTGGTTGTATGAATAGTAGCGGGACCATGTAAAATGGAAGTGTAACCTTGTGATTACCTTTATTTGGAGAATAAGTATGATTTAAAGATATACATTTTGGTGCCAAATTGATAAGGGGTGGACTTGTGATGGTTAACTTTTTTTTAAACATCTTTATTGGAGTATAGTTGCTTTACAATGTTGTGTTAGTTTCTGCTGTATAACAGTGAATCAGCTATATGTAGACATATATCCCCATATACCCTCCTCTCCCTCCCACCCTCCCTATCTCACCCCTCTAGGTGGTCATAAAGCACGAGCTGATCTCCCTGTGCTATGCAGCTGCTTCCCACTAGCTATCTATTTGACATTTAGTGTATATGTCAATGTTACTGTCTCACTTCGTCCCAGCTTACCCTTCCCCCTCCCTGTGTCATCAAGTCCATTCTCTATGTCTGCATCTTTATTCCTGTCCGCCCCTAGGTTCATCAGAACCTTCCTTTTTTTTTTTTTTTTTAATTCCATATATATGTGTTAGCATACAGTATTTGTTTTTCTCTTTCTGACTTACTTCACTCTGTATGACAGACTCTAGGTCCATCCAGTGATGTTTAATTTTATGTGTAAACTTGAAGGATGATTTTAAATAAGCTTAATACTTAAATCAATGAACTTTGGGTAAGCAGATTACCTTACATGATATGGGTAAGCTTCATCAAATCAGCTGAAGACCTGAATAAGACAAAAAGAGTGTCCTCCGGGAGCAAGAGAAAAATTCTGCATACTGCCTTCAGATTTCATCTGTACCATCATCTCTCCTGGGTCTCTGCCTGCCAGCATTCAGACTATAACCACACTGCCCACTCTCCTGGGTATCAAGTCTGCTTGCCCAAAATTTAGATTTTAAACTTCCCATCCTCCATAATCACATGAACTCTTTCCTTATAATAAATAAATACATATAGATATAGACAGATATATATGGATAGATAGATAGATAGATAGATAGATAGATAGATAGATAGATTTATAAATAGATAGATATCCCATTGATTTTTTTTTCTGGAGAATGCTGACCATTATATCATCACTTTTCTTTTGTCCTTTATTGTTTCTAATGAGAAGTTAGCTATAAATCTTTTTGGGGTTCACTTGTACATGATGAGACTTTTTTCTCTTGCTGCTTTCAAAATTCTCTTTGCTTTTTATTTCCTCAATATTTTTGCTATGATGTGTCTGTTTTTGAGTCTATTTGAGTTAATCCTATGTCTTGGATGTTTATATCAATATTTTTCAACAAATTTGAGTAGTGCTATACCATTATATCCTCAAACAATCTTTCTGAAACTTCTGTCTGTATGAGCCTTGTAATATGCTTATGTTGGTGTGATTGATGATGTCTCACAGTACTCTTAGGCTCTGTTCATTTTTTAAAAATTATTTTTCTTTCTGTTCCTGGGACCAGATCATTTCGATTGATCTGTCTTCATTTTCACTTATTCTTTCCTCTATCACTTCAAATCTATGTCTGTGCTATTCTAGTGAATTATTTCATTTCATTTATTGTACTTTTTACCTCCAGAATTTCTGTTTGGTTATGCTTATAATTTCTATTTCCTTACAGATAGTCTCTATTTGGTGAACTATCATTTTCATATGTTCCTTTAATTCTTTAGACACGGTTTTTAAAGTACTTTGAACATATTTATAATAGTTGATTTAAAGTTTCTGCTAAGTCTAACATCTAGTTTTCCTCAAGGGCAGTTTCTACAAGGACTGTTTTTATTGCAATATACAGGCCATAATTTTCTGTTTTGTTGCATGTCTCATAATTTTTGATGAAAAAATCAACACTTTAAACAATATAATGTGACAGATCTGGAAATCAAATCCCCCTGCCAGTTTGTTTGTTTTTTTAGTTATCTTCCTTGACTAAATTTGCAAAGTGTGTATTTTGTGGATTTATGTGTAGCCACTAAAGTGTATACCTGATTAGCTTAGTGATTGGCTAATGATTGGACAGAGATTTTTTAAATGCCTTGAACCTGTATATCTCCTAGACTTTGTTGAGGGCCTCTGTGTGTTTGGGGCCATACTTTCCACATCCACATTCCAGCAGGCAGCTTGAAACTCTGCTTTGGCATTTACCTACTTCTTGTGCAAACCCTCACGGTCAGCCAGAATTGAGAGATTAACATTTTCTTAGGTCATTCCTGGCATGCACACAGCTCTGGACATGCTTTTGGAATTATAGATTCCCAGAAATATGTTGGAGATTTATAAATCCACTCATGGACATCTCATTTCCTCGTTACTCCTTTTCAGTTTTGGTCAGTTGGGCAACTAGCAATGGAAGTTAAGGTAGCTACAGTATTAACATTTGCTCCTGACTGTATTCCTCAAGCATTCTGGTGATAGCGCTGTTCAAATAGAGCAAGCTCTGAGTCAGGTAAAAGAATCCCTGAGAAAAGAGATTTATAGAAAGAAAGCTCAAATAGTGGTAATCCTCTGGAAACCTAGATTTTGGGAGAATTCTAGACCCTTTTAACCCCTTTAGTGGCTTCTTGGCTCCAGGTTTTCACAGCTACAGCTGTTACTAGGATAAAGGTATTCAAATCTACAGTGGAGCTGGGAAGAGGGAGATGAGATTAAGGCACATTAAAATGCTATCAAGCTTGCTGTTTTTACCTAGATTCAATTATTTTTCTTGAATAAATCCTCTTTATACTGTTGGGATTCTTTAATTAATTTGAACAATTCTTAAAAAAATTGATTTTGATAAATTTTGTCAGTGTTCTTATTGCTTTTATTGAGTGGTGAGTTTTCATACATCTTTTCTCCAATTCTGGAAGCGTTTTCCCTCATCTATCAATCTTTATTTCCTCTAAATATTTACTCTAGAAATACATTCATCCATTAAGTCCTTCATTTCTTACATGATATATGACTACTAACTTTCTTTTTATTCACATTAACACTGAATGCCAGTTGTCATGAACACTGTAAATTACCTATGTATTATTCACAAACTTCTTTCCTAAAATATAGATTTCATTTTGTATTTCATCACTACGATCTTACAGTTATTTCCCTCCACTTAAGGACAAAACATAAAAAACCCACTTAGCCTGAAATTGAAGGCTATCGTATTCTGACTCTACTTTTCTCTCAGTGCATTTACTACTAATCATCTCAAAGTTTTTTAAATTACAACATGAACTAGACTTCTGATTTTGAAATGAGTAAAATAACACAATTCGTTTGGATTAACAATGTTCTGTCAGTTGTGACATAATAAAAATATGGTAGTCTGAATTCACAAAGTGGGTGGATGTTCAAATATTGGGCAAACATTTTGAATTATCTGATCCTATTTTCTAAACCTCAGTGTAGGTAGTAATACTGCTGTGAGGACCATGGATCAAACACAATTAGATATGAAACAATTCAGATTGTCAGTGCTATTTGCTACATGCTACATATTCCAGAAAAGATTTATAAGCAAAATTTTGTTGGAAACTTATTATCTCCCAAATCAAATAAGAAAACCATGGTCATTATTACAGTTTAATGAAAGATTCTAATACTGTGACCTGAGGAAAGTGTAACTGGGGTATAAGTGATGTAAAATGGCTTGCAACACATGTGACTTTTTTTTCTGTGCTCTCCCATAGCAAAGTGGTATATTACATCCACCCCTGAAAATTGAGAGTAAATGGGTAAACGTTTATCAATGTTTATATAGCCATTTTCCAAACAAAAATGATAATGTTTCTGTCTGCTAAATATGAATATTTAAGCCTAATTTTACTTTAAACCAGTTTGTCAAGATTTTTTGTGGCTTAATTGAAATATTCCTTCAAAAATCTGACAGCATTCACTCACTATCTACTATGGCCTTCTCTCTTACAGTAACTGAAAGGTTGCTATTCAGATGAAATTATGGCTATATAAAATGTAGAATAAAGTCTAATTTACCTTTATTAATAACCTCTTTCTCTGAATGTGGGTTTACAACACTATTTTGATTATTATTTTGTTTCCAAAATACCAAGATGCTTGGGAAGAATTATATGATTTTGCGAAATATAGGATTTCCAGAAAAGAGGCAGTATTTACAATAATAGATCCTCTACAGGTAATTTTGTCTTCCTTAAGATCACCAGAGAATAAAACAAATCAAAGTAACAGCCTACTCAATAACACTTGAGCTGCTCAAAGATACATTAGATATAGTACATAAAACACATTAAAGACCCCTAGAGGGCGTTGAGTCAAGATGACAGAATAGGAGGACATGGAGTTCATGTCTCCTTACAAGTACATCAAGAATACATCTACAAATGGAACAGATCTCACAGAGCACCAGGTGAACACTAGTGGAGTACCTCAGAAAGCTAAAAGGACAAGAAAAATCCCCACACAACCAGGTAGGAAGAAAGAAAGAAAAAAAAAAGTAAGAAAGGGGAAGGGACCAGCATCCCTGGAGGGGAGCTGAAGGTGAGGAGAGGTTCCCACACTCAGAGCTGTCCCCTCATGGTGGGGAAATCTGCTGGGACAAAGAGGGAGCTTCAGGGGATTGGAGGGGAATGCAGCAACTGGTCTCTGGAAGGGAAGACAGAGTAAGCTCTGTGTGTATGGTCTGTGCTGAAGCACTGTACACCCCAGCCTGAGTCTTGTGTCTCCTGGTGCAGCTGTTGGCTGTGAAGAGACAGCCTCAAGGGATAGGAGTAAGGAGTTCAATGACAGGGAAATTTTGTGGAAGAAGCCCGGGCCACCATAGAAGCAAGGCACCATTGTTGAGTGGCACCCAAGTGTGGAGCCACCTTTGCAACCCCCTTTTCCACACTCTGGCACCTGCCTCCTTGGGCACTGGGAGGGGCACCCATCTGAGCAGGCTCACCAATCCCTCAAACCAAGGATTCCTAAACCCATGCAGGCTCCAGGGGCCTGAACGCCACCCCTGTCATAACCTCCTCAGTTCAGGCCTCAGTGGAAGGCCCCATGCTGTCCCTGCCAAAGCCTTCTTGGAAGTCAGCCCTGGGTTCCCTGCCTGAGACAGGTGTGTGCCAATGATGGCAGGGTCTGGGTGTTAAAGCATGGGGTTAAGAAAGCAGATCCAGGGAGAAGATTGCTGTTGGCTGCTCAGAGACAGCCTGAGGGGAAGGGAGTGAGGAGCTCCACAGCTGGAGATTCTCTTGGAGGAAGCAGGGTTCTGCTTTGGAAATGAGGCACCATTGTTGAGTGGCGTGCAAGGGGTGGAGGCACCATTGTAGACTCTCTCCCCACACACCAGGCCCTGACTCTGTAGGCACTAGAGGGGGATCACATTGGAGCAAACATGAGTGCCCCAGTCATGGCCATCTTAACTTTCTCCTGCCTGAGCAAGCAAGCATGCCCCACTCAGGTGCTGCAATCACCTGAGGGTGGCCCACATGCAGAGGTGGGGCCAAAACCAAAGCTGAGCCCCAGGGGCTGTGTGATTAAAGAAGGGGAACTGAAATCTCTCCCTGCAGCTGCACAAGCCATGAATCAAACCCAAGTGATCAGCTTGGTGAACCCTGCATCTGTGGAATATCTGAAAGGACAGTGAGTGCTCCCACAACTGAGACTTGTCTAGCTTTAGCAGCTGTGGTTTTGGGGGGCAAGTATACATGGAAGTTGGGCCAGGTCAGAGTCTGAGCTTCCCCAACAGTGCACACAGCGAGTCCAGAGACCAACCTAGGGGTCTTGGAGGGCTGCCTGGGAAGTGGGGGTTGGCTGTGGCTTACTATGCAGGCAAGGACACTGACAGTGGAGGCCCCAGGAAAAGTTTTGTTTTGTTTTGTTGTTTATTTGTTTAATTTTTAAATATATATTTTTATTTTTCTATTTTTATTTTACAATTTTGTTTGTCTCTTTTCTGTTTGTTTGTTTGTTTTCTTGTTTTTTGTTTTTAACTTTTTTATGGTTGTTTTTGTGTGTTTCTTTTTTGTTTTCTTTGCTTTATTTTAGTTTGCTTTCCGTTTCTGTTTTTAATTTTTATTTTTGTTTTTGTTAGTTTTATTTTTATTATTTGTGCTGGTCTTTGGTTTCTTTGGTTGTTGTTTTCTTGCTTTTTCTTTTCTTTTTGTTTTTGTTTTTTTCTTTCTTTTTGTTATTATTTGGTTTAGTTTTTATTACTTGTCATGGGTTTTGTTTTCTTCTCTTTTTTTGTTGTTGTTTGTTTTTGTTTTTGTTATTTCTCTTGGGTTTTGTTTGACTGCTTGTTTGTTTTATTTCACATTTTTTTTGTTTTTTTTGGCCATGCTGCCCATCTTGTGGAGTCTTGGTCCCCCAGCCAGGGGTCAGGTCTGGGCCCCAAGGGTGGGAGCACCAAGTCCAGGACTCTGGACTGCCAGAGAATTCCCAGCCCCAGGGAATATTTATTATCATGAGCTCTCCCAGAGGTCCCCATCTTGGCACCAATCGCTGGCTCCACCCAACAGCCTGCAAGCTCCAGTGCTGGATGCCTCAGACCAAACAACCAGCAAAACAGGAACACAGCTCCACCCATCAGCAGACAGGCTGCCTAAAGTCCTACTAAGCTCACAGACACTGCAAAACACACCCCCTGATGGGGCCCTGCAAATTAGAGGGACAAGACTCAGCTCCACTCACGAGAGCACAGGCACCAGTCTTTTCCACCTTGTGTAGGAAGCCTACACAAGCACCTGGACCAATCTCACCCACCAGGGTCAGACACCAGAAGCAAGAGGAACTATGACCCTGCAGCCTGCAGAAAGGAGACCACAAAAACAGTATGTTAGACAAAATGAGATGACAGAGAAATATGTTGTAGACAAAGGAGCAAGGTAAAAACCCATAAGACCAAATAAATGAGAAGGAAATAGGCAATCTGCTTGAAAAAGAATTCAGAGTAATGATAATAAAGATGATCAAAGATCTTGGAAATAGAAAGGAGGTATGGATCAAGAAGATACAAGAATGTTTAACAAGGACTTAGAAGAACTAAAGAGCAAACAATCAGTGATGAACAACACAGTAACTGGAATGAAAAATACACTAGAAGACATCAGTAGTAGAATAACAGAGGCAGAAAAATGGGTAAATGAGCTGGAAGATAGAATGGTGGAAATAACTGCCACAGAGCACAATAAAGAAAAAAGAATGAAAATAAATCAGGACAGTCTCAGAGACTTCTGGGAGAAAATTAAATGCATCAACATTCGAAATATAGGGGGTCCCAGAAGAAGAAGAGAAAGACAAAGGGTGTGAGAAAATATTTGAAGAGATTATAGTCAAAAAATTCCCACACATGGAAAAGGAAATAGTCACCCAATCCAGGAACTGCAGAGAGTCCCATACAGGATAAACCCAAGGAGAAACAGGCTGAGAACATATTAATCAAACTGAAAAAAATTAAATACAAAAAAATATTAAAAACAGCAAGGGAAAAGCAATAGGTAACACACAAGGTAATCCCCATAAGGTTAACAGCTGATTTTGCAGCAGAAACACTGCAAACCAGAAAGTAGTGGCATGATATATTGAAAGTGATGAAAGGGAAAAACCTACAACCAAGATTACTCTACCCAGCAATGATCTCATTCAGATTCTACAGAGAAATCAAGAGCTTTACAGACAAGGGAAAGCTAAGAGAATTCAGCACCACCAAACCAGCTTTACAACAAATGCTAAAGGAACTTCTCTAAGAGGGAAACACAAGGGAAAAAAAGGACCTACAAAAACAAACACAAAACAATTAAGAAAATGGCAATAGGAACATACATACCAATAATTATCTTAAATGTAAATTAATTAAATGTTCCAACCAAAAGACACTTACTGGCTGAGTGGATACAAAATGAAAACCAGTATATATGCTGCCTACAAGAGACCCACTTTAGACCTAGGGACACATACAGACTGAAAGTGAGTGGATAGAAAAAGATATTCCATGCAAATGGAAATCAAAAGAAAGCTGGAGTAGCAAAACTCATAGCAGACAAAATAAATTTAAAATAAAGACTGTTACAAGAGACAAGGAAAGACACTACATAATGATCAAGGGATCAATCCAAGAAGAAGGCATAACAATTGTAAATATGTATGCACCCAACATACACTGCATTTCAATATATAAGGCAAATGCTAACAGCCATAAAAGAGGACATCGACAGTAACACAATAATAGTGGGAGACTTTAACACCCTACTTACAACGTTGGATTGATCATCAATACAGAAAATTAATAAGGAATCACAAGCCTTAAATGACATATTAGACTAGGTAGATTTAATTGATATTTATAGGACATTCCATTTGAAAGCAGCAGAATACACTTTCTTCTTAAGTGCACACAGAACATTCTCCAATATAGATCACATCTTAGGTCACAAGTCATGCCTTGGTAAATTTAAGAAAATCAAAATCATATCAAGCATCTTTTCCAACCACAAAACTATGAGATTAGAAATCAATTACAGGAAAAATACTGTAAAAAACACAAACACACTGTGGTTAAACAATGTATACTAAATAATCAATGGATCATTGAAGAAATCAAAGAGGAAAAAAAATACCTAGAGACAAAGACAACAAAAACACAACAATTTAAAACCTATGGGACACAGCAAAAGCAGTTCTAAGAGAGAAGTATATAGCAATGCAATCTTACCTCAAGAAACAGGAAAAATCTCAAATAAACACCTAAAGCAATTAGATAAAGAACGAACAAAACCCAAATTTAGTAGAAGGAAAGAAACCACAAAGATCAGAGCAGAGATAAATGAAATAGAGACAAAGAAAACAGCAGCAAAGATAAATTAAACTAAAAGCTCGTTCTTTCAGAAGATAAACAAAGTTGATAAACTTTTAGCCAGACTCAGCAAGAACAAAAGGGAGAGGATTCAAATCAATAAAATTAGAAATGAAAAAGGAGAAGTTGCAATGGACACCACAGAAATATAAAAGATCATAAGAAATTACAATAAGCAACAATACACCAGTAAGATGGACCACCTAGAAGAAATGGACAAGTTCTTAGAAAGGTACAACCTTCCAAGACTGAACCAAGAAGAAATAGAAAATATGAACAGACCAATCACAAGTACCAAAATTGAAATGGTGATTAAAAATCTTCCAAGAAACAAAACTTCAGGGCCAGATGGTTTCATGGCCAAATTCTATAAAACATTTAGAGAAGAGTTAACATCTACACTTCTGAAACTCTTCCAAAAAACTGCAGAAAAGGAACACTCCCAAGCTCATTCTAAGAGGCCCACATCACCCTGATACCAAAACCAGACAAAGATATCACACAAAAAAAGAAAATTACAGGCCAGTATCACTGATGAACATAGACACAGAAATCCTCAACAAAATACTAGCAAACTGAATCCAACAGCATGTTAGAAGGATCATACACCATGATCAGGTTGGTTTTATCATGGTGATGTAAGGATTCTTCAATCAATGTGATACACCAGTTTAACATATTAAAGAATAAAAACCATACTATCATCTCAATAGATGCAGAAGAAGCTTTTGACAAAGTTCAACACCCATTTATGATAAAAACTCTCCAGAAAGTAGGACTAGGGGGAAACGACCTCAACATTACAAAGGCCATATATGAGGATCCTACAGTTAACATCATACTTAATGATTGAAAGCTAAAAGCATTTCCTCTAAGATCAGGAACAAGACAAAGATATCCACTGTCTGCACTTTTATTCAACATAGTTTTGGAAATCCTAGCCATGGCAATCAGAGAAGAAAAAGAAGTAAAAAGAGATCAAATTGGAACAAAAGAAGTAAAACTGTCACTGTTTGCAGATGACATGATACTATACACAGAAAATCCTAAAGGTGCTACCAGAAAACTACTAGAGCTCATCAGTGAATTTAGTAAAGTTGCAGGATACAAAATTAAGCACAGAAATTTCTTGCATTTCTATACACTAACAATGAAAAATCAGAAAAAAAAAAGATTAAGGAAACAATCCCATTTACCATCATATCAAAAGGAATAAAATACCTAAGAATAAACCTACTTAAGGAGGCAAAAACCTATACTCAGAAAACCGTAAGATACTAATGAAAGGAATCCAAGATGACACAAACAGATTGAGAGATATACCATGTTCTTGGATTGGAAGAATCAATATTGTGAAAATGTCTCTACTACCCAAAGCAATCTACAGATTCAATGCAATTCCTATCAGATTGCCAGGATCATTTTCCAAAGAATTAGAACAAAAAATTTTACATTATGTGTGGAAACAGAAAAGACCCTGAATAGCAAAAGCAATCTTGAGAAAGCAAAACGGAGCTGGAGGAATCAGGCTCCCTGACTTTAGACTATACTAAAAAGTTACAATAATCAAAACAGTATGGTACTGGCACAAAAATAGAAATATAGATCAATGGAATAGGATAGAAAGCCCAGAGATAAACCCATGCACCTATGGCCACCTAATCTATGACAAAGTAAACAAGATATACAATGGATAAAAGACAGTCTCTTCAGTAAGTGGTTCTGGGAAAACTGGACAGCTCCATGTAACAGAATGAAATTAGAACACTCCCTAACATTATACACAGAAATAAATTCAGAACGGATTAAAGACCTAAATGTAAAGCTGGATACTATAAAACTCTCAGAGGAAAATATAGGCAGAACACTCTTTGCCATAAATCACAGCATGATCTGTTTCAACCTACCACCTAGAGTAATGAAAATAAAAACAAAAATCAGCAAATGAGACCTAATTAAACTTAAAAGCTTTTGCACAACAAAAGAAACCATAAACAAAACAAAAAGACAACCCTCAGAATGGGAGAAAATATTTTCAAATGAAATAACTGACAAGGGATTAATCTCCAAAATATACAAATATCTCATGCAGCTCAATATCAAATAAACAAACAACCCAATCAAAAAAAAAAAGTGGGCAGAAGACCTAAACAGACATTTCTCCAAAGAAGACATACAGTTGGTCAACAAACACATGAAAAAATGCTCAACATCACTAATTATTAGAGAAATGCAGATCAAAACTAGAATGAGATATCATCTCACACTGGTCAGAATAGCCATAATAAAAAAAATATACAAACAATAAATGCTGGAGAGGGTGTGCAGAAAAGGGAACCTTCCTACACTGTTGGTGGGAATGTAAATTGATACAACCACTATGGAGAACACTATGAAGTTTTCTTAACAAACTAAAAATAGAGTTACCGTATGACCCAGCAATCCCTCCCCTAGACATATATGTGGAGAAAAACAGAATTCAAAAGGATGCATGTACCCCAATATTCATTGCAGCACTATTTACAATAGCCAGGACATGGAAGCAACCTAAATGTCCATCAACAGAGGAATGGATAAAGAAGATGTTGTATATATATACAGTGGAATATTACTCAGCCATAAAAAGGAATGAAATATTGTCCTCTGCAGAGCCGTGGATTGACCTAGAAATTTTCATACAGAGTGAAGTAAGTCAGAAAGAGAAAAACAAATATTGTATAATATCACTTATATGTGGAATCTAGAAAAATGGTAGAGGTGAACTTATTTGCAAAGCAGAAATAGAGTCACAGATGTACAGAACAAACTTATGGTTTCCAAGGTGGGGGGGGGGATGAATGGGGAGATTGGGACTGACATATATACACTACTATTTATAAAATAGGTAGCTAATGAGAACCTACTGTATAGGTTCAGTCCCTGCACTCTACTCAGTGCTCTGTTGTTTCCTAAATGGGAAGGAAATCTAAAAAAGAATGGATATATATATACCTAAGACTGATTCACTTTGCTGTACAGCAAGAAAATAACCACACTGTAAAGCAACTATACTCAAAAAAAATTAATTTAAAAATAAATAAATAAACACCCCTCTCCCCCTTCTCTCAAATTGGTGAATTTTCTACACTCGTTCATTTTCACTGTATAACACTACCATCTGTCAAATTGTGAAATAAGTTACTCATTACACCACAGTTCCTTTCACTCCCTTATCCAATCCATGATGATTTTAGTCTATGTTACCACCTATATAGCTACTATATCTATTCACTTTGTTGTATCTTCATTGCCATCAGCCTAGCCTAAATTAATATTCTTATTCTCATGGACTACTCTAGGCCCCTCAACTGATTTCTCTGCAGGTTTTAGTTTCTCAATGCAATTCATTCTTCCTACTTCAACTAGTGTGGTATTTTCAAATTGCAAATTGGTAATGTCATATGCCAACTGAATTGCAATCAGAGTCTTTCTATTTTTGTTAAGATAATGCCTAAAACTCCTGTGTAAGGGCTATTGTTCTGAACACTTGCCTACCTCTCTAGCTTTATTTCATACTATTATTGCTTTTTATTTCTGATGTCCATAGTAGTGGTGTGTTGGAAAATGGCTAACACCAGTTTTCTGGGGTAAATAAAATAATGATTTGTAGTGTTTGATAATTTCTGTGGTGTAAATTTTTTCACCATGACTGGTATTCAGCTAACATGACATCAACAAATTTAGACGTTCAGTAGGGAGCTTCAACAACAGCCTTGACCAATCAGAAGAAAGGATGAGTGAATTAGAGGAAAGGGTATTTGGAATTATCTAGTCAGAGAGTAAAAGAAAAAAATAATGAAAAATATTGAAGAAAGTCTACAGGACTTATACCCAGAAATAAATCCATACATGTACTATCAAAGAGATATCTGCAACACCATGTTCATTGCAGCATTATTTATAATAACCAAAATATGGAAAAAAAAACTGTCTTGATCAAGGAATCAATAAAGAAAATGTGTTGTATATATACAGAATGGTGTTTTATTCAGCCATAAAAATAAGGAAATTCTGCCATTTACTACAACGTGGATGAATCTTGTGGGCATTATGCTAATTGTAATAAGTCAGACAGAGAAAGAGATGTGTGTTCTCACTTATATTTATGGAATCTAAAAAGACCAACTCATAGAAAGAGAGAGAAGATTGGTAGTTACCACAGATGGGGAGGTTGTGGGGGAAATGTGTAAAGGTAGTCAAAGGGTATAAACTTCAATTTGTAAGATAAGTAATTTCTGGAGCTGTAATGCACAGCATGGTGGCTATAGTTTGCAATACTGTATTGTATGTTTTAAAGTTACTGAGAAAGTAGATCTTAAAAGTTCTCATCACATACACACACAAAATTGTAACTATGTGAGGTGAAAGATGTGTTAATTAACATTATTATGGTGATCATTTTGCAATATATAATATTTCAAATCATTTTGTTGTATACCTTAAACTTACAGAGTGTTATATGTCAATTATATCCCACAGAAGCTGGAAAAAGTTATAAAAGAAATATAGAGTTGGGAAAAGAGTCACACAATTAGCTTACATGAGTAAGTCTGAGTGGGCTCCTTTGCACAACTGGCTCCAAAAACTTGGGGTCTTTGCACAAACTATTTCCTAGGCTTAGACCTGTATTCATTCATCTTCTTTTTTTAGAGCTCTGCTAAATTGTTATTTCTTCAAGAAAGCCCTCCCTGAAACAGAGTATTTTATTATATGACCTTATAATAACTACACCATGTACAATTCCTCTCTGGCATTTTCTTTTATTTTTAATCATATTTTCTGGAGCATTGGATTAACATATACCCCTGTCCCATTAGATTATGCAAACTAAGACAGTAGAGATTATTTCTAATTTTTTAGTCTTTTTTTTTTTTTTTAATGCTGATTGTCCAGCACTTAGGAAGTATGTGGTACTCAGTATATTCTCATTAAATATTTGAAGAATGTGTAAACAGAATATTTATAAAGAGAAAAAATATCAATGGTGTAAAATATTACATTTATTTGCCATTTTGCCTAGCATAGAAAAAATTTCAATTTTTAATTTTCGTAGTGACTGTCCAAATTCTCAGAAGACAGGTAGGACTTTCTACAGTGAATATGACTCCCTTAATCACATATATGATACACGCTATGAATTGGTTTATTAATATCCATCCGATCCTACTTTTATTACTATAGTTTGACACCTAAAATCACATATTTTAATCTCTGCAATAGCGGTTCTGTATATAAATTGCTTTTCTCTCATAAGATACACACATGTGGGTTTTGGAATGCAAAGTTGAGGTTGAGGCCATCTGTTTTGACGTTAGCAAGCAAGGACATAAACATATGGGTGCTAACCAGCAGTTTCAGTAGCCAGACTCAACTTTTTTATATCTACTTACCAGTTCGTGGTTATGTAATATAATCATAGCAGCAGCAGCAGCAGCAGCAGCAGCAGGAGATTCCTGACCTTGAGATTAGAACTTTGTCATATTTCCCTGAATACAATAGTTCTGCAATGCCTGCAGACTGCAGCCCATCCAACAAATCTGCAAGTATCTAAATCCACATTGTTACACACATTTCTGCTTCACATACATGGAGTGATTTCTCTTCCCTTCCATGAACCCTAAGTGCCTCATACTCCGACTTCCTCATTTCTGCTCATGTACATTTATTAATAATCTCTTGTTTGCAGACAACAATAAATGGACTAAAAATTGGGAAATGAAATGGCTTCAATACAAGCAGTATCACATTTCATCTCACATCTGTGCATTTGTTTCATTGTTTTGGTTTGGATTTTTTCCCTCATTGCAGAACTTCATTTTCTGCTTCCTAGTCTGTATGTCTTAAAGTAAAAATGTATATCCTGTGTTTAAATAGTAGTCAGACTGGGACAGGATGTTTTTAGTTCCAATTCCAAAGTCATAATTAACAAATTGTTTGATTCTCTGTTAGAGTCCAATCAAATGTGGTCAATAGGACAAGGTACATGGAAGAAAATAACTGCTGGTAGCCCATAATTAACTGTGTGTATCTAGGTAAAGATCTATTGCTAGAAAACCAAAAAGCATTATGAGCTTGGTAGCTTCTACAGATATGGCTGGTTTACCATAACAGCAAATATCATTTATTTTAACTTATTTTCTCAATCTTAAATTGCATGTTTAACAATAACAATACTTTTGAAATTGGGATGTGTTAAGTAAGACTACTGCCAAAAATCTTAGCTGAAATAGTTTTCCAATGGGATAGTACCATTTTACATTCCCACCTGTAATGTTTTTAAGTTTCAATTGATCAATATGCTCACCAACATAATAGTCGTTTTTCTGTCTTTTTCTTTTTAGCTGTTTGGTGGGTATATAGTGGTATTACCTTGAGTTATTAACTTATAGTTCTCTGACAACTGCTAATGTGGAGTATCTTTTCATATGATTTTTGACCATTTGATTAACATGAATTTAAGCCCATGTCTCATTATTGCTTAAAATGTCTTTATAAGATTAAACTCTGATGCAGCTTTAAAAAATAAAGTTATTGTTTATCCATTAGCTTGTCTACAAATACCTGATGAAGTAATTAAAGGCTGTAGAAATGGTCAGTTTTCTCACAGAGCATAGAATTGTCAAAGCTAAGAGTGGTAGATCTGACTGATCATGCATTTGGGAGGATTTCTTCTGAAATCTGTCTCAGAAAATTTCCTCTGTGAGTTAGGTAGATTAATTTAAATGTATGGTCACAGAACTTACATTGTCATATTATACTACCTGTCAGTCCCATATATTTTCCAATATAATTTCCCTACTCTCGGAGAAAACTATCTTATGTTTTTCTTCTTTACCCAGATCTCCTTCTGCCCTCTCCCACTATTTAGCTGATGACAACTCGTCATACACAATGAAAAAATCAGAAATAGTAAAAGCATCATTGTCAACCACAAAGTAAAAGAGTGACTGAAAAATACATCTGCTATTTGTAGACTTACATTTCTTCACAAAAATGTACTGTTATCATCCTTCATTAAAAAACATTATATATAATTCTATAATACTCCTCACTTCATTTATTTTTCTTTCTCATCTTCCACTTATTAAGACCACTTCTATCAGGCTTATATCCCCTAAAAACCTTCACCTAGGTGAATTTGCTCTTGTTAAGATCAACAATGACCTCCATTTGCCCTTTCCATTGATACCGCTGTATCCTCATTTTACTCAACCATTCACTATATTCCACACAGTAGATTTCCTTTTCTAATTTTATTCTTTTTTGACTTTTCTTTTCTTTTTTGACTTTCATGACATCTCACACTTTTTGTCTGTTTGTACACAAATGCCCTTTTATATGATCCCTAAAATGTTTGTATCCCCATACCTTACTCCTCTGATTTTTTTCCCTCTATTTGCATTATCACCGTAAATTTTTTCAGTCAATTCAACGAGCTTAATATATCCCATATGATGTTGACCTTTTAGTGTGTCTCCCTAGACCTGCCCTCCTATTTGAGGGCTGGACTTCTATATTCAATTGCTTAAGTTATACCTTAAGTGAATATTTAATTATCATCTCAATTTGATCTTGTCTAAAACAGAATTGTTGGGTTCATATGCTTCCTCTCCTAAATGTTTTTCCCTGAGTCCTCCTCATTTAGAAAATAAACCCATAATCTGTCTAGTTTTCCTAACCAAAAATGTCATAGGAATCATCCTTCATTCTTCTCTTTCCCTTAAACCATATTCATCACCATATATTTTCATCTTTGTTCCAAATGTACCTTGAGTATTTTTTTTTATTTCTTGGTTTCCTGCAATGACTCTAGTCCATATCACCATCTTTCCTGCCATTTGACTCCTGAATTTCCTCTCAATTGATTTCCCTCTTTATTTTCTCCAACTACAGTCAATTTTCTAACATGCAAGCAGAGAGATTCTTTTAAAATGTAAATCCTATTTTCTCACTCACAAGCCTGAAAATGTTGCTTTAACATTGCCATTAGACTAAAATTAGAAATCCATATTTCTGATCTATTGTAGCAAGAAATAAGAAGAATGATAGAGAACTGGATGATAACAGCATAATAAGAATTGTTAGGAGATGTCAGATCTGTTAATAATGCTTTTATATTTTAAAAACATCTAATTGTATGCCTTTGCAGCTATGCCCAGGTATTTCAGTTCTCAAAATATTTGATTTTGTGAAAAAATAATAATTTATTCACTAACTATATGTCCCTAGTTATCGTAAGGTCAAGGTTGGAATTGAGTACCATACACTTAGACTATCTAGCTGTGCTTTTCTCAAGCACTGTAGAATTTCAAGGGCCACAGAAATGCAAAAAAAAAAAAAAAAAAAAAAAATTTACTCATCTTCAAATGATACATGATAAATAATGCTAATTTGCTAATTTTTCATTTTCTGATGTATAAGGATCAACTGTTGTTAAACCTTTGCAAAATATAATTCTACTTATACTTACCCCAATGATCACAAAATAAGATGATTGCCATCAAAATCTGTGTATGGATAATAAGTGACTTATGCATAGAGTTCTTGCATTTTTCATGAAGTCTCAATTTTAGTGAAACACTATGTACTGTTATCATCAGTGCAACTGGTAAAGAGCCAAGGGAATTAAATTTTACATACAAAATATCTCTTTTAAAAAATAATCAGTGTGTTTTCAGATCGTAAATGCAAAATATTACTGCTCTACAGTTTTCACCAAATATAACAGAAATTCTCATTTTACTGTTGGAAATATAAACCTCTCAATACAGTAAAACATGGATTGTATTCATTTTCTTGATCCTTTTAGTGGCATATAATATTTTATTTATTTCTTAAAAATAAGTATAAGAAAAATATATTAAGTATTATTCAATGCAATAACCTTGGTTCCTCTAAACAAGAATTCTGGTTTAAAGGTTTGAAGTAAACATCTGATGAGTACCAATAAAATGCATGGAAATATCACTTAAAGGTTAACCATGAGCCCAAGGAAACCATTACACATTATTTGTAAAAGTTAGTTTCAAAATATCAAGCCTGTAACTCACAACTAGATGTTGAGATTTATGACCTTTAAAAGTTAAAAGTAAAAACAAAAACTCCCCTTTCTCCCTGTGTCTCTTTGTGTGTTTGTGATATATAAATACCCAACATGCATACACATGTATAGTTAAGTTAATGGCTAAACTAATTAAAGTATAGCAATGATCGAAAATGAACCATTGAATCATATTCATGCAATTATAATCTCAGCAATACACTGGTTTATGAGAGATAGCAAAACAATATTATTAAATTCACTAATTTAAAAGTTAACTTGTACAATCTTTACATTCAGCTAAAATGACAGTGACACCCCTCTATGTGTGTTCTTTTTCTAAGAGAGTGATCTAAGGGATTGTTTGGTAATGTTTACAGAAAATCTTTTCACATTTTGAATGACTTGGATTCAATTGTTTGATGTTGCAATATCCAAAAATATTTTTCAGAAGCAGTTGTCATGGATTTACTAGATAATCTATATTCACTGCGATTTTTCCCTTTTGCTCAGGAGTGAGCTACTAGGACTTAAGTTGTGAAAAAAGAGATAATTATTCTTTTGTTATAGAAATCTCCTCAGACTTCATAAAAATGGACTTAACTGACTTTTCTCCCTAATAGCTACTATATTTACCTACCCTAAGACCATGGCTTTGGGGGAAGATTATATGTGCTGTGAAGGTAAGTTTAATGACTTACCCAACCCTTTATAATAAGTTCACCCTTTTCCTCCTCCAAGAATCAGTGATTGAGTACTTGTCAAATATACTTATTCATAGATAACATGATTACTGTCAAGAAAGAATACTTACTTTTCCTTCACTCCCCAAGCTGAGCTATGTCACTATTAGTCATGATCTGAATAAAGTCAAAAGGAGAGTCAAGCATGTACCTAGTATATTCACCCTCAAGAAAGTTGTTTCCTTATAATACCGGTAGTCCTGAAGTCAGCACTTTTGTTAGACTATCCTGCAACTGATAATGCACAAGTATTGAGTAGATGAAAAAATTGTCTCCCTCAACCTCCAATTGAATTACACTCTTTACTTAGGAAGAGGAGAAGGCATAGGCTAAGGGGCTGCCCAAGCTGTAATCATTTGAGATATTCTACTCTAAGAGCAGGCTTTGGGACAATGATAACTGAGAAACGTTGGGAGAGAGGCAGCCATCTACATCTGAGAGTTCCTTAGAACCAGAGCATCCATGATAATAAAAACCTTATGAGGATTTTGTTTTGAGAATTAAATAAAATATCATATGAAGGATGTTTGGTACAAAGCTGGTATTCCATAAATATTACTTGTTAGCTCTTTTACACGTCTCCATATGGATTCTGTTGGCAATATCATTCTGCCTTACTACAGACATAATTTTATTAAAAGTTCATTATGGTCTGAGATACATAGTTAATCTCCTGAATAGGCCTTTAGTCTGTTGTTAAAATGTCAGATTTCACTGAAAATTGCATTTGAAGGGAATTTTAATTATAAATAGCATATGCAAGATATTATTAAATATCATTTTATAAATATTTTAATGTTTGTAAAATATTTGATAAGTTAGTGCTACATGTCTTTGATATATGCACAATAATCTACTCATAGTCTTGTTTCAACTTGTTATATTTGCATATCTAAATAATGAGTGTTGATTATGAAGGTGAATATTCTGACTTCAAAAGACTTTAGAAAATGTGCTTTTATTAAATAAAGCTGGGACAATGTATGGTTAGTAAGGCTGCCATTACAAAGAGATCCAATAATAATGAGATTAAACAAGACAGAATTGTATTTCTCCCTCAAGAGTCCAGAGGTAAGCAAGTGGTCCTGGGTGGATTTGTGACTTTTATTCACATGGTCATTCAGGCATCCAGGTTAGCAGAATGTCTTTATCTTCATCACGTGGCTTCCATGTCTGAACCTAAGGTGGCTACTCCAATTATTACCACTTCCTGTAGTAGAAAAGAGGAAAAAGAACATAATCAGTTTTCTTAATTAAATATGAAATTAAATTTGTACACATTATTTCTGCTCACATTCCACTCTTCAAAATTTATCCACAAGGATACAGCTAATGAAAGGGAAGCTGGAAAATGTACACTCTACCTGGACCATCAAGTATCCAGCTAACACTCAAAGGAAGGGGGTGTCTATTACCAAATGAAAGAGAGGATAAATGAATTCTAGGGGACAAGATGCTGTCTCTTCCACATAAATAACCTTCATATTCCAAAATTTAATTTCATTAATAAAGTTGCCATATTAATCAGCATGTAAATCCTAAAGTGTAGAATGACTGCTTAATTGTAGGATACCACAAATATTTAAAGGCTCTACATAGGTTTCTAGATAAAATTCTTGCTTAATCACTTATCAGTAGTTTTAAGGATATTTGACACTCAATACTCTTGCTCAGCTTACAAACAAAGAAATTTTACTTTGTCAGAAGTTATACTTATTCATACAATACACAATAATCAGAGAACAAACAGGTTTCTCTGAGTTAAAAATCCACTTTTGGTTTATTAGAATTTATGCCATCATAACTTTCAAAAAGAACAAAAATTCATTATATAATCATAGTGCTTCTTATTACACTTATCAGAGCAAACATAATATATAATATGGAGTAAATTTTAATATTAATGATGAAAGTTTTCTGAGAAACACTTAAAATGAGGGAGTAGAATGGAGATAGTTTTCATCAAATTTTGTTCATGACATCAGTAAATTATAGCAGCAGTTATTTAAAGGAAAGTCTAATTTTTAGACAGAACCAAAGGAAAAAGTGTATCTAGAGATTTCCAAGGACCACCCTGTAATATTTAAAATATTTCTCAACTATAAATAGATGACTTAGTTAAAAGGCTCTTTGCCTTTGATGTCCAGAAAGAAGGGACATGACCCTCCAAAGCTGGCTTCTGGTTCCCTAAGGAGCAGGACCTTGTTCATTATGCTGGTCCTAGACCATCATCCCACTGCAAATTGGGAGCTTGTAGTTGTGTTCTTTTCTTATCATTTGCTTTAAATCCTTCCATTTCTGTTTAGTTAGCACCTGGTGTGGGCTTGTAACTATTCTTTGATTCCATAAATTGTTTTATAAGCTACCAAAATTTGGATTAAAAAACTTTACAAGAGTGTGTGTGGAAATAGATGTTTGCTTTATAAACTTGGAAGATTTTTTCATTTTTATCTATTCTGCACAAATGTGTGTGTGTGTGTGTGTGTGACTGACATAGAGAAAGAGAGAGAGAGCAGGGAGAGATTGTTGATGGGTATAAAGATGGAACAGTTCAAGCCTCAGAGTTCAGTTTCCATGATCAAATTCACATACATGGTTTTGTCACATAGCTATTGTGAAGATGAAAATCAAAAAATTAATATATATAAATGTGCTTGTAAATTGTGAAGCATCATCTAGATTTATTACATTAATTTTTAATAAATTATGAAATTAGTTAGGCATAAATCAAATACTTCAGTAGAAGGTGTATGGTGTATGGTAATTCAAGATGATACTATAAAAAATTAGAAAATTTTAAACTTTGAATTAGTCCATAAATCTATGACTTTAAAAAAATTAGCCATTGTTATTATTGCATTTTTTATTGTATGCTGATGGGACATACTTGCTCTCTTTAATTTATGTCCCAAGCAATTTTGTGTGTTATCATACAGACAGATTTTGAAACTTTTTTTTAAACAGAATTGTTTATGGTTTTTCATAGTTGCTGAATTAAAAATGACAAACATTCATAATGAATTTCTTTTTATTTAAAACAAGCACATAATGTAGTCAGTTGCATGGCAGGAGAAGATATTTAACTTCTGTCTGTGTTATGTCTATGGCAAACATTTCTGTTGAAGCCCATATGCTATTAATACTTCCATATTTGCAGAACACAGAAGCTAAGCTACCATGGAATATGGCTGTAATTTGGTCATCTGCAGACCTTTAACTCCTTCATGTGTTTATATTTGATTATGGTATGTTTTAAATGTTGTACTGATAGGAGAAATAATTCCTTTATTTATATCAGTGACTATAAACTTCCTCTTAAGATTTTTATTTCTGTTTGAACTAAAGAATGCACATCAAACCATCAATTCATGGATTCAGGTAGAATCAGGCCTGCATGAATTGCATCACTTTTTCCACTCACTGTAGAACACAATGGTTCAGTGATTTATTTAATATGATATCTATAACTAGTTTCAGGCAAGAATCTGACACTCTTTAGCAAGTCATGTGTTGTCTTGGAGAACTGTGTAGAGCAACAGGATGCTGTCTAAAGTAGTTAGGAAAGATATCCACATGTAGATTCCATATCAAAAAGTCTTCTGATTTGGCAATTAGATGAGTGAAGATTAGTCTTCTACCACTTTTCAAAGCTTTACTCAAGAGACATATGCATTGTCCTGCACTCATTTCTCAGGGAAAGACTGTAATGCTTATAAGTTTTACCTCTTGCTGCAAATGTACATGCAGCCTGTACATGTCACATTGATACACTGACAGCAAGCACTTATTTCAAAATTAAGTATCTTGCATACTATTAATATGAATGTGCTGTGTCACAAACAGCATCTTGGCACTAATTAGAGGTTGAAGCTCAAAAACAAATTTTAATTTTCTATGTCTGTGCCCATGCTACATTATTTTTTAATGAGAGAATTTTGCCAAAGTCAACAATTAGAAAAGCACTTGTATTTTATGTACCCACGTTATTTAGATCTTAAACAATAACACATGTTTTTAACAAGAGCTTTTTCTTTTCTTCACTGATAGAATTTGCACACTGGAAGCTTGATAAGATTGCATATTCCTTACTTTTTCTTAGAAGAAAACCACATATGTACTTACAGTACTATTTAGTGTGTAAATGTGCATTTAATGTAGAAAATTAAATTTATAGGAAAGGGCAAAAGACTGGCTGTAAGAGAAGTTTTACCTAAGAAATTCTTTATATATCCAAGACTGCACTACCAACAATTCCCATGAGGGAAATTTGATTTCCCTCTGGCCACTCTCCCAGAATTAGCTGTTTCATCCTGCAGCCACATTCTTCATTCTGAAGCATCAGGCAGCTAACAGCAAAATAGGTCTATCTGTGCAGTGACTCTGTGCATAGGAAAAAATCTCTATCAAGCATTGTCAAGGGTGTTCGATTCTTTCCCTGAAGAATGGCATGTTTCAGGTCTTGGTTTGCCATTAATTTCCTCTTTTCTGACTCTCTGGTCAGCGTCATATTCCTCTATCATATTTTTCCATGATGCTAGAGAATAAGCAAAATATGGTTGAAAGAGGTTAAGCATTTTACTAATCTTATTCAAATTGAGTATTTGGGGCATGTTTTGTGTTTCAAAAGTTACATAGCCTTTAAATTAATAAATAATTGAAATGAATATCCTTGTTTAATAACAAAGACCATATGCTAACATTGTTTTTGTGGTTTTGTGGTGACTGTTGTTCTTGGAATTTTAGTATTATAATTATATTAATTATTTCTCACAATTTGAAACTTTGAAATAATATTCCCTTAAATGTTGAGTGCTTGTTAGGAGATATTTCCTTCAATATCTGGACACTAGGAAATTTAATATAGCAGTGTATCTTTCATTATTAGACAGTGTGTTGTTATCTCCAGATACCAGCTAATTTGTTGGTTGTTGCCTCTGTCTCTTTTTTAGCCTGTGAACCACATTTGGAGATACTTTGTGTTTTGTTTAGAAAGCTACAAACTGGAAAATATATCGTGATTTAATTCCTAAGTGAGTTTCCCATTTCTCCTGACTATGAGATCTGTTTTCTAAGGCTAGGATTCTGGAGGATTTGGTTTATGGTCCTAGGTGCTTTGGGGCTGACATCTAAATATTTGCTTTGAGCTTTATAAAAATTTTGATTAAGGATTAGTGTGTGCTTACTCATGATCCTGCTTTCTTTAGTCTGTGTTACCTAAATGCAAATGCTGCCCACGTAATATAGGCACACTGCCATTCCTAAACACACACACACACACACACACACACACACACACACACAAACACTCGCAGACTGCTAGCTTTAGAAATAAGAAGTTCATAGCATATTTATTAAAAGGTTAATAAATCACAATAAAATAGAATGACATTATCAGATTCTTTAGAATTCTCCACAAATATTATAAATAAATAATATTCATGTTTCAATAAGCTACAAAATTAGTTTAAAAAAAATAATGGATCTAATTGAGAGACATGTACCTGAAGCAAAAAAAATGTTGGGTGCCTGAAAAGTTGGGTACATATGAAATTCAATTTTAAATGCTATACACACACATTCTACAGTGGATAACAATTCTCTAAACTCATTATTCTTTCAGTACTTCTTATATTAAATTTGCCTAAGGTTCACATGTAAAACTAAAGAGATAGGGACTTCCCTGGCTGTCCAGTGGTTGGGACTTTGCCTTCCAGTGCAGGGGGTGCCGGTTTGATCTCTGGTTGGGGAGATAAGATCCCACATGCCTCATGGCCAAAAAACCAAAATGTAGAACAGAAGCAATATTGTAAAAAAAAAAAAAAAAAGTAAAGAGATAAATCAATTCTTTGTGAATATTTCTATTTACTAAACTTAGGCAAGTCAAAAAATTTTGCTGAGCCTTGAATTTTTTTCCTGCTTGCAAAAATATATTTGGACTTGATGTCAAAGTAGCTTAAATATAAATAAAGAAAAATCTATATTAATTTAATTATGTGAAAGCATTAACTTTATATAACAAAATTTTTTACTTAAATAGTAATTAAAAGACAATGGTAACCATGCCCTTATCTTTGGCATAAAAAAGAGACTAAAGTACTTGAATCTCAGATTTTGTTTTCATACTTAATTGAACATTTTGATTTAGAATGTAAAACTTATTTAAGAATGAGAGAATTCGGAATTAATAAAAGAAGAAAAACTATGTACCCATGTTATTTCAAGAAGCTCATAGTGGATCTTAGAACCAAATATTGTGGTATTTTATGGTTCAAATATTAATTTCAGTGATGTGTTGAAAAGTTCAACTATCTAATAACAAGTTATAGTCACACATATAAACATCTTGAACACAGACAGACACCATACATACAATTAAAGACACAAAATTAAAGTATATAAATCAATATCAAATTATTCCCCAGTTATTTATTTGCACTTTAAAGAAATAACTAAGACAAGGTTTTAAATGAAAGCATCATTCAGAACTTTATTAGTCATTTAGCTTATGAATTTGGGAACATAATTTTCTTATCTAGTCATAAAATCATGTATCCATGGAGGGAAAAAAAAACCCTAAAAACAATGCATCAATGTTTTAAAACTGTCATAGTGAGAGGAGAAACCTGTGAACCAAGAAACTTAATCAGTTACTCTTGGGTTAGAAAAAGAATACACTACAAAAGAGATTAGTATTGCTCTTTGTGTACAAGTAAACACATTTATGAAGGAAAGCAGAACATAGTGTTTCATCATTAATTGCTACGAAACAAACATCCACTTATGAGTACTCATCTTTGATATAAATATACAGGAAAAAACATGAGTTGTGCTTTGTAAATCTCAAAATGTTTAGGTGAAATAAAAATAAAGCTTTCACATCATTGGAGCCTGGAAAAAAAATGCCACAATGAGGAAGGATTCTCAGTGTTTTTCTTAGTTGTCTCACATATGAAATCCAAAAATGTTAAAAATGGTACTTTGTCAATTTCACATCACAAATTATACTTATTATATAATTTTTATTTGTGCAAAGTAGATGTATTTCATATTTTACTTTGAGGAATACACAATAAATACTATAGAGATAATCATTTGTAAGCACTGATCATTGTTAAGAATAGCACCACTATAAAATTATACAATAGTACATATATTTTGGTAACTGAGATATTTTCACATTTTAAAGTAAATAAAATTTGAGGTTCAAGTTTCTTAAAATTCCTACAATGTCAACAATTACAAACAGCTATGTTATTTAAAATTTTATGTTTAAATGTGTTAATTATACCATTCTCAAATAACATACAAGGGGAGTGATTTTTTTCTTTCTAGAAAAACAAGGAATTCTCATATGCCTAACCCAGGTCAGTGAACAGCTATCTGAGAATGCTGACTCAGCAGTTGGTGTTCTCATTCCAATTATACTCTATCAGCTTCAGATCTCCTGGAACATCTTTTATAATGTCAGTGAAGGGCATATGGTCTTTCAATTCTTTCAACACAGTTCTTTAGGGACATATTTCAGCCAGGAGTCCTGAAAGTTGTTGGAATCAAAGTCTAGGTAATTAGTCAAGAAATTAAAAATACTCTGGCCAGGCAATCCCACTGTTGTGAATACGGCTCATAAAAATAAAAGCACTATTAAGTATAGATGTATAGGATTGATTTTCTATTGATGCCATACAAAATTATGACAAATTTTGTAGCTTAAAACAGCACGAATTTATCATCTTACAGTTCAGTAGGTCAGAAATCTGAAAGGGATCTCACTGGGTTAAAATCAAGATGCTTGGGTAGAACTGCATTCCTTTTTGGAGGCTTGAAAGAAGAATCCATTCCTTTACTTTTCCAACTCCTACTGGGCTCTCTCATTCCTTGGCTAGTAGACCCCTACCTCCTTCTTCAAAGACAGCAGCGTTACGTCTCTGCTCATTTCTTCTACAGTTACACCTCCCTCTCATTCTTCTTCTGCCTCTCTCTTCTACTTTCAAGGGCCCTTGTGATTACATTGGGCTAATCTGGATAATTGAAGATAAACTCTCTATTTTAAGGTCAGGTGATTAACAACCTTACCTCCATCTTCAAAGTTGCTTTTGCAATGTAAGGTAACATATTCACAGGTACCAGGTATTAGAATATGGTTATTTTAGATTTGGTGGGTGGGGGAGGTCAGGGATGGGAGACCATTATTTCTGCATACCACATTATATAGAAGCAATTTGCTCTAGCAATATGAGTTGTGTCAGAAAATAATGCCTACCCTCGTCTCCGCCCTCAAGAGTGGATGCCAAGCTCATGATTTACAGAGTAGAACATGGGCTGTGTTTCAGCCCTCACTCATTTCCTTGGCAAGGAGCCTTATCCACAGAACAACCTACAAAGTAAGTATGATAGTCCTATGTAAAGAATGTTTGGTGTAACATCATCTGTAATGATAAAAAACACACAAACACAATTGGAAAACTTAGAGCAAAGTCAGTGTTCAATATAAGATTATGTCTGAATATATTATGGAAATCCACAATATGGAATATTATGTAGCTTTAAAAATGACTAATTATAAATATACCAGAAAGTGGATGGATTTCCACAAAGTACTCTTGAGTAAAATGAAAATAAGACATAGATAAGTGTGCATAAAATGCTATTAAATTGATTATATATGTAGCGTGTGAGTACATACATGCATGTGAAAAACACATATACACATCTGCATATATATTAAATGAACATGTATATTTTTACATGGGCTGAGTATGCTGGTGAACTCTTTGAATAATAATGTGCAGTGGAAGTGACACTGTGCTCATTATGGGTGTTGCTTGTAAGACTACTGGAACTTCTGCCTTAATCTTCATTGGAAAGTAGCTACCAGGTGAGAAATATGACTTCCCTGAAGCCACCATGTAGCAAGAGGCCGAGAAAACCCTAAAGATTCCACAAAAACTGTTAGAATAAAGGAATTTAGCAAATTTGCAAGATACAATATCAACACACAGAAATCAATTGTGTTTCTATACACTGAAAACAAACTACCCTAAAGAGAAATTAAGAAACAATAACAATAAAAATAATATAACGGTAATATATATATAAGCAATGCAATAGCATCAAAAAGAATAAACTTAACCAAGGAGGTGAAAGACTTGTGCACTGAAAATTATAAAACACAGATGAAAGAAATTTAATCAGACACAAATAAATGGAAAGAAACCACGTTTATGGATTGGAAGAATTAATACTGTTAGGATATCCGTAGTACACAAAGTGATCTGTAGATTCAGCAAAATCCCTTTTAAAATCCCAATGGCATATTTTACAGAAATAGAAAAAATATCCTAAAATTCATATGAACTAGAAAAGACCCAAGATAGACAATGCAATCTTGAGAGAGAAGAACAAAGATGAAGGCATTGCACTTCCTGATTTCAAAATGTATTACATAGCTACAGTAATCAAAAAAGTATGGTACTTGCATAAAAACAGACCTGTAGTCTAATGGAACAGAATAGAGAACCTACACATATACAGTCAACTGATCTTGAACAAGGGTGCCAAGAATACACAATGGAGAAAGGATAGTTTCTGCAGTAAATGGTATTAGGAAAATTGGATATCCACATGCAAAGGAATGAACTCTTATCTTACATAAGTGAACTCTTATTACATCATTGTTCTCTATATTCAATATCTCTTTTTAATGATATTCCTAGAATATCTTAAAAAATATTTTAAATTTTTGAAATCTTACCTTAAAAAAAGGAGAGAGTAAATTTTAACCACATATTTTATGCCAGCTACTATCCATATTTTCTACACATTTTTTTTTCACAAACAGCTACTTAGTATAGGCATTAGTCACTGAAACTTTTCCTTTTCTACAATCACTCTTTAGCTCATATGATATAATTTCCCATCCCATCCTATAGAAAACTAATTTTTTCTATGATTACCAATGACATTTTTCATCTCATTCCATAATTTACTGTTTTTCCCTGTGTTTTATTTTATTTTTTATTTATTAATTTTTAACATCTTTATTGGAGTATAATTGCTTTACAATGGTGTGCTAGTTTCCCCTGTATAACAAAGTGGATCAGCTATACATATACATATATCCCCATATCTCCTTCCAATTGCGACTGTCTCCCACACTCACAATCCCACCCCTCTAGGTGGACACAAAACACCGAGCTGATCTCCCTGTGCTATGGGGCTGCTTCCCACTAGCTATCTATTTTACATTTGGTAGTGTATATATGTACATGCCATGCTCTCACTTCGTCCCAGCTTACCCTTCCCCCTCCCTGTGTCCTCAAGTCCATTCATTATGTCTGTATCTTTATTCCTTTCCTGCCCCTAGGTTCTTCAGAATCTTTTTTTTTTTTTTTTTAGATTCCATATATATGTGTTACATATGGTATCTGTTTTTCTCTTTCTGACTTACTTCACTCTGTATGACAGTCTCTATGTCCATCCACATCACTACAAATAACTCAATTTCATTTTTATTATGGCTGAGTAATATTCCATTGTATATATATGCCACATCTTCTTTTTCCATTCATCTGTCGATGGACAATTAGATTGATTCCATGTCCTCGCTGTTGTAAATAGAGCTGAAATGAACATTGTGGTACATGACTCTTTTTGAATTATGCTTTTCTCAGAGTATATTCCCAGCAGTGGAATTGCTGGGTCGTATGGTAGTTCTATTTTTAGTTTTTTAAGGAACCTCCATACTGTTCTCCATAGTGGCTGTATCAATTTACATTCCCACCAACAGTGCAAGAGGGTTCCCTTTTCTCCATACCCTCTCCAGCATTTATTGTTTCTAGATTTTTTGATGATGGCCATTCTGACTGGTGTGAGATTATACCTCATTGTAGTTTTGATTTACATTTCTCTAATGATTAGTGATGTTGAGCATCCTTTCATGTGTTTGTTGGCAATCTGTATATCCTCTTTGGAGAAATGTCTATTTAGATCTTCTGCCCATTTTTGGATTGGGTTGTTTGATTTTTTGATATTGAGCTGCATGAACTGCCTGCATATTTTGGAGATTAATCCTTTGTCAGTTGCTTCATTTGCAAATATTTTCTCCCATTCTGAGGGTTGTCTTTTCGTCTTGTTTATGGTTTCTTTGGCTCTACAAGCTTTTAAGTTTCATTAGGCCCAAATTATTTCTTTTGTTTTTATTTCCATTACTCTATGAGGTGGATCAAAAAGGATCTTGCTGTGATTTATGTCATAGAGTGTTCTGTCTATGTTTTCCTTTAAGAGTTTTATAGTGTCTGGCCTTACATTTAGGTCTTTAATCCATTTTGAGTTCATTTCTGTGTATGGTGTTAGGGAGTGTTCTAATTCTATTCTTTTACATATAGCTGTTCTGTTTTCCAGCACCATTTATTGAAGAGGCTGTCTTTCTCCATTGTATATTGTTGCCTCCTTTTTCAAAGATAAGGTGACCATATGTTTGTGGGTTTATCTCTGGGCCTTCTATCCTGTCCCATTGATCTATATTTCTGGTTTTGTGCCAGTACTATACTCTCTTGATTACTGTAGCTTTGTAGTATAGTCTGAACTCAGGGAGCCTGATTCCTCCAGCTCCGTTTTTCTTTCTCAATATTGCTTTGGCTATTCTGGTTCTTTTGTGTTCCCATACAAATTGTGAAACGTTTTGTTCTAGTTCTGTGAAAAATTCCAGTGGTAGTTTGATAGGGATTGCACTGAATCTGTACATTGCTTTGGGTAGTATAGTCATTTTGCATTATAGTCACAATGTTGATTCTTCCAATCCAAGAATATGGTATACCTCTCCATCTGTTTGTATCATCTTTAATTTCTTTCATCAGTGTCTTATAATTTTCTACATAAAAGTCTTTTGTTTCCTTAGGTAGTTTATTCCTAGGTATTTTATTCTTTATGTTGCAATGGTAAATGGGAGTGTTTCCTTAAATTCTCTTTCAGATTTTTCATCTTTAGTGTATAGGAACGCAAGAGACTTCTGTGCATTAATTTTATATGCTGCTACTTTACCAAATTCATTGATTAGCTCTAGTAGTTTTCTGGTAACATCTTTGGGATTCTCTATGTGTAGTATCATGTCATGTGCAAACAGTGACAGTTTTACATCTTCTTTTCCAGTTTGGATTCCTTTTATTTCTTTTTCTTCTCTGGTTGCTGTGGCTAAAACTTCCAAAAGTACATTGAATAATAGTGGTGAGAGTTGGCAACCTTGTCTTGTTCCTGATCTTAGTGGAAATGGTTTCAGTTTTTCACCATTGAGAACGATGGTGGCTGTGGGTTTGTCATATATGGCCTTTACTATGTTGAGGTAAGTTCCCTTTATGCCTACACTCTGGAGGGTTTTTATCATAAATGGGTGTTGAATTTTGTCAAAAGCTTTCTCTGCATCTATTGAGATGATCATATGTTTTTTTTCCTGCAATTTGTTAATATGGTTTATCACATTGACTTGCATATATTGAAGAATCCTTAGATTCCTGGGATAAACCCCAAGTGATCATTTTGTATGATCCTTTTAACGTGCTGTTGGATTCTGTTTGCTAGTATTTTGTTCAGGATTTTTGCATCTATGTTCATCAGTGATATTGGTATGTAGTTTTCTTTTTTGTGACATATTTGTCTGGTTTTGGTATCAGGGTGATGGTGGTCTCATAGAATGAGTTTAGAAGTGTTCCTCTCTCTGCTACATTTTGGAAGAGTTTGAGAAGGATAGGTGTTAGCTCTTCTCTAAATGTTTGATAGAATTCGCCTGTGGAGCCATCTGGTCCTGGGCTTTTGTTTGTTGGAAGATTTTTAATCACAGTCTCAATTTCAGTGCTTGTGATTGGTCCATTTATATTTTCTATTTCTTCCTGGTTCAGTCTCGGGAGGTTGTGCTTTTCTAAGAATTTGTCCATTTCTTCCAGGTTGTCCATTTTATTGGCATATAGTTGCTTGTAGTAATCTCTCATGATCATTTGTATTTCTGCAGTGTCAGTTGTTACTGCTTCTTTTTCATTTCTACTTCTATTGATTTGTCTTCTTCCTTTTTTTCTTGATGAGTCTGGCTAGTGGTTTATCAATTTTTTTAATTTTCTCAAAGAACCAGGTTGTAGTTTTATTTACCTCAGCTATTGTTTCCTTCATTTCTTTTTCATTTATTTCTTATCTGAACTTTGGTTTCTTTCTTTCTGCTAACTTTGGGGTTTTTATGTTCTTCTTTCTCTAATTGCTTTAGGTGTAAGGTTATCTTGTTTATTTGAGATGTTTCTTGTTTCTTGAGGTAGGATTGTATTGCTATAAACTTCCCTCTTAGAAGTGCTTTTGCTCCATCTCATAGGTTTTGCGTCATCGTGTTTTCATTGTCATTTGTTTCTAGGTATTTTTTGATTTCCTCTTTGATTTCTTCAGTGATCTTTTGGTTATTAAGTAGTGTATTGTTTAGCCTCCATGTGTTTGTATTTTTTACAGATGTTTTCCTGTAATTGATATCTAGTCTCTTGGCGTTGTGGTCAGAAAAGATACTTGATATGATTTCAATTTTCTTAAATTTACCAAGGCGTGATTTGTGACTCAAGATATGATCTATCCTGGAGAATGTTCCATAAGCACTTGAGAAGAGAGAGTATTCTTTTTTTTTTTTTTTTTTTGATGGAATGTCCTGTATATATTAATTAAGTCCATCTGGTTTAGTGTGTCATTTAAAGCTTGTGTTTCCTCATTTATTTGCATTTTGGATGATCTGTCCATTGGTGAAAGTGGGGTGTTAAAGGCCTCTACTATTATTGTGTTACAGTCAATTTCCCCTTTTATGGCTGTTAGTAGTTGCTTTATATATTGAGGTGCTCCTATGTTGGGAGCATAAATATTTACAATTCTTATCTTTTTCTTGGATTGATCCTTGATCATATGTAGTTTCCTTCTTTGTCTCTTGTAATAGTCTTTATATTAAAGTCTCTTTTGCCTTATATGAGTATTGCTACTTCAGCTTTCTTTTGATTTCCATTTGCATGGAATATCTTTTTCCATCCCCCCACTTTCAGTCTGTATGTGTCCCTAGGTCTGAATTGGGTCTCTTGTAGACAGCATATATACGGGTCTCATTTTTGTATCCATTCAGCCAGTCTATGTCTTTTGGTTGAAGCATTTAACCATTTACATTTAAGGTAGTTATTGATATGTGTGTTCAATTTACCATTTTCTTAATTATTTTGGGTTTGTTATTGTAGGTCTTTTCCTTCTCTTGTGTTTCCTGCCTAGAGAGGTTCCTTTAGGATTTGTTGTAAAGCTGGTTTGGTGGTGCTGAATTCTCTTAGCTTTTGCTTGTCCGTAAGGGTTTTAATTTCTCTGTCGAATCTGAGTGTCCTTGCTGGGTAAAGTAATCTTGGTTGTAGGTTTTTCTCTTTCATCACTTTAAATATGTCCTGCCACTCCCTTCTGGTTTGCAGAGTTTCTGCTGAAAGATGAGCTATTAACCTTATGGGGATTCCCTTGTATGTTATTTGTTGCTACTCCCTTGCTGCTTTTAATATTTTTTCTTTGTATTCAATTTTTGATAGTTTGATAAATATATGTCTTGCCATGATTCTCCTTGGATTTATACTGTATGGGACTCTCTGTGCTTCCTGGACTTCATTATTTCCTTTCCCATATTAGGGAAGTTTTCAACTGTAATCTCTTCAAATATTTGTTAGTTCCTTTCTTTTTTCTCTTCTTTTTCTGGAACCCCTATAATTCGAATGTTGGGGCATTTAATGTTATCCCAGAGGTCTCTGAGACTGTCTTCAATTCTTTTCATTCTTTTTTCTTTATTCTGCTCTGCACTAGTTATTTCCATTATTTCACCTTCCAGGTCACTTATCCATTCTTCTGCCTTAGTTATTCTGCTATTGATTCCTTCTAGAGAATTTTTAATTTCATTTATTGTGTTCTTCATCATTGTTTGTTTGCTCTTTAGTTCTTCTGGGTCCTTGTTAAACGTTTCTTGTATTTTCTTCATTCTATTTCCAAATTTTGGATCATCTTTCCTATCATTACTCTGAATTCTTTTTCAGGTACACTGCTTATTTCCTCTTCATTTGTTTGATCTGGTGGGTTTTTACCTTGCTCTTTCATCTGCTGTGTATTTTTCTGTCTTCTCATTTTGCTTAACTTACTGTGTTTGAGGTCTCCTTTCTGCAGGCTGCAGGTTCATAGTTCCTGTTGTTTTTGATGTCTGCCCCCAGTGGGTAAGTCTGATTTAGTTGGTTGTGTAGGCTTCCTGGTGGAGTGGACTCATGCCTGTGTTCTGGTGGATGAGGCTGGATCTTGTTTTTCTGGTGGGCAGGACCACATCCGGTGTGTGTTTTGGGTGTCTGTGAACTTATTATGATTTTAGGCAGCCTCTCTGCTAAAGAGTGGGGTTGTGTTCCTGTCTTTCTTGTTGTCTGGCATAGAGTGTCCAGCACTGTATCCTGCTGGTCGTTGAGTGGAGCTGGGTCTTAGCATCGAGATGGGGACCTCTGAGAGAGCTTTGACCATTTGATATTACATGAGGCTGTGAGGTCTCTGGTGGACCAGTGTCCTGAACTCGGCCCTCCCACCTCAGAGGCTCAGGCCTGACACCCGGGTGGAACAGCAAGACTCTGTTTGCCACCTGGCTTTTGGGAAGTCTGAGATCTCCTGCCAGCGTTCAATAGGTTTTCTGTAGGAGATCTTCCACATGTAGATGTATTTTTGATGTATTTGTGGGGAAGAAGGTGATCTCCATGTCTTACTCCTCCACCATCTTGAAGCTATCCCCCCAGACGTAACTATTAAATAGCTTTTCTAAAAGGTGAACAACAGAATTCTCAATCAAGGTGGTTCCAAGCATAGTTTCCATATTTTATTTTTTATCTCACTTGAACCCTCAGAAATATTTGACAGTGTTATTCTCCTGCTCCTTTTGGAAACATGTACTTTCTTTGATTTCCACATCTCTACTCTCTGCTGGGTTTTCTCCCATCTCTTTGGTAAATCTGTTTTAGTCTCACCCTTTATTTTGTCATTAAACAGTGTGTATATCTCAACAGCAAGTCTCAGGTCCTCTAAGCTTCTTATATCTCTCCCTGAATGTAGAGAACTAGAGGGAAATAGAGTCCTATTTCCTCATTTATGTACACTGTCCCCAATATTGTACATATGTCAAGGACTTCCAGATTCCCATCTTAGACTTTCAACTCTTCTCTAAAATTCTGAACAATGTAGCCAACTCACTACTTGAAATTTTTATCTAGATGTCCCAAATAAAACAACAAATCTAATATGCCCTGGGTCACTTCATAATCTTCCTCTCTCTCGATAGACTCTTTCCTATGTTATCTGTCTCAAGAAATGTCACCCCTGTATATCCAGGTATTTAAAAAAGAAATCTATAAGTTATCATAAAGAACTCCTTGAGCTTCCACATTCAATATATCAAAAAGTTATATATATATATATATATATATATATATATATATATATATATATATATATGTAACTTTTGAGTACCTCTAACACTGAAGTACTTTTTTCTACACTCACTGTTACTACCTTAATCCAATTAAGCATAATCTATTGCCTAGAATACTTTAATTTCTTCCTACCACTCTTTCATTCTCTAACCAGCTCCTTCCAACATAGTATCAAATCACAAACCAAAGCAGAATTTTAAAAATTCTGTTTTGATTTTGCCATATAATTCTGATTTGATACCTTCCATTTTGTTTAAGATGAACACCAAAAGCCTTAACAAAACCTCCAATACCCTATGATTAGCCTCCTGCTTATAAATCTTAAGCCTCATCCCCAGGGATTGGGTTGTCCCAAAAGTTCTTTTGGTTTTAAGTAAAAATAGAAGACACATATTTCATTTTCACCAAGAACTTTATTGAACAATGTATTCATTAACCAAACGAACTTTTGGGCCAACCGAATACATTCTCACCACTTCAGCACAATGGTCTTTTCGCATTTTCTTAAAGGAATTAAGCTTTATCCCACCAAAAAGCTTTGCACATGTTGTTCTCTCTATCTGGAATCATTTCCCCCCTTTTTTCATCTATACGGTTCTTCCTCATCTTTCCAATGTCAGCTTGATATGTATTTCTTCAGAGAAGCTTTTTCCTAAAAGCCTAAACTAGGAACAATTCAATATTATATACTTTCACTGCAGTATATGTTTTTTTCTTCATAGGGGTTTTTACAATTATAGTTATATATTTATTTTTATAATAACTTTATTGAATGATTTAATTCAGGACCTTATCTTTTGTGCTCAACATTTTAAGTCCAGTGCCTGCTGTAGTGCTTTGAGGGTTCTAGTTAGAGAACAGATACTTTCTGAATAACTTAACTTAGTATTAAAATATAAATACCTAAGTTTCTGATTTATTGGACCAATAGTCATAATAAATACATAAGATAAAATGCCTATCATGCTTTAAAAATTCCAATAATTTGCAGAAGATGAACAATAGATAATGACTTCCATTGCATCTAGAACATTCCAGTTCAACCTAATTAAAATCTATTATTTCACCTCCAAATTATTCCAAATAATAATTGGAAGAGAAGAACACAATAAGTACAAAATTACAATGAACTGATGGAAGAATTGGCAAAACGTTTAAATAATTATCTTGTGCCTTGTGATCTACTGTGTAACACTGATGGAATTAAACGTATTGTTGGCTTTCTATTGCTACATAACAAATTTATCAAAAACTTTGCAGCTTAAAACAACACCCATTTTTTTCTTTAAATCTCAGTTTCTTAGGTCTGAAGTAGAAATGCTCTTGACTGATTTCTCCACTTGGAGCCTCACAAGGCTGAAATCAATGTGTCAGCGATGTTGGGTTCACATATGGAAGCTCAGAGGAAAAATCCACTTCTAAAACTCTACTTCATTCAGGCTTTTGGCAAAATGCAGTTTTTTGCAGCTGTAGGGCTCTGGTTTCCATTTCCTTGATGGCAATCTCAAGGGGTTGCTCTCATCACCTGAAGGCCACTCTCCAGTTCTTGCATGTGATGCTTTCTATCTTTAAAGCCAGCAGCAGCATATCAAATCCTTTCCATGTTTGAATTTCTTTGACTTCTTCTGCTGCCACTTGGAGAGAACATTGCTTGTGATTACATTAGGCCCATAGAAATAATCTCTCAAACAAATAACTGATCAGTAACCTAAATTATATTGGCAAACTTCCTTCACAAAAGTATCTACATTATTGTTTGATTGAATAACCAGGAGCCAGGAATCTTAGGTAACCATTTTACAATTCTGCCTACCACAGATATCATACACATTTCTTCATTATATAGTTAGCTTAAATGTAGTGGTTACAACTGAGCAGAGAGAGAAGCAATTTTGAATTGATCAGAATGTGAAGGTGGACATAAGGCATTCATAAATATGTAAACCTAGAACAGTTTTGATGACTTTATTCATTGAATTCTCAGTGGAATTAGTAGTTTGGATGACATAATTGGTTATGCTTTGAAAGTATTTTAAATACATTAATGTCATTAAATACCATGAATCTTAACAGATAACATAATTATTCATTCATAAAAAAGGATATCCAAAGCTGTGTATAGTGAAAGTCAAAGGATGAATTTTCTTTTGCTTCATTAAAACTAAAATTATAACCTTGTGAAGGAAAGGAGACTATTGAAAAATAATTTTGGCAAAATTTCAGAACTTCTGATTTAGTACTGACAACTTTTTTTAAACATATATTTGTTGTTGAGTTCATAGTACTTTTCAGTACAATTTGCCAACTTAGGGTTTCACCAAGAAAGTTACATAAGAATTCATGAAAATTATGAAATAATAAGTTATAGAAACGTTCTTATGTATTACATGTTTCAAGGTTAATGAAAATACCTAAGCTTTGCAAATGGTTCATTTGATCATGCTTTGCATATAAGAATTTAAGAAAAAAATGAATCACTATACTTTTAAGAAATCTACTTTCCCTTTTTAAGAAAAGAGATACATCTATCCAGAGTGACAGACCAGAAATGACCTTTTAAAATGGCATTTTTGGAACTGGAATTTATAAGGATGAGAATGGAATGACATTCTATAGGCAACAAAGTGTCAGAGGAGAAGGACATACGTACAAATTCTGCTGTATATTTAATTAGTAAATGGAGGTGAGGTGAAATTAATGAAAGCAGGCACACACAAATGCTTGACAGAATGTCTGTTGACTGTGATAAAATATTTAAGCTTTGTAATGTTATTGTTAGAGGAACAGAACCATAAGATGATGAAGATGTATTTTTCTGAGATTGCCTTAATACATTTTTACCTAAGTGTAACTATGTAAAGATATATTACTTCCATAAGTAAAAACAACCAAAAAGAAGGAAGTATGACTCAATGTTATGAAATTGACTGTGAAATGCGTTTATTGTTTCAACTTCCAGATTTTGATTGAGCAGAAACTTGGAAGAGAAATCTCTCTCAGTAATTAGACTACAAGTGTTCAACTATGAATTCCACAACTTACAAACTATGTAACATTGAGCAAAAAAATTAACATCTTTTTTCATTCGATAGATACTGTAAGAGTTGGTGCATGAGTAACTAGGGATGCTTATGATAGTGCCTGACACAGAGTAGGCATTAAATAAATGTGGAGAACATCATTACTAACCTTATTCTACCTTTATTCAGTGACATGTAGAAAATTCAATATACTCTTTCTGAGAAACATGTTTTACTTTTTAAATTTAAAACTCGGACTAATAGTGCATTATGTACTTCTGGTTGGAATACATAAATTCACGAAAAACATTAAGAAAAACAACAACATCAAAAACCATAAACCTGTCACCCTCTCCATTAAAAAAGAAAAGACTGAATTACAAAAATACAATCTTTAAAATTCAACAGAAAACAGAACTAAAGCCACCTAAATAAAACTCTAGGATTTAAAACACCTACAGCTGATATCTTAACTGGTAAAGTAGGAAGAAGAAGAATCTACTATAGATGGGAATAAGGAAAAAATAAAATAACTAACATCTAACAAACTTTTAATACCTTCATGTTATAATGGATTAGAATCCAAAAGAGTTCAGCCTACCTGCCAACTCTTTCTTATGTGTATTTTTCAAGTACATGGGAGTAGTAATCCCTGTCAGGATTATGGTAGCTTATAGTAATTCTTGAGGACAAGTTCTCTAATTTTGTTCCTCTTTTTCAAAACTGTTTTGGCTAAACAGAATAAATTACATTTATTTCACCTTTCTATGGAAATTTTGGACTCAGTTTGTGAATATGTACCAAAAATACTGCAAATTATGCCCCTGAAATTGATTTAGGTATCTTTTAATTTGTGTCATCATGGTTTTTCAGTTTTCAGCATACATATTTTGCATATATTATTAGATATTTAACTAATATTTCATGTTTTTGAAGCTATTTTAAATACTTTTACCTTTCACTTTCTAATTGTTTATAGTGCAGTTATAGAATTGATTTTTTATATTGACCTTGTATTTTGCAACTTTCTTAAATTCATTTATTACTTCAGCAGCTTTTAAAACATTATTAAGATTCCTTTAGATTTTCTCCATAGATACTTAAGTCATCCGAGAATAGAGACATGTTTATTTTTTCCCTTTAAAGCACTATGCCCTTTATTATTACTAATTTTTTTCTTATTCTACTAACTGGGACATTCACTACATCATTGTGTTGAAGTGGTGGGAGTGGACAATCTTATTTTTGATCTTGGGGGAAAGCATTCAGTTTTTCACTATATGTATGATGTGAGTAGTAGGATTTTTGTAGATGCTTTTTTATAAGGTTATATAGATTCAATGCTATTCACAGTTTGATGAGTGTTTATCCTGCATGGTTGTTGAATTTTGTGAAATGCTTTTTTGTCATTTACTGAGATGTTCATATGACTCTTATTTTTTACTCTCTTCTTATTATGATTTCTTAGACTGATTTTGTAATGGTGAACCATGTTGGCATTCCTGGGACAACCTTATTTTGTTATTATGTAGTATCCTTTATACATGTTGCTAGATTCAATTTGGTAATGTTTTGGAAGAATGTTTGTGTCTATTTTTATGAGACATATTGGTGTTTAGTTAACAATTCCTGTAATATCTTTGATAGTTGTAGCAGGGTTATTATGACTTCATAAAATAAGTTTGGATATATTAATTCTTTTTTTGTTTCCTGGAAGCAATTTTGTGAAATCACTATTATTTCTTCTTGAAACACTTGGGAGGATTCCTAGTGAAGCTATTTTGAGGTCTTTAGTTCCTTCTTTGGCAGGATTTAACCACAAACTTAATTTTACTAATTTATCTAGAGCCATTCAGGTTATCTGTTTCTTTTTTAGTAAAGTTTGGTAGTTTTTTAAAATTTATTTCAAAGAATTGTTCCAATTAGTCTAAGTTTTCAAAATTATGAGTTTAATTTTTTTCAAAGTATTTATTTTTTATTATTTTAATGACTGTTGGATCTGTAATGGTACCCTCATTTTCTTTCCTGATATTGAGAATGTCTTTTCTCTTTTAGCAATTTTACCTAGAGGGTTATAAATTTTATTGATTTTTTTCAAAGAACCACCTTTTATTCTCATGGGTTTTTAAAACATTTTTTCTCTTTTGAATTTCATCAATATCTGGTCTCACCTTTATTTCCTTTTTCATATCCCAATGTTTTTTTTTTTTCATTGTTACGTTGACCACCAAATAGTAAGATATAATCTTTAAACTTGGTGGACCTCTGTAGCTAAAACAAATAGAATGATACTGTTTAATTTCCAAAGCTAGATTATAAAAGATAACATGGCTCCCTCCCCAAAAAACACTCTTTTTTTCCAATAGCTTACTCCTGTAATGCAGTCAAAATATAGTGAGAAAGATCAGGTTATATACAGAGGCCACATGCAGGTGTTCTACCTGACAGTCCTAGCTAGACACCCAGGTGATACTCAACATCATCTATCAGACATGTGAATGAATTAAATTATTCCAGATCTAGCTTTCATATATTACAGCTGAGCCACAGACTTTGTCAAGCAAATATGTCATACTCATATGACTTATTTGAATCATGGCCTACAGAAACTAGAAATAATCAGTGCTTATTTTTGTTTCAAACCAGTAAATTTGGGCTTATTTGTTTGCAGAAATTGATACTTAATAAATATGGAGTGAATAGCTTATGAAGTGTACCTTTTTCTTCTTTATATCACACTCGATAAGATGTTGCTAGTTGATGAACAGTCCTCCCTAGGTCTCGAATGTTTCTTCACCTGCATATTCAACCAAGCACAGATTTTGATCCACAGTTGGTTGAATTCATGGATGCAGAGCCCAGGGATATGCAGAACTGACTGTACTATGCCATTTTATATGAGGGACTTGAGCATCCTCAGATTTTGGTGTGGGGATTCCTGGAACAAATCCCCCATGGTTATTGAAGTACAACTGTATTTGGTGTTTAGCCACACATGCATCTCTAGATCATAATTTTCTCCAGTCTGAGCTCTAACTTTATATATCTATGTGTAATGAATATGTCCACTTTTACATCTGACAACTTAAAATCAATAATTCTAAAATTTAATTTAATATATTTACTCCTATATCTGCCATTTTTTTTCAGTCTCAGAATTTCCCTAGTCATAGTAGCCAGAAATATTTATTTTAATTTACTATCTCTCTAAAATATACTCAGGCACAGAGCCTATTAAATGGATTCTAAAACTAAATGTATATCAAGACTTACCCTTCCTCTTCAATACATTGGCAGTTTCATGGTGTCAGGCCTTCATTATCTCACACCATAGATTTTATTATGGTTCTATCTTGCCTCTCTGCTATTGGTTTGGGTTTTTCTCTCTCAGTCTATTCTTCTCTCTGAAGTCAGAGGAGTCTTAAGGCACAAATTTTATCATGCTACTCCTTTTCTTAAAGTTCTTTATAGTTTCCTCAATATCTATAAGATATTATGTTTCTTCATAATAAGTTTTCCTCATATTAAGTTCCTCATAATATGTTTCCTATAAGATATTATAGTTTCCTCAATATCTATAATGAAAAGTCCTTTTCATTAAAATATTTTAAAGAAGATTTTTTCCCCTGATTTCCTCTCTCTACCTCCAAAGGCTGGGTTGTAAATTTATGCACCCAAATATAAGGTGTGCTTCTGATGGCAAAGTTTACTTAGATTACTTATTTTTCCCCAAACTTAGACTAAAGCACTTTCGGTGAGTGGGTGATTCCTGCTTTCAGTATGCCTGTTTTTAAAAATTTATATTTTAAAATGGCATACTGAATAAGTTAATTAAGATATTTAACATTCTTTTAAAAAATTTCTATAATGTAGAGTAACATTTTGAGTTCATTTCCAAGTTCATTGGATATATCTAACCTACTCACAGATTCTCATAAAGCTGAAATGCACAATTAGCAGACATTGTATTAGTCAACTCCAGCTGTCATAACAAAATATCATAGAGTGAGTGGCTTAAAAAACATAAATTTATTTTCTCACACTTCTAGAGGCTAGAAGTCCAAGAATAAGGTTCTAGTCAATTCAGATTTGGGTAAGGGCTCTCTTCTTGTCTTGAAGATGATTGCATTCTTCTTTATGTCCTCACAGGGCTTCTTGTGAACTCTCTTGTGTCTCTTCTTATAAGAACATTAATTGCAATGTATCAATGAACCACCCTTATGACCTCATGTAACCTTAATTACTTCCTTAGTGGTCCTATCTCCAAATTACAGCCACACCAAGGGGTTAAGACTTCAGCATATGAATTTTGGGGAGGCACAAAATATTCACTCCAAAACCCATATATTTGTAAGTATGACTAAAAATTTCTCTATTATTATAAGTGTTGTTTCATTCCGTGTATCAATCTGATTCTTGCTTCTAAAGACCTTGCTTTTCACTTTCACTTTTCATTATTTTTTATTATGGCAAAATCTACTGGATCAACTCTGGGATGGTATGAGTAGATTTTCTAGATTGCATGAAACACCAGAGCAATTATATTCCTGAGGTATAAGATTTGCAATGTACCCAATATTCCAGTCTCTTTTAGGTATAGTCCTCTACAGAACTATTTATAGACTTCCCTCTTACCTAGAATTGTGTTTATTGCCTACTGAGTAGGCTTAGATATTTTGTCAAATCTCATAGGTTATAATCTAGCAATTAAAACCAATAGCTCCTGAACTCAATAGGAAATAGCTCTTTCCAATTATATAATTCTAAACATTTGTTTTTAAATATCTTTCTGATATCACATATGCTAATTAAGAAGTTTGAATGTTACAATTATTTGAATGTGAGTTAGTCTTGGAATACAAGTTAATATTAACAGAGTATGACATTTTTCTTTTTAATTAAATGACCTTTTTTTTAATGTTACATATATTTTATTTTTTTTAACATCTTTATTGGAGTATAATTGCTTTACAATGTTGTGTTAGTTTCTGCTGTATAACAAAGTGGATCAGCTATATGTATACATATATCCCCATATCCCCTCCCTCTTGCGTCTCCCTCCCACCCTCCCTATCCCACCCCTCTAGGTGGACACAAAGCACCAAGTTGATCTCCCTGTGCTATGTGGCTGCTTCCCACTAACTCTCTAGTTTACGTTTGGTAGTGTATATATGTGAATGCTACTCTCTCACTTCATCCCAGCTTACCATCATATCTAAATAAAATAATATATTTGTTAAAAGTGGTATTCTAGGACTGCTTTTTTATGATACGTATGTATGTTGTTACATTTCTTTTATATTAACACTATGTCATGATAAATTCACTTAATGTGATTTAACTTTTAAAATTTTCCCTAGTAAATCCTAAAAAATAGAATGTTATTTGAGTTAATGTGGATTAGTTGAGACTTGCTTATTTTCTTCCTGTAAATTAACTGAAACCGAGAAAATATTTGAACTATTGATGTTAGCTTAGTAGAACATGTTACTGCCTCCTGAAGCAAGGAGTAACTGTGATCTCTTTTCACTTTTGCTTAAATTCGTGTCTGAAGGGAAAGCAAAATACGTTATCATTTCAAGAATCTACTTGGTCTTGTTTCTGAGGCTAATTTGGCTATTTTGTTCATCCTGTAATTAAAAATAGCACTTCATGCACAATTTACTGCCATACTATAGAAACATACTAAAAGTAGTTTTAGTTTTTTGCCTGAGTAATTTTTGAGGGTTGAACAAATTTTAATTATAATAAGGAAAATATTTTAAAAAGTAAAGGCTGTAGCAAAGGTTTATATGTCAAATGTACAGCTTTGAGCATGTCCATCTTTTCTAATGTTACCACAGAAATTTTAACAAATGTTCAGGGGAGTGGATTAAGATGGCAGAGGAGTAGGACGTGGAGCTCACCTTCTCTCTACAGATACATCAAAAATACATCTACATGTGGAACCACTCTTACAGAACATCTACTCAACAAATGTTTAGAATTCAAGTAGATTGGAACCTGGTTTGCTATTTTTAGTTACTGACCACTTAAAAAAAGATGACAATGTGTTCATTTTTGTTATATTATAGTAAAATATGGGATTCATTTTTAATATGACTTTTTTGTGGATAAATTTTGAATAATTATGTAACTGTAAGCTTGTAAATATTGATTCATGTTTAAATTTACATTGCTTTAAATTTAATTTAAATTGACTGTGTCCTAAACTGGTACCAGGTTGCAAATAATCTTATTTTACCAAATGGTCGCTTTAAAAAAATTCTAAAAATTTTAATTTATATTTAAGATTTCTAAAGATTCTAGCTCAGTGAATCTTAAGAATGGAAAATCTGTTTAACGATAGGAAAAAAAGTTATAACGAGTAAAGATTTGAATAAGTATGCTATTAAGTTTTATAAATTAGTAATGACAAAATTTTAATTCAAATGCATTGAGTAGCAAATTTTCTGCCGTTAGGTCTTAATTTGTTAATTTTTCTCTTGATATCTTCTGTAATTTTATTCCTATTATATAATATTTTTGGTACTTGGTACTCTTCATTCATAACAACACACTATATATATGTGTGTGTGTGTGTGTGTGTGTGTGTGTGTATAATATAAAATTGCGAGTGTAATTGAAATTCTGAAAACCCTCAGGAAAAAAAGAAAACTTTTCATTCTTGAAGTAATCCGGACTTTCAGAAACATTAAAAACAAAATCTTATTCACAGTACATTCATCCTCTTCTTTTTTTTTTCTATTGCTGAACTTTTTTTTTTTTTTTTAATTTTATTGGAGTATAGTTGCTTTACAGTGCTGTGTTAGTTTCTACTGTACAGCAAAGTGAATCAACTATATGTATACATATATCTACTCTTTTTTTATTTCCTTCCCATTTAGGTCACCACAGAGCATTGAGTAGAGTTCCCTGTGCTATACAGTAGGTTCTCATTAGTCATATATTTTATACATAGTATCAATGATGTATATATGCCAATCCTAATCTCGCAATTCATCCCACTCCCTCATTTCCCCCTTGGTATCCATAAGTTTGTTCTCTACATCTGTGTCTCTATTTCTCCTTTTTAAATAAGATTGTCTATACCAATTTTTTTAAGATTTCACATATATGCATTTATATACGATATTTGTTTTTCTCTTTCTGACTTACTTCACTCTGTATGACAGTCTCTAGGTCCATCCACATCTCTACAATGACCCAATTTCAGTCTTTATATGGCTGACTAATATTCCATTGTATATATGTGCCACATCTTCTTTATCCATTCATCTGTTAATGGACATTTAGGTTGTTTCCATGTCCTGGCTATTGTAAATAGTGCTAAAATGAACATTGGGGTGCATGTGTCTTTTTGAATTATGGTTTTCTCAGTGTATATGCCCAGTAGTGGGATTGATGGGTCACATGGTAGTTCTATTTTTAGTTTTTTAAGGAACCTCCATACTGTTCGCCATAGTGGCTGTATCAATTTACATTCCCACCAACAGTGCAAGGAGGTTCCCTTTTCTCCATACCCGTTCCAGCATTTATTGTTGGTAGATTTTGTGATGATGGCCATTCTGACCAGTGTGGGGTGATATCTCATTGTAGTTTTGATTTGCAGTTCTCTAATAATTAGTGATTTGAGCATTTTTTTCATGTGTTTGTTGGCGATCTCTATGTCTTCTTTGGAGAAATGTCTATTTAGGTATTCCACCCATTTTTTTAATTGTGTTGTTTGTTACATCCTCTTTCAGTGCTTTTCTTTCATGCAGAGCTTGTCTGTCAAATCAGTGCCCTCTTTTATATGTAAATTTAAAAATTTTGAGTTCATTCTTGCTTCATTATTGTGCAACTATTATCGTTGATCACTAGAGGGTTCCACTTATTTTGTTCATTTATTCTTTCATAACAACATTCCGTCCTTTCTCCACCCTCTCAAAAACAACCACTTTAATGTGATTGGTTTGGTGCCTTGAATTAATGTGTATTCCTTTGTAATTTTTATATGTTGTGTAGTATAAAATTTATGTTATATTTGAATGTTTTCAGTATACAGAAAGTGACATTCTGCTTTTTTTTTTTACTGAACAAGAGATTTTAATCTACCCATATTACAGTGTGCATCTAGTTTATTGCTTTAATCGTCTGCCAAGTGTTCCATGGCATGTGTAAATTGCATTGTACTTATATCTTCTGCTAGTGATGGACACCGAGTTTCCCTCTATTTTCCCATCAAAAAAGCAGTGCAACAATGAATAGATAAATGTGTGTCCCATTAGAGATCTGTCAAGCATTTCACAAGATTTTGTTTCCCAGGAGAAGGCTTTCTATATAATAGGATATAAAAATGATCAATTTGCCCAAGCACTTCCAGATATTTTTCTGCAGGGCTGACACGTTTATTCCTAATTCTATTCCAGTTAGCATTACCAAATTAGCATTACCAAATTGTGAAACGTTTACTAATCTCTTGAGTAGAATCTGGTATCTATATTGGTTTAGTTTTCATTTCTCTTATTACTAATGAATACGAGTACTTCTTTTTGTATAGTTACCCATTTGTGTTTTCTTTCTGTTGATTACCTGGTTACATCCCTTGCATATTTTTTCGTTTTCAGGATGTCTTGCATTTCTGGATTTTTGTCTCTTATTAGTTTTCAATGTTATAAATATCTTTGCTCAATCTGTTATCTGCCAATGTCCTTCATCATCTAAATTTTGATAAAATTAATCATTGTACCTGTCAATGAAAAACTAGAACTTGACAGTAGTTAAAATGGTTAGAAACAGATTTTACTCAGGATCTATTGTAATAAGAGAAAATAAATCTCAGTATAGAACTAGGCTCAATTCCAAATATGACAAGGAAAAGTGGGGATTTATAACCAAAGATTGTGGTAAGGTGTTGGTGAATGGAAAATTATTCAGAGGAGACATCAGGGGTAAGAGCAGATTCTAGTTACACAAATATCATAGAATTATTGCTGAAAGCAGGCCAGGGTGATCAGATATCACCTGAGGGATGGTGGAGGATTAGGAATTTGATCAGATATCAAGGATAATCAGATATTGAGGTTGGGGAATTCTCACAAACCGACTTAACAAGACTCTTGCTAAAATTGTGTGATACAAAGACAGACATGGAAACCCAAAGGTCGGGCCTCATCTAGAAGAGAGCTCAAAGAAACCTGACTAAAGTTTGGTCAAGGACAAAATTCTTGTCAATACCAATTGTTTTTATATTTTGATGTGTGTTTTGAGCTTACTTCCATCCTTAGGGGACAAATATATTCTCCAGTATTTCCTTTCACTAGATTTATAATTTTACTTTCCAGTTTTTTTCTTTTATCCATTTGGAGCAGTAAGGTAGAAATCAAATTCTTCACTTGATGGATTTGCTAAAAGCAAACAATAAAACAAAATTTTAAAAGTGAGTTTTTGTTTAATGCTAAAGCTGTTAATTTATCTTTATGATTTTGTCATATGATTTTGATTACATCTCAAGTTCCTTTGTATGTAAAACTGTCTCTGGGGTCTCTGTTCTTTTCCATTTGTCTATTTGTCTAGTCTTTTGCCAGTACCATATTTTTAAAATTAGACTGTATTTTTAGTATATCATATTTGATAAGCAAGACTACACTTTATTTTTTTAAATAGATTTAATTCCATTTATTATAATTCTTATACATTTTTCATAATATATAAAAGCATAACAGTGCACAAATTATAAGTATAGAGCACACAATTTTTTACAACCTGAAAATTCATCTATATAACCTGCTACAAGATCAAGTGATATTATCTTATTCAAGAAATCTTCTAGTCACTACATGATCTCCATTTCCAAATGTAACCAATATCCTGGCTTCTAAAAGCATAGATTAATTTTGTTTGTTATTGAATATTATAAAATTTGACTCATACAGTAGATAGTCTTCTGTGCTCAGTTTTTTCACTCCAAGTACTGTTTTTGAGATTCTCCCAGTGTTGATGCATATAGCAGAAGTTTCTTCATTTGCATTGTTGTGTAATATTTCATTATGAGATGATATTATAATTTATTTATTCATTTTATTGATGTAGGTTCAGGTACTTCTATTATGACTATTATTTATACTGCTACCATGTTTTTTAATAAGTATATGTAAACATTTTTGTTGTATAAATGCCTCGGCATAAAATTGTTTGTCACAGTGTATGTGTATTTTTACTATATGTGATACTCTTGAACTGTTTTATACTGATAAATAGATCCACCAGAAGAATATGAGATTTCCATTTGCTTCTAATTGCTGCTAACATCTGGTATTTTCTGCCTGGATGGTGCATTTGGTAGTTCACTGTGGTTTTTTTTTTTTTTTTTTTAAAACATCTTTATTGCAGTATAATTGCTTTACAATGGTGTGTTAGTTTCTGCTTTATAACAAAGTGAATCAGTTATACATATACATATGTTCCCATATCTCTTCCCTCTTGCATCTCCCTCCCTCCCACCCTCCCTATTCCACCCCTCTAGGTGGTCACAAAGCACCGAGCTGATCTCCCTGTGCTATGCGGCTGCTTCCCACTAGCTATCTATTTTACATTTGGTAGTGTATATATGTCTATGCCACTCTCTCACCCTGTCACATCTTACCCCTCCCCCTCCCCCTATCCTTAAGTCCATTCTCTAGTAGGTCTGTGTCTTTATTCTTGTCTTGCCACTAGGTTCTTCATGACCTTTATTTTCCCTTAGATTCCATATATATGTGTTAGCATACTGTATTTGTTTTTCTCTTTCTGACTTACTTCACTCTGTATGACAGACTCTAACTCCATCCACCTCACTACAAATACCTCCATTTCATTTCTTTTTATGGCTGAGTAATATTCCATTGTATATATGTGCCACATCTTCTTTATCCATTCATCCAATGATGGACACTTAGGTTGCTTCCATGTCCTGGCTATTGTAAATAGAGCTGCAATGAACATTTTGGTACATGACTCTTTTTGAATCACTGTGGTTTTAATTGAAAATATTCTGAACACCAATGATGTTGAGAACATTTTCATATGTTTAATTACTCTTTGAAATCCTCTTTTTTTAAGTGTTTTTTTTTTTTTTTCCCCAAGATTTTGTCCAAGTTAAGGTTGGTGGTGGTTCTGTCTTCTGTTATTGATTTGAGTGCTTTGTTGGATGTACATATTATAAATATCTTTCCCTCTTGGTAGCTTTTCTTTTCAATCTCTTAATAGTATCTTATGATGAATGGACATTCTTAACTTTGATATAGTCAGTTTTGATGTGGGAAAGGAATGAAACTATAACATGCATAAGAGTGTATATATTAACATTTAATTATTACTAATAATGATGCTAAAGTGTTTGTAAATTTGGTACAATGAATGCAACATTCACGTGAGATAGGGATTATTTGCTGTTGTTTTAGTGATAAATGTACCAATTTACATGAAGATTTAGTAAATTGTTGAAGTTAGACCTCTAATATGTAAGTGAGCAAAAAAAAGTGTCAATTTTTAATATTTATTTATAATTTTAGAAAGCTCAAAATTGAGTTTATTTCTATAATTTTTTTTCTTTTTCATTATACAACTAGGATTTCAGTTTGAGCCTGAGGTAAATTTACATTTGATTCACATATGTCTTGACTTGCCTCAGATGAGTTCCAAATGAGCTTTATGACTGAAGTAGCCTTCCATGTTTCTTAACCAGGGAGCAGGTATTCACCAGTGGGTAACTGAGGTTAAAAAACATCCCCAGTGGCTTCTATTAGATACTGTTGTTGAATTACATTATTTTATTGGTGTGTGTGTTATGGTATGTTTTAGGGGATTTTCAGATTTCTAAAATGAAATCTATATAATACATTATCTTCTCTTTGGAAATATCGGGTTTTTACTACTTTAGTTTTAACACAAACTGCCTCAGATCCCAGTAGATATAATTTAAATGAAAGTATTGAAGATATTTGTATGGTTATGAATTCAAGCTATGCCCCTTCTATCATTTGAGCCTATCAGCCAAACTCATCCTTTCTTACAGTACATATATATTTTACATGCCTTGTAAATTTTGGCAAGTGTGTAGAAGCTTTATATTCTAGTATATAGTTATATGACCTCCATATTAAAAAATAGAGGTTTATAGCATTCATAAAATTAGGAAAGAACCAAAAATATGTTAAAAATACATCTGATAATTGCGTGTCGCATAAATGACATAAAAGCCAGGAAACATGAATTATTAGGCTATAATTTAATCTTTTGTCATAGTGAGTCTACAAAAATAAAGCATGCTTTTATCTTTTATGATATTACTAGGATTTCATGATAGATATATAGCTTTATAACTCAGAGTAATGTCTTACTTAGTCCATGTTTAATTTTGTTGTACATGTAAAGACATTATAATAAGAAGTGTTCTCAAAGTCAGACAGAAAAAAAAAAAAACAGTGTATTATCATTCATATATCATAATTTATATTTCAGTGAAAAGAGAACATACCTTAGTAGATTAATCATTAAGTCAAACGATGAGAAGAGTCATATAATATAGCCCCTTACTTTCTGGATAACAAAACTAGGATTCAGATTTTTCTCATATTAAAAACTTTTAAGATCACACACAAAAAACACAGAACTAAAAGTGAACCCTTGTCTCATTCTTCCTGATGGAGTTGTAAGAGGTGAGGATATACATTACTTCAAAAGGCAGGGATATTTTGAAGTGTTAATATACACAGTGTATGAACTGAAATATTTATGGCAGTAGATAAGCTAACTCTCCAACTATAAAGAAAAAAATTACTGACTCAACTTTTTCATAAAGTACTTTTTGAAAATCTATATTGTTATTAGCTAAAAAGGTGGCAAATATATCTTTCCAATCAAATTGACAAAAATACATCAAGCTGGCTAACATTTGTCAACAGTTGAAAATTAGCAGATTTCTACTGATTTGGTTGAGTTTTATCTAATGGTTTATTTAATAAATGATCACCAACTTTATTAAAAATAATGAGAAATATAAACTCTGAATTCATTTATTCTTGAAATTTTGACAAATATTTTTTAAAAGACAGTTAAATAAGCAAAGATATAACATAAAAATTTACAGGGCTAATCATAATTTTATTTTAATCTGCTAGTTTGACGGCCTGGCATAGTACTCCATGTTAACAAGAGCTATTTAAAGTTAGTATATATTAAAACTGAATGCTTATTTAATTTACATTAAAGAATGCTTGATCAACAAAAGATAAGAATAACATTGTTTTTGCCATGGATTTTTAAAAACATGTTGCAAAATAACACAGGTATTAAAATTGAAGATATTACTGAGTCTAGCAATAATACAATGGGGGAAATGTAATTTTTCTGAAATGTATCTTAAAAGATTAAGATACAAATAACAAGCTAAAACACAATACTTATTAGTATACATACCAGTAATTGATTTATGAGAAAATAGTCATATTTTTGTTTTAATAATTGATTGATTTGTAGTGAAAAATTGATTTCGAGTGAATAGGTACAATTGAAAACTCTGAATTCCCAAGATTACAAGGTGATTTACACTTAGTCTAATAAAGAGAATATACTTGCTTCTTTAGTATTGTGTACTACATATTTGCAAACCAAAATTATCAGAACAAAACTTGCTGTTCAATTGTTGTTATATTCTCTTTATCATAGAACAAGGCAATATTTAATATATGGTACACTAATTTGGCTACTCTGGTAGCTTACATAAACCTTTCTTGCAGATCAATCCACACCCACACCCACCATTGCCTCTACTGATTTTTCTATTTGTTACATGTCCTTGTTGTAAATTTTGTTATTCATTCAATGGATATTATCTCTTCCTCTCCTGCTCTCATTCCCCCTCCCATCTGTCTCTCTTTCTCTACTTATTCGTCTGTCAGCTTAAATATTTGTAGTCAATACTAGACATAAAGGTCAGTCTCTAAGAAGGGATATTGATGGTGATTTTAGATTCTTATGCTCTAAGTTGTTCCCTATTAGGTGGAGTGTAAAACCAGAACAAAGTGACAAAAAAATTTCTACCGCATTTTCTGCAGTTTTATATTCTTTCTCTTTTGGTCAGTTAGAAGTGAGTTATAGAGGTAAATTTTATGACTTATAAAAAGATGTTCTCTGAAAACATATTCCTCACAAATTTAATTAAACAAATTTTTAAGTAGTTTGGTTAAGAACATGATTAAAGTACAAAGTAAAGACAATCCCTGCTGACCCTGAAAAGATCAATTTAATAATTTATATTTCTGAAAAAAAAACAACTTTAGCTATACATAATTCAGAAGTATTTGAAAAGAAAGACAAAAATGATTAATTCTCATTCTCAATATGACTGTAAAAAAATCTAAATTGGAAAAAAAAGGAAAAAACAAGCCAAAATACTGACATGCTTAAGAATGAGCCCTAGCAGTTAGCCAAATGGTACATTGTCTTGAGAAGTAGGAGTAGTCATAATACTTTACAACCAGTTTTGCATGCACAAATACAGTTTATATTTACTATTTTGGCCCTTGGAAAATAAAAGTTTTGGTATCAGTGACAGTCTGAGGTGTCTCACTTTTGTAGTTTTAATTGTGTATATAAAGTTAGATTAACACCAAATGAAGAATGATGAGGAAACATGCAGATTAAAAAAATTTCCTGTTTTTCCATTCAAAGAAACTTGTTAAAAATATGATTATGTTGTCAAAAATATTGAGTTCTAAAACTAATTTTTCTATAGTAAATATAAATTATATTTATTAAAAAAGAAAGTGTCTGCACATGTAGATTTAATTGGAAAGAAATAAGATGATCTTAGAGGCGGCATTAAAGTTTTCTTTACGTTTGTCTTAAAATCACCATAATATCAGATTCATTCACAACAGTAGCCAAGTATTCGGTCTAAGGCTAGCATGGTGATTTTTTGTAGCATATACTAAGGCTACAATGATGTCAACATGAAGTAAAGATTGGAAAGGGGAAAGGCAGAAAGGGAGGGCATTTTATAATTCATAAAACATTTAGAAAATTACACAGTGGCAGTCACTCTTGTCTATCTATTTCCCTATTGCTTCTGGTAAAGAATGACATTCCTGCTTTGAAATGTACTTATAATAGAGATCAATTCATTAAAAGTTTAGTCTACCTTTTTTCTAAACTTTGCTAACATCTCCATGTATGTTACTTTAAAATGCTGTGCTAACTGGTGTCATTCTTCCTGTTTTAACATTTTTTGGCACACTTCATTGATTTGCATAGATCTAAATATTTATCTGGTATCATTTTCTTTCTGGGTGGAAGAACCTCCTATAATATTTCTTGTCATGCAGCTCTAATAGTGATACATTTTCTCAACTTTTAGCTTAAAAAATCTTATTTTTACTTTTGAATTTTTTACTGGACCTAGAATTCTAAGTAGATAGTTTATTGGAAAATATCATAGAGAGGGTGTGATTTCCAGTTGACCTGTAAGCTGGACTCAGGCAATTGGAGATTCCTCCCCCTTCCCCTGTCCTTAGCATGTATGTTCTGTCCACCATTTCCATGCTGAGAGCTGTTTCAGGGACACAGCCTTGAGAGAGCAATGTGCTGTTGAGACCCCCTGGACAGTATACCTGGTTGAACCCAGTTAAGTCCTCTATATAAATTTTAAGATTTGGTGTGTGGGTATGGAGATCTATTCTTCTTGCAGCTGCCCACAACAAGCCTCTTATGTAAGTTCCCTTGCTTATTAAACCTTCCACCTACAAGTTTGGAGTGGCCTGCCTTTCTTTTGGGTCTCTCCTTGCCCTCAAAGTATGGGGGTTTGTTTCATATTTCACCTGGAGGAACTCCTGAGGTTGCCAACCAACACTGTTTTGATTTGCTTTTTTCCTTTCTGTACTGTGGTCTGTAGGTTTACACAAATTCAGATGAGTCTGAAAAAGTCTTTAACAATGTTGCTCAGTATGAAATATGTTGCTCTATCACTTATTTTCAGCAATTTGAGAATGACGTGCCTTGGTTTGATTTTCTTAAGTTTATTTGTCTTTACGGCTTTTAGTCTCTTGGATTTTTGGCTTTCGATTGTTTTTGACAAATTTAGAAAATATTTGGCCATTTGTTTCTTCAAATAGTTTTTTATTCCCTCTACCAACCAACCTCTTCTTCTAGAGATTGCTTGATATTGTCCCCTACATCTCTGATGATCTGTTCATTTTTTTAGTCTTTTTTTCTCTTTGTACTTCATTTTGAATAACTAGTATTGCTATGCCATCAGGTCCATTATATATATATATTTTTTCTTCTGCAGTTTTTTTTTATCTGCTTTTAGTTTTACCTGATGTATTTTAACTAAAAATATTAAAAATGTTATCTTCAGAAGTGTTATTTTAATAGCATCTATTATGTTCATGTTTTGCTTCAAATAATTGTCTGTTTATACTATTGAGAGTAGCTGGTTTAAATCCTTGTCTGCTAATTTCATTATTTTTGATCTATTTATATGAAGAATTTTTTCTCCTATTTTACTGCTTCTTTACAAGTCTAGAATTTTAGATAAAATGAAATGCTAAAATGTGAATTTTACATTGCTGTTAGCTGGATTTGTTTGATATCTTTTACAAAGTGGTGGGCATTATCTGTGGTAGAGAGTTAATTTACTTGTGGATCTAACCATTATTTACCAGATAATTGTTATGCATAAGGCAGTAGAGATACAAACATGAAACTTGCATTCTTTGCCTTCAAATACCTAGGGAGAAAACAATTGGGAAAATACATAATTAAATGCAATATAATTATTACACTAATGAAAATTTGGCAGAGTATGGTAAGCATATCTGAGAGAAATATGTTTCTTATTGAAAAGCAGGAAAGAATATACAGGAACTAATTAAGGAACTGATACCTGAAAAATTAAATGTGAATTTTCCAAGGACAAAAAGCAAGAAAAGTACTATGTATTTAAAGTCTCAAATGTATGAGAAAAATAAAAGTTGTGTGCTGAAACAACTATAAGATAAAAATGGGAAGAGAAGAAAAACAGAGAATAGTAGACTATGTTACACAATCTAAATATTGATTATATTAAGCAAAATTATGTCTTGCATGTTGATTGATTATATAAAAATATTGTGTAAAATTAAATTTTAAAAAACAGTTGGGGGGAAGTGAATAGCATTAATATTGTCAAAAGACTTCAGTAAAATTTCTAATATATATTAGACTTTAATAAAATAAGGATACACTTTTCAATCGTAGGGTACCCACTAAAATAATACTGAAATAATAGGGAAATAATAGGGACGCTCATTTAAAAAGACTGAAAGAATATGTACATAATAAGAATAAAGGATATTTTATTTAATGTAGTGCTCTATCAAAATGAATTTTGACCCTTATCTCTCATTATGCCATAAAATCAATTCTTGGTAGATTATGCCTATAAATGACCAAATGAAACCATAAATTATATGTAATTGATTACACATACATTATAAATTACATAATTGCATATTAATATACAATATATTTATTATATAGGTAAGGTAAATATATCTTGAAAAGCACACAAAAAGCCTTATCCACAAAAATAATCTATATTATTATGTTACTATTAGAGATGTTTGGTCATTAAATAAACCATTAAATAAGTGAAAAGCCAGCTACAGTATGTAAGAAGTTATATGCAATATTTAAGTCAACTGAAGGAAAAATGCTCAATGTGAGAGTTGTGTGTTAAGTTTTATTCACGGTCTTACTGAGGACTGTAGCCCAGGAGACATCCTCTCAGATTGCTCTGAGGAACTGCTCTGAAGAAGTAGGGGAGAAGCCAGTATATGTATGAATTTTTTGGCTGGGAAATACATGTAGTCAAGCATAAAAGGATTCCTGCTAATCATGAAGAACAGACATCTCAAGGTAGTGATTTTAATGCTTTTCTCTATATGGGAAAATGCAAGAACCTGAGTTCATTGAAATTCTTCCTTAGATATGCATATTAACTACCTAAGGGCCCATATATTCCTGCTTTTTCTATCTTGAATTCCCCTCAGGGTACACTGTTGTTGGGTGGCAAATGACTTGATCCTGGATGGCAGGAACAATTTTGTTTATACTTATAATAACCAAAGGACTTATATATGGAATATATAAAGTAAGGCTGTCAACAATTAAGAAAGAAAAGATTAATAACACTATTATCATATCTCTTTTGCTATTTTACAAGAGACAACATTGATCGACTACACTGTATGAAATATGGAATGATCATCTTAAACTCTTCTAAGGTGTCTGCAACAACTCATACTCCTATCAGGAAACTGTAAATCATGGTTTGCAACCATTTCTCTAACATTTGGTAATATTGGATTTAAATTTTTGCTGATAAAATGGATCTAGAATTTTATTTTGTTGTGGTCTTGATTTTCATTTTCTTGGCCATCAACAATATTAATCACATTTTTATATATTGATTGACCATTTATATTTCTTCTGTGAAGCACCTGTTCAAGTCGCTTATCCAGTTTTCTTTTGTATTCTTTTTGTTCTCTATAGATGGGACTTAACTGCAGTTTAAAATCCTAGGCTGCATGCCTGCTGAAAAAACAAAGTTAAACAAGCAAATATTTACTTAATCTCTTTAATAAATCAAAGACATGTGTATGGGAAGATTTTTCCCTAGGTTGGAATCTTTGGTCCTTTATACCAGGTGGCAGCAGTCCCACCTTGCACACAGTGCTACAGTGAACACCTTGAAGTCTGAACATTTCAAGGCTGGACTTGTGCCTCCTTGCTGATTCTGTGTGGTTTTATCAGGTTGTCCCAGTCTCTATAAAAAAATGCCACTCCCATGCCAGACCCACATACATTTGCTGAAGCTCATGGAACTCTCCTGTTTTAAACTTTCTTAACCTCATTTAGACTTCCTTAAAGCCATCAAGGTTTATTTATGGACAGTCACTCTGATGTGTTTAAAACCAGCATAGGATTCCATGACCCACTGGGGAAAAATTCCCATGTCCTGTGTGATATAAAGCTTAAAGTCACTTACATAGAAATGAGAGCAAACTGCACAACTATAAAAACTATTTGCAACAACTAGCTACATTTTACAATTATAGAATGCTGAAAATCACAAATAACCCAGAGCCTCCTGAAAGACTAACTCTACAGTAGTTATTTTTTCACTCCTAATTACACACATGTACGTTTCTCAATGACAAATGACCAAGAAGTAGATTCCAATATTCCCCAAATTTAACTCCTCCATGGATTAGTATTTACCTTTCTAAATTTTGTGCTGAGGAAGATAGAAGAGCAGAATGATAAATGCTACATTTAAAAAAGAAAGAAAGAAAGAAATTGACAAAGAATGAAGGAAATGGGTGTAATAATAAAGCAGCCTCATAAATAGTGTAGATATTCTCAGCAATGAGAAGCCACTGAATTATGTGGCATGATCATGCTTTCATGTAAAGAAAAATCATGCTATCTTTAGGAATTAAATAGCCTGTGAACTGTTTATACTAAAATAAACATATACTATACAAATATAAGAAAAGGACTGAAGATAATTTTTCTCGATTGAAAATTGGAGGGATCTCTAATAGGTAAAGTACTGAAGAGCTAAAGTCCCTAAGGTCTGAAAACCATCCTTTTTAAATAGTTTTGCCTGCTTGGAGAGGAGGCAAGGGAATCATCCCCCCATTAACTTCTGGTTGACAGATTGTTTGTAAAATAAGGACAGTTTAAAAGACTAAAGATGGACACACACATGACCTTTCTCTCACTTGTCTGATTTATGCAGAAATCACAACAATACTCTCAGGAGGCATTGGAATATACTTCTGCTAAATGGCTCACTAACCAGAAAATCTGATTTGTCAGAGAGCCACTTGATCTTGAGTATCTATGGAAATAAACAGAAAAGAAAAGCAAAACAAACAAAACATTTTTTATTACTAATACTAATACAGTAATATTTCCACACCAGACTGGTAGAACTCTGCAGTTATAGTCTAGTTTCTCTTTTTTATTTATTTTTTGTTTTGTTTTGTTTTTGTTTGTTTTCATTGCAACTCCCCACCTCCCTACCATTTTCCTGAATATCATATATCTCTGTGAAAGATTTGGGCATACACAGACACAGATATAAATTAGAAATTGCTTTTAGAAAACTGCCAATTTCATGCAAGTAAAGTTTCTTCTTGCAGTGATTAACAAAAAGTAAACATTAAGCAATGTATGAAAATAAATTGTGGTAGAAAAGGAGAGGACTAACATTTTCTGAATAACCAAAGCATAATTTCTCCCAAATTTACTGACTGAAAAATGATAATATTTTAGGGCACCCTATTTACCTTTTAAAAATTGCAAGGCTACATTATATCTGTGAAACTACCAAAGCCTTTATTACCAAAGTTAAAAGAAAGCATTAAAAGAAAGCTTTGGGATTAAAAAATATAATCATTGTCTTCAAACAAATACACTTAAGAAAATGAAGACTGTTGGAAATACACACAGTTGAATCCTGGACTGAGGAGAAAATCTAGAAGAATCTCCCATAAACATATATGAAAATGATAAAAGTGTAAAATATGGAAAATGTTAAGATAAATGGAAATGAGTTCTATACATAATAGTTTCTATATTAAGAAGAGATTAGAGGGTGTGAATGAAAAATGTTGCCTGCCATATCAATAAGCAAAGGATATTGCAGCCATCAAGTGACTACAGCCACCTTGGATGGTGAGCACTGAGGGAACCCAGGATGGAGACAAATGGACTGCCCACTGCCAAGCTCTCAGCCACTGCAGCCACTCCCAACAGTGCACCCTGAGGGGACTCAGGATGGAAAAGTACAGGTTACTAGCCAGCTGAGGTGCATATCAAATGAATGATTTCAATGAGTTCAGACTCTTGCATCTTCCCGTAGGTAGAAAGGCACTAAATTCACTAACTTGAGATGTCTGTTTTTTTTAAATTAAAGGTAATCTTTTGAAGTTCAGACTACCTGGTCTTTTTTGCAAAACTCACATATATCTTGGTTCCTCCGTTACCTCTTTGGAGCAGTCCCTCAGAGCTGTCTGAGAGGCTGCCTCCCAGGCTTGAAGTCCTCAGAAATCCTACTGAATAAAACATAATTCTCAACTTTTACTTGTGCATTTTTTTCAGTTGATTAGGGCATATAAAAGGTATATTCAAAGAAAAAAAATTCTTCTTTAAAAAAGAGCCTATTCCTACCAATGAGTATTTATATCATTTCATCTCTCAAATTTAATGAAAAGAGATCCATATTTAGACAAAATTATTTTTAGTTTTTAAAATTCACACATAAAATATTTTTAAATAAAAATATTAAAATTATAAGCTTATTTTAGGAGAATAAAAATCAGAGTGTCTTCATTCTTTTCTGTACTAATATCAAAAAAAAGAAGTTAATGAAGTGAAGTTTATAATGATTTGAAAGAAAAGTGTTGTGACCCAGCCATATTAAATTTAGGTTGTCAATAATATATGATAAAAGATAAAGATGTTTTCAGATATTTAGCAACTTGAAAAATACATTTTCAAGGCATCTTTATGTAACTATGGTGTCTTAGTCCATTAGGGCTGTTATAACAAAATACCACAGATTGGGGGGCTTATAAACAAGAAAAATTGATTTCTCAGAGTTCTAGAGGCTGGGAAGTCCAAGATCAAGGCTCTAGCATGGTTATAGTCTGGGGAATATAACCCCAGAATACTCCCCAGAGAGTGGGAGCCCACTCTCTGTTTCATAGCTAGCACCTCCTCTGCTGTGTCCTCCTGTGGTGGAAGGGGCTAGGGAGCTCTCTGGAGTCTGTTTTATAAAGCACTAATTCATCTCATGAGGGCTCCATCCTCACGACTTAAGCCTCACCCAAAGGCCCTATCTCTTAATACAGTCATCTTTGGATATTTTAACACATAAATTTTGCAGGGAGTGGGGAGACACATTCAAATCATAGCATATAGTTAACTAGTAGCCCTGGAAAACAGGCTAAAACAAGTGGAATAATAAATTATCCATATTGAGCCACTTTGGGAGGAATCTTTCCTGGGCTGAAAATTATTGACCCATTAATGCAAATTGCAAGGGCTGGACATTTTCTAGTAAAAACTTTTCAAAATTAAAAATAGCTACACAAATAAAATATTTTAGGTATTTTGTTGAATTATATGTCTCAGTTTCTTTCATTCAGTTGAAAATAGGAAGTGACTATTTCGTGACAGGAAATGTTCTAAAGTTGGTGATCAAATGATAAACAAGGCAAATACATTTTAATCTCTGATGAAGCTTGCATTCTAAGTAGGTATTAAACAATCACAGAAGCAAACAAATTGATAAGTAGTGTTAGGAAGAAAATCAAATCCTGTAATGTGATAGCGTGATATACTTAATGTCAAGTAAAGGAGGCAGACCCAGGATAAAAATTGAAAATGAAAAAAATTTAAGGTAGGTATACTATTCAGAATAGGCCAGGGTTTATTTCTGTAACAAACAACTCTAATGTATGAGTGTTCAACATCCAAAAGCTTATTTCTCACTCATGCTTTCTGTCCCACCTACGTGATCAGGTGATGGTCATATAGTCACATAGGAACCTCATTGATGGATGCTAAAACATCTTATAGATGCACAATTTGAAGAATTTATTTTTTAATAAGAAAAGGACTGAAGAGTCATATATGTGACTCACATTATTTTCCACACATTTTATTGTCTAGAACCTGTTACATGACACTAATTGAAAGAACATGGAAAATATAACAGAGCAAAAGGAAAATTTGGTAAGCTTTATTGCAATCGACCAACCAGGAGCATGAGATGTCATAGGAACAAAGGAAAGAAAATTTTTTGTTTCTTTTTTTAAACATTTTTATTGAAGTATAATTGCCTTACAATGGTGTGCCAGTTTCTGCTTTATAACAAAGTGAATCAGTTATACATATACATATGTTCCCATATCTCTTCCCTCTTGCATCTCCCTCCCTCCCACCCTCCCTATCCCACCCCTCTAGGTGGTCACTAAGCACCGAGCTGATCTCCCTGTGCTATGTGGCTGCTTCCCACTAGCTATCTATTTTACATTTGGTAGTGCATATATGTCCATGACACTCTCTTACCCTGTCACATCTCACCCATCCCCCTCCCCATATCCTCAAGTCCATTCTCTAGTAGGTCTGTGTCTTTATTCCCGTCTTGCCACTAGGTTCTTCATGGCCTTTTTTTTTTTTTCTCCTTAGATTCCATATATATGTGTTAGCATAGTGTATTTGTTTTTCTCTTTCTGACTTACTTCACTCTGTATGACAGACTCTAACTCCATCCACCTCATTACAAATACCTCCATTTCATTTCTTTTTATGGCTGAGTAATATTCCATTGTATATATGTGCCACATCTTCTTTATCCATTCATCTGTCGATGGACATTTAGGTTGCTTCCATGTCCTGGCTATTGTAAATAGAGCTGCAATGAACATTTTGGTACATGACTCTTTTTGAACTATGGTTTTCTCAGGGTATATGCCCAGTAGTGGGATTGCTGGGTCGTATGGTAGTTCTATTTGTAGTTTTTTCAGGAACCTCCATACTGTTCTCCATAGTGGCTGTATCAATTTACATTCCCACCAACAGTGCAAGAGTGTTCCCTTTCCTCCACACCCTCTCCAGCATTTATTGTTTCTAGATTTTTTGATGATGGCCATTCTGACCAGTGTGAGATGATATCTCATTGTAGTTTTGATTTGCATTTCTCTAATGATTAATGATGTTGAGCATTCTTTCATGTGTCTGTTGGCCATCTGTATATCTTCTTTGGAGAAATGTCTATTTAGGTCTTCTGCCCATTTTTGGATTGGGTTGTTCGTATTTTTGTTATTGAGCTGCATGAGCTGCTTGTAAATCTTGGAGATTAATCCTTTGTCAGTTGCTTCATTTGCAAATATTTTCTCCCATTCTGAGGGTTGTCTTTTGGTCTTGTTTATGGTTTCCTTTGCTGTGCAAAAGCTTTGAAGTTTCATTAGGTTCCATTTGTTTATTTGTGTTCTTATTTCCATTTCTCTAGGAGCTGGGCCAAAAAGTATCTTGCTGTGATGTATATCAAAGAGTGTTCTGCCTACGTTTTCCTCTAAGAGTTTGATAGTGTCTGGCCTTACACTTAGGTCTTTAATCCATGTTGAGTTTATTTTTGTGCATGGTGTCAGGGAGTGTTCTAATTTCATACTTTTACATGTATCTGTCCAATTTTCCCAGCACCACTTATTGAAGAGGCTGTCTTTTCTCCACTCTATATGCATGCCTCCTTTATCAAAGATAAGGTGACCATATGTGCGTGGGTTTATCTCTGGGCTTTCTATCCTGTTCCATTGATCTATATTTCTGTTTTTGTGCCAGTACCAAACTGTCTTGATTACTGTAGCTTTGTAATATAGTCTGAAGTCAGGGAGCCTGATTCCCCCAGCTCCATTTTTCTTTCTCAACATTGCTTTGGCTATTCGGGGTCTTTTGTGTTTCCATACGAATTGTGAAATTTTTTGTTCTAGTTCTGTGAAAAATGCCAGTGGTAGTCTGATAGGGATTGCATTGAATCTGTAGATTGCTTTGGGTAGTAGAGTCATTTTCACAATGTTGATTCTTCCAATCCAAGAACATGGTATATCTCTCCATCTATTTGTCTCATCTTTAATTTCTTTCATCACTGTCTTATACTTTTCTGCATACAGGTCTTTTGTCTCCTTAGGTAGATTTATTCCTAGATATTTTATTCTTTTTGTTGCGGTGGTAAATGGGAGTGTTTTCTTAATTTCACTTTCAGATTTTTCGTCATTAGTGTATAGAAATGCAAGAGATTTCTGTGCATTAATTTTGTATCCTGCTACCTTACCAAATTCATTGATTAGCTCTAGGAGTTTTCTGGTAGCATCTTTAGGATTCTCTATGTATAGTATCATGTCATATGCAAACAGTGACAGCTTTACTTCTTCTTTTCTGATTTGGATTCCTTTTATTTCTTTTTCTTCTCTGATTGCTGTGGCTAACACTTCCAAAACTATGTTGAATAATAGTGGTGAGAGTGGGCATCCTTGTCTTGTTCCTGATCTTAGTGGAAATGGTTTCAGTTTTTCACCATTGAGGACAATGTTGGCTGTGGATTTGTCATATATGGCCTTTATTATGTTGAGGAAAGTTCCCTCTATGCCTACTTTCTGCAGGGCTTTTATCATAAATGGGTGTTGAATTTTGTCGAAAGCTTTCTCTGCATCTATTGAGATGATCATATGGTTTTTCTCCTTCAATTTGTTAATATGGCGTATTACGTTGATTGATTTGCGTATATTGAAGAATCCTTGCATTCCTGGGATAAACCCCACTTGATCATGGTGTATGATCCTTTTAATGTGCTGTTGGATTCTGTTTGCTAGTATTTTGTTGAGGATTTTTGCATCTATGTTCATCAGTGATATTGGCCTGTAGTTTTCTTTCTTTGTGACATCTTTGTCTGGTTTTGGTATCAGGGTGATGGTGGTCTCGTAGAATGAGTTTGGGAGTGTTCCTCCCTCTGCAATATTTTGGAAGAGTTTGAGAAGGATAGGTGTTAGCTCTTCTCTAAATGTTTGGTAGAATTCGCCTGTGAAGCCATCTGGTCCTGGGCTTTTGTTTGTTGGAAGGTTTTTAATCACAGTTTCAATTTCAGTGCCTGTGATTGGTCTGTTCATATTTTCTATTTCTTCCTGGTTCAGTCTCGGCAGGTTGTGCATTTCTAAGAATGTGTCCATTTCTTCCAGGTTGTCCATTTTATTGGCATAGTGTTGCTTGTAGTAATCTCTCATGATCTTTTGTATTTCTGCAGTGTCAGTGGTTACTTCTCCTTTTTCATTTCTAATTCTATTGATTTGAGTCTTCTCCCTTTTTCTCTTGAGTCTGGCTAATGGTTTATCAATTTTGTTTATCTTCTCAAAGAACCAGCTTTTAGTTTCATTGATTTTTGCTATTGTTTCCTTCATTTCTTTTTCATTTATTTCTGACCTGATCTTTATGATATCTTTCCTTCTGCTAGCTTTGGGGTTTTTTTTGTTGTTCTTTCTCTAATTGCTTTAGGTGCAAGGTTAGGTTGTTTATTTGAAATCTTTCCTGTTTCTTGAGGTAGGCTTGTATTGCTATAAACTTCCCTCTTAGCACTGCTTTTGCTGTGTCCCATAGGTTTTGGGTCATCGTGTCTCCATTGTCATTTGTTTCTAGGTATTTTTTGATTTCCCTTTTGATTTCTTCAGTGATCACTTCGTTATTAAGTAGTGTATTGTGTAGCCTCCATGTGTTTGTATTTTTTACAGATATTTTCCTGTAATTGATACCTAGTCTCATAGCGTTGTGGTCGGAAAAGATACTTGATACAATTTCAATTTTCTTAAATTTACCAAGGCTTGATTTGTGACCCAAGATATGATCTATCCTGGAGAATATTCCATGAGCACTTGAGAAAAATATGTATTCTGTTGTTTTTGGGTGGAATGTCCTATAAATATCAATTAAGTCCATCTTGTTTAATCTATCATTTAAAGCTTGTGTTTCCTTATTTATTTTCATTTTGGATGATCTCTCCATTGGTGAAAGTGGGGTGTTAAAAGTCCCCTACTATGATTGTGTTGCTGTCGATTTCCCTTTTTATGGATGTTAGTATTTGTCTTATGTATTGAGGTGATCCTATGTTGGGTGCATAAATATTTACAATTGTTATGCCTTCTTCTTGGATCAATCCCTTGATCATTATATAGTGTCCTTCTTTGTCTCTTGTAATAGTCTTTATTTTAAAGTCTATTTTGTCTGATATGAGAATTGCTACTCCAGCTTTCTTTGGATTTCCATTTGCATGGAATATCTTTTTCCATCCCCTCACTTTCAGTCTGTATGTGTCTCTAGGTCTGAAGTGGGTCTCTTGTAGACAGCATATATATGGGTCTTGTTTTTGTATCCATTCAGCCAGTCTGTGTCTTTTGGTGGGAGCATTTAATCCATTTACATTTAAGTTAATTATCGAAATGTATATTCCTATTCCCATTTTCTTAAATATTTTGGGTTTGTTATTGTAGGTGTTTTCCTTCTCTTGTGTTTCTTGCCTATAGAAGTTCCTTTAGTATTTGTTGTAAAGCTGGTTTGGTGGTGCTGAACTCTCTCAGCTTTTGCTTGTTTGTAAAGGTTTTAATTTCTCCATCAAATCTGAATGAGATCCTTGCTGGGTAGAGTAAACTTGGTTTTAGGTTTTTCTCCTTCATCACTTTAAGTATATCCTGCCACTCCCTTCCAGCTTGCAGTCTCTGCTGAAAGATCAGATGTTAAACTTATGGGGATTCCCTTATGTGTTATTTGTTGTTTTTCCCTTGCTGCTTTTAATATGTTTTCTTTGTATTTAATTTTTGACAGTTTGATTAATATGTGTCTTGGCGTGTTTCTCCTTGAATTTATCCTGTATAGGACTCTCTGTGCTTCCAGGACTTGATTAACTATTTCCTTTCCCATATTAGGGAAGTTTTCAACTATAATCTCTTCAAATATTTTCTCAGTTCCTTTCTTTTTCTCTTCTTCTGGGACCCCTATAATTCGAATGTTGGTGCATTTAATGTTGTCCCAGAGGTCTCTGAGAGTGTCCTCAGTTCTTTTCATTCTTTTTTCTTTATCCTGCTCTGCAGTAGTAATTTCCACCATTTTATGTTCCAGGTCACTTATCCTTTCTTCTGCCTCAGTTATTCTGCTATTGATCCCATCTAGAGTATTTTTAATTTCATTAATTGTGTTTTTCATCGCTGCTTGGCTCCTCTTTAGTTCTTCTACATCCTTGTTAAATGTTTCTTGCATTTTGTCTATTCTATTTCCAAGATTTTGGATCATCCTTACTATCATTATTATGAATTATTTTTCAGGTAGACTACCTATTTCCTCTTCATTTGTTAAGTCTGGTGTGTTTTGACCCTGCTCCTTCATCTGCTCTGTGTTTTTCTGTCATCTCATTTTGCTTATCTTACTGTGTTTGGGGTCTCCTTTTCACAGGATGCAGGTTCGTAGTTCCCGTTGTTTTTGGTATCTGTCCCCAGTGGCTAAGGTTGGTTCAGTGGGTTGTGTAGGCTTCCTGGTGGAGGGAACTAGTGCCTGAGTTCTGGTGGATGAGTCTGGATCTTGTCTTTCTGGTGGGCACGTCCACGTCTGGTGGTGTATTTTGGGGTGTCTGTGGCCTTATTATGATTTTAGGCAGCCTCTCTGCTAATGGATGGGGCTGTGTTCCTGTCTTGCTAGTTGTTTGGCATAGGGTGTCCAGCACTGTAGCTTGCTGGTTGTTGAGTGAAGCTGGGTCTTGATGTTGAGATGGAGATCTCTGAGAGATTTTCGCCGTTTGGTATTACGTGGAGCTGGGAGGTCTCTTGTGGACCAGTGTCCTGAAGTTGGCTCTCCCACCTCAGAGGCACGGCCCTGATGCCTGGCTGGAGCACCAAGAGCCTTTCATCCACACAGCTCAGAGTAAAAGGGAGAAAAAATAGAAAGAAAGAAAGAAAGAGGATATAATATACTGAAGTAAAATAAAGCTATTATAAAACAAAGCTATACAGACAAAATCTCACCCAGAAGCATATACATATACACTCACAAAAAAAGGAAAAGGGGAAAAATTAATATATCCTGCTCCCAAAGTCCACCTCCTGAATTTGGGATGATTCGTTGTCTATTCAGGTATTCAACAGATGCAGACACATCAAGTTGTTTGTGGAGTTTTAATCCACTGCTTCTGAGGCTGCTGGGAGAGATTTCCCTTTCTCTTCTTTGTTTGCACAGCTCCCGGGCTTCAGCTTTGGATTTGGACCCGCCTCTGCGTGTAGGTCACCTGAGGGCGTCTGTTCCCCGCCCAGACAGGACGGGGTTAAAGGAGCAGCTGCTTCGGGGGCTCTGGCTCACTCAGGCCAGGGGGAGGGAAGGGTACGGAGGAGGCGGGGCGAGCCTGCGATGGCAGAGCCGTCGTAATGTTGCAGCAGCCTGAGGCGCGCCGTGCGTTCTCCCGGGGAAATTGTTCCCGGGTCACGGGACGCTGGCAGTGGCAGGCTGCACTGGCTCCTGGGAGGGGCGGTGTGGAGAGTGACCTGTGCTCGCACACAGGCTTTTTGGTGGCGGCTGCAGCAGCCTTAGAGTCTCATGCCCTTCTCTGGGGTCCGTGCTGATCGCCGCAGCTCGTGCCCGTCTCTGGAGCTCGTTTAGGCGGCGCTCTGAATCCCCTCTCCTTGCGCGCCGGGAAACAAAGAGGCAAGAAAAAGTCTCTTGCCTCTCCGGCAGCTGCAGTCTTTTTCCTGGACTCCCTCCCAGCCAGCTGTGGTGCACTAACCCCTTCAGGCTGTGTTCACGTCGCCAGCCCCAGTCCTCTCCCTGCGATCCGACCAAAGCCCGAGCCTCAGCTCCCAGCCCCGCCTGCCCCGGCGGGTGAGCAGAGAAGCCTCTCGGGCTGCTAAGTGCTGCTCGGAACCGAGGCTCTGTGTGGGAATCTCTCCGTTTTCCCCTCTGTGCCCCTGTTGCTGTGGGATCCGCGCTGATAGCCGCGGCTCGCGCCCACCTCTGGGATCCGCACTGATAGCCGCAGCTCACGCCCGTCTCTGGAGCTCGTTTAGGCGGCGCTTCAAATACCCTCTCCTCGGACACCAGGAAACAAAGAGGGAAGAAAAAGTCTCTTGCCTCTTTGGCAGCTGCAGACTTTTTCCGGACTCCCTCCCGGCTAGCTGTGGTGCACTAACCCCTTCAGGCTGTGGTCATGCCGCCAACCCCAGTCCTCTCCCTGCGATCTGACCGAAGCCCGAGCCTCAGCTCCCAGCCTCGCCCGCCCCGGCGGGTGAGCAGACAAGCCTCTCGGGCTGGTGAGTGCTGCTCAGCGCCGATCCTCTGTGCGGGAGTCTCTCCGCTTTGCCCTCCGCACCCCTGTGGCTGCTCTCTCCTCCGTGGCTCCGAAGCTTCCCCTCTCTGGTACCCACCGTCTCCGCCCACGAAGGGGCTTCCTAGTGCGTGGAAACCTTTCCTCCTTCACGGCTCCCTCCCACTGGTGCAGGTCCCGTCCCTATTCTTTTGTCTCTGTTATTTCTTTTTTCTTTTGCCCTACCCAAGTACGTGGGGAGTTTCTTGCCTTTTGGGAGGTCTGACGTTTTCTGCCAGTGTTCAGTGGGTGTTCTGTGGGAGCAGTTCCACGTGTAGATGTATTTCTAATGTATCTGTGGGAAGGAAGTTGATCTCCGCGTCTTACTCTTCCGCCATCTTCTCTACCTCTCCTGGAAAGAAAATTTTAAAAGAACATAGGTTCATCTTTGCTGGCTGCTACTGACTTACAGTCAAAAATAAACTCTATATGACAACATAGATATCATTGGTAGAGTTACATATATAACTTATTGTCCAACTAGGTAACTTTGAGAATAAAAAGGGATATTATTAACCTTTAGTTAGAGCAGTAAGTGTAAAGCAAGCTGTCTCATGAAAATTGGGAAGTGTGTTAACCCAATCACTGGTGACCTAAAACCCAGAAGTTTTAACAAAATGGACAAGACCAAACCTTTATTATAGAAGATTGAGTTGAGACTGAGAGAATGAGAATGAGACAGGGGAAATATGAGTTTAAGGATTCCTTCTGATAAGTCATTTTGTAATGGGATCAGAAAAACAGGAAGCAGATGTCGAGTTATAGTTGATTTGTTTTTTGTTTTTGCAATGGTAGAGGTTCTAAAGAATGTTTGTATTTCTGAGTAGAATGATTAACTTAAGAACTAAAAAAATAAAATAAAATAAAATAAAACTGATGATGAAGTAGATATAGAAAGAGTATAGTAGAAGTGAAATCCTTAGGAAGTACTCGGTAAGTTAGGAGAGGGTGATTTACTTAATAGAAGCAATGCTACTTCTATAACAGGAGACAAGGCAGAGAGAAAAGTTTGAAAACAAGGTAGATCAATAAATTCTCTAATTTTCAGATTAAGGTATTTTCTTAAGGCTACTACTCTTTTCTCAGCAGAGTATAAGACAAGGTTATTAGTGGGAACATTTACAGAAAAATAAAAATGTGTGAAATGTCATTTACTGGGGTGGGAAAGTTAGTGATATAGTTATGTTGGCATTTAAGTTGATATTCCAATTCCACTACAACTATCAGTCTTACTTCAGGAAGTCCTATTAAAGGAGGGCCCATCTATCTGTGTTCTCTTGTCCTTCACTTATATATTAACATGGAATTTTACAGAATTTCCCTCAAATTTCCAAAATTTCCCAAAACCTCTGGGAAATGCAGGTATAATTAAATATGCTCATGAATTAGACTTGGTAAGAATTCACCACCTCAGTCAGAGCTGTACATGTAGTTCCAGACCATATGTGTCCACGGAGGTGAATTTTGAGGATGACATTATGCTCCACTGCCATTTTCACAACTGTCTCATTAGTGGTGGAAGTGAAATGCTGTTGATGGTCCTTGGTAGCAGAGATTTTTTGTGATCTGTGAAGTGAGTCCAGTCATCTATCTGTGTTTTGCTGAGTGGTGAGAGTCTGGACAAACATCATCTGCTACAAAGTTTCTTTAAACCTAAAAGGTTAAAGTCTAATGGCTTACTCTTCAACAGTAACAGAGTTTTTCCTCACAGGTACTTACCTACTGTCAAGTTTCCTGGGACAGGATGAATTTTGGTATTAACTGGTGCACACACTGTATGTCAAATCAGTATTTCCCTGAATTTTATGTATCAAAAATAGAAGGATGGGAGGTGAAAGAAGATTGCCAACATTTTATTTTTTCATGTAAGTCTATTAAAAGATCATCATTCATAGTTAACTTAGGTTCAGGTGTTGACCTAAAACAAATAGACTGCCAGATGTTTCTCCAGCAAAGATGTTTCTATTTGGGATCAGTAGAGAATTACAATTTGAGGTCTGCAAACATGGCGAGCCATGTGCAAATCCCCACATGGCAAGGAAGGAAAATGCTTTTATAGAGAGAAAAGGGAAGCTGGGAGGACTGTAGTTAACAAAGACATGTCTTTTCATTGCCTGAGTCCTTGCCAGGAAGAAGAGGAGTCTTTCTTCTGCCTATTGGGCTCTGCTATCTTTCCAGGGTGTGAGAGCTCCCCCTTCTGGTCTCCGACTCTATTTAATTGAGGTTTCTATTTATTAATATTTTACACATAAAACAAAGGACATTTTAACACAAATTGGAAACACATAATTTAATGATAAAAGTCATTTGTCTAGGTTGAATGCCTTTAGTTATTGAAAACTCACCACATTTTCCTTTGTTTTGGTAACCGGTACTAATCCACACTCGTTTCAATAGTATGATATTCTCAATTTTGGTATTCTCTATAATATCTTATTGCACTGTCTTATGTACTAACATTTTATGAATGTTTGCCTGTCTCTCATACTAGAATATAAGTTCTTCCAACATTTGGAATTTTATAATCCTATTGCCAAACTACTATGCCACATAACAGACACTCATAAAATACTTGTTGAAAGAATGCATGACTCTAAATTAAAATCAAAAATTTAGTTTGTTATCCAAACGGCTCTAATTTGCTTGCCCCTTTTCCTTAAGAGAAACAAAGTGTATGACAGAGATTTATATGCAGTTCAAATATTCTCTTGTTTCAACATGTTAGCAATAAGACACATGTTTGCCTCTATTACCTTCTGTTATTCAAAGAAAAGTTTTTTAAATTTTTGTCTTGTGTTTCTCAGACTTCATTAACAAGATTATACAGTTGAAACTAGCACATTTTGCTCTAGTAATTGCTAACACAGTTGTGGTAACTTCATTCTTCTCAGAGTAGCACAGTCACTGCTTAAATACATTTTGACATTTTGTAAGGCTAATTTCCACATTTCTCACGGTGAGATAAAAATTTATTTTTTTAAAACAACAGTAGACTACTGAATTTATTACCTAATAGATAGCTGAATTCTTATCTTGATATTTTCCCATGATAAATGGTTTACAGAGACAATCTTTATCTTCAGGAATCTTGGGTTGATTTTCTATAATTTTCTAACTTTATGCTTTTGTATAAACTTTTGCTTGAATCATAATAGAAAACAATTCAATGACTGAATTTCACATATTTATTTAAGGCAATGACCATTATGATTTTATCTGATACAAGAAAATATGCCAATTTGACACTTTTGCACAAAAAGTCCATGGAGTAAAATTCATATATGCTGTTTGAATTTGTTATTGTATATTTATTTAATTGTGCTTCTTGCTGACTGTGTTACTTATTCCTGACCTTTGTTCTATATGTGTTATATTTTTTTTATCCTAAGATTGAGGCCAAAAAAAGAGTGTAGGTCATAGGGCTTTAGTGTCTCCTTACTATTCTGATGTGTTTCATGCCCAAGTTCACATGGCTCCACAAGAGCAGTGGCTCAGCTCTGGTTAGTCTAGTTCAGTCACAGGAATCTGCCAAGTCTAAGTCCCTACAGCTCCTATTTCCTGCCTGGGCTCATTGCACAGCTATTCACTCTGAATTGCTAACACTAGCCAGAGCACAGTCAGGGAGCGAAACATGAATCCCCAGGCCAGGCATTTCAGTATATATATTGGGGAAAGTATAGTATAAGATATAGACTAAAGGTAATTTTGGAGTTAATTCTGTTAATGTTAACTTGGGGAGTATCTTTAAAAAGTAAAATATTTCAGCATAGACATATTATGTGTTTTATAATCTTATCTTCTTTATGCATTTTAGGTTTTACACTTAATAGTCTCATCCTGATAACTCTGTTTGGAAAAATTATACTCTTCTACAAAGGTGTCAAAAAAGACCTAGGAGAGTACTGCATTTTGAAGATTTTTGACAGTTTTTAGCACTCTTTCAAATTTAAGTATCATAAACTAGATGTAGATAAAGATAATTGTCCTTTGCCTCACTTGTAAATTACATTACTTAGATATTCTAGAGTGCAGGTCGTTCTCAAGGTCTTTGCTTCTAAAATATTTTTCAGGTTTCATTTTGTAAATGCCTGTCCATTTTTTTACATATATGATTAATGGATTCTGGACCTTGGAAATATTTCATAAAAAATGAGATAATTTTTTGGTGAGACAGTGTTGGGTTGGTATGTAACAGCGCCATGTTCTTCTTCATAGTGGTGTTGCCATAAAATTAGAAATGTAATTATTAAATAGACATCTTAAATTAAATTTTGTTCTTCATTATGCTGTATTTTTTTGCATCAACCTTTTCAAAGAGCCTCTATATTTTAGTGTAGTTTTTTTTTTCCTTGCTTTTCTCATAAAATGTCTAGCAATCTCAAAACGTTATGCTAAGTGAAAGAAGCCAGACACAAAAGACCATACATTGTATATTTTGTATGATTTAATTTACATGAAATGTTTGGAAATGTTAATTCTGTACAGAAAAAAAGTAGATTTGTGACTGCTTAGGTCTGGGAGGGGCCACAGGAGTGACTACAAACGGGCATGAGGTTTCTTTTTGGGTATGAAGTTTCTTTTGTGGGTGACGAAAACCATTTCAAATTAGATTCTTGTGATGTATTCTGTAAATATACTTAAACATCATTGAATCATACACTTTGGTTTTTTTAATAAGTTTTATTTATTTATTTATTTATTTATTTATTTATTTATTTATTTATTTATGGCTGCATTGGGTCTTCATTGTTGCGCACGGGCTTTCTCTAGTTGCTGCGAGCAGGGGCTACTCTTCGTCGTGGTGCACGGGCTTCTCACTGCGATGGCTTCTTTTGTTGCGGAGCATGGGCTCTAGGCGTGCGGGTTTCAGTAGTTGCAGGACACGGGCTCAGTAGTTGTGGCTTACAGGCTCTAGAATGCAGGCTCAGTAGTTGTGGCGCATGGGCTTAGTTGCTCTGTGGCATATGGGATCTTCCTGGACAAGGGATCGAACCTGTGTCCCCTGCATTGGCAGATGGATTCTTAACCACTGTGCCACCAGGGAAGTCCCGAATTATACACTTTGATGAGTGTGCTTCATGGTATATAAATTATATATCAACAAAATTATTAAAAAATACCAAGGAGGTCATCAAAGATTGATATGCACTATAAACAAGAAAATCTGAGATGTTTTGGAAATATGAAAAAATTTGTTTAAATTTTTATTGGAGTATAGTTGCTTAACAATGTAGTGCTAGTTTCTGCTGTACAGCAAAGTGAATTAATTATACATGTACATATATCCTCTCTTTTTTAGTTTTCCTTCCTATTTAAGTCACCACAGAGCAGTGAGTTCCCTGTGCTATACAGTAGGTTCTCATAAGTTATCTATTTTATACACAGTAGTGTATATATGTCAATCCCAATCTCCCAATTCATGAAAAACTTTTTAAAAAGTTCAAAGCTCTCTCCTTTTTGCAGTGGCTACCAGATATGTTTCAAAATTACTACAAGGTTATAAAAGTAAGGGAAACACATCAGTACAGTGCTAATATGTTACAAACATTTTTATTAATGTAATAATCACCTGTGAAACTGAAGGCAGTCACTGTTCTTCTCATAATTTTATCTCCTCCCCAATAAAGCATGAAACATTCTGGTATGGGGAGTGGGACAATCTTAGAGGGACTTTCCCCACACTGATGAATAAATGTTATAGGGTCTGGAAAATCATAAGACAATTAACAGCGGACCTCTCAAGATCTCCATTGTTACTATGAATACACAGAACTGGAAGGTGGATCTGTAGGGTCCTCAGTTTAAGTAGTGGCAGCAGACAGACCAGCGGAGCTTTCCTCTAGGGGATGAAATGAGCCATAAGCAGATGAGGATGTTTGGTACATCAGACAAATACTAATCATGCACACAAGTTATATGCCATACATATTACAGATATAAGACTATTGTACTTTATATACAATTGATTATTAAAGTTAATATTTAGGAAGTACTAATAAATGTTTAAAAAAGAGGCAACACTTTTCCTGTTTTAGACTGCTTGCCTGGTAGGGTTAGCCAAATCCTTATCCAATGGAATTCTGAATCCCTAATTTCCTCATTCTTATCAGGCTACAGTTACTACAATTTTCCATTTTACTGAGTATAGGAGCACAAACAAACACCCTAGTAGATCCCCGGAGTTTCAAATCTACTCATTCCTTCCCCTGTTATTTAGTAGCAGTCCTACATTTTTTATGATATTCAGGGTTGATTATCCTCACAAATGTATTGATTTATTTTTTTCTCCTGCAGGTAAACTAACATGAGGAGTCCAAAGTGACCCTTTGACATCATTGCTTAGGTTCAGTGCAACCTATGTCTACAGGTGAAAACATTCCACCTTTTTAATCCCATGCCTGTAATTCTGCCAAGTCAAAAATTTTAAAGCAGTAAAACACAAAACCAAAGTGTATCACAGAGAGTAGTGGTGACAGAGGTCACTGCTAATTCTACATCTGTTATATGGATCCAATTTTTTATGATGCTAAGGACATAGTACTATAACTTACATACCGATCCTGAATAATGGTGTCCTAACCCTAGTGTGACATCTTTAATATATATTATCTGACCCTTGAAGAGGCCATTTCAAGGTGCTGTCAGGCCAGAAGTTTCCAAATGATGCAGTATATAGCACATCCAGTGGATTGTGATCAAATGGTAATTTTCACATCTAAAACTGGGTCTTTTGGGCTGAGGTGAGGTTATATGAGATCTTATGTTGTTAAATAAGATGTTTGTGATGGTGATGGTGGTGCTGGTAGAGTTGTGTGGACAGGTTCAACTAATCCATTTTAATAGAACATGAATCAATATAGAAATTACTATCTTCTTCAGGATGGAAGCGTTCCAATATAATCAACTTGCCAGTAAGAAACTGCTTGGTCTCCTTGAGAGTTCCTATATCCAGGGACTCAGTGTCCGTCCCTACTGCTGACAGGTTGCATATTTAGCAGCTGTAGATGGTGGTAGATCAACCTTAAACAGTGAAAGCTCATGCTGTTGTGTCCATGTATAGCATTCATCCCTGATACCGTAACTATGATGTCCATGTGCTATTGTGAACACATTTGGGATGGCTGAGGTCAGAGAAAGGGACATCCACTGGAGAGGCATTCTTTCTTTCTGTTGAATACCTCCTCTGCAGGATATGCTCTCTGGTGAGCACTGTACTTAAGTTTGTCCTCATTTTTTTTTATCACAGACTTTTCTCTTTTGGGTTGTCCTATCCTGCTCTTCCCAGACCCCTGAACCATCAGCCTTAGTGATTCATTCACCAAGTTAATGGCAAGGTATGTCCATGTTCTTTGGAACAATTTCACCTCAGCCTGTCTTCCAGGTAACCCATACATGGGCCTTTCCACCTTCTCTTCACAGTAACATATTGAGTTTTCTATAAAGCAGAACTGATTTTTTTTTCTTTTTTCACCCGTTGGTTAAAGAAAACTACTCATGAGGCTATCTATACACATGAGTCAATGAAGAGACATTATTATAACTGAGGTTAATGGGCGTCTTGATCACCCATTTATGTACCTTCAGATCTGCTTGATCTTAATTTTATATGCACTATTTCCATTGTATTATGGACTATTTTGCACCTGCTTGACCTATTAATATGGAGCTTTATAAAACCGAACTCAATGGGTTTTGGAAGACATTTATTCCCTACCTGGCACAGTGTTTCTGTCCCTTATACTGCCTGGTAAAGAGATGGCACATGTAAGACTGGGGGTCTGAGCAGCAACCACTTTTGTGAAGACAAAAATACTAGTGAAGTAGTTTAAATCTCTGGTTATCACCCTGAGCTAGATGTATCTGTGAGTTCCAGAAATTATGGTTCAGGCACTGTGTCAAGTACAGCAGAAGGAGAGAGTATCCTTAGGATTTTGGTCCCAGCTATGGAAGAGAAGAAACATGATATACCCCCATAGAGCAACAGCTCCTAGCAGCAAACACAGATTGAGCCTCTCAGGAAGGAATAAATCACAGCAGCCATTCGGTTTGACTAGTGTTCATTCATGAGCAGTGGCCGTTAATCCTTTGCACTAACTGTTGGGCTGTTCTAAAGAGATTAACTGTATTGCTTGCACAACAGGAAGCCAAGGGGTGGATGATTCACGTGTGGGACCTTGTGGGGTCAGGATTTGTGGAGGGACATGCGGGTTCACCTGCAAGTGCCTGAGGCAGTCCTCACTGTTTTCAATGTCCCAGCTAATAAATCACTGACAACGCCTCCTCAGCAATTAGGAAGCTGATGCCCTATGATCAGGTATGAATGCTAGCAATGACCCTTCAGTAGATATAGCAGATTGGGTGCCGAGAAGGAGTGACCACCACGGTGCTCAGGTGGAACAGCATGTTTCCAAGGATGTCAGATTGCCCTTTAAGTACAGTGACTACATTAATGCAGTACTCATGCATTAACTGTCTAGTGGGCAGGGCTGAGTTCCAGTGCTAATAAGCTAGAGGGAGGATGCCAAAACCCCTCTTGCCAACACTAGCGTTTTCACGGTAAAATGAGCTCCCCAAAATGACTGTCACCAGTATCTATGTCTCCAGGATAAGTCTCAGTTGCCTCCTTCCTTACCAGGAGGCTCTCCGAGATCAGCAAGTGGGTTTGATCCAGGCTCCTTTCAAATTACTGTCCTTCCCTGGGTCTCAGAGCATATGAGATTTTGTGTGTGCCTTTAAGAATGGAGTCTCTTGTTTCTTACAACCCTCTGGCTCTCCTGAATGCCAGCTCCACTAGCTTTCAAAGCCAGACATTCTGGGAGCTCACCTTCCTGGTGCAGGATACTCAGGCTGGGGAGCCTAATATGGGGCTTGGATCCTTCTCTCCCTGGGGAGAATCTCTGCATTTGTGATTATTCTCTCATCTGTGGTCCCCTTACCAGGTATGTGGGGTTGACTCTACTGAATCTCTGCCCTTCCTATCCTGTCTCATTGTGGTTCCTTTTTATATCTTCAGTTGTAGAAGATCTTTTCTACTTCTCTTCAAGTCATTCTCATCAATAATTGCTCTGTGAATAGTTGTAATTTTGGTGTGCCCATGGCCGGAGGTGAGCTCAAAGTCTTCCTACTCCACCGTCTTGGCCAAAGTCCTTCAGATTGAATATATTTGCATATGCTTGTGTCCCCTTCTTAGAAACTGTCATTTACATAATTAGCCTGTTTTAAAAGTTATTTATGGGTGAATTCTTTATATATTACAATTTATCTTTTAAAATTTTATTTGTTTTTGTTGGAAATATACTCAGTCTCTGTGGTTTGTCGTTTAACTTTGTTTACATTGTCATTCTGTATAACAGGTTTTAGTTATATGTAATAAAATACAAGAAACTTAAAGTTTCATTCTTTTCTTATATTCTTAAGTCACCACAAATTATATCTGTGATGGAGTTATATATATTATAATTTCATCTTATTTAATTCATGTGGAAAGATAATTTTATATCCTGTTTACAGAATAGTACATTTCCCCCACTAATATGGAAAACAATGGTATCAAGTTTCCATATGTGTTTGGTTATATTTCTGAATTTCTAGCTTCTTCATTTATTTAAAGCATATTAAAGGCTTGTACATTTCACAAAAAGCAGGAAGATGATGCTGAAGGTCCAAGGAGTGAGAATGCAGCAGCCCTTGCCTGGTGAGCTGAGTGCTGATGTCCAACCTGTGGTCAGTCTGTCTCCCCAAATCCCGCGGTAGTGCTGCCTTTCCTGCATCCTGGGGCAGGGTCATTGGGAGAAACTCCCAATTCCTCTTCAAATAAAACCCCAGCTCTTCTGTGGTGTGCGTTATCTAACCTCTTCCCCCTCTTGAATCTTCTGCTCTGGATGTCTTACTCTTGCTCATTATCAATCTAGTCAAGGAACTTGATGAACCTGTTTTCCCCTCAGGCCCTTTCTCTTCCTCTGACCTCTGTGTGGATCAGTCTGTCTCCCTGCTGGATCTTTGCCCTGCTGGATCCTTCATTCAGGCTACAGTTCAACCATTATCTTCTCAGAGAGGCCTCACCACCCTGTCTAATGGTGCCCACCTTCTCATCCTAGTTACTCTCTATCACATTATCCTTAATGATCTAGTTCAATCATTTACCATGCCATGAAGTAATCTGTATCCTATAGTTTCAGTCTATATTTCTCTCACCTGCTAGAATTTAAACCCATGATATCTCATTTTTGTCATTAGTGCTAATGTCTAGAATAGTTGCTATTACTAAGAAAGCACTCAGTAAAGATATGTTAAATAAATGAATAAATGAGTGGATGTGTGAAGCCTAGTACCTATACTTTCAGGGGCAAACTTTGTGTTTGTTCACATTGACTGTTTGACATGCCCCTTTTAAGAAGATATTTCTATTAATAGATCTCACTGGAACCCAGAACAAAAATCGTAGGGGAGAAAGAGGCATAATTTTCCATACTTTACCTCCCTGACTCCAATTCTACTTTCTTCAAAGTTGTGAGAAATTTCTGACAATTCTGAGTGTTTCTCTTTCTCACTCAACACTCCACCTTCTTTTCAGAGCTAGGGTTAGGGGCCTTGCCATTCTTTGCCAGAATACTATTTTTTTAGCTGATGCTTTTTTTCTTTTTCAGATTTCACAGCATGCAGTTTGTTCCTGTTTATTTGGCTGTTTCTTTTCTTTCTTCTTTTTTTTTTTTTTTTTGAATGCATTTCAACAATAATTGGGAGAGTAAGCCTGTAATCTGCCTCACTCCACCGTCTGTTGATAGAATCTCAAATTTTGTTTCTAAGTTTAAAACATTAAAGAACTGAAGACATTTCATTATATTCCTATGAATATAGAAATCGTGTAGTGGGGAGAGGGGTTTCATACAGATAGAAATAATCCTGAGATTACATAGCCCAAAATGTTAGTAGTTTGTTTTTTCTGAAAATAAGTTTATTTTCATTTCTGATAAAGGCCATTTTAATTTTCTTATTAAAGAATCTCCTTATTTAAGATAATATACATTTAAATTTTTAAAATACATTAGAAATACTTAAAATTGAGAAAAATATCATTCAATATTGTTTAAGTATTTTAAATGTTCTAAAATCCTTAATTTATTACTTGAAAATGTTCATAGAAGAATAACATACTTTTAATAATTTTAATTTAAGCACTTAAGCATGTGAGACTTTCAGCCATAACTTAATACAAAATAATCTGTTAAACATCTAGAGTTAGAAAGTATGTGACAATAATTTCACAGTTCAGAGTACTTGGGGAAAAAGTATTATAAACATCTATATAGTAGATTTAAAATGTGAAGTAGCTCTGACTGTGTTTTTGAGATGCATTCTCTATAAATAAATTGTGCATAATAGGTATGATAATGGTCAAATTTCTTGAAGAGATATAATTTATAATAATACAGAAACTATTAATGCTTTCTGAATCATATTTCAGGTACCAGAATAGGAAAATGAAGGCCATTGAAAGAGGTTGAAGGCATGTGGTCATGTAATAAAGCACAGTGCCCCATTAATAATTGTTCTGCAGGGAAGATAAAATTAGCAATAGGTACCCATTAAAAAAGACTGTATTTGGAATAATATGATCTAGTTATGAGGACTATTGCAATTGAAAAACTGTTTAACTATATGCCTCACTAAGTATACTGAAATCTGCTTTTATAAATACAACTTAATTTTAATTATAAAATATAAAAATATATTAAAGAAAAGAAATAGAAAATAAATTGTAAAACAAATTCAAAAAAAGCACATAAAGGGGAAAAAGTAGTATAATTGAGCAATTTGGAAAAGTAGAAAAAAAAATGTTTACTATATGTCTTAGCTCAGGATGCTATAACAAAAATATTGGCGGCTTTTAAACAACAGACAATTATTTCTCAAGGTTCTGGAGGCTGGACATCCAAAATCAGTATGCCACCATGATCGGGTTCTAATAACAGACCTCTTATATGTTAGAGAATGACAATTTCTCTCAAGGTATTGAGAGCAGAGAGCAGAAGAGAAAACATGGCATGAGAGCAGAAGAGAAAACAAGCTTTCTCAAGACTCATAAAGGCACTAATAACATTTATGAGGACTCCACTCTTAAGAGCTCACCTAATCCTAATAGCTTATTGATTTTATTGATCTTTTCAAAGAACTAATTTTTGGTTACATTGATTTTCTCTATTGATTTTCTGTTTTCAATTTTATTGGCTTCTGCTCTGATTCTTATTCTTTTCTTTTGCTTATTTTAAATTTAATTTGGTCTTCTTTACCTAATTTCCTGGGTAAAAAATTAGATTACTGGTTTTAAATCTTTCTTCTTTTCAATATATGCACTCAATTCTATGAATTTCCTTTTAAGCACTGCTTTTGCTGCATTCCACAAATTTTGATGTTGTGTTTTCATTTTCATTTAGTTCAAAATATTTTAAAATTTCTGTTGAGATTTCTTCTTTGATCTGTGTTTTATTTAATCTCTACATATTTTGCTGTCGTTGGACAAAGTAGTCTATAGATGTCACTTATATCCTGTTGACTGATGGTATCATTGAGTTAATTATGTCCCTACTGATTTTCTGCCTGCTGGATCTGTCCATTTCTGAGAGAAGGGTATTAAAGTCTCCAACTATGATAGTGGATTTATCTATTGATATTTCTCTTTTCAATTCTGTTAGTTTTTGCCTCATATAGTTTGACACTCTGTTGTTAGGTGCGTACATGTAAAAATTATGTTTTCTTGGAGAACTTGCCCCTTTATCATTATGTAATGTCCTTCTTTATCCCTGATAATTTTCCTTACTTTGAATTCTGCTCATCTAAAATTAATATACATACTCCTACTTTATTTTAAGTAGTTTTAGCATGGTATATTATCCTCTATCCATTTGCTTTTAATCCATATATGTCTTTAAATTTAAAATATGATTCTTGTAAACACCATATAGTTGAGTCTTGTCTCTTGATCCACTCTGCTAATCTCTTTTAACTGGTGCCTTTGGAACATTGATATTCAAAGTGATTCCTGGCGTAGTTGGATTATATCTACATTTGTTCCTGTTTTCTATTTGTTGCTCTTGTTCTTTGTTCCTTTTTTTTCTTCTACTCTTTTTCTTCATTTTGTGGTTTTAAGGGAGCATTTTATATAATTCCACTTCCCTCTTTTCTTAAAATATATACTTTTTTTCTTTCCTTTTCTAAGTGGTTGCCCTGGACTTTGCACCATTTACAGCTAATCCAATTTCATTTTCAAATAACACTATACTACCTCATGGGTGGTGTGAGTACCTTACAATAACAAAAAATTCTTTTTCCTCCTGTCCCTTGCTGTCATTCCTTTTACTTATATAAAAGAATATAATATAAGCATACATAGTCATATATACATATATATGTCTGTGTATACATAAATTATGTGTATACATAAATGAATGTGTATACATAAATGAATACATTTTTGGTATTATTTTAAACAAGCTATTATCTGTTAGATCAATTAAGAAAAAGACAAAAAAAAGATTTTATTTTACCTCTTCTTATTCCTTTTTCTATGTTTTTTCTTACTTTATATAGATCCAAATTTCTGACCAATATTATTTTTCATCTCTTTAAAGAACTTCTTTTAACATTTCTTGCAAGGCAGGTATGCTGGAAACAAATCTCTTCAATTTTTGTTTTTCTGAGAAGGTCTTTATTTCTTCTTCACTTTTGAAGGATAATTTCCAGGGTACAGGATTCTAAGCTAGTGTTTTTCGCTCTCAACACCTTATATATTTTCCTCCATTCTCTTCTTGCTTGAATGGTTTCTAAAGTGAAGTCAGATGTAATCTTTATTTATTTTTTTATTTTATATTGGACTATAGTTGATTTATAATGTTGTGTTACTTTCAGGTGTACAGCAAAGTGATTCAGTTATACATATACATATATGTATTCTTTTCCAAATTCTTTTCCCATTTAGGTTATTACAGAATATTTAGCAGTTCTCTGTGTTATACAGTAAGTTCTTGTTGGTTGTCTACTTTAAATATAGTAATGTGTATACGTCAATCCCAAACTCCAAATTTATCCCTTCCCCTTGTTTCTCTATAGATAAGTTTTTTTTTTCCTCCTCTAGCTTCTTTGAGGATTTTTTTCTTTATCTTTGATTCCCTATAGTTTAAAAATGACATGCTTAAGTGTGGCTTTTTTTTTTTTTTTTTTTTTTTTTTGTCATTTATCTTGCTTGTTGTTCTAGCTTCTGTGCTTTGGTATCTGACATTAATTCAAGGGCAGTATTGTTTCAAATATTTCTTCTGTTCCTTTGTCTTTCTTTTACTTCTACTATTTCCATTACATGTAGGTTACACATTTGGTTGTTTTCCCACAGTCCTCCAATATTCTGTTCTGTTTTTCTCAGTCTTTGTTCTCTTTGCTTTTCAGTTTTCAAGGATTCTATTAATATATTCTCTAGCTTAGAGATTCTTTCCTCAGCTGTGTGCTTTCTACTAGTAAGCCTATCAGAAGCATTCTTCATTTCTGTTATGAGGCTTTTTTTTTTTTTTTATCTCTGGCTTTTCTTTTTGGTTCTTTCTTAGGATTTCCATCTCTCTGCTTATATTGCCCACCTATTCTTGCATGCTGTCTACTTTATTCATTAGAGCCCATTAAAGCATATTAATCATAGTTCTTTAAAAGTCTTGATTAATAATTACAACATTTCTGCCATGTCTGTTTCTGAAGCTTGCTCTATCTCTTCAAACTGTGTCTTTGGTCTTTTCATATGTTTTAGTTTGTTTTTTTTTTTTTTTTTGATATTGGAAAATGATGTACTGGCTAAAGGGAAATGCTGTAAATAGATCTTTAGTAATGTGGTGGTGAGGTGTGCAAGGAGGAACAGCATTCTATAGTCCTAAGATTGGATCTCAGTTTTTTAGTAAGCCTATGACTCTGGACTGTGAACTTCACAAGTGCTTTTCCGGTTTTTTTTTTTTTTTTTCTACCCCTTAGATGGACCAGGATGACTAGAGTGGGCTGGAGTTGAATATTTCCCTTCCCTGAGGTCAGAGTCTGATAACACCCTCAGGTGAGGACCTGTTCAGACATAGGGTAACTAGTTTCACCTGAGGACAGGATTTGTTAAGAAGAACAGAACACTCTGGAATATTTCAAAATGGTTTCTTTCCTCTCCCCTACCTGAAACTGGATAAGGTTCTTTTTCTCCTATATTTACTGTGGGAACCTGGTGGAGCTCTAGAAGGTGAATCTCACAATATTGTTGACTGGATTCCCCTGGGGTTTTGAACTCTCAGAGTTGTCCACACTGAGTCTTCAGCAATCTGTCAATTACAGTTCATGATTTTTGATCCTGACACTGGTTCTTGAGGCTGTTTCCACTTGTGAGTCTCTTCAGTCTTGGGGGCAGTGATGTGCCCTTTGTCTTGCTCTCTCTTACAAATCCAAGAAGAATTGTTAATTTTTCAGTCCGTTCAGATGTTTACTTGTTAGAAAGAGTGGTAAATTCCAAGATCCCTACATGCAGAACTAGAAACACAAAGTCCCAGTATTTGATTTTTGATGTTTTGAAAAGATGTTATTTTTAAAATTTCAATGTTTTGAAAAGACATCAATTTTAAAACATTTGCTTTCTATTTTTGTTGTTGTTGTTAATATACAGAGAAATAATTGTACATATTTTCATTTTCCTGGAGACCTTGAAGATTTCCTTATTCATTCTAATAGTTTAGTTGTATGTTACTTTGGACTTTACAAGCAAATACGTCCTCTGCAGACTTTAAAATTTATATTTTTATATACTTTATTTCTTCTTATTTCATTATTTGTTTTATTGATTTTACCTCCTGTACAAATCTTAATAGAAGGGATAGCGACAAGTATCTTTATCACATTTTTTATTTCAAAGAGGGGACAAATTTTCATCATTTTCTATTAAATTTATTAGATAAAGACTTTTAAAATTGTTTGTAGTTTTAAAAAATATTTTTGTTTGTCAAAAATAGATATAAATTTTATCAAGTAATTTAATTCTATTGCAATAATTATGCATTTTTTTCTCTAATTTGAAGTGGAACAGTACATAGATTTTTAAATGTTATACTAGTCTTGAATTCCTGGACTATATCCAATTTGACCTTTTAAAATTATATTTTTACATATTGCTTAATTGTTTCTGCAAATATATTTTTTTAATTGTATCTATTAAAGAACTGTATTCATCTGTAATTTTCCTTTTAACAATATTATAGTCAGATTTTTCTATTGAGGTAATTCTGGACTTTTTCCAGATCCTATACTGTTCCTTACTAAGAGATTGAATCTGGAGGAATACATTTGAAAATATTTTGGTTTTGTTATTATAGGCCAGTTCTTAATTATTAATGGGGATGAAAATTTTCTGTCTCTGGAACATAGGATTTATGTAGTCTGAAATTTTTAACGTGAAGATCCAAGGCATTTCAAAGTGGCACATAGTTGCCTGAATGTTAGGTTCCTCTGATTATTTGGAAGATTCACAGATTAATTAGGCTTACAGTAGTTCAAAAATTGGAAACATCCTACAAAGAGCTGATACTCAGATAGTACTGTCCTAAAAAAATAATCTTTGATTTGAAGATGAAGATTAATTGTAAAGCTTATTCTTCTTATATATTCTGACAAGATCAAATTGTCTCTTTTGGAACTTGTTAGAAGGAAGCTGAGCTGGGGAGAAATTAAATGTTATGGAAGAAGTTCTTACCTGTGTATAAATCTTTGCAACTACTTACAACTTTGAGGTATGGTTCAAAAATTATTTGTTTGCTTTCCTGATGCTTGCAGGCATCATGAATTAAACCGAGAGACCAACAGATCTCTTCTCTATGTAACTCCAGAAAAATGAGGGAGCTTTGATTTGCCCTGAAAATGGTAACATAAATGCTGATTTAAAAAGATAATGTTATATGGTTAAAATGTATCAGTGAACTGTATCAGAGAATTGATTGACTATACTTCAGTTAATTATATTCAAGAATAATACTAGTCACTTACCAGTATTTGAAACCATTTTGTAATTCCAAATATATGGCAAGTTCTAGCTGTTTGTATGCATAATTTATTCAAATTTATAAGAGAGTGTAACTTTCTTACAATTTAGGAAGAAAAAATTTTAAGCTAAAAACAGGAAATGGTAAAAACAGTTAAAGCTTTTTCAAATAAGCATGGTAAAAATATTCCTCATGAATAATAAAATTTTAAAACATTATCAAATCAGATTAACATTTCCAACAGAGAGAAGAAAAATTTTAAATACATACTTCACATCAGTTACAAATAAATGTTCTTCTTAACTACTTTCCTTTCAGTTTTCACTTTCAGAGATGATCAGAAAATTTCTTCATACAGTTCTACTTTTTTCTCAATTTTACATTATTTTTCAAATATTGGTGTGCTAGGCCATGAATAAAATTATTACTAAATTTTTTCTTAACCTAAAAAACAATTCCTGTCAATATTTACATGAAATTATTTTTATCTTGCTTCAATTTTTAAAATTTTCTTTGGCATCTTTTATGTGGATATATCTAACACTTTTCTTCCATAAAATGATCTATGAAGGAAGAAAAAGTAAAGAGCATCACTCAGGACAAAAATATGAAATTCAAATGCTCATTATTTAAGTCATATAATCATTAAACCTTGGGGATTCAGGTTTAAATGAGGGAATAAAGTACATAAATTCTCAGTCAGCTCAACACTATGTACTCTACAGGCTACAAAATTGTTGATAGATAACTAAACATCTGGCTGACTTCTTTGTTATAGTAATTAAAAATTCTAACTCTATTTTGCATATCTGGCAAGTTGTATAATATGGTTGTTAATCATTTTTCAAGGACTGACAAACATCTCTTCAGTTTAAATCTCACAAATCTTATCTGGACTTACTTGTAAGAAAGTATTCTGAATTATTCATCTAAGTGTATGATAAAATCAGGCAATGAAGAAGCATTGGTTAAAATAAAATCATACTAAAGATTTTAAAAAATATTTTAGACTGATTGCATTAATAACTTCAAATAATCACCTCTGTCAGTATTTACACACTTAGTTGTAGGACTTTGAATTTCCTCACACTGAAGTGTTGGTGTCTTGTTCCCTATGTCTTAAACTTGTGTTGACCCTGTGATTTGCTTCATCCCATAGATTGTGGCAGAAATTATGTCATGCCAGTTCTGAGCCTATAGCTGAAGAAGTTTTGCATATTTTCTCTTTTGTTCCTAAGCCTCTGCTATTCCCATGCGTGATGATTAATTTTATGTGCCAACATGTCTGTGGCATCAGGCACCCAGATATTTTGTCAAATATTACTTTGGGTCTTTCTGTGAGGGTGTATTTGGATAGGATTAACATTTAAATTGGTAGACTTTGAGTAAAGCAGATTTCCCTCCATAATGTGAGTAGGCTTCATCCAATCAGTTAAAAGCCTGATAGAACAAAAAGACCAGCCTCCTCAAATAAGAGAGAATTTTCCAGCAGACTGACTTTAAACTTCACCTGCAGCATTGACTCTTCTTTCTTCTACAATCAACTGTCTTTAGACTTGAATTGGAACATAGGTTCTCCTGTATACACACACACACACACACACACACACACACACACACACAAACATCCCATAGGTTCTGTTTCTCTGGAGAACATTGATTAAGACACCATGAGAACCTATTGAAAGATGAAACACAAATTGAGGGGAAAGAAAATATAGGTCAGCTAAAGAAAATATAGGTCAATCCCTAGCCAGTCAATACAAAAAAGGCAGTCAGTATCTCCTAACTAACCCCAGCTGATTTCAGATGCATAAATGATAAACATTTATTTCAGTAAGCCACTGGGATTTTTTATTGTTAGGTAGTAACACTATAACAATAAATTATTTACATAGGAACTAGAGTTTATCAATGCCTAAGATACTTTGCAATTAGCAAGCACTTTTTGAAACTTAAAAAAATTTTGAATGTAAACAGGGCATTGCTTACCAAGTGAGTAAACAGAACAGTATTTTGTTCAATATTTTATAATGTAAATATGATTACTACTATGTGCAAACATTATAAAAGTAAAATTGCTTACATTTAGTTATATTCATTTGAAAGCTACACAAATAATTTGGAGGGGAATTCAAACACTTTTGACTACAGGTTTCAATAGAGATGGTTACATAATTTTTATTTTTATTTATTTATTCATTTTTAAATTTAGATATAGCTGATGTACAATATTATATAAGTTACAGATGTACAACTTAGTGATTCATAATTTTTAAAAGTTATACTCAATTTACAGTTATTATAAAATATTGGCTATATTCTTTATGTTGTACAATTTACCCTTGTAGCTTATTTATTTTATAGGGATGGGAAAGAATTTTTGATAAAAAGACTTGATGCTCTGAACACTTGTTTTATTTGTTGCCATGCTTTTATTAGTACACCTAGTACTAAATTTTCAAGAAAGTAGAAGGGCATTTAGATACTCCAAGTTTTTATAAGAAAATTCAAATTGTAAATCTGATTCTTTTGTTCAATATAATAAATCACTTTCTCCCCTCCTAATGTGTAGAGGGTAAATTAGAGCATAACCAAAAATATATATGAAGAATATTTCTAATTAAACCTAAACGGTCCCTGAATATCAGAGGCCAACATTACAAAAACAAATTTATTTAAGATAAAAATCAATTTAAAATTTGTCTTCAGCTGCTATATATGTATATATCTACACAAAATCTGATATATATGTCTCAAATTATTATATATGACATATAAATTATAATAGCACATATAAATATAAATTATTTATACATAAATATACACATTATATATGTACATATACATATTATTTGTCACTTACTCTAGTATTTAGTATTTCAGGAGGCTAAGTCTTTATCTAACTCCTAACTCTTCAAGTCTTCATTCTTACCTTTGGACCTCAATGGCATTTTGAGTCTCTCAGAGTCAATGTAAGCTCAAAGTTGGTATCTAATAATCCTAAAGGTATAGCTATTTATCTTTCCCATGTTTACACTCACCTGGAAAACAAACAAAACTTAAGGAAGATTCATGGAAAACACATGTGACTATGAAACAGGATCTTTCCTCAAAAAGACACATTCTCCACCTCAGTCAAAGGACTCCAGGTCTGAGAACTAACTTAGTTCTAGAAACTGAAATAAAAGACTATGAATTCCCATTACTGTGAATTGAATTATAATGTTTACATTTTTTCTCCAATATATATCAAGCAGCATCTTAATAGTGTGCCTATTTCATTTCTAGGGACTTTGTGATTAATTAACCATCACTAGAGGTTGCTTAAACAATACTTTGTGTTACTATTCCTATGTCTTGGCTTATTGTGGCAACTGTGCTCATCTATTCTCAGATAGTTAACAAAACTTGGTCTCTATTCCACCAGGATCACATTATTTCTATTGTAAGAATGACATTCACATATTATCTCTAACCTACAAAAGTGAGCCCACACAAACGTCTTCAAAGATGCTAGATTCCCCTTAGCCTGAAGAATTTATCTATTTTTTCCTGGTTGTCCAATTTGTTGGCATACAATTGTTCATAGTAGTCTCTTATGAGCCTTTGTATTTCTACTGTATCAATTGTAATGTTTTCTTTTGTTTATAATTTTATTTACTTGAGCTCTCTTTTTTTTTCTTGATTAGTCCAGCTAAAGCTTTGTCATTTTTGTTTATCTTTTCAAAAACCTAGTTTTTGAAAACCTCTAGTTTCATTGATCTTTTCTGTTGTTTTCCTAGTATTTACTTTATTTATTTCATTTTAATCTTTATTTTTTCCTTCCTTCTGCCAACTTTGGATTAATTTGTTTCTTTTTTTCTAGTTCCTTGAGGTGTAATGTTAGGTTGTTTATTTGAAATCATACTTCTTTTTTTTTTCTTAATGTGGGCATTTATAGCTATAAGCTTTCCTCTTAACTGCTTTTGCTACATCCCATGCATTTTGGTATATTGTATTTCCATTTTTGTTTGTTTCAAGATATTTTTGATTTCTTTGTTGGTTCATTAGTTTTTCAGGAATATGTTGTTTAGCTTCCAAATAATTGGAAAATTTCCAATTTTTCTCCTTTTATTAATTTCTAATTCATACCATTATGGTCAAAAAGGTACTTGATATAATTTCAAAATTCTTGAATTTGTTAAGACTTTGTTGTGTTGCCTAACATATGATCTATCTTGAACAATGTTTCTTGCATGCTTGAGAGAATGTGTTTGGTGTTATTAGATGGAATGTTGTATATATGTATATATATATATATATATATATATCAGTTAAGTCCATTAGTTCAATAGTGTTTTTGAAATCTACTCTTTCGTAATAGATTTTCTTCCTGGATGACTTATCCATTGTTGAGATTCAGGTATTAAATAATTACCATCATTGAAATGGTGTTTATTTCCCATTTCAGTTTGTTAGTATTTGTTTACTTGGAATATCTTTTCCATCCTTTAATTTTCACTCTTCTGTGTCCTTAAAGCAAAAGCTTTCCTATTTTAAGGTGATAACAATTTTAGCTCAATAGCATGCAGAAATTTTATACCTCTCCCCCACTCACATTTTAGATTATTGATGTCACAATTTACATTTTTATTACATTGGAATACAGTTACAAATTATTGTAGTTATAGTTATTTTTAATACATTCATTTTTTTAACTTTTAAACTGGAGTTGAAAGTGATTTAGGCACAACTATTACAATATTAGGGACTCATTTTATATATTTACATATAGCAGTGAGTTTTACATATTCATATATATATATATGGTTATTTAGTGTCCTTTCATGTCAATTTGAAGAACTCTCATTAGAATTTCTTGTAAGACAGGTTAATGGTGATAAACTCCCTAAGCTTTTTTGTCTGAGAAAGGATTTATTACTTCTTTATTTATGTAAGAAAACTCTGCCAGGCTAGCATTCTTTGTTGACACATTTTTTTCCCAATATTCTGAATATATCATTCCACTCTTTCCTAGACTTCCAAGTTTCTGCTGAGAAATCTACTGACTATCTTATGTGATTTCACTTGTATGAGGCAAGTCTTTTTTCTCTTGTTGCTTTGTCTTTGACTTTTGAAAATTCTCTTTGTCTTTGATTTTTGAAAATTTAGCTATATGTACCCCATTATATCCCTTTGGGGATTCAATATATTCGGGGTCTTTGCAGTCTCATAAATCTGGATGTCTGTTTCTCTCCCCATGTTTAGAAGTTTTCAGGTATTATTTCTTGAAATAGACTTCCCGTCCCTTTCTTTCTTTCTTCTCTTTATGGGATTCCTAATTCATATAAGTCATATGTTGTTTTACTTCATGTTTTCCTATAAGTCCCATTAGCTTTTTTCCCTCTTTTTCATTCTTGTTCTTTTTTCCCCCACTTCCCTGACTGGACAATTTCAAATTACTTGTCTGCAATTTCACTGATTCTTTCTTCTGCATGGATGAGTCTGCTGTTGAAGCTCTCTATTAAATTCTTTAGTTCAATCTTTCTTCAGTTCTAGGATTTCTGGGGTTTTTTTTCTTTCTGGTTTTTATCTCTTTGTCATACTTTTAATTTTGTTCATGCATTTTCCCCCCTAATTTTCTTTAGCTGTCTCTGCATTTTCTTGTGGTTCACTGAACTTAAGAGGATTATTCTGAATTCTTTGTCAGTTCATAGATCTCCATTTCTTTAGGGTCAGCTTTATTAGTTGTAGCTTTATTAGTTTCCTTTGGAAATGTCATGTTTACTTGATTCTTTGTGAACTTTGTATACTTGCTTTGTTATCTGCACATTTGAGGAAGCAATCTCCTCTTTTAGTACTTACAGGTTTGTTTCAGCAAAGAAAGACTTTCATCCATTAACATAGCTTGGGATTCTGGATGGGTCGGCTGATAGCATCTGCAGCAAGTCATTTTCTGTTGTGATCTCCAGTTCAGTGTGATCTGATTGGGGACTGCTGGCTGGGCTCCATATTTGGGTTGGTTTGCTGGCTAAGGTCCTTATCCAATTTGGCCTGCTGGCTGTACTTCGTGATTAGATGGAGCTTTTGGTTGAGGTCCACAGTCTTGTGGCATCACTTGCCAGGCTTTATAATCACCTCTGGTAGGCAGGATCACAGTCTGTGTTCCTAGGCAGGGCAGTGTCTGTAGTTGGACTCTGCAATTGGGCAGGGCTACAGACTGGGCTCTGCAATCGCCCTTACTTTGGTGGCTCCCAAGGTTTTGACCTTATCTTGATGGTAGTGATGGATGGAATCTGCATTCATGCAGCATGAAGGCAAGACCTTGTGACTGGATGGATTATCAAGCTGTGCTCTGTGATCAGGTAGGGACAGAGGTTGTGCCTTGAAGTTGGCCAAGACCATGGGATGGGCTCAAATAGAGGATAGATCACTGTCCAGGCAGCCTGGCCAGGAATAACCAACAGCTTTTTGTGCTATTTGGTTGGGGCTGAAGGCTATGCTCTCCTCTTGTTATTTGGGCTCCTTCATTTGGGGGGCTTCAGGCTACTATATGTGATTGAGTAGAGTCTCTGACAGGGATCCCTGCCTAGGCAAGGTCATAGGCTGTGTTCAGCAATTAAGCAGGACCAGAGGCCATGCTCTGTACCTGGACAGTACAATATGCTATGCTCTGAGACTGTCCAGCTTCACTGGAGGTCACTGTTCAGGATCCTAGGTAAGGTGGGAATAGAAGTTATGCTACAAATTTGGGTGGGGCTGCTGGCTTGGCTCTCTGCCTGTACAGGTTTAAAGAATGGACTTTGGGATTGCGCCATGGTCACTGATGGGCTCCCTGTTCACGGGGTGCTAGAGGCTATGCTCAACAATTTGTACATGGCTGTTGACTTGCTTCCCTGTCTAGCAGGCAGTAGGATTTGTTCCACAGTTGGAAGATCTCAATGACTAGGGTCCAAAATTAGGTAAAGCTGTCAACCATGCTACTTGGCCAGATGGGGCCACCGGCTCAGCTCTTAAGATCAGCAGAGTCACTGGCTAGGCTTTCTACTTGGGAACCACTGTAAGCAGAAATGTAGTCCAGTGAGATATGCATGCTGGTTGCTGTGAGCTACCCCTCTTCTTTACATCAGTAGCTGATCCCTAGTGATCTAGCTCCGCTGATTTCCCCAGTGATCTCTGTTAGGCAAGACCTAAGTGGGCTTCACAGGAAGCATTCTGTAATGCTAGGGAGCTGGAAGTCCACTTTTTTCCTCTCTTTTCCCCCTGGAAAAACCATAGGCACAGGGGATCCTTTCAGTGTAGCACTGTGTCAGCCTTGGGGAGGGGAAATTTGATCAAAGTGAAACTGCTCCTCTTAGCCCTCTAATGTGGTTTTCTCATTTTTGTGGTCCAAGGGTGTACTTAAGCCTCACTCTTGGTTTCTGAGATTTTCATAAAGGCATCCTGTCTATGGATAGTTGCTAGTTGGTCTGACTGTGACCCCTCAGACTAGAGTTGAAAACTGTTTATTCTGTCATCTTGCTGACATCACTCTCATCAGGAACTTTAGTTGCTGAATTTGTCTAGTTCTCAAAATTTTTGGTCTCAGAGTCACATTATACTCTAAAAAATTATTGAACACCCCAAAGAACTTTTCTTTATATGTGTAAAATCTATAGGTATATATTGCATTAGATATTAAAACCAAGAAATTTGCTGAATGTGCATTTATCAATTCATTTAAATTCAAGTAATAAAACATTGAAGGATAAGGATAACTTGTCACTTATCATACATAATTTTATGAAAAATTTTCCCCACAGTATTTTCAAAAATATAGTGAGAAGAGTGGCCTTGTTTTAGAATACTGTAAACCACTTTAATATGTGGATTAGTAGAACAAAGTTGAATTCTCATAACCAATTGTTGTATGAAATTTCCTTTAAATTATGTGAAGAATATGCAGTCTTACAAAGACATGTAGCTAGAAAAGAGAGGCACATTTTAATAGCATTCCAGACAATTATGATTAGTCTTCTTTGACACTCCCAAAAAAACTTGAAAAGTGTTTTTTTTCAATGAAATCTGCAGTGTTTAATAAACTTTTTTTTAATTGAAATATAGTTGACTTACAAGTTTATATTACTCTCAGATGTCCAACATATTAATTTGACATTTTTATAGATTATACTTCATAAAAAGTTATTATAAAATATTGACTATTTTCCCTGTGCTGTACATTACATCTTGTAACATATATTCTATACCTAGTAGTTTGTACCTCTTAATCCCCTTCATCTATTTTGCCCCTTCCCCCACCACTCTTCCTTCTGGCAACTAGTTTATTCTCTATATCTGTGAGTCTGTTTATGTTTTGTTATATTTGTTTGTCTTATTTTTTAGATTCAACATATAGGTAATAACATACAGCGTTTGTCTTTCTCTTTCTTATTTCTCTAAGCATAATACCCTCTAGGTCAATCCATGTTGTTGCAAATAGCAGAATTTCATTATTTCCATTTGAAAGCTAGAACTTTGTCACTGGAAACAAATGCTCACAAATTTTTAAACTCACTTTATGTAGTTTCAAAGAAATATCAGACAAATGCCTAAGCCTTTATTACTATAATTTTTCTATCAGCCATTCTTTTAAGTGAAAACCTTGTCTAAAATAAGAACCTTGTTCAACATGTAACTGAAACAAGTGCATAAGTGCTTTTACTTTAGACAATCATGCAACATTGATTTGAAGCAGAAGTACTTTTGCAGACTTATCATTTTGCCAAATATAGTCAAATGTCAATAAAGTGAATAATTTTTACAGCTTCATTAGGTTATTCTTAAGTCAAATTGTCCTCTGTTTGTGGGTGCATGGGTGTTGCAAATGCATAGCAGAAAAGAATACAGTGAATATCAGTACCATCCTTGGCACTGTCTTAAAATGTGCTTAAGTGCCAGCATATTACATATATATGTATCCCTTTCCCCATATAGTCTGTCCTCAGAAATAATCTTGAGTACCTTTGGCAAGTGGTAGAAGGAAGACTTGCAGTGTATCCTTGTAACACTGTCATTACAACTTTTTTGAGAATCCTAGGTCTCTTCTTCTAGATCAAGTGAACTATGTAGCTATTTGTAGGAGAAGTTTTTATTCTCTCTATTATATGGCTTATATATAGACTTATGCACTAATTTAGAGTTATGTTATATAACTCAAATAGGATTTGGGGATGTTGGCTGTGTTTTGTTTTCTGGAATCCCATGACTAATACAATAGAAATCTTGCTGTATAAAACCATTCTGATAACTATTCAGCACTTCTCATTATTACAGTAGTGTCTGGTGATTATATGTTGTCTTTTAGCTTCTACTGCTTCAGGAGCCCATCTGTCCTCTAGCATCTTTCACAGCCTGCAAGTATAGCCAATGCAAAACTTTTTTTAAAAACTTTTTATTTTATGTTGGAGTATAGTTGATTAACATTGTTGTGATAGTTTCAGATGTACAACAAAGTGTATATGTATAGTTATACATATACATGTATCTATTGTTTTTCAACTTCTTTTCCCATTCAGGTTGTTACATAATATTGGGGAGAGTTCCCTGGGCTATACAGTAGGTCCCTGTTGTTTATGCATTTTAAATATAGCAGTGTGTACATATCAGTCCCAAACTCCCAAAATATACCCCTCATCCTTCCCCCCAGTAATCATAAGTTTGTTCTCTAAGTTGTGAGTCTGTTTCTGTTTTGTAAGTAAGTTCATTTGTATTATGTCATTTTAGATTTCACATATAAGCAATATCATACAATATTTCTCTTTCTCTGACACTTCACTCAGTATGAAAATCTCTAGGTCCATCCATGTTGCTGCAAATGGCGTTATTTCATTCTTTTTAATGGCTAAGTAATGTTCCATTGTATATATGTACCACATCTTCTTTATCCATTGCTCTGTTGCTTCCATGTCTTGGCTATTGCAAACAGCACTGCAATGAATGTTGGGTGCATGTATTCTTTTGGACCATATTTTTCTCTGGATATATGCCCAGGAGTGGGATTGCAGGATCATATGGTAGCTCTATATTTAGTTTTAAAGGAACATCCATACTGTTCTCCATAGTGTATGTACTAGTTTACATTCCCATCAACCATGTATGAGGGCTCCCTTCTCTCCACACCCTCTCCAGCATTTATTGTTTGTGAGTTTTTTTGATGATAGGCATTCTGACCAGTGTGAGGTGGTACTTCATTGTACTTTTGATCTACATTTCTCTAATAATTAGTGATGTTGAACATCTTTTCACATGCCTCTTGGCCAACTGTATGTCTTCTTTGGAGAAATATCTATTTAGGTCTTCTGCCCAGTTTTTGATTGTGTTGTTTGTTTTGATGGTACTAAGATGCAGGAGCTGTTTGTAAATTTTGGAGACTAATCCCTTGCAGGTCACATAATTTGCAAATATTTTCTCCCAATATGTGGGTTGTCTTTTCATTGTGTTTATGGTCTCCTTTGCTGTGCAAAAGCTTTTGAGCTTCATTAGTTATCATTTGTTTATTATTGTTTTTATTTCCATTAATCTGGGAGATGGATTCGAAAAGGTATTGCTGAGATTTATGTCAGAGAGTGTTCTGCCTATGTTTTCCTCTAAGAGTTTTATAGTGTCTGGTATCATATTTAGGCCTTTAATAAATTTTGAGCTTATTTTTGCATATGGTGTTAAAGAAATTTCTATTTTCACTTTTTTTAATGTAGCTGTCCAGTTTTCCCAGCACCATTTATTGAAGAGATTGTCTTTCCACCATTGTATAGTCTTGCCTCTTTTGTCATAGATTAATTGACCATAGGATTGTGGGTTTATTTCTGGGCTTTCTATCATGTTTCATTGATCTATATTTCTATTTTTGTGCCAGTACCATACTGCCTTGATGACTGTAGCTTTGTAATATAGTCTGAAGTCAGGGAGCCAGATTTCCCAGCTCCGTTTTTCTTTCTCAAGATTGCTTTGGCTATTCGGGGTCTTTTGTGTCACCATACAATTTTTAAGATTTATTTTTTATGTTCTAATTCTGTGAAAAATGCCATTGGTAATTTGATAAAGATTGCATTGACTCTGTAGATTGCCTTGGATAGTATACTTATTTTGACTATATTGATTCTTCCAGTCCCAGAACATGGTATATCTTTCCATCTGTTTGTGTCATCTTTGATTTCTTTCATCAGCATCTTATAGTTATTGGAGTACAGGTGTTTGTCTTGTTAGGTAGGTTTATTCCTAGGTATCATATTCTTTTTGAGGTGATGATAAATGCGATAGTTTCTTGAATTTCTGTTTCCAACCTATCATTGTTAGTGTATAGGAACGCAAGAGATTTCTGTGCATAAATTTTGTAACCTGCAACATTATCAAATTCATTGATGAGCTTTAGTAGTTTTCCGGTAGTGTCTTTAGGATTTTCTATGTATATTGTCATAGTAAATGACAACAGTGATAATTTTACTTCTTTTTTTCCAATTTGGATTCTTTAATTTCTTTTTCTTCTCTGATTGCCATAACTAGGACTTCCAACACTATGTTGAATAAAAGTGCTGAGAGTGAACATCCTTGTCTTGTTCCTGATCATAGAGGAAATGCTTTCAGCTTTTCACCATTGAGTATGATGTCAGCTGTAGGTTTGTCATATATGACCTTTATTATGTTGAGGTATGTTCCCTCTATGCCCACTATATGGAGAGTTTCTATTGTAAATGCATGCTGAATTTTGTCAAAAGCTTTTTCTGCATCTATTGAGATGATCATAGGTTTTTTATTATTCAGTTTATTGATGTGGATTTTCACACTGATTTGCAGATATTGAAAAATCCTTACATCCCTGGGATAAATCCCACTTGATCATGGTGTATGATCCTTTTAATGTATTGTTGGATTCGGATTGCTAGTGTTTTCTTGAGGATTTTTGCATCTATGTTCATCAGTGATATTGGCCTGTATTTTCTTTTTTTGTGGTATCTTTGCCTGGTTTTGTATCAGGGTGATGATTGCCTCATAGAGTGAGTTTGGGAGTTTTCCTTCTTCTGCCTTTTGTTGAAACAGTTTCAGAAGGATAGGTGTTAGCACTTCTCTAAATGTTTGACAGAATTCGCCTGTGAAGCCATCAGGTCCTGGACGTTTGTTTGTTGGGAGTTTTTTAATCACAGTTTTAATTTCAGTACTTTTAATTGGTTTGTTTGTATTCTCTATTTCTCTCTGGTTCAGTCTTTGGAGATTGTCCCTTTCTAAGAATTTGTCCATTTCTTCCAGGTTGTCCATTTTATTGGCATATAGTTCCTTGTAGTAGTCTCTTATAATCCTTTATATTTCTGTGGTGTCAGTTGTAAGTTTTCCTTTTTCATTTCTAATTTTGATTTGAGTCCTCCCCCTTTTTTTTCTGATGAGTCTGGCTAAAGGTTTATCAATTTTATTTATCTTTTCAAATAACCAGCTTTTAGTTTCATTGATCTTTGCTATTGTTTTCTTTGTCTCTATTTCATTTATTGCTGCTCTGATCTTTATGATTTCTTTTCTTCTATTAACTTTGGGTTCTTTGTTCTTCTTTCTCTAATTGCTTTATGTTTAAGGTTAGGTATTTTATTTGAGATTTTTCTTATTTCCTGAGATAAGATTGTATTGTTATAAAATTCACTCTTAGTACTACTTTTGCTGAATCCCATAAGTTTTGAATCATTGTGCTTTAATTTTCATTTGTCTCTAGTTATTTTTTGATTCCCTCTTTGATTTCTTCAGTGATCCATTGGTTATTTAGTAGCATATTGTTTAGCCTCCATGTGTTTCTCCATGTATGGCAGAAAAGATGCTTGATATGATTTCAATTTTCTTAAATTTACTGAGTCTTGCTTTGGGTCCCAACATGTGATCTATCCTGGAGAATGTTTGCTTTGTGGCCCAGCATCTGATCTATCCTGGAGAATGTCCCATGTGCATTTGAGAAGAAAGTGTATTCTGCTGCTTTGGGATGGAATGCTCTATAAGCATCAGTTAAGTCCATCTTGTCTAATGTGTCACTTAAGGACTGTGTTTCCTTATAGATTTTCTTTCTGTATGATCTGTTCATTGATGAAAGTGGGGTGTTAAAGTCCCCCACTACTACTGTGTTACTATCAATTTCTCCTGTTATGGCTGTTAGTATTTGCCTTATATATTGGGGTGCTCCTATGTTGGGTGCCTCTATATTTACAAATGTTGTACCTTCTTCTTGTATTGATCCCTTGATTATTATGTAGTGTCCTTCCTTGTCTACTGTAATAGTCTTTATTTTAAAATTTATTTTGTCTGATATAAGTACTGCTACTCCAGCTTTCTTTTGATTTCCATTTGCATGCAGTACCTACTTGTATCCCCTCTTTTTCAGTCTGTATATGTCCCTAGGTCTGAAGTCTGTCTTTTGTAGACAGCATATATTTGGGTCTTGTTTTTTTATCCATTCAGCCAGTCTGCCTCTTTTGGTTGGAGCATTTCAGCAAGTTACATTTAAGGTATTTTTTGATATGTGTGTTCCTATTACCATTTTCTTAATTGTTTTCGTTTTGTTTTAGTAGGTCTTTTTTCTTCCCTTCCTCTTTTGTTCTCTTCTCTTGTGGTTTGATGACCATCTGTAGTGTTGTGTTTGGGTTGCTTTTTCTTTTTTGTGTTTTTATCTATTTTAGGTTTTGGGTTTGCTGTTCCCATGAGGTTTTGATATTACAGTCTACTTATGCACAAGGTTGTTTTAGGTTGCTGTTCTTTTTCCTGACTAGAGAAGTTCCTTTAGCATTTGTTGCAAAGCTGGTCTGGTGCTGCTGAATTCTCTTAGCTTTTGCTTGTCTGTAAACCTTTAGATTTCTCTGTTAAATCTGAATGAAAGCCTTGCTGGGTAGAGTATTCTTGGTTGTAGGTTTTTCCCTTTCATCACTTTAAATATATCATGCCACTCCCTTCTGGCCTGCAGAGTTTCTGCTGAAAAATCACCTGATAACCTTATGGGAGTTGCTGCATATGCTATTTGTCATTTTTCCCTTGTTGCTTTTTATATTTTTTCTTTGTCTTTAATTTTTGTCAGTTTGATTGCTATGTGTCTTGGCATGCTCCTCCTTGGGATTATCCTGCCTGGGACTCTCTGAACTTCCTGGACTTGGGTGACTGTTTCCTTTCCCATGTTAGGGAAGTTTTCAGCTGTTATCTCTTCAAATGTTTTCTCACATCCTCTCTCTCTTCTCCTTCGGGGACCCCTATAATGTGAATGTTGGTGCATTTAATCTTGTCCCAGAGGTCTCTTTGAGTCTTCATTTGTTTTTATTATTTTTTCTTTATTCTGTTCCACAGAAATGATTTCCACCATTCTGTCTTCCAGGTCACTTATCTGTTCTTCTGCCTCAGTTATTCTCCTATTGATTCCTTCTAGTGTATTTTTTCATTTCAGTTATTGTATTCATCTCCATTTGTTTGTTCTTTAGTTCTTCATGGTCTTTGTTAAACATTTCTTGTACCTTCTTCTTCTTTGCCTCCATTCTATTGGAGATCCTCATCATCTTCACTATTATTATTCTGAATTCTTTTTTTGGTAAGTTGCCTGTCTCCACTTCACTTTGTTGTTTTTGGAGGATTTGTCTTTTTCCTTCATCTGGAACATAATCCTCTGCCATTTCATTTTGTATAACTGTGACTGTGAATTTTGTTCTGCAGGCTGCAGGACTGTAGTTCTTCTTGCTTCTGCTGTCTGCTCTCTGGTGGATGAGGCTATGAGGCTTGTGCAAGCTTTCTGATGGGAGTGACTGGTGGTGGGTAGAGCTGGTCTTGGCCCTCTGGTGAGCAGGGCCATGTTCTGTAAAACTTTAATCTGCTTGTCTGCTGATGGGTGGGGTTTTGTTCCTGCCCTGTTGGTTGTTTGGCCTGAGGCAACCCAGCACTGGAGCCTACAGGCTGTTTGGTGGGGTTGTGGCATCCTCTGGGAGGGCTCACACCAATGAGTACTTCCCAGAACTGCTGCTGCCTGTGTTTTTGTCCCTGCAGTGAGCCACACCAGCCCCCTGCCTCTGTAGGACCTGTTCCATTACTAGCAGGTAGGTCTGTCCAGTCTCTTATGAGGGTCATTGCTTTCTTCCCCTGGGTCCTAGTGCACACAAGATAGTGTGTGTGCTCTCCAACAGTGGACTTTTTGTTTTCCTCAGTCCCATGGAAGTCCTGCAATCAAATCCCACTGGTCTTCAAAGCCAGATTCTCTGGGGACTCCTCCTCCCAGTGCTGGACCCCCAGACTGGGAAGTCAGACCTGGGGCTCAGATCTTTCACTCCTGTGGGAGAACTCCTAGGATATAATTGTTTTCCAGTCTGTGAGTCACCCACCTGGTGGGTATTGGATTTGATTTTATCACGGTTGCACCCCTCCTACATTTGTGGCTTTTCCTTTGTCTTTGGATGTAGGCTATCTTTTTTTGGTAGGTTCCAGAGTTTTTTGGTCAATGATTGTTCAGCAATTAGTTGTGATTCTGGTGTGCTCATAAGAAGGAGTGAGCACATGTCCTCTACTCCACCATCTTGAACTAATCTGTCTAGCATTACTCTTATAGTGTGCTTTTTAGCTATGTCTTCTTTGTTAGACATCTAGTTAGTGGCTAATGGTATGGAATCTACATGGTCTGATTCCCATGCCTGTAACATGGTAAGCTTCACTAGGTTCACCTGAGACTGGTTTCACTGGGTATTCTGAGGCTCTGAGGGTCATGTCCTCCAAGCACCATGTAACCTAAACAGTAAGATGTTTGCCTGAGTTGCTTTTCAGAGACTTGGAGTCAGCAGCACCCAGTTCCAGCTCCAGCCAGCTAAGACTGGCTATGACCACTGACCTTCCAACTGGGTATTGCAAAGCTTTTTAAGGATGTTGGTCTTTTCCTCTCCGATTTATTTTTCATCACCTGACTGAATTAAATGTTTAAGATTTCTTGTGAGATATAGTTAAGATGAAGGGGATCAAGTCTTATATGATAATCTACTTGAATATTTCTATTTTGTTCATCATTTGTACTCCTCTTATTACAAGATAGAAGGGGTATCTGGTATTCCAACCCCAGTGAATCCAGATTTCAGTCAACCACCTGAACAAACTTCAAAACCACTTGCAGATGCTCAAGTTAGTCCTTTGGGTCCAGAATATATGTTCAGTATACCCTTTAGATATATTTGGCCTTATTTAAATATGTATTTCTTATTTTTAATTCTAACAAACAGATAATAAATTTCCACAAATATCACCCAGATTTCTACTGGTATGTTAGAATAATGCTACAATATTTTTGTCATGTAAGCCTTCTCATTTCAGGTTGAAATTTGCACTTATCTTCCTGATTGTATGTTGAGTCCACTTATGGATGTGACAGTGATTGAAATAGCTGAGATGCCACATAAGGTCCTTTGTCATACTCTTGCAAGGGAACTCTCTTAGGATCAGTCACTACAGTATTCCTAAATAAGCCAAGTCTAGACCATCAGATAAGCCTATCATATAATTATATTCACAATTATTCAAATTCATCCATAAATTCTCATTTCAATCCTCACCATCCAACTTTATCCCATAAATTTCCTAATTTTAAATAATACATATGGCAAGAATGTGAAGAAAGAAATTTACATGGTAATCCAGCAACTCACATTATCAGACTCTGAATCTGATATTTTGTGAAAACAGCCTTGTAATTACAAGAAATAATATATATTTTTGGATATTTGAATTGCTCCAGTTCTCTGTTTGTGTTTTGAGCCACTAATTTAAATTCCTACACTTGCTATTTTCTTTCCTTAGTCTTTCTAGTAAAGAAAGAAGGAGACAGCCCATGCATGATTTTCATTACTGTCAATGTTTTATTGCAATAGACATTTGAAATGTGTTCTTTCAAAGAGTTACCTTAATTGAGTCTTCATTTCAGGTGATCACCTGAGTAAAATTTAAGTAACTATTTTGGCATCATTTGCTATAATCTACTAGTGTCTCATTTTTTAATAACCAGATAGTGGCTGCCTTCAATGATAACTCATTCAAATAATCAAGTTGATTCCTTTCCTTAAGTGTCTGGAATCACTTCTGTCTTCAATACTGTGTCATTCAAAATTGAGATTGAAAAAGAAAAAATAATCTCAGTATTTTAGGAAAAAAATATTAATACAAGAATATAGTTGCTTATACATTCTTTGAGGCTCTGGAGCATGGAATGTAACAAGCTACTCTTATAACTAATAAACTCAAGGATCCTCCTCCCCCCAACACACACACACACACACACACACACACACACAAACAAAAAAACCCTGCCATTGTTACAATTCAAGAAATGAAAAATGGAATAGACAGTGCCTCTCCTTCTCTCGGTGTCCAGGAATAGAGAAACTAAATATGAAATACTGAGAATAGTCTTCACCACCAAAGTTGCTACAAGAAATTCACACATCTACGATTTTTTTGCTCATTAGCAGAAAATTTTATTTTAAAAATTTTTTTATTTTTAGCAGAAAATTTTAAAGCAGCAAAAAGAAATCTGTCTTTCCCTAAATATTCCATGAACACATTTAATTATCAGGGTCTAATTTACATCAAGAATCCTCACTAAAGAGTGTATATGAAATACAGTTTATATTTTCTAATTTCTATATTAAAAAAAAGCACAGAAGTTGGGAATGAATAGTGAGTGTCAACCTTCTATATTTAACCCACATATTATACCTCTATATTGCTTGTAACTTTCAGCAGCTTCCTATAGTCTTCAATTCAATTTCTAAAATATTAATTGAGCATAAATGATGTTCTAGACACTGTGATAGTTATAAAGAAACTGTAATTTCATGAAGTCTCACATCAAGGTAAGGCAAAAGTAATATTATAAGACATGTTTCAGATATGATTTTTAACTGGAGGACAATTAGAACTAAAAACACTAAGAATAGAAGTGGCATAATTATATACTTGATTTTTCAGAAAAAGATTGTTTGCATGTTGGACAATATAATGTAGACACAGAGATAAAATAGGAGATTTTTCAAAATATTGATTGAAGCAAGAGTGACTATAGCTTAAAGTAAACTAAGGACTATAGTTAAGGGAGCAATATAGCCCAGAAAATTTGGAAGAGAAAAATAGGATTTAGTTGTATATCAACTGGAAGAACAAGAATTACAACATTGTTTATAATTAAGATTTTTTTTTTGAAACTAACTAGGTTCTCTGTCAACATGGAATTTAACTAATTGTAATACACTGATATCAGTAAATAATTAAAAATAAAAATTTCCGTAGTCATGAAGAATATTATAAATATTTTACAAAATCCTAACATTATATTTTTCAATGAACAAAAAGCAACTTATGCTATTAGATGTCTGTGTGTGTGTGTGTGTGTGTGTGTGTGTGTTGTGTAAATGAGAAAAGAAAGAGATTCTGACATAGGGAAGAATACAAAAATAGATTAAAATTGTAATCAGTGGCTATATTTTGGAGTTTATGTGAAATATGTGTTTCCTTTTTTGCCTAAAAATTTACATAAAAATACAACTAAACATATATTTAAATGCATTTAGAAATAAAGGTTTCTAGGTGCATCCATGTTGCTTCAAAAGCCATTATTTTGTTCTTTTTTATTGCTGAGTAATATTTCATTGTATATATATACCACATCTTCTTTACCCACTCCTCTGTTAATGGACATTTAGGTTGCTTCCATGTCCTGGCTATTGTAAATAGTGATGCAATGAACATTGGGATGCATGAAGTAAGTTAGACACAGAAAGTTGAATATTGTATGATATCACTTATATGTGGAATCTAAAAAATATATTTAAAAAGGTAGTACAAATGAACTTATTTACAAAACAGAAGTAGAGTCACAGATGTAGAAAACAAAATTATGCTTACCAGGGGATAAGGGGAGGAAGGGAGGGATAAACTGTGAGATTGGGACTGACATATACACACTACTCTATATAAAATATATAACTAACAACAACCTGCTACGTAGCACAGGAAACTCTACTCAATACTCTGTAATGACCTACATGGGATAAGAGTCTTAAAAAAGAGTGGATATATGTATATGTATAACTGATTCATTTCCCTATATAGCAGAAACTAATACAATATTGTAAATCAACCATACTTTGATAAAAATTATTTTTTAAATTACTGAAGCATAATTGAAGAAGAAAAAGAAGGAGAAGAAATAATAAACTCCCGTGGGAGTAAAAACATGGGGGGAGGGTGATAAGGAAGAAAAATAAGAAAATTTTAAAATATTAATAAATAAATGATAATGAAGACACATATCAAAACTCATGAGGTATAGCTAGTTCTGCTCAGATAATCAGCTTCTTGCCTGATACTGAGTAACTGCCCAGAGAAAGTTGTTACACTGCTGTGTAAAGCTTCACTGTACCAACAACATGATTTTCTCTCTTCCTTTTTTTATCCCTTACAAAACACTTACAAACACCTAAATGAATTCTAATAATAAATGTTGTATTTCACACTAATTTATTTAGGTCATTTTAACCAAGGTTTTGGAATTTATTCTGAAGTAACCAGTCTGGAAATCCTTCTAAATGGCAGGACACAATCCAATGCCTAAGGTTTCTTCCTCTTTGACATGACCAAGAGTGTTATTGCCACACCTACCTTAAGATTTCCAAATCTCCAGTTACAATTTTGGGAAAAGAATGTCACCTGCCATTTCAGTTGTCACCATCAATCCTTGAGCCACTGCAGCCCCCACCAAGAGTGCACCCTGAGGGGAATTCAGGGTGAAGAAAAACAGGGTACTGGCCCTAGATAGTTAAGATTCATATCAAAGGAATAACTTCAAGGATCCCGGACTCTTGCATCTTCCCATACATAGAAAAGCACTAAAATCATTAACTTGAGATGTCTGTTTCTGTGATTAGCAGTAATTTTTGATGTTCCACTATATACTTTTTTTTAACAAAAACTCTTATATATCCTGCCTCCTCCCCTACCTCTTTGGAACAGTTTCTCAGAATCATCTGAGAAGCTGTTACCCAGGCTATAACCCTGAGTAAAGTTTCCTAATAAAACATAATTCATAACTTTTAGATTGTACATTTTTATTCAGTCAATAGTTTTGGTGACCAACTAGGTGACACAGATCAGACTTCTCTTCTTCACCTGAACTCTACAAGAACTCAGAGCTTTGGTACCAGCAGAAGCCTCTCGGGTCCATCTGCCTCCTTGGTGAGTCCAGATTAATTTGAGTGAATCTCTCCTGGGTCTTGGATCTCCCCTATGGTGTTAAACTCCTCTCTGGAGGAGTAGGTTTCCTTGAACTTAGGTTCAAGAAGAGGTACCTGGTTTATCTTCCGTTGAAAAACACTGGGGAGATTTTCTTAGTTGAAAGCCACTGAGTAGGGTTGAATTGGGTAATTAAGTAGGAGACTGATCTGCCATTTTTCCTTGAATTGGCAACTTTAATAGAGTTTGTCAGGGTAAAAGGGAAGATATCTCATGAGAGCTTTCAGCTCTGAAGAAAGGACATCTCTCAGTGAGCGTTCACTTTCTCAGGCTACTTAGAAACTTTTGGGAGTGGAGGAGGCAAGTCCTCATACTGTGTAGCTGTCTCATATAGAAACCCACTCATCTAACTAAAAACTTGCTTGTCCAGGGATGATATACAAGAGCTGGCCACTCAGTGATCCAAGCACCCAGGGTGGTTTTAGACTGCTGAGGGAGAAACTGAGACACATGAGAACTGAAACGACTCTTGGGTGACACCTAGAGGAGTTAAGCTCCCAAAGAGCATGTTGACACACCACACAATCATCACTAGTGTTTTTATCTTGACAAACAAACCCTGGAAAGGAGAACAAAGCTTCTAAAACAAAAGAAAAAGGAACTACAGATTGCCAGTCTCCGACTAACACCTCAGCCAGATTTATGCACCATACATATGGAATTCATACTTGCAAATACTTGATTGGAGAAACTATACTAAAGGACATCTCAACCTAAAATGGCCAAATTGGAATTCTTTTGACATCCCAAAATTTTTGTGCATCCTGGCCATAAGATCAAAGAGACTGAATGGAGTGCTTATTTCAATTGGTATTTAGAATGTTCTAAAAAGGTAATGATAAAGAAACTTTGTTTCAGGAACCAAAAAATAAAATATTGTTTGAAACAATATCAGAACAGAAAAAAGTCACTAATATTAACCTTGTCTCTCCCTCTGCTCCTCCCTCATATCCTCTTTTTTTTCTGAACCACCTAACCTAGACCATATCTTCCTCTTTTCCATCACCCACCTCCTGCTGCTTCCTCTCCCCAGGTAAAGGGTGACATAAAATCAGAAATAATTATAGCTTCCTTTTAGGAGGAACTTATTAGAGGAAGTGGCAGACAGTCCTTTGTGTTCACATACAAACTCTGGACCTGAGCAGAACTTAGAGCTTTCCTGATTCTAGTTGGGATTTGCTAAGGAATTTGAGTTAACTGTTCAAACCTATGACCCTAGGTTTTCAGATCTATATCAATTAATAGAGCTATTGGTTTCTGAAAGTAAGACAAATGAATGGATAGAGAAAGCAGAATGAAAACACCCATTAAGAGAGACCTTCAAGATGGCAGAGGAGTAAGACGTGGAGATCAAATTCCTCACCACATATACATCAGAAATACATCTACATGTGGAACAACTCCTACAGAACACCTACTGAACGCTGGCAGAAGACCTCAGACTTCCCAAAAGCCAAGAAAGTCCCCACGTACCTGGGTAGGGCAAAAGAAAAAAGAAAAAACAGAGACAAAAGAATAGGGATGGGACCTGCATCTTGGGGAGGGAGCTGTGAAGGAAGAAAAAGTTTCCACACACTAGGAAGCCCCTTCTCTGGTGGAGACGGGAGGTGGCAGGGGGAAAGCTTCAGAGCCATGGAGGAGAGTGCAGTAATAGGGGTGCAGAGGGCAAAGCAGAGAGATTCCTACACAGAAGATGGGTGGTGACCAGCACTCACCAGCCTCAGAGACTTGTCGGCTCACTCCCCGGGGTGGGTGGGGGCTGGGAGCTGAGGCTCGGGCTTCAGAGGTCAGATCTCAGGGAGAGGAGTGGGGTTGGCTGCATGAACACAGCCTGAGGGGGGCTGGTGTGTCACAGCTAGACAGGAGGGAGTCTGGGAAAAAGTCTGGAACTACCTAATAGGAAAGAGACAATAGTTTCAGGGTGTGCAAGGAGAGGAGATTCAGAGAACCGACTAAATGAGATCCAGAGATGAGCCTGAGCCACGGCTATCAGCGTGCACACCAGAGACAGGCATGAAATGCTAAGGCTGCTGCTGCAGCAACCTAGAAGCCTGTGTACAAGCACAGGTCACTATCCAGACCACCCCTCCCGGGAGTCTGTGCAGTACGCCTCTGCCAGGGTCCCGTGATCAGGGACAACTTCCCAGGGAGAACACACAGCATGCCTCAGGCTGTTGCAACATCACGCCGGCCTAATCAGCTGCCACTTTAACCCCGTCCTGTCTGCGTGAAGGACAGACGCCCTCGGGCGACCTACATGCAGAGGCAGGGCCAGATCCAAAGCTGAAAGCCAGGAGCTGTGTGAACAAAGAAGAGAAAAGGAAAATTCTCCCAGCAGCCTCAGAAGCAGTGGATTAAATCTCCACAATCAACTTGATGTACACTGCATCACTGGAATACCTGAATAGACAATGAATCATCCCAAAATTTAGGCAGTGGACTCAGGGAACAACTGTATACTTGGGGTTTGCTTTCTGAATCTAATTTGTTTCTGGTTTTAGGTGTACAATAGTTTAGTATTTAGAGTCTATTATCATTGGTAGATTTGTTTATTGATTTGGTTGCTCTCTTCCTTTTTTTTTTTCTTTTATATATAGATATATATTTTTTTCCTTTTTCTCTTTTTGTGATTGTGATGTGTATGTTTCTTTGTGTGATTTTGTCTGTATAGATTTGCATTTACCATTTGTCCCAGGGTTCTGTCTGTTCGTTTTTATTTTATTTATTATTATTTTCTTTTTTTTTTTTTTTTGGTATAGTTTTAAACACTTGTTACAATTGGTGGATTTGTTTTTTGGTTTGGTTGAACTCTTCTTTTTCTCTTTTTTCTTTTAATCACATTTTAATGTTTTTTATTTTTAATAATTTTGATATTTTTTATTTTAATAACTTTATTTCATTTTACTTTACTTTTTTTTTTCTTTCTTTATTTCTTTTTTTGTACCTTTTCTTCTGAGCCATGTGGCTTACAGCATCTTGGTGCTCTGGCCGGGTGTCAGGCCTGTGCCTCAAAGGTGGGAGAGCTGAGTTCACGACATTGGTCCACCAGAGACCTCCCAGCCCCACGTAATATCAAATGATGAAAGCTCTCCCAGAGATACGCATCTCAACACTAAGACCCATTTCCACTAAACGACGAGCAAGCTACTAGACATCCTATGCCAAACAACTAGCAAGACAGCAACACAAGCCCACCCATTAGCAGAGAGGCTGCCTAAAATCATAAAAAAGTGACAGACACCCCAAAACACACCACTGGACGTGGTCTTGCCTACCAAAAGACAAGATTCAGCCTCATCCACCAGAACACTGACACCACTCCCCTCCACCAGGAAGCCTACACAAGGCACTGAACCAACATTAACCACTGGGGGCAAACACCAAAAACAACAGGAACTACGAACCTGCAGCCTGCATAAAGGAGATCCCAAACACAGTAAGTTAAGCAAAATGAAAAGGCAGAGAAACAAACAGCAGATGAAGGAACAAGGTAAAAACCCACCAGACCAAACAAATGAAGAGGAAATAGGCAGTCTACTTAAAAAGAATTCAGAGAAATGATAGTAAAGATGATCCAAAATCTTGGAACTAGAATGGAGAAAATACAAGAAAGGTTTAACAAGGACCTAGAAGAACTAAAGAGCAAACAATGATGAACAACACAATAAATGAAATTAAAAATTCTCTAGAGGAATCAATAGCAGACTAACTGAGGCAGAAGAACGGATAAGTGACCTGGAAGATAAAATAGTGGAAATAACTACCTCAGAGCAGAATAAAGAAAAAAGATTGAAAAGAATTGAAGACAGTGTCAGAGACTTCTGGGACAACATTAAATGCCCCAACATTCGAATTATAGGGGTCCCAGAAGAAGAAGACAAAAAGAAAGGAACTGAGAAAATATTTGAAAAGATTAGAGTTGAAAACTTCACTGATATGGGAAAGGAAATAGTCAATCAAGTCCAGGAAGCACAGAGAGTCCCATACAGGATAAATCCAAAGAGAAACATGCCAAGACTCATATTAATCAAACTATCAAAAATTGAATACAAAAAAAAATTCTAAAAGGAGCAAGGGAGAAGCAACAAATAACATACAAGGGAATCCCCATAAGGTTAACAGCTGGTCATTCTTCATAATCTCTGCTACCCAGAAGGGAGTGGCAGGACATACTTAAAGTGATGAAAGGGAAAAACCTACAACCAAGATTACTCGACCCAGCAGGGATCTCATTCAGATTTGACTGAGAAATTTAAAAACTTTACAGACAAGCAAATGCTAAGAGAATTCAGCACCACCAGCTTTACAACAAATGCTAAAGGAACTTCTCTAGGCAGGAAACACAAGAGAAGGAAAGGGCCTACAATAAAAAAGCTAAAACAATTAAGAAAATAGTCATAGGAACATACATATCAATAATGACCTTAAATGTAAAAGGATTAAATGCTCCAAATAAAAGACATAGATTGGCTGAATGGATACAAAAGCAAAACCCGTATAAATGCTGTCTACATGAGAAACACTTTGGACTTAAGGACACATACAGACTGAAAGTGAGGGGATGGAAAAAGATATTCCATGCAAATGGAAATCAAAAGAAAGCTGGAGTAGCAATTCTCATATCAGACAAAATAGACTTTAAAATAAAGAGTATTACAAGAGACAAAGAAGGACACTACATAATGCTCAACAGATCAATACAAGAAGAAGGTATAACAATTGTAAATATTTATGCACGCAGTATAGGAGCACCTCAATACATGAGACAAATGCTAACAGCATAAAAAGGGAAATTGACAGTAACACAATCATAGTAGGGGACTTTGACACCCCACTTTCACGAATGGACAGACCATCCAAAATGAAAATAAATAATGAAACACGAGCTTTAAATGATACCTTAAACAAGATGGACTTAATTGATATTTATAGGACATTCCATCCAAAAACAACAGAATACACTTTCTTCTCAAGTGCTCATGGAACATTCTCCAATATAGATCATATTTGGGTTGCAAATCAAGCCTTGGTAAATTTAAGAAAATTGAAATTGTATCAAGTATCTTTTCTGACCACAACACTATGAGACTAGATATCAATTACACGAAAAAATCAGTAAAAAATACAAACACTTGGAGGCTAAACAATACAATACTAAATAACCAAGAGATTACTGAAGAAATCAAAGAGGAAATCAAAAAATACCTAGAAACAAATGACAGTGAAGACAAGATGACCCAAAACCTATGGGATGCAACAAAAGCAGTTCTAAGAGGGAAGTTTATAGCAATACAATCCTACCCCAAGGAACAAGAAACATCTCAAATAACCCAACCTTACACCTAAAGCAATTCAGAAAGAAGAACAAAAAAAGCCCAAAATTAGCAGAAGGAAAGAAATCATAAAGATCAGATCAGAAATAAATTAAAAAGAAAAGAAGGAAATGATAGCAAAGATCAATAAAACTAAAAGTTGGTTCTTTGAGAAGATAAACAAAATTGATAAACCACTAACCAGACTCATCAAGAAGAAAAGGGAGACAAGTCAAATTAAAAGTATTAGAAAGGAAAAAGGAGAAGTAACAACTGGCACTGCAGAAATACAAAGGATCATGAGAGATTACTACAAGCATCTATATGCCAATAAAATGGACAACCTGGAAGAAATGGACAAATTTTTAGAAAAGCACAACCTTCTGAGACTGAACCAGGTGAAATAGAAAATATAAACAGACCAATCACAAGCACTGAAGTTGAAACTGTGATTGAAAATCTTCCAACAAACAAAAGCCCAGGACCCAGTGGTTTCACAGGTGAATTCTATCAAACATTTAGAGAAGTGCTAACACCTATCCTTCTCAAACTCTTCCAAAATATAGCGGAGGGAGGAATACTCCCAAACTCCTTCTACGAGGTCACCATCAACCTGATACCAAATCCAGACAAAGATGTCACAAAGAAAAAAAATAACAGTCCAGTATCATTGTTGAGTATAGATACAAAAATCCCCAACAAAATACTAGCAAACAGAATTCAACAACACATTAAAAGGATCATACAACATGATCAAGTGGGGTCTACCCCAGGAATGCAAGTATTCTACAATATAAGCAAATCAATGAATGTGATAAACCATATTAACAAATTGAAGGAGGAAAACCATATGATCAACTCAATAGATGTAGAAAAACCTTTCGAGAAATTTCAAAACCCATTAATGATAAAAACTCTCCAGAAAGTAGTCATAGAGGGAACTTACCTCAACATAGTAATGGCCATTTATGACAAACCCACAGCCAGAAAAACTAAAAACATTTCCTCTAAGATCAGGAAAAAAACAAGTCTGTGCACTCTCACCACTATTATTCAACATAGGTTTGGAAGTTTTAGCCACAGCGATCAGAGAAGAAAAAGAAATAAAAGGAATCCAAATCGGAAAAGAAGAAGTAAAGCTGTCACTGTTTGAAAATGACATGATACCATACACAGAGAATCCTAAAGATGCTACCCAAAAACTACTAGAGGTAATCAATGAATTTGGTAAAGTAGCAGGATACAAAATTAATGCACAGAAATCTGTCGCATTCCTATACACTAATGATGAAAAATGTGAAAGAGAAATTATGGAAACACTCCCATTTACCACTGCAACAAAAAGAATAAAATACCTAGAAATAAACCTACCTAAGAGACAAAAGACCTGTAGGCAGAAAATTATAACACACTGATGAAAGTAATTAAACATGATACAAACAGATGGAGAGATAAAGCATGCGCTTGGATTGGAAGAATCAACATTGTGAAAATGACTATACTATCCAAAGCAATCTACAGATTCAACGCAATCCTTATTGAAATACCAATGGCATTTTTCACACAATTAGAACAAAAAAATTCACAATTTGTATGGAAACACAAAACACCCCGAATAGTGAAAGCAATCTTGAGAAAGAAAAATGGAGCTGGAAGAAACAGGCTCCCTGACTTCAGAGTATACTGTAAAGCTACAGTAATCAAGACAGTGTGGTACTGGCACAAAAACAGAAATATAGATCAATGGAGCAGGATACAAAGCCCAGAAATAAACTGACACACCTATGGTCACTGTATTTTTGATAAAGGAGGCAACAATATGCAATGGAGAAAAGACAGCCTCTTCAATAAGTGGTGCCAGGAAAACTGGACAGCTTCATGTAAAAGAATGAAATTAGAACACTCCCTAACATCATACACAAAAATAAACTAAACATGGATTAAAGACCTAAATGTAAAGCCAGACACTATCAAACTCTTAGAGGAAAACATAGGCCGAACATTCTATGACATAAATCACAGCAAGATCCTTTTTGACCCACATCCAAGGGAAATGGAAATAAAAACAAATATAAACAAATGGGACCTAATGAAACGTAAAAGCTTTTGCACCGCAAAGGAAACCATAAACAAGACCAAAAGACAACCCTCAGAATGCGAGAAAATACTTGCAAATGAAGCAACTGACAAAGGATTAATCTCCAAAATTTACAAGCAGCTCATGCAGCTCAATTTCAAAAAAACAAAAAACCCAATTCAGAAATGGGCAGAAGACCTAAACAGACATTTCCCCAAAGAAGATATACAGATTGCCAACAAACACATGAAAGGATGCTCAACATCCCTAATCATTAGAGAAATGCAAATCAAAACTGCAATGAGGTATCACCTCACACCAGTCAGAATAGCCATTGTCAAAAAACCTACACACAATAAATAATGGAGAGGGTGTGTAGAAAAGGGTATACTTTGCACTCTTCATGGGAATGTAAATTGATACAGCCACTATGGAGAACCGTAGGGAGGTTCCATAAAAAACTGAAAATAGAACTACCATATGACCTAGCAATCCCACTACTGGGCATATACCCTGAGAAAACCATAATACAAAAAGAGTCATGTACCACAATGTTCATTGCAGCTCTATTTACAATAGCCAGGACTTGGAAGCAACATAAGTGTCCATCGACAGATGAATGGATAAGGAAGATGTGGCTCATATATGAAATGGAATATTACTCAGCCATAAAAAGAAATGAAATTGAGTTATTTGTAGTGAGGTGGATCTTCCTAGAGTCAGTCATACAGAGTGAAGTAAGTCAGAAAGAGTAAAACAAATAATGTATTCTAACACATATATACGGAATCTAAAAAAAAAAAAAATGGTTGTAACGAACCAGGGGCAGGACAGGAATAATGATGCAGACATAGAGAATGGACTTGAGGACACAGGGAGGTGGAAGGGTAAACCTGGATGAAGTGAGAGAGTGGCATGGTCATATATACACTACCAAATGTATAATAGATAGCTAGTGGGAAGCAGCTGCATAGCACAGGGAGATCAGCTTGGTGCTTTGTGACCACCCAGAGGGTGGGATAGGGAGGGTGGGAGGGAGACGGAAGAGGGAGGAGATATGGGAATATATGTATATGTATAGCTGATTCACTTTGTTATAAAGCAGAAACTAACACATCATTGTAAAACAATTATACTCCAATAAAGATATTTAAAAACAAAAAACGAAAACACCCATTAAAGGATTTTGATTTGCCTAGTCCACAGGCTCGAGTTGAATGCAAAGTATTAGCTCATAAATTAATAAACTTTATCTCAGAGCTTTTTCTGAAAAATGTAGACTGGACCAAGATTGAGAAGTGTAAAAGATTTAGCAGATGATTCAATTCTACATTATTATGAGAAGCTTGAGAAAACTTTTAAACAATATTCTGACATGACATCTTAATCATTCTCTAAGTACCAAAATGATCGTTTGCTTAACTCAACCATTTTAGAAGGCATGGAAGAGGCATTGGCTAGTCTAACTAAAATACACAATTTAAGTTGATTTGTATTACAAACAATCACCCTTGTTACTGGCCAACCAAGTTTCCAAAACCATCAAAGGGAAGGAGAGAAATACATCTATTGACAGTATGAATTTTCAGTTGTACCAATTAAGTAATCAAGTTCGGTCTATGTTTAATAAATCCTGTTCAGTCTACAACTGAGGAATGAACCTAGTGTTTTTCTTTACTGTAAAAAGTCAGGTCATTGCAGAAGGGACTGTAGAAAAATAAAGATTCAAGGGAAAACTAGATTTCAGACTAGAATACCAAGCTAAACAAGAATAAGGCTGCTCAGAGGGAACTTGGAGAGTCTTTCCTTTTCCCTTCTCTAATGCCCAGGGAAAATTATCCATGACAATAAAACAAGAAACAATTAAAGCCCTAATATATATGGGGTCACCTTTTCAGTTCTAAACCCTACCAAAATCAACGGCTCCCTCTCTTTGAATAATACTTCAGTGCAGATGGTGGTGGGTTCTAATGTGCCTATGAAGTCTCTTAAGTCATTACCTTTAGAATTTTACTTAGGAGAACTTAAAGGAAAGCACTCCTTTTTCCTAGTAGAAAGTGCCCCTATTCACCTGATACGTGGAGATTTATTAGAAACCTATGGAGTTCATATTTCTTTTACTCCTGAGAACTGTTTCTAGACCTGAAGGCTCAATCAGATATCTTTCATCATGTACTGTTTGTGAGCCGTAATGAGGGTGACACAGAGCAAGAAAAATTGCTAAGCTTAGTCCTTGAAGAATTCTGGGCACTTGATCCTACTGACATAGGGAAAATCCATTTTGCATCACCCATTAAAATTACCATAAACTAAAATAAACCCCTGCCAAATATTGATCAATAACCACTGATGCAGGAAGCCATAGAAGGAATAAAACTTTTGATATCAGCTTACATTGAGAAAGGACTTATTGTGCCTTGCACCAACCCTTGAAATTCGCCCATTGTGCCAGAAAACAAAACAAAACAAAACTAATGTCAAGGGTTAGAAAATTGTATAAGATTTGAGATCTATCAATGTTATTATTATTCCTCACCCTTCTGTAGTGTCGAATCCCCGTAACTTAGTGTACCATATTCCTAAATATAGTGACCTCTCTTTTCTGGGATAAATCTCTGCAGTGTATTCTTCAGTGTTTCTGTACATCCTGATGACCAATATCTTTTTGCTTTCACTTGGAATAAACAGCAATATATGTATACTGTGATGCCACAGGGCTATACTGAAAGCTCCAAGTACTCTACCAGATATTAAGAGCAGACTTAGATTATCTAGGTTTTCCTCATAAGTCAGCTTTGATACAGTGTGTAGATGATTTGCTGTTTTGTTTATCAAAATTCTTTGATAAATATTCAGCAAGACACACTGTACTTACTTTAAAGGGACATAAAGTGTCCAAAAATAAAAGATCAGAATTTTGTAAGGCTAATGTGAGATATTTAGGATATATTATATCTAAAGACGGGCTTTTAATTGATCTAGGTAGAGTGAAAGGCATTTTGGCTTTCCCTACCTAAAAGACAAAAGACAATTAAGGGGATTTTTAGGCCTTGCAGGCTACTGTAGAAATTAGATCCCATTTTTTTTTTTTTTTTCTTTAGTGGCTCAACCATTTTATCATTTGCTTAAACAAGACCAACCTTGGGAATTCCCTGGTGGTCCAGTGGTTAGGACTCAGTGTTTTCACTGCAGAGCCCCATGTTCAATCCCTGGCCAGGGAACTAAGATCCCACAGGCTGAGCAGTGTGGCCAAAAAAAAAAAAAAAAACCAAAAACAAAAAAAAAAGACCAACCTTAAACTCTTTGCTAGCAAACAGACATTATAAAGCCATGGATTCCCTAAAAAAAAGTCCTGTCAAAGGCCTCGGTCTTGGGGCATCCAAATTATGATTTACCTTTTTTTCTCTTTGTACATGAAAACAAGGGTGTCTCATCGGGAGTATCAACCCAGAAACATGGTGGCTATTACTGACCAATAGGATATTGGTCAACAGCTAACAGCTAGATTCAATACCTAAGGGCCTTCCCCCTTGTCTCTAAGCTGTCACAGCAACAGATGTTCTGTGTCAGACCACAAGAAAGAGAGTCATGAGTCACCCTCTCACTTTTTTTGTGCCCCATTCTGTGTGTCTCCTCACACACAACATTATTCAGCAAGCTGATTAACTGCTCATAAAATTGACTTGCTCTCACCAAACATAACTCCCCACAGGTGTAACAAACTTAATCTGGCCACCTTTCTCCCAGAAGATAGAGACGTCATTAATGGAAAATATGATGGCATTGTTTTAACTAACAATCTTTTATCTCCTAGAAGTGACCTTCAGAATAGCCCTATGGATAATCCTGATTTTATATTATTCACTGATGGCTTATATCTGTGAGGACCTCATGAAACCAGGCTGGCTTTGCCATTGCTTCTCCAGTGTTTATTTTTGAAAATACTCCCTTGCCTAATGTCTCTTTCATCCAACAGTCTGAATTAATAGCACTAATAAAAGCCTGCCATTTGGCAAAAGGAAAATTTGCTAATACTTACACAGATAGCTGCTACAATTTTGGAGTGGCACATGATTTTGGTATGCTTTGGAAACGAAGAAGATTTTTAACAACCTCAGGATGGCCTATTGAAAATGGGAAACCAGTAACAAAATTATTAGATGCAATTGTGCTGCTGAGTGGACTTGATATTATTAAGGTATCAGTTCTTTCAAAGTCTGACACTGCAAAAGCAATAGGAAATTCTGGCTGATCACTTTGACAAAACAGTGGCTGTACAAGTCAACGACCAACTAACCATTGCTTTCTTTTTTAGCCTCCCAGTAACCTTACTGACATATTGTTAAAGTTTCAGGGTATAGAGCCAGAAAAAGAAAATGATATCTGGACCTAAAAGGGAGGAAGATTCAGATCTAGCAACTGTGAATAGGCTCAAATGGGAAGCCTCTCCTTCCATCTGGAGCTCAATATCTTATTATACAATATATTTATGAGTTAACTCATTGTTAAATGTGTAAGATTTGGCCAATTATGCAACACTTCCATTGTGCTTATCACCCTCAGTCTTCTGGGTTAGTAGAAAGAACAACAGAACAATTAAAACTTAATTGCCTAAGATTATGAATGCTTATTTCTTTCCCTGGCCTAAAGCCCTTCCTTTGGTCCTCCTCAAACTCACAATCCACCTCTTTTGGCTAACATCATTTTTTCTCCTTTTGAGATTATCACAGGGGAACAAATGGTATTGGATAAAGGATTAGAGGAAACTATATTATTGAAAGGGGATATAGTACATTATTGCAAGTCTTTAATTATCAACAGGACATTCTAAACTTGTTTCTGAAGGTTAACACAGTAATCTATCCTCCAATGAAGATCAGATGCCCCATGACCTACAACCAGGAAATTATGTATATTGAAAAAGGTATCTTTCAAAGATATCTCTCCAACCTAGATGGAAGGGCCCTTATCAGGTTCTTTTAATTAGCTTACACACAGCAAAACTGAAGGTAATTCATTCTGGGATTTATATTTCCCACCTAATCAGGGCCCTTGAACTGGACTGGTCTATAGAGAAAACTGCTGACCTCAAACTCACCTTAAAATAACTAACAGAAAGAAAAATCCATGTCAGGACGAGAATAAAATGACATCAGAAGTAGACAGGTATCTCAAAATGCCAAACCTGACCTGTTTGATTATTTATGTTATCTTGACTTCTTGGACATTTGCACATGAGTCAAATGTTTTTCTATCATGGGCACAATCCTATGCAAATTTTAGAAAACAATTGTTGAGTTTGTGGTCACTTACCTACGTCCAATATATCTGGTTTACCTTGGTGGGTTTCTCCTCACCAAGGCTCTGATTGGATGGCCCCTAGAAAATTTATTTTAGAAGAAATAAATTATAGTTCTGTTTGAGCCCCTGTTGATATTACTAGATGGAACAACCTCACTTGGCCAATCAAGACCACTTGATCTGACCCTGACCATAGGTACGAGGTTTCCTTTAAAGTTACTCAAGCTCAAACAGAAAAAATGAACTAACTTTCAGTCAAAAATATAACTTCCCAATTATTAGGAGGAGCCATCCCTCAGTTATGGGATGAATTTATACTGCTAACACCAGGTTATGGACATTTAAGTGTAAGGGCTACCCTTGTTAAGAACAATTAAATCATCCTAAAGATAATCAGCCTAGTAACACTAGAAAATTAAGTTGGGCACATTATCAAATACGCCAATATATCATTTCCCTTAAAGATAGCAATTGGTATGGAACAGACTGAGTCAGGCAACAAGAAATATACTGGGTCTCATCTAATGAAACTCAATGGATTTCTGACACTAATCTATGTCCCTGGCTTTCACCAGGATGGATAGGAAGATGTACTTTAGGATTTCCTTGAACTCAAGGCCAATTTAGATATGACTCCTGAAAATTTGCCATTAATACGAGCCTGATGGACCAAGAGATCTGTATTCCACCAGTATGATCATTTAGCAGCTATTTTTGTGCCTTCAATAGAATTGAGAGATGTAATCATCCACATTGAAGACTTAACAGCTTGTACCCAAAGGCCTTAAATGATAGTAACCAGGATATTATGGATATTAGCCTACTGAATTCTGAGATCTCTATGATGAGGAAAGCTGTGTTACAAAATCACATGGTCCTTGACATCGTAACATCATTTCAAGGAGACACCTGGACTATAATTCAAACTGAACTTTATGTTTTCAAATCCGATGTATACTCTAATATAACACATTTAATAACCCACATGAAAAATCAGATTTCTGCTTTACTTGATCCACTTCCTACTCGTGGTGATCTTTTAGGGAGCTGGTTTGGTTCCAGAAGCTCATGGCTTACTTAAGTCCCTATTTATGACTTTATTAATGTTACTAGCTGTATTACTTATATCATGTCTGTTTTATAAGATTGTTATCTCTTGCATTACCCAATGTGTAGCCATTCTTTGACAAAATTAATGATGGTTAGGTGACTTGAGGCAATGAATCGTGTGTGTGTGTGTGTCTGTGTGTGTGTGTGTAACTCCACATAGAATACTTGTAGTAGTGCAACTCTAGACTTGGGAAGAAGCAACAAGGGAAAACACTTCCTGGATCATAATAGAGTAGTAAGACAGGTGATCCAGAGAATTTAAGGTTATCAACAGTGGCTAATCCAAAAATTAACTCATTGAGTGGCTTATCACTAGAATTCTCACCTGATCTAGGAATGAGCTCTTCTACCACTGTGGGACAAATTGGTCATGAAATGCCTCCCAAACCTTGGTCAAATATATGACCAAGAGGAGGTATTGTGGACACAGAATGTTGCCTGCCATTTTAGTTGCCACCAGCAAGCAATCAGCCACTGCATCCACCCCCCAACAGTGCACCCTGAAGGGAATTCAGGATGAAGAAAAACAGGATACTGGCCCTAGGTAGTTAAGATGCATATCAAAGGAATAATTTCAATGAACCCAGATTCTTACATCTTCCCATATATAGAAAAGCATTAAAATCAACTTGAGATGTCTGTTTTTTGTGATTATCATCTTTTGGTGATAGACTACATTTTTTTTTTTGACACAATGCATATCTTATAAAATCATATATTATTTAACCAATTAAATGTTGCTTTTGCACTTTATCAGTTCAAGGGTCTAGACTGAGAGCTGTCTTTTAGTCCCAATGAATTGTTTAATCTTTTTCTCTTTTATTCCACAAAAGATCTTAGATTTTTTTAGGTAACTGAATACATATGACTTCATGTCACAAACCCTGTCGAATGTTTATGAATTTATGATGCATTCAATATAGTTACACTCACTTGGATGACATATTACACCCATTTATCACATGAGAAAACCAAGAATAGAGATTGCATAAGACTAAATCTGGATATTCTAATTTCTATCCAACACTTTTCAATCACTTATGCTATCTTTTGGTAATATCCAGATAAATGGATGGCAGAAGGCATTTAAAATGCCTTCTAATCAATCAGACAATTCTAGAGAAATAGTTTTCCTCTAATATTTCCAGGTAACTTATTTAATTCTGTAAACAGAAATAGTTGAGAACTATTGATTTGTAAGCTAGAGATCATTAACCATTCCTAAATGCAATTAAGATTCAAACAGAATTGAAAAAAAGAAAAAAAAAGGTAGAGGAAATTTTGAATCTTCCCATACTTCACACTTGGATATTTTTTTTTCACATCACAAAAGTCATGAACACACAGGAGATTTTTATGTTGTTCCTATAATTTATTTTACCATCCAAACTAATTGCTTTAGATTACCAAACAATTGCTCACATACTTCTGTATGTAACAGTACATGTACCTGTAACAGTAACATGTACCATTTAGTTAATGTATTATACTCAATTTAAAATGCTGAGTTTATTGCTGATGCTTTAAGTCAAAAAATATCAAGAGAAAATTATCCTGAAGAGATAAAGACTTCTGGTCATCTCTGTTACATGTACAGCTATAGAAATGTAAGATACTAGAACTTGACATATTCTAAGGAAATTATAATATGCAGGCTTATAAATTTTTCTTTATTCTGTCAGAATTACCTATGTTCTACAGTGTAATGGAATCTCTGTGGACAATAAAATTTTGAAAGACTGTGTATTAGTTATGGTACTTTGTACACAAGTAACAGAATCTGATTCTGACCATTTATATTAAAGGGTAAAATTAAATATGTGGAATAGTCTAGAAAACTAGCCTTTAAAATAATCATAATAGGAAAAAACTGTGGTGCTGTTATAAAGGAGAATTGATGCCAGCTGGCTAAAAGTTCATCACACATTCTAAGGCAAAATGATCTATCTCATAATCTACCTTAATTTGAAATTCTAATAGGTTGCACTCACACATATATATACCCTAGTGGGTATTTTACTTTTAAAGATTTTGAAAATTGAATGATTTAGAGAAAAGTAGATTAGAGTTTAGTTTGTATATTATTAATTTTTTGTCTGAAGAATTCATGAACAATTTAATATATCACTGGATACTTAGAACAGTAGTTGTGGCAATAAGTTAGTCCTTTACCTCAGAAAAGGCCAAATGCCCTGACCAGGCTTGGTTTTAATATCTGAAAAATAATTTATTCTTAACAAAGCATAAATAATGATAAGAAATTTCATTATACACATATTTGACTGAATTGGAGAGGCTTGATTAGAATATCTTTTTCACTATCTGATGTTTTGAATGCTTATTCATTATGGATTTATTACCATTTCCATGAGACATTTGCCCTCTAAAGAGGTCAACTGTATGTAATTGCTATCCTAGGTTAATATTCAGTTAATATGATATTGAAAACTGTGCATAAGAAATGTGTGGTTCCAAAACTCTTACCACTCTGCAAAATCTAAACTATGTCTGATAGATATAATCTCTCTTTTCAAGCAAAACAAACTGCAAATGATTGATTGTTATTATTATTTAATCAAAGAAATATGTCCCAGGAGTAGATGAATGTATTCTTATGAAATATCAGTACTGATTGAGAAATGTCATACTGCTTATTTATTCCTGAAAAAATGAATATCAGTTTAGGCTCTGAAGTCCTTACCCAGAGTTCCCCAAGATCTACAGCGTTCCATTGTAAACCCAAGTAATGGTGCCTTTTTCACAGCCTTTCCTTAAGGGACAAACATATAAATACTTCTGTGTTATGGGTTAACTACTTCCCTTTAAGTGAAGTAACTGCTGTTTTGTTGTTGTTGTTTTTGTTGTTATTATTCCCAGGTAATTTTGTTACTAAATCCCAGGAGAGGATGAACAATAATAGATGTTTCAAGCCATGTGGGAGGAAAACTGAGAAGCTATAGTAATGCTAAATTTTTAATAAATTGTATGTATTGAATACTTACTGAAAGCAAGACACTATTTTTGTACTTCACATATATAACCTTATTTTATACTTACAACTATATTTACTCTACTATACCTATTTGACAGATAAGGGAACTGTACCACAGAGATGCAAAGTCAACCTCTAAGTCTATCACTTTCACTCTTAAACATGCAACATTATATAGGAAGAAGTTAGTCAATAAATATCTGGCTTGGAAAATACCACTTAACATTGTCAATAAAACATTAATCAGTTGATCTAAGAAAGAAATGTAAAATTTTATTTGAGCCAAATTTGAGGATTATAACCTGGGAAGAGCATCTCAGAAAGGTCTGAGAACTGTTCCAACTGTTAGAAGTCAAGGCACAGTTACATAAGTTTTTTGAGACAGAGGGCCGCACGTTAAATGGTGTGTTATTGACAGTTTACACAATCCAGATGTAAGCAACATGGTTGTCCCTTACAAGATCAACAAGAAATGTTGTCTTTTAAGGAGTTGTCTTGTTGATGCTAGAAGAATGTTGCTCTTTATTGATGAGCAGGTATTTCTGCCAATGGGGGAGCTTTGGTTGATGCTTAATGCAGATACACAGTGCACAGTAGGGGGGGGGAGAGAGGAGGACAAATGGCAGAGAAAAATTTTTATCTTTAAATTTTTCTTCTCTTGCCATAAAATATGAATTTTATCTCACAGTATAAATGCGAAGCCTTGGGAAACCAACTCACTCCTTCTGCTTCTCTCTCAGAACCCTTGAAGTGGCCCAAATGCAGGCCATCAAGTGTGTGATTGTGGGAGATTTAAATGTAAGTAAAACTTGCCTACTGATCAGTTACACAACCAATACATTCCCTGGAGAATAAATCCCCACTGTTTTTGACAACTTTTCTGCCAATTTATGGTAAACGGAAAATCAGTGAATCTGGGTTTATGAAATTCTTAAAGACTTATTTTTCAGTAACCACTACTCTTGCTTAGATTGAGTTGCCAAAATATCCTCTGCACTAAGTTGCATTGTGTGCTACAAACACTAAGCACAAATTGTTTTACAGACTTTGTCTTTAAGAAGACCGTAGCTTCTGATATTAGGAAATTCAGACACTTCTAACTAGTTTTCAGATATGTAAAGAAAAAAACCCTCCTTAATGAAATGTTGCATTTTGATAGTAATTTGTCAGCCAATGTTTATTACATAATATCATACTCTATACCATCATGGAATGAGTGTAACAACTCAGTTCTTCCGATCAATCTTTTAAATTTTGTAATCAATTAAAAAAGTTAGCTTTTGCTGAGATTTTGAACAGAAATCTTACATATTTTCTCTAATGAAGTATGCTGCTCTTAGTTGTGGGTGTATTGGGGTGGAGAGTGTGAAACATTTGTCATGATGAAAAGATAAAGATAATATTTTGACAAAATAAGAAGTAGAGGTTTTTTAAAACTATGCTGTACACAGAATAATTAAGCTGAATAAAAGCGTCATGGGTAAAATTTAAAAAAATTTTAATTTCTGTCAAATGCATTAGATGATGAAGACAAACCATTATTATCAGTAAATGTTAAGCCTTTTCTTTTTCTTATACCTGCCATCTCTCCCCATATTGGGCATCTAATTCATCTTTGAACTGGTCTTCCCTAAAGTTGATAACTTAGTAAGTGCTTTTCTGGTAGAATCCCTCCTTAATGATCAATATGTCTCTGTATATTTTAAAATCTTTCTAATAATGTAGTAAATCTTTTGTTTTTGTAGATTAATAAAAATACATTCCTACTACAATGAGGTAACACCTCACACTGGTTAGAATGGGCACCATCAGAAAATCTACAAGCAACAAATGCTGGAGAGGGTGTGGAGAAAAGGGAAACCTCTTGCACTGTTGGTGGGAATGTAAATTGATACAGCCACTATGGAGAATAGTATGGAAGTTCCTTAAAAAACTAAAAATAAAATTACCATATGACCTAGCAATCCCACTACTGGGTATATACCCAGAGAAAATCATAATTCAAAAAGACACATGCACCCCAATGTTCATTGCAGCACTATTTACAATAGCCAGGTCATGGAAGCAACCTAAATACTCATCGACAGATGAATGGATAAAGAAGATGTGACACATATATACAATGGAATATTACTCAGCCATAAAAAGGAATGAAATTACATCATCTGTAGCGACGTGGATGGACCTAGAGACTGTCATACAGAGTGAACTAAGTCAGAAAGAGAAAAACAAATATCATATATTAATGCATATATGTGGAATCTAGAAAAATGGTACAGATGAACCAGTTTGAAAGGCAGAAATAAAGACACAGATATAGAAAACAAACATATGGACACCAAGGGAAGAAAGCGGGGGAGGGGTGGTGGGATGAATTGGGAGATTGGGATTGACATATATACACTAATATGTATAAAATAGATAACTAATAAGAACTTGCTGTATAATTTTTTTTAAAATACATTCCTATTTTCATGTTAGTTTATTCAAAGTTAATATGCATTTCCTTTGTTTTCTAGTAAGTAGGTATAAAAATCATACATTGCAGAATTACAGTTTGTAAAACATTTTATTCTTAAAATATAAATCTTCTTAACATCACTATTTTGCCAGATTACCAACACTGTAACTTGACTATTACTGACTCTAATCTTTACCTCACCTACGTGGACAGACACTTCTACAGCTGCTTTGACTAAAAATGTTACTTTGATTCCATGAAGTTCTGAAAACTCAATCTTAGTGCTAACAAAGTTGAGTACAACTTATACACTGGAAGAATACAATATTTGACCTTTCAACAATTTTCAATAAAATTTTCTAAATTGATAGTCGCAGAATTGTGGAGTGTTTTTTCCTGTGCAATTAACAATATGTTCTCCATTGTATGACAATAGATCTTTGTCAATTATATTAGCTCTTTTTATAAATTTGATAACTTAGATAAAATGGACCAATTTCTTGAATGGCACAAACAACCAAAACCCACAAAGGGAAAATACATAATCTGAATAGCCTACATCTATTAAGGAAATTGAATTAACAATTAATAATCTTCCCCAAAAGAAGCATCAGGCCAAGACAGTATCACTGGTGAATTTTGCTACACATTTAAGGATGAAATGATATCAATTTGCAGTAAAGTATTCCATAAAATAGAAGCAGAGAGAACACATCTTAACTCTTTCTATGTGGCTAGCCTTACTGTAGTATTAAAACCAGTTAAAGACATTAAAGGAAAGGAAAACTATAAACCAATATCTCTCATGAACAAAAATACAAGGATTTTCACAAAATGTTAGCAAGTTAAAACCAATAGTGTGTAAAAAATTATGCACTGTGACCATGGATTAACTCATATGTAGCTTAATATGGACGTAAATGCTTATGTATGAAATAATTAAAGATATTTAGGTTAGGGCACACAAATATATATCCTTAATTTGTCAGCTAAGAGGAACAATAAACAATGAAACACCATTAGCAATGAGCATATCTAGTGCCTAGGTCTTAGTTTCTAATACTTTTTTTCAGTATAAAGAACTAGGGCTCCTTGGAAAATGGCTGATCCTACAATGCAGGCAAGAAATATACAAGATGAGTCTGGAGCATCTTACAGTGTCAGAAAGTAAAGAAATTGCTCAATAACAAACAACAACAATAAAAAATAGTAACAAGAACAACAAAACCATATTGATGAGGGTATGTCAAAGGGATACAGGAGCTGACTGAAAGAATTCTTGATGGCCAAAGTTGGAACACTTTGAGCAGTCAAAAAAATTAAATTACCATTGAATTATAACTCAAAGTATAAAATAAATATCCTTTAGTCCACACTGATATAAACTATTGATTGAATAAATGACTGGAGAAAAGTGTTAAATCCCCATGTAGAAAAATTCCAAATCATTTATGTGTACATTCTTTTTTAAAGGAAGGAGAGCATAAGTCCTCATTTCCTAAATATGGGCACACGTAGTGACCCCTCCCAAAATTAAACTATTGAAAGGTGGAGATAACCTTACAGTGGCAAAACCTGATAAATACTACTATCTCAACCAGGTCATCAAGATCAACATGAACAGTTATAAATTATATAACGTGACAAAAATGGTATTTTAGCTCTCTAATTTTTCACCAAACAACATATAACAGTAGTCTAATTGTGAGAAAATTATCAGCAGATTACAATAGAGTGGCATCCTACATAAATACTTCATCAGTATTCCTCAAAATTTTTCAAGGTTAACAAAAATAAGAAAAATTTGAAAAACTCTTTCAGCCAAGAGGATACTAAGGAGACATAATAATCAAATGAAAATGCTATCCTGGATAGGGTCTGTAACTTAAAAAATGACATTAGGGAAAATTGGATGAAAAGAGATAAGAAAGGAAAGGCTAGAATCTCTCCAGATAAAAAGAGAATTCAGGACTTCCCTGGTGATGCAGTGGTTAAGAATTGCTTGCCAAAGCACTGGACATGGGTTTGAGTCCTGGTCCAGGAAGTTCCCACATGCCACGGAGCAACTAAGCCCATGTGCCACAACTACTGAGCCCATGTGCCACACCTACTGAAGCCTGTGCTCCTAGAGCCTGTGCTCTGCAACAAGAGAAGCCACTGCAATGAGAAGCTTGAACACCACAACAAAGAGCAGCCCTTCCTTGCCACAACTAGAGAAAGCCCGCATGCAGCAATGAAGACCCAACACAGCTAGGAATAAATAAATAAATAAATAAATTAATTAATTAATTAATTAATTAAAAATAAAGGGTGGGGGGGAATTCATTCTTGGGCAGCAACCCCTGTGTGTATCAATAAGGATCTCAGATAGTATAGAGTCAGCTGAGGAGAGGTATTTCTTGAAAGTGCTCATAAAAAAATGACCTTATATTCAGCATCATACCAGCATTTTCTTCTTTAAAAAAAAATAGTATATGCCATTACATTTTCTTGGATTTGGAAGAAATAATATGCCACTGATGTCTGTTATAATCATCAATAGTTCATTAAATAGAAAGAATACAAGTTACTGATATTTTTCTTCTCCTACCATGAATTGTAAGAATGTCCCAAGATAAAAAACAAAACACAACAAAAATTAAAATTCATTAATAAATATTTTTGTTAAGAGTGGTAAATAAATCATTTAAAGAGGATTCTCACTTCCAACCTAATTTCCAATTAATGACTCAAAGGAAGGAAACTAATCATAGTCTTTTAGAATACTAGGGACCTAAAGCTTAATTCTACATTCTTTAATCGCAAAATGTTCCTGCTAATCAGTACAAAATCATCATTTTGTTAATTATGCTTCCATTTTTCTTACAAGTTATATATTTATTTAAGACACATAAATTACATGATCTCAAGTGCTCACATATGAATGTATGAATGAGCTCTAGTTCATTGTAAAAATTAGAATGTCTTAAGCAATTTATCTTTATATGTAAGGCAGCTTAACGTGCCTTAGGCAATTTATAAAAATACTAAAATTTACATACAAGTTAATTTAAAATTGTATATAAATTTTATATCACCAAAGCAAAGTAAAACTAACATAGTAAGATTTACTATTTACCATGAAAATATTAATAGAAAAAGTTGATTTGCTATACAAATGCAAAAAAATTACTTTATAGTTATAATTTTACATATTATAATAATTTATTGATTTGTCATAAAGCATTTCTTCCTTGTCTTTTTCTGAATCATTATTTTTATAACTTTAAATGGATTTCTTTTATTATTTATCAGCTCTGGTAATGTTGAATATTTATAAATTATATTAATGTATTTGTCATGATGTGCAAATAATTTTAATAATATAATTTGTATGATATTCCTTAAATTTAAATGAAAATATAAACATAAATGGTTGTTAACATCCATCACCTCATATAGTTAAAAAAATGTTTGTTTTTTCTCCTGTGATGAAAACTTTTAGGATCTAGTTTCCTAACAATATTCAAACATACCACACATCAGTGTTCACTATAATCATCATGTACATTACATGTTAACTAAACTTATTATGGTAATCATTTCATGATATATGTATGCCAACTCATAATGCAGGACATCTTGCACAGTACTGTATGCCAATTATATCTCTATAAAGCTGAAAGAAAAAATGGCTATTTTGAATGACTCAAATATAATGATTCAAATAAAAGATTTTATGGACACATGTGTTATTTAATTTGGAGTAAATACCTAGGAGAGAAATTGCTGTATTGAGTAACATTAACTGTTAAATATAAGAAACTGCCAAAATGTTTTCTAAAGTAGCTGTACAATCTTCATTCTGAAAGTTCCAGTTGCACCACATTTATTCCAGTACTTGGTTTTATCAGTCTCTAAAAGTTTTAATTATTCTGCTTTTGGTTTTATATAGCTTATCTATTTTTCTAGTTATTTAAGTGGGCAGGGGGAGGGGTAGGGCAGTAAACCCAGTCAGTCCCTGTTACTCAGTCCTAGACAAAAGCAGAAGTCTTTTATGTTGACTTGTTAAATAATGTTAGCAATATTTAATGAAACATTAACTTAAAAACAGCAATCTATACAAACTATTAGGTATAAAATAAGTTACAAAGATATATTGTACAACACAGGGAATATAGATAATATTTTATAATAACTATAAATGGAGTATAACATTTAACATTGCAAATCATTGGTGTTTGTGCAAGGGAGGAATTGATAAAAAAGATAGAAGATAGTGGAGGAAAAGGACTTGAGTTCACCTCCTCTCACAAAAACACCAAAATCACAACTAACTGCTGAACATCCATTGGCAAAAAAGACTGGAACCTACCAAAAAATACATTCTACATCCAAAGACAAAGAAGAAGCCACAATGACTTGGTAGGAGGGGTGTTTTCTCAAATTAGTCAAATCCCATACCTGTCAAATGGGCAACCCACAAACTGGAAAAAAATTATATCCTAGAGGTTCTCCCACAGAATGAGAGTTCTGAGCCCCAAGTCAGGCTCCCCAGCCTGGAGGTCTGGCATTGGAAGGAGGAACCACCAGAGCATTAGGCTTTGAAGGCCAGCAGGGCTTGAGTGCAGGAGCTCCATAGGACTGGGTGAAACAGAGACTCCATTCTTGGAGGCCACACACAAGTTTTCACATGTACTGGGTTCAAGGACAAAGCAGTGAGTTCATAAGAGCCTGGTCCATACCTATCTGTGGGTTTTGGAAGGTATCCTGGGGAGGCAGGGTTCATCTGTGGCTCACTGCAGAAGCAATGACACTGGTGGTGGAGGTCCTGGCGAAACTTCATCAGTGTGAGCTCTAATGGAGTTTGCCATTTTGGCATTGAGACCTGGCCTCACCCAACATCCTGCAGACTTCAGTGCTGGGATGACTCAGGCCAAACAAAAAACAAGGTGGGAACATAGCCCCACCCATCAACAAACAGGCAGTCTAAAGTCATCCTGAGTCCACAGCTGGCTCTAAACACACCACTTGGCATGACCCTGCTGACCAGAGAAGACCCAGCTCAACCCAGCAGTGTGCAGGAAACAGTCTCTGCCACCTGGAAGCCTGCATAAGTCCCTGGACCAAACTCACGTTCCAGGGGGCAGACATCAGAAGCAAGAAGAGCTACAATCTTGCAGCCTGCAGAAAGGAGACTACAAACATAGAAAATTAGACAAAATGAGATGGCAGAAAAATATTTCCAGATGAAGGAAAAAGATAAAACCTGAGAAGAACAACTAAGTGAGGTGGAGATAGGCAATCTGCTGGAAAAAGGATTCAGAATATGGATAGTTAAGATGATTCAAGATTTCAGAAAAAGAATGGAGCCACAGACTTAGAAATACAAGAAACGTTTAACAAAGAGCTAAAAGATTTAAAGAAGAAAGAGAGATAAACAATACAATAACTGAAATGAAAAGTATACAAGGAGGGAGCAATAGCAGAATAAATGAGGCAGAAGAATGAATAGGTGACCAGGAAGAAAGACTGGTGGAAATCACTGCAACAGAACAGAATAAAGAAAAAAGAATGAAAAGAAATGAAGACATTCTCAGAGACTTCTGAGACAACATTAAACTCACCAACGTTCACATTATACAGGTCCCAGAGGGAGAAGATAGAGAGAGGGCCTGAGAAAATATTTGACGAGATAATAGCTAAAAATTTCCTAACATGGGAAAGGAAACACTCACTCAAATCCAAGAAGTGCAGAGAGTCCCATACACAATAAACCCAAGGAGGAACACACTAAGGCATATATCAATCAAATTGACAAAAATTAAAGACAAAAAATCTTAAAAGCAACAAGGGAAAAGCAACAAATAACATACAAGGGAATCCCAACAATGCTATTGACTGATTTTAAAACAGAAACTCTGCAGTCCAGAAGGGAGTGGCACAATATATTTAAAGTGATGAAAGGGAAAAACCTACAACCAAAAATAGCTTACCCAGAAAGACCCTTGTTGAGATTCAACATAGAAATCAAAAACTTTACAGACAAGCAAAAGCTAAGAGAATTCAGCACTATCAAACCACTTTTACAACAAATGCTAAAGGTATTTCTCTAGGCATAAAAGAAAAAGGTCACAACAAGAAACAAGAAAACGACAAATGGGAAAATTCATGTGTAAACGTAAACATAGAGTAAAGGTAGAAAATCATGCACACACAAATATGATATGAAAACCAGCAATCATGAGAACAGAAGAGAAGAAATGCAGGATAGTAGCAATGCATTTGAAATTAAGAGACCAGCAATTTAAAACAATCTTGTATATATATCTATAGACTGCTATATCAAAATCTCATGGTAACTGCAAGCCAAAAATCTACAATAGATACAAACAAAACACACACACAAAAGCAATCCAAACACAAAACTAAAGAAAGTCATCAAATCAAAAGAGAAGAGAACAAAAGAGGAAGAGAAGAAAAAAGACCTACAAAAACAAACCCAAACCAATTAACAAAATGGCAATAAGAACATACATATCAAAAATTACCTTAAATGTAAACGGAATAAGGCTCCAATCAAAATACATAGACTGGCTGAAAGATAAAAATAAGATCCATATATATGCTGTCCACAAGAGACCAACTTCAGATCTAGGAACACATACAGACTGAAAGTGAGGGGATGGAAAAAGATATTCCATACAAATGGAAATCAAAAGAAAGCTGGAGTAGCAATTCTCATATCAGACAAAATAGACTTTAAAATAAAGACTATTACAAGAGACGAAGAAGGACACTACATAATGATCAAGGGATCAATCCAAGAAGAAGATATAACAATTGTAAATATATAGTCACCCAACATAGGAGCACCTCAATATAAGATGCTATTGCTAATAGCCATAAAAGGATAAATTGACAGTAACATAATAAAGGTGGGGTGGCTTTAACACCCCACTTACATCAATGGGCAGACCCTCTAGACTGAAAATCAATGAGGAAACACAGGCCTTAAATGACACATTAGACCAGATGGACTTAATTGATATTTATAGAGCATTCTATGTGAAAACAGCAGAATACAGAGTCTTCTCAAGTGCATAAAGAACATTCTCCAGGATAGATCACACGCTGGGCCACAAAGCAAGTCTTGGTAAATTTAAGAAAATTAAAATCATGCCAAGCATCTTTTCTGACCACAATGCTAAGAGGTTAGAAATAAATAAATAACAGGAAAAAAGTGTAAAAAATACAAACAAATGGAGGCTAAAAAATGTGGTAGTAAGCAACCAGTAGATCACCAAAAAAACAAAAAACAAAAAAGTGAAAATCACAAAATACCTAGAGACAAATGAAAATGATAACAGGACAACCCAAAACCTATGGGATGCAGCAAAAACATTTCAAAGGGGACTTTTATAGCAATATAATCTTACCTCAGGAAACAAGAAAAATCTCAAACAAACAATCTGACTTTACACGTAATCGAATGAAAGAAAGCAAATGAAACAAAACCCAGTTACTAGGAAAGTAATCATAAATATCAGAGCAGAAATAAATGAAATAAGAAGGAAGCAATAGACAGATCTATGAAACTAAAAGCTGGTTCTTTGCAAAGGTAAACAAAACTGATAAACCTTTAGCCAGAATCAAAAAGAAAAAAAGGGGGGAGGGCCTAAATCAGTAAAAATTAGAAATGAAAAAGAAGTTAGAGCTGCCACCATGAAATACAAAGATCATAAGAGACTACTACAGGCATTATATACCAATAAAATGGAAATCTAGAAGAAATGGACAAAGTTTTATAAAGGCACAAACTTCCAAGGCTGAACCAGGAAGAAGTAGAAAAATATGAACAGACAATTACAAGAAAAATATGAACAGAGAATCAAAATTTCAATCCAAAATTTGTTGGATTCAAAAAAAAAATCCAACAAACAAAAGTCCAGGACCAAATGGCTTCACAGTCAAAATCTATGAAACGTTTAGAGAAGACTTAACACCTATCCTTCTGAAACTCTTCCAAAAAGTTGCAGAGGAAGCAACACTCCCAAACTCTTTCTACGAGGCCACCATAACCCTGATACCAAAATCAGACAAATATACCACAAATAAAAAAGAAAATAAGAGGCCAATATAACTGAAGAACATAGAGGCAAAATTCCTCAACAAAATACTAGCAAACTGAATACAACAACACATTAAAAGGATCATACACCATTATCAAGTGGGCTTTATCATAGGGATGCAAGGATTTTTCAATACTCACAAATCAATCAGAGTGATAAACTATTTTAACAAATTGAAGAATAAAAACCATATGATCATCTCAGTAGATGCAGAAAAAGCTTTAGACAAAATTCAACATCCATTCAGATTAGAAACTCTCCAGAAAGTTGGCATACAGGGAACCTACATCAAAATAATAAAAGCCATATATGACAAACCCACAGATAACATCATACTCAACAGTGAAAAGCTGAAAGCATTTCCTCTAAGATCAGGAACAAGACAAGAATATCCACTCTTGCCAATTTTATTCAAAATAGTTTTGGAAGTCCTAGCCATGGTGATCAGAGAAGAAAAAGAAATAAAGGAATCCATATTGGAAAAGAAGAAGTTAAACTGTCACTGTTTGCAGATGACATGATACGACATGTAGAAAATCCTAAAGATGATACCAGAACACTATAAGAGCTCATCAATGAATTTGGTAAAGTTGCAGGGGTATGAAATTAACACACAGAAATCTGTTGCATTTCTATACACTAACAACAAAAGATCAGACAGAGAAATTAAGGAAACAATCCCCCTTACCATTGCATCAAAAAGAATGAAATACCTAAGAATAAACCAACCTAATAAGACAAAAGACCTGTACTCTGAAAACTATATGGTGGTGATGAAAGAAATTAACAATGACACAAACAGATGGAAATGTATACCACATTCTTGGACTGGAAGAATTAGTATTGTAAAAATGACTATACTCCCCAAGGCAATCTATATCTTCAATGCAATCTCCTTCAAATTACATTTTACACAGAACTAGAACACAAAATGTTTAAATATGTTTGGAAATACAGAAGAGCCTGAATAGCCAAAGCAATCCTGAGAAAGAAAACAGAGTTAGAAGAATCAGACTCCCTGACTTCAGACTATACTACAAAGCTACAGTAATCAAAACAGTATGGTACTGGCACAAAAAAGAGAAATATAGATCATACCCCAGGGAAAGGACTGGGGCTGGCTGTGTGAAGACAGCCTGAGGGGGCTAGTGTGCCACAGCTAGCCGAGAGAAAGTCAGGGAAAAAGTCTGGACCTGCAGAAGAAAAAGGGACCATTTTTTTGGGGTGTGTGAGGAGAGGGGATTCCTTCCCTGTCTGCTCACAGAAGGCAGAGCATTGCCTAAACGAGCTCCAGAGATGGGTGCAAGCCATGGCTATCAGCTCGGACCACAGAGACAGGCATGAAACGCTAACACTACTGCTGCAGACACCAAGAATGCTGTGTGCAAGAACAGGTCACTATCCACACCATCACAGGACCCTGTGCAACAAGCCACTGCCAGGGTACTGTGATCCAGGGACAAGTTCCCTGGAGAAACACATGGTGCACCTCAGGCTGTTGCAATATCATGCCAGCCTCTGCCACCGCAAGCTCACCCCTCATTCCAATTATAACTACTGTACTCCTCCCTCCCCTGGGCATGAGTGAGCCAGAGCACCTTAATCAGCTGCTTCTTTAACCCCATTCTGTCTGGGTGGGAACAGATGCCTGAGGGCAACTTACATGCAGAGGTGGAGACAAAACCAAAGCTGAACCTCAGGAGCTGTGCAAACAAAGAAGAGAAAGAGAAATTTCTCCATGCAGCCTCAGAAGCAGAGGATTAAATCCCTACAATCAACTTGATGTACCCTGCACCTGTGGAATACCTGAATAGACAATCAATCATCCCAAAATTGAGGTGGTGGACTTTCAGAGCAACTGTAGACTTGGGGTCTGCTGTCTGAGACTGATTTGTTTCTGATTTGCATGTTTATCTTAGTATAGTTTTTAGTGCTTATTATCATTGGTGGATTTGTTTATTGGTTTGATTACTTTTTAAATTATTATTATTTTTTTATTTTAATAATTTTTTTTCTCACTTCTCTTCTGAGCCATGTAGCTAACAGGGTCTTGGGGCTCTGGCATGGTGTCAGGCCTGAGCTTCTGAGGTGGGAGAGCCAAGTTCAGAAAATTGGACCACTGGAGACCTCCTAGCCCCATGTAATGTCAATCAAAGAGAGCTCTCCCAGAAATCTCTGTCTCAATGCAAAGACCCAGCTCCACCCAATGGCCAGCAAGCTCCAGTGCTGGACGTCCAATGCCAATCAACTAACAAGACAAGTACACATTCCTACCCATTAGAAGACAGGTTGCCTAACATCATACTAAGTTCACAGACACCCCAAAACACACCACCGGATGCAGCCCTGCCCACCAAAATGACAAGATCCAGCCCCACCTACCAGAACGCAGGCTCCAGTCCCCTCCACAGGATCAATCCAAGAAGAGGATATAACAATTGTAAATATTTACGCACCAAACATAGGAGCACCTCAATACATAAGGCAAATGCTAACAGTCATAAAAGGGGAAATAGACAGTAACACACTCATAGTAGGAGACATTAACACCACACTTTCACCAATGGAAAGATAATCCAAAATGAAAATAAATAAGGAAACACAAGCTTTAAAAGACACATTAGAGCAGAAAGACTTAATTGATGTTTATAGGACATTCCATCCAAAAACAACAGAATAAACTTTCTTCTCAAGTGTGCATGGAATACTCTCCAGGAGATATCATATCTTGGGTCACAAATCAAGCCTTGGTACATTTAAGAAAATTGAAGTTGTATCAATATCTTTTCTTTTTTCTTTCTTTTTTTTTGGAAAGCAAATTGTCAGTATTTATTAAAATTTTAAATGTTTATACATTCCACCTAGAAATTCACTTCCAGGTAGCTAGCCTAGAGGAAAACTTACACATGTACACTATGAAACGTATACAAGATCTTCCCTGAGGATATTCACTGCAGAAAGATTAGAAACAACTTAAATATCCATGAACATGGAAATCGTTAAACTCTGGTAAACCCATACTATATGTCGGGGGAACCTCCATTGTTTTCTGGTTTCATATTTATTTATTTTTTTAACGTCCTTATTGGATTACAATTGCTTTACAATGGTGTGTTAGTTTCTGCTTTATAACAAAGTGAATCAGTTATATATATACATATGTTCCCATATCTCTTCCCTCTTGTATCTCCGTCCCTCCCACCCTCCCTATCCCACCCCTCTAGGTGGTCACAAAGCACAGAGCTGATCTCCCTGTGCTATGCGGTTGCTTCCCACTAGCTATCTATTTTATGTTTGGTAGTGTATATATATCCATGCCACTCTTTCACTTTGTCACATCTTACTCTTTCCCCTCCCCATATCCTCAACTCCATTCTCTAGTAAGTCTGTGTCTTTATTCCTGTCTTGCCACTAGGTTCTTCATGACCTTTTTTTTTTTTCCCTTAGATTCCATATATATGTGATAGCATACTGTATTTGTTTTTCTCTTTCTGACTTACTTCACTCTGTATGACAGATTCTAGGTCCATCCACCTCACTAAAAATAACTCAGTTTTGTTCCTTTTTATGGCTGAGTAATATTCCATTGTATATATGTGCCACATCTTCTTTATCCATTCATCTGTTGATGGACACTTAGGTTGCTTCCATGTCCTGGCTATTGTAAATAGAGCTGCAATGAACATTTTGGTACATGACTCTTTTTGAATTATGGTTTCCTCAGGGTATATGCCCAGGAGTGGGATTGCTGGGTCGTACGGTAGTTCTATTTTTAGTTTTTTAAGGAACTTCCATACTGTTCTCCATAGTGGCTGTATCAATTTACATTCCCACCAACAGTGCAAGAGGGTTCCCATTTCTCCACACCCTCTCCAGCATCTATTGTTTCTAGACTTTTTGATGATGGCAATTCTGACCAGTGTGAGATGAGATCTCATTGTAGTTTGATTTGCATTACTCTAATGATTAATGATGTTGAGCATTCTTTCATGTGTCTGTTGGCAACCTGTATATCTTCTTTGGAGAAATGTCTATTTCGGTCTTCTGCCCATTTTTGGATTGGGTTGTTTGATTTTTGTTGTTGAGCTGCATGAGCTGCTTGTAAATTTTGGAGATTAATCCTTTGTCAGTTGCTTCATTTGCAAATATTTTCTCCCATTCTGAAGGTTGTCTTTTGGTCTTGTTTATGGTTTCCTTTGCTGTGCAAAAGCTTTTAAGTTTCATTAGGTCCCATTTGTTTATTTTTGTTCTTATTTCCATTTCTCTAGAAGGGTCAAAAAGGATCTTGCTGTGATGTATGTCATAGAGTGTTCTGCCTATGTTTTCCTCTAAGAGTTTGATAGTATCTGGCTCTACATTTAGGTTTTTAATCCATTTTGAGTTAATTTTTGTGTGTGGTGTTAGGGAGTGTTCTAATTTCATACTTCTACATGTACCTGTCCAGTTTTCCCAGCACCACTTATTGAAGAGCCTGTCTTTTCTCCACTGTATATTCTTTCCTCCTTTATCAAAGATAAGGTGACCATATGTGCGTGGGTTTATCGCTGGGCTTTCTATCCTTTTTCATTCATCTATGTTTCTGTTTTTGTGCCAGTACCATACTGTCTTGATTACTGTAGCTTTGTAGTGTAGTCTGAAGTCAGGGAGCCTGATTCCTCCAGCTCCATTTTCCTTTCTCAAGATTGCTTTGGCTATTCGGGGTCTTTTGTGTTTCCATAAAAATTGTGAAAAATTTTTTCTAGTTCTGTGAAAAATGCCAGTGGTAGTTTGATAGGAATTGCATTGAATCTGTAGAGTGCTTTGGGTAGTAGAGTCACATTCACAATGTTGATTCTTCCAATCCAACCACATGGTATATCTCTCCATCTATTTGTATCATTTTTAATTTCTTTCATCAGTGTCTTATAATTTTCTGCATGCAGGTCTTTTGTCTCCTTAGGTAGGTTTATTCCCAGATATTTTATTCTTTTTGTTGCAATGCTAAATGGGAGTGTTTTCTTAACTTCACTTTCATATTTTTCATCATTAGTGTATAGGAATGCAAGAGATTTCTGTGCATTAATTTTGTATCCTGCTACTTTACCAAATTCATTGATTAGCTCTAGTAGTTTTCTGGTAGCATCTTTAGGATTCTCTATGTGTAATATCATGTCATCTGCTAACAGTGACAGCTTTACTTCTTCTTTTCCCATTTGGATTCCTTTTATTGCTTTTTCTTCTCTGATTGCTGTGGCTAACACTTCCAAAACTATGTTGAATAATACTGGTGAGAGTGGGCAAACTTGTCTTGTTCCTGATCTTAGTGGAAATAGTTTCAGTTTTTCACCACTGAGGACATTGTTGGCTGTGGGTTTGTCATATACAGCCTTTATTATGTTGAGGAAAGTTCCCTCTATGCCTACTTTCTGCAGGGCTTTTATAATAAATGGGTGTTGAATTTTGTCGAAAGCTTTCTCTGCATCTATTGAGATGATCATGTGGTTTTTCTCCTTCAATTTGTTAATATGGTGTATCACATTGATTGATTTGCATATATTGAAGAATCCTTGCATTCCTGGAATAAACCCCACCTGATCATGGTGTATGATCCTTTTAATGTGCTGTTGGATTCTGTTTGCTAGTATTCTGTTGAGGATTTTTGCATCTATGTTCATCAGTGATATTGGCCTTTAGTTTTCTATCTTTGTGACATCTTTGTCTGATTTTGGTATCACGGTGATGGTGGCCTCGTAGAATGAGTTGGGGAGTGTTCCTCCCTCTGCAATATTTTGGAAGAGTTTGAGAAGGATAGGTGTTAGCTCTTCTCTAAATGTTTGATAGAATTCGCCAGTGAAGCCATCTGGTCCTGGCCTTTTGTTTGCTGGGAGATTTTTAATCACAGTTTCAATTTCAGTGCTTGTGATTAGTCTGTTCATATTTTCTATTTTTTCCTGGTTCAGTCCTGGCAGGTTGTGCATTTTTAAGAATTTGTCCATTTCTTCCAGGTTGTCCATTTTATTGGCAAAGAGGTATTTGTAGTAATCTGTCACGATCATTTGTATTTCTTCATTGTCACTTGTTACTTCTCCTTTTTCATTTCTAATTCTATTGATTTGAGTCTTCTCCCTTATTTTCCTGATGAGTCTGGCTAATGGTTTATCAATTTTGTTTATCTTCTCAAAGAAACAGCTTTTAGTTTTATTGATCTTTGCTATTTTTTCCTTCATTTCTTTTTCATTAATTTCTGATCTAATCTTTATGATTTCTTTCCTCTGCAAACTTTGGCGTTTTTTTGTTCTTCTTTCTCTAACTGCTTTAGGTGCAAGGTTAGGTTGTTTATTTGAGATGTTTCCTGTTTCTTAATGTAGGATTGTATTGCTATAAACTTCCCTCTTAGAACTGCTTTTGCTGCATCCCATAGGATTTGGGTCATCGTGACTCCATTATCATTTGTTTCTAGGTATTTTTTGATTTCCCCTTTGATTTATTCAGTGATCACTTCGTTATCAAGTAGTGTATTGTGTAACCTCCATGTGTTTGTATTTTTTACAGATCTTTTCCTGTAATTGATATCTAGTCTCATAGCATTGTGTTCAGAAAAGATACTTGATACAATTTCAATTTTCTTAAATTTACCAAGGCTTGATTTGTGACCCAAGATATGATCTATCTTGGAGAACGTTCCATGAGCATTTGAGAAAAATCTGTCTTCTGGTTTTTTGGGGTGGAATGTCCTGTAAATGTCAATTAAGTCCATCTTGTTTAATGTATAATTGAAAGCTTGTGTTTCCTTATTTATTTTCATTTTGAATGATCTGTCCATTGGTGAAAGTGGGGTGTTAAAGTCTCCTACTATGATTGTGTTACTGTCAATTTCCCCTTTTATGGCTGTTAGTATTTGCCTTATGTATTGAGGTGCTCCTTATGTTGGGTGCATAAATATTTACAATTGTTATATCTTCTTCTTGGATTGATCCCTTGATTATTATGCAGTGTCCTTCTTTGTCTCTTGTAATAGTCTTTATTTTAAAGTCTATTTTGTCTGATATGAGAATTGCTGCTGCAGCTTTCTTTTGATTTCCATTTGCATGGAATATCTTTTTCCATCCTCTCACTTTCAGTCTGTAGGTGTCCCTAGGTCTGATGTGGGTCTCTTGTAGACAGCATATATACGGGTCTCATTTTTGTATTCATTCAGCCAGTCTGTGTCTTTTGGTTGGAGCATCTAATCCATTTACATTTAAGGTAATTATCGATATGCATGTTCTTATTCCCATTTTCTTAAATGTTTTGGGTTTGTTATGGTAGGTGTTTTCCTTCTCTTCTGTTTCTTGCCTAGCGAAGTTTCTTTAGCATTTGTTGTAAAGCTGGTTTGGTGGTGCTGAACTCTCTCAGCTTTTGCTTGTCTGTAAAGGTTTTAATTTCTCCATCAAATCTGAATGAGATCATTGCTGGGTAGAGTAATCTTGGTTGTAGGTTTTTCTCCTTTATCACTTTAAATATGTCCTGCCACTCCCTTCTGGCTTGCCGAGTTTCTGCTGAAAGATCAGTTGTTAACCTTATGGGGATTCCCTTGTGTGTTATTTGTTGTTTTTCCCTTGCTGCTTTTATTATGTTTTCTTTATATTTAATTTTTGATAGTTTGATTACTATGTGTCTTGGCGTGTTTCTCCTTGGATTTATCCTGTATGGGACTCTCTGTGCTTCCAGGACTTGATTAACTATTTCTTTTCCCATATTAGGGAAGTTTTCAACTATAATCTCTTCAAATATTTTCTCAGTCCCTTTCTTTTTCTCTTCTTCTTCTGGGACCCCTATAATTAGAATGTTGGTTTGTTTAATGTTGTCCCAGAGGTCTCTGAGACTGTCCTCAGTTCTTTTCATTCTTTTTTCTTTATTCTGCTCTGCAGTAGTTATTTCCACTATTTTATCTTCCAGGTCACTTATCTGTTTTTCTGCCTCAGTTATTCTGCTATTGATCCCTTCTAGAGTATTTTTAATTTCATTTATTGTGTTTTTCATCATTGCTTGGTTCCTCTTTAGTTCTTCTAGGTCCTTGTTAAATGTTTCTTGCATTTTGTCTATTCTCTTTCCAAGATTTTGGATCATCTTTACTATCATTATTCTGAACTCTTTTTCAGGTAGCCTGCCTATTTCCCCTTCATTTGTTAGGTCTGGTGTGTTTTTGCCTTGCTCCTTCATCTGCTGTGTGTTTTTCTGTCTTATCATTTTGCTTATCTTACTGTTTTTGGGGTCTCCTTTTCGCAGGCTGCAGGTTCGTAGTTCCTGTTGTTTTTGGTATCTGTCCCCAGTGGTAAGGTTTGTTCAGTGGGCTGTGTAGGCTTCCTGGTGGAGGGGACTAGTGCCTGTGTTCTGGTGGATGAGGCTGGGTCTTGTCTTTCTGGTGGGCAGGTCCATGTCTGGTGGTGTGTTTTGGCCTGTCTGTAACCTTATTATGATTTTAGGCAGCCTCTCTTCTAATGGATGGGACTGTGTTCCTGTCTTGCTAGTTGTTTGGCATAGGGTATCCAGCACTGTAGCTTGCTGGTCATTGAGTGAAGCTGGGTATTGGCGTTGAGATGGAGATCTCTGGGAGATTTTCACCGTTTGGTATTATGTGGAGCTGGGAGGTCTCTTGTGGACCAGTGTCCTGAAGTTGGCTCTCCCACCTCAGAGGCTCAGCCTTAATGCCTGGCTGGAGCACCTAGAACCTTTCATCCACACGGCTCAGAATAAAAGGGGGAAAAATAGATAGAAAGAAAAAAAAGAGGATAAAAAAATAAAGTAAGATAGAATAAAGTAAAGTTATAAAAAAATAATAAAAATAAAAAATAATTATTAAAAAAACATATTTTTTAAAGTAAAAAAAGAAATGAATGGATGGAACCCTAGGAAAAATGGTGAAAGCAAAGCTATACAGAAAAAATCTCACACAGAAGCATACACATACACACTCACAAAAACAGGAAAAGGGGAAAAAATAATATATCTTGCTCCCAAAGTCCACCTCCTCAATTTGTGATGATTTTTTGTCTATTCAGGTATTCCACAGATGCAGGGTATATCAAGTTGTTTGTGGAGCTTTAATCCGCTGCTTCTGAGGCTGCTGGGAGAATTTTCCCTTTCTCTTCTTTGTTTGCACAGCTCCCGGGGTTCAGCTTTGGATTTGGACCCACCTCTGCGTATAGGTCACCTGAGGGCTTCTGCTCCCTGCCCAGAGAGGACGGGGTTAAAGGAGCAGCTGATTCAGGGGCTCTGGCTCACTCAGTGGGGTGAGCCTGCGGCGGCAGAGGCTGGCGTGACGTTGCACCAGCCTGAGCCATGCCATGTGTTCTCCCAGGGAAGGTGTCCCTGGATCACGGGGCCCTGGCTGTGGCGGGCTGCACAGGCTCCCAGGAGAGGCGGTGTGGATAGTGACCTGTGCTTGCACACAGGCTTCTTGGTGGTGGCAGCAGCAACCTTAGCGTCTCATACCCGTCTCTGGTGTCTGCGCTAATAGCCATGGCTCACGCCAGTCTCTGGAACCCCTTTTAAGCAGCGCTCTTAATCCCCTCTCCTCGAGCACCAGGAAACAAAGAGGCAAGAAAGAGTCTCTTGCCTCCTTGGCAGCTCCAGCCTTTCCCAGACTCCCTCCCAGCTAGATGTGGTGCACTATCCCTTTCAGGCTATGTTCACTCTGCCAACCCCAGTCCTCTCCCTGTGATCCGACCAAGCCCGAGCCTCAGCTCCCAACCCCTGCCCACCCCGGCGGGTGAGCAGACAAGCCTCTCAGGCTGGTGAGTGCTGGTCGGCACTGCTCCTCTGTGCGGGAATCTCTCCGCTTTGCCCTCCGCACCCCAGTCGCTGTGCTTTCCTCTGTGGCTCCGAAGCTTCCCCCCTCCACCACCCACAGTCTCTGCCCGCGACGTGGTTTCCTAGTGTGTGGAAACCTTTCCTCCTTCACAGCTCCTTCCCACTGGTGCAGTTCCTCTCCCTATTCTTTGTCTCTTTTTTTTCTTTTTTCTTTTGCCCTACCCAGGTACGTGGGGAGTTTCTTGCCTTTTGAGAGATCTGAGTTCTTCTGCCAGCATTCAGTGGGTGTTCTATAGGAGCAGTTCCACGTCTAGATGTATTTCTGATGTATCTATGGGGAGGAAGGTGATCTCCGTGTCTTACTCTTCCACCATCTTCTCCTCTCTCCTCTTCTGATATTTTTAATAAGGAATAGAATATAATAGCTTATTAGAATTCCTACATTCAGCAAATCAAAGAGCCTCTGTGTCCCTAAGTTGAGTTGCACCTCTTAAGGTTAATCTAAAAGACTTTCTTTCTCCATAACAAAGACATGATTGATTCAGCTTCAGTTTGAGAAATGATTAAGAGTTCACAGCACCAATATATGGCTTGATTGTTAAATAATTTTTTTTGCTTGCTTGCTTGCTTGCTTGCTTTCTCACTTTCTCTTTCTTGTAATGAAAAAGAAAAAGGAAAGTTAAAATATTATTTAGCTGCTCAAGGATTTCACATTTCAAAAGTAATTTGTTCGTTCAGGGATATTAGCAATATGGCTTTTTCATATCTAGCTTTACCTTTGACTCAACAGTCTTGTTTTATAACGTGTTCACACAAATTCTACCTGGGAGGAAAAAGTGTTTCTAGATTTCTAGTAGGGAGTCATTCATTTTCTTAGTTGTTGAATATTATCCTGAATCATTTTCCAAACACCATTTACAGAGACTATACTGATGTTTTTGTTCATTTTATTTAAGTTTTTATATGTTTCTAATAACATCTTACATTTTTCAAAATGGTAGAATTTTTTCAATGCTGCAGTTTATAAATGGCCTCAGTTTTTTTTTTTTAAATTCTGATTTGTGACTCTACTTTTTTGTAAAAATAAAAGATTGCAGATATTAAATTATGAGTCCATACAATTTAGAATTTATTAAGCATTCTTTTAAAAATATACCCTCTTATTATCATGTAAATTTAAGCATTATATTGACTTAGTCCTTTTTCTTAACCATCTAGAAAGCCATGGAGAAACAATCATTATTTCTCCAATGTTTTCTTTTCTGTTTGGATATTTTTCTATTTCTTGACAGTCCATAATTCATTATGAACTGTGGAATTTTAAAATATTTTATTCCCTAGTAAGTTGTTTTCTCACCCTATATTTGTGCATGTTTTTATTCTATTTGTCAGTTATAATGCTGTTCTTGAGTATTGTGTCACTTCTGCTGGGTGCTATTCAGCATTTATCATCCCCTCTGTTAGCCTCAAGGTAGTATTCCTTGGAGGCATGTAAAATAACAAAAAGCTACTGGTTTGCATCAATATTTGACAAAGAAAGCCTTATTTTGCCAAGCATTTTTGCCCAGAGGCAGATAAAATGGATTTGTTGAATATTTATTTTAAGTCTATGAGGACTGAAAATAAAACGTAAATTCATTGTAAAGTAGGCAAAATAGAACTGCATTTCCAGTGTGCTTCAATTCAACAAATAGTATATCAAGTACAATGGAACTGACAATTTTACATGTGAAAATATACTGTTTAAAATTGTTTTTGAAAATTTAGCACTGGTATTATAAATGCAAAAAATAGAAGCAAGCAGTGTAATACTAACAGTGGATTTTAAAATTATCTAGAATCAGATTTCTCATGTAAAAATGACATAAATCTCAATTCATAAATATATAATGTTCATTTTAATTATGCCTCAGGCAACCCTATTATTATTTAAAGATTCAACAGTTTAGTTTTAAATCACTATAATTAAAAAGAGTCGTTTTAACTGAAATTAACTTTTCTTCTCTTACTATATACTAAATAGTTATACTGTTTCAGCTTTTTACAACCACCAAGTAGTATTAGCAATTCTGCTCATGTGGATAAAGCAATGTTATGCTGGTTTATGAACATCAACTGTTTAATAATTAAATCCCTACTTTTAACTAAAAATATGTCCCTGCTTATTATCAGATATATAAACTCAAAATATGTGTGTGTGCATGTGTGTTGCTCTAAAAATAAGACATCTGAATTTAGGTTTCTGGTAAGTTGTATAATCAAATTTTGCTGGACACTTCTACCTCAAATAGTAAAGTGGAATGTTAAACTCTTTTTGTTCAAAACGGAGTGTTTCTTCTTATATATCAGCAAGGCTCCCACCATTCTAATTTTACTTTTAAAGCACAATATAATCATCTACGTATATTCAATCCAAACTCATAAGTAGTCAAAACACCTCCTTCTTATCTATTCGTACTTCTTACCTATTTACTTTCACTCATTCATCAAGTCACCAGGCTTAACTAGCTTAACTATCAATATTCTACCACTTGAAATGTACAAAATTTTTTTAGTCTCCACTCAATTAGTTTAATTGTTGTTTCATCAGTCTCTTTAATATTTGCTATCTATCAGTTTAGAGTCTTGGTTGAAACTCCTATTTTAACATCACTTTATACATATTACATGATGTGTATGTGAATTCATGAATGTGTGAAATGCACAAATATTAATATTACAATTTTGATTAATAGATGAACTTGTTTGTTCCACACCTTATGAAGTTTTCAAGCCAGGAAATTCCATCATGTAACTTCCTTCATACCTTCAGAGGCTATGGTTAAATATATGTGTGTAGCAGTTATATATGTATGTATGTATGTATGATCTATCTATCACTTATCTATCTACCTATCTTTTGCCTGCTCTAGAAATTTATATAAATAGAATCATATAATATATCTTCGGTGTCTGGCTTCTTTAGTTCAATATATTTGTAAAATTTGCCCACGTTGTTTCACGTAGCAGTCTTTTTTGTTTGTTTTTACCCCTGAGTGTGTATCATTGTGTGAATATGGCAGAGTCTATTTTCCTATAGATGGACTTTTTGGTTGTTTCTAGTATTAGCCATTATAAATAAAGTTGTTATTTTCATTTCTCTCAGGTACATACCAACACATGGTGTCATTGATCAAAGTATAGGGATGTATTTCAGTTTCTAAGGGACTGACAAAATATGTTCCTAAGCATTTGTAAAATTTTACATTCTCACTAGCAATATATAAGAGTTCTGGTTACTCTACACATTCACTAGCATTTGCTGTTATGTGTATTTTTAATTTTTGTATTTCTAAAGGATGTATAATAATACAACATTGCTTGAATTTTTATTTCCCTAAATGACTAATGATTTTAGCATTTTTATATATCTTTATTTGCCATGGATATATCTTTTTAAAGTGCTTATTAAAGTCTTTGGCTCATTACACTGAAACCAAACAGAACCCTGCAGCCCACTCCCCCACAAAACACACCCAAGTATAAAGGCCCCTCCATGTCTCCTGCCTCTTGTTTGTAGAAAAGCTGAAGTCTCCCAAGCCTCTCAGAGTCACAAAAGAGCAGGCTCAAGTAGTTAATGATTAACACAATAGAGTCACAGAATCTTTCAGGATCTGATGCACATTCCTGGGTCATTTTACAGATACTATAATATAACTGCCACCAGAGGCAAAAAGCTAACTGCATGATGACCAGACTGCAGCCATGACATAACCTGCTCCATCTTGAGCAGTACTGAATCTATGGCTAGCACATTTCTTAGAACTGGCCTTAAGAAAATGGGATTAACACTACTGTTCATGAAAATCTGTATCATTGTGGGAATGAAAATAATCATAGCTTGTTCTGCCTGTATGTAAATGAACAACTAAAATTGTCAACAAAGAGATTCTACAGACCCATGTCAACATCTTCCACTCTGAGAATATGGCACTCTGTGTCAGCATGAAGAAGTTACAGAAAATGGACATTTGCCCATAATCCCATAGAAACGGAATGATGTTCTGTTAAGTAGGGATTTGTAAGCAGCTTTTGGCAAGAAAAAGCTCACTGCAGGAGACCCCATTTATCTTCTTACTTTAGCAAAGCTATACTGTAACTCACCTTAAACAAGGCACCCCCATGCTCTACTCATCTCTTGCCCAAGAACAATTTTCAAATTTTTTGATCACACAATACCTTGCCTAATCTGTTGGTTCAAAGAAACCTTAGATCAAAGAAATAGAAATGAAGAATAATAATTAACAGATAACTAGATCTATTCCCTAGCTTCCCCTTCAGTAATCTTGTGAACAAACTGTGTGAAAAAGATAGCATCTACAGAAGGAATCACAAGGAGTCTACAAGCCTGCATGCAGTGGGATATGGCGATGAATCTGACTCCATATCTCAATGATTAATTGAGATTACTTCCCCTTTTTCTCTTTAAAAACATTCATGGCCAAGCAGAATCTTCAGAGTTGGTTTTAGGACATGAGTCTGCCTTGTCCCCAGATTGCTGGCTTTCTGATTAAAGCAAACTTTTCTGTTTCTACCAATAGTTGTCTCATATTGACATTTGAGCTGTGTGCAGTGGGACCTGAGTTTGGTAACAATACTTCTAAAAAACTTTTGTCTTTTTGTTAACAGCTCATAGACTCTGATACCAGACGTTACCAGACATAAGTTTTACAAGTATGTTCCTTCAGCCTGAGGCATGCCTCTTAATTTTCTTAAGTGTATTTTGATGAGCACAATCTCTCAGTCTCTCTCTCTCTATCTCTCTCTCTCTTAGTCTTCTAAAGACATTATCAAATTTAATAATATTTTCAAAAAATATAATTATATTCTATTTCATTTGTTTTTCTCTCTTCCATATTATTTATTTCATTGTAATAATGGGATTTTTATTTGAACGTCCTTCCAGAATTTTAAAACATAAATTTAAATAATTTATATTAAGCCTTTACTTAAGGATGCAATTTTTGTTTAATTAGAACTTCAGTTTCATCCCACAAATTTAAAAGTATATTTTCTTTATAATTTAGTTTACCTTTTGATTTCTTCTTTAATATAAGGGTTATTTAGAAGTGTATACATATATATATATGCACATATATATTTATACACACGCTTTTTGAGTCAATTAAAAAAAGAAAATTAAAAAAATATAGTCAGAGACTTGAATAGGCAAAAATATGTAAAAGTGCTAAGATCATTAGTCATTAATTTTAAACAATCCAAACACCAATGTTACACTACTATGCATCCTTTATAATTGCAAAAATTAAATAAACATAACACCAAATGTTAACAAATATGTAAAGCAACCATAACTACCATATATTGCTAGTAAAAATGTAAATATATATAATTGTCCAAATATTTTAAAATTTTCAGGGTTCTATTTTTAGTTTTCACTCAGTACAATATAGTCAAGGGACATAGTTTATATTATTTGAGAGTTTTAAATGTATTCAGATATTAAGACCATAATACAGTTTACTTGGTGTATGTTCATATAAAAATTCTATTCACCTCTTATTTCATTTAGTGTTCTATAGAGAGAAGTTAATTAGGTCAGCTGGTTGATTAAGTTTTCTATGATCTTACTGGTTTTCTACTTTTTCTAACAGTTGTTGGGAGAAGAGTTTTGAAATTTCTAGCTATAATTGTGGATTTCTCAATTTCTTCTTGTAGTTTAATTTATTTAATGCATTTTGAAGTTCTGTAATTAGTCCTTTAAATATTTTGAATTGTTATGACCTGTTAATGAATTGATCCCTTTATCATTATGAAATGGTCCTCTTTATTGCAGGAAATATTTTTTGCTATGAAATATACTATTATTAATACACATTCCACCTTTCCTTCAATTAGTATTATCATGCTATATCATTTTTTTAATCCTTTTCCTTCTAGATATTTGGGTCTTTTATTTAAAGTGTTGTTTCCTTTTGTAGAAAATAAATTTGGTTCTTTGTTTTCAACTAATTTTAAACTATCTGCCTTTTAATAGAGAGTTTTTTCCATTTTAAAATTAATATGATTTTTATATGATTGAGGTTGTTTGTCTTTTTCCCTCTTTTTCTGCCTGATTTTGAGTTATTTGAAATTTTAAAATTATTTTTTATTTCAAGTTTCATTGTGAAAACTTACTTATTAAAAGGGTTAATTTATGAAACTTTACTAATTTATTTTTTTCTACTTTGTTGGCTTATTTACTATATCTATTTGTTGTGTTCTTTTGGTGGTAGATTTAGGGTTTCTAGTCTAGTTTTAATGTATCACAGTCTATCTTCAGGTAACATTATTCTATTTTATCTGGGGTATAATAATTTTGCATATTATGGGTATATTTCATTTCCCCATCTCCTACTCTTTGTGCTAGTATTTCTCATGTATTTTATTTTTACATGTTATAAGCCTATATATGTTTACCAGGTATAAAAGTCTAGTTTGAAGTTTTTTTTTTCTTTCCAGTACTTTAAATGTATTTCTTCGGTTTCTTCTCATTTTTGTTGGCACCAATGAGAAGTCTGCTGTAATTCTTACCTATTTCTTCTGTACAAAATGTCTTTAATTTCCTGACTGTTGTTACGGTTTTCTCCTTATAAGAGGTCTTCAGCAATTTGATTATGTTTTCATATCATTAGTTTTGCTTGGGTTGATTGATCTTCCTGAATTTATGGGTCCTTTTTTAAATCAAATTTTTAATCTTTTGGACCATTATTTCTTCAAATACTATTTATTTCTCCTCGCTCTTCTCCTGTTGGAATGCTAATTACATGAATCTATTTGACTGCTTGAAGTTGTTCCACAATTCATTGGTCTCTGTTCTTTGTTGTTATTGTCCCACCCCCTTTTTTTCTGCCTCTGTTTCATTTAGATAGTTTCTATCTATGAATCGAGTTCACTCACATTTTACCTGCCATGTCTTATCTTCTGTTAATTCAATATAATGTATATTTTGTCTGAAAAATTATATATTTTTACTTCTAGAATTCAAATTGAATATTATCGATCTATACCTTATATGCCTCTAATGAATAGGGTTCTGATTTCCTCTATCTTTTGAACATATGAATATAGTTATAAAAACTATTTTAATGTCTTTGTCTATGAATTTCCACCTGTGTTATTCCTAAGTCTGTTTACATTTATTTTTTTCTTTATGATAGATTATAGTTTTTTGTTTCTTTCTGTGCCTTGTAATTTTTGAGTGAATACCAGACTTTTCTTCTGTAGACTAGATATTTCTGTAATTCTTTCAATATTCTGGTAGTTTATCTTGGAGATAATTAAGCTACTAGGAAGCAATTTGATTGTTCTGAGGTATGCTTTAAGTTTTGTCACTCAGGACTTAAGCAGTCTTTAGGGCTATTTTTTCCTTTCTACTGAAAAAAAAAGTCCTTCTTTTTATACTACCTGATTCTTCATGTTGTGTGAGGTTTTCTCCCATGTTGCTGATGAGAAGATGAAATTTACTCACGTGTGAGAAGCAAAAACATTTTCTTCTCTTTTAATCTGGTGTGTGTGTGTGTGTGTGTGTGTGTGCATGTGGGTCCTTATCTTTGGTTAATTTCTCACACACATGAGATGGTCAATAATCAACTGAACATTTTACAGAAATTATTTGCAGTTCTTCTGCGATCTCTTTTGGTGCAATTTTTTTTCAGTAATTTCCTTTTTTCTGAGTCTCTTATCCATATATTTTAGCTACTGTGGCCTCCAAGAAACTTTTTTTCTGTTGTTCCAACTTAAGGGGACTCCTAAGATTTTTTGGGCTTTCCAGTCTATGTTGCAGCCTCCCTCCAGGCAATAATATGGAGCAATTGTAGGGCTTACCTAATTTGTTTTCCTTCCTTAGGAGACACTGTCCTTCTCTGTCTGTTTTCCAATACCTGAAAGCTGTTTTTGCTTATTTGTTTCTCTGTTGTCATATGTTTTGTTTTTGTTGTTTATAGCCGGAGGAGAAATCTGGTTTCCATTCTACCATCATAGCCTTAATAGTACTCTCATCTTTAATTTTAAAGGATTGTTTTGCCAGATATAGACTCTGCTTTGGCATATGTTTAAATTTCTCCCTGCATTTAAAACTGCACTTATCTTCTTGCCCCCATTCTTTCTGATATATAATCAGATGTCAAGCATATTTTAGTTTTCCTGAATGTAACGTGTGAATTTTCTCTGAGTACTGTCAAGGTTTTGTCTCCATCTTTCAATTTTTCTCAGTGTGATTATATTTGCTTAGGTGGATTTTATTTGTAATCACGTCTCTTTGGGAGATTCATCTCATTGACTTTGCTGAATATCTAAGTTTAAAGTTTTTACTAGTTTGGGGATGTTTTGAACTATTGATTATGAAAATATTTTATTCTGTTCATTTATTCTATCCCCTTTTTCTGGAACTCCAATTACATGTATGTTTGATATCTTGATATTTTCCCACTTGCCACTGAGTCTTTTTTTTTTTTTTGAATCATTTTTTTCTCTCTAATTTTTTATTGGATTATTTCCAATAATTTATTTTAAAGTCTAATGACTCTAGTATCCGCCATCTTCAATCTGCTGTTAAATACACAAGTGACTTTTATTTTTTTAGTTCTTTTCTTCTAATGGCAACATCTTGGTGCTTGGGCTCATTCCCTTTTGACTTTTTTTTAATCTCAACAATGATCACATTTTTCTGTTTATTTACAGGTTTAGTAAGTTTATAATTCTTAATTGGATATTGTGGATGGTGTCAACTGAAAAAAAATGCACAACCTAAAAGTTGAGAATTATGTTTTTTTTGGCGGGCAAAACTGAGGACTTGATCCTGGGACACAGCCTCTCAGATAACTCTAAGGGACTGCTCCCAAGGGGTAAGGGAGTACACCAGTAAATACAGGAGTTTTTGCAACAAAAACTAGAGCGTCAGAACATAAAAAGATTACTGTTAATTAAGGAAAACCAGATATCTCAAGTTAAGGAATTTAGCATTTTTCTATGTATGGGAAGATGAAAGAGTCTGGGCTCACTGAAATCATCCCCTTCATGTGCACCTCAGCTATCTGGGTCCAGTATGCTGTGCTTTCTCATCCTGAGTCTCCTCAGGGGGTACCACTGGAAGTGGCTGCAGTGACTGACTGCTAGATGGTGGGCATCTTGTTTCTACCCTGAGTTTCCTCAGGGCTTACCACTGGGGCAGTTATAATATGATGGCTTAAAGACTGCAACACCCTTCATTTACTGATATGGCAGGCAACATTTTTTCATTGATAATGGCATATTGCAAAGGTTCTGAATTCTATTATATTCTTCTGAGGAGTATTTATTTTTGTTCTATCAGGTCATTAACTGGTTAAAATCAAATGTGAGACCATGCCTCCCTCAGATGTTTAGCAGCTGAAATATCCACTCAGTGATTTCAGCTTTCTGTTTTTGTTCTTTTTATAGTCCTACTTGTAACTCCCCTACACATTTGTAGTTTAGTAATCAGCCCAATATTTGGTGTTTGTATGCATAAACACTTTCCCACAGCTGTGACTATCTTTCATTACCTCTGTTGATTTGCTCTGCTTGTCCTGACAAGTGTCTCTGACCATTCAAGTCAGTAGGGCTGCAGCTCGCCACTGCCTCTAGCAAGTTTTCTGTGTTGAGAAATGACCTAAATCAAAAAGTGCAAACTGGCAAATCTCACTCATTGCAGTTCGGTGTTTTCAGGGCTAAACTTTTGTTATAGAATGAATGCTTTGTCCCTTCCTCCCACCTTCACCCCTGCAAATTCATATGTTGAAACCTAATCCCCAACGTGATGGTATTTGAGGGTGGGGCTTTTGTGAGGAGATAAGATTAGAGGCTTATGAAAGAGAGCTCCTTCAACTCTTCCCCTATGTGAGTACAGAGAGTAAAGGCAGCCACCAATGAACCAGGTTCTCACCAGAGAGTAAATCTGCCAACACCTAGACCTTTGACCTCCTAGCCTCCAGAGCAACATGAAACAAATTTCTGTTTTTTATAAGCCACCCTGTCTATGGTATTTTTATTATAGCAAGCCCAAATGGACATCTTTCAAGACTAACTCTTTTTTTAGTTCTTGCCTTATATTTGTTACTCCATAGGGCCTTCAAATATTTGTTTTCTTTATCTATCTTTCTATATATTTATCTATCATCTATCTCAAATTCTATAGTTGTTATCTGTGAGAATGTTAGTACAAACAAATCAATGTGCCATAACTAGAAATCAGAACGCCAAACTGAAAAGTACCTCACTTCCTCAAGTTTGCTTTTCTCATGTGTATCTTTCATTCAAGTTCCCAAAATAACTAAAATGCAAATTGTTGCTTCACTTTTCACAGTATTTTAATTAGGTCCCACATTGATTTTGTGAACCATCATATGCTTTAGTCTTATCATAAAATTATTCATGATTTGTTTACTGTTAATTCTATCCTCTCAAATTGTACCATTCCTTTCATTTATACCCTACATTGTAATTGCACTGAAATACTTACAATTTCTTATTCATGTGATAGAGTGATACTCTTCCATGCTTCTGCAGATGCTTTGCCCTATTTTAAAAGTCTTTCCTCATTAACCAACTACATTATGACTACATGTTTTTAAAAATAGAACTTAGACCTCACCTTTTTTGGAAACTTTCCTAGGTCATCCCTTCTATTGCCTTTTCTTGGAGGTGCTCTTATGATCTCAGTCATAACATATTTCAGAACATTTAAAACTGTACTCTATTTGTTGATTTACTTGCCAATCTACTCTTTCACATTTAAGCTTTATTAAGGCATTATCTGCAGTATCTAATAAATAGGTATTGAGATAATAGATAAATGAGAGAGTATAGATAAGTGTCTTTGCATTCATGTTTGATATCCAAAAAATTTGCTGAGAATTTTAAATTTACCTCTGAGAAACTTTATTAAGTAACATGTTAGCCAAGGACATGCTTCTTTACTTATTAAGTTTATTCCTTAGTGAAGTTAAAGTGCTCAGGACACTGTAAAACTCTTGTGTCATACTCTGTCCTTTAACTCAAAACACAGTCCCTTTTTAGCTGAAGGAATTGCATTCTGAATTGTAAGTGCTGTTTCCTATACATTTTCAGAAATATCACACAGTATTTCCTTTATATTTTCTAAAAAAGAAATATAAAAACAAAACTACATCAAACAAATAAAAATACTATTAAGGCTATATTTACTATGATTTAAGGAATACCCTTAATCATCTATGCAGATGTAGAAAAAAAATCAAATAGTGTGTCAGAAAGGTTTTAATATTCTCATTGTATGACAGAGAAATATTTTCACCATTAATGTCACCGGGTGGACGTGCGTTGTAACAAAATTGCTTTAACTGAGGAGATCAACGGAAGGCCCAGACCAGCAATCTTGGTTCGCAATACCAAAGAAAGATTGCAAACTATCAAGTTAAGCTTAAGCACAAAGCAAAGTTTATTAAAGCATAGGTATACTCTCAGAGAAGGAGAGAGAGAAAGAGAGAGAGAGCAGGCTGTTTCAGCGAAGTGAAGCGAGCCCAAATCAAAGTTCATCAAAGCAAAGGTACACTCCCAGAGAGAGAGAGAAAGGACTGTTTCTGTGAGTTGAAAGCAGCATTCCCATACAGGCTTAAGGGCACTTTTAAGGAGCATTTTCCAGGGAGGCGCGGGTGAGTGACAGGGGATCATTATTTGATTGACAGTCCTGAGCTACGGAACAAGTTTACTGTTGCGCATGCTCTCACCCTTGAATCACTAAGAAACGCCCACTCGGGGGTGCAAAACCACATGTAGATTTTATTATAATTAAGGTATAATGAGTTTGGGTTTACTATAGGTTGTATGCCTGTCTGGTCTGGGCAAGTGCAGCCCAGGGAAGTCCCCTAGTGTTACTGTGCCCCTCTTTATCAGGATAAGCTTCCCACCACATGACCATAGTTTCACCCGTTCTGGTGTGGTCAAGGGAGGGTCCACAGATGGCTGGTGTGTGACTCGATTTCCTCTTGTCTTTCTCACCACTGTCACTTCCTTGCTGCTAATGTCTGACTAACTACCTAACATTAATACCATTTAATTTTTAATTTACTGCTAATAGTTTGAGCTTCTGCTTTTATTTGATATGTAACTATATTTATACAGAGTCCAACACACACACACACACACACACACACAGACACACACACACACACACACACACACACAATATCTTCCCTATTGTTTTACATGGAGGAGTTCCCTCTCTTTCTGGTGGGTTTGGAGATGCATGAAGATGAAGATAATAAACCTCATGTTAACTCAGGCTTGGGAAGCAAACAGTCATTATTTTTTAGTGTTTATTCATTTACAAAAGGAGAGTTGCTGTTTTGGCATTCAAGAACATATGCTGCTCTCATTCTGAATTGCACCCTGTTTTCTAGAATAAAAAGTTGGTTTCAAGCAGTTCTTTAATTGAAGAGAGATGCAATTATTTAATACTGAGCTGTTACAAAGAAGTTGAGAAATTAACTTATTGACAAAAGCTAACTTCAACAAATATTTTAAATTACTAATAATATGTTAATTTTGTTTTGTTAAATTACCAGTTTTTACTGGAAAAATAATGAAATACATAGAAAAATATAGAAGAATAAAGCAACTATCTTTATATAGCAGACAATATCTTAGTATCAAAAATGTTTAATTTCTGTTTTTACAATCAGAGAAAAATAATAACTTCTGGCATAATTTCCTTTTTTTTTTTTTTACAATTGAGGATATTGAACCATATAATTTTTATAGCTTAAAAAAATCTATGACTCTAGGGTATTAAATCTCAACAGGGGCAATGTAACTCTAAAAGGGAAGGAAATAGGTTCTGGGGAAGAAGCAAAAAAACATGATTATAGCCTCCAAAGCTTATACATGATTATAGCCTCCAAAGCTTTACTGCACCAACAAAATCATATTCCTTAAAACTTACTCTTGTTTGGTTTTCTTGGGTTTGACATGGGCATCATTGGCACTGAGTTATGAAAGATACATTAGTACATATATATGACTGTGATCAGACAGACAATTGTGACAGGTGGTCTGCACATGCTATGGGCTACTATTGGATGCTTTGTGGACATTATTTATGTTTGAGCTTCAGTGTTTTTGTGGGTGACTTGGATTTTGATAATTAAATAGAAATAATTTATATGTTATTGTTTAATTCTATAAAATTTATTTAATCCATAATTCATTATGCCAGGTGTTGAAAACAAAAATATGTCAACAGTATCTGAATGAATATCTTGCAGTTAGTTAAGGTATACATTTGTTTCTCATTTTGAGCAAAATTAAAAGCTAAGTGCATTCAAAATATTTATTTTTGGAAATTTACTTACTATTTAATTTTTTTTTTTAGTTTTGCTTGGGAAAATAATTTTGGAACATTTTAAAACTTTACACTGTTATGTATTTATATAATATATTAGCATAATTTTCATAAGTAATTTCATACATTCCAATTTGTATATGCATATAAATTACATTAAAATTACTCAGCAAATACATTTATAAAGTTAAGTTAAATGTTACCACCTTTTAAATTCTAAGTTTACTTTTAACTTGAAAATTTGATTTTGTCATTCTTAATATTATTCTAGTAACTCTTAACCATGTGTTGAATTAAATAATGTAATCTTTTTACTGTGTTTTTTGCATACAAAGCATAGATATACATGCAGTTTTTCATAAACAGATATTCAGTATACCTATTTCAAAATTTCATGGAGGGATATTAGGAAAAAATAGAGCTCAAGAAGCTCTATATACAGCTACCCTAAAAAAAAAAAAATTAAAAATTGCTACTAAGGCAAAAACAAAAAACACTCATGATTTTTACCAAATTTCTTCATATTAAATTCTCAGAAGGGAACGAACATAAAATGTAATTATTCACAAAGTTCTAAATAATGGAGGTTTTTTTTTTAATGAAATTGAATTTGGATTACATGATGAATAATGAAAACAAAAAACACTTCTGATATGACAATTTGGATTTGTAATAATTTTTCTGGTTGAGATTTTCAAGTCTATTTTTCCCCTGAGATACCATCTTAGTCTCTTTGGGCTTTTATAACAAAATACCATAGACAGGGTGGCTTAAACAGTTCTGGAAGCTGGGAAGTCCAAGATTGAGGTGCCAGCAGATTTAGTGTCTGGTGAAAGCCTGACCATCTTCTCACTGTGTCTTCCATGGTGGAAGGGGCAAGAGAACGCACCGAGGTCTCCTTTATAAGGGAACTAATCTCATTCATGAGAGCTTTGCCCTTATGACTTAATCACCTTCCAAAAGCCTCTAATACTATCATACTAGGAGTTAAGATTTCAAAACATCAATTTTCGGGGGACAGACATCAACCTATAGCAAATACTATGCTTAAAATTTGGAACATTGCCCTCAGATGGACTGTGATACCTAAGTTATATAAGTAGGTCAGAAAGAAATCTTCTATTAATAATTAACTGAGTCTTAGTATATTAACCACTCTTCCAGGTAGTCATGTCTTTGTTAGAAAATGAATGACATTAAAATAGTTAATCATTAGTATTAATTGTTAATATTGTATAATCTAACCTCTAGGAAGAATTCAAGACTGACTTGCTATAGCTTCTTCTGCCCGTTTCAATCCTGGCATTCTAAATCCCTAGGAAAATGGAGTCTCAGCAAAAATCAAGGAAACAATATCTCCACAGTCCTCAGAAGTGAAGCTTTAGTTTTGGTCAAGAGGAGAACAACACTGGTTTATCTTTAATATATAATGCCCACCCCTCCCCCTTCCTTTCCCTTCCCTTCCCTTTCCTTTACTCCTTTTCCTTCCTTTTTCTTCCTTCTTTTCCTTTCCCTTCCCTTTCCTCCCTTCCCCTTCCCTTCCTTTCCCTTCCCTTCCCTTCCTTCTCTATCCTGCCTTGCTCTAGCCCTTCTCTCTCTCTCTCCCCACTAATTTTCCTCCATCTTTTCCTTCATTACTTTGCATTCTTTCTAAAGATATCATGCTTTTAAATTCTTTTCTCAAAGAATTTCTTTTCATAACTGGTGAAGTAACATACTCAAGGAACTCTATTCACTTAAGCTGAGAAGCCCTCATCTTCTTAACATTTTCTTTCTATAACTGCCCCTTATTTATTTGGAAATACAAGTATAAACTAGAGAGTGATGCCAGGGTAAGTATTAGAGCTGACTAATTCTAAAAGTTGGTTTTAAATTTTAGGCCTTAAGCTAGAAGATCAAAGGAGTATTAAAGGCATGTTTCAACTGAATTCACTAGGAAGCTGACGACAGAGGAGTTGGTGGCCAAGTTTCTCCCTAGGAATGAAGTATCGCATATTCTGTAGTGCCTTCTGTACACTTATCCACCAACAGAGTGACAAGGGTGGCTATAGCCACAGTGTACAGCTAACTGGCAATTCAGAGATTTAAGAAACTGGCCAAATCTTCTCAAGGGATGCCTCTGACATCTGGTGTAGCTTGGCAAACTTAGGTGAGGATATGTGAGGCAGACTCACTCAGGAACTTCAAATTTCAAAAGCAGCTGCATCTCTTAAATGTGCAGCTCCTTACATAGGAGAAAGTACCTAAATTGCTAGGTAATATGTATCACTATATCTTTTTATGATCTTCTGTTATTCTAGAGCCAACTCATCTGAGACTCTCAAAATATGAATTAGGGAAGATTTTATAGTAATTCATGTACACAGAAAGTGAGACATGTGTAAATCTACATCGGGATTAATTTATACTTAAATAGCAAGAATATATGCATGATAATTGGTCATACATGACATCCAGCAAGCAGAATATAATATTAGCAGAGAAATAAAGCTATGATGTATTCTGTTTAAAATAGGCAAAACTTCATGGTATAAGCATTGCTTCATAGTGTAAACAATCCAGCCCAACTTGATTTTGTTGGGCTCTGGTGGTTCTAGTTCCCTTTTTTCCCCTCTAATTCAGCCAAGGCTCAAAGCCTTGCATTATAAAGAATAAAAGTCATTAATTTCTGTTGGAATATTCATGTCAAACATGTGAGTTCACGTGTTCACTATATTTCAGAGGATTAAAGTAACAAATGGGCAGAAAAGAGAGCAAGGGAACTTTTGGGCAAATGAGGTATCTACTATTGCATATTTCTAGATCTTAAAGGAATTTACATTTTTTTTTCCAAGAGAGACATTAAAAGTTCACCAGGTCCTTATTGCATGTAAGTGAGCCATTCATTAGTGGATTAGATTACATTTGATATATTTCCCTCTTAGGCACATTTTAATATTTGAATTGCTTCTAATTTTTGAATATATATAATATAATAGATACATTAAGATTTATCAGGACCTCTGTCTTTTGGGTGATTCCCTGTCACTTATACTTTTTGAATAAGAAAGTCAAGATATTATTTTTCTTACTTAATATTTGGGCCTGAAGCTCAAAACATAAACACATGGCTTATAGATTGACCTAAGTAGTGTACCAGTGTAAAAATTTAACCTAGAACACATAGACCAGTTCTTGCAAAATAATAAACTTTGCCCTTTTTAGACAATATAAATGGTATTATTACCCTCTTTAGAATGCAACTGGATGGGAGAAAAGAAGAGAAGCTTTATTTTATGGCATTGTATGCTGTCATGGGAGCACATGATATTTGTTATTCTCTAACTCATCTTACAAATGTGAATGGAAATGTTGGAACACACTGAAGTTGGAAGAGTCGAAATGTGGAGAGCACTAGATACTTGATCACTGAGTCAATAAATCAACATCAGAAGGCCTCCAGATCTTATCTTATTATCTGAGTAAATAAATTACTTCATTGTTTACTGTGACTTTGGTTTGTGTAAAAATAATCTTGATACACCTAGAAAAAAAATATGTTTCAAGACAAAGAGAGTGTTCTACCACATTAAATAATATTGAGAAGTCATTTAAGTAGCCACTCAAGAAGTAAAAACTGTTTTTAGAAAGATGATCATACCAGGAAAGGGGCTAAAGCTCCCAAACACATGAATTCAGAGCTGGCAAGATAGGCCTGGAACCATGAAACTGCTATATCGTGGCGATATTGTGACTTGGTCCCTGTTTATGCTACAGAATGAGTCCATGCTTCCCTAATCTTGCAACTTAAAAGCCACAGAACAAGCATAATAATCCTTCTCCTAGAGTTAATGTCACCCGCTGTTAGATCTCCATTAATTGCCATAAAAGAAAAGGATGGCCCCATACCTGCTGACTCACATACCAACTGATCCTGTCACAATGAAATATACATATATATATATATATGTATATGTATGTATATATGTATTATACATATCATATATATATATATTATTATTCTGAAAAAACTTTATTGGAGTATAGTTGATTTACAATGTTTCTGCTATACCGCAAAGTGAATCAGTTATACATATAAATATATCCACTCTTTTTTATGTTTTTTTTCCCAGATAAGCCATTACAGAGTATTCAGTAGACTTCCCTGTGCTATACAGTAGGTTCTTATTAGTTATCTATTTTATATATAGTAGGGTGTATATGTCTCTCACAATCTCCCAATTTACCCCTTCCCCCATTTCCCCCTGGTAACCATAGGTTCTTTTCTACATCTATAACTATATTGCTGTTTTGTAAATAGTTCATTTGTACTATTCTTTAGATTCCACATATAAGTGATATCATACAATATTTGTTCTTCTATCTGATTTACTTCATTCAGTATGACAATCTTTATGTCCATACATGTTACCGTAAATTACATTATTTCTTTTTTTTATGGCTGACTAATAGTCCATTGTATATATGTACTACATCTTTACCTATTCCTCTCTCGATGGGCATTTACATTGCTTCTATGTCCTGGCTATTGTAAATAGTGCTACAATGAACATGTGTCTTTTCAAATTATGGTTTCCTCCAGATGTATGCCCAGGAGAGGGATTGCTGGGTCATATGGTAGTTCTATTTTTAGTTTTTTAAGGAACCTTCATACTGTTTTCCATAGCTGTTGTATCAATTTACATTCCCACCAACAGTGTAGTAGGGTTCCCTTTTCACAACACCTTTTCCAGCATTTATTGTTTCTAGATTTTTTGATAATGGCCATTCTGACCAGCATAGGTGATATCTCATTGTAGTTTTGATTTGCACTTTTCTAATAATTAGTGATGTTGAGCATATTTTCATGTGCCTCTTCGCCAACTGTATGTCTTCCTTGGTGAAATGTCTATTTAGGTCTTCCACCCATTTTTGGATTGGGTTGTTTGTTTTTTTGATATTGAGTTCCATGAGCTGCTTGTATATTTTGGAGATTAATCCTTTGTCCATTGATACATTTGCAAATATTTTCTCCCATTCTGAGGGGTGTCTTTTCATCTTGTTTATGGTTTCCTTTGCTGTGCAAAAGCTTTTAAGTTTCATTAAGTCCCGTTTATTTATATTTCTGTTACTCTAGGAGGTGAGTCAAAAAAGATCTTGCTGTGGTTTATGTCAAAGAGTGTTTTTCCTATGTTTTCCTCTAAGTGTTTTATAGCGTCTGTTCTTACATTTAAGTCTTTAATCTATTTTGAGTTTATTTTTGTGTATGGTGTTAGGTAGTGTTCTAATTTCATTCTTTTACATGTAGCTGTCCAATTTGCCCAGCACCACTTATTGAAGAGGCTGTCTTTTCTCCATTGTATATTCTTGCCTCCTTTGTCATAAATTAGGTGCCCATATGTGTGTGGGTTTACCTCTGGGCATTCAATCCTGTACCATTGGTCTATATTTCTGTTTTTGTGCCAGTACCATACTGTCTGGATTACTGTAGCTTTGTGGTATAATTTGAAGTTGGGGAGCCTGATCCCTCCAACTCTGTTTTTCTTTCTCAAAATTGCTTTGGCTATTCAGGCTCTTTTTTGTTTCCACATGAATTGTAAAATATTTTGTTCTAATTCTGTGAAGAATGCCATTGGTAGTTTGATAGGGATTGCATTGAACCTGTAGATTGCTTTGAGTAGTATAGTCATTTTCACAATATTGATTCTTCCAATCCAAGAACATGGTATATTTCTCCATCTGTTTATGTCATCTTTGATTTCTTTCATCACTGTTTTATAGTTTTCTGAGTATAAACATTTTACCTCCTTAGGCAGTTTTATTACTAGGTATTTTATTCTTTTTGTTGCAGTGGTAAATGAGAGTGTTTCCTTAATTTCTCTTTCTGATTTTTCATTGTTGATGTATAAGAATGCCAAAGATTTCTGTGCATTAATTTTGTATCCTGCAACCTTACCAAATTCATTGATTAGTTCTAGTAGTTTTCTGGTGGCATCTTTAGGATTTTCTATGTATAGTATCATGCCATCTGCAAACAGTGAGAGTTTTACTTCTTCTTTTCCATTTTGTATTCCTTTTATTTATTTTTCTTCTCTGATTGCATAGCTAGGATGACCAAAACTATGTTGAATAAGAGTGGTGAGAGGGGATATCCTTGTCTTGTTCCTGATCTTAGTGAAAATGCTTTCAGTTTTTCACCATTTAGTATGATGCTTGCTGTGGGTTTGTCGTCTATGGCCTTTATTATGTTGAGGTAGGTTCACTCTGTGCCAATTTTCTGGAGAGTTTTTATAATAAATGGGTGTTGAATTTTAGCAAAATCTTTTTCTGCATCTATTGAGATATCATATTGTTTTTATTCTTTAATTTGTTAATGTGGTGTATCCATTGATTGATTTGCATATATTGAAGAATCCTTGCATCCCTGGAATAAATCTCACTTGATCATCATGTATGATCCTTTTAATGTGCTGTTGGATTCTGTTTGCTAGTATTTTGTTCAGGATTTTTGCATCTATATTCAACAGTGATATTGGTCTATAATTTTCCTTTTTTGTGATCTTTTTCTGGTTTTGGTATCAGAGTGATGGTGGCTTCATAGAATGCGTGTGAGAGTGTTTCTCCTTCTGCAATGTTTTGGAAGATTTTGAGAAGGATCAGTGTTAACTATTCTCTAAATGTTTGACAGAATTCGCCTGTGAAGCCATCTGGTCTTGGACTTTTGTTTGTTGGAAGATTTTTAATTATGGTTTCAATTACATTACTTGTGATAGGTCTGTTTATATGTTGTAATTCTTCCTGGTTCAGTCTTGGAAAATTGTACCTTTCTAAGAATTTGTCCATTTCTTCGTGGTTGTCCATTTTATTGACATATAGTTGTTCGTAGTATTTTCTTATAATCCCTTGTATTTCTGCAATGTAAGTTGTGATTTCTCCTTTTTCATTTCTAATTTTTTTTATCTGTGTCCTCTCCCTGTTTTCTTTTTTTTTTTTTTTTTTAAACATCTTTATTGAAGTATAATTGCCTTACAATGGTGTGTTAGCTTCTGCTTTATAACAAAGTGAATCAGTTATACATATACAATATGTTCCCATTTCTCTTCCCTCTTGCATCTCCCTCCCTCCCACCCTCCCCATCCCACCCCTCTAGGTGGTCAAAAAGCACCGAGCTGATCTCCCTGTGCTATGCGGCTGCTTCCCACTAGTTATCTATTTTACATTTGGTAGTGTATATATGTCCATGACACTCTCTTACCCTGTCACTTCTCACCCCACCCCCTCCCCATATCCTCAAGTCCATTCTCTAGTAGGTCTGTGTCTTTATTCCCGTCTTGCCACTAGGTTCTTCATGGCCTTTTTTTTTTTTTTTTTTTTTTTTTTTCCTTAGATTCCGTATATATGTGTTAGCATATTGTATTTGTTTTTCTCTTTCTGACTTACTTCACTCGGTATGACAGACTCTAACTCCATCCACCTCAATACAAATACCTCCATTTCATTTCTTTTTATGGCTGAGTAATATTCCATTGTATATATGTGCCACATCTTCTTTATCCATTCATCTGTCGATGGACATTTAGGTTGCTTCCATGTCCTGGCTATTGTAAATAGAGCTGCAATGAACATTTTGGTACATGACTCTTTTTGACCTATGGTTTTCTCAGGGTATATGCCCAGTATTGGGATTGCTGGGTCGTATGGTAGTTCTATTTGTAGTTTTTTCAGGAACCTCCATACTGTTCTCCATAGTGGCTGTATCAATTTACATTCCCACCAACAGTGCATGAGTGTTCCCTTTCCTCCACACCCTCTCCAGCATTTATTGTTTCTAGATTTTTTGATGATGGCCATTCTGACCGGTGTGAGATGATATCTCATTGTAGTTTTGATTTGCATTTCTCTAATGATTAATGATGTTGAGCATTCTTTCATGTGTCTGTAGGCCATCTGTATATCTTCTTTGGAGAAATGTCTATTTAGGTCTTCTGCCCATTTTTGGATTGGGTTGTTGGTTTTTTTGTTATTGAGCTGCATGAGCTGCTTGTAAATCTTGGAGATTAATCCTTTGTCAGTTGCTTCATTTGCAAATATTTTCTCCCATTCTGATGGTTGTCTTTTGGTCTTGTTTATGGTTTCCTTTGCTGTGCAAAAGCTTTTAAGTTTCATTAGGTCCCATTTGTTTATTTGTGTTCTTATTTCCATTTCTCTGGGAGCTGGGTCAAAAAGAATCTTGCTGTGATGTATGTCATAGAGTGTTCTGCCTATGTTTTCCTCTAAGAGTTTGATAGTGTCTGCCTTTACACTTAGGTCTTTAATCCATTTTGAGTTTATTTTTGTGCATGGTGTCAGGGAGTGTTCTAATTTCATACTTTTACATGTACCTGTCCAATTTTCCCAGCACCACTTATTGAAGAGGCTGTCTTTTCTCCACTGTATATTCTTGCCACCTTTATCAAAGATAAGGTGACCATATGTGTGTGGGTTTATCTCTGGGCTTTCTATCCTGTTCCATTGATCTATATTTCTGTTTTTGTGCCAGTACCAAACTGTCTTGATTACTGAAGCTTTGTAATACAGTCTGAAGTCAGGGAGCCTGATTCCCCCAGCTCCATTTTTCGTTCTCAAGATTGCTTTGGCTATTCGGGGTCTTTTGTGTTTCCATACAAATTGTGAAATTTTTTGTTCTAGTTCTGTGAAAAATGCCAGTGGTAGTTTGATAGGGACTGCATTGAATCTGTAGATTGCTTTGGGTAGTAGAGTCATTTTCACAATGTTGATTCTTCCAATCCAGGAACATGGTATATCTCTCCATCTATTTGTATCATCTTTAATTTCTTTCATCAGTGTCTTATAATTTTCTGCATACAGGTCTTTTGTCTCCTTAGGTAGGTTTATTCCTAAATATTTTATTCTTTTTGTTGCAATGGTAAATGGGAGTGTTTTCTTAATTTCACTTTCAGATTTTTCGTCATTAGTGTATAGAACTGCAAGAGATTTCTGTGCATTTATTTTGTATCCTGCTACTTTACCAAATTCATTGATTAGCTCTAGGAGTTTTCTGGTAGCATCTTTAGGATTCTCTATGTATAGTATCATGTCATCTGCAAATAGTGACAGCTTTACTTCTTCTTTTCCGATTTGGATTCCTTTTATTTCTTTGTCTTCTCTGATTGCTGTGGCTAGCACTTCCAAAACTATGTTGAATAATAGTGGTGAGAGTGGGCAACCTTGTCTTGTTCCTGATCTTAGTGGAAATGGTTTCAGTTTTTCACCATTGAGGACAATGTTGGCTGTGGGTTTGTCATATATGGCCTTTATTATGTTGAGGAAAGTTCCCTCTATGCCTGCTTTCTGCAGGGCTTTTATCATAAATGGATGTTGAATTTTGTCAAAAGCTTTCTCTGCATCTATTGAGATGATCATATGGTTTTTCTCCTTCAATTTGTTAATATGGTGTATCACATTGATTGATTTGCGTATATTGAAGAATCCTTGCATTCCTGGGATAAACCCCACTTGATCATGGTGTATGATCCTTTTAATGTGCTGTTGGATTCTGTTTGCTAGTATTTTGTTGAGGATTTTTGCATCTATGTTCATCAGTGATATTGGCCTGTAGTTTTCTTTCTTTGTGACATCTTTGTCTGGTTTTGGTATCAGGGTGATGGTGGCCTCGTAGAATGAGTTTGGGAGTGTTCCTCCCTCTGCAATATTTTGGAAGAGTTTGAGAAGGATAGGTGTTAGCTCGTCTCTAAATGTTTGATAGAATTCACCTGTGAAGCCATCTGGTCCTGGGCTTTTGTTTGTTGGAAGGTTTTTAATCACAGTTTCAATTTCAGTGCTTGTGATTGGTCTGTTCATATTTTCTATTTCTTCCTGGTTCAGTCTCGGCAGTTTGTGCATTTCTAAGAATCTGTCCATTTCTTCCAGGTTGTCCATTTTATTGGCATAGAGTTGCTTGTAGTAATCTCTCATGATCTTTTGTATTTCTGCAGTGTCAGTGGTTACTTCTCCTTTTTCATTTCTAATTCTATTGATTTGAGTCTTCTCCCTTTTTCTCTTGATGAGTCTGGCTAATGGTTTATCAATTTTGTTTATCTTCTCAAAGAACCAGCTTTTAGTTTCATTGATTTTTGCTATTGTTTCCTTCATTTCTTTTTCATTTATTTCTGACCTGATCTTTATAATTTCTTTCCTTCTGCTGGCTTTGGGGTTTTTTTGTTCTTCTTTCTCTAATTGCTTCAGGTGCAAGGTTAGGTTGTTTATTCGAGATGTTTCCTGTTTCTTGAGGTAGGCTTGTATTGCTATAAACTTCCCTCTTAGCACTGCTTTTGCTGCGTCCCATAGGTTTTGGGTCGTCGTATCTCCATTGTCATTTGTTTCTAGGTATTTTTTGATTTCCCCTTTGATTACTTCAGTAATCACTTCGTTATTAAGTAGTGTATTGTGTAGCCTCCATGTGTTTGTATTTTTTACAGATCTTTTCCTGTAATTGATATCTAGTCTCATAGCGTTGTGGTCGGAAAAGATACTTGATACAATTTCAATTTTCTTAAATTTACCAAGGCTTGATTTGTGACCCAAGATATGATCTATCCTGGAGAATGTTCCATGAGCACTTGAGAAAAATGTGTATTCTGTTGTTTTTGGGTAGAATGTCCTATAAATATCAATTAAGTCCATCTTGTTTAATGTATCATTTAAAGCTTGTGTTTCCTTATTTATTTTCATTTTGGATGATCTGTCCATTGGTGAAAGTGGGGTGTTAAAGTCCCCTACTATGATTGTGTTGCTGTCGATTTCCCCTTTTATGGCTGTTAGTATTTGCCTTATGTATTGAGGTGCTCCTATGTTGGGTGCATAAATATTTACAATTGTTATAGCTTCCTCTTGGATCAATCCCTTGATCATTATATAGTGTCCTTCTTTGTCTCTTGTAATAGTCTTTATTTTAAAGTCTATTTTGTCTGATATGAGAATTGCTACTCCAGCTTTCTTTTGATTTCCATTTGCATGGAATATCTTTTTCCATCCCCTCACTTTCAGTCTGTATGTGTCTCTAGGTCTGAAGTGGGTCTCTTGTAGACAGCATATATATGGGTCTTGTTTTTGTATCCATTCAGCCAGCCTGTGTCTTTTGGTGGGAGCATTTAATCCATTTACATTCAAGGTAATTATCGATATGTATGTTCCTATTCCCATTTTCTTAAATGTTTTTGGTTTGTTATTGTAGGTGTTTTCCTTCTCTTGTGTTTCTTGCCTAGAGAAGTTCCTTTAGCATTTGTTGTAAAGCTGGTTTGGTGGTGCTGAACTCTCTCAGCTTTTGCTTGTCTGTAAAGGTTTTAATTTCTCCATCGAATCTGAATGAGATCCTTGCTGGGTAGAGTAATCTTGGTTGTAGGTTTTTCTCCTTCATCACTTTAAGTATATCCTGCCACTCCCTTCTGGCTTGCAGAGTTTCTGCTGAAAGATCAGATGTTAACCTTATGGGGATTCCCTTGTGTGTTATTTGTTTTTTTTCCCTTGCTGCCTTTAATATGTTTTCCTTATATTTAATTTTTGACAGTTTGATTAATATGTGTCTTGGCGTGTTTCTCCTTGGGTTTTTCCTGTATGGGACTCTCTGTGCTTCCAGGACTTGATTAACTATTTCCTTTCCCATATTAGGGAAGTTTTCAACTATAATCTCTTCAAATATTTTCTCAGTCCCTTTCTTTTTCTCTTCTTCTTCTGGGACCCCTATAATTCGAATGTTGGTGCGTTTAATGTTGTCCCAGAGGTCTCTGAGACTGTCCTCAGTTCTTTTCATTCTTTTTTTCTTTATCCTGCTCTGTAGTAGTTATTTCCACCATTTTATCTTCCAGGTCACTTATCCTTTCTTCTGCCTCAGTTATTCTGCTATTGATCCCATCTAGAGTATTTTTAATTTCATTTATTGTGTTTTTCATCATTGCTTGGTTCCTCTTTAGTTCTTCTACGTCCTTGTTAAATGTTTCTTGCATTTTGTCTATTCTATTGCCAAGATTTTGGATCATCCTTACTATCATTATTCTGAATTCTTTTTCAGGTAGACTACCTATTTCCTCTTCATTTGTTAAGTCTAGTGTGCTTTGACCCTGCTCCTTCATCTGCTGTGTGTTTTTTTGTCGTCTCATTTTGCTTATCTTACTGTGTTTGGGGTCTCCTTTTCACAGACTGCAGGTTTGTAGTTCCCGTTGTTTTTGGTATCTGTCCCCAGTGGCTAAGTTTGGTTCAGTGGGTTGTGTAGGCTTCCTGGTGTAGGGAACTAGTGCCTGAGCTCTGGTGGATGAGGCTGGATCTTGTCTTTCTGGTGGGCACATCCACGTCTGGTGGTGTATTTTGGGGGTGTCTGTGGCCTTATTATGATTTTAGGCAGCCTCTCTGCTAATGGATGGGGCTGTGTTCCTGTCTTGCTAGTTGTTTGGCATAGGGTGTCCAGCACTGTAGCTTGCTGGTCATTGAGTGATGCTGGGTCTTGATGTTGAGATGGAGATCTCTGAGAGATATTTACCGTTTGGTATTACGTTGAGCTGGGAGGTCTCTTGTGGACCAGTGTCCTGAAGTTGGCTCTCCCACCTCAGAGGCACGGCCCTGATGCCTGGCTGGAGCACCAAGAGTCTTTTGTCCACACGGCTCAGAGTAAAAGGGAGAAAAAATAGAAAGAAAGAAAGAAAGAAAGAAAGAAAGAAAGAAAGAAAGAAAGAAAGAAAGAAAGGAGGGAGGGAGGGAGGGAGGGAGGGAGGGAGGGAGGGAGGAAGGAAAGAAAGAAAGAAAGAAAGAAAGAAAGAAAGAAAGAAAGAAAGAAAGAAAGAAAGAAAGAAAGAGGCTATAATATAGTGAAGCAAAATAAAGCTATTGTAAAGCAAAGCTATACAGACAAAATCTCACCCAGAAGCATATACATATACACTCACACACACAAAAAAAAGGAACAGGGGAAAAATTAATATATCCTGCTCCCAAAGTCCACCTCCTGAATTTGGGATGATTCGTTGTCTATTCAGGTATTCAGCAGATGCAGGCACATCAAGTTGTTTGTGGAGTTTTAATCCGCTACTTCTGAGGCTGCTGGGAGAGATTTCCCCTTCTCTTCCCTGTTCACACAGCTCCTGGGGTTCAGCTTTGGATTTGGACCCGCCTCTGCGTGTAGGTCACCTGAGGGCGTCTATTCCCCGCCCAGACAGAACGGGGTTAAAGGAGCAGCTGCTTCGGGGGCGCTGGCTCACTCAGGCCGCGGGGAGGGAGGGGTACGGAGGAGGCGGGGCGAGCCTGCGGCGTCAGAGGCCGGCGTGACGTTGCACCAGCCTGAGGCGCGCAGTGCGTTCTCCCGGGGAATTTGTCCGGGGATCACGGGACCCTGGCAGTGGCGGGCTGCACCGGCTCCCGGGAGGGGCGGTGTGGAGAGTGACCTGTGCTCACACACAGGCTTTTTGGAGGCGGCAGCAGCAGCCCCAGCGTCTCACGCCTGTCTCTGGGGTCCGCGCTGATCGCCGCGGCTCGCGCCTTTCTCTGGAGTTCGTTTAGGCGGCGCTCTGAATCCCCTCTCCTTGCGCGCAGCGAAACAAAGAGGCAAGAAAAAGCCTCTTGCCTCTTCGGCAGCTGCAGACTTTTTCCCGGTCTCCCTCCCAGCCAGCTGTGGTGCGCTAAACCCTTCAGGCTGTGTTCACGCCGCCAACCCCAGTCCTCTCCCTGAGATCCGACCGAAGCCCGAGCCTCAGCTCCCAGCCCCGCCCGCCCCGGCGGGTGAGCAGACAAGCCTCTCGGGCTGGTGAGCGCTGCTCGGCGCCGAGCCTCTGTGCGGGAGTCTCTCCGCTTTTTCCTCTGCGCCCCTGTTTCTGTGGGATCCGCGCTGTTAGCTGCGGCTCGCGCCCGTCTCTGAAGTTCGTTTAGGCGGCGCTCTGAATCCCCTCTCCTCGCGCACCAGGAAACAAAGCGGGAAGAAAAAGTCTCTTGCCTCTTCGGCAGCTGCAGACTTTTTCTCGGACTCCCTCCCGGCTAGCTGTGGTGCGCTAACCCCTTCAGGCTGTGTTCACGCCGCCAATCCCAGTCCTCTCCCTGCGATCCGACTGAAGCCCGAGCCTCAGCTCCCAGCCCCCGCCCGCCCCGGCGGGGGAGCAGACAAGCCTCTCGGGCTGGTGAGTGCTGGTCGGCACCGCTCCTCCGTGCGGGAGCCTCTCCACTTTGCCCTCCGCACCCCTGTGGCTGCGCTCTCCTCCGTGGCTCCGAAGCTTCCCCCTTCTGCCACCCGCAGTCTCTGCCCGCGAAGGGGCTTCCTAGTGCGTGGAAATCTTTCCTCCTTCACAGCTCCCTCCCACTGGCGCAGGTGCCGTCCCTATTCTTTTGTCTCTGTTATTTCTTTTTTCTCTTTTGCCCTACCCAAGTACGGGGGGAGTTTCTTGCCTTTTTGGAGGTCGGACGTTTTCTGCCAGCGTTCAGTGGGTGTTCTGTAGGAGCAGTTCCACGTGTAGATGTATTTCTACTGTATCTGTGGGAAGGAAGGTGATCTCCGCGTCTTACTCTTCCGCCATCTTCTCTCCTCCCAAAATGTAGATTCTCTCCCTGTTTTCTTGATGAGGCTGGCTAATGGTTTACCAATTTCGTTTATCTTCTCAAAGAAACAGCTTCTAGTTTTATTAATCTTTGCTATTGTTTCCTTCATTTCTTTTTCATTTATTTCTGCTCTGATGTTTATGATTTCTTTCCATCTACTGACTTTGGGTTTTCTTTGTTCTTCTTTCTCTAGTTGTTTTAAGAGTAGGGTTACATTGTTTATTTGAGATTTTTCTTGTTTCTTGAGGTGAGATTGAATTGCTATAAACTTTCCTCCTAGAACTGCTTTTGCTGCATCCCATAGGTTTTGTGTCATCCTGTTTTTGTTGTCATTTGTTTCTATGTATTTTTTTATTTCTTCTTTAATTTATTCAGTGATCTCTTGGTTATTTATTAATGCACTGTTTAACCTCCATGTATTTGTATTTTTTACAGTTTTTTTCCTATAATTGATTTCCAATCTCATAGTGTTGTGGTCAGAAAGATGTTTGATATGATTTCAATTTTCTTAAGTTTTCTGAGGCTTCATTTGTGAGCCAAGATGTGTTCTATCTTGGAGAATGTTCTGTGCACACTTGAAAGATAGTGTATTCTACCACTTTTGGGTGGAATGTTGTATAAATATCAATTAAATCTCTCTGGTCTATTGTGTCATTTAAAGCTTGTGTTTCATTATTTACTTTCTGTTTGGATGATCTGTCCATTGGTGTAAGTGGGGTGTTATAGTCCGCTACTATTATTGTGTTCCTGTCAATTTCTCCTTTCATGGTTGTTAGCATTTGCCTTATGTATTGAGGTGCTCCTATGATGCGTGCATAAACATTTATAATTGTTATATCTTCTTCTTGGGTTGATCCATTGATCATTACGTAGTGTCCCTCCTTATCTCTTGTAACAGTCTTTATTTTAAAGTCTATTTTATCTGATACAAGTATCGCTGCTCCAGCTTTCTTTTTGATTTCCATTTGCATGGAATACTCTTTCCATCTCTTCACTTTCAGTCTGTATGTGTTCCTAGGCCTGAAGTGGGTCTCTTGTAGACAACATATCTCTTGTTTTTGTATCCATTCATCCAGTCTGTGTCTTTTAGTTGGAGTATTTAATCCATTCACATTCAAGGTTATTATTGATATGTATGTTCCTATTACCATTTTCTTAATTGTTTTGGGTTTGTTTTTGTGGGTGTTTTTCTTCTCTTGTGTTTCCTGCCTAGAGAAATTTCTTTAGCATTTGTTGTGAAGCGGTTTGGTGGTGCTGAATTCTCTTAGCTTTTGCTTGTCTGAAAAGTTTTTGATTTCTCCATCAAATCTGAATGAGATCCTTGCTGGGTAGAGTAATCTTGGTTTTAAGTTTTTTTCTTTCATCACTTTAAGTATATCCTGCCACTCCCCTCTGGCCTGCAGAGTTTCTGTTGAAAAATCTGCTGATAACCTTATGGGGATTTCTTTGTATGTCATTTTTTGTCTTTCCCTTGCTGCTTTGAATATTTTTTTCTTTGAATTTAATTTTTGATAGTTTGATTAATATGTGTCTTGGTGTGTTTTTCCTAGGGTTTATCCTGTATGGGACTCTGTGCTTCCTGGACATGGGTGAATACTTCCTTTCCCATGTTAGGGAAGTTTTCCACTATAATCTCTTCAAATATTTTCTCAGACACTTTCTATTTCCCTTCTTCTTCTGCAACCCCTATAATTTGAATATTGGTGCATTTAGTGTTCTCCAAGAGGTCTCTGAGATTGTCTTCAATTCTTTTCATTATTTTTTCTTTCTTCTGCTACTTGGCAGATATTTCCAGCATTTTGTCTTCCAGATCACTTATTCGTTCTTCTGCCTCAGTTATTCTGTTATTGAATCCTTCTAGTGTATTTTTCATTTCAGTTATTGTGTTGTTCATCTCTGTTTGTTTATTCTTGAGTTCTTCTAGGTCTTTGTTAAACATTTCTTGTATTTTCTCAATCTGTGCTTCCATTCTATTTCTGAAATTCTGTATCATCTTTTCTATTATTACTCTGAATTCTTTTTCAGGTAGATTGCCTATTTCCTCTTCATTTATTTGGTCTTGTAGGTTTCTATCTTGCTCCTTCTGTGACATATTTCTTTGCCCTCTCATTTTTTTTTTTTTAAGTGAGATTGTGTTCCTGTCTTTTGTTTGTTTGGCCTGAGTTTTCCAAAACTGGAGTTTGTAAGCTGTTGGGTAGAGCTGGGTCTTGCTGCTGATATAAGGACCTCTTTGAGACCTCACTCCAATGAATATTCCCTGGGGTCTGAGGTTCTCTGTTAGTCCAGTGGTTCAGACTTGGAACTCCCACTGCAGGAGCTATAGCCTGATGCCTGGCTCATGAACCAAGGTCCCACAAGCTATGTGGGGTAGCAAAAAAAAAAGAAAAAAGAAAAAGAGTACAATAACAAAGTAAAAAATAAAATTAGACTAGGAAACTAACAGATATGTTAGAAAGAATATAAAAATAAAAATATAGAAGAATCAACAACTGGAATGTACAACAGTACAGCAATAGTAAAAAAGAGGAGGAGAGAAAATAATAAAAAAGAAAGAAAGAAAGAAAAAAATGTGGGGAAAGGCCTTAGCTTTGGAGGGTGGGGCCTAAACAAGGGCAAGGTTAGGGTGGTGTGCGGGGCCTATGCTTAGGACCCACATTGCTGGAAAAGTCCCTGGGTGCTGTGAGGGGTGGGGCTTAGGCTCAAGGAACAGAAGGGGCCCAAGCATGCCCTTCACCCCTGGTCTCAGTGGGTGGGAGACCTCACCTGGGACCCCAGCATGCTTCCTGGCCCTGAGTAGGAGGGACAATCACCCTCCACTCCTCTCCTGCTCCTCCTGGATGGCTCCTCCCACCTGCCTCTCCTGATCTCTCTGGCCTCCCTCTTATGCCTCCAAGGACCCATGTGGCCTGTTGTGGGCTTTTGAGGGCAGGGGCCTGGCCTGGGAGTTCAACAGGCTCTCTGGCCTGAGTGGGACAGCCAATCGTCCTCTGCTCCTCTCTCACTCTTCCTATAGGGTCCCTTCTGCCTGCCTCTCCTGATCTCCCTGCTTCAGGGGCGCCAATCCTGTCTGACCTCCACTTCTCCTCCCCCCTAAGTACCCCCAAATCCTACAGGTTCACTTGGGGGTTCCCCCCATCTCCTTGAACATCAGGGTCCTCCATCAGCAGCAAGCAGGTGCCCTAGTTGTGGGGAGATGCTAACTCAGTGTCTTCCCACACCGTCATCTTGACTCCACTCCTCTGTAGATTTTTTGATGATGGCCATTGTGACCGGTGTAAGGTGACACCTCACTGTAGACTTGATTGGCATTTCTTTAATAATTAGTGATGTTGAGCATCTTTTATTGTGCTTTTTGGTCATCTGTATGTCTTATTTGGAGAAATGTCCATTTAGATCTTCCACACATTTTTTGATTGGTTTTTTTTTTAATTGACCTGCATGGGCTGTTTTTATATTTGGAGATTAATCCCTTGTCTGTTGCTTCTTTTACAAATATTTTATCTTATTCTGTGGGTGCTTTTCATTTTGTCTATGGTTTCCTTTCCTGTGCAAAAGCTTTTAAGTTTCATTAGGTCCCATTTGTCTATTTCTGTTTTCATTTTCATTATTCAAGGATGTGGGTCAAAAAAAGATCTTACTGTAATTTACATCAGAAAATGCTCTGCCTATGTTTTCCTCTAAGAGTTTTAGGGTATTTGGCCTTACATTTAGGTCTTTAATACATTTTGAATTTATTTTTGTGTATAATGTTAGGGAGTGTTCTAATTTCATTCTTTTACATGTAGCTGTCTGGTTTTCCCAGCAACACTTGTTGAAGAGACTGTATTTTCTCTATTGTATATTCTTGCCTCCTTTGTCATAGATTAGGTGACCTTAGGGCTTGGGTTTATCCCTGGACTTTCTATCCTGTTCCATTGATCTATATTTCTTTTTCTCTGCCAGTACCATATTGTTTTGATCACTGTAGTTTTGTAGTATAGTCTGAAGTCAGGGAGACTAGTTCCTCCAGATCTGTTTTTCTTGGTCAAGCTTACTTTGGCTATTTAGGGCTTTTGTTTTTTCATACAAATTGTAAAATATTTTGTTCTAATTCTGTAAAAATGCTATTAGTAATTTGATAGAGAGTGCATTGAATATGTACATTGCTTTGGGTAGTATAGTCATTTTGATAATATTGATTCTTCCAATCCAGGAACATGGTATATCTTTCCATCTGTGTCATCTATGATTTCTTTCATCAGTATCATAATTTTCTGAGTACAGGTCTTTTGCCTTCTTAGGTAGGCTTATTCCTAGGTATTTTTTTCATTTTGATGTAATGGTAAATGGATTGCTTCCTTAATTTCTCTTTCTGATCTTTTATTGTTACTTTATATGAATGCAAGAAATTTTTGGTTATTAATCTTGTACCCTACAACTTTACCAAAATCATTGATGAGCTCTAGTAGTTTTCTGGTAGCATCTTTAGGATTTTCTGTATATAGTACCATATCATCTGCAAACAGTGACAGTTTAAATTCTTCTTTTCCAATCTGGATTTCTTTTATTTGTTTTTGGTGTCATTTAAGGCCTGTGTTTCCTTACTGATTTTTAGTCCTGATGATATGTCCATTGGTGTAAGTGGGGTGTTAAAGTCCCCCATTATTATTATGTTACTATCGATTTCTCCTTTTATCGTTGTTAGCATTTGGCTTATGTATTGAGGTGCTCCTATGTTTGGTGCATCTATATTTATAGTTATTATATATTCTTCTGGATTGATCCCTTGATAATTACACAGTGGCCTTCATTGTCTCATGTAAAGGTCTTTATTTCAGTCTATTTTGTCTGATATGAGTATTGCTACTCCAGGTTTCTTTTGGTTTCCATTTACATGGAATATCTTTTTCCATCCTCACGTTTTCAGTCTGTATGTGTCCCTAAATCTGAGGTGGGTCTCTTGTGGACAGCATATATATTGATCGTGTTTTTATCTTTCAGCTAGTCTATGTCTTTTTGTTGGAGCATTTAATCCATTTACATTTAAGATAATTATCAATAAGTATGTTCCTATTGTCATTCTCTTAATTGTTTTGAGTTTGTTTTTGTAGGTGTTTTTTCTTCCCTTCCTCTTTTGTTGTCTTCTCTTGTAGTTTGATGACCACCTTTATTATTGTGTTTGGGTTGCTTTTTCTGTTTTGTGTGTGTATCTATTGTACTTTTGGGGTTTGCTGTTCTTATGAGGTTTTGATATAGCAGTCTATATAAGTACAAGCTTGTTTTAGGTTGCTGGTCTCTTTCCTGCCTAGAGAAGTTCCTTTAGCATTTGTTGTAGAGTTGGTTTTTTGGTGCTGGATTCTCTTTGCTTTTGCTTGTCTGTAAAGCTTTTGATTTCTCCATTGAATCTGAATGAGAGCCTTGCTGGGTAGAGTATTCTTTTTTTATTTTTAATTAATTAACTAATGATTTTTGGCTGCATTGGGTCTTTGTTGCTGCACACGAGCTTTCTCTATTTGTGGCGAGCGGGCACTACTCTTCATTGCAGTGCACGGGTTTCTCATTGTGGTGGCTTCCCTTGTTGTGGAGCATTGGCTCTAGGAGCACAGGCTTTAGTAGTTGTGTCTCACAGGCTCTAAAGCACAGGCTCAATAGTTGTGGCACACAGACTTAGTTGCTCTGTGGCATGTGGGATCTTCCTGGACCAGGGCTCAAACCCATGTCCCTTGCATTGTCAGGCGGATTCTTAACCACTGCACCACAGGGGATGTCCCAAGGGTAGAGTATTATTGGTTGTAGGTTTTCCCTTTCATCACTTGAAATATATCATTCCACTTCCTTCTGACCTGCAGAATTTCTGCTGAATAATCAGCTGATAATGTTATGGGCATTCCCTTATATGTTATTTGTTGCTTTCCCTTGTTACTTTTAATATTTTTCTTTGTCTTTAACTTTTATCAGTTTGATTAATATGTATCTCAGCATGTTCCTCCTTGCTTTCATCCTGTCTGGGACTCTCTGAGCTTACAGGACATGAGTGAGTGTTCCCTTTCCCACGTAAGGGAAGTTTTTGTCTATAATATCTTCAAATATTTTCTCAGGCCCTTTATATTTCTCTTTTCCTTCCGGGACCCCTATAATATGTATATTGGTACGTTTAATGTTGTCCCAGTTGTTTCTGAGACTGTTCTAATTTCTTTTCATTTTTTTTTTCTTTATTCTGTTCTGTTGCAGTGATTTCCATCAGTCTGTCTTCTAGCTCACTCATTTCTTCTTCTGCCTCAATTTCTGCTATTGAGTCCTTCTTGTGTGTTTTTTATTTCAGTTATTGTATTGTTCATCTCTGTTGGTTTTTTCTTTAAATCTTCAAGCTCCTTGTTAAATATTTCCTGTGTCTTCTCAATGTGTGCTTCCAGTCTTTTTCCGAGTTTGTGGATCATCCTTACTATCATTATTCTGAATCATTTTCAGGTAGATTGCCTATGTCCTCTTCATTTATTTCTTCTTGTAGGTGTTTATCTTGTTCCATTTTTTGCAACATATTTCTCTATTATCTCACTTTGTCTAAATTTCTGTGTTTGTGGTCTCCTTTCCACAAGCTGCAGTACAGTAGTTCCTCTTGCTTCTAGTGTCTGTCCCCTGGTTGGTGTGGTTGGTCCAGGGGCTTGGGCAGGCTTCCTTTTGGGAAGGACTGGAGCCTGCCCTCTGGGGAGTGGGGCTGGGTCTTTTTCCTCTGGTGGGCAGTGCCATGTCAATGGGCTTGTTTTGAGGTGGCTGTAGGCTCAGGATGAATTTAGGCAGCCTGTCTGCTGATGGGTGAGGTTGTTTTCCTGTCTTGCTTGTTGTTTGGCCTGAGGTGTTCCAGCTCTGGAGCCTGTAGGCTCTTGGATGGGGCCCACTCTTGGTGCTGAAATGGGCAGCTCCGAGAGAGCTCACACCAATCAGTATTTTCTGGGGCCTCTGCCATCAGTGTCCTTGCCCCCACAGTGAGCTACAGCCAACCCCTGCTTCCCCATGACACCCTCCCAGACACCTACTTAGGTCTAGGCCCAGTTCCTATGAAGGTACTGCTTTGTGCTCAGCCCAGGGCATGTGAGTTCTTCTGTGCATCCTCCAGGAGTGGAGCTCTCACATTCAGGCCCCTCTGGCCTTCAAGGCCAAGTGCTCTGCAGCTTATTCCTCCCAATGCCTGACCTTCAGACTGTCTTGCAGGGCTATTTTTATGTGAGAACATCCCTGTGTAGTCTCTGTGTGTTTAATATTTTTTGCTGTGAGGGCTGTTTTTAGTATGGATGTCTGCCATCTCTTTCCTCAGTGTATGCTTGTCATTATCTCCTTGATAGAAGGTGTGACTTATGTTGTGGTGACCTGAATCTGCACTGATTATTGAGCAGGGCCTCCCTTTTGCTCTGTGGTTATTACTGCCCTGTCAGGGGCAGGGTTTGCTCTCTAGTGTTTGGAGTAGAGGCCCCCAGATCTGTTCCTGAACTGTGTTTCTTATCTGCAATGCCAGGTAGGCGGGATTGGAGCACTCTCACTGGGAGAAAAGCTACTGAGTATTCCTCCTATGTAGTTGTTCACCTGTGGGTGTATTCTGTTGTGTCACTTTTCACTCATTGTGCTGGCTTACAAATTACACTGTTGTTGGATCTACTCTCAGCTCCACTTTAACCATGGTTTTGCCGGCAATAGGCCCTGGTGTCGTTCAGGTGTTTTTTTCGCCAAGTCACCAGCATAGATCCACCAAAGTCAAGTCCTAGGACTGCAGTAATTGTGTATCTGAACCCACCATGGGAGCTATGGAAACAGCTCAGATTCTGGCCTGGTCCAATCCCCACGTATATGTGCCCACAAAGTCCACAGCTGTTAAAACTAGACCTGTCTCAGCTGCTGGAGCACTCATCCTTTTGGACATTCCACAGGCACTGAGTTCAAATCCATGGTTCCCACAGCTGTGAGGAGAGGTTTCAGATCTTCTTCCTTAGTTGCACAGCTGCTGGGGCTCAGCTGTGTTTTAAGCCCCACCTCTGCATAAGTTTCTCCCACGGTCATCTGCTCCCATGGCTGCCCCAGAGCACACATGCCCACTCAGGTGTGTGGCAGCAGAGGTGGCATTGGGAGGAGCACACAAGATTACCAGAGTCAGTGGGGTCAGAGGAGGTGTTGGTGGGTGGGGAGCATGAGTCCACTGGCACCAGTGGGACCAGAGGAGGCACTGGCAAGAGGGGTGGCAAGCCTACTCAGGTGGGTGTCCCTCCTTGTGCGAACAGAGGCAGGGGTCAGCTCACAGAGTCAGGGGTAAGCTTTTGTGTCACTCAACAATGGTGCCCTGTTTATATGCTGGCCCAAGCTTCTTCCAGGAACATTCCCAGTTGTGGAGCTCCTTACTCCTGCCCCTTCAGGCTATTTCTTCACAGCCAACAGACGTCCCCTCCCTGGGTCCTCTCTCCAAACCCCACATTCCAGCAGTCAGCCCCCCTCCCTACCAGCAGACACATGACTCAGGCTGGGGTGCACAGTGTTGTGGTACGGACAAGTCGTGTTGGTCTTACTCTGTGCTGCCTGTCACTGACTGGTTGCTGTGCTCTTCTCCAAGCCCCCGAAGCTCCCTCTCTGTCCCAGCTGATCTTCCCACCAGTGAGGGGGCTTCACTGAGTGCAAGCACCTCTCCTTTGCTTCAGCTTCCCACCAGGGATTCAGGTCCTGTTCCTTTTCCTCTTGTTTTTTTTTTTTTTTTTTTTCTTTCTTTCATCCTACCTTGTTTGTGTGGGGATTTTTCTTGCACTTTTAGGTGTCCAAGGTCCTCTGTTAGTGTTCAGCAGGTGCTCTGTGAGAATTGTTCTATTCATAGATGTATTCTCGATGTACTTGTGAGAAGAGGAGAACTCCATGTCCTCCTATTCTGCCATCTTGACCCTGCCCCCTATATATATTATTCTTAATAATACTCTAATAGATAAGTTTTGAGAACACACCAAGATAAAATATTTGTAAAATAAATATTTGGAAACTAGCTTCACTGACCCATTGATATATTTCAATATATGACAAATAATACCTGGAATATATTTACTAGAAAATATTTTTTTTTGTTTTTTTTGTTTTTTTTTTTTTGAAGAGGTTGATTTTAAGCCATTTGTTTCTGACAGTGATTAGAGAGATGGGCCCAGTTTTCTGTTAGAGCCACTTTATATTTACAATTAAAAGGGCTATTTTTTAATTTCAGTTTTATTGGCATATAATTAAACATACAACATTGTATAATTTTAAAGTGTACAACATAATGATTTTTGACTTACAAAAATCATAGAAGGATTAACACAATAAGTTTAGTGAACGTCTATTTTTATTTTTTTTAAGATATACATTTTTTCCTCTTTATTTTGTAATTGGGTAGAGAGTTAAAAATATAACCAACTCTGTCAGAAATTTTTCAATTTATTAAAATATGAAGAAGGAGCCCCAAAATATATCTGCTTATACACCATTTGCATAGTTCAAATCCAATCTCTCAGAAATCATCAGAGAATCAAAAACACTCAAAAGTTCAATAAAAATTCAAATAAAAGCATAGTTTTCCCCTCATAGTCTTCTCAATACTTATGATTGGTAAACACAATTGTGAACAGAAATAGACTCATTCGCTTATCATATGTAATATTTAGAGTAGAAATTCTTCATTGAAATGTTTCACACACTTATAATTAAATTAAGTGCATTGGTATACAATTGAAGACTTCAGTTATTAAATGAATAACTCAAGGAAACATCAATGGCATAGAGAAAAATGAAAAGTAACATATAAGTACTTAAGTTTCAGTGAAAATATTCTCATTTTATAAAATTGTCCTTTTCTTTTCTAACTCTACTCAAAGATTATCTCCTCCCTGAAGTCCTTTCAATGCCCCAAGTACAGATAACTATTTCACCCATAGGACTTTTTCAACATTTAGCTTAATACACTGCATGAACTGTGAAGGAGACAAGTATTATTCAACTGTTCATTCATAGATTCTCTATGCAAATTTCTTCAGTGTGTTAGTGTGATGAATACATAGCAGATGGATGTATACATATTATGGGGAATGTTTAAGAACTTTATAATCTGAGAGTCACTAAGGAAGCTCCCAAACACGCACATAAAATAAGGAAAGGGATAGCAATTTTGATGTGACGTTTCACAAAGATATCTGCAACAGTCAAAAGATACCATTACTTTAACTGAAATACAGTCACATTATTTTAATACATAATTTTTCTCAGTTCCAGTAAATGGTGACTCACAGGCAAGTCACATGTATGCAAAGAAGTAAAAAACAAAGTTTCTATAATTCTCTTTGCCAGAAATCTGACAGAATAGAGTGAGGAATTTAAGCTCTACTGTAATTAATTAAATAAAGGTAAGGTAATACATTTTTTTTTTTTATTGAGGACTTTTATGGAAAGTCAGAAATGTCTAGACCCAAAAGAAGATCCATGCTGACATCTATGGAAATTGGCCTAGAAATTGATATTTTCCTCTCACTCAGCTTCAGGCCTTTGTACACGACTGTTTTTTTGTGCTTCTGGATTCTTCATGGTTACCTACAGTTAGATCTACTTTGTCTAAGAATGCAACCATCCTGTTTTTAGCATAATTTAACTCCTTATTCTAATTTTAATATCTTATTAACAAATTGAATGTGATTGTGAATATATGCCTTAAAGTTAGAATTATGATATAATCTATTTTCTTTGTGCAAAAACTCCTCAATTTTTAAATTAATTCTTACTACATGCTTTGGTAACTTGTAAACATTATAACAAATATTTCTTGAATTCATAATTTATGAAACAATTACACCAAGTTTTATTGGGGTTACATGAGCAAGTAAACAGAAAATAAATTAGAATTTCATATAAATGATTATGGGTATATATAAACCTAAAAAATGATTTTCAGTTCACATATTAATTTCTTCTCTTTTTCTAGACTGACTTAAATGTTAAATTATTTTAATGTGATAATTTTCCCTTTTAGGAGATATTAGTCAAAACTGTTTCTCATTAGAAATTTATATCATCAACAAATAACAATACTCATTTTTATCTCTAGATATGGTTTCAGGGCAATGTTAATTGTATCCCAACTCCAAATAAATACATTTTAATCAATGATGCTCAAAATCCCACTCTCAAAGCCTAACAATGAGGTTTTTGATTCATGTTTAAATACAACTACACATAATAGTACTTTTTTTAAGGTACACAGAGACACTTTAGTACTTAAAATCTTGAAGTATTTAAAAATAGATTCAACTATGATATGGGATTAGTAATGAATAGAAATACTGAATGTAAGAAAAGGAAGATGAGAGAATATATAAATTAGAGGATCTGTCCAATATTACAAGGACGTGGTCTTTATACTTGCAATCTAGCTATTACTGGGAGTTCTTGACTATGTATTCTGCTGAATACTTCAGAGGCTATTATCCTACTACTCATCATAATCATATATTTGACTGACAGTCTGTTTTCACTATTATTTGTCTGTTACCTCTTTGATGCACCTGGGAACAAAAAGAAATATTTTGAATCTAGGACATAGTTGATTTTGAGTAAATAGTTATAAAATATTTCACTTAGTTATTGCTTATGGTAAGATTTATAGTATTTAAAGGTATATACTGCCCTTGCATTTGTGGTCACTGTTCTTGGTACTCAATTTATCTCTTTCATAGACTATATCCTCAATGAAAGGTGTTGCACTTGGAAATTTTGTGTACCCCTAAAAATCTAGCAAAGTTTTGGTCATATGGTTAATATCCATAAGTATTGCCTGATTGATATATTTATTTAATAGGATACTTTTATAGTTAAAGATGCGTCTGTTTGTATACCTTGTAGGTATATCAAAAACCCCATGATAAACTCCTACCCATATTCACTTAACCATAAATAGTCATCAGTTTTTCTTTAGTAGTCATATAAAACGGAACCATTTTTGAATATTACATTACAATTAAGCTTAAATACTGATAATCCACAGAAAATTGTGTAAAAAGAAGGTTTGAAAAATAACTATTATAGAATCAAAGATTAAATGTGAATGATATTTCATAGTAATATAGCAAATACATCAGTGGAACCAAGAATATGCAATCAGGAGAGAATAGTCTTTTCAATAAATGGTGTTGAGAAAATTGCCTATCAACATGCCAAGAAATGAAACTGGACTCTTATATTACTCCACTCACAAAAATCATCTCAAAATGGACTAACGACTTGAATGTAAGTCCTGAAATCACAAAACTCCTAGAAGAAAACACAGGTGGTATGCTCCTTGACATTTGTCTTGGCAGTGATTTTTTGGCTATGGCAAAAAAGCAAAAGCAACAAAAGCAAAGATAAGCAAGAGAGACTATATCCAACTAAAAAGCTTCTGCACAACAAAGCTAACAATCAACAAAATGAAAAACAACATATGAAATGGCAGAAAATATTTGTAAACCACATAAACAATAAGAAGTTCATATCCAAAATATACAAGAAACTTATACAACTCAATAGCCAAAACAAAAACAAAAATAAAAACCTGATTAAAAAATGGCCAGTGGGTAAATGAAAAGGTCCTCAATATCACTAATCATCATGAAAATGTCAATCAAAACCACAATGACATCACCTCACACCTGTTAGGATGTCTGTTATCAAAAAGACCAAAAAAGACAAGATGTAACAAGTGCTGGTGAAGATATGGAGATGGGAACCATTTCTCCAGTGTGTTTTTTGTGCACTATTGGTAGTGATGTAACTTGATACAGCCACTATAGAAAACAGGGTGCAGGTTTTTCAAGAAATTAAAAATATAACTAACATAATGATCCAGCAATCCCACTGTTGATTATATACCAAAAGGAAATTAATTCACTATTTCTAAGAGATATTTTAGAAATAACCTAAGTGTCCACTGATAAGTAAATGGATACAGAAAATATGTGATATATAAATACACAATGAAAAGTTTTCCAGCCTTAAAAAACAAAGAAGTCCTGCCACTTGGTAAAACATAGATAAATTGTAAGGTATTATGCTAAGTGGAAAAAGCCAGACAGAGAAAAACAAATACTATAAGTTATCACTTATATGTGAATCTAAAAAAAAAAAAATCAGATTCATAAAAACAGAGAGTAGAACTGTGGTTTTTAGGAACTGAGGGGAAGTAAGGAGAGGCTGGTAAAAAGGTATACATTTTCAGTTATAAGATGATTAAGGTCTGAGGATCTAATGTGTAGCATGATGACTATAGTTGATAATACTATACTGTATACTTGAAAGTTGGTAAGAGAGTAGATTTTAATCTTTTTCATGCATACAAAAAACTAAATATGAGAAGTGACAGATATGTTAAATAACTCATTTGTGGGAGCCCTTTTCACAATGAACATGTACATCAAATTATCACCTTGTACACTCAAACTCTATTTAATTTTGTATGTAAATTATACCTTTATACATCAATAGAGATAAAAAAGAAAAAAAAAAAAACTTCCTTCTTTGAATTTTAGCCTTGCTTCCTCTGTATACATAATGATTGTTTTTGGTTGTGTCCATGTTGCCATTTCATAAATGGGCTTTGTTTCAATGACTTGGAACTACACTAAACAGTTCTAGGTGGGATAAGGTTCCTCAAACTCAGCACTATTGACATTTTAGGCTTGATAACTTTTTGTTCTGGGAGCTTTCCTGTGTATTGTAGATGTTTAGTAGCATCCTTGGCTTCTACACACTTGTAGAACTTGTATCCTAGTCCCATCACAGTTTTGATAATCAAAAATGTTTCTAAACATTGTGAAATGCCTCCTGGGGGCCAAAATCATCCACAGTTGAGAGACATTCACGTAATAGAACAGAAATATCCCCATTGGTTTTGTTTTGTTTTGCTTTGTTTTAAGATTAAAGAGATAATGAACTTAGAATTTAGCACAGAGCTTAGTACATAGTAGGTTCAATAAGAGCTAATGTCATTCTTAAATTAACAACTTACAGGTAGTAATTATGGCTTAATGTCAGTTGCTCAACTGAACTTATTTTTAAAAGTATTTCCCTAGATACAACAAAAATTGTTTATATTAGCAATTACTCCAACTGTAATTTATTGTGAATTAGAACTCTGAGTAAAGCTGAGAGCAGTCATCTAAAGCCATAGAATATCTCCATTTATCCGTAGCTTATGGTGGCCATCTGAATTTGAGGCAAAATAACAAAACATACAAACCTTTATAGTTCAGGCCTTATCAATTAAAACTTATAGTGATGGCAGATAGAATTTGAATGGTTAATATTTATGGTTTAAGGCTTGGGATGTTTAAATTTATATAGCATATTCCTTCAAAATCCCTTCAGGCCATTGATATATGATATGCTCTATTTTTACATCCCTATTAGATACTTCAGGTCTATAAATTAAAGTACATATCTGAAAATAGTCTATATTTACTAATCAACTTAACAGTCTTGATTGATCAATCCCTCCACAGTTCTACAATAAATAGGATATTTCTTCTTGAAAAAAATACTTATGTTAATACATTTATTATTATTATTAATAAGCACTAAATGAGATCATGAAATCATCATCCAAATAACATAAGGTGACTTGAATGATGATCTCAGTTCAAACAGAAACATTTGTGAATGATTAAGGGAGTAAGTGGGGGCTAACAATAAGAGGAAAAACTGAGGAGAAATCTGGCATCATCCTGTTTAGAAGAGGTAAGAATTGTAAATGTCTTCAGGTTTAAATTTCTTAATCCTAATACAATGAATGCTGATTTTTCATTTGGAATAGATGTTACTATGACTCAGAGGTTTTCACAGGATATTATATTTTATCCACTTTATAAAAATTAGAAAAGTTTTTATCAGTACCAGCATAAATATATTTTGGTAACCTGTCTAGCTGGCAACAATTTGCATATTAAAACAACTCCATACATTTTGTTGGTAAATTTAATTCAATTAAATTTAAGAAAATAATGGGAGGCTTAAAGTGATATCTCAGAAGAAAATAATAATGCATTTCTCCATTTCTTTTTAAAGTTAAAGCTTGAAACAGAAGTTGAAAATTTATAGTTTCATTATTTAGGAAAAAGACAACCTTGGGATTCATAGTAGGAAAAAAAAAAAAGCTTGTGCTTTATGTTTTTAAATTAAAAATCTACTTAAATATAACATAATTGGTGTATCACAAATAGTAGCAATGTATCACCTTAATGAATTTAATGCAAATAAAATGGAGTTACATATAATCATCTTGTAAACAAAATAATTACATTTTTAAAAGATCTCACAACTTTTATATACTGTATAAGGTGTTGAAAATACCTGTAATTATTTTTAACATGCTGGAGAACTGCAAAATATTTTCAGTCTTCATTGAGTTGAGAAAAAAAAAAACAACATAGGCCTTCAATCAGATTAATGGCCCTAGAGACTAGATAATAACAGTAGAAATGTTTAATAAAGTCAAATATGGAAAAATTTCCATCAAGCACCATGCTCTTAAAGTAACCAAGGCAGCCCCAGAACTTAGAACTACAAATAAGCCAGGAAGTAGATAATTAAATAGATCTAAGAAAATGTTGACACCTCATGCAATACCTGGAAAATTATGTGTGTTAAATAAATGAATAGTCATAAATATCTCAGGAGATTGGTTGGATCTGAAACTGTGGATGTTAAGATAAAGGTAAGCAATGGGCAATGAGTGTTGAAACTCCTTGAATGAACAGTTTTTTTCCAGATTATACCAAAAGAGGAAATGAGATTTCATTTGCTTCCTTCAATTATATCTAGAGACAATTTTACTAAACTGGAAAACAAATGATGTGTACATTAACTGCTCAAACATTCTGATTTCATAAAAACCAGAATTATGATAGCAGACCCTATGACACCAGATAGCTAGTTGCATGTGTTATATCCTTTTAAAAACTACTTTTGTTTTGAGGTTAGTGTAAAAAGTCATGACTTTTGACATTGGTGATAATGGGCTCAGGGTTTAGAAGATAACCTGGTATAGTGATAAAATATGGGTTTTGGTGTCAGAAAACTTTGGAAGGAGGGAAATTCTGGTTCATTCATTAACCTATTCATTATTTAAGGCTAAGCATCCTTTATATAATAGTGAAAATGTTAATAGACTTTGATCTCAAGAAGTATATAATTTTATGGGAAATCCAGATAATCCACAGGTAAATGAAAATAGAGATATTAACTATACATTGTAATGAAATAAATGAATGGATTTCTATGATGAAAATAATAGAATGCAGCTTTAGACTGGATGGTTTGGAAATTTCTTGCTAGGAAGGAACATTTAAAATGAGAAAAGAAAAATGAGAGTTAGCCATGGGATGAGTTGAGAGTTTACAATTTCAGGAAGAGAGACATTATGCAAAGTCTGAGTGACCTGCTCATAGAAATCAAGGAAAAATGACGTGTGAGTGTTGAAGAGGTGGGGGGTGTATTTTACTGTAAGTTTTAAAGTAAAATGATTTCAAATCTATGGGAATAAATCTGATAATTGAGAGGATGCAGATAAATCACAAGGCCTAGGAATCCAGTATTTAGAATTGGGATCAAAGGAAGGATATAGTAGATATCTTAGGAAACTCAAGCTTTAGTAGTATCAGAAAGCAAGAGAAATAAGCATTTTTAAATGATAACATTTGTAACATTTTAGAATAGCAATAAAAGGTCAAGAATGATGACAAATGAAAGGGGTTCAGGATTTCAAGATATTTTTGTTAACATTGGTAAGACTAGAATGAAATAGTAAGAGGGGAAGTTACGTTAGAATAAATTAGATAAATAACAGCATAAGGGAAAATTAAATAAAGACAATGACTTCTACGTTTTATTTATGAATAGAAGAGGAAGGTTGTGGTAGCTGATAGAGAATTTGAGATAACAATAGGAAATTTTAAATGCAGGAGGTATTGGACACTGACCACAGGTTTATGGAAATGAAAGAATAGAGATGAAAATGATGATGATTGAGGAGAGAAGTAATAACCAATGAAGCCCCAGAGAAAGGTGAGATAATTAAAATCAAGGAGAGTCTTTGATAGGAAGTGTGGTACTTCTTCTACATAAAGAAAAAAAAAAAGAAGGTGGGTACAGAAAGATGGAAATTTGAATATTTTTTTTGATAGGAAAATGAAGATGCTTCAGTTAGATGGCTTCTATATTTTCAACCAAGTACCATGAAGATTGTCTGCTAAAAGATGTCTCATGACCCCATATATATGTTGCCTACAAGAGACTCACTTCAGATCTAGAGACACATATAGATTGAAAACAAGGAGATGATAGAAAAAGGTAGTCTACACCAATGGAAATCAAAAGAAAGCCAGAGTAGCAATACTTAAATGAGACATAATGACTTTAAAATAAAGACTGGTATAGAAGACAAAGAAGGACACTACATAATGATCAAGAGATCAATCCAAGAAGAAGATATAGCAACTCTAACTATATATGCACCCAATGTAAGAATACCTCAATATATAAGGCAATGCTAATAGCCATAAAAGGAGAAATCAACAGAAACACAATAAGTGTGTTTAACACACCACTTACATCAATGGACAGATCATCTGGACAGAAAATCAGTAAGAAAACAGAGGCCTTAAAAAACACATTAGACCAAATGGACTTAATTGATATTTATAGAGCATTCCAATTGAAAGCAGCAGAATACCTATTCTTTTCAAGTGTATATGGAATATTCTTCAGGATAGATCACGTGTTAGGTCACAAAACAAGCCTCTGTAAACTGAGGGAAACTGAAATCATATCAAGCACCTTTCTGACCACAAAGTTATGAGACTAGAAATCAACTACAAGAAAAAAAACTGCAAAAAAACACAGAAAGCACGGAGGCTAAGCAGTATGCTACTAAACAACAAATGGATCACTAAAGAAATTAAAGAGGTAATTTAAAAATACCTGGAGACAAATGAAAATGGAAACACGAAGGTCCAAAACCCATGGGACAAGACAAAAGCAGTTCTAAGAGGGAAGCTTATAGTGACACAAGCTTACCTCAGGAAACAAGAAAAATCTCAACAAAACACTTAAACTTACACCTAAACCAACAAGAGAAAGAAGAACAAACGAAACCCAAAGTTAGCAGAAGGAAAGAAATCATAAAGATCAGAGCAGAAATAAATGAAATAGACACAAAGAAAACAATAGAAAAGATCAATGAAATGAAAAGCTGGTTCTTTGAAAAGATAAAGAAAATTGATAAACCTTTAGTCAGACTCATCAAGAAAAAAAGGTAAAGGGTCCAAATCAATAAAATCTGAAGTGAAAAAAAAAAAAAAAGAAGTTACAAATACCACTTAAATACAAAGGATCATAAGAGACTACTATGAGCAACTATACACCAGTAAAATAATCAATCTAGAAGAACTGGACAAATACTTAGAAAGGTATAATCTCCCAAGACTGAATCAGGAAAAAATAGAAAATATGAGCAGACAAATTACAAGTACAGAAATTAAATTAGCAAATAAATAACTCCCAACAAACCAAAGTCCAGGACCAGATGGCATCAGAGATAGATTCTACCAAACATTTAGAGAAGTGTTAACATCTATTCTTCTGAAACTCTTACAGAAAACTGCAGAGGAAGGAACACTCCAACACTAAATCTACGAGGCTACTATCACCCTGATACCATAGCCAGACCAAGATATCACATAAAAAGGTAATTACAGGCCAATATCACTGATGAACATAGACACAAAAATCCTCAACAAAATACTAGAAAACAGAATCCAACCATACATTAAAAGGATCATACACCATGACCAAGTGGAATTTGCCCCAGGGCTGCAAGGATTTTTCAATATCTGCAAATCAACCAATGTGATATACCACAATAATAAATTGAAGAGGAAAAACCATATGTTCATCTCAATAGATGCAGAAAAAGCTTCTGATGAAATTCAACAACCACTTATGATAAAAACTCTCCAGGCAGGCATAGAGGGAACAAACCTCAACATAATAAAGGTTGTATATGACAAACCCACAGATAACATCATACTTAATGGTGAAAAGCTGAAAGCATTCCCTCTAAAAATAGGAACAAGACAAGGATGCCCTCTGTCACCACTTTTATTCAGCATAGTTTTGGAAGTCCTACCCACAGTAATCAGAGAAGAAAAACAAATAAAAGGAATCCAAATTGGAAAAGAAGAAGTAAAACTATCACTGTTTGCAGATGCCATGATACTATACATAAAACATCCTAAAGACATCACCAGAAAACTACTAGAGCTCATTAATAAATTCAATAAAGTTGCAGTATACAAAATTAATATACAGAAATCTGTTGCATTTCTATACACTAACAATGGAATATCACAAAGAGAAATTAAGGAAATAATCCCAATTACCATCATGTCAAAAAGAATAAAATACCTAAGAATAAATCTACATAAGGAGGTAAATGATCTGCACTTCAAAAACTATAAGATGTTGACACAAAACATTGAAGACAGCACAAACAATTGGAAAGATATACCAAGTTCTTGGATTGGAAGAACAATATTGTTTAAATGACCATACTATCCAAGGCAATCTACAGATTCAGTGCAATCCTTATCAAATTACCAATGGTATTTTTCACAGATCTGGAACAAAGAACTTTTAAAAACTTATATGGAAACACAACAGAGCCCAAATAGCCAAAACAGTCTTGAGAAAGAAGAAGAGAGCTGGAGGAATCATGCTCTCTGACTTCTGATTATACTATAAAGCTACAGTCATCAAGACAGTATGGTACTGACACAAAAACACATAGATCAATGAAATAGGATGGAAAGCCCAGAAATAAACTCACACACTTATGGTCAATTAATCTATGACAAAGGAGGCAAGGATATACAATGGAGAAAAGACAGTCTCTTCAATAAGTGATGCTGAGAAAACTGGACTGCTACATGTAAAAGAATGAAATTACATCATTCTCTAAGACCATATACAAAAATAAACTCAAAATGGATTAAAGACCTAAATGTAATTCCTGATACTATAAAACTTCAAAAAAAAAAAGGCAGAACACTTTTTGACATAAATCTCAGCAATAGCTTTTTGGATCTTCCTCCTGGAGTAATGGAAACAAAAGTAATGAAAAGCAAAAGTAAACAAATGGGACCTAAATGAAACTTAAAAACTTTTGCACAACAAAGGAAACCATAAATAAAAAGGCAACCTGCAGAATGAGAGAAATATTTGCAAGCAATGCAACTGACAAGGAATTAATCTCTAAAATATACAAAGAATTCATACAGCTCAATATATATATAAAAAAAAATCAAAAAGGGCAGAAGTCCTGAATAAACATTTCTCCAAAGAAGACATACAGATGCCCAATAGGCCAGGTGTCCCCAAGCCCCGGGAACCAGTCCATACAGCAAGAGGTGAGCAGCAGGCAAGTGAGCAAAGCCTCATCAGCATTTACAGCTGCTCCCCATCACCCTCATTACCACCTTAGCTCTGCCTCCTGTCAGATCAGTGGCGGCATTAGATTCTCATAGGAGCATGAACCCTACTGTGAACTGCGTGTGCGAGGGATCTAGGTTGCATGATCCTTATGAGAATCTAATGCCTGATCATCTGAGGCAGAGCTGAGGCAGTGATGTTAGCACTGGGGAGCAGCTGCAAATACAGATTATCATTAGCAGAGAGGTTTGACTGCACAGAGACCATAATAAATCAATTGCTTGCAGATCCATAGCAAAACCCTATCAGTGAGTGACAAGTGACAATTAAGCGCATCTCGTGGCAAGCTTTATAGTGGCAAGTGAGTTGATATAATTCAATTGTACAGCTGCATCTGGTGGCAGGCTTTAAGTCAGAATCTGAGAATTATTTTAGTCCATGCATGGCCTGCCCATTATTTTATTTACCACTTCCGTCTGCTCCCCTTTCCCTCACTGTTCACTTGTCTCAGTCACAGTTTTGGTAAGCCCACAAGCTAACCCGAGCCAAAATGAGTAAAAACCAAATGTCACTGGAGAGCTTCTTTGAAAACGGGGAAGACCCAATCATGAGACAGCAGAAGACTCTAAGACTGCAACAAAAAGAAAGCTGCATTTAAAAGAAAATATCAAGAGTCCCACTTAAATTATGGGTTCATTGCAAGAGGTGATTCACATTCTCCAAGCTCGCTTTGTATAATATGTGGTGACCGGCTATCCAACAAAGCCATGAAACCTTCAATGTTGCTTTGCCACAAGGAGACAAAGCACACTGCATTAAAAGATAAGCCTTTGGAGTTTTTCAAAAGAAAAAAACGTGAACAGGAAGAACAGAAGCAATTATTGAAGGCCACCACTTCATCAAATGTGTCTGCACTGAGAGCATCATTCTTAGTGGTTAACCACATTGCTAAAGCTAAGCAGCCCTTTACTATTGGTGAAGAGTTGATCCTGCCAGCTGCTAAGGAAATTTGTTGTGAAATTTTAGGAGAGGTTGAAGTTCAAAAGGTGGCACATATTCCTCTTTCAGCTAACACCATAAGTAGACAAATTAATGAAATAGAGCACACTGAGGCACAATTGTTAGAGAGGATTAATGAGTCACTGTGGTATGCAATCCAGGTTGACGAGTCTATTGATGTTGACAAGGCAACAATGCTTGTTTTTGTGTGATATATTTTTCAAGAGGATGTGCATGAGGATATGTTATGTGCACTTTTGTTGCCAACCAACACTACAGCTGCAGAACTATTCAAGTCTTTGAATGATTACATATCAGGAAAACTGAATTGGTCATTTTGTGTCAGTATATGCATGGACAGAGTGGCGGCCATGACAGGATGTCTTTCTGGTTTCACTATTCGGGTCAAAGAGATAGCTTTTGAATGTGAGTTTATGCAATGCGTCATACATAGAGAAATGCTGGCTAGCCGAAAAAAGTCACCTGAACTTAACAACTTTTTGCAGGATGTGATTAAAATTATCAACCACATTAAAGTACATGCCCTTAACTTAGGTCTGTTCAAGCAGCTCTGTGAAGAGATGGACGCGGAGCACATCCACGTCTGTGTATAAGAGAAGACACTTCTGTGTCTTATACACAGAAGTGAGATGGCTTTCTAAAGGTAGATCACTGGCCAGAGTTTTGAGTTACGAGAGTTACGAGAGAGCTGCTCCAGAAACTTCTTTTAGAAAAACAGTCACCACTGGCAGCACATTTCAGTGACATAGAATGGGTCTCAAAACTTATTACTCGTGTGATATATTCAACCTGCTCAATGAATTCAATCTGTCACTTCAGGGGAGAATGACAATTATGTCCAAGTAGGCAGATAAAGTGGCTGTATTCAAAGCCAAACTGGAATTATGAGGAGGACGAGTGAACATTGGGAGTTTTGACATGTTTCAAACATTAGCAGAGATTTTGAAAGAGACTGAACCAGGGCCTTCTTTCTCCTGGCTGGTGCATGATCACCTATCTTAGCTTTCAAAAGACTTTGAGCATTACTTCCCAACCACAAAAGACCCCCAAACTGGGAAGGAATGGATCTGAGACCCATTTGGGTGTAAGCCAGGTAAATTGACTTTGTCTGTGCTAGAAGAGGATCAACTGCTTGAGACCGCAAATGACAGTGGCCTTAAATGTTTGTTTGAGACAACCTCAAATCTCCATATGTTCTGGATTAAAGTCAAGGCAGAATATCCTGAGATTGCCACAAAAGCACTGAAAAGCCTGCCTCCATTTCCAACATCCTATCTTTGTGAAGTAGGGTTTTCTGCAGTGACAGCAACCAAAATGAGATTACGGAGTAGACTGGACATAAGCAACACACTTTGGGTGTCACTGTCTCCCATCACCCCAAGATGGGACCAACTAGTTGCAAGAAAACAAACTCAGGACTCCCACTGATTCTGCATTATGGTGAGTTATGTAATTATTTCTTTATATATTACAGTGTAATAATAATAGAAATAAAGTGCACAGTAAATGTAATGAACTTGAATCATCCCAAAACCATCCCCCACCCCAGTCTGTGGAAAATTGTCTTCCACAAAACCTGTCCCTGGTGCCAAAAAGATCATGGACCACTGCAATAGGCATGTGCAAACATGCTCAACACCACTAATTATTAGAGAAATGCAAATCAAACCACAAGTTATCACCTCATACAAGTCAGAATGACCATCACAAAAAAGTCTACAACTAATAAATGTTGGAGAGCATGTGGAGAAAAGGGAACACTTCTACACTGTTGGTGGTAGTATAATTTGGTGCACCCACTATGGAGATCAGTATTGAGTTTCCTTAAAAAAACAAAAAATCAAGTTACCATATGATCCAGCAACTCCATTCCTGGGCATATATCTGGAAAATATGAAAACTTTAATTCAAAAAGATACACTCCTTGGGGCTTCCCTTGTGGTGCAGTGGTTAAGAATCTGCCTGCCAATGCAGGAGACACAGGTTCGAGCCCTGGTCTTGGAAGTTCCCACATGCTGCGGAGCAACTAAGCCTGTGCACCACAACTACTGAGCCTGCACTCTAGAGCCTGTGAACCACAACTACCAAGCCCACATGTCACAACTACTGAAGCCCACGTGCCTAGAGTCCATGCTCCACAACAAGAGAAGCCACCACAATGAGAAGCCAGCACTGCAACAAAGAGTAGGCCCTGCTTACCCCAACTAGAGAAAGCCTGTGCAGCAACGAACACCCAAAACAGCCATAAATAAATAAATAAATATATAAGTTTATTAAAAAAAAAATACATTCCAATATTCATAGCTGCACTATTTACAATAATGAAGACATGGAAGCAACCTAAATGTCCACCAACAGATGAATAGATAAAGATGTAGTAAATACATACAATGGAATATTACTCAGACATAAAAACGAATTAAATAATGCCATTTGCAGCAACATGGATGGGCCTAGAGATTATTATACGAAGTGAAGTAAGTCAGACAGAGAAAGAAATATCATATGATATAACTTGTATGTGGAATCTAAAAGAATGATACAAAGGAACTTACTTACCAAACAGAAACAGATTCACAGACATAGAAAACAGACTTATTGTTATCAAAGGGGAAAGGGAAGGGAGGAATAAACTCGGAATTTGGGATTAACAGATACACACTACTATATATAAAATAGATAATCTATACCTACTGTATAGCACAGGGAACTATATTCAATATCTTTTAATAACCCGTAATGGAAAATAATCTGAAAAAGAATATATATGTATATACATAACTGAATATACATATATAAGTATAACTGAATCTCTTTGCTGTACACCTGAAACATTGTAAATGAACTATACTTCAATTAAAAAAAAAAAAAAAAGATTAGGGAGTTCCTTGGTTCGCCTAGTGGTTAACAATCTGGGCTTTCACTGCCAGGGCCGGGGTTCAATCCCTGGTCAGGGACTGAAATTCTGCAAGCTGCATGGTGCGGCCAAGAAAAAAATGATGGCTCATGAGAAGATGTGAAGATGTGGAATAGATTTAATGTTTATGAACCTTAATTATTTGTTAAACATTGGGCTAATATTAATTACCACTCAAAAATTGGGGGCTGTAAAATGAGACATCATATAAATTCATGCCAAGTAAACTATCCGCCACATAAATAAATCTTAATTTTACTTCTCAGTCCTCCCCAAGCTTCAGGTAGTACAACTGGGTTTCCACTGAGCTCTCTTAAAATCCAGAGATTTTTTATATCATTCTAACATCTCAATTTTATTAGTGGGGAAGTTATGAAACAGGCTAAATTATTTACCCTAAGAATTTACAGTAAACCTCGGATGAACTAGAAAATCATTGAACATTTTGTCTATCATTTAATCATTTTATTTCTCTATGGATAATGCCAATAACAAAGGTTAACTGAGAAAAATTTTACAGTAGATAATGGAAAATTAGACAATGTATTTAAATACACTTGGTGTCACCATATTTCATGTAGACTCTATGTTTTAGACATAAATAAATATAGAAAAGATTTGTCTTTTTTGTTAAAGTCTTCAGGTAGTGAAAAGAAACGCTGCAACTAGAATTTAAGACTCCTGATCTCCAGTGCAATGTTTTCATTACAAAACATTAACTTCTAGTTTTAAATTATGTGTTGAGAACTTAAAAGAGATGTAATGTTTCAATATATTTTTTGCCTTTGGAAACAACTGCCAGGTTATTAGTCTATCTGACATATAACCATAAAATAATTGGTACTATTGCCTTGGTTATTTAGTTGATTTTACCTACTAATTCAACTATTGTCAACACATTAATTAATGTATATTAATGATAGTAAGAAATAGAAAAAGTTGCTTAACGAAATTTATAATACTTTAATGTTTAAAATTAAAATACTAATATACTGAAAATCTTTTTAAAGTACATTTTACACCTTCAATGATGAGACGGTTTATGTATAATTTTCTGGCTCTTCTTGAACATGTGCAAAAAATAGTCATTCTTTTTCTCAAAATAACACGAGAATGAAATTTACCACCTACACTTGCAATCAAGGCTCAATTTATAAATTGTCATATTGAACTTCAAAAAATATTGCAGTCATAAAGATGATCAAAAGAAGTCTATAGGCCAGAAAGTCAAATTGGTTCAGATGTCAGGGTACATAAAGACTATTAAAAACAAGAGTACCAAAAGTGTATAGGATTTTATTTTTAGTGCTGATGGAATGCACTCTCCCCACAGTAGAATTATATTAAATTTAATCAAAGTTAATTTTAAGAAACAACTTTAAATAATATGTTAAATAATATTTTGTAAGCTGTATAAGAAGCCAGGAGATCAATAAAGTGATTGTGCTTACAATTATGAAGGTAGCACTTCCTTAGGTTAACACTTTAAATTTTCTACAAGTAATTTCTATGCAAAGAACAGAGTTTAAGCTAACAATCAATCCAAAAAATCCTTTAAAATCAGTAACATCAATAACCAGAACATTTTAGATTTTACATATTAGTGTTTTTTTAATTTTGCTACCTACAGTATTTTAATTTTTCCAGATGTATGTATAGCACAAGCATTCACAGATATTTTGTGTGCATGTGTGTGTATGTGCACATGCATATGTACTTATTCACATTCGTATACCCATACAGGGATCTGGTGTCTGTGAAACATCAGTTCTTGATTTAATTTTTACCTATATTCCATTTTTACAGGCAGTTCTAATACCCCTATTTAAGTTATATCTACAATCTTTGTGACAAGAAAAATGAAATATATGAACAATAAATTCATCTGGCAAAATGGTATGGAACTTGAGGTACTCTACTGATTTCCTTGAAATAACATTCTATGTAACTGCAATTCTATATCCCCAAATCTGCTGAACGAAATTCCAGTCCTATTCACAATGTAGCACATTAACTTATTGCAAAATATGAAGCAAATATTAGGAAGAACATACCTTACTGTCATTGGATTTATAATATCACACTTTTTCTAGGATAAACAGATACTGCAAGGAGAACATGAGCTTTGGGGATGTGTAGAACTATGTTTGATTAAGGTTCTTCTACTAACACTCTATGTGAAACACACCAGGTGAAATAGTCAGTAATTCTTAAATGATAAAATGAAAATATTAAGAAACCTGAGTACAGAATCCATGTGAGTACTGAGATAGTGTATATTGCATTTAATCAAGTATCTATTCCATGATTTAGAATTCCCATCTTTTAAAATAAAAACTTGGTTTCATTTTTCTCATATTCAGCTACACACATGGGTGAGTTAATGAGAACACATAAAATAAAGGATTGATCTAATTTCTTTGGAACTTGAATTCATTAGAATCTATACCTTTTGTCCACTCATCAAAAGGTTTTTGGTTGTTTGTTTTTGTTTTTACCCTCTGGGTATTTAGTAAAAGAAATTGATTTATATACCCTGAATCTGGCCTTCAGTCAAACAGAAAATGACGTTTGGAAATTCATGAAGATTATGACCAAGCAAACTGGTCCAAATGAAATGAGAAAGTGCCAAAAATGTTCTTTATTACTGGGGATGGGTATTTCTGCCAGTGAATGTCACAGATTAATGCTGCTACTGAATAGCCCAGTGACTTCTGTAGGACCATTAAGGATCTCAGTAAGTTCTAAAACCTCTGAATCCTTAAAGCCAACGTGGGAAATATTCTAATGGTCAGAAAATCAGCAAATCCAAAAACTGAACGCTAAACTGAAGAAGATACCTCTTGTTATACTCTCAGTTCTCAGAATTTAGAACCTGAAAGTGCCTTAGAGTATTCTAGCATTCTAGAGAAGAAAACCATAGGGCTAAAGACTAATGGCTTGAATGAAAACTGTGAAGCCAACTTGATAAAAAAATGTTTTTAACATCTTTATTGGAGTATAATTGCTTTACAATGGCATGTTAGTTTCGGCTGTATAACAAAGTGAATCAGCTATGTATATACATACATCACCATACCTCCTCCCTCTTGGGTCTCCCTCTCACCCTCCCTATCCCACCCCTCTAGGTGGACACAAAGCACCAAGTTGATCTCCCTGCGCTATGCGGCTGCTTCCAGCTAGCTATCCATTTTGAATTTGGTAGTGTATATATGTCCATGCCACTCTCTAACTTCATCACAGCTTACCCTTCCCCATCCCCATGTTCTCAAGTCCATTCTCTATGTCTGTGTCTTTATGCCTGTGCTGTCCCTAGGTTCTTCAGAACCATTTTTATTTTTATTTTTAGATTCCATACATATGTGTTAGCATACGGTATTTATTTTTCTCTTTCTGACTTACTTCACTGTGTATGACAGTCTCTAGGTCTTCTGCCCATTTTTGGATTGGGTTGTTTGATCTTTTGATACTGAGCTTCATGAGCTGCTTGTAAATTTTGGAGATTAATCTTTTGTCAGTTGCTTCATTTGCAAATATTTTCTCCCATTCTGAGGGCTGTCTTTTCACCTTGTTTATGGTTTCCTTTGCTGTGCAAAAGCTTTTAAGTTTCATTAGGCTCCACTTGTTTATTTTTGCTTTTATTTCCATTTCTCTAGGAAGTGGGTCAAAAAGGATCTTGCTGTGATTTATGTCATGGAGTGTTCTGCCTACGTTTTCCTCTAAGAGTTTTACACTGTCTGCCCTTACATTTAGGTATTTAATCCATTTTGAGTTTATTTTTGTGTGGTGTTAGGGAGTGTTCTAACTTCATTCATGTACATGTAGCTGTCCAGTTTTCCCAGCACCACTTATTGAATAGGCTGTCTTTTCTCCATTGTATATTCTTGCCTCCTTTATCAACAAGAAGGTGACCATATGTGCGTGGGTTTACCTCTGGGCTTTCTATGTGTTCCATTGACCTATATTTCTGTTTTTGTGCAAGTTCCATACTGTCTTGATTACTGTAGTTTTCTAGTATAGTCTGAAGTCAGGGAGTTGATTCCTCCAGCTCCAATTTTCTTTCTCAAGATTGCTTTGGCTATTTGGGGTCTTTAGTGTTTCCATACAAATTGTGAAATTTTTTGTTCTAGTTCTGTGAAAAATGCCATTGGTAGTTTGATAGGGATTGCACTGAATCTATTGAATGCTTTTGGTAGTATAATCATTTTCACAATGTTGATTCTTTCAATCCAAGAACATGGTATATCTCTCCACCTCTTTGTATCATCTTTAATTACTTTCATCAGTATCTTATAGTTTTCTGCATACAGGTCTTTTGTCTCCTTAGATAGGTTTATTCCTAGGCATTTTATTCTTTTTGTTGCAATGGTAAATGGGAGTGTTTCTTTAACTTCTCTTTCAGGTTTTTCATCATTAGTGTACAGGAATGCAAGAGATTTCTGTGCATTAATTTTGTATCCTGCTACTTTACCAAATTCATTGATTAGCTCTAGTAGTTTTCTGGTAACATCTTTAGGATGATCTATGTATAGTATCATGTCATGTGCAAACGGTGACAGTTTTACTTCTTCTTTTCCGATTTGGATTCCTTTTATTTCTTTTTCTTCTCTGATTGCTGTGGCTAAAACTTCCAAAACTATGTTGAATAATAGTGGTGAGAGTGGACAACCTTGTCTTGTTCCTGATTCCAGTGGAAATGGTTTCACTTTTTCACCATTGAGAACAATGTTGGCTGTGGGTTTTTCATATATGGCCTTTATTATGTTGAAGAAAGTTCCCTCTATGCCTACTTTCTGGAAGGTTTTTATCATACATGGGGGCTGAATTTTGTGACAAGCTTTTTCTGCATCTATTGAGATGATCATATGATTTTTTCCTTCAATCTGTTAATATGGTTTATCATATTGATTTGCTTATATTGAAGAATCCGTGCATTCCTGGGATAAACTCCACTTGATCATGGTGTATGATCCTTTTAATGTACTGTTGGATTCTCTTCGCTAATATTTTGTTGAGGATTTTTGCATGTATGTTCATCAGTGATATTGGCCTATAATTTTCTTTTTAGGTGGCATCTTTGTCTAGTTTTGGTATCAGGGTGATGGTGGCCTCATAGAATGAGTTTGGGAGTGCTCCTCCCTCTGCTATATTTTGGAAGAGTTTGAGAAGGGTAAGTGTTAGCTCTTCTCTAAATGTTTGACAGAATTTGCCTGTGAAGCCATGTGGTGAGCTTTTTTTTTTTTTGGAAGATTTATAATCACAGTCTCAATTTCAGTGCTTGTGATTGGTCTGTTTACATTTTCTATTTCTTCCTGGTTCAGGCTCAGAAGCTTGTGCTTTTCTAAGGATTTGTCCATTTCTTCCAGGTTGTCCATTTTATTGGCATGTAGTTGCTTGTAGTAATCTCATGATCCTTTGTATTTCTGCAGTATCAGTTGTTACTTCTCCTTTTCATTTCTAATTCTGTTGATTTGAGTCTTCTCCCTTTTTTTCTTGATGAGTCTGGGTAATGGTTTATCAATTTTGTTTATCTTCTCAAACAACTAGCTTTTAGTTTTATTGATCTTTGCTATCATTTCCTTCATTTCTTTTTCATTTATTTCTGATCTAATCTTTATGATTTCTTTCCTTCTGCTAAATTTGGGGTTGTTTTGTTCTTCTCTCTCTAATTTCTTTAGGTTTATGGTTAGGTTGTTTATTTGAGATGTTTCTTGTTTCTTGAGGTAAGAATATGTTGCTATAAACTCCTCTCTTAAGACTGTTTTTGCTTCATCACATAGGTTTTGAGTAGTCGTGTTTTCATTGTTATTTGCTTCTAGGTATTTTTTGATTTCCTCTCTGATTTCTTCAGTGACCTCTTGGTTTTTTTAGTCGTGTATTGTTTAGCCTCCATGTGTTTGTATTTTTTACAAATTTTTCCTTTGATTGATATCTAGTCTCAAAGCATTGTGATCAGAACAGATACTTGGTATGATTTCAATTTTCTTAAATTTACCAAGGCTTGATTTGTGACCCAAGATATGATCTATCCTGGAGAATGTTCCATGAGCACTTGAGAAAAATATGTATTCTGTTGTTTTTGGGTGGAATGTCCTATAAATATCAATTAAGTCCATCTTGTTTAATGTATCATTTAAAGCTTGTGTTTCCTTATTTATTTTCATTTTGGATGATCTGTCCACTGGTGAATGTGGGGTGTTAAAGTTCCCTACTATGATTGTGTTACTGTCGATTTCCCCTTTTATGGCTGTTAGTATTTGCCTTATGTATTGAGGTGCTCCTATGTTGGGTGCATAAATATTTACAATTGTTATACCTTCTTCTTGGATCGATCCCTTGATCATTATATAGTGTTCTTCTTTGTCTCTTGTAATAGTCTTTATTTTAAAGTCTATTTTGTCTGATATGAGAATTGCTACTCCAGCTTTCTTTTGATTTCCATTTGCATGGAATATCTTTTTCCATCCCCTCACTTTCAGGCTGTATGTGTCCCTAGGTCTGAAGTGGGTCTCCTGTAGACAGCATATATATGTGTCTTGTTTTTGTATCCATTCAGCCAGTCTGTGTCTTTTGGTGGGAGCATTTAATCCATTTACATTTAAGGTAATTATCGATATGCATGTTCCCATTCCCATTTTCTTAAATGTTTGGGGTTTGTTATTGTAGTTGTTTTCCTTTTTTTGTGTTTCTTGTCTAGAGAAGTTCCTTTAGCATTTGTTGTAAAGCTGGTTTGATGGTGCTGAACTCTCTCAGCTTTTGCTTGTCTGTAAAGGTTTTAATTTCTCCATCAAATCTGAATGAGATCTTTGCTGGGTAGAGTGATCTTGGTTGTAGGTTTTTCTCCTTTATCACTTTAAATATGTCCTGCCACTCCCTTCCAGCTTGCAGAGTTTCTGCTGAAAAAATCAGCTGTTAACATTAGGGGATTCCCTTGTGTGTTATTTGTTGTTTTCCCCTTGCTGCTTTTAATATGTTTTCTTTATATTTAATTTTTGATAGTTTGATTAATATGTGTCTTGGCATGTTTCTCCTTGGATTTATCCTGTATGGGACTCTCTGTGCTTCCAGGACTTGATTAACTATTTCCTTTCCCATATTAGGGAAGTTTTCATCAATAATCTCTTCAAATATTTTCTCAGTTCCTTTCTATTTCTCTTCTTCTTCTGGGACCCCTATAATTCGAATGTTGGTGCGTTTAATGTTGTCCCAGAGGTCTCTGAGACTGTCCTCAGTTCTTTTCATTCTTTTTTCTTTATTCTGCTCTGCAGTAATTTTTTCCTCTCTTTTATCTTCCAGGCCACTTACCCGTTCTTCTGCCTCAGTTATTCTGCTATTGATCCCTTCTAGAGTATTTTTAATTTCATTTATTGTGTTTTTCACCGTTGCTTGTTTCCTCTTTAGTTCTTCTAGGTCCTTGTTAAATGTTTCTTGCATTTTCTCTATCCTCTTTCCAAGATTTTGGATCATCTTTACTATCATTATTCTGAACTCTTTTTCAGGTAGACTGCCTATTTCCTCTTCATTTGTGAGGCCTGGTGTGTTTTGACCCTGCTCCTTCATCTGCTGTGTGTTTTTCTGTCTTCTCATTTTGCTTATCTTACTGTGTTTGGGGTCTCCTTTTCACAGGCTGCAGGTTCGTAGTTCCCGTTGTTTTTGGTATCTGTCCCCAGTGGCTAAGGTTGGTTCAGTGGGCTGTGTAGGCGTCCTGGTGGAGGGGACTAGTGCCTGTGTTCTCGTGGATGAAGCTGGATCTTGTCTTCCTGGTGGGCAGGTCCACTTCTGGTGGTGTGTTTTGGGGTGTCTGTGGCCTTATTATGATTTTAGGCAGCCTCTCTGCTAATGGATGGGGCTGTGATCCTGTCTTGCTAGTTGTTTGGCATAGGGTGTCCAGCACTGTAGCTTGCTGGTTGTTGAGTGAAGCTGGGTCTTGATGTTGAGATGGAGATCTCTGAGAGATTTTCACCATTTGGTATTACGTGGAGCTGGGAGGTCTCTTGTGGACCAGTGTCCTGAATTTGGCTCTCCCACCTCAGAGGCACGGCCCTGATGCCTGGCTGGAGCACCAAGAGCCTTTCATCCACTCAACTGAGAATAAAAGGGAGAAAAAATAGAAAGAAAGAAAGAAAGGGGATAAAATAAAATACAATAAAATACAATAAAATAAAATAAAGCTATTATAATAAAAAATAAGAAAAAAATTATTAAGAAAAAATTTATTAAGAAAATTTTTTTTAATTTTTTAAAATAAAAAATTTAAAAAAATATTAAGAAAAAAATTTTTAAAAATTTTTAAAATAATAAAAAAATTTTAATGAAAAATTTATTAAAAAAAAAATTTTTACGTTAAAAAAAAAAGAAAAAAAAAAACAGACGGACCGAACCCTAGGACTAATGGTGAAAGCAAAGCTATACAGACAAAATCTCACCCAGAAGCATACACATATACACTCACAAAAAGAGGAAAAGGGGGAAAATTAATATATCCTGCTCCCAAAGTCCACCTCCTGAATTTGCGATGAGTCATTGTCTATTCAGGTATTCAACAGATCCAGGTACTTCAAGTTGTTTGTGGCGCTTTAATGCACTGCTTCTGAGGCTGCTGGGAGAAATTTCCCTTTCTGTTCTTTGTTCGTACAGCTCCCAGGGTTCAGCTTTGGATTTGGACCCGCCTCTGCGTGTAGGTCGCCTGAGGGCATCTGTTCTTTGCTCAGACAGGACAAGGTTAAAGGAGCATCTGCTTCAGGGGCTCTGGCTCACTCAGGCCGGGGTCAGGGAGGGGTAAGGAGGCGGGGCAAGCCTGCGGCGGCAGCAGCAGACGTGATGTTACAGCAGCCTGAGTCATGCTGTGCGTTCTCCCAGGGAAGTTGTCCCTGGATCACGGGACCCTGGCAGTGGCAGACTGCACAGGCTCTCAGGAGGGGCAGTGTGGATAGTGACCTGTGCTCGCACACAGGCTTCTTGGTGGTGGCAGCAGCAGCCTTAGCGTCTCATGCCCGTCTCTGGGGTCTGCGCTGATAGCCGTGGTTCGCACCTGTCTCTGGAGCTCATTTAGGCGGTGCTCTGAATCCCCTCTCCTTGCGCACTGGGAAACAAAGAGGCAAGAAAAAGTTTCTTGACTCTTCGGCAAGTCCAGACTTTTTCCCAGCCTCCCTCCCGGCTAGCTGTGGTGTGCTAACCCCTTCAGGGTGTGTTAACGCAGCCAACCCTAGTCCTCTCCCTGTGATCCGACCGAAGCCCGAGCCTCAGCTTCCAGCCCCCGCCTGCCCCGGCGGGTGAGCAGACAAGCCTCTCGGGCTGGTGAGTGCTGCTCGGCACCAATCCTCTGTGCGGGAATCTCTCTGCTTTGCCTTCCACACCCCTGTTGCTGCGCTCTCCTCCGTGGCTCCGAAGCTTCCCCCCTCTGCTACCCGCAGTCTCTGCCCGCGAAGGGGCTTCCTAGTGTGTGGAAACATTTCCTCCTTCACAGCTCCCTCCCACTAGTGCAGGTCCCATCCCTATTCTTGTGTCTCTGTTATTTCTTTTTTCTTTTGCCCTACCCAAGTACCTGGGGAGTTTCTTGCCTTTTTTGAGGTCAGACGTCTTCTGCCAGCATTCATTGGGTGTTCTGTAGGAGCAGCTCCACGTGTAGATGTATTTCTAATGTATCTGTGGGAAGGAAGGTGATCTCCGTGTCTTACTCTTCTGCCATCTTGCCCAGACCCCCCTGTTTCCTTATTTATATTCCTTTTGTATGGTCTGTCCATTGGTGAAAGTGAGTTGTTAAAGGCCCCCACTATGATTGTGTCACTGTCAATTTCCCCTTTTATGGCTGTTAGCATTTACCTTATGTATTGAGGTGCTCCTATGTTGGGTGCATAAATATTTACAATTGTTTTATCTTCTTCTTGGATTGATCTCTTGATCATTTTGTAGTGTCCTTCTTTGTCTCTTGTAATATTCTTTGTTTTCAAGTCCATTTTGACTGATATGAGAATTGCTACTCCAGCTTTCTTTTGATTTACATTTGCATGGAATATCTTTTTCCATCCCCTCACTTTCAGGCTGTACGTGTCCCTAGGTCTGAAGTGGGTCTCTTGTAGACAGCATATGTAAGGGTTTTGTTCTTGTTTCCATTCAGCCAGTCTATGTCTTTTGGTTGGAGGATTTAATCCATTTACTTTTTTAAAAATTTATTTATTTATTTATGGCTGTGTTGGGTCTTTGTTTCTGTGCGAGAGCTTTCTCCATTTGCGGCAAGTGGGGGCCACTCCTCATCACAGTGCGTGGGCCGCTCACTATCGCAGCCTCTCTCGTTGCAGAGCACAGGCTCCAGACACACAGGCTCAGTAATTGTGGCTCACGGGCCTAGTTGCTCTGTGGCAGGTGGGATCCTCCCAGAGCAGTGCTCAAACCCGTGTCCCCTGCATTTGCAGGCACATTCTCAATCATTGCTCCACCAGGGAAGCCCTCCATTTACATTTAAGGTAGTTGTTGACACGTATGTTCCTATTACCATTTTCTTAATTGTTTTGGGTTTGTTTTTGTAGGTCTTTTCCTTCTCTTGTGTTCCCTGCATAGAGAATTTTCTTTAGCATTTGTTGTATAGCTGTTTGATGGTGATGAATTCTCTTAGCTTTTGCTTGTCTGTAAAGGTTTTAATTTCTCTGTTGAATTTGAATGAGATCCTTGCTGGGAAGGGTATTCTTGGTTGTAGGTTTTCCCCTTGCATCACTTTAAATATGTCCTGCCACTCCCTTCTGGCTAGCAGTGTTTCTGCTGCAAGATCAGCTGTTAACCTTATGGGTATTCCCTTGTATGTTATGTGTTACTTTTCCCTTGCTGCTTTTAGAAATTTTTTTTGTATTTAATTTTTGATAGTTTGATTAATATGTGTCTTGGTGTGTTTATCCTTGGATTTATCCTCTATGGGTGTCTCTGCACTTCCTGGTCTTGATTGACTATTTCCTTTCCCATATTAGGGAAGTTTTCAACTATAATTTCTTCAAGTATTTTCTCAGTCCCTTTCTTTTTATCTTCTTCTTCTGGGTCCCTATAATTCAAATGTTAGTGTGTTTAATGTTGTCCCAGAGGTCTCTGACACTGCCCTCAATTCTTTTCAATGTTTTTTCTTTATTCTGCTCTGCAGTAGTTATTTCCACTATTTTATCTTCCAGGTCCCTTATCTGTGCTTCTGCCTCAGTTATTCTGCTCTTGATTCCTTCTAGAGAATTTTTGATTTCATTTATTGTGTTGTTCATCATTGTTTGCTTGCTCTTTAGTTCTTCGAGTTCCTTGTTAAACATTTCTTGTATTTTATCCATTCTATTTCCAAGATTTTGAATCATCTTTGCTATCATTACTCTGAATTCTTTTTCAAGTAGACTGCCTATTTCCTCTTCATTTGTTTGGTCTGGTGTGTTTTTACCTTGCTCCTTCATCTGCTGTCTATTTCTCTATCTTCTCATTTTTCTTTACTTACTGTGTTTATGGTCTCCATTTCACCGGCTGCAGGTTCATAGTTCCCTTTGTTTTTTTGGTGTCTGCTCCCAGTGGGTGAGGTTGGTTCAGTGCATTGTGTAGGTTTACTTTTGGAGGGGACTTGTGCCTGTGTTATGGTGGATGAGGCTGAGTCTTTTCTTTCTGGTGGGCAGGACCACATCTGGTGTTGCCTTTTGGGGTGTCTGTGAACTTACTATGATTTTAGGCAGCCTCTCTCTTAATTGGTGGGTTTGTGGCTAGTTGTTGGACATAGGGTGTCCAGCACTGTAGCTTGCTGGTCGTTGAGTGGAGTTGGGTCTTAGCATCGAGATGGAGATCTCTGAGAGAACTTTCACCATTTGAAATTACATGGGGCCAGGATGTCTCTGGTGGACCAATGTCCTGAACTCAGCTCTCCCACCTCAGAAGCTCAGACCTGACACGGGCCAGAGCACAAAGAACCATCAGCCATATGGCTTAGAAGAAAACAGAAAAAGAAAGAAAGGAAAAAGAAAGAAAGAGAGAAAGAAAGAAAGAAAGGAAGGAAGAAAGAAAGAAAGAATAAATTATTAAAATAGAAAAAATTATTAAAAATAAAAAAGAAAAGCATAATAAAAAATGAAAGAGAGAAAGAAAGAAGAGAGCAAGCAAACCAAAAAACCAATCCACCAATGATAACAAGTGCTAAAAACTATACTAAAAAAAAAATCATAAAACAATAAATGGACAGTCAGAACCTTGGACAAATGGCAAAAGCAAAGCTATACAGACAAAATCTCACAAAGAAGCATACACATACACACTCCCAAAAAGAGAAAAAGGAAAAAATATATATACATATAAAATATATATAAAGGAAGAGAGCAATAAATCAATAAACAAATATACCAATGATATTAAGCTCTAAATACTAAACTAAGCTAAACATAAAACCTGAAACAAACTAGATGTGGAAAGCAAACCCAAAGTCTACAATTGCTCCCAAAGTCCACCACCTCAATTTTGGGATGATTTGTTTTCTATTCAGGTATTCCACCGATGCACGGTACATCAAGTTGATTGTGGAGATTTATTCTGCTGCTCCTGAGGCTGCTGGGAGAAATTTCCCTTTCTCTTCTTTGTCCACAGAGCTCCTGGGGTTCAGGTTGGATTTGGCCCTGCCTCTGTGTGTAGGTCACCTGAGCGCATCTTTTGGGAAGTCTGAGGACTTCTGTCAGTGTTCAGTAGGTGTTCTGTAGGAGCTGTTCCACAAGTAGATGTAGTTTTGATGTATTTGTGGGGAGGAAGGTGAACTCCACGTCTTACTCCTCCGCCATCTTGAAAGCACCTTGACTTGATTATATTTTAACAGTTGGTAGGGTTCCTGACATCCAAGTAAACAAGTTTAATTTCCCTGATAACTAATTGTCTTTCCTCAACTTTAGCTATGGGTAAAAACTCATACTTTTGCCATTTTGGGGGATTTACTTTCTCAGAAGGAATACTAAGGTATGATTACTAGGTATGATTACATGATTTAGTAACTCTTTAATTTAAGAGACCAGGGTACAGTAGATATCAGTTAAGCCTTGATCCTGATTGCAAAAGGACTCACACAAAATTTGTTTTCAAATCTGTTTCTTCTCTCTCTCTTTCCCCATTGTGCTCTGATGTAATATTAACCTCATTCTTAACTCTAGGGGGACTTTTTGAAAGCTTTAAGGATGTAGTTCGTAGCTTCATAATTTTATGTATCTAAGGCAATTGGAGAGAGCTAATGTATTTTATCATATCTCTAGTAAATAACAGTAAATAATTAAACATACCTTTTGTTTGAAAAAGCTTATGTCATTTGTCCAACTCAATAAATCACTGTGGCAAATATATTCAGAACTCACTCTGGAATTGGGAGGAAGAAAGTGAATTCTGCCCGAACCTTATAGTTCATGAATTTAGTGCTATTAAGAAGGGGAACAAGAAAATGCATGTTAAAAAAAAAATCAAGAGATGATCTTTAAACTTCTTTATTTCAATTCAAAATAACCACACAAACTGTGTGCTCTTAGTTTTTCAGGCAAATATCCAATATGCCAATTTAAAATTTTTAAATGTTTAAAATTTAAACATTTTACTAAGCATAACATTTAATGAAGCAGATAAATAGTAAAATAAAAAATATATACAATTTCACAGTATCCACCTAAAAATAATACAGTTTCACAATATCAACTTTTATAGTCAAAGAAGATGACACTGATAATGTTATCCATTATTTAATCAGTATTGGCTGAAAAGAAAAATGTTTTATCAAATCTGTTTGCAGACCTATAGACAGATGTAATGGTCTTTTATTTTGAAATGATAACTATCTGCAAAATTATACTTAATATTTTCTTTTCTTGATGTACTTGCTAAAAAACAATTCTTACAACAGAGAACTTTTCTAAAAAGTAGTGATTTTTCAAAACCTTTATGAGAAACATTTTGAATTTTTGTTTCAAAAAGATCCTTGAATACTTTTGACAGAGAGCCAAATGATTGTGCATAACTATACGTGTTTCCATTACCCAGACTTATTAGAAATGCCATGTTTTTTTTTAATTAGCCAGACAAGTGAAAGCATTTGAAAGCCCTTGAGCTATAAGGATATCTTGATTTGTTAATGAAAGAAGGATAATAAAAATATGTACTAACTTAATTATGGGAATCATCATTTCAACATTTCTTTTTTTAAAAATTTGTGCTATCAGTGAAATCAAAGACAAAATATAATAATCATAACATGTAAGGCACATATGTACTTTACTAATCTACTAATCTATATCTTGATATACACAGATATAAGAATCCTTCCAATACCCCCAAAACATAACCATTATTGCCCTATTTTATAGATCAAAAAAACAAAAATGTTAAAAAAATTAAAACAACTTACTTAAAATATGCTATGGTCTGAATGTTTGTGTCTTCCAAAATTCATATGTTGAAATCCAAACCTCCATGTAATCCAGGCAGCCTCATGCTTAATGTCTGTTAAAACTGTCCTCAGAAACAATGATTCATATCTCTTAGAAAGTAAAAAAAAATACAATTTTGATTTTGAGGATTTGTTTTTTACATTGAGTTGCTGTTTTCAGATGTGGCTTTATATAGCTACTAATTTCGAATCATGAACAATATTCAGGGAAATGATTTGAAAACCTAGTATGAGCACCTATTTTTGGCCATCTTAAGCTGCTCCAAATGACCAGTTTGGCTGTCAGTGAGAGATATAGCAATAGCATCCATGCCACATTTTGGAAAAATTTTTATTTGAATTGACTATACATTTAGAAACCCCATCCCATAGCGCTTTTTGCTATTTGTTTATCTTGACATATTTTTGTTTGATTGTTTTAGTCCTAAAGAGAGGGAGTCACATTCTATAAGCTTGCCCTTATAATATACTGGCCTGGTAGTAAGAAATGGAAGTATTTATGAATAGAGTATTAATGTTATAAAATTCAAAAAGGAATTCAGCAACTTCTTTGAAATTAATTTTCTTATTAAAGTACTGTCACAATATATTTCTCTTATTAATTTTTATTTATTTGTCCTGTTTAAAAACCATTGACTTGGGGACACAGATGGCTGAAAAGAAGATTATGCCACTAATAATCTTGTGGAAGAGATAACAAGAAGCAGGTTTTGGAAAAAAGGAAAAAACTTGCAAAGGTCTTGTCAGGTCTTCTGTTACTTAAAAGAACACAAAGAAACAAACATGTTTAATTGTATCCAAATATACTGTGACGATTCTGCATTTCTTGTGACCCAGTTTAGGAATTTAGCAATTTCACATCATTACTCATAATCCACATAGCATAAATAAAATTGTAACCAAAAAACCCCCCAAAATAACCCTAAGTACATTGATTTTTGCCTGACTCATTATTTCATGGCATACTATTAAAAATTATTTTCTGATGGCAATGATATAAAATAGTGAAAAAATATTTCTATATAAAAGTACTAATATTATTCATTTATAGAAATACCTGGCAATTGGGCAAGTAAAAAGAATAACTTCATGCTATGTCATTATATCATAAATCATGCACAGATATTGAAAATGGATATAGATATAATCTAATAATATTTAAGAAAAAGATCATTTCATTTGGAAAAATTATTTATTTATTCATATTTAAATACTTTATTTTTTTAGAGCAGTTTTAGGTTTACAGCAAAATGAAAGGAAGTTACAAAGAATTCTCATATACTCCTTTCCCCCACACATGCATAGCCTCTGTCATTTACAACATTCCTCGCCAGAGTGGTAGACTTTTTACAATTGATGAACCTACATTGATATATCATAATCACCCAAAGTTCGTAATTTACAGTTCACTCTCGGTGTTGTATTTACATTCTTTGGGTTTAGACAAATGTATAATAACATATATCCATCATTAGAGTATTGTCACTGCTGTAAAAATGCTCTATACTTCACCTATTCATCTTCACTCTCAGCAAGCACTGTAATTTTTATTGTCTCCATAGTTTTGCCTTTTCAAGAATGTCATATAGTTGAAATCATATAGTTGGAGTCATAATTTTTTCAGATTAGTTTCTTTCACTTAGTAATATGTTTTTAAGTTTCCTCCATATCTTTCCTTATTACTGTGTTTTAAGAGTTCTTTGTATATTTGGGGTAATAATCCTTTATCAGATGTGTCTTTTGCAAATACTTTCTCCCAGACTGTGGCTTGTCCTCTTATTCTCTTGACATTGTCTTTAACAGAGCAGACTTTTAAATTATAATGAAGTCCAGTTTATCAATTTTTTTTCATGGATTAGGCCTTTGATGTTCTGTCCAAAAAGTCACTTCCATACCCAAGGTCATCTAGGGTTTTTTTCTATGTTATCTTTTAGAAATTTTATAGTTTTACAATTTACATTTAAGTCTGTGATCCATTTTGAGTTAATCTTTGTTAAGGGTGTCATGTCTATATCTAGATTGATATTTTTTTGCATGCAGCTCTCTAGTTGTTCCAGCACCATTTATTGAAGAAGCTATCTTTGCTTCCTTGTACTGCCTTTGCTACTTTGTCAAATATCAATTTATATGGGTCAATTTGGGCTCTTATTCTGTTCCATTTACCTTTTTTCCCATTCTTTCACAACACTGTCTTGATTACTGTAGCTCTAGAGTATGTATTGAAGTTGGATAGCATCAGTTGTCCAACTTTTTTCCTCTCATTCAATATTGTGTTGGTTATTCTTGGTCTTTTGCTTCTCCATATAAATTTTTAAAATCAGTTTATAATATCCACAAAATAGCTTGCTGGTATTTTGATTGGGATTATGTTGAATCTATAAATCATGTAGGGAAGAACTGACGTCTTGACAATATGAGTCTTCCTGTCCATGATTATGGACTCTATCTCCATTTATTAAGTTCTTCTTTGATTTCATTCATCAGAGTTTTGTCATTTTCCACATGATGTTCTTGTACATGTTTTGTTAGATTTATACCTATTTCACTTTCTTTGGGTGATAATGTAAATGGTATTGTGTTTTTAATTTCAAATTTCACCTACTCATTGCTAGTATACAGTAAAATGATTGACTTTTTTATTCTAATTTTGTTATATTTGCTTATTAGTTCCAAGAGGAAAACTTATTTTTTTCAAAACTGAGCATACTTCACAAAGGGGTAAATTCAGATATCCAGCAAACTTTTGAAAAAGTTCTTGACATCAAAATGCATTAGGTAATTAAAACTGCAGATACCACCTCACACATACCAGAATGGTAAATAGAAAAGAATGTACCAAAATTGGCAAGGGGGAGGAACGACTGGAATACTCTTCAAAAGTTGAATTAATTAAATTTAATATATGCTTAAAGTTAGAATGAATAGTATTGCCTTTGTTCAGGAGATAGGTGGTAACTGAAAAAGGGCTTGAAATGTTTTGGGGTAGTGCAGTGATCCATTTCCTGATCTGGGCTGTGGTTACATATTTGTGTTCACTCTGAAAAGATATTTAGCTACACATATATGATTTTTATACTTGCCTCTTAGGCATGGGTTATTATAAAAGAATTTTTTTCTCATAAAAAATAAAAGAACATATGATTCAAATATAAAATATGGACCTCAGGAGAGGATTCTGAAATCTAGACAGATATTAAGGGTCCTGAGCACATACATAGGAATTGAACACTTGGAAGAAAATTTAATTCTCAAGGAGAATAGATAGAATGAAGAGATAAAAGCCAGAACTCTGAGATAAATCAGACTTCAAAGAGCAGAACATAAAGCCAGAAAGTAGAATAAGGATGAATGGTGAGATTTAAGAAAAAATTAGGAGGAAGTTATCAACAGTGTCAGATACACAAAGATGTACAATTATTTAGAGAATTAATCTTTGAATTTAATTACAAATATGCCACTAGTGATCTTCCTGAGAAATGTCATTGTAAGTTAGAGATAAAACCCTTATTGCAACAGATTGGAGAAAGTAGACTCATTATTCACAATGTCTGTCCACAAAAGAGATGTTAGAAATAAGACAGTATCAACAGAAGATGTGTCTTTGAGGAACAGATGAATAGCTGCTTTACAAGCTATACAATATTGAGCAAATTACTCAACTTTTCTGAGGTTTAAAATCCATATAAGCAAAAAAGCATAATAAAACCTAAGTAAAATTATGAAATATATGTGAAAGTGACTTATAATTCTATAAAACATTTTGCAAATTCCACTTAAATGCTACATTCAATAATAGGAAATATAGTAAGATAGACCTATGTTTTATCATATGGAATATTTTTTCAGGTAAAAGAGTACATTTGAAAATAACTGTATATTTGAGTAGTTTTTGAGGAGCTATATGAATGTGGGTTCCATTCAGCTTGTGTTTTAGTTTTTTCTTTTACTATTTACATCTAGAATTTGTACTAAATTTATGTCATTTTAAAAAGTAGATTTATGCCAAATGGTAGTAGAGTTGTAAATTAAGGGCAGTGAAATCTGAATTATGTTAAGGAGTCAAGGAAGTAAAATAGTGAAGCAAGCTGTTGTTATTATAAATATAGAGCTCTCTAGAGAAAGCCTAAGATGATACTGCAGCAGAAATATCATGACCTAAAAAAACACAGGCCATGCTACTTTAGATATCAACAATAAACTTTGTAGTTTATTTCTCATGTTTTAAGTAAGAGAATAAAGTGCATAATAAATTCATGCAACTGTTCATCACACAGCTGAGATTAATGAGACAATCTGCATTGACTTCTTCATAAACAAATATAATCACCAGTACTAATCCCTTCTGGCTTTTACCTTAACCACGTTTTTCTTTCTTTTTTTTAGAAATTTTATTCCTGCTATTTATTTATTTATTTATTTATTTATTTATTTATTTATTTATTTATTTATTTATTTATTTATTTATGCCTGTGTTGGGTCTTCATTTCTGTGCGAAGGCTTTCTCTAGCTGCGGCAAGTGGGGGCCACTCTTCATCGCGGTGCGCGGACCTCTCATTATCGTGGCCTCTCTTGTTGTGGAGCACAGGCTCCAGTCGCGCAGGCTCAGTAATTGTGGTTCACGGGCCTAGTTGCTCTGCGGCATGTGGGATCTTCCCAGACCAGGGCTCGAACCCGTGTCCCGTGCATTGGCAAGCAGATTCTCAACCACTGCGGCACCAGGGAAGCCCCCTTAACCACGTTTTTAATGCAAATTGTATTTCTTGCCAATATATTTTTTTACTTCAATGCAGAGGAGATTATATAATCCCTGATGTAAAAAATGTATATACATATGCACATCCCAAAGTCTCTATAGAAGTTGTATTTTTATCCAGCAGTCCAGCGACTGGTGATTCTGCTTCCCCTTCCTATTTTATGATTCTTTATAATGCTGGTGAATGTCTCAGAAAAATTTGGGACCTTTAATTTACGTATCAAAATTTTTAGCATTTTTCCTATGTAGTATATGCTACTGGCCATTTTAAATTAATGGGATTTAGTGAAAATGTGCTTCTTCTCCAAAATCCTATTAGAGGGCTTCCCTGGTGGCACAGTGGTTAAGAATCTACCTGCCAATTCAGGGGACATGGGTTAGAGCCCTGGTCTAGGAAGATCCCACAAGCCATAGAGCAACTTAGCCCATTCACAACTTCTGAAGCCCACGCACCTAGAGCCCATGCTCCACAACAAGAGAAACCACAGCAATGAGAAGCCCTCCCACCACAACAAAGAGTAGCCCCTGCTTGCGACAACTAGAGAAAGCCTGCATGCAACAATGAAGACCCAATGCAGCCAAAAATAAATAAATTAATTTTAAAAATCCTATTACAGGTTTCACAATGAATTGATGTGTTAACATGGTAGTAAGATCACTAACTTTAATCTCTCTTTAATGATATTATCTGTTTCAGTTTTACTGATAAATTTGGTGCATATATATTTTAAAATCACTAGAGATTTTAAAGGGGGCATGGAATTATTTAGAACAGGTCCTTATATAGACACAACCTCCAGCATCAGGGATACCAGTCATTCTTGGTGTTTTGTGTGTTTACTTTGGAAATGACCTTAGGTTCAGTATGAGCTACACAACATAGATCTCAGTTAGAGTTAGAAAATCTGACAGCAGAGGCATCAGCCTGCAAAGAGGAATAAAAACTGAGTACAAATTCATGTTCTTCTAGCCTCCAGAACTGTGAGAAAATAAATGTGTGTTGCTTAAGCTACCCAATCTGTGTTACTTTGTTAGGGCTACCTCAGTAAACAAATTCAAGTATAAACTTCAGTAATAGATCCTGCATAGACCTTTGCAAAATATGTATTAAAGAGTTATTGGAGCTATAACTCAAAACATGAGTCTTAATCTATGAATTCAATTGCTCCCTTATGGACAAATGAATTAAAATAATCAATAAGGCAAAACATAAAATAAATCCTATATCCATTATGAAAAATAGAAAAGGTCACAACAGATATTCCAGCAATATTAAGAAAGTTTCCTGATACATAATTCAAGAGAGATCAATCTACTGGAAAGGCCAACCAACCAACAATTCTTGACTAATAAAAATGTCTGGCTGGATGAGAACTGAAATGAACACTCAGAGGAATGAAACTAATGGGGCTCAGTGTAAATGCAAGTCTTGAGCCAGTTGATGAAGCTTGGGTGGGGAGATACATTTCTTTTAAATTGTACTTTATTTAGTTTAACAAATTTAATAAATATAATTTACATACCATAATATTCACCTGTTTTTCAGGTAAAATTCAAGAATTTTTAGTAAATTTAAAGAGTTAACCAGCATACAATCAAGGTAGAACATTTCCATCACCCCTGAAAGATCTCTAGTGATCTATTAGGTCTGACCTCACAAATGACTTTTTAAAGTGCAGTGGATCCCAGAATTCAGAAGGTAAGACTGAATATTTGTTCTCATAGGCTACGTGGTGGTGTCACGGTGTGGCTGTCAATTACATGACCTTGCCTTCATATATGACATACATGCCACAGTTCAATCATAATACCCCATTCTCCTGGATGGAGTCATTGTCCAAAAATGGGTATTTGCCTAAATAAGGGCTGATTTAAATCTTTTAGAGGGAACTGGTATGCCTATCTACCAGCAAATTTTTGGTATGCAAGAAAGAGCTTTGTTAAGAGCAAGTCACCCTAGGAAAATGAAGCATACTGGCTGAAAGATACAGAATCCCTTGCCTGAAAGAAGTCAATTTCTTAAAATTTCCAGTCATGTGAGTCAATAAATAACTCCCTTTTCATTCCATTGATTCTCGCTTCAAATTTACACTATCTATGAGTTCCAGGACATCCCAACCAGAGAAATTAATGTATAATGTAATCCAGGGTACTTGGCAGAAGCAAGTATAAATCTCTTTGAAAAGATTTATGCTCAACACTGGATGCAGACCTATATCAAGCATGGACCACAGGAACTCACTAACAAAACAACAAATACAAGGTAACGAGCTATCTTGAATGCCATTCAAAGGCAACAACAAACACAGACCTAAAACCCTTTAGGTCTATGGTAATGGAGATATGAGGTAGAAAATATAAAATCACTATTTTTAAGTAAAATAAACAATAAAAACACAAGACTGTCAAAAATGACAATGCTCTTCTTTCATTCTCATTTAAAGACTTTTTTTTTAAACACAAGAAATTATGCTTATTCAGAGATCAGTCTTAACCAAAAAGGAGCCTACACAATCACATATGGTTCAGGAAAGAAAATACATTTTTCTATGAAGAGAATATGTGCAAGAGTTGTCCTAGGTAGGATGAAATGCCTTGATAATTGTGTTATTATTTTATTTTTATTATGGTCTTTAACTATAGTATAGCCCACAAAATAGTAATATTTCTATTTGATAGATGGGCTCATTTAGTTAAAAATATTAATTTGTTGTGGCTCATATACAAGAAACAAGACAAAGCTAACTTGCCTGGATCTTCTACCTCTGATCTTTATCCTGGGATCTAGGTGTCATTCAACATGACATCTGTTCTTGGATATGTGGTATGCAGTGAGCATTACTGATTTCTTAATAATATAAAATCTTCCAGTTGTTATGAAGAAGAAAGGAGTATACTTTATAATATAAGAGAAAGATGGAGGTGAAGTGATGTTGTATACAAAGTAGAAGGTTAAGAACAGGCAGAGTTTTTTTGGCTGTGAGCAATGGGAAGCACTCTGTATATAACTCTTTAAATGCTATGATGTGTCCCTTACTGTAAGTCCTCCAAAAATTTCAAAATAATTCAAAATTATGTGCTCTAGTGTATTGACATAGGTGAAATACTCAAATTTTATATAGTAGTTTACTTTTTACATCAAGGTTTATATGAATCAAAACAGAGTCAAGCCATAAGTTCAAAGGCAATAGCTGATATAGATGTTAGAAAAACCACAAAGAAGAAACTGCATTAAAAAACAAACAAATAAACAATTAACTAAAATAAAAATGAAATTATGAGAGAAATTAAAATAGTGGTAGTAAATATGACAGGCATATGGCTAATATATATATATATATTTTTTTAGTTTATTATTTTTTTTTAATTTATTTTTGGCTGTGTTGGGTCTTTGTTGCTGTGCACAGGCTTTCTCTAGTTGTAGTGAGCGGGGGCTACTCTTCATTGCAGTGCGTGGGTTTCTCATTGCGGTGGCTTCTCCTGTTGAGGAGCACGGGCTCTAGGCACATGGGCTTCAGTAGTTGTGGCTTGCAGGCTCTAGAGCACAGGCCCAGTAGTTGTGGTGCATGGGCTTAGTTGTTCCACAGCATGTGGGATCTTCCCAGGCCAGGGATCGAACCCACGTCTCCTGCATTGGCAGGGGGATTCTTAACCTCTGCACCACCAGGGAAGATGGTTAATAAATTTGCTGTATTGGTAGATACATTGGTAGATATGTATGGAAAGATATCTTGAAATATTAACCTTTGTGATTTTTTTCTTCTGTACTTTCTTTTATGTTTTACTTCTAATGAGAGCCAAAGTCATTCAGATTACCCAAGTGTAACTGGAATAATTTACAGCAGAAATTCAAAGGGGGAAACTGTCTATATTTAGTTTTTGGCTTCAAAAGCAAAATTTTGGTGCTCCAAAGGGTAAAAATACTTTCAAAATTCTGTTTTTAATATTCAAGTCCTGGGTTTTTTTGAATCAGGCTAGCAATTGGAGTGGAAGAAGACTCTTGAAAAAGTAGTAGTAAGACTTTGACAGAGGTAGTAGATAAAACTAGTACAATGACAATGGATTGGAAGGAGGAAGGAGAAATGTCCAGACTACTTTTTTTCACAAGAAAAGGAGTCAATGGCATGGGGAAGGAAAAGAAGGTGGGGATGGTATTATTTGGGCACATACAATTATACCAGAATGAAGGGTACCATATGGACAAAAATAAAAGTATATACCTTATGGGGTTGGAAGAATTAAATTAGATATTATTTGTGGATAGAGCAGTGCCTGGTCCTCAGTAAGTGCTCAAATATATGTTAGTAGACATAATTTTATAAATTAATTTGTATTTGTATGATAACCTAATAAAATGTTTTAAAAAAATGAAAAGCATATGGGTAAAGCTGTTGATAAGGATCTTTCTGAACTATTGCTAAGGACTTTCATGTTTTGTATTACATATTTTTGTGATGGTTGATGAACAAGCTATGACTTTTTAATTAGAAAAATATGTAAATAAAACACCCACAAAATACATACACGTTCAATAGGAAACTGAGCAACCACGATGAGCAGAAAATTTAAAGACAAATGTCATGCCTGAAGTTTACAAACTTACAGGTAGAAAAAAACCATCTAAGTAACAAAAGAGAATGCAAGCACGGTGACTGGTATATGGCAGGTCCTCAATAGTGAATTGTAAATAAATAATGAATGAAACACAAACCAACAACTTAGTGCAATTTGTCTGTAAGAATGTCAATAATTCTGAGAGCATAATGTGTTTATTTTCATTTGGAAACTAAATTGCAATATACAGTATGCATTTTAATATATTCACATACTTCTTCCATCAATTCCATATCTGCTAAACTATTTGGAAGTGATAATATTAAATATAAAGAAAAATATACTATTTCACAAACTTTCATATAATTTATTCTAATTTGTGCAATAAAATAAGCAAATTAAAAAGGAATACATAAGAATTTATATAGTTGCAGTATAAATAAAATGTCCTCAATAGCATTTCTATTGCATTTTTTGTTATATTCAACTGCTTAAATGAAATAAGATGAATTTAAAATCTGGAATTCTTTAGTCCATCAACTTTTAATGAGTGCAGATATTATAGAAACAGACTGAAGAAGGGGCCAGTCATTGTTCTTGATCTCACATAAGTGGAAGTCTCAGACGGGGCAGGCCTGACCAGTGGAAAGTGGAAGTCCTGTTGATACACTATACTTCAGAATAGCTCTATCATTGGCCTTAGGTTCATGACTAGACAAGTAATCTTTGTGGCAGTATCTGGGGGTAATGTTTAGTAAAAATGAATCAAAGATTTGTCAAGAAAAGAAGAATATAGGTTTGGGTTTTTTTTAACATCTTTATTGGAGTAAAATTGCTTTACAATGTTGTGTTAGTTTCTGCTTTATAAAAAAGTAAATCAGTTATACATATACATATATCCCCATATGTACTCCCCCTTGCGTCTCCCTCCCACCCACCTTATCCTACCCCTCTAGGTGGTCACGAAGCACCGAGCTGATCTCCCTGTTCTATCTGGCTGCTTCCCACTAGCTATCTATTTTACATTTGGTAGTGCATATATGTCCCTGCCACTCTTTCACTTCATCCCGGTTTACCCTTCCCCCTCCCCATGTCCTCAAGTCCATTCTCTACATCTGTGTCTCTACTCCTGTCCTGCCCTTGGGTTCTTCAGAACCTCTTTTTTTTTTTTTTTTTTTTTTTAGCTTCCATATATATGTCTTAGCATAAGGTATTTGTATTTCTCTTTCTGACTTACTTCTTTCTGTATGACAGACTCTAGGTCCATCCTCCTCACTACAAATAACACAATTTTATTTCTTTTTATGGCTGAGTAATATCCCATTGTATATGTGCCACATCTTTTTTATCCATTCATCTGTTGATGGACACTTAGATTGCTTCCATGTCCTGGCTATTGTAAATAGAGCTGCAATGAACATTGTGGTACATGACTCTTTTTGAATTATGGTTTTCTCAGGGTATATTCATAGTAGTGTGATTGCTGGGTCATATGGTAGTTCTATTATTAGTTTTTTAAGGAACCTCCATACTGTTCTCCATAGTGGCTGTATCAATTTACATTCTCACCAACAGTGCAAGAGGGTTCCCTTTTCTCCACACCCTCTCCAGCATTTATTGTTTGTAGATTTTTTGATGATGGCCATTCTGACTGGTGTGAGGTGATACCTCACTGTAGTTTTGACTTGCACTTCTGTATTGATTACTGATGTTGAATATCCTTTCATATGTTTGTTGGCAACCTGTATATCTTATTTAGAGAAATGTCTATTTACATCTTCTGCCCATTTTTGGATTGGGTTGTTAGTTTTTTTCTTATTGAGCCGCATGAGCTGCTTGTAAATTTTGGTGATTAGTCCTTTGTCAGTTGCTTCATTTGTAAATATATTCTCCCATTCTGAGGGTTGGCTTTTCATCTTGTTTATGGTTTCCTTTGCTGTGCAAAAGCTTTCAAGTTTCATTAGGTCCCATTTATTTTGTTGTTTGTTTTTATTTCCATTTCTGTATGAGGTGAGTCAAAAAAGATCTTGCTGTGATTTATGTAATAGAGTGTTCGGCCTATGTTTTCCTCTTAGAGTTTTATACTGTCTGACCTTATACTTAGATCTTTAATCCATTTTGAGTTTATTTTCTTGTGTGGTGTTAGGGAGTGTTCTAATTTCATTTTTTTACATATAGCTGTCCAATCTTCCCAGCACCACTTATTGAAGAGGCTGTCTTTTCTTCATTGTATATTCTTGCATCCTTTATCAAAAATAAGGTGACCATAAGTGCGTGGGTTTATCTCTGTGCTTTCTATCCTGTTCCATTGATCTATATTTCTGTTTTTGTGCCAGTACCATACTGTATTTATTACTGTAGCTTTGTACTATAGTCTGAAGTCAGGGAGCCTGATTCCTCCAGCTTCATTTTTCTTTCCCAAGATTGCTTTGGCTATTCGGGATATTTTGTGTTTCTATACAAATTGTGAAATTTTTTGTCTAGTTTTGTGATAAAGGCCATTGGTAGTTTGATAGGGATTGCATTGAATCTGTAGATTGCTTTGGGTAGTATAGTCAATTTCACAATGTTGATTCTTCCAGTCCAAGGACATGGTATATCTCTCCATCTGTTTGTATCATCTTTGATTTCTTTCATCAGTGTCTTATAGTTTTCTGCATACACGTCTTTTGTCTCCTTATGTAGGTTTATTCCTAGGTATTTTATTCTTTTTGTTGCAATGGTAAATGGGAGTGTTTTCTTTATTTCTCTTTCAGAATTTTCATCATTAGTGTATAGGAATGCAAGAGATTTCTTTGTATTCACTTTGTATCCTGCTACTTTACCAAATTCACTGATTAGCTCTAGTAGATTTCTGGTAGCATCTTTGGGATTCTCTATGTATAGTATCATGTCTTGTGAAAATGGTGACAGTTTTACTTCTTCTTTTCTGATTTGGATTACTTTTATTTCTTTTTCTTCTCTGATTGTTGTGGCTAAAAATTCCAAAACTATGTTGAATAATAGTGGTGACCATGGGCAATCTTGTCTTGTTCCTGATCTTAATGGAAATGGTTTCATTTTTTCACCATTCAGAATGATGTTGGCTGTGGGTTTGTCATATATGTCCTTTATTATGTTGAGGTAAGTTCCCTCTATGCCTACTTTCTGGAGAGTTTTTATCATAAATGGGTGTTGAATTTTGTCAAAGGCTTTTTTTTGCATCTATTGAGATGATCATATGGTTTTTATCCTTCAGTTGGTTAGTATGGTATATCACATTGATTGATTCACATATATTGCAGAATCTTTGCATTCCTGGGATAAACCCGACTTGATCATGGTGTATGATATTTTTAATATGCTGTTGGATTCTGTATGCTAATATTTTGTTGAGGATTTTTGTATCTATGTTCATCAGTGATATTGTCCTGTAGTTTTCTTTCTTTTTGACATCTTTGTCTGGTTTTGGTATCAGGGTGATGTTGGCCTCGTAGAATGAGTTTGGGAGTGTTCCTCCCTCTGCTATATTTTGGAAGAGTTTGAGAAGGATAGGTGTTAGCTCTTCTCTAAATGTTTGATAGAATTCGCCTGGGAAGCCATCTGGTCCTGGGCTTTTGTTTGTTGGAAGATTTTAAATCACAGATTCAATTTCAGTGCTTGTGATTGGTCGGTTCATATTTTCTATTTCTTCCTAGCTCAGTCTCGGAATGCTGTGCTTTTCTAAGAATTTGTCCATTTCTTTCAGGTTGTCCATTTTATTGGCATTTAGCTGCTTGTAGTAATGTTTCATGATCCTTCTTATTTCTGCAGGGTCAGTTGTTACTTCTTCTTTTTCATTTCTAATTCTATTGATTTGTGTCTTCTCCCTTTTTTTCTTGATGAGTCTGGCTAATGTTTTATCAATTTTGTATATATTCTCAAAGAACCAGCTTTTTGTTTTATTGATCTTTGCTATCATTTCCTTCATTTCTTTTTCATTTATTTCAGATCTGATCTTTATGATTTCTTTCCTTCTGCTAATTTTGGGGTTTTTTGTTCTTCTTTCTGTAATTGCTGTAGGTGTAAGGTTAGGTTGTTTATTTGAGATGTTTCTTGATGTAGGCTTGTATTGCTATAAACTTCCCTCTTAGAACAGCTTTTGCTTCATCCCATAGGTTTTGGGTCATCTTGTCTTCATTGTCATTTGTTTCTAGGTATTTTTTGATTTCCTCTTTGATTTCTTCAGTGATCTCTTTGTTATTTAGTAGTGTATTGTTTAGCCTCCTTCTGTTTGTATTTTTTACAGATTTTTTCCTGTAATTGATATCTAGTCTCATAGTGTAGTGATCAGAAAAGATACTTGATACAATTTCAAGTTTCTTAAATTTACTAAGGCTTGACTTTTGACCCAAGATATGATCTATCCTGGAGAATGTTCCATGAGCATTTGAGAAGAAAGTTTATTCTGTTGCTTTTGGATGGAATGTCCTATAAATATCAATTAAGTGCATCTTGTTTAATGTATTATTTAAAGGTTATGTTTTCTTATTTATTTTCATTTTGGATGATCTGTCCATTGGTGTAAGTGTGGTGTCAATGTCTCCTACTGTGATTGTGTTACTGTCAATTTCCACTTTTATGGCTGTTTGCATTTGCCTTGTGTATTGAGGTGCTCCTATGTTGGGTGTATAAATATGTACAATTGGTATATCTTCTTCTTGGATTGATCCCTTGATCATTAAGTTGTGTCCTTCTTTGTCTCTTGTAATAGTCTTTATTTTAAAGTCTATTTTTTCTGATATGGGAATTGCTATTCCAGCTTTCTTTTGGTTTCCATTTGTGTGGAATGTCTTTTTCTATCCCCTCACTTTCAGTCTGTATGTGTCCCTAGGTCTGAGGTTGGTCTCTTGTAGACAGCATATATACAGGTCTTGTTTTTTGTATCCATGCAGCCAGTCTGTGTCTTTTGGTTGGAGCATTTAATCCACTTACATTTAAGGTAGTTATCGATGTATATGTTCCTATTACCATTTTCTTAATTGTTTTGGGTTTGTATTGTAGGTCCTTTCCCTCTCTTGTGTTTCCTGCCTAGAGAATTTCCCTTAGCCTTTGTTGTATAGTTGGTTTGGTGGTGCTGAATTCTCTTAATTTTTGCTTGTCTGTAAAGGTTTTTATTTCTCCATCGAATCTGAATGAGATCCTTGCCAGGTAGAGTAATCTTGGTTGTAGGTTTTTCCCTTTCATCACTTTAAATATGTCCTGCCACTTCCTTCTGGCTTGAAGAGTTTCTGCTGAAAGATCAGCTGTTAACCTTATGGAGATTCCCTTGTATGTTATTTGTTGTTTTCCCTTGCTGCTCTTAATACTTTTTGTTTACATTTAATTTTTGATAGTTTGATTCATGTGTGTCTTGGTGTGTTTCTCCTAGATTTATTCTGTATGGGACTCTGTGCTTCGTGGACTTGATTGACTGTTTCCTTTCCCATATTAGGGAAGTTTTCAACTATAATCTCTTCAAATATTTTCTAAGTCCCATTCTTTTTTCTCTTCTTCTTCTGGGACCCCTATAATTCGAATGTTGGTGCATTTAATGTTTTCCTAGAAGTCTGAGAGTGTCCTCAATTCTTTTCATTCCTTTTCTTTCTTCTGCTCTATGGTAGTCATTGCCACTATTTTATCTTCCAGGTCACTTATTCGTTCTTCTGTCTCAGTTATTCTGCTATTGATTCCTTCTTGAGAATTTTTAATTTCATTTATTGTATTGTTCATCATTGTTTGCTTGCTCGTTAGTTCTTCTACGTCTTTGTTAAACGTTTCTTGTATTTTCTTCATTCTCTTTCCAAGATTTTGTATCATCTCTACTATCATTACTCTGAATTCTTTTTCAGATAGACTACCTATTTCCTCTTCATTTGTTTGGTCTGGTGGGTTTTTACCTTGCTTCTTCATCTGCCATGTGTTTCTCTGTCTTTTCATTTTGCTTAACTTACTGTGTTTGGGGTCTCTTTTTCACAGGCTTCAGGTTTGTTGTTTCTGGTGTTTTTGGTTTCTGCCCCCAGTGGCTAAGGTTGGTTCAGTGGCTTGTGTAGGCTTCCTGGTGGAGGGGACTGATGCCTGTGTTCTGGTGGATGAGGCTGGATCTTGTCTTTCTGGTGGACAGGACCATGTCGGTGGTGTGTTTTGGGGTGTCTGTGACCTTATTATGATTTTAGGCAGCCTCTCTGCTAATGTATGGGGTTGTGTTCCTGTCTTGCAAGTTGTTTGGCATAGAGTGTCCAGCACTGTAGCTTCCTGGTCGTTGAGTTGAGCTGCGTCTTAGCGTTGAGATGGAGATCTCTGGGAGAGCTTTTGCCATTTGATATTACCTGGAGCTTGGAGGTCCCTGGTGGACCAATGTCCTGATCTTGGCTCTCCCACCTCAGAAGTATAGGCCTGACACCCAACCAGAGCACCAAGACCCTTTCAGCCACATAGCTTGGAATGACTCTTCACACCAGCCACCAAGAATCTGTTTATGTGACGATCTGTTTCCTTTCTTTTTTTTTTCCTTTGTGCTTCACTTGTTTTTACTGGCTCACAAGGTTGCTCTTTGTTCAGGGGCCTCACCCCCAACCCTTCAGACCAGAGTTCCTGGTACAAAAATGGAATATATGTTTTAAGGAACTCATTTTATATTAAGTATTTTCAGAAAAATTAGAGAATTTGAATATTGAACATTTTGTTCTTTCTTTGTTGAATAGAGATTGCTTTCTTTCTTGTGTTTTTGTAAAACACTTCTCTGAGAATAAAAGAATATAAAGTTCATAAATAGACCTTAGGTTTTAAAAATGCAAGTTTTCTATAGCATGAAAATGGCAATGCTCATGGAACACAGAAAACTTTTTTTTTTTTTTTTTACTTTTTAAATTAATTAATTAATTAATTAATTAATTTTTGGCTGTATTGGGTCCTCGTCTCTGCGCGAGGGCTCTCTCCAGTTGCGGCAAGCGGGGGCCACTCCTCATCGCGGTGCGTGGGCCTCTCACTATTGCGGCCTCTCCCGTTGCGGAGCACAGGCTCCAGACGTGCAGGCTCAGTAGTTGTGGCACACAGGCTTAGTTGCTCCGTGGCATGTGGGGTCCTCCCAGACCAGGGCTCGAACCCGTGTCCCCTGCATTGGCAGGCAGACTCTCAACCACTGCGTCACCAGGGAAGCCCCCCAGAAAACATTTTTAAAACTATGACAATGGAATAGCTGTTTGGCTTTTTGGAAAAACATATGCATTTAAATTTACACATAAAAGCGTATCATCAAATGTGTTTCAGCTATATATATTCACATTTATGTTTTATATACATAATGAAATGAGATAAAAAATTAGAGATGCTACTAATCAAATTACTACTAAATAAGTAAATAATAACCATCTTTGCATAAGCCTCTGAGTGTGCTTTAATTTGATGTTCTGTGATTTTGGCAATATGCAAGAAATCCATCCATGACTTTTTTAAAAACCAGAAAAAAATATGTAAACAATTAAAAATAATTGTTCTGAATGATTCTTTAGTCACTGTAAACTGCTTTATTTCCTTTGAAGAATTATCTTTTTATTAATTGCTATACATTTATAATTTCTTAGCAGAATTTTTAATTTATTCCAAATCACCTGATGTGTAGTCTTCACTAGGTTTATTAACTATCTGTACCTTGTTTTCCAAACTTTTAAGTTCCATGTTAAATATTTGTTGCACTTTTCTTCTTCACCAGGATAATACATTTTACGTATGGTAACAGGTACATAGTGCTTACCTCTTAGGTGATTGTCAGAAATAAATTATATAGAGCTACTACTCTGCCTGCCTTGTCTTAAACCCACAGTAAATGCTAGCACTCAATGTGGCCTATGGGACTAAATGAGATAACACACTTAAAGCACCATATATAATGCACAGAACAAGATGCATGGAGTAATAGCTTTATTATCATTATTATTATAAGGATTTAAAAATCAAAAATATAATATTATAAGGCTAAAGTATGTTTTAATCTCCATTTACTCTAGTTAAAGAAACCATGTAAATAATACTCTACACAATAGTGAAAGAACTTGAAAATTTTAGCCTAAAACTTCTTCGAGACATATGGTAAACCTCAGAGATGAGATCAAGCAACTGGAATAAAGGTGTTTGTCAAAAATATCTGAGTGGCAGTAGAGAGTTCAGTGGGAGCATATGAGGAAACAAGAGTATCACAGTTGCAATTATCTAATGAAAACTTTAAGAATTAGTTAACTTAAATAGTATAATTCAGTATTTGCATAATTGACTCATTAAATTATGCTATCTATAATCCCACTATAGCACTTGTTAAACACATATTCTTTTTATTCTTTAGAAGTCACTGAATTTGTAATTCACCAAAACACCTAAAAATTAACGAGCTATAATCACTATGTCACTTTCCAAGAAGTTTGAAAATCGAGTTCTGAGGAAAGCTAATAAGTTTCCATGTTCAATAATATGAGAACATTAAAAAAGCTAATGTGTATTCAGTGCTTACTATGTTCCATACTATGGGTTAAACATATTCAGGTCTTGCCTCATTTATTTATCTACAATCTTATAAGTTAAGTATTAGTGTATTTGTTTACCTATAAACTGTTAAGTAGTCATATCCCTGGAATCATAGAGCTACCTACTGGGATGTCGAATTGAGTCTAAATATTTTTCCAACCCTAAAAACTTCATTATACTGCCCTTCATTATAGTACTTGTAAATGTATATATAATGTATATGTATTTTCTGAAATAATATTGAGTATAAATTCAGGACTTTAAATTCCAATGTACTTACAGGATTATATTTCCTTAATCTAAAATTAGGCATTATATGGGGAGAGAAGATGGCGGAAGAGTAAGACGCGGAGATCACCTTCCTTCCCACAGATACAGTAGAAATACATCTACACGTGGAACTGCTCCTACAGAACACCCACTGAACGCTGGCAGAAAACGTCCGACCTCCAAAAAGGCAAGAAACTCCCCCCGTACTTGGGTAGGGCAAAAGAGAAAAAAGAAATAACAGAGACAAAAGAATAGGGACGGCACCTGCGCCAGTGGGAGGGAGCTGTGAAGGAGGAAAGATTTCCACGCACTAGGAAGCCCCTTCGCGGGCAGAGACTGCGGGTGGCAGAAGGGGGAAGCTTCGGAGCCACGGAGGAGAGCGCAGCCACAGGGGTGCGGAGGGCAAAGCGGAGAGGCTCCCGCACGGAGGAGCGGTGCCGACCAGCACTCACCAGCCCGAGAGGCTTGTCTGCTCCCCCGCCGGGGCGGGCGGGGGCTGGGAGCTGAGGCTCGGGCTTCAGTCGGATCGCAGGGAGAGGACTGGGATTGGCGGCGTGAACACAGCCTGAAGGGGTTAGCGCACCACAGCTAGCCGGGAGGGAGTCCGAGAAAAAGTCTGCAGCTGCCGAAGAGGCAAGAGACTTTTTCTTCCCTCTTTGTTTCCTGGTGCGCGAGGAGAGGGGATTCAGAGCGCCGCCTAAACGAACTTCAGAGACGGGCGCGAGCCGCAGCTAACAGCGCGGATCCCACAGAAACAGGGGCGCAGAGGAAAAAGCGGAGAGACTCCCGCACAGAGGCTCGGCGCCGAGCAGCGCTCACCAGCCCGAGAGGCTTGTCTGCTCCCCCGCCGGGGCGGGCGGGGGCTGGGAGCTGAGGCTCGGGCTTCGGTCGGATCGCAGGGAGAGGACTGGGGTTGGCGGCGTGAACACAGCCTGAAGGGTTTAGCGCACCACAGCTGGCTGGGAGGGAGGCCGGGAAAAAGTCTGCAGCTGCCGAAGAGGCAAGAGGCTTTTTCTTGCCTCTTTGTTTCGCTGCGCGCAAGGAGAGGGGATTCAGAGCGCCGCCTAAACGAACTCCAGAGAAAGGCGCGAGCCGCGGCGATCAGCGCGGACCCCAGAGACAGGCGTGAGACGCTGGGGCTGCTGCTGCCGCCTCCAAAAAGCCTGTGTGTGAGCACAGGTCACTCTCCACACCGCCCCTCCCGGGAGCCGGTGCAGCCCGCCACTGCCAGGGTCCCGTGATCCCCGGACAAATTCCCCGGGAGAACGCACTGCGCGCCTCAGGCTGGTGCAACGTCACGCCGGCCTCTGACGCCGCAGGCTCGCCCCGCCTCCTCCGTACCCCTCCCTCCCCGCGGCCTGAGTGAGCCAGCGCCCCCGAAGCAGCTGCTCCTTTAACCCCGTTCTGTCTGGGCGGGGAATAGACGCCCTCAGGTGACCTACACGCAGAGGCGGGTCCAAATCCAAAGCTGAACCCCAGGAGCTGTGTGAACAGGGAAGAGAAGGGGAAATCTCTCCCAGCAGCCTCAGAAGTAGCGGATTAAAACTCCACAAACAACTTGATGTGCCTGCATCTGCTGAATACCTGAATAGACAACGAATCATCCCAAATTCAGGAGGTGGACTTTGGGAGCAGGATATATTAATTTTTCCCCTGTTCCTTTTTTTTTTGTGTGTGAGTGTATATGTATATGCTTCTGGGTGAGATTTTGTCTGTATAGCTTTGCTTTACAATAGCTTTATTTTGCTTCACTATATTATAGCCTCTTTCTTTCCTTCTTTCTTTTTCTTTCTTTCTTTCTTTCTTTCTTTCTTTCTTTCTTTCTTTCTTTCTTTCTTTCTTTCTTTCTTTCCTCCCTCCCTCCCTCCCTCCCTCCTTTCTTTCTTTCTTTCTTTCTTTCTTTCTTTCTTTCTTTCTTCCTTTCTTTCTTTCTTTCTTTCTTTCTTTCTTTCTTTCTTTCTTTCTTTCTTTCTTTCTATTTTTTCTCCCTTTTACTCTGAGCCGTGTGGACGAAAGGCTCTTGGTGCTCCAGCCAGGCATCAGGGCCGTGCCTCTGAGGTGGGAGAGCCAACTTCAGGACACTGGTCCACAAGAGACCTCCCAGCTCCACGTAATACCAAACGGTAAAAATCTCTCAGAGATCTCCATCTCAACATCAAGACCCAGCATCACTCAATGACCAGCAAGCTACAGTGCTGGACACCCTATGCCAAACAACTAGCAAGACAGGAACACAGCCCCATCCATTAGCAGAGAGGCTGCCTAAAATCATAATAAGGCCACAGACACCCCCAAAATACACCACCAGACGTGGATGTGCCCACCAGAAAGACAAGATCCAGCCTCATCCACCAGAGCTCAGGCACTAGTTCCCTACACCAGGAAGCCTACACAACCCACTGAACCAAACTTAGCCACTGGGGACAGATACCAAAAACAACGGGAACTACAAACCTGCAGTCTGTGAAAAGGAGACCCCAAACACAGTAAGATAAGCAAAATGAGACGACAAAAAAACACACAGCAGATGAAGGAGCAGGGTCAAAGCACACTAGACTTAACAAATGAAGAGGAAATAGGTAGTCTACCTGAAAAAGAATTCAGAATAATGATAGTAAGGATGATCCAAAATCTTGGCAATAGAATAGACAAAATGCAAGAAACATTTAACAAGGACGTAGAAGAACTAAAGAGGAACCAAGCAATGATGAAAAACACAATAAATGAAATTAAAAATACTCTAGATGGGATCAATAGCAGAATAACTGAGGCAGAAGAAAGGATAAGTGACCTGGAAGATAAAATGGTGGAAATAACTACTACAGAGCAGGATAAAGAAAAAAAGAATGAAAAGAACTGAGGACAGTCTCAGAGACCTCTGGGACAACATTAAACGCACCAACATTCGAATTATAGGGGTCCCAGAAGAAGAAGAGAAAAAGAAAGGGACTGAGAAAATATTTGAAGAGATTATAGTTGAAAACTTCCCTAATATGGGAAAGGAAATAGTTAATCAAGTCCTGGAAGCACAGAGAGTCCCATACAGGAAAAACCCAAGGAGAAACACGCCAAGACACATATTAATCAAACTGTCAAAAATTAAATATAAGGAAAACATATTAAAGGCAGCAAGGGAAAAAAAACAAATAACACACAAGGGAATCCCCATAAGGTTAACATCTGATCTTTCAGCAGAAACTCTGCAAGCCAGAAGGGAGTGGCAGGATATACTTAAAGTGATGAAGGAGAAAAACCTACAACCAAGATTACTCTACCCAGCAAGGATCTCATTCAGATTCGATGGAGAAATTAAAACCTTTACAGACAAGCAAAAGCTGAGAGAGTTCAGCACCACCAAACCAGCTTTACAACAAATGCTAAAGGAACTTCTCTAGGCAAGAAACACAAGAGAAGGAAAACACCTACAATAACAAACCAAAAACATTTAAGAAAATGGGAATAGGAACATACATATCGATAATTACCTTGAATGTAAATGGATTAAATGCTCCCACCAAAAGACACAGGCTGGCTGAATGGATACAAAAACAAGACCCATATATATGCTGTCTACAAGAGACCCACTTCAGACCTAGAGACACATACAGACTGAAAGTGAGGGGATGGAAAAAGATATTCCATGCAAATGGAAATCAAAAGAAAGCTGGAGTAGCAATTCTCATATCAGACAAAATAGACTTTAAAATAAAGACTATTACAAGAGACAAAGAAGGACACTATATAATGATCAAGGGATTGATCCAAGAGGAAGCTATAACAATTGTAAATATTTATGCACCCAACATAGGAGCACCTCAATACATAAGGCAAATACTAACAGCCATAAAAGGGGAAATCGACAGCAACACAATCATAGTAGGGGACTTTAACACCCCACTTTCACCAATGGACAGATCATCCAAAATGAAAATAAATAAGGAAACACAAGCTTTAAATGATACATTAAACAAGATGGACTTAATTGATATTTATAGGACATTCTACCCAAAAACAACAGAATACACATTTTTCTCAAGTGCTCATGGAACATTCTCCAGGATAGATCATATCTTGGGTCACAAATCAAGCCTTGGTAAATTTAAGAAAATTGAAATTGTATCAAGTATCTTTTCCGACCACAACGCTATGAGAGTAGATATCAATTTCAGGAAAAGATCTATAAAAAATACAAACACATGGAGGCTACACAATACACTACTTAATAACGAAGTGATTACTGAAGTAATCAAAGGGGAAATCAAAAAATACCTAGAAACAAATGACAATGGAGATACGACGACCCAAAACCTATGGGACGCAGCAAAAGCAGTGCTAAGAGGGAAGTTTATAGCAATACAAGCCTACCTCAAGAAACAGGAAACATCTCGAATAAACAACCTAACCTTGCACCTGAAGCAATTAGAGAAAGAAGAACAAAAAAACTCCAAAGCCAGCAGAAGGAAAGAAATTATAAAGATCAGGTCAGAAATAAATGAAAAAGAAATGAAGGAAACAATAGCAAAAATCAATGAAACTAAAAGCTGGTTCTTTGAGAAGATAAACAAAATTGATAAACCATTAGCCAGACTCATCAAGAGAAAAAGGGAGAAGACTCAAATCAATAGAATTAGAAATGAAAAAGGAGAAGTAACCACTGACACTGCAGAAATACAAAAGATCATGAGAGATTACTACAAGCAACTCTATGCCAATAAAATGGACAACCTGGAAGAAATGGACAGATTCTTAGAAATGCACAAACTGCCGAGACTGAACCAGGAAGAAATAGAAAATATGAACAGACCAATCACAAGCACTGAAATTGAAACTGTGATTAAAAACCTTCCAACAAACAAAAGCCCAGGACCAGATGGCTTCACAGGTGAATTCTATCAAACATTTAGAGACCAGCTAACACCTATCCTTCTCAAACTCTTCCAAAATATTGCAGAGGGAGGAACACTCCCAAACTCATTCTACGAGGCCACCATCACCCTGATACCAAAACCAGACAAAGATGTCACAAAGAAAGAAAACTACAGGCCAATATCACTGATGAACATAGATGCAAAAATCCTCAACAAAATACTAGCAAACAGAATCCAACAGCACATTAAAAGGATCATACACCATGATCAAGTGGGGTTTATCCCAGGAATGCAAGGATTCTTCAATATACGCAAATCAATCAATGTGATACACCATATTAACAAATTGAAGGAGAAAAACCATATGATCATCTCAATAGATGCAGAGAAAGCTTTTGACAAAATTCAACATCCATTTATGATAAAAGCCCTGCAGAAAGCAGGCATAGAGGGAACTTTCCTCAACATATAAAGGCCATATATGACAAACCCACAGCCAACATTGTCCTCAATGGTGAAAAACTGAAACCATTTCCACTAAGATCAGGAACAAGACAAGGTTGCCCACTCTCACCACTATTATTCAACATAGTTTTGGAAGTGCTAGCCACAGCAATCAGAGAAGACAAAGAAATAAAAGGAATCCAAATCGGAAAAGAAGAAGTAAAGCTGTCACTATTTGCAGATGACATGATACTATACATAGAGAATCCTAAAGATGCTACCAGAAAACTCCTAGAGCTAATCAATGAATTTGGTAAAGTAGCAGGATACAAAATAAATGCACAGAAATCTCTTGCAGTTCTATACACTAATGACGAAAAATCTGAAAGTGAAATTAAGAAAACACTCCCATTTACCATTGCAACAAAAAGAATAAAATATCTAGGAATAAACCTACCTAAGGAGACAAAAGACCTGTATGCAGAAAATTATAAGACACTGATGAAAGAAATTAAAGATGATACAAATAGATGGAGAGATATACCATGTTCCTGGATTGGAAGAATCAACATTGTGAAAATGACTCTACTACCCAAAGCAATCTACAGATTCAATGCAGTCCCTATCAAACTACCACTGGCATTTTTCACAGAACTAGAACAAAAAATTTCACAATTTGTATGGAAACACAAAAGACCCCGAATAGCCAAAGCAATCTTGAGAACGAAAAATGGAGCTGGGGGAATCAGGCTCCCTGACTTCAGACTATATTACAAAGCTTCAGTAATCAAGACAGTTTGGTACTGGCACAAAAACAGAAATATAGATCAATGGAACAGGATAGAAAGCCCAGAGATGAACCCACACACATATGGTCACCTTATCTTTGATAAAGGTGGCAAGAATATACAGTGGAGAAAAGACAGCCTCTTCAATAAGTGGTGCTGGGAAAATTGGACAGGTACATGTAAAAGTATGAAATTAGAACACTCCCTGACACCATGCACAAAAATAAACTCAAAATGGATTAAAGACCTAAGTGTAAGGGCAGACACTATCAAACTCTTAGAGGAAAACATAGGCAGAACACTCTATGACATACATCACAGCAAGATTCTTTTTGACCCAGCTCCCAGAGAAATGGAAATAAGAACACAAATAAACAAATGGGACCTAATGAAACTTAAAAGCTTTTGCACAGCAAAGGAAACCATAAACAAGACCAAAAGACAACCATCAGAATGGGAGAAAATATTTGCAAATGAAGCAACTGACAAAGGATTAATCTCCAAGATTTACAAGCAGCTCATGCAGCTCAATAACAAAAAAACCAACAACCCAATCCAAAAATGGGCAGAAGACCTAAATAGACATTTCTCCAAAGAAGATATACAGATGGCCTACAGACACATGAAAGAATGCTCAACATCATTAATCATTAGAGAAATGCAAATCAAAACTACAATGAGATATCATCTCACACCGGTCAGAATGGCCATCATCAAAAAATCTAGAAACAATAAATGCTGGAGAGGGTGTGGAGGAAAGGGAACACTCTTGCACTGTTGGTGGGAATGTAAATTGATACAGCCACTATGGAGAACAGTATGGAGGTTCCTGAAAAAACTACAAATAGAACTACCATACGACCCAGCAATCCCACTACTGGGCATATACCCTGAGAAAACCATAGTTCAAAAAGAGTCATGTACCAAAATGTTCATTGCAGCTCTATTTACAATAGCCAGGACATGGAAGCAACATCGACAGATGAATGGATAAAGAAGATGTGGCACATATATACAATGGAATATTACTCAGCCATAAAAAGAAATGAAATGGAGGTATTTGTAATGAGGTGGATGGAGTTAGAGTCTGTCATACAGAGTGAAGTAAGTCAGAAAGAGAAAAACAAATACAGTATGCTAACACATATATACGGAATCTAAGGAAAAAAAAAAAAAAAGGCCATGAAGAACCTAGTGGCAAGACGGGAATAAAGACACAGACCTACTAGAGAATGGACTTGAGGATATGGGGAGGGGGTGGGGTGAGATGTGACAGGGTAAGAGAGTGTCATGGACATATATACACTACCAAATGTAAAATAGATAACTAGTGGGAAGCAGCCGCATAGCACAGGGAGATCAGCTCGGTGCTTTTTGACCACCTAGAGGGGTGGGATGGGGAGGGTGGGAGGGAGGGAGATGCAAGAGGGAAGAGAAATGGGAACATATTGTATATGTATAACTGATTCACTTTGTTATAAAGCAGAAGCTAACACACCATTGTAAGGCAATTATACTTCAATAAAGATGTTTTAAAAAAAAATAAAATAAAATAAAATAAAATAAAATAAAATTAGGCATTATATAAACTGATCATGGATAAAGATGATTGAACTCAAGAGGAGCTAAATTTGTAAATTTCCAGGTGCAGACCACAGCCACTATTTTAGTTTTGTTCCATGAGGTGGGCTAGAATTCTACGATAGTGATGCAGCATTATCAATTAGGTCATGCACCAGAATCATATAATATACAAATAATCTATTGCTTCTTATATTCCATTTTACAGAATATTAAACCAAGTAAGAGTCTAGTAATGGTAAATAAAGTCAGAATGTCAATATTCCTTCTTTTCTACCTTTCTTCTATAAGGGATATTTGTTATATTGGTGTTTTCAGTTCAATTATCACATCTTCCTTTGATTTATTTTCTTATCACCTCTCTACAAATTTTCACATATAGAAAATAAGGAAATATAATAAATAAATTTAAGAAAAAAATCATGTTTCTACCAGATATAATTACTTGTATATCTTAAATTTATTGTTTTGGATATGGAAAATAAACTTAAATATTCTATATGCTCACTTCTTATCTCAAAGTAATGATGTATCTGAATGCTTATATTTCTAAACACACAAGAGATATTAACATGAGAAAAAATGTTCACAAAACAAATGAATTATTGATTATACATTGAGTTCTTTTGATTTCTTAACTAGGAAACATTCTTTCACGATATTCATGAAATTAAATCAAGCTATTCAACATTTGGAGAAACATTGCCATGTGGGTAAAGCTTTTTCTATATACTTATATTGCTCTAATTAAAGACCCATTTGTAAATGTTTTTACATCATGAAGAAATAAGCTACAATGTTTATTTGTTAATGTACATCAAAATGCATAAATGATTCTACCAGGCAAGAATGGAAGGAAGAAAATTTTTGAATAAGAGTCATTTGAAGATCAACTTGCCCTACGTTGTTACCTTAGGAAAGTCATGCTATTCTTCTGAAGCCTTAATTTGTATTTAGTCTTGCTTCTGTTCTCAAAGTATATCAATTGGCAGAATTCAATTTAAAAAACTTGTATTTCCCTTGATTCCTAGAGGTCATAGTAAGAAAAAATAAAGTTATTTAACTCATTTTCTACTTTAGAGGTATAAAGCATTTTCAGATATTACTATCTACAATGGCTTCTTTCAGTGTAATTTTTATCCAAAAGCAAGCAGTGCCCAAGGCCTACTACATAGCTTTCAATAATTTTAGCAAACCTTTGTCATTTTAAAAGATATGCTTTGCTATACTATAAAGACATGTTTTAATGGCACATTCTAGAACTGCCATAATTATGAGGTATGTGGGATTCTAATACAAATCATGCTTGGCAGCCTCTCATTTTTTCAGAAATGGAAATGAGATTCTGGGTAAAATATACATGGAATAAAGCATAGTATTTAAAAATCTTCCCATGTAAAATAGAAATTTGATTAGTTGATGTTATGTTTAATGTTTGATGTTATGCAAGTTAGCAAAACAAGGCCTGCTAATTAAGAAAACGATTTTAAATAAGGTAACCAAGTTGTCAGTTGTCTCAGAGTGAGAATAATTTGGAAAAATTTTTAGCAAACCATAAACTTCACTTTGTCAAACTTGTAGCTGTCTAGGGAATGAGGCTGGTGGATACACAGTTGATCCAATTAACATCTGATAGCAAGTCTATAATATAAGCAAGAAATGTGCCATAAAATTTACATTTATGAGTCTTGCTAGGAGTGGAAAGTGTTAAGAATGAAAACACGAAGCCAGATAGCAGAGACGGAATTAGGACTTAGAGTTACACTCACAGATACTGTGGTCTAAAGGAAACAGTGCTAAGAAACTTAAAATAGGTAATGCTTTGGCTCATGGCTCACTGTTTCAAATTGTTGTTTTGTTTAATTCTATTTTTCACTGCCTGTGTCTGAAGCAAGTAACTTTGTTTCTTGAAAATATTTAATGTTTATTTTAATAATGCAAGTCACCTTCTAACATAATATAGAACAAAGTCTTGGATCTGGTGTTTTGGAGAACTGAAATATTGGTTTTCTTCCTGACCTCTAAATTAGTCAAGCTGTGAAAATAATCCAGAACAACATGATCATGAGACACGGTAGATACAAGGAAACAGTAGTCTAATAATTTACATTGAGAAATATGGACTAGAATATTCCTATGGATTAGTTAAGGCACCCCACGCCCTACATTGATTTATGTGTGAAGTTATAGTTATAGTGAGATGACAGATGCCCAGTAGCTCTAGAGCACATCTTATGACCCATCCAAGCAGGGGAGCAAATTCACAGTCCCACCCAACTATTGAGTATAGTCTCCAGTCCCACTCCATTGGGAAGCATGGACATAGATGTCCAGCAGCAACATAACACATTCTATGGCTCACAGAGGCAGGGAGCCAAGCTAACAGCCCTGCCCAACAGTTGAGCATGGCCTTTGGCTCCACAAAAACATGAAACCTGAATAGTGACACTGAGCAGCTGTGGAACCCAACCTACAAACCTGCCCATCAGCAGACCCCAACTTATGGCCCTGACTCATTGCTGAATACAACCTGCAGCCTCACCCAGCTAGGGAGCCCATCCAGTGACCCAACTCAATCTTGCAGCATAGTCTGTGGCCCCACCTGATCAGGAAACCTGAAGAGTCACCTGTCCAAATGTGGAGCACAGTCTCTAGCCCCACACAACTGTGGGGTAAAGCTGGAGGTCATACCCAATCACAGAGCCTGGCCAGCTAGTATGCCCAACAGTAGAGCACAGCCAATGGCCAATCCAATTTCAATGCCCAGCCTACTGCCCCTCCAACTTCAGGGAACAGCCTGTGACACATTTGATCACAGAATAAGGACCTGAGGTGCAGCCCAACAGTGAAGACTGACCTGTGGCCACACCTGAACCAGCCAAATACATCATCCACTTGGGGAGCATAGCCTGAGGCCCCACCTGACCAGAAAAAATTACAGATCACACTCTGCAAGTCTGCCCAATGGCAATATTCAACCAGTGGCCCTGCCCTTCCAGGAAACACAGCCTGTGACCCCTTCTAACCAGAAGTGATTTTGGAGCCCTGTTAGTGGCCCCACCTTACCTTAGAACACAGCCGGCAGCCTCACTTAAGTAGGGAGACCAACCAGTGGCCCCACATGAATGCAGAGCCAAGTAGCAAATGCACCTAACTGTGGAGTCCAACAGGAACAACCTCCCAACTTCAGAGCACAGCAGCAGTCTCACTCAACTAGAGACACAAATAGCAAGGCCTGACTTCCTACACTACTAGCTGACCTGTCCAATATCCCAAGATGAGCTGACTGTTGAAGGTCTTTCCCTGCTAAAGCAAACTAGTAAAATCTGGAAGAAGAGGCCACTTACTTTATACATAGATACAACCCAAGGAGACAAGGGTCATGAAGAGTCAGGTAAAAATAACACCGACAAAGGAAACTAATTAAAGCTCCAATAATTGAGTCTAAAAAAATGTAGATCTATGAACTATCTGCCAAAAAATTCAGAATAATCCTCTTAAAGTAGTTCAGTGAACACACAGAAAACTAATGACATTAGGGAAAAAATCTGGGAAGGAAACAAGAATTTCACAACAGAAATGAAACTATCAAAAATACCAAACAGAAAACCTAGAACATAAGAATACAATGATTATATTGAATTATTCAAGAAAGCTTCAAGAGCAGACTTAACCCAGCAAGAAAAATATGTATATGATTTTTAGGACAGGTCATTTGAAATTAACCAGTCAGAGGATCAAAAGAAAAAAAAAATGAAGAAGAGTGAAGAAAGCCTACAGAACTTATGGGACAGCAACAATACAAACCATATATGCATTATGGGAATCCTGGAATAAGAAAAGAAAGTAACATAATTTTTTAAAAAAAGAAATAATGGCTAAAAACTTTCCAAATATGGGGTGAAAGTGGTCAAAAGGTATACACTTCCATTTATAAGATAACTAAATTCTGGTGATGTAATGTATAGAATGGTAATGATAGTTAAAAATACTGAATAGTATATCTGAAAGTTGCTAAGAGTTCTTAAAAGTTCTCATCACAAGAAAAAAAATTAACACTGTGAGGTAATTTATGTTAACTAAAATTACTTTGATAATCATTTTGCAATGTGTATATATATATATATATATATCAAATAATTATGTTTTGACCTTAAACTAGCAAATGTTATATGTTAATTACATCCCAATAAAACTAGAAAAAAAAAAAAAAGAATAGAGATGGAGGCATCACATTTTCTGATTTCAAACAATATTACAAAATAGTATCAAAATCAGTAGTAATCAAAACAGTATGTAAAATACTGGCATAAAAAATTGGCACAGAGATCAACAGAACAGGATCAAGAGCTCAGAAATAAACCTACACATGTCAACTAATATTTGACAAGGGAGCCATGAATAACAAATGGGGAAGAGATAGTCTTTTCCATAAATGGTGCTTAGAAAACAGCCTATTCATATACAAAAGAATTAAACTGAGCCACTGTCTAACTAAAATTAACTTGAAGTTGATTACAGTTGAAAGTTTAAATTTGAAACCATAAAATTCCTACAACAAATCATCTGGAAAAACACCTTGGTATGGGTCTTGGTAATGATATTTTGGATATGATACCTAAAGCACAAGCAACAAAAGCAAAAATAAGTAATTGGGACTACAGCAAACTAAAAAGCTTCTGCCAAGCAAAAGAAATAATAACAAAATAAAAAGAAATCTACTTGATGGAAGAAAATATTCACAAATTATACATCTGATAAGGAATAATTATTCAAAATATATTGGAACTCATACAACTCAAAAGCAATAAACAAATAATCCAATTAAAAATGGGCAGAAGACCTAAATATACATTTTCCAAAAAAATATGTACAAATTACTAACAGGTACTTGAAAGTGTGTTCAACAACTCTAATTATCAGGGAAATGCAAATCAAAACCATAATGAGATATCACCTCTCACTTGTTAGAATGGCTGTTATCAAAAATGCAGTAGATAACAAGTGCTAATAAGGATGTGGATAAAAGTGAACACTTGTGCACTCTTAATGGGAAGGTAATTTGGTACAGCCACCTTGTAAAACAGTATAGAGGTTCTTAAAAAAAAAACCAAAAAACAAAAAAACTATTACTTGCTCCAGCAATACTGCTTCTGGTTATATACACAAAGGAAACAAAATCAAAGAGGTATATGCTCTCTCATGTTTTTGCAGCATTATTTATAATAGCTAAGACATGAAAACAACTTAAGCATCCATCAATGCATAGATGGATAAAGAAAATGTGACATATATGTATACATATATATATGTGTGTGAGTATATATATGTATATATATCAATACATACATACACACACCCATATATATAAGATGGAATATTATTCAACCATAAAAATAGAAGGAATATTGTCATTTGCAGCAACATGAATGAACTTGAGAGCATTATGCTAAGTGACGTAAGTCAGATAGAGGAAAAAAAGTACTATAGCATGTCAATTATATGTGAAACCTAAAAAAAATCCTGAACTCATTGAAGTAGAGAGTTGACTGGTGGTTGCCAGGGGTGGGGAGTTGGGGAAAGTTAGTTAAGGTGGTCAAATGGTACAAACTTCCAGCTTTAAGATAAATAAATTCTAGAACTTACAGTATGGTGACTGTAGTTAAAAATGCTGTATTGTATACTTAAACGTTGCTAAGAGAGTAGATCTTATAAGTTCTCACCAAAAAAAAATTTCAACTATGTGAGGTGATGGATGTGTTACCTAACCTTATTGTGGTAATCATTTTGCAACATAATGATTTATCAAATCATCACATTTTACATATTAAACTTACATAATGTTATATGTCAATTATATCTCAATAATCCTAGAAAATAATGAAAAAATGAAAACAAATGTGACAGACAAGTTAAAATTATCTGACAAAGATTAAAGCATTCATCAGACAATTGTTTCAATGAGCAATTAGAACATCTTAAAATGAATGAAAAAAGTAGTACTGTGGGACTTCCGTGGCGGTTCAGTTGCTAAGATGCTGTGCTTCCACTGCAGGGGGTGTGGGTTTGATCCCAGTCCTGGGAACTAAGATCCCACATGCTGTGGGGTGTAGCCAAAAAATGGAAAAAAAAAAAAAAAAGTAGCACTTGCAAATAAATAAAAGCTGTAAAGAAAAACTAGAAATTTTAGAACTAGAAATTGCAGTTACTAAAACAACAAAAAAATCGATGAATGACTTTGACAGCAGAATGGAGGAAAGACTCTCTGAATGGTAAGATAGAACAACAGAAATTACCCAATCTAAACAACAATGAGAAAATAGACTATATATATGAAGATAGATAGATAGATGATAGATAAATAGATAGATGATAGAGCATTGTTTTCAGGGACTTGTGTGACTACAACAAAATATCTAACACTCATGTCATCAGAATTTTGAAAAGACTTTAGCAAAGAGGCCCAAGCTAATCTAATTAATTTGTACATTTTTTCCCTAAGATACACTCTTATTCACTCACCTCCATGATAATGTGATGCTATCTTTCTTGCCTAGATCACTCTGAGCTCCCCAGGTTCTATTTCTTTTCTCTTCTCTTCTTTTTGCTTTTCTTTTCTTCTCTTTCCTTTCCTTTTTTATTCTCCTCTCCTCCCCTCTCCTCTTCTCTTCCCTTCTCTTCTTTCTCTCTTCTCTCTCTCCCTGCTACCCTCTTTTTCTCCTGCTATCCTCTCTCTTTCTCTCTCTTTCCTTTCCACAATAAGTTCTAATATCTCTATTCCTCACTCCTTATGATTCATTCTAAATACCTTTCTCCAAGAAGTTGTTTTTTTTTTAAGGAGGAGGGGTTGCTCAATAAGGAAGAAATTATAAAAATGATCTACATTGTTTAAGAAACTATATCTAAAGACAATTCCAAAAAGTCTACCTGTTAGAATCAGGTTTGGCTTAATGAAACAGAAAGGCTAAATGACAACAGTTTGTTTCTTCCTCACATAAAATAAGTCTAGATGTAGTAAGACCAGGGTCAGTATGGCAACTTTAAGTTATCAAAAATCCAGCCTTCTCTTTTTGTTTTGCTATCTAGTACTGGCTTTTTTGCCTCATGATTACTTCATGATGGATGTTAGTGGTTCAGCCATCTTGTCTGGGTCCCAGATAACTGAAAAGAAGGGGAAAAGCAAAGGAAAAGGTTGTGTCAGTGAACTGTGATCATTTCCTCATATGCAGAAGTCTTCTGATAATTCTCACCCCACAATGGCCAGAACTTAGTCATTTAGCCATACTTAGCTACAAAGAAAGATGAGAGATGTACTCTTTTAGCTGGGGATGGGTGGGGTGGAGGAGGGGAGGTTGGGAGAAATAATGCATCTGGTTAGGCAATAACCAGTCTTTGTTACAGTAAGTTTCAAAAATGTTTTGGAACACAAAACATTAATAAAATAATTGAATCATGTCTCAAGTTGAGAGCATATATCAGTACATATTATTACATTTACTCAAATGGATTAGATATGAGACATCAGTACGAACTCACTCTTTATCAATATGTGTTTATACAGAGGTTAATAAACACACGTATATGTCCTTTCTCTGTCATCTGAGATGGGCCAGAAGCAATGATACTTCAGTAGCAATGAGCATACCTAATGATTTGTGTTTTCCAGTTATATGTTTACCTTTGACTATGGTGGTAAACAATTATCTAATCTTGTAAATATAGATTACACAAGGTTATTGAATAAGTTTAATTAACATGCAGTTTAAAAACAAAAGTCATAGTGAGATGACTATGGAATCAAAGCAAAGATGGCTTCAGTGATATTAATGGAAGTGTCATCAAATTATGATAGGGTAATTGAACACATCTGTCAGATATTACTCATAAGAAGGAGTCAACTGGTCTGTGGGCCTTCTCTTTGGGACAGAACTGAAGACACTGACAAATATAACTATTAGCCTCCCACAACCTTTTTGTTCTCCCAGATTAAACTGTTATCCTCAGAAAACTTAGTATTCCTTGAGAAGGTGAGCCTCAATAATGTTGATTTCATTTTTCGTATAAATCAAGCATAATCATTTAATTTTACAATTTTACCCTAGAAAGCTTTCAGAAGTGAAGCTTTGTCAGATATCTACAGAGATTTCATTTTTTTTTTTAAAACATCTTTATTGAAGTATAATTGCCTTACAATGGTGTGTTAGCTTCTGCTTTATAACAAAGTGAATCAGTTATACATATACAATATGTTCCCATATCTCTTCCCTCTTGCATCTCCCTCCCTCCCACCCTCCCCATCCCACCCCTCTAGGTGGTCACAAAGCACCGAGCTGATCTCCCTGTGCTATGTGGCTGCTTCCCACTAGCTATCTATTTTACAGTTGGTAGTGTACATATGTCCATGACACTCTCTTACCCTGTCACCTCTCACCCCACCCCCTCCCCATATCCTCAAGTCCATTCTCTAGTAGGTCTGTGTCTTTATTCCCGTCTTGCCACTAGGTTCTTCATGGCCTTTTTTTTTTTTTTTCCTTAGATTCCGTATATATGTGTTAGCATACTGTATTTGTTTTTCTCTTTCTGACTTACTTCACTCTGTATGACAGACTCGAACTCCATCCACCTCACTACAAATACCTCCATTTCATTTCTTTTTATGGCTGAGTAATATTCCATTGTATATATGGGCCACATCTTCTTTATCCATTCATCTGATGATGGACATTTAGGTTGCTTCCATGTCCTGGCTATTGTAAATAGAGCTGCAATGAACATTTTGGTACATGACTCTTTTTGAACTATGGTTTTCTCAGGGTATATGCCCAGTAGTGGGATTGCTGGGTCATATGGTAGTTCTATTTGTAGTTTTTTCAGGAACCTCCATACTGTTCTCCATAGTGGCTGTATCAATTTACATTCCCACCAACAGTGCAAGAGTGTTCCCTTTCCTCCACACCCTCTCCAGCATTTATTGTTTCTAGATTTTTTGATGATGACCATTCTGACTGGTGTGAGATGATATCTCATTGTAGTTTTGATTTGCATTTCTCTAATGATTAATGATGTTGAGCAGTCTTTCATGTGTCTGTTGGCAATCTGTATATCTTCTTTGGAGAAATGTCTATTTAAGTCTTCTGCCCATTTTTGGATTGGGTTGTTCGTTTTTTTGTTATTGAGCTGCATGAGCTGGTTGTAAATCTTGGAGATTAATCCTTTGTCAGTTGCTTCATTTGCAAATATTTTCTCCCATTCTGAAGGTTGTCTTTTGGTCTTGTTTATGGTTTCCTTTGCTGTGCAAAAGCTTTTAAGTTTCATTAGGTCCCATTTGTTTATTTGTGTTCTTATTTCCATTTCTCTGGGAGCTGGGTCAAAAAGAATCTTGCTGTGATGTATGTCATAGAGTGTTCTGCCTATGTTTTCCTCTAAGAGTTTGATAGTGTCTGGCCTTACACTTAGGTCTTTAATCCATTTTGAGTTTATTTTTGTGCATGGTGTCAGGGAGTGTTCTAATTTCATACTTTTACATGTATCTGTCCAATTTTCCCAGCACCACTTGTTGAAGAGGCTGTCTTTTCTCCACTGTATATGCTTGCCTCCTTTATCAAAGATAAGGTGACCATATGTGCGTGGGTTTATCTCTGGGCTTTCTATCCTGTTCCATTGATCTATATTTCTGTTTTTGTGCCAGTACCAAACTGTCTTGATTACTGTAGCTTTGTAATATAGTCTGAAGTCAGGGAGCCTGATTCCCCCAGCTCCATTTTTCGTTCTCAAGATTGCTTTGGCTATTCAGGGTCTTTTGTGTCTCCATACAAATTGTGAAATTTTTTGTTCTAGTTCTGTGAAAAATGCCAGTGGTAGTTTGATAGGGATTGCATTGAATCTGTAGATTGCTTTGGGTAGTAGAGTCATTTTCACAATGTTGATTCTTCCAGTCCAAGAACATGGTATATCTCTTCATCTATTTGTATCATCTTTAATTTCTTTCATCAGTGTCTTATAGTTTTCTGCATACAGGTCTTTTGTCTCCTTAGGTAGGTTTATTCCTAGATATTTAATTCTTTTTGTTGCAATGGTAAATGGGAGTGTTTTCTTGATTGCACTTTCAGATTTTTCGTCATTAGTGTATAGAAATGCAAGAGATTTCTGTGCATTAATTTTGTATCCTGCTACTTTACCAAATTCATTGATTAGCTCTAGGAGTAGAGATTTCTTTTAATGTAACATTTTGGAGGGAGTGGAGAAAACAATGTTTAACAAAAGATGTGGCTAATTAGAGCTAAAAATATAATAATATCACCCATTAAAAATTAATTATCGGGCTTCCCTGGTGGCACAGCGGTTGGGAGTCTGCCTGCCAATGCAGGGGATGCAGGCTCGGGCCCTGGTCTGGGAGGATCCCGCATGTCGCAGAACGGCTGTGCCCGTGAGCCGCGATTACTGAGCCTGCGTGTCTGGAGCCTGTGCTCCGCAACGGGAGAGACCGCGATGAGGAGTGGCCCCCGCTTGCCGCAACTGGAGGGGGCCCTCACACAGAAACGAAGACCCAACACAGCCATAAATAAATAAATAAATACATTTTTAAAAAAAATTAATTATCTACATCATTAATAACTAAATGCCACCAATAAATATAGAACATTAATTAGATGAATATTATGTAACTCATAAAATTTTGTGTACATGTTTATCATGTTTAAAACATGCTTCAATTATAATGTTTGATAAAAAAGATCAAGATACAAAATTATAAAATATCTTATTATTACAATTATATAAACTATATTTATAGGAAAAATACCATAATGAAAGAAAGCATCCTAACAGTTATTAACTTTAGGTATTTGAAATATTGTTACTTGTGTTTCTTCAATTTTCCATATTATTTGTCAATATTTTCAATGTATTTATTTAATAAAAATAATTTCAAGTAATTATTGAGCTTTATTTTATGTTAGGTTTTACATGTTATTATTTAAAAAAACTAAATTCTAACAAGCCACATACTTGTCATATGTTCCTTAACTGAAACACCTACTTTATTCTTACCTATGAATTTCCACTGTGTGCCAACTAAATTGAATAGATTTATTCTATGAGATGAACTTATAAATTAAAAGTTAAGAATTAACAATTTATTTTGATTAGTATTTTGCTGTTTGGATTCTTATAATATTTTTCATCAAAATATGTGAAGTCACACAAATAATTCAACCAAATGCAATATTCTAACATTTACTTTTTTGGTAGAATTTGATGGAATAGAAAACTGATATATAGACCTCATTTTATATTTACGTTACAAATGATAAAAAAAGATAATAGTATGTGTATGTCCTAACACTACTACAGTGGATGAGCACAAAAGGGTGGCTAATAATATAGCTTCAACATTTTTTTTCTAAAAGCTTTATTCAAACCCCTGTGATCATCAACAAAGCATAGTGTATGCATTGGCATTCATGAATAGTTTCTGTGTCTGTTTGTCTGGCATTAAGAAAATGGCATTGAGTAGCCAGGCTGTAGAGAGCAGGATGATTCCTCTGTCTGTGTATGGCTGGGGCAGTGGGATAGGAGGTACAACAGCATAAAGTTTGCAGTGAAAATTTATCAGACTCAGCTCAACTGGAATGGGAACTATTATCTGAGGTCAGCCTCATGAAATTTACAGACTTAGGGCTCATAGTTCAAGGATGGAAGTAACCAGAGGACCTTATAGAGGATAAAATTACAACCTGGTTTTTGCAACGTGGAAACCTCTTCACTTCATTCAGCCTTACTGTAAATGCAATTTCCATAGGATAATACTATGATTGCATCATCCTCCTATGACCAGGAATAGGCAAGCACATCCTAGGAACAAGTGGAATGGATTGCTTAGCTACCAGGTACCAGACTTGATCTGGGAAAATGACAAAGATGATTTCACTTCTTCTGCCCAGCAGCACTATGAGGGAGGTACTTTACCCCTATTTAGAGCCGTGTGGCTGACAGAGTCTTGGTCATCTGTCCTGGTGTCAGGCCTGAGCTTCTGAGGTGGAAGAGTCAAGTTCAGGACATTGGACCACCTCCCAGCCCCATATAAAATCACTCAGTCAAAGGTCTCCCAGAGATCAACATCTCGATGCTATGACCCAAATCCACCCAAAGTACAGCAAGCTCTGGTGCTGGACGCCAAATGCCAAACAACCAGCAAGACAAGAACACACCCCACCCATTAGCAGAGAGGCTGCCTAAAGTCATACTAAGTTCACAGATACCCCAAAACACACCACGGGACATGGTGCTGCCAACCAGAAAGACAAAATTCAAGCCCACCCACCAGAACACAGGCATCAGTCCCATCCACCAGGAAGCCTATACAAGCCAACGAAACAACCTCACCCACTGGGGGCAGGCACCAAAAACAATGAGAACTGCAAAATGGAAGCCTGCAAAAAGGAGACCACAAACAGGGAAAGTTAAACAAAATGAGATGACAGAGAAAAATACAGCAGACGAAGGAGCAAGGTAAAGCTCACCACACCAAAAAAATGAAGAGGAAATAAGCAGTCTAACTGAAAAAAAAATTCAGAGTTATGAGAGTAAAGATGATCCAAAATCTTGGAAACAAAATGGAGAAAATAAAAGAAATGTTTAACAAGGACCTAGAAGAACTAAAGAGCAAACAAACAATGATGAACACCACGATAAATGAAAAAAAAAAAATACTCTAGAAGGAATCAGTAGCAGAATAACTGAGGCAGAACAAATAAGTGACCTGAAAGAAAAAATAGTGGAAATAAGTGTCACAGAGCAGATTAAAGAAACAAGAATGAAAAAAAGTGAGGAGAGTCTCAGAGACATCTGGGACAACATTAAACGCACCAACATTTGAATTATAGGGGTCCCAGAAGAAGAAGAGAAAAAGAAAGTGCCTGAGAAAATATTTGAAGAGGTAATACTTGAAAATTTCCCAAACATGGGAAAAGAAATATTCAATCAAGTCCAGGAAGCGCAGAGAGTCCCATACAGGATAAATCCAAGGAGAAACACAACAAGACACATATTAATCCAATTATCAATAAATAAATACAAAGAAAAAAATATTAAAAGCAGTAAGAGAAAAGCAACAAAAAATATACAAGGAAATCCCCATAAAATTAACAGCTGATCTATCAGCAGAAACTCTGCCAGCCAGAAGGGAGTGGCAGGACATATTAAAAGTGATGAAAGGGAAAAACCTTCAACCAAGATGACTCTACCCAGCAAGGATCTCATTCAGATTCGATGGAGAAATTAAAACCTTTACAGATAAGCAAAAGTTAAGGGAATTCAGCACCACCAAACCAGTTTTACAACAAATGCTAAAGGAACTTTTCTAGGCAGGACACACAAGAGAAGGAAAAGACCTACAAAAACAAATCCAAAACAATGAAGAAAACGGTAATAGGAACATGCATATCAATATTTACCTTAAATGTAAATGGATTAAATGATCCACCAAAAGACACAGACTGGCTGAATGGATATGAACATATCCATATGTACGTATCTTGTACATATGTTGTCTACAAGAGACCTACTTCAGACCTAGGGACACATACAGACTGAAAGTGAGGGGATGGAAAAAGATATTCAATGCAAATGGAAATCAAAAGAAAACTGGTGTAGCAATTCTTATATCAGACAAAATACACTTTAACATAAAGACTTTTACAAGAGACAATGAAGGACACTGCATAATGATCAAGGTATCAATCCAAGAAGATGATAAAACAATTGTAAATATTTATGCACCGGACATAGGAGAACGTCAATACACAAGGCAAATGCAAACAGCCATAAAAGGGGAAATCAACAGTAACAGAAAAATAGTAGGGGACATTGACACCCCAATTACACCAATGGACAGATCATCCAAAATGAAAATAAATGAGGAAACACAAGCTTTAAAAGACACATTAGACCAGATATACTTAAAGATATTTATAGGACATTCCATTCAAAACAACAGAATACATTTTCTTCTCAAGTGCTCATGGAACATTCTCCAGGATAGATCATATCCTGGGTCACAAATCAAACCTAGGTAAATTTAAGAAAATTGAAATTGTACCAAATATCTTTTCTGACCACAATTCTATGAGACTGGATATCAATTACAGGAAAACAAAAAAACTGTAAAAATTACAAACACGTGGAGATGAGACAATATACTAATAAATAACCAAGAGATCATTGAAGAAATCAAAGAGGAAATCAAAAAATACCTAGAAACAAATGACAATGAAAACACAATGACCCAAATCCTATGGGATGCAGCAAAAGCAGTCTAAGAGAGAAGTTTATAGCAATACAATCCTACCTCAAGAAACAAGAAACTTCTCAAATAAACAGCATAACTTTACAGCTAAAGCAATAGGAGAAGGAAAAACTAAAAGAGTCGCAAAGTTAGTAGAAGGAAGGAAACCATAAAGATCAGATCAGAAATAAATGAAAAAGAAATGAAGGAAACAATAACAAAGATCAATAAAACTAAAAGCTGGTTCTTTAAGAAGATAAAAAAAAATTGATAAACCATTAGTCAGACTCATGAGGAAAAAAAGGGAGAAGACTCAAAGCAGCACATTTAGAAATGAAAAAGAAGAAGCAACAACTGACACTGCAGAAATACAAAGGATTATGACAGATTACTACAAGCAACTATATGCCAATAAAATTGACAACCTGGAAGAAATCAACAAATTCTTAGAAAAGCACAACCTTCCATCTGAACCAGGAAGAAATAGAAAATATGAACAGACCAATCACAAGCACTGAAATTGAAACTGTGATTAAAATACTTCCAACAAACAACAGCCCAGGATCAGATGACTTCACAAGCAAATTCTATCAAACATTTAGAGAAGAGCTAACACCTATCAATCTCAAACTCTCCCAAAATATTGCAGAGGGAGGAACACTCCCAAACTCATTTTACGATGTCACCATTACCCTGATACCAAAACTAGACAAAGATGTCACAAAAAATGCAAACTACTGGCCAATGTAACTGATGAACATAGATGCAAAAATACTTAACAAAATACTAGCAAACAGAATCCAACAGCACATTAAAAGGATCATACACCATGATCAAGTGGGGTTTATCCCAGGAATGCAAGGATTCTTCAATATATGTAAATCAATCAATGTGATACACTATATTAAAAAACTGATGGATAAAAACTATATGATCATCTCAATAGATGCAGAAAAATCTTTCGACAAAATTCAACATGCATTTATGATAAAAACTCTCCAGAAAGTGGGCATAGAGGGAACATATCTGAACAAAATAAAGGCCATATATGACAAACCCACAGCCAACATTGCTCTATACATTGAAAAAATTAAACCATTTCCTATAAGATCAGGAACAAGACAAGGTTGTCCATTGTCACAACTGTGTTTCAACATACTTTTGGAAGTTTTATCCCACAACAATCAGACAAGAAAAAGAAATAAAAGGAATCCAAATCTAAAAAGAAGTAAAGCTGTCACTGTTTGCAGATCACATGGTACTATACATAGAGAATCCTAAAGATGCTAATAGAAAACTACTAAAGCTAATCAATGAATTTGGTAAAGTAGGAGGATACAAAATTAATGTACAAAACTCTCTTGCATTCCTATACATTAATGATGAAAAATGTGAAAGAGAAATCAAGGAAACACTCTCATTTACCACTGCAACAAAAAGAATAAAATACCTAAGAATCAACCTACCTAAGGAGACAAAAGACCTGTATGCAGAAAACTATAAAACACTGACGAAAGAAATTAACGATGTTACAAACTGATGGAGAGATATACCATGTTATTGGATTGGAAGAATCAACACTGAAAATGACTATACTACCCAAAACAACCTACAGATTCAATGCAATCCCTATCAAATTACCAATGGCATTTTTCACAGAACTAGAAAAAAAATTTCACAATTTGTATGGAAACACAAAAGACACCAAATAGCCAAAGCAATCTTGAGAAAGAAAAATGGAGCTGGGGGAATCAGGCTCCATGACTCCAGACTATACTATAAAGCTAAAATAATCAAGACAGTATGGTACTGGCACAAAAAAGAAATATAGATCACTGGAACAGGATAGAAAGCCCAGAGATAAACCCACACACTTATGGTCACCTTATCTTTGATAAAGGAGGCAAGAATATACAATGGAGAAAAGACAGCCTCTTCAATGAATGGTGCTGGGAAAACTGGACAGCTACATGTAAATGAATGAAATTAGAGCACTCCCTAAAACTGTATACAAAAATAAACTCAAAATATATTAAAGACCTAAATGTAAAGCCAGACACTATAAAACTCTTAGAGGAAAACATAGGCAGAACACTGTATGACATAAATCACAGCAAGATCTTTTTTTGACTCACCTCATACAGAAATGGAAATAAAAACAAAAATAAACACAAGGGACCTAATGAAACCTAAAAGCTTTTGTACTGAAAAGGAAACCATAAATAAGACAAAAAGACATCCTTCAGAATGGGAGAAACTATTTGCAAATGAAGCAACAGACAAAGGATTAATCTCCAAAATATACAAGCAGGTCATGCAGCTCAATATCAAAAAAACAAACAACCCAATCCAAAAATGGGCGAAATACATAAATAGACATTTTTCCAAAAAAGATATACAGATTGCCAACAAACAAATGGAAGGATGCTCCACATCATTAATCATTAGAGAAATGTCAGAATGGCCATCAACAAAAACTCAACAAACAGTAAATGCTGGAGGGGCTTTGGAGAAAAGGGAACCCTCTTACTGTAAATTGTTACAGCCTCTATGCAGAACAGTATGGAGGTTCCTTAAAAAACTAAAACTAGAACTACCATATTACCCAGCAATCCCACTACTGGGCGTATACCCTGAGAAAACCATAATTCAAAAAGAGTCATGTACCACAATGTTCACTGCAGCACTATTTACAATAACCAGGACATGGAATCAACCAAAGTGTCCATCAACAGATGAATGGATAAAGAAGATGTGGCACATATATACAATGGAATAGTACTCAGCCATAAAAAGAAATGAAATTCAGTTATTTGTAGTGAAGTGGATGGACCTCGAGTCTGTCATACAGAATGAAGTAAGTCAGAAAGAGAAAAAGAAATACTATATGCTAACACATATATATGGAGTCAAAAAAAAAAAAAGATTCTGACGAATTTAGGGGCAGGACAGGAATAAAGATGCAGAGATAGAGAATGGACTTGAGGACACAGGGATGGGGAAGTGTAAGCTGGGATGAAGTGAGCAAGTAGCATTGACATATATACACTACCAAATGTAAAATAGATAGCTAGTGGGAAGCAGGTGCATTGCACAGGGAGATCAGCTCAGTGCTTTGTGACCACCTAGAGGGGTAGGATAGGGAGGGTGGGAGGGAGATGGAAGACAGAGGGTATATTGGGATATATGTATACATATAGCTGATTAACTTTGTTATACAGCAGAAACTAACACAACATTGTAAAGCAATTATACTCCTATAAAGGTGTTAAATAAATAAATAAATAGAAAATGGCATTGTTTGAAAAATTCATTGAGTATGAAATTTCCTAAGTAGTGATTTTATGTTGCCACAACAGCTTCAAAAACTGTAGATACAGTTAGATATTGCATTCAATTACTTTAGTCCATTATTTATGAAACAATCTAATGTGCACACATGAGCACACACACACATATTATATATAATTTCATAAGTATTTTTAATGACAATTACTTAACCAAACAAGGAAATAGCTCTTCAGTTACACAATAAGGTAATTTACTAATATATGTAGAAGTAAAAATAAAAGCTTAGAAAGCAATGATGAGATTATTATTCAAAATAATGGAGCAAAAGAAATGTTGACAGAAAAGCATGATCAATGTGTTTTTCAATATTTTAAAAGTACACAAAAATTTTAAATTTATGTAGTCTATGTATCTAAATTTTTTTTAAAGTTTAAATTTGACAGAATCTATAATCATATGCATGATTATATAAAGTTTTTGTAATATTGTGGATATGAAAATATATAACTTCATTAGTATATAATTTCTATCAAAATCGCCAGTAATGCTAATTCTCCAATCAGAATATTGTTTTAAAAAGTTCTGCAAGAAACAAAGTTAGAACTAGAGTGAAGAGGGTGTAATACCAATTACTAATAGAGAAAGTAATATATATCTCTAAATTAAGAATGAAGGAATGCTAGTTACCAAAATTCGAGAAACTAAGGAAAGAGAAACAAATCCACATAGAGTTGGTAGATTTCCCATAGACTACAAATTGTGCATCTGCACTCATCAAGATGCAGTCAGTTTCTCACTCCTCAAATCCACTCTAACCTTTTATTGACAGAATGAAATAGAAATGACATTGCATGAGTCACAAGCCCAGAATGAAAATGGCTTTGCATTCTACTCTTCTGCTCTTGGAACACAGCAGCCATGTGATCCAGCTTTGATGAGCCTGTGAGATGATAAGAAATGATGAAGGGCTGATGCAATTTCTCCCTGTTGAGGCCAGCATAATGCTGCCAGGAAGCTGACTGCAAATACTTAAGGGAACCCAGCTGAGACCAAAGAACTATTCACCCATGTCCAACTCAAACTGCTATCCTACAACATTGTGATTAAGCAAATGCATCTCCTTTTAAGTCACTGAATTTTACGATTATTTTTTATGCAGCAAATGCTAATAGACCAGAAAAAGTTGTGCCATTATTAGGGTGTTACCATAAGAAAAACTTTAAATATGTGATATTGGCTTTGGGCCTGAGCTATAGGCAGATACTAGAAAAGCAGCAAGAAAAACCGTTACAAAAAATAGTGAGCTGCTATTAGTGGAGCCTTAAAAAAGTGGTGAGAAAATTGCCATAGCAGGTGGAAATGATATTGAACCTGATAATTTTAATTGATTTTGGAAAACAATAAAAAAATTATGTTTACTGTATTTGAATATAAACTGTTTAGGTCTGCAAAATTGTGCAACATATAAACTGATTAGGGCTCCAAACTCCTCTTTCTCCACAGAAACATTGAAAAACTTGCAGAAACTGTCAAAACCAAATTTGTCAGAATCATGGAAAATAGTCAATGGTTAACAGGAAAAAAGTGAATACCGAATCAATAAAAAGCAACTTGGAAAATGATAGGAAATCTTTGTGGTGTTTCTTTTATCCTTTTACCACTCTGTCCTTGGCTCACCAATGGTCTTAAAGACAGCAATCCATATTCCCAGTGTGGAACCTTGGAACCTGGTTTCAGAGGGAAAAGCATAGATCCTATTCACAAATTTTTGTGTTCACCTACTCTAAACTTTCTGGGGCTACTTAAAGGACTGATGCAAGACATCCATCTCTGTTATGCATAACTCAAATCTTGTCCTCAAGGAAAAGAGGTGGGCATTATCAGAAAATATGGTAAGGGGAACAAAAACCCACAGCTGCTTGCATACAGTTGAGACATACAATAGACTCTCTAAAGCATGGGAGAAAAACCTGGGGAGATATTTTCTAAGGGATATTAGGACATTCAAACTTGCCTGTGTATACTGTGGAATTTAGAATGCCATGTACATGCCCAGCAAAGGATGCATGCTCACAAAAGAACTGAGGTCTTTGTGACCTGAGAAAACCCTATAAGAAATGCTTTATGTAGAGCAGTTAAGAAACAATCACAATGGGGTGAGGAATTAAGTTTTCATCAGAACGGAAGACTAAATTTATAGAAAAAATATCTGGTAAAGTATATCTAAAAATTCTGAATTAAAAAAATGTAAATGGGTACCTTACATCTAGTAATGGATATCTTTCATATGAAAAATATGTAATATTTCCAGGGCTCAGAAACAATGAAAAAGAGAAAATCAGAAAAGTATATGAAAGCTAAGTATCTCATATTTCTAAGGATGTATCTGGCTAGATCTTTGTAGCTTAAAGTTTGGCCTGTAAGTACCTCACATAAAAGATAAAAGGCTATGAATAAAACAAATGCTTGGAGATTAAATGAGAGACACCACACAGAGGAAGAACGCTTGAAATGAAGAGGGAGACTTTTAAACCAATCTCAAATAATAACTGGGGCCTGAGAACCTCGTGGAGTCTGGACTGATTGGGATACTCTGCCTGGACAAATTTACCAGCTTCAGCTTTAAAAAAATCAGATAGTGATTTTTATTAAATCAGATAAGAAAAACTTTAAATGATCATTAATGAAAGAAAATGACAATATTTGCTTTCTGAATCTTGTATCTCATTGAAGTAAATAAAGAATAATTAATACCCCATGAGTATCCCTACACAAAGTTCTGAGGAAAATGATTTCACAATAAAAATTCAAAAAACGCAAAAAATTCTCTTCCATGATGTGGCAAAATCCAGCAGAGAAACAAACTTTTCTTTGTGAAGAACAGCTTCATAAAAGCTGCATGTATTGGAATCATCTATCATAACATAAAAATAACATAATTAAAGGAATAATAGCAATTATATATCAAAAACTAACTGATTCACTTCATTGTACAGCAGAAACTAACACAACACTGTAAAGCAATTATACTAAAATAAATAAATACAATAATAAACAATTTTTTGAAATTAAAACCTAAAATTTTAAAATAAACTACATAATATGCAAATATAGTAAAAAAATAAAGATTAAAGCTGTATAGTCATTTGATATATTTAGCACAGATAAAGACAGGTTAACTGAACTAGAATATAGAGTTAAAAAAAAATAAGCAGATTGTTATGTACACAGAAAAAGAGATAAGAAATATGAAAAATGTTGACACAAAATTCTCAACATTTCGTGTAATTTCTTATTGCAGAACCTGAAGAAGAGAATGGAGAAGAGGATAATACGTCGGCAGTGGGAAATTTAGACATGTGAGACCTAAAAATATTGCAAGATGATGAACAATACACATCATCTAAATTGGAAAATGCAATTTTCTCTTAGGAGAAAGAGAGAGAAAGATGATGAGGGAGAGATACACATATAAATACCTTGAGTAAAACTGTAGAAAAACAAAGAGAAAGGGAAGAACACCAAAACATCAAAGGAAAAACAATGTAGATGATCTAACATGGGGTAATAGTTAGACTAATAAAGGATTTCTAAAGAAACAACAAAAAAAATAGAAGACAGACAACTTGGAAATAATATGTTCCAAATGGTGAAAAAAATCAACATAGAATTGTTATACCCAGTGGAACTATGTTTTTAAGAATAACACTGAATAATGATGTTTCAAAAAAGCACATATTGAGAGTAAACTCAAAATTATAAGAAAACATTCATTTTAAAAAGAAAATAGAGGGATACCTTCAAGATGGTGGAGGAGTAAGACATGGAGATCACCTTCCTCCCCACAATACATCAAAAACATATTTACACGTGGAGCAACTCCTACAGAACACCTACTGAATGCTGACAGAAGACCTCAGACTTCCAAAAAGGCAAGAAAGTCTCCACATACCTGGGTAGGGCAAAAGAAAATAGAAGGAAAAAAAGAGACAAAGGAATAGGGATAGGTCCCGCACCTCTGGGAAGGAGCTGTGAAGGAGGAAAATTTTCCACACATTAGGAATCCCCCTCACTGGCGGGGACAGGGGGTGGGGAGATTCAGAGCCACAGGTGAGAGCACAGCAACAGGGGTGCAGAGGGCAAAATGGAGCAATTCCCACACAGAGGATCAGTGCTGACCAGCACTCACCAGTCTGAGATACCTGTCTGCTCACCAGCCAAGATGGATGGGGGCTGGGAGCTAAGGCTTGGGTTTTGGAGGTCAGACCCCAGGGAGAGGACCAGGGTTGGCTGTGTGAAGACAGCCTGAAGGGTGTTAGTGTGCCACAGCTAGCCAGGAGGGAATCTTGGGAAAAGTCTGGAACTGCCAGAGAGGCAAGAGACCATTGTTTTGGGTGGGCAAGGAGAGGGACTTCCTGCTCTGTGTGTCCACAGATGGCAGAGCACCACCTAAGCAAGCTCCAGAGATGGGCGTGAGCCATGGCTATCATCTTGGTCCCCAGAGGTGGGCACAGACTGCTACCCCTGCTGCTGCTGCCACCAAAGTTCCTGTGTGCAAACACAGGTAACTACCCACACCCTCCTGGGAGCTGGTGCAGCACACCACTGCCAGGTTCCCTTAATCCAGGGCCAACTTTCCCAGGAGAACACACAGTGCTCCTCAGGCTGTTGCAACTACCCACTGGCCTCTGCCACCGCAGGCAATCCCCACTTCCCAATTATAACTATTGTAACCCTCCTTCTGCCTGGCCTGAGTAAACAAGAGAGCCCTAATCAGCTGCTGCTTTAACCTGCTCCTATCTGGAAGGGGAACAGACCCCTGAAGGTGGCTTAAATGCAGAGGTGGGGCCAAAACCAAAGCTGAACCCCAGGAGTTGTGTGAACAAAGAAGAGAAAGGGAAATTTCTCTCTGCAGTCTCAGGACCAGCAGATTAAATCCTCGTAACTGGCTTGGTAATCACTGCATCTGTAGAATACCTGAATACACAATGAGTGTTCCCAAAATTGAGGCAGTGAACTTGAGGGGCAAATGTGGACTTAGGGTTTGCTTTCTGTGTTTGATTTGTTTTCAGTTTTATGTTTATCTCAGTTTAATTTTTAGGGTTTGTTTTCATTTGTAGGTCTGTTTATTGGTTTGACTGCTCTCTACCTTTCTTTTTTTTTTTCTTTGTTTTTTCACTTTTTGTGAGGGCCTGTCTGTTTCTTTGTGAGATTTTCTCTGTTTAGTTTTGCTTTTACCATTTGTTTTGGGGTTCTGTTGGTTCTTTTTGTTGTTGTTTTTGTTCGTTAGTTTGTTTGGTTTTTTTTTTTTTTCTTCTTCTTTTTCTTCTATGCCGTGCAGCTGGCAGGGTCTTGGTGCCCCAACCGGGTACTGGGCCTGAGCCTCTGAGGTGGGAAAGCCAACTCCGGGACATTGGACCATGAGAGACCTCCACGCCCCATGTAATATTAATCAGTGAGAGCTCTCCCAGAGATCTCTGTCCCAACACTGAGACCCAGCTCTACCCAAGGGCCAGCAAGCTTCAGTGCTGGATGTCCCATGACAAACAACTACCAACCACACCCATTAGCAGACAGGCTGCCTAAAGTCATACTAAGTTCACAGACACCCCAAAACACACCACCAGATGTGGCCTTGCCCACCAAGGAACAAAATTGAGCCTCATGACCAGAACACAGGCACCAGTCCCTCCCAACAGGAAGCCTACACAAGCCAGTGAACCAACCTCACCCACTGGGAGCAGACACCAGAAATAAGAGGAAATGTGAACCTGGAGCCTGCAAAAAGGAGACCCCAAACATAATAAGTTCAAAAAAATGAGAAGACAGAAAAATATGCAGCAGATGAAGGAGCAAGGTAAAAACCCACCAGACCAAACAAATGAAAAGGAAATAGGCAGTCTATCTGAAAAAGAATACAGAGTAATGATAGTAAAGATGATCCAAAATCTCGGAAATAGTATGGAGAAAATACAAGGAACATTTAATAAAGACCTGGAAGAACTAAAGAGCAAACAAACAATGATGAACAACACAATAAATGAAACTAAAAATACTCTAGAAGGAATCAATAGCAGAATAACTGAGGAAGAAGAATGGATTAGTGACCTGGAAGATAGAATAGTGGAAATAACTGCTTCAGAGCAGAAAAAAGAAAAAAGAATGAAAAGAAATGAGGACAGTCCCAGAGACCTCCGGGGCAACATTAAACACACCAACATTTGAATTATAGGGGTCCCAGAAGAAGAAGAGAAAAAGAAAGGGTCTGGGAAAATACTTGAAGAGATTATAGTCAAAAACTTCCCTAATATGGGAAAGGAAACAGTCAATCCAGACCAGGAAGGCCAGAGAGTCCCATACAGGATAAACCCAAGGAGGAACACAATAAGACACATACTAATCAAACTATCAAAAATTAAGTACAAAGAAAAAGTATTAACAGCAGCAGGGGAAAAGCAACAAATAACATACAAGGGAAGCCCCATAAGGTTAACAGTTGATCTGTCAGCAGAAACTCTGCAAGCCAGAAGGGAGTGGCAGGACATATTTAAAGTGATGAAAGGGAAAGACCTACAACATAGATAACTCTAACCAGAAAGGATCTCATTCAAATTCGACAGAGAAATTAAAACCTTTACAGACAAGCAAAAGCTAAGAGAATTCAGCACCACCAAACCAGCTTTACAACAAATGCTAATGGAACTTCTCTAGGCAAGAAAAACAAGAGAAGGAAAATACCTACAAAAACAAACCAAAACAATTAAGAAAATGGTAATAGGAACATACATGTCAACAACTACCTTAAATGTAAATGGATTAAATGCTCCAACCAAAAGACACAGACTGGATGAATGGATACAAAAACAAGACGCTTACATATGCTGTCTGCAAGAGATCCACTTCAAACCTAAGGACACATACAGACTGAAAGTGAGGGGATAGAAAAAGATATTCCATGCAAATGGAAATCAAAAAGAAAGCTGGAGTAGCAATTCTCATATCACACAAAATGGACTTTAAAATAAAGACTATTACAAGAGACAAAGAAGGACACTACACAATGATTAAGGGAACAATCCAAGAAGAAGATATAAGAATTGTAAATAGTTTTGCACCCAATATAGGAGCACCTCAATACATAAGGCTAATGCTAACAGCCATAAAAGGGGAAATCGACAGTAACACAATAGTAGTAGGACACTTAAACACCACATTTACACCAATAGACAGATCATCCAAAATGAAAATAAATAAGGAAACACAAGCTTTCAATGACACATTAGATCAGATGGACTTAATTGATATTTATAGGACATTCCATCAAAAAACAACTGAATACAATTTCTTCTCAAGTGCTCAAGGAACATTCTCCAGGATAAATTATATTTTGGGTCACAAATTAAGCCTCAGTAAATTTAAGAAAATTGAAATCGTATCAAATATATCTGACCACAATGCTATTAGACTAGATATCAATTACAGGAAAAAAAAACTGTAAAAAAACTGTAAAAAATACAAACATACGGAGGCTAAACATTACACTACTAATTAACCATGAGAACACTAAAGAAATCAAAGAGGAAATCAAAAAATACCTAGAAACAAATGACAATGAAAACATGATAACCCAAAACCTATAGGATGCAGCAAAAGCAGCTGTAAGAGGAAGTTTATTGGAATAAAATCCTACCTCAAGAAACAAGAAAAATCTCAAATAAATAACCTAACCTTACACCTAAGGCAACTAGAGAAAAACAAAACAAAACAAAAGTTAACAGAAGGAAGAAATCATAAAGATCACAAGAGAAATAAATGAAAAACAAATGAAGGAAACAATAGCAAAGATCAATAAAACTAAAAGCTGGTTCTTTGAGAAGTTAAACAAAATTGATAAAGCATTATCCAGACTCATCAAGAGAAAAAGGGAGAAGATTCAAAGCAACAGAATTAGAAATGAAAAAGGAGAAGTAACAACTGACACTGCAGAAATACAAAAGATCATGAGAGACTGCTACAAACAAATATATGCCAATAAAATGGACAACCTGGAAGAAATCAACAATTTCTTAGAAAAGTACAACCTTCCAATTCTGAACAAGGAAGAAATAGAAAATATGAACAGATGAATCACAAACACTGAAATTGAAACTGTGATTAAAAATCTTCCAACCAAAGTCCAGGACCAGATGGCTTCACAGATGAATTCTACCAAACATTTAGAGAACAGATAACACCTATCCTTCTCAAACTCTTCCAAAATATAGCAGAGGAAGGAACACTCCCAAACTCATTGTACAAGTCCACCATCACCCTCATACCAAAAACAGATAAAGATGTCACAATAAACGAAAACTACCGGCCAATATCTCTGATGAACATAGATGCAAAAATCCTCAACAAAATACTAGCAAACAGAATCCCACAGCACATTAAAAGAATTATAAACCATGATCAATTGGGGTTTATCTCAGGAATGCAAGGATCCTTCAACATACGCACATCAATCATTGTGATACACCATATTAACAAATTGAAGGATAAAACCATATGATCATCTCAATAGATGCAGAAAAAGCTTTCAACAAAATTCAACACCGATTTATGATAAAAATTCTCCAGAAAGTGGACATAGAGAGAACTTACTTCAACATAATAAAGTCCATATATGACAAACCCACAGCCAGCATCATCCTCAAAGGTGAAAAACTGAAACAATTTCCTCTTAGATCATGAACAAGACACAGGTGCCTCTCACTACTGTTATTCCACATATTTTTGGAACTTTTAGCCACAGGAAACAGAGAAGAAAAAGAAATGAAAGGAATACAAATCAGAAAAGAAGTAAAATCGTCAGTGTTTGCATGTGGCATGATACTATACATAGACAATCCTCAAGATGCTACCAGAAAACTACTAGAGCTAATCAATGTATTTGGTAAAGTGGCAGGATACCAAATTAATGTACAGAAATCTCTTGCATTCTTATACACTAATGATGAAAAATCTGAAACAGAAATTAAGGAAACACATTTACCATTGCAACAAAACAATAAAATGCCTAGGAATAAATCTACCTAAGAGGATAAAAGATCTGTATGCAGAAAACTATAAGACATTGATGAATGAAAGATTATACAAAGAGATGGAAAGATATACCATGTTCTTGGATTGGAAAAATCAACACTGTGAAAATGACTATACTACCCAAAGCAATGTACAAATTCAATGCAATCCCTACCAAACTACCAATGGCATTTTTCACAGAACTAGAACAAAATTTTTACAATTTGTATGGAAACACAAAAGAACCCAAAGAGCCAAAACAATCTTGAGAAAGAGAAATGGAGCTGGAGGAATCAGGTTCCCTGAATTGAGACTATACAACAAACCTACAGTAATCAAGACAGTATGGTACTGGCACAAAAACAGAAATATAGATCAATGGAACAGGATAGAAAGCTAAAAGATAAACCCATGCATATATGCTCACCATACCTTTGACTAATGAGGCCGGAATATACAATGGAGAAAAGACAGCCTCTTCAATAAGTGGTGCTGGGAAAACTGGACAGCCCTATGTAAAAGAATGAAATAAGAACACTTCCTAACACCATACACAAAAATAAACTCAAAAGGGATTAAAGACCTAAATGTAAGACCAGACACTATAAAATTCTTAGGCAGAACACTCTATGATGTAAATCACAGCAAGATCCTTTTTGGCCCACCTCCTAGAGTAATGAAAATAAAAACAAAAATGAACAAATGTGACCTAATGAAATTTAAAAGCTTTTGCACAGGAAAGGAAACCATAAAGAATACAAAAAGACAACACTCAGAATGGGAGAAAATATTTGCAATGAAGCAATGGACAAAGGATTAAAATCCAAAATATACAAACAGCCCATGGAGCTCAATATCAAAAAAACAAACAACTCAATTTAAAAATGGACAGAAGACCTAAATAGACATTTCTCCAAATAAGATATACAGATTGTCAAAAACACATGAAAGGATGCTCAACTTCTCTAATCATTAGAGAAATGCAAATCAAAACCACAGTGAGATATCACCTTACACCGGTCAGAATGGCCATCATCAAAAAATCTACAAACAATAAATGCTGGAGAGGGTGTGAACAAAAAGGACCACTCTTTCACTGTTGGTGGGAATATAAATTGATACTGACACTATAGAGAACAGTTTGGAGGTTCCTTAAAAACTAAAAATAGAATTAGCATATGACCCAGCAATCCCACTTCTGGGCATATACCCTGAGAAAACCATAATTCAGAAAGAGATATGTACCACAGTGTTAATTGCAGCACTATTTACAATAACCAGGACATGGAAGCAACCTAGGTGTCCATCGACTGATGAATGGATAAAGAAGATGTGGCACATATATACAATGGAATACAACTCAGCCATAAAAATAAACGAAATTGAGTTATTTGTAGTGAGATGGATGGACCTAGAGTCTGTCATACAGAATGAAGTAAGTCAGAAAGAGAAAAGCAAATACCATATGCTAACACATATATATGGAATCTAAAAAGAAAAAAAAAAGGGTTCTGATGAACCTGGGGCAGGACAGGAATAAAGACACAGATGTAGAGAATGGACTTGAGGACATGGGGAGGGGGATGTGAAGCTGGTCGAGGTGAGAGAAAGTAGCATGACATACATACACTACCAAATGTAAAATAGATAGCTAGTGGGAAGCAGCTGCAAATCACAGGGAGATCAGCTCAGTGCTTTGTGACCACTTAGTGGGGTGGGATAGGGAGGGTAATAGGGAGGCTCAAGAGGGAGGGGATATGGGGATAATATGTATACATAGAGCTGATTCACTTTGTTATAAGGCAGAAATTAATGCAACGTTGTAAAGCAATTATGCTGCATTAAAGATGTAAAAAAATAAATACATAGCAATTTAAAATAAAATAAAATAAAGAAAGTAGATAATGCAAGTAGGAAGTTCAGAGAGGCTGAGCAAATAGTAACTTTCTAAAACAAAAATAATCATTTATAATTTATGACATAAAATAATAATAAATAACATATAATTTGGAATGAATGGCTGGAGTTGAAGTTTTAGAGTTAAACTTGCTCTGTGTTAAATTAAACAAGTACATTTTTTTCCACTGTAAAATAAAAGAGTAGAAGTGAGACTTTTTTTTAGTAAGAGGAAAAGGCAGGAAAGTAGAGCCAAAAGAAACAGAGACAATTTGAGAGAAACAGAATGGAGAGAAACAATGGCAGGTATGATGCAGATGTAACATTTATTATGAGTTAGATAAATTCATAAAGCCCTTACATTATAGGATGTATTCTCTATTTAAATACTCAATCAGAAATTCCTTCTTCTATTAACTATACACTAGTTTTGTATCAGACTAAACTTCCCACTGAGAAACATGTAAATACTTGGTGAAATCAAGCAACAACAACAAATGGAATGTTACAGTCATTGCAGGTTAATAAAACCACACAGGATTTAAGTGAACAAATCTGGAGAAAAGGCAGCACAGTGGGGTGATTCACTTTAACCTTTTTATTTGGTGATTGTGTTAAATGTTGACACAGCAGAAACACCACTGAATTTAGTGATACAGATGTTTCTCTCACCAGACATCATTTCTGGCTTTTGAACATGATGTATCTTCTGGACTTTACTTGGGACATAATCACCTGCTGGGTTTTTGCATCTTAGTTATTATATCCATTTCAGTAGGCTCACTTTCTTGTATCCTTTAATCCCATCATTATCTACTACCAGAGAATTTCTGGCACTTTGATATTCCTTAGTGTGGGAACATTGTTTTCTCCAAGTTTCATAGAACTACCTTGGCAGCAGGTTTGGATTATCCTCTAGGTTTATTACCAGGTGCTAAATCTTTATTGGGACACTGCTCCAAGCCACTTACTCTCATATTTAAGTAGGGAGGGAATGCTAGTTCTCAACAGGGAGTGACAGTCTTCTTTGGCAGACTCAGAATTCTAGAATTTAAAGTCACGAACCAAGGTATCTCCATCCACGTTTCAGGGACCTGTTCTTTCCAATCCAAAACTCTGACTTTTATGTAGTATATCTGCTTAGGTTAGGATTTAAACTTTCCTTGGAGCTCAGCTTTTCTGATGATTAATTATTTGTTCTGATACTCAGTTTTCTCTGCCTTCCTCCTGCAGTTTACAGCAGATTCTTTACCTGCTATCAATTAGATAATCTGGCTTTTGCAGCAGACTTTCAAGTGGCAGTTAATCTCTCTCAGATTTGCATTATCTTTCCCAAGTATATCAATCTAGATTAGCAATAGCCTCCTGAATCAGTTTTTCTGTGTTTTAAATTTTACATTACTGTATGATTATATTACTATAAGATTCACAGATATTTTATTATTTTCTTTAATTTTTATTGGAGTATAGTTGCTTTACAATATTGTGCTAGTTTCTGCTGTAGAGCAAAGTTAATCAGTTATACCTATACATATATCCACACTTTTAAGTTTTCCTTCCCATTTAGATCACCACAGATCATTGAGTAGAGTACCCTGTGCTATAGAGTAGGTTCTCATTACTTTATACATAATAGTGTATATATGTTAATCCCAATCTCCCATATCGTACCACCTTCCCCCCTTAGTAACCATAAGTTTGTTCTCTACATCTGTGACTTTATTTCTGCTTTGCCAATAAGTTCATCTGTACCATTTTCTGGATTCCACATATAAGCAATATTATATGACATTTTTCTCTTTCTGACTTACTTCATTCTATATGACAGTCTCTAGGTCCATCCATGCCTCTGCAAATGACTCTTTTTTGTTCCTTTTATGGCTAAATAAAATTCCATTGTATATATATATCACATCATCTTTATCCTTTCTTCTGTTGATGGACATTTGGGTTGCTTCCATGTCCTGGATATTGTAAATAGTGCTGCAATGAACATCAGGGGGCATGCACCCTTTCAAATTATGGTTTCTCTGGACATATGCCTAGGAGTGGGATCACTGGGTCATGTGATACCTTTATTTTTAGTTTTTAAGGGAACCGCCATACTGCTCTCCATAGTGGCTATACCAGTTTACATTCCCACCAACAGTGCAAGAGGGTTCCCTTTTCTCCAAAGCCTCTCCAGCATTTATTGTTTGTTGATTTTTTGATGATGGCCATTCTGACAGTGTGAGGTGATACCTCACTGTAGTTTTGATGTGCATTTCTCTAAGAATTAGCAATGTTGACCATGTTTTCATGTGCTTTTTAGCCATCTGTATATCTTCTTTGGAGAAATGTATATTTAGACCTTCTGTCCATTTTTTGATTGGGTTGTTTATTTTTTGATATTGAGCTGCATGAGCTGTTTGTATATTTTGGAGATTAATCTCTTGTTGGTTGCTTCGTTTGCAAATATTTTCTCTCATTCTGAGGTTTGTCTTTTTGTTTTGTTTATGGTTACCTTTGCTGTGCAAAAGATTTTAAGTTTAATTAGGTCTCATTTGTTTATTTTTGTTTTTATTTTCATTACTCTAGGTGGTGGGTCAAAAAAGATCTTGCTGCGATTTATATCAAGGAGTGTTCTGCCTATGCTTTTCTCTCAGAGTTTTATAGTGTCTGGCCTTATATTTACGTCTTTAATCCATTTTGAGTTTATTTTTGTGCATGGTAATAGGGAGTGTTCTAATTTCATTCTTTTACATGGAGCTGTCCAGTTTTCCCAGAACCATTTATTGAAGAGACTGTCTTTTCTCCATTGTGTATTCTTGCCTCCTTTGTCATAGATTAGGTGACTATAGGTGCATGGGTTTATCTTTGTACTTTCTATCCTGTTCCCTTGATAGATATTTCTGACTCTGTACCAGTACCATAGTCTTGATTACTGTAGCTTTGAAGTATAGTCTGAAATCAGGGAGCCTGATTCCTCCAGCTCTGTTTTCCTTTCTCAATGTTGCTTTCGCTATTCAGGATTTATTGTGTTTCCATAGAAACTGTAAATTTTTTCAGTCTAATTCTGTGAAAAATGTCATTGGTAATTTGACACGGATTGAATTGAATCTGTAGATCGCTTTGGGTAATATAGTCATTTTCACAATATTGATTCTTTCAATCCAAGAACATAGTATATCTTTCCATCTCTTTGTATCATCTTTCTTTCATCAGTGTCTTATAGTTTTCTGCATACAGGTCTTTTGCCTCCTTAGGTAGGTTTATTTGTAGGTACTTTATTCTTTTTGTTGTTATGGTAAATGGGACTCTTTCCTTAATTTCTTTTTCTGATCTTTCATTGTTAGTGTATAGGAGTGCAAGAGACTTCTGTGTGTTAATTTTGTATCCTGCAACTTTACCAAATTCATTGATTAACTCTAGTAATTTAGGCATCTTTAGGATTCTATGTATAGTATCATGTCATCTGCAAACAGTGACAGTTTTACTTCTTCTTTTCTAATTTGGATTCCTTTTATTTCTTTTTCTTCTCTGCTTGCCGTGGCTAGGACTTCCAAAACTATGTTGAATAATAGTGGTGAGAGTGGACACCCTTGTTTTTTTTCCTGATCTTAGAGGAAATGTTTTCAGTTTTTCACCATTGAAAATAATATTTTCTTTGTGTTTGTCATATATGGTCTTCATTCTGTTGAGGTAGTTTCCCTCTATACCCACCTTCTGGAGCGTTTTTTCCTAAATAGGTGTTGAATTTTGTCGAAAGATTTTCCTGCATCTATTGAGATGATTGTATGGTTTTTATTCTTCAGTTTCTTTATATGGTGTAACACATTGATTGATTTGTGCATATTGAAGAATCTTTGAATTCCTGGGATAAATCCCACTTGATCATGGTGTAAGATATTTTTAATATGTTGTTGGATTCTGTTTGCTAGTATTTTGTTGAGGATTTTTGCACCTATGTTCATCAGTGATATTGGTCTGTAATTTTCTTTTTTTGTGATATCTTTGTCTCGTTTTGGTATCAGGGTGATTGTGGCCTCATAGAATGGGCTTGGGAGTGTTCCTTCTTCTGCGAGTTTTTGGAAGAGCTTGAGAAAGATAGGTGTTAACTATTCTCTAAAAGTTTGATAGAATTCACTTGTAAAGCCATCTAGTCCCGGACTTTTGTTTGTTGGAAGATTTTTAATCACAGTTTTAATTTCATTACTTGTGATTTTTCTGTTCATATTTTCTATTTCTTCCTGGTTCAGCCTTAGAAGGTTATACCTTTCCAAGAATTTGTCCATTTCTTCTAGGTGGTCCACTTTATGGGCATATAGTTGCTTGTAGTATTCTCATATGATCCTTTGTATTTCTGCCATGTCAGTTGCAACTTCTCCTTTTTCATTTCTAATTTTATTGATTTGAGTCCTCTCCCTTTTTTCTTGAAGGGTCTGGCTAAAGGTATAGCAATTTTGTTTATCTTCTCAAATAACCAGCTTTTAGTTTCATTCATCTTTGCTATCATTTTCTTTGTTTCTATTTCATTTATTTCTTTTTTGATCCTTATGGTTTTTTTCCTTCTACTAACTTAGGGTTTTGTTTGTTCTTCTTTCTCTGCTTGCTTTAGCTGTAAGATTAGGTCATTTATTTGAGATTTTTCTTGTTTCTTGAGGTAGGATTGTATTGCTATAATCTTCCCTCTTAGAACGGCTTTTGCTGCATCTCATAGGTTTTGGGTCATCGTGTTTTCATTGTCATTTGTTTCTAGGTATTTTTTGATTTCCTTTTTGATTTCTTCAGTGATCCATTGGTTATTTAATAGCATATTGTTTAACCTCTTTGTGTTTGCAGATTTTTACATTTCTTTTCCTGTAATTGATTTCTAATCTCATAGCATTATGGTTGGAGAAGATGCTTGATATGATTTCAGTTTTCTGAAATTTACCAGGACTTGATTTGTCGCCCAAGATGTGGTCTATCCTGGAGAATGTTCCATGTGCACTTGAGAAGAAAGCATATTCTTCTGCTTTTGCATGGAATGTCCTATAAGTATAAATTAAGTCTATCTGGTCTAATGTGTCATTTAAGGTTTGTGTTTCCTCATTAATCTTCTGTCTAAATGATCAGTCCATTGGTGTAAGTGGGGTGTTAATGTCCCCCACTATTATTGTGTCACTGTCGATTTCCCCTTTTATGGCTGTTAGCATTTGCCTTATGTATTGAGGTGTTCCTATGTTGGGTGCATAAATATTTACAATTGTTATATCTTCTTGGATTGATCCCTTGATCATTAAGTGGTGTCCAGTGTTGTCTCTTGTAACAGTCTTTTTTTTAAAGTCTATTTTGTCTGATAAGTGTATTGCTACTCAGCTTTCTTTTGATTTTGATTTGCATGGAACATTTTTCCATCCCCTCACTTTCAGTTTGGAAGTTTCCCTAGATCAGAAGTTGGCCTCTTGTAGGCAGCATATATATGGGTTTTGTTTTATGTATCCATTCAGCCAGTCTCTGTCTTTTGATTATAACATTTAATCCATTTACATTTAAGGTAATTATTGATATGTATGTTTCTTTGCCATTTTCTTAATTGTTTTGGGTTTGTTTTTGTAGGTCTTTTTTCTTCCCTTCTGTTCTTGTTCTCTTCTCTTGTTGTTTTTTTTTTTTTTTTTTTTTTTTTTGCCTAGAGAACTTCCTTTAGCAATTGTTGTAAAGTTGGTTTGTTGGTGCCAAATTCTCTTTGCTTTTGCTTGTCTGTAAAGCTTTTTATTTCTCTGTGGAATCTGAATGATAAACCTACTGGAAAGAGCCGTCTTGGTTGTAGGTTTTTCCCTTTCATTACTTTAAATATATCCTGCCACTCCCTTCTGGCCTGCAGAGTTTCTGCTGAAAAATCAGTTGATAACCTTATGGGGATTCCCTTGTATACTATTTGTTGCTTTTAATATTTTTTCTTTGTATTTAATTTTTGTTACTTTGATTAGTATGAGTCTTGGTGAGTTACTCCTTGGGTTTATCCTGTATGGGACTCTCTGCACTTCCTGGATTTGGGTGGCTATTTCATTTCCCATGTTAGGGAATTTTTTGACTATGATGTCTTCAAATATTTTCTCAGGCCCTTTCTATTTTTCTTTTTCTTCTGAGACCCTTATAACTCGAGTGTTAGTGCCTTTAATGTTGTCCCAGATGTCTCCGAGACTGTCCTCATTTCTTTTCATTCTTTGTTCTTTATTCTGTTCCATGGCAAACATTTCCACCATTCTGTCTTCCAGGTCCCTTATTCGTTCTTCTGCCTCAGTTATTCTGCTATTGATTCCTTCTAGTGTATTTTTCATTTTGGTTACTCTCTTGTTCTTCTCTGTTAATTTGTTCTTTAGTTCCTCTAGGTCTTTGTTAACCTTTTCTTGTATCTTCTCAATCCATGCTTCCATTTGTTTCTGAGATCTTGGGTTATCTTTACTATAATTATTCTGAGTTCCTTTTCAGATAGATTGCTCCTCTTCATTTAGTTGTCCTTTAGGTTTTTATCTTGCTCCTTTGCCTTAACATATTTATTTGTCATCTCCTTTCGTCAGACTTACTGTGTTTGTCATCTCCTTTCTGCAGGCTGTAGGATCACAGTTCCTCTTGCTTCTGGTGCCTACCCCCTGGTGGGTGAGGTTGATCCAGAGGCTTGTGTCATTATCCCATTGATAGGAATTTGATTGGTGTTGTGGTGATTACAGCCTGCCTTAGATATTGATTGGGGTTTCTCCTTTGCTCTGCGGTCATCTGTGCCCTGTTGGGGGCAGGGTCTGCTCTCTAGTTTTTGGGGTAGAGGTCCCCAGATCTGTTTCTTAGTTGCTATTCTGATCTGTGGTTTGAAGTAGACAGGATTGGAATACTCCCCCTGAGCGAGAGGCCACTGAGCTGTCCTTCTTTAGAGCTGTTCACCTGTCAATGTGCTCTGTTGTGTCCCCTTTCACCCACTGTGTGGACCACAATGTATATGTTGTTGGCATTGTTATCAGTCCCACCTTAAATGTGGTTATGCTGGCAAATGCCCCTGGTGACTCTCATGTGTTGTTTTTACCCAGTGAACTGGTGCAGGTTCACTGAGGTTAGGTCCCAGAGCTGCACTACTCATGTACGTGGACCCACTGTGGGAGCTATGGAGACAGCTTGAACTGTGGTCTGGCCCAACCCCCACATGTATGTGCCCACAGAGCTCACATCAGCTAAAGCCAGATTCATCCCAGCTGCAGGAGCACTTGTTGTATTTTTGGATGTTTTGCAGGGGCTGAATTTAGGAAGCTGTCTTCAGGGGTGTAACTCTGCAGTTCATGCAGCTGTGAGGAGAGATTTCAGCTCTTGTTCCTTAGTCATATAGCCCCTGGAGCTCAGCTGTGGTTTCAGCCCCTCCTCTGGGAGAATATCCTACTGAGGTGAGCTATCTGCACCCTCCGAGGACAGTGGGGCATGTTCTGGCACCCACTGACAGATTTCCTAGTGGCAAGAGGTTTCTGTGCACTCCCAGGAAGGTGGGGCAGCTCCTAGCATCCACTGGCAGATTTCCAGATAGGGAGAGCTCTCTGTGCCCTCCTGGGACAGCAGGTGGATTCTGGCATCCACCGACAGACCTTCTAGTTGTGAAAGCTATCCATGACTTCCTGGGACAGCAGGGAAGGTCCTGGGGTCTGCTGGTGCAATCCCCATTGGCTAGATCCGTCCACACCCCTCCAGGTCAGCGAGGGTGGGTCCTGCAAACTGCCAGCTGGATTCCCAGTAAGGCAAGCTGTCTGAGCCATTCTGGGTCAGCAGAGGTGGGTCCTGAGGCTTGCTGGGAGAATTGCTGGCAGGTGGATCTGTCCACGCCCTTCCAGGTCAGCAGGGGTGGGGCCTGGCCTCTGCCCTCAGGCCCTCAAGAGGTAGCCAGTGCCCACCTCTGGAGCCCAAGATGGCAGCGGCAACTCGTGCCCTCCTCCACCTGAGCTCCCATAGGTGGTGTCTTATTGCCTAGGTGCTGTGTGTTCACAGGGAAAGAAGCTTTTATGGTGATCCCTCTCCTCTCCTCATGCACTTCCCAATATGGTGCCTTGCCTCTCTGGCTGGTCCAGGCTTCTTCCTAGTACACTCTCATTTGCCACATCCCAAACTCTTCAGGTTGTTTCAGCACCTAACCCTGGTCCTCTTCCTGGGACTGAGCTTCAGAGTCTGAGTTTCAACACCCCACACCCATGCTTACTGACAGAGGAGTGTCTCAGGTTAGGGTGTGCAAGGTGGTGGTGCCGACCCTCTGTGCAGGTTACTCTCCATTTTGCCTTCCACAAACCAGTTGCTGCTTTCCCCTCTTAGGCTCTGAAACTCCCCATCCGTACAGTCTAGTCTCTCCAATAGTGAGGAGCCTTCCCAAGGTGAGGAAAACTTTCCTCCTTCACAGCTCCTAATCCCTTCTTTTTCTTTTTCCTTCTGTCCTACCTGGTAACATGGAGGTTTTCTTGTCTTTTTGGATGTCTGAGGTCTTCTGTCAGCACTCAGTAGCTGTTCTGTGTGAGCTGTTCCACTTGTAGATGTAAATATTTTCAACGTTTCTGTGTAGGAAGGTGAACTTTGCTTCCTACTCCTTTGCCATCTTGATCCCAACCATTGGTTCACACGTATTTTAAAATGGCAAATATTCATTATCCTACAGTTTGCTTCAGTTAGGAATCCAGACATGGTTTAGCTGGGTCCTCTGCTTAATGTATTCTAAGGTTGTAAACAAGAATATAGGCTGGCTGCATAATAATAACACTTATATGTGGAACTATTTTAAAAATACTCCAAACTGATAAATATAACAAGAAAGAAATAAATTCAAAGATATAGAGAACAAAATAATGGTTACCAGTGAGGGGAGGACAATATAGGAGTAGGAATTGGGGAGGTATTAACTACTGGGTGTAAGGCTACAAGGATGTATCATACAACGGGGGAATATAGCCAATATTTTGTAATAACTGTAACTGGAATATAACCTTTAAAAATTGTATAAAAATAAAATTAAAAATTAAAAATAATTAAAAAGAAAAGAATGTAGGCTGTGCTGCAGTCTCATCTGGAGGCTTGTCTGGGGTAGAATCCTGTTTCCTGTTTGCATGGTTGTTAGCAGCATTCTGTTCCTTGTAGATGTAATACTAAGAGCTTTGTTTCAGATAGTTTTATTGTCTCTTGGGTGGAAGATGCGCTCATCTCCTAGAGGTTATCAGCTAGCCTTGGTCATTTGAGGTTCCCTAATATACCACTTGTTTATTAGGGAGTAAGAGAAAGAGTAAGAGAATAAGAGAAAGAGAGAAACACTAGGAAGATGGGAGCAATGATCTTATATAATATAATCATATTATTATGCACATGTAGGCATGTACATAATATCACCTTTGCCATATTCTATTGATTAGAAGCAAGTGACAGGTCTCACACTCAAGGGGTGGGGATAACACAAGAGTATAAACAATAGAATGTGAAGATAATGATGGCCACTCTGAGACTCTGCATGGTTACTCTTTAATTCATAGGTTTCATATAGTTTATGCATTGAGCCAGCTTGTACATTCCCTTCCACTGGAATAGTAAAATATTCCAATTAATCACCTTTCAAAGTTTTAACTGCCACCCTGTCTCAGTGGTTGTATGTGCTTCATCAACAACAATGATGGGGTCTTTGTTGACACTAAGAAGTTGGGCGATTCCATTCCAAAACACCATTTTATTGTGTGTGATTTTGGGCAACTCCTGGTACCAACTTTATTTTTTTTCCTAGGAAGAAGATTCTGATAAGAAAATCAGAGTGCTGTATAATTTTAAGGTGAGTCTTTGAGCCCAACACACATAGAAGAAAGGGGGAGAAAAGCCAGATTGGGTAGAGGAAGAAGACCAGGAATTCTGTGATCTTTCTGCAGGGAGATCTGGAACTGAAATGACCCCTCTGAGATTTTCCATCTTCTGCTAGAAGGCTGCCTTTATATATCAACCACATTTAATTATTGGATGTAGGTATCCCTGGGGTGGAAAGAGTTAAGGTGATGCAACTTCCTGAAACTCAGTTAATCTCTCCAGGTGCTAAAAGCTGAGGTTATCTTCTGAAAGCACTCCTTGTAACTAGCAACAATCCCTTCCTTAAAGGGAGATTTGAGTCATCTATCTCTGAGTATAAAACCACTACTCTCTTACCCTTCTGAACAAAGAAATGCATTCCACCATTTGCTGGGTATATTGGTTTGTAACAATTCCATAGCTGAATCTCTTCCCAGGAATTTCCCTAGTCTGAAAGAACATGCTTTGTCCAGTTTATGCATGGGTCAGCCTGTGGCAATTCTGAACAATGTTGGGTGAGAGGGGAAAGATGACCCCAAAGCCTCAATTAAGGCTACTCTGAAAATCTTCTCTAGTCCTTGACTTCCCTGTGGTGTTATCTGAGGCCTTTATTGACTAACATAATCCAGTTGCTCCTTCTGTCTGTCTATTCCTTCATAGAAGTTATTCCCAAGAGAACACTACCAAAAACAAAACCCTGCACATATATCTCAGAGTCTCATTGTCTATTTCTGGGGAGACTGACCTAAAACACTAGTCTTCTCATAACTTTCTAATTTTCTGTGAGTTCTTGAGATTATAAGCAGTGGTTTTGATACCATGATTTTAACACTATTTATCATGACATTTCCCTTCTTCCATAGCACCAACATTTTATGACTTTCCTTCCTCCTGACTGGTACCCCCTCGTTTTCTCTCTTAGTGACTCCTCCTTGTTTGACTAATTACTAATATTGACACACTCTTTGGTTCTACCTTTAGCCCCCTTCTCTATTCTGTGTTATCTTTCTTTACATATAATCTATATATTGAGGACTTCCAATTGCTGTATATACTAACTTCCTGCCTGAGTTCCAGACCCCTATACCCAACTGCTTATTGACAATTATAGTTGAATGTCTAACAGATATTTTAAACTAAACATGCTCAAAATATTTCATATGACTTCCTCAACACTGTTGTGCTTTAATAAAACTGTTTCATTGACAATATTCTCCATCTCAGCAAATAGCATCATTGTCTTCTGTTTCTCATACCAAAATCAAATATGTCATCCTTGATTCCTCCTCTTTCCTTCAATCTCTATATAGAATGCATTGGAGAGTGTTGTCAGCCCTATCTCCAAAATGTAACCAAATCAAATCAATTCTTAGAGTTACCATCATCATCTTTATTCTGGAAGTCTTCACTAAAGATTCTAATTGTTGCAGATGACATGATACTATACATAGAGAATCCTAAAGATGCCACCAGAAAACCACTAGAGCTAATCAATGAATTTGGTAAAGTTGCAGGATACAAAATTAATGCACAGAAGTCTCTTGCATTCCTATACACTAATGATGAAAAATCTGAAGGAGAAATTAAGGAAACACGCCCATTTACTATTGCAACAAAAGGAATAAAATACCTAGGAATAAATCTACCTAGGGAGACAAAAGACCTGTATGCAGAAAACTATAAGACACTGATGAAAGAAATTAAAGATGATAGAAACAGATGGAGAGATATATCATGTTCTTGGATTGGAAGAATCAGTATTGTGAAAATGACTATACTACCCAAAGCAATCTACAGATTCAATGCAATCCCTATCAAATTACCAATGGCATTTTTTACAGAACTAGAACAAAATATCTTAAAATTTGTATTTAGACACAAAAGACCCCGAATAGCCAAAGCAGTCTTGAGGGGAAAAAAATGGAGCTGGAGGAATGAGACTCCCTGACTTCAGACTATACTACAAAGCTACAGTAATCAAAACAATATGGTACTGGCACAAAAACAGAACTATAGATCAATGGAAGAGGATAGAAAGCACAGAGATAAACCCACATACCTATGGTCAACTAATCTATGACAAAGGAGGCAAGGATATAGAATGGAGAAAAGACAGTCTCTTCAATAAATAGTGCTGGGAAAACTGGACAGCAACATGTAAATGAATGAAATTAGGACACTCCCTAACACCATACACAAAAAATAAACTCAAAATGATTAAAGACCGAAATATAAGACTGGACACTATAAAACTCTTAGAGGAAAACATGGGAAGAACACTCTTTGACATAAATCACAGCAAGATCTTTTTTGATCCACCTCTTAGAGTAATGGAAATAAAAACAAAAATAAACAAATGGGACTTAATTAAACTTAAAAGTTTTTGCACAGCAAAGGAAACTACAAACAAGGTGAAAAGACAACTCTCAGAATGGGAGAAAATATTTGCAAATGAATCAACGGACAAAGGATTAATCTCCAAAATATATAAAGAGCTCATGCAGCTCAATATTAAAAAAAACAAACAACTCAATCAAAAAATGGGCAGAATACCTAAATAGACATTTCACCAAGGAAGAGACATAGAGTTGGTGAAGAGGCACATGAAAATATGCTCAACATCACTAATTATTAGAGAAGTGCAAATAAAAACTACAATGAGGTATCACCTCACACCAGTTAGAATGGGCATCATCAGAAAATCTACAAACAACAAATGCTGGAGAGGGTGTGGAGAAAAGGGAACTCTCTCTTGCACTGTTGGTGGGAATGTAAATTGATACAGCCACCATGAAGAACAGTATGAAGGTTTCTTACAAAACTAAAAATAGAATTACCATGTGACCCAGCAATCCCACTACTGGACATATACCCTGAGAAAACCATAATTCAAAAGGACACATGTGCCCCAATGTTCATTGCAGCACTATTTACAATAGTCAGGACATGGAAACAACCTAAATGCCCATCAATAGATGAATGGATAAAGAAGATATGGTACATATATACACTGGAATATTACTCAGCCATAAAAAGAACAAAATTGGGTCATTTGTAGAGACGTGGATGGATCTAGAGACTGTCACACAGAATGAAGTAAGTCATAAAGAGAAAAACAAATATCATATATTAATGCATATATGTGGAACCTTGAAAAATGGTACAACTGAACTGGTTTGCAGGGCAGAAATTGAGACACAGATGTAGAGAACAAACATATGGACACCAAGGGGGGAAAGTGGCTGGGTGGTGCTGGTGTGATGAATTGGGAGATTGGGATTGACATATATACACTAATATGTATTAAATGGATAACTAATGAGAACCTGCTGTATAAAAAAATTAATTAAATTAAAATTTAAAATAAAGATTCTAATTGTCTTTCATCCATCTACTGATCCCCACTAGAATCTACTCTTACAATGGAGCCAATTTGATATTTTTCAATGATAAATGATATCTCTCACTCTCATGTTTAACACTTCAATTTCTTCTCCTTCACCTTTGAATAAAATTCACATTTCTTATCACAACTTACATGGCCCTAAATTATCTACACACTGATTCGCCAACTTTGTCTCTTTCAAGTCTAACTCTGTTTCAGCTCCTCTTACATTTGTCATATTCCATAATAATACAAGTTTGTATTTAACTTGGAGCTTGTGCCGAGACTGATAGCAGAATCCCAGCATCTCACCTACTCTTCTTCCTTTCTGTAACATAGCCACTTAATTGTAGCTGTAACAGGTCTGGCAGCTGCAGATTATGTTCACAATCTCTTTACTGAATTGTGACAAAATTCAGGCCAATGTAAGGCGAGCAGAGGTAATATATATATATATCACTTCCTGTCATCTCCATAAAGATTGCTGTCCTGTGTGTCTCTCTTTCACATTTTTTGCCATGAAATGGTGAAGACTGGCACAACCTTGGGAGCTTGAGGATGACAGAGCCAGAAAAGAAGGCCTAGACTGCAAATCTTGGAGTTGTTATATGAGAAACAAACTTCTATCTTAGTTAAGCCGCTGTACTAGAAATTTGTTTGCTTAGAATGTTATTTCCTAACACTTTATTTGACTCTGTCCTTTTTATCATTTACATCTATGATCAAATAGCCTCTTAAATGGGACTTCTTCTGCCCCTTCACCTGCTTTAAAAAGCTCTCCATCCATTCACTACTTATTGAAATGTTCTGGTTGTTTTGTTTTATTTTATTTTGCAAAGGCACTGAAAGAAGAAATCTTATTTGCTTTATTCACCATTGTTAACTTTGCAGTCACAGACCCAGAGTAGATACTCATTTTTTAAAAATATGGTTAGATAGTAACTGTCTTTTATTGGATGATTTTTCTAACTTAAGGTAAATAAATTATGTGGTAATTTAAGTAGTTAATTATATTTTGAATTTTTTTATATGCTTAATAGCCAAGTATTAATACCATGTTTTTGGACAATTATCTGTGGTAAGATTATGCTTTGCTCTGCTCATATTGCTAGAAATATTTAAATATATGAGAAGTAATAGAGTAGGTGGAAAATAGTCAAACAAAAAATGCATTTCATGGAATTTACTATTTATTTAAACATGGTCTAATATATTTTAATAATATTTGTTGCAATTATTTACTTATATGTGGCTTAGAATGTACTAAGTCATGCATGGAACTGGAAAAATATTGCTGGGAATAATTTCACTGTGAGGGAATGTCATAACTTCAGTGCAGGGTTTATTTTTTTCTGGGAGCTTTATAAGGAATTTTTTTATTCTGCCAAAGGACTCAGAATAAAATGTTCTCCTGTTTAGTGTTATACACAAAAAAGAATGCCTAACAGAGAACATTGATAATGGCACACAGAATATAGCCAGAAAACCAAACACAAATGCTAGTGCTCAGATAGAGAAATGAATGAAAGCTACAGTATCCCAAGGTCAATCCTATTATCTAATAAATTTTTCAGTAAATATTTTTTCAGAGGATAATGGAGAAAAAGGAGTCTTCCTTTAGAAATCAAAGTTACCTAAATGATGTCTTAAGCAAGAACATAAAGACGAAGAATTCTCCAACCATATTTTTGTAAAAATAATTCTGGAAAATAAATCATTATTCTCTCACATATCGTTTGTTACAAAGAAAACAAAGAAAACAAATGGGGAAAAATGTACACAAGAAAAGAATAGAAATTAAGAGTTATCACTAGTTACTCAATGAAGAAAAAGCTGAAGCTGTCTGAGTTGCATTATACAGTTTCTTTACTATATATTGGCATCAAAACTGCTAAACACAAACATATTTTACAATTTTATATTTACATATATTCAGATAAAATATGTAGAATTATTGTATATAAATATAATTATACATAGGTACTGTAGAAAGTTTGAGAGATTTGAGGGCTGACCAAGGGAAGAGGATAACCATCAGGTGGCAATAGCATACAAAAGTTGATGCTTTGACAGATTTGCATTTATGGTATTTCCCTCACAGCAGGAATCTGCCCAGAGGCTGCTGCGGATCTTAGAGGGGCCTTCAGTGTCTAAGCATGTAGCTCAGAAGCACAGCAGGGAATTTCTTTGTCAGAGAGCTTTCAAGGTTTGTACAAAACAGGCAGGTTCTATGTGGCTAAAAATCTTGTTTGGTATCAAGATTTGTTAACATAATTGGATGTGTAAAAATTTGAGTTTGGCATCAATGGGCTTTTGAGCAAAAAGATATTAGTCTACAGCATAGAAACCAGTATACAGAAACCATCTTTTTGTCTCAATTATATAACACATACATATCTCTCTATATTTTTCTATCTATCTATCTATCAATCAATCTATCTATCTATATCATTTATCATTATACACCCAAGTCTTATTGCAGACTGAGGTTTCAGATATTCTAAACAATTTTTGTTATCTCCATAAGAATAATAATTTTAAACAGTGTTCCAGTGATTTTTATTTTGAGATATTTGGCCTAGATAGACATTGTGTCATGGCTTATACACTCCTTATAGAAGCATAATTGTCTATATTTTATGACAATTAATTTGTTGATAATGTCATGTGTGAAATCTCTAAATCCCCTAAACTTATGATTTTAGTTATAGTAATGTTTTCCTACAAAAATAAGGTAAAATGTTGGAAAATATTTTGGTTCAAGACATTCAAACTCAGTGCTCTTTATAGTAACAGAAATTGAAAACAACCAAAATTTCAAGCAAGGAGATGGTGAGGTAAATTGTAGAAATAATACATTGTACAATTTGTTCTCATTAAAATACTAGAAAATTCTTTCTTTATTTTGTAAGTTCCATGAAACCACAGGCATTTTTTGTTTTGTTCACTGTTGTACAAGTCTTAGAAATTGCTTTTTACATAGTAGTGTCCCAGTAAATATTTATCGAATGATGGATGGCTTCCCCTATATAAATTGCATAGAAAAGTAGCCAGTAAAATATAATAAAATATCTAAAAAGTGTACCTGTAATTTATGGGATTATACATTATTTTAAATTTTGATTAGATTTTACAATAATTTTTAAAAATTGACAATTTTTATGCAATAATCAAACCTCATCAAAATTACATTAAAGTAATCTAGAAGTGCTAAACCAGGGGTTGGTACAATTTTTCATAAAGGGTAAGATAGTAACTACTTAAGCTTTTGGAATTTATGTACTTTGTTACAACTACTCAGCTCTAGTCTGGTAACATGAAAGTAGCCATAGACCGTATGTAAATGAATGAGTGCAACTGAGATCCTGTTATCTTCAGTTTCTAGACCAGGAAGAGTTTAAGGATTGTGTGTGTGTGTGTGTGTGTGTGTGTGTGTGTGTGTTTTCCAGCTTTATTGAGATATAATTGACATACAATTATGTAAATTTAAGGTGTATGACATATATTGCAGAATGATTGCCACAATAAGGTTAGCTAACACATCCATCACCTCACATAATTAAAATTTGTGTGTGTGTGTTTTGAGAGAATATTTAAGATCTATACTCTTAGCAATTTTCACGTATATAATATAGTATAGTTAACTGTAGTCACTATGCTAAATATTAAATCCCCAGGAGTTAGTTATTCATCTTATACCTTCAAGTTTGTACAGTTTGACCAACATCTCCCCATTTCTCCCAACCTCCAATCCTTGGTAATTCCCACTCTACTCTATGTCTCTATGAGTTTGGCTTTTTAAAAATTGCACATGTAAGTGAGATCATATACTATTTGTCTTTCTCTGTCTGATTTATTTCACTTAGCATAATGCCTTCAAACTCCATCCATGTTGTCACAAATGGTAGAATTTCCTTTTTTTTTTGGCCGAATTATACATATGTGTATACACACACACACACACACACACATAAAGCACATTTTCTTCATCTTTTCATCCATCAACAGATATTTAGTTTGTTTCCATATCTTGCTATGTGAATAATGCTGCAATGAACAGAGGAGTGCAGATATCTCTTCCATATCCTGTTTTCATTTCCTTTAGGTACATACACAGAAGTGGGAATGCTGAGAGAGACTGGAACAGTTCATGGGCCCTTCAGGGTCCACAGCTGAGACCAAAGTCTATGTGCCTATTACCCAATACAGTAAGTCCCCTACATGTGAATGAGTTCCCTTCCAAGAGCGTATTCATAAGTCCAATTTGTTCGTAAGTCCAACAAAGTTAGCTTAGGTACCCAAATAACACAATAGGCTATATGGTACTGTACTGTAATAGGTTTATAATACTCTTCACACAAATAATACATAAAAAACAAATAAACACAAAAAATAAAGAAAACATTTTTAATCTTACAGTACAGTACCTTGAAAAGTACAGTAGTACTGTACAACAGCTAGCATACAGGGGCTGGCATCGAGTGAATAGGCAAGAAGAGTTACTGACTGGAGGGGGGAGAGGAGGTGGGAGATGGGTACAGCTGAAGAATCGTCAGCAATAGGAGATGGAGGGTAAGCTGCAATTTCACTCACACCTGATGTTGATTGCACAGGTTCTGGTTCCTTGTTGGATTTATTTCTATCTACCCTGTTGAAAAAACGATCCCGTGATGTCTGGGTAGTAGCTCTTTTTTTTCTCATCCTAGATGACATGGTAACACTGGATTGCATTCTGAATGGCTGCTGCAACCTTCGTGTACAATTCTACCTTCAGTCCTGTGCCTCAAAAACTAATAGTGCCTCCTCAAATAAAGACAATTCCCTTGTCATTTCTCGTGTTGTGAATCTCTGCGGTTCTTCGGTTAATTCTTCTTCTTCTTGTTTCTCTTCATGCTTTCTCTAGGCCTCCAATTCCATCAGGTCTTCCTTAGTAAGCTCCTTGTGTTGCACAGCAACAGTACTGTACAGTAAACTGCACAAATCACAACCACTTGTAAAGGAGGAATGCACGTGAAAATGTATGCCAGACACGTGAACTAACTTACATGATTGGACATGCGAATGCAGGTTTGCATTTTGAAAGTTAGCAACTTGAAGGTTCCTATGTAGGGGACTTACTGTATATGGTGTGACTCATCCTGGGTCAATTGGTATATCGTACTGGGGGCAGGACCAGGGCCAAATGGTGCTGTAGCTGAGTTCACAGGGACATGGAGCGTTTCGAGGTCTGTAGCTGGGAACAGCAGTTGATGAGTCAGCTGCCTAGGTATGAGCCTTCCTTCTTGAAATAGCTCTCCAAGTCTTGGAGTGCACCAGAGTTTCACAATCTCCTTCTTGGATCCCAAAGCTCCCACAAAGTTACTTTTGTTTGAGGATAGATGTCAAATTACTGCTGTTGAGAGATAGGAGCAGGGGACATCTTATTTGGCCATCTTGCTGATGTCCCACAAAGTGTTGTTTTTACACTTTGATTCATTCATATAATTTACCAGTATCTGTTTCTGATATATTAGCTTATTTTTCTTTTACTGTGATCAAATTTCTTCAGTTAAGAATTAAACCAAACCAAACAATCACACAGTAACAAGCTTGATATTTAGAAGAATTTCTAATATAATCTACATGGGTTTTTCATATGGGTCTGGCCATCTCTGCTCAATTTGAGACAAACTGATGATATTTTAGCTCAAATTTCCTGTAGGGTTGCCCAAAACTATGGTGGAGCTCACATCACTACTTGATGTCTCCTTTGCCTAGCCCTGCTTCCTTCTTTTCTCTTCTACAGATGTTGATCCCAAGGGCACTCCTGAATAAGCCTATGGTGCCATAAGGCCTGTCTTAGAGGCTGCTTTCCAGGGAACCTAAACAGCAGCACATATTGACTAACTGCCATGCCAGATTAAAACTCTACAGCAGCGGGGACAATTTTTTGTTTAATTTATCGGAATAATTAGCCCCAGCACAACGGGTAGTACTTGGTAGATTCTCAGTAAATATTACCTGCAGAGATGAAATATTATGTAATTATTAAAGTGAGCTGTAGAATATATACTAACTTAAAATGTGTTCATAATTTAAATCTTAGGTAAAAAGTATTTTATAAGATTAGTAATGTAAATCAATTTATAAAATATGTATACAAGTATAATATATATATCAATAGGAAACTATTAACATTGTTTCTGATTGTGGATAATTTCATCTTTTTAATCATCTCTATCAAAAATTTCTACAATTACAATTTCTACTATTGGATTATTACAATTTCTACAATTAATTCATTACATAAATGACAGTTGAGTGCCTTTCTATAGGTAGTTTTAGACATTGGGTATGAGTGAGCAAATCTGATGACAATTTGGTCAGGAGACAACTGAAGGGTTCATCACTCACATGTCTGCTGTTAGGTCTGAATTGGCTGAATGAGTCCAGTGTTGGTCCCATGTCAATCTCTTTCTACACTTGGCTTCCTCATGTGGCCAGCTTGGGCTTTCTCACTGAATAGAGGCTTAAGGTATAAGGATATTTTACGTGGCAATTGCTTTCCTCAGAGTGTACAGAAGATTCAGATAGTAGATGCCAGGTTTTTTATGATCTAGTCTCAGGAGTCTTCCAGCATCACATCTGCTGCATTTTTCATCAAAATACACACAGACAAGGGGAGGGCAGGAATGAATTCTAATTTCCAGTGAGGAATGGATTAAACATAGAGAGAGAAGGACTTGATGACTCCCATCCTGGAGAGGAGCGAATACAAAACGTTTCTGACTATTTTTGCTTAGGTATGTATCCAGTTTTCTGATCCAGTCTTAAAGGCTTTTTATTTTGATAATGAGTTTTTTTGATGCACATATTGCTAAGTCAGATATGTTTGGACCTAGTTCTATCATAACATTTTGGGATACATTTTCCCTTTTCTATATTTTCTTTAAAATATTTGATATGTAAGGTACTACTTATTTTTGAGGTGTTGAAGATTAATATTCATTTCCTTTCTATAATTTGGAAAGCTTATAATCTGTTTTACTTGTTGTAGTGTTTGCCTGTAAGAAATTTATAATATACTAGTATATCTAAATATTAGTTTACACAAATTTATTCTTGATACAGCAACTTTAGTAACTCTATAATGACTTTCTGTACTGAGAAGTAGAAAAATAAGTACATTTAATCTATCTTATCTATTATCACTCTGCTGATCATTTTTTTATTCTGGTTGATTACTTTGATATTTTTACTTCTTTTACTTATATGTTTCTATTTAAATAATACATTTTGATTTGAATTACTTGTGTCTTCTGCTTTTCCTAATTCTAAATATTTATAGTATTTAAATTTTGTAATTAAAATTATCCCCAATATTTAGCCTTATTTCTCTGTTTAAATGGATTCAAATTGTAGTACTTTTAGCAGAAGTTCTACTTTCAACTGCTGATTGGCTGAGGCTCAAAGAAATTATGTTTCTTTTCTTTGGGCATGTGAGCAAAATATCTACAAATTGTCTGAACTTTAATGACAGCTGTTACCATACCTGTATCATATCTTTTTCTCCGAGAACACTATAGGTATATAGGTATTACTCCACTCTCATCTAACATTGAACATTCTTCATAAAATGTCATTTTCTATTAATTTGGATATTTAAGTCACAACTTATTGACACATTTTATTTTATTTGTCTAACCTTTTAACTCTTATCCTTTAACATTATTTTTTGGTTGCTTTGTTATGCTTGATTTTCTTTGTGTGCAACATTTGGATGGATGTGCATAAGAATATTGAAACTATATTCTTCCAAAGCCCCCAGAATTGATCTTCACCTTATTGTTTAAGTTACTTAGTATGAAAGCACTCACTTTATCTCAATATCTGTAGCTAGCTCTGCTGAGCACCTCTATTTTAAACTTTTTTTTATTTTATATTGGAGTATAGTTGACTAACATTGTTGTGTTAGTTTCGGGAGTACAACAAAGTGATTCAGTTATACACACACGTATCTATTCGTTGTCAAATTCTTTTCCCATTTAGGTTATTAGAGAGTGTTGAGCAGAGTTCCCTGTGCTATACAGTAGGTCTTGTTGGTTATCTATTTTAAATATAGCAGTGTGTACATTTCAATCCCAAACTCCAAATCTATCCCTCCTCCCCACCCTTACCCCCTGGTAACCATAAGTTCTTTCTCTAAGTCTGTGAGTCTCTTCCTGTTATGTGAATAAGCTCGTTTATATCATTATTTTAGATTCTGCATATAAGCTGTATCATATGATATTTGTCTTTCTCTGTCAGACTTAATTCACTAGTATGATAATCTACAGATCCATCCAAGTTGCTGAAAATGGCATTATTTCATTATTTTTAATGGCTGAGTAATATTCTATTGTATATATGTACCACATCTTCTTTATCCATTCATTTGTCAATGGACATTTAGGTTGCTTCCATGTCTTGGCTATTGTAAACAGCATTGCAATGAACATTGGGGTACACGTATCCTATTGAACCATGTTTTTCTCCAGATATATGTCCAGGAGTGGGATTGCTGGATCATATGGTATCTCTATTTTCAGTTTCTTAAGAAACCTCCACACTGTTCTCCAAAGTGGCTGTACCAATTTACATTCCCACCAACAGCGTAGGAGGATTCCCTTTCCCCAAACCTTCTCCAGCATTTACTGTTTGTAGACATTTCATGATGGCCATTCTGAGTGGTGTGAGGTGATATGTCATTGTAATTTTGATTTGCGTTTCTCTAATAATCAGCAATGTTGAACATCTTTTTGTGTGCCTCTTGGCCATCTGTATGTCTTCTTAGGAGAAATGTCCATTTAGGTTTTCTGCCCATTTTATGATTGGGACTGTAGCTTTGTAGTGCAGTCTGAAGTCAGGGATCCTGATTCTTCCAGCTGGTTTTTTCTTTCTCAAGGTTGCTTTAGTTACTTGGATTATTTTTTGTCTCTATACAAACTTTAAGATTGTTATTCTTCTTCTGTGAAAAATGCCATTTGTAATTTGAGAGGGATTGCATTAAATCTGTAGATTGACTTGGGTAGTATAGTCATTTTCACAATATTGAATATTGTGAATAAGAATTGATTGTTCCAGTGCAAGAAAATGGTTTATCTTTCCATCTGTTTGTGTCATGCTTGATTTCTTGCATCAGCATCTTATAGTTTTCAGATTACAGGTCCTTTGCCTCCTCGGGTAAGTTTGTTCCTACGTATTTTATTCTTTTAGATGCAATGGTAAATGGGATTGTTTCTTTAATTTCTCTTCCAATCTTTTGTTGTTAGTGTATAGAAATTCAAGAGATTTCTGTGTATTTATTTTGTATCCTGCAAATTTACCAAATTCATTGATGAACTCTAGTAGTTTTCTGGCAGCATCTTTAGGATTTTCTATATAGAGTATCATCTCATGGGCAAACAGTGACAGTTTTTCTTTTCCAATTTGCATTCCCTTTACTTCTTTTTCATCTCTGATTGCCATGGTTAGGACTTCCAAGAATATGTTGAATAAAATTAGTGAGAGTGGACATCCTTGCCTGGTTCCTGTTCTTAGAGGAAATGCTTTCATCTTTCACTGTTGAGTATGATGTTAGCTGTAGGTTTGTCTTATATAGCCTTTATTATGTTGAGGTAGGTTCCCTCTGTGCCCACTTTCTGGAGAGTTTTTATCATAAATTTTTGTTGAATTTTGTCAAAAGGTTTTTCTGCATCTATTGAGATGGTCGTATGGTTTTTATTCTTCAATTTGTTGATGTAGTGTATCATCCTGATTGATTTGTGGCTATTGAAAAATCCTTGCATCCCTGGGATAAATCCTTCTTAATCATCATGTATGATCGTTTTAATGTATTGTTGGATTCGGTTTGCTAGTATGTTGTTGAGGATTTTTGTGTCTATGTTCATCAGTGATATTGGCCTGTAATTTTCTTTTCTTGGGTGTGGTATCTTTGTCTGGTTTTTGTATGAGGGTGATGGTGGCCTCATAGAATGCATTTGGGAGTGTTCCTTCCTCTGTGATATTTTGGAAGAGTTTGAGAAGGATAGGTGTTAACTCCTCTCTAAATGCTTGATAGAATTCGCCTGTAGAGCCATCTGGTCCTGGATTTTGTTTGTTGGGAGTTTTTAATCACAGTTTCAACTTCAGTACTTGTGATTGGTCTGCTCATATTTTCTATTTCTTCTTGGTTCAGTATTGGAAGGTTATACCTTTCTAAGAAGTTATCCATTTCTTCTACATTGTCTATTTTATTGGAATATAGTTGCTTGTAGTAGTATACAAATCTTTGTATTTCTGTGGGGTCAATTGTAACTTCTCCTTTTTCATTTCTAATTTTATTGATGTGAGTCCTCTCTCTTTTTTTCTTGATAATTCTAGCTAAAGTTTTATCAATTTTGTTTATCTTTTCAAACAACCAGCTTTTTCATTGATCTTTCTAATGTTTTCTTTGTCTCTATTTAATTTATCTGTGCTCTGATCTTTATGATTTCTTTCCTTCTTCTAACTTTGGCTTTTGTTTGTTCTTCTTTCTCTAGTTGCTTTAGATGTAAGGTAGGTGGTTTATTTGAGATTTTTCTTGTTTCCTGAGGTAAGACTACATTGCTATAAACTTCCCTCTTAGAACTGCTTTTGCTGTGTCCCATAGATTTTGGATCATAATGTTTTCATTTTCATGTGTCTCTAGGTATTTTTTGATTTTCTCTTTGATTTCTTCAGTGATCCATTGGTTTTTTAGCCTCCTTTGTGTTTGTGTTTTTTACAGTTTTTTTCTTGTAGCTGATTTCTTTTTTTTAAATTAAAGAAATTTAACAGAGCTCAGATAGGAATTTTATTATTTATTTATTTATTTACTTACAATGATTTTTTTTTCTTTTAGGTTCTCACTAGTTATCTATTTTATGCATAGTAGTGTATATATGTCAATCTCAATCTCCCAATTCATCCCACTACTGCTTTCCCCTTGGTATCCATATGTTTGTTCTCTACATCTGTGTCTCTATTTCTGCTTTGCAAATAAGATTATCTTTATCATTTTTATAGATTCCACATATATGTGTTAATATACGGTATTTGTTTTTCTCTTTCCAACTTACTTCACTCTGTATGACAGTCTCTAGGTCCATCCATGTCTCTGCAAATGACAAAATTTTGTTCCTTTTTATGGCTGAGCAATAGTCCATTATATATATGCACCACATCTTCTTTATCCATTCCTCTGTTGATGGACATTTAGTTTGCTTCCATGTCCTGGCTATTGTAAACAGTGCTGCAATGAACATTGGGGTGCATGTATCCTACCGAGCTATGTTTTTCTCCAGATATATGTCCAGGAGTGGGATTGCTCGATCATATGGTCGCTCTATTTTTAGTTTTTTAAGGAACTGACATACTGTTCTCCATAGTGACTGTATCAATTTACATTCCTACCAACAGTGTAAGAGGGTTCCCTTTTCTCCACACCCTCTCTAGCATTTATTGTTTGTAGATTATTTTGATGATGCTCATTTTGACCGGTGTGAGGTGATACCTCCTTTTAATTTTGATTTGCCTTTCTCTAATAATTGGTGATGTTGAGCATCTTTTATGTGTTTGTTGGGCATTTGCTTGTAGCTGATTTCTAATCTCATAACGTTTTGGTTGGAAAAAATGCTTGATATGATTTCAATTTTCTTAAATTTACTGAGGCTGGCTTTGTGATCCAGCATGTGATCAGTCCTGGAGAACGTTCCATGTGCACTTGAAAAAAAATGTGTATTCTGCTACTTTGGATGAATGCCTCTTTATAAGTAACTATGGGCAAGTCTCAACATAACCTAAGCAGTGAAAATGAGTTATTTTGTAGGAGGAATAGATAATTCAAAAAATAACTACAGGTCCCAGTAGTTTCTGAAATTTCTTCTTAAAATTTGGAAATAGTGTTAGAATTGTCTTGGCAAATAAACATGGAATATAAGGAGGCTCAAAAAACTGGGCTTATTAGAATGAATTTACCACATCAGACAAAAACCAAAAGGATTCTGAATTGACTCCCTCACTGAAAGAATACAAAATGAGTACAGTAAGGTGCTCCACACTTCCTGTCCTCTGTGAGCTAGAGCTGACAGTGAAAGGGAATTAGTGAAGGTTTTAGAATTCCAAGGTCTGGATATTTTGTGGTCATTAATTCTGAGGCCACAACTTACTGCACCTTATCCTTTCCTTCCTGAAGAAATAGGCATAGTATTGGTGAGCCATTTGGATTTAAGAGGCAGTATTTACCTCACTTTTCAACACTGACCTCACCCACTTACCAGGGAATCAGAATGCTTACCAGTTTTGAGTGTTACCTAGTGCCACTTGGCACTAGGGCTCTGTAGCAAGTACAGGTTGTTCAGTTTGCACTGTTTCTTAGCAGATCTAGTGATGCTAGGGAATCCATAGTAGGTAAGGTTCAAGTATTGAGTCTCTGGAAAGTCCCAATTGTAGAACTGCACTACACACTCCTAAAATTCTGTGTCTTCCACAGCATAGAAGTTCTCCCCATTTGTTAAGTATCTCCTAAAATTTTTGGATGTTGGTAGAACCTGAGTACTTACCATGGAATATTAAGTGACTATGTAACTGTAGATGCCTGCTTTGAGCTGGAAATTTTCATAGCATAGCATCCAACTTATAAAATTTGGGAGATAAGTAGCAGCAACCTATTATATGATGGAAGTACCATATTCATTGTCAGGGCTAGGTAGATTAGAATTAAGATAATACAATTCAGTTACATGAATAGGGACAAAGAATATCATGTTATTTATCTCTTTTTGAATGGATACCTCTGCCTCAGCTTACATCTATAGACTCTGAATGTAGTTCCTTAATATCAGCTATGGAAGTAAGGAAGTATTTCCTAAGGGAGTAGGAAATAACACATGCCTGTTCCACAGATAGATCGGTTTGATATGTCTGCATGGCCAAAATGTTACTTCATACAGCCTCACTGAAGGTGGCACTGAAAGTTAATGGTGAGAGGCAATGATACTCTTTGAAGAGAGTTTCAGAAAGCACATTTGATCTTGTCATTTGTGTGAAGAGAAAAAAATGTTTGAGATAGAATATTTATGGATTTCTGGCCAGTGGCAAACGGCTTGACTGTTCTGTCAGAGTCCTGGATAGGACAATAATCCTGAGGAAGAGGCATGCTTATGGACCAATGAATGTAAGAATATCTTGTTCAAATCTTGGTTCTGATGCTAATACCCACTAAGAAGCACTCACTAGAAAGGTGGCACTAAACATCCAGGTGGGCAAGATGAACCTTCTGATGGAGGCCACTTAACCTGTCTTTTCAATCTACCCAGTGCTTACTCAATGGGCTTTGAAAAGAGTAGTCATGAAAAAAAAAAAAAAAAAAGAGTAGTCATGGTGATAGGGACAGAAGGTTTATATCAGCCCCCAAATATGGACTCCCTCTCACCTAGGCTAGGCTAATCTAGTTGCAACACTACTGAATGTCTAAACTATCAGTATATAGACACTGAGATTTCCGTAGAGTTCTGTCATTGAAGAGGTCAACAATCTACTTTTATGTTTATTTTAGAGGAGGCAGAAATTTCTGTTTCTGTGATCAATATAAATTTTTAATGTTGTTTTGTTTTTCATGCCTGATAACACTATATAATAACCTATAGAATACATGGCTCAGTGACATGGATTACACATGAGATAATTTCATATCAAGGGGCCCGGTTTTGTGTGGATGAGTTATGATAGATTTATAATCATAGAAATTACTGGTGCCACAATATTGCTATCATCCAATAACCATCAGTCACACGGTATATTGCAATGACCTGTTTAAGGCCTAAGGGATCAACTTGGACAAAATCCTATGGGAAAGGGATGTTCTCTTCTAGAACATGGTATTTATATTGAACCAATGGCCATTAAATAATGTTGTGTCTCACTTCATGAGTATCAGAACTAAGGAGGGGAGGATTGACCTCAGTCACAACCACTTGGGAAATTTGTTCCTCCTGTCTCTAGAATATAAACCCCACTAGAATTAGAGGCCTGATTTGGAAATGGTGTACAATAAGCGTTCTACTAAATTTAAAGTTATGTTTGCCATCTGATCATTTGGGATTACTAATGTTATTAGACTAGCAGACAAAGTAAAGGATTATTATATGTCTAGGGTGATAGACCCTACTTGTAAGGAAGCACTAGAGAAACTGCTACATAGTGGGGATAGTCAGGAAAATACCTGGAACTTGAGGGATTCACTGGGGCATATTTGGGTGTTTCCGTACTTAGAAGTAACAATAAAAAGCTTGGCTCAGTGGTTTGTGACAACTTAGAGGGGTGGGATAGAAAGGGTGGGAGGGAGGGAGACGCAAGAGGGAAGAGATATGGGGGCATATGTATATGTATAACTGATTCACTTTGTTATAAAGCAGAAGCTAACACACCATTGTAAAGCAATTATACTTCAATAAAGATGTTAAAAAAAAGCAATAAAAAAAACCATTACGTTTTGAAAAAGAAAAGGATTCAGACCCCATGTTAATAAAGATTTGTGTCACTCCACTGGGCAGGCAATATAGACAAATGGAAGTTCTGGGTGAGGGCTAAAGGAATCTAAAATGAGTAGCATAGAAGGAAAATGATGTATAAGGGTGTTTAAACATTTTTCCTCTGACCCTTCATTTTTAAGGGTTTTTTTAAAAGACTATAGCCAGCCTCTGTCTATAAGCATCATTAAGAGAGTAGATTCAGTTCAGAGTATGAGCAGATCTGGTTTTCAGACTATAGCCTACTCTGTTGATATGCTACCACATATCCCTTCAGTGCATTTGCTCTTGAAGATATTTTCCAACATAATATAAATTTCCAACCTACAAATCCTAGGAGCTTAAGCAGCCATATTAAGCTGCAAAATGGAAACATGCAGGAGTTAATACCCCCTGGGGTAATTCTTAACCAAGAGACTAAGGGATTTGGTTTAAAAAATGTCCCAGGCTCCTTATTCTCTTTTAAGACAATTCTGAAAATTGTTCCATATGGTTTTTCAGAAGGTCTAGGGAAGGATTCAGTCCCAGTACCCCCACCAGTAAGGAATATGTCTATTCATGCAATTTGTATTGATTTTTCACTCTCTCATGTCTCACTTTGTTCACTTCCATATATATGGATAAATAAATATATAAAATCTTGGGTTGCTTAAAAAATAATTGTATATCATTATATTTCATACAACACTTTTGTCTTCTTATTCATATGAAAGTCTACTTTAATTCTCAATGCCATCAAGCAATTTAAGTTAAAAATTATTATGTAAATGAAAGCATGGACCAACAAAAGGTAATTTGACCCTTTATTTATTTAACATGTATATATAGCAAAAGCAGATTTGCTGTCACAAGGTTAGATCTGAAAACAAAAGATACCTCCATGAGAAAGGCATACTGTTTCTTGTAAAGATTTCAACTTTGCTAAATTATTTAACAAGAGAAAAGTTACAATTAGACAATGGGAAAGCATGATAATTTTTTTCCTATCGAGTTTAGGCTCATTATCTGAACAAAATGAGTATTAAATAGGGTGCCTTAGGCCTTAAACTTGCATAGAACAAGTGAAATAGTGAACAGTATTGATGTTATATATGTTTCAGATTTAATTGCCTTACTCAACAACCTGAAGCCACCCTTGACCATTGGACACTTGATTTCTGCAAGAATACTATTAGTTATTCAAAGCATTATGCATTTTACCACGACTTGCAATATCATGTATATCTTAAATTATATTATAAGCTTTTCTAAATTTTAAATAAACCTCAGAAAATCCTGCCTCAATACATAACAAAATAAAGATTTTAATGGAACCGAATTAGATAATTAGAAAGATAAAGAGAGGGGATTATGCTTCTAATTTTATTCTTATTTAATATCTATATGGATTAAATTTTTAAATAAAAATACATTTAACTTTAATATACATTAAATATGTATTCATAAGTGAAATGCAAATTACATTGCCATTTTGTTTTAAAATTCTTTTTCTACAAAAATTTTGTCATTTTAATTTGTAGATCATTGCATAGATATAAAATATGTATCATGCACTTTTCCATGCCTCATTTTTCTGAACTGTACAATAGATATACTATTATATAAACCCATATGTGAGAACTACATGGGTTAATATTATAAAACCCTTAGAACAGAATCTGGCAATATATAAGTGTTCTGAGAGAAATATTTACTTTAATTTTTAAGTATAACATTTACCAAGGGTGGAGGATGAGGCAATCAATTAGATATCCAGGATAATCAGATTTCGAGGGTGGAGGTTTCCTTTAAACTGATTAGCAAAAGTCTTGCTATAACTGGGTGATGCAGGCCCAGAAATTACTGATGACAAGTCAAAGCCTAGAGGGCTTAGGGGAGCCTGACCAGGGTTAGGTCAAGGAGAGAGTTTTTGCCAAGCTGTAAACAAAAGCACTTTATTGTGTAAAAGGTGGACTCAAAGATAGGAAGTGATACTTCAGAGGGCAGGGACAAACCATATAAAGGATCTGACCCAGAAAGCAGCTCTGAACCCTACTGAAGAACTAGAAACATGTTTCATTCCAGATTTCAGAATTGTTATGGATCATTTACTGTTTGTTTCCTATCCCTTCGCTTTTTGAAGAGGAGTGTTTATTGTGTTCACCCTGTCTCTGTCACACCACTGCATGTTGAGTGTATGGGGGTGGGGAAGATAACTGGTTTCTACTTCACAGGTGTTCAAGGTGAGAAGAACAGTAAGGAAATCTGGATCTGTTTAAAAGGTGAGAGATCTTGGACGTGCATCTAATTCCAAATAAGACTTTTGGGCCCCTTAGGAAAGGATAAGGTATTTTTCAAGTGGGAAGTATGTAAATGATTATTCTTTCTCAGTGGCAGATTAGATAAGATAATAAATTATTTGCTACTCATCCCATTGTGAAGTAGAATCTAATCCCCAGCCTCCTGAATGTTGATTAGGCTTGGTGACCTTTTTGGTCCACAGAATATGGTGGATAAGATATTCTGGCACTTCCAATGCTAGGTCATAAGAAGCTCATTGCTTCTGCCTGTTCCTCTTGAAACATTCTCTCTGGGAGCCATGTGGTAGCATATAAGTTTGACTACCCTGAGACTGCCCTGGTGGAGGGCCAAGTTAGGCACTCTCTTTGGCAGTCTCAGTAGAACTAATTATTTTCCTCCTTAAAGAAGATAAAGTCAAAGTGTGTAAGAAGGAGAGATCAGGGGACATGGAGGGAGCAAGATGTTTTCATTTACTTTGGTTTTGAGCAGGATGGTGGTTGCTTACATCTAAATCAACTGAATTTCTGATATCTTTGGTCCAATCCAAGCCCTATGTCAGTGAGTAAGGTCTTCATTACTGATATTGTCTATTACTGCTTAGGAGAATTTTTACCTAATTAGCCACAGACACTTGGCTTTCTGGCTGGGGCCTGTGGTTTATGCCTCTTTGCCAGGATAAGATCTTTCTCCATCTATCTGGAGAAGAATGAGCAACAAGCAAGACATCATTTAGGTGGCTTGTTTAAACCCTACCTCTTGCCACTCAGCCTCTACTCATTAACTCAATTCATGTGCATTAACAGGAAGAATTGTGAAAAATACCCTCACCCACCTCCCACACACAGTCTAACACTCTGTGTGGAGAATTTGCTACTGGATCCTAGGGAATCATTCCATTTCCCAAAATCTGGCTCTGTTCCAGAAAGCCATGTCTCTGTCAGCATACCATTCTCATTATAAAAACTGACAAGAACTGTGAAGGACCTGAGATTTACCCTACATAGGTGCTAATTAGTCTGTTACTAGTTCTTGGGTGCTGTCAGAAGACATGAAACTCCTGGCTAAGAAGCAAAAGGACATTATTTTTTATGACACAGAAAACAGCATGAACATCAGCATATTTATGTGTGTACTCCTGGGATAGCCCCAAGTCCCTGATGTGCCCAAATGAATAGCTACATGCATGGTGGATTTGTGTGGCAGATGCAAAGCACTGAGATTTGTATGCAAGCAGAAAGAAAGTCTGCTCTTGGCCCAGATGGAGCTGCTACCTTATCTTTCAAGGTTACCAATTGTATAAACAACCCTGAGAAATGGCCCAGGTAAAATGATAAGGGCCTTGACTGGAACATCAAAAAACTGTGAAGGACCAAAGGAAGTCCAAAGCAGATTCTACCTCCCAACCAGGTGATACCTATCTAATTACTATATGTAATGAGTTTTCACTCTTGGTGATAAAGAAATAAACAATTTCCAACTCTTCAGGAGCACCAAGATTTATTCACCTTTGGTTTCCTTTGGCTCCCTTGGAAAACTCTGACCTTTGGGTGATTTTGTCTCAAATATATGCGGATTAGTATTCAGTCAAAAACTTAAGATCACACTCCAGATTTTTGAGGTTCTCTCTTTGTGTTACAACCTTCCATATAGTATTCTACTCTAAAAATTCTATCCACCTAGGTCTCCCTGAATTCTGGTTTCTTTCTCCTCAAACCAGAAATTCAGCAGGCTTTGGTTTGGTTTCCCTTTATAACACTGTGTAAACTATCTTTAGGAAGTAAGCAATTTGTAGGGCTCACTTTGCCTATTTCCCAACTCTCAGAGATCATGGTCTTTGTGACCTCATATCTAATATATAACAAATATTTTTTCATGTATGTTAATGTATATTCTCTTCGACACATCTTTCTGACTTTTTCTTTTTCTAACAGAGGGAGGTTAAAACCTGTCCCTGTTGATCCAAAAGCAGTAACTTCTGTTTTCTTGTTTAGATAAGCTATAAGGGTGATTGATAAGAAGTGTTACTATGTTATACCTATTTTTTATTCTCCATGAATCAGAAATAAGTAGATGGTATTTTTATCATTTCCAATGTTTGAATCTGATATTTTAAGAAGAGTATTTGAAATTATGCATTACTACCACTTAGTTGATGTGTCTGCACCCTAGCTATCATGATTTAATAATAAAGATTATTCTTTTTATTATACAGTTCACGGTCTCAGGAAACTAGAAAACTGACTGTTAATTGTGTGTGTGTGTGTGTGTGCGTGTGTGTGCGTGAATGAAGTAAGCTCTGTAATTTCTTTTCCTTCACCATTATATATATTCTTGTTTTATCCACTGAGAAACTGGATCCTTTAGTAAGTCACTGAAACTGATTAGCTAACATCTTATTTTGGGAATTTAACTATACTTTGAAATGTGGGAATAAGTGGTATTTTTCAAAAGTGATTTTCTTGAACAACTGAAAACATTGTTATAAAACTGCAATTTAGACAAGAAGTATTCTCAATGACATAATAAAAAGAAAAATCCACCTTTGACAGAATATTGCCCATCAATGAAAAAGTGTCTTGATAATGGATATCTATTAATAGAACACACTACATAAATAAAAAAGTGAAGAAATATGCTGAAACACATTTGATAAAATTGAACATATATTTATGATAAAAGCTTATTGTCTACTAGAAATAGAAGAATTCATTGTTAACAAGATATCTTAAATCGGCAGCTCACATTCTATTCAACAATGAAAAGTGTTAGGCTCTTTAAATTTCAGAATATGACAAAATATATCTTCTAGTGCTTTTATTAAAGAAATGAGATATAGTTTAGTAAATGTATCAAAATTATTTCTACTGTAGATTATTTGAATGTCTACCTAGAAAATTTCAGGAAGTAAACAAAATATTATAAAAGTTACACTAAAGTATATTAAGTTGTTTGACACAAATGTGCCCCAGATTATCCATACCATAGTAACTGTCAGTTAAAAAAATATACTTGAAATATTCAAAAGTTAAATGTGACAGAGAAAACATGTCAGATATGCTTGTTTCAACTTTTTCAACAAATTCATGTAAATTACACCTTAAATTGCAAAGGAATCATAAATTAAATCCAAAAAAAAGGCCAGAGATCAAAATCCAGGTAGATTCCTCACTGATCACATTAGAGATTAGTGGATTAAACTAGTAAAAGACAGAAACACATGAGTACAGACAGAAAGAAAGTGCGTTAGTGTTCCCCTTTTATGCACCAACTAGAAAAAAAGGTAAATGTAAACATTATCTGATCCAGCTGTATAAAGAATATAGCCCTTCTAGATTTTTAGTACTTACTAAATATTCCCTTACTACAATAAATTAGAGAATGCAAGTCCCCAAAAATAAGTAAGGAGGAAGATAATGAAAAGGTATTTCATTTATGAACCTCATCAGTTATCCCAGAAATACTGTGAATTTGGTACAGACAGGAAAAGAACTGGGAAGAGTATATGCTGAGAAGCATTGTATTTCATATGCAGGAGTTTTCCTCTTACTTAGAAAATATGCCATTGAAACAGGAAATTTCATGAAACTCTATTCAACTAAATGATTGCCTGCTGTGATGTATAGATTGAAACAGTGGGATTTTAGTTAATCTTGAACTTCATCTAGTTAAAAGGAGCATGCAAGAAACTATATGGACAGTGAGGGGTACAAGGACAATCCTCCACATTTGTTTATTGTAAAACATTGGATCAAGTGAATTTGTCCTCAGTCAAAAATCAATACAAAGAAAACCAAAACAAGAATCAAACTAAGAGAATTATTGTGGCATAAAGAACAAGAAATATTTTTTCCTATAAATTTAAATAAATATTGCATATCTGAGAATAACATCACCCAAACAGCTAAAAACATCAGATGCTATTTGACTTGCTTTCCAAAAAGAAATGTTACATAATGAAACTTGTAAGAAATAGCAGTGACAAGGAATTTTAAGAGTAAAATAGGAAGAGATTGTGGCAGACATAAAAGGAGTTTCCTGAAAAAATAAAATAATAGAAGAAAAAAAAATAATAAAACAATTAAAATTCACATGAGGGATGTTAGTGATGTGGAATGAAGTTGCTGTGTGTAAGAACCAGTTACACATGAGTTAACACTGAGTCTCTCTACATATAAAAAATTTAATGGTCGACAAGTTATTTATCTTTTTGAATCTTCTTTTCCTCAACTTAAAAAATATATATGTGGGGCTTCCCTGGTGGCGCAGTGGTTGAGAATCTGCCTGCCAATGCAGGGGACACGGATTCGAGCTCTGGTCTGGGAAGATCCCACATGCCACGGAGCAACTGGGCCCGTGAGCCACAAATTACTGAGCCTGCGCGTCTGGAGTCTGTGCTCCGCAACAAGAGAGGCCGCGATAGTGAGAGGCCCGTGCAACGCAATGAAGAGTGGTCCCCACTTGCCACAACTAGAGAAAGCCCTCGCACAGAAACGAAGACCCAACACAGCAATCAATCAATAAATAAGAACGTGAATTTCTAAAAAAAATAAAATAAAAAAATATATATGTGAATATACAAAATATACATACTTAGCTCTCAGAATTGTGTGTGTAAAGATTTAATGAGATAATAAATGTAAAAAATTAGCATAGTAATAACAAAATAAATAATATTTTATTACTATTTTAATATTTATAAATCCAATATACGTTTTTATCATGGACACATTTTCCACTTGGGGAAAGAACTGACAAAATATGGTCATTCAAACTAAGTATTGGCAAATATTTCCCAAAATAAATGTGAAGATTTAATTAGATAATAAAAACAATTAGCATAGTATTGGCTCAAAGTTAAAAGAAACAATAGTGATAATATTATGAAAATGTGTAAAATACAGAATTTTGTAAATCCTATATGTGACTATATGACTTGACAGCTCCTCAATACTTGGACTTTCAGATGAGATTCGTTGTTTTAATAGCAAATGTAATTTTTTATATTGTATAATGAAATGTATCAGTACTTGAAAGATATTCATTACTAAGTGAGCCAATATAAATTCATTCAAAGTGCAAGATAGACCAATGGATTTTAATGAAACATTACAAAAAACTCATTGATTTGGGTTTAGACTTGTGTTAAAACTATCCTTTAGGAAACTACTGCTTCTCCAGTTGGTGGTGTTTTGTCAGAGACTAATTGCCACAACTACCTTTTAAAGATCCTAATAGCTTTCTTTCCTCCTTTCCAAATGCATATCTGAGTAAGGCCAGAATTTTTAATATACTTAAAACAAAACAACATATCACAACAGATTGACTTTGAAAAATATATGAAAATCCAGAAGATTCTCATTGATTCAGGTGTTAAAATATATGTAAAAATGTAAAGGAGTGCCGTTGTTCTCACTAATTTATTGTTTTACATATATTTATTTTTACATAAGTATGTTACTTGTATTAACATGTAATGGACTTATTATTTCTTTAAATGAATTAATGTTTTATTTTTTTCTTAGTTTTAATTTATTATACCAATTACTACTTATAGGTATAACCCACATAAACAATATCACATTGAGTCTTTAATAATTTCTAAAAGTTTATAGTGGTCATGAGACCAAAGTGATTGACATAAAATAATAATATACATTTAGCTGGATTCCTAGCAGAATGTGCTTAGTACAAAATCTGATACTTAGTGATATTTTATACTACTGTATTTTTTTTCCTCCATAATCATAATATTCACTATAATTCCTTATCTGAGAATAAGTGTTTGAAAATGATATATTTAAGGATTCTTGAGTTGTATCAAAATATATTAAATAAATGTTACTTTAATATCTGTTATAAAAAAAAAGTATTAAAACAATTATTTACAGTTTTATTCACAGCCATTATGAATTGTATGCAAGCAAGTCCAGCTGCAACATCTATGCCTTTTGGGTATTTAAATTACTAACTTTCTGTTACATAATATCTATTAGTGCTTCCATTGGTCATTATCTTCCCTTGCAGACTCAGTAAGGAAGATATAAGCAACAAGTATTTTGGAAGAAGCTTATACCTGCTGTTAGTGGACAGACAACAGTTGGGGGCTGTAAATTCTATTTTCACCATCAAAGGCAAATGAGTGTGACCAGGGCTTGGCATAATTTGCTTTAATATCCTTCCCTATAAAATGGGAATGTTGCTAATGGTTCCTCATGGTGCTCTGAGAATGGAAGGTTGCTAAAACTGTGAACTGTTCAGATTTAAAGTGTCACCCTGGAGCAATGTGTTATTAAGAATTTATAGAATTATGAAAGTATAAGTCAGTTTAAAGGAAGACTATCGTCACAAATGTGACTCCTCTTATGGAAGGAATTTTAAATATTGAATGTCATTCAGTCTGGAATTAGAAAAGTTTAGTACTTATCATTAGGTTATTGAATATAAATAGTATTCAATAACAGTATATTCAATTGACTCTAAACAATATTCAAACCTAAACAAAAGGATGCTGAATGCATTATTTGCTTATTCTAAGAAAGAGTGAAAGTTGGAATAACATATTACTTAACACTGATTTTGTGGCACTTTCCTGAGTAAAATGTTCCCCAGCACTTTGCACACACTCACACACAGTGGGATGCATTCAGGGACATCCCATCTATGCCAGAACATAGATCTAGTCATAGTACATTTTGAATTTTCTGTCATGTCTTGAGATGTGATTGACTAGGCCTGTGTATTTATGCTAAGTGAATCAGATCGGGAGATGACTTAAATAGAATAAGCCCTGCTTGTTGAGGGAGGAACCTGATGAGAGAAAAGAAAAACAGGTGTTTGTTCTGAGGCGAAGTTTAATATGAGAGATAATGCATGGTATTTAAAGAAAGCACGATAACAGATGTCTAGGCATGACATTAGAATCCAGGGCAACTTGAAAGAGAGGAATCTCAGTAGGCAGGAGTAGGAGTAATGAGTGGGAAATAGTGGGAAGGCTAGAAGACAAGAAGTAGAAGGGGGATTTTTTTTTTCTGCAGTGTTTAAATTCTTCAACCTTTGTTGTAATTGTCATAAATAGAGTCAAATCAATAATAATGCTTTCGATTATTTTTATCTTATTTTTCCCTTTTAATGTTTTAATCACCATTCTAGGTGTTTTGTAAGCATTAGCTTATTTAAAACTCATAACCACTGATGTGGATAAGAAAACTAAAGCACAAAGTGTTGTTTGCCCACAGTCAGAGAGTAAGTATGAGAATTATTTACTACTATCATCCCAAATTAAATCACTGTGAGTTTGACACCAACAGTCATGCTTTCCCCAATACAATACAGTATTTCCAGAATCATGGGCACCAAATGAAATGCAAAAAATCAGAGATTTTGAAAATTCTGATGTGAAAACACTCCAAACAGGATCTTGGCAAATGGAGTTGTTTCCACTGAAAAGTGCATACTTTCCAGAAAAGCAGCAATGTGTCAAATGACATTCTTTAGGAAGAGACACTACTCATAGATATCTTTTGTACTAGATATGAACCATTGAGGTAGGCAGAATAATGGCCCCCAAAGATGTTCATATTCTAAACCGGAAACCTGTGAATATGTTATCCTACATGACTAAAAGAACTGGACAGATGGGATTATGTTAGGATCTTTATGTATGAAGATTATCCTGAATTATCTGGGTAATCACAAAGATCTTTAAAAGTGAAAGAGGGAAGCAGAAAAGTCAGAGGAGATGTGATATCAGAACAGAGGCTACAGTGTTGGGATTGCTGGCTTTGACGTTGGAAGGAGACCATGAACCAGAAATGTGGGCAGTCTCTAGAAGCTAAGGAATGGTGAGTAAGAGATTCTCCTCTAGAAACTTCAGAAGGGTGCAGCCCTACTAATTTTATGCCCATAAGACCCATTTCAGACCATTGATCTCCAGAAGTGTAAGAAATAAATTTGTGTTAAGCTGATAAGTTTGGGATAATTGTTTATAGCAATAAGATGAACCCAGTAAGTATATTCAAATACCCAAATTAATATTTTCCTTGAATACTTTCCCAATTCATTTTCAGTTCACAAGCCTTGGATTTTGGATAGCAGATATTCTGGTCTCCTGGTGAAATTAATACCACTCGGTATCTGTTACGGTCTCTGAAAATACTGACTACTGAATTTTGCAAACATAGTTTAGTCTGAGATAATTATTTTAGGAATTAAGGTTTGAATTGTTTTCTAAATTGCTCAGGCCTTGGGTCACTGCTTTGAAAATATAGTGTGTCCTTTTAAGTAGTCCTTTTAAGTAGTGAAGCTACTGAGGAATTTTTAATTAATACACCTCCCAGCACCCCCATAGAACCATACCTATTCAGCAGGAGAGGAAAACCCAGGCTGGGTGCAACTGATATTAGTTCCAGTTCCATTCAGGAATCAAGAAACCCCTGGCAGACTCTAGCTACACAAGAAATTGGGTCCTAATGCTTTAGATTTTATTTAATTCAGGGTTTTAGATCTGAAGTGTTTAATACTCAAGGTTTGAAGCAAATGATCTTGGACTTCAATTCCTATGATCATTGAATTTTAATTTTCAAAGTAATGTACTAATTTAATTTATAGTTCTCTTTTGGAAAGTCATAAAAATAAGGGACTTATATTTACATTGGGTTCATCTCTATGTTGTTTGCATGCTATTGTTGGAGTATTGCTATATGTTTTATCTTAATGTGGTATTTTATGTGCAAGACTTTGCTTAAAACTGCAAGAAAACAGCTTGAGAGTGTAACCATTGAGTGCGTTATGGGCAATGCCTCTTATCTGCTCTTTGCAGCTGCCTAACTCAGAAAGAGTAGCAACTGCTGTCCCAAATTGTCCACCATAACAGAAGACAAACTATGGTGTACTTGCATGTCTATATTCATGGATGTCCTCATCCTTCACATGATAATATAATAATCAATTTTTTGAATTCAGGCATTGTAGACAAATTTGATAATCCATAGACTTATCCATGATGATATACACTCTTGGAACTGCTTTTTATAGTTCTTTTTTAAATATGTGTAGATTGGCTACACTGTACTATGTAATCTTATATGTTGGGCAATATGGGAAGGAAAATAGAGAGGGAATGCTCCCAGGTTTGAGGACAACTTGGCCTTGACATGGGCTTAATGAAAGTAGAGTTCTGACCCATTGTAGAGTGTGCTGGAAACTAGTGGAGCACCCACTGCAGTCCCCAGGAAGATCTGGCAGGGGCAGTGTTTGGGAAATAGCCTCATGAATGGTAGCAAAAAAAACCATTGACTTACCTGATTGATAGATTGGCAAAAATAACTGAGTATTCTAAGCACAGCTATTTTTCTTCCTTTTGAGAGGAAGTCTGCTCAGTGTTTTCTTCTTGGTCCTTCCACATAATCGTATCTGGGTACCTCTCTACATCAGGAAGATTTAATTCTACAAAGTAGCCTACAGATATAAACAACTTCTTCCAACCTGGTCTCTATTTGTAGTGAAGGTGATGCATCAACCTCCATCTTCACTCTTTGTTTTATTTATCAACTTTTTGAGACATGGACAGGGTGGAAAAGTGCCATTTATGGGATCTACTTCAGAAACTCCACCTTATTTTTATGTTAAAGGATATAGTCTAAAATACAAATAATGTCCAGTATTTTAAACCAGACCATAAAGGGATGGAAAAGTGAGGCTGCCCAGACACTTGCCTGTGTGCATGTGTACACACACATACACACACACACACACCCCACACTGACTCCTATTCTGGATGTGAATGGGTCTGTGCTGTGCTTTTCATGTAGGTATATTTTTCCTTTGAGACACTAAACTCAAAAAATAATATGGTTACCACAGAAAATGCTAAGGATAGAACTTGCACAGGAATATGATGGCAATATCATCAGAAGGAACCTATTAAAAAGGCCAGAAGCAAGACAAAATAAGTGGTAAAGTGCAATAAGAACAAAAACAAAAAAATAAACCAACCCTGTTGGGAAGTCACTGGAAAATGGGCTTACATTTTGAATCAGTGTAATTTCCTGGAAACATCATTCTCCCTTTTAAGTACTGATGCCATAAGGCTCAATGACAAAATCTTTAGCAATACAGCAGGTTTTCTTACATTGGTTTTTTGATCTATGCTGCCATATTTGCACAATATGATACCCTGGTGTTAATGGAGAGTGCAGGGGACAATAACCGTGTTAAGTGTTTTGCAGAGGGGGAAACGGTCCACCTGTTAATGTAGAAAAGTTTATGAACAAACACCCAAAGCACTTTAGAAGCAGGAACTCACAGAGAAAGTACAGCAAGCAACATGGAGAGTTCATTGTCTGATTTCTGTCTTCTGTGCATCTCTCACTGTTATGAATAGAGAGTGTTTCTAAAATGATTCCAACTTGGGGCAAAGTTGCATATGTTCAGGAATAAGTGTGAGATCAGGTCTATGTCACACTCAAGATATAAAGCGGTTACAAAACAGCTAGAAAAATAGATTGATACAATATACTCTTTGGTAACTCAGGATAAGATTGATTTCGGTACTTCAAAACACAGTACTCTGAAAAATCTCATGGGCCTCTCCTTGGCTTTGTGTTCTCCATGCTTCTCACTTTAACTAAAGCCAATCTTTAATGTATTACTGACCCAATTTAGCACCATACTGATTCTTAAAATTTTAATAACACAAATTTTAAAGCCTTGGAACATGATCACATTCCTTACCTAATGTTAGAACAGCTGAAGGCAGTAACAGCACAGTGTAATGTTAAGAAGAACACACTCTAAAGCTAGACTTGTGGAGATTAAGACCTGCCTTGGCCACATCCGGTCTATGATGTATCAGGTAAATTTTTGTTCTTTATTTTCCTCAGCCCCAAAATTGAAATAAAAATATTTGTTCTTATCTTATAGAGTGGTCATAAAGATGATGTGGTTTAATATTTAAAACACTTTCACAAGTTAATGATATATGTGTGTTAATTTTAAAAGTAATAATCTAGAAAGAGTCCTATGTTACCTTACAAGACTTTTTGTTTTGTTTTGTTTCCAAGTGATCTTTTTTTCTTCAAGTTTTATTGAGGTATAATTGACATAAAGCACTGTGTAAGTTTAAGGTGTACAGCATAATGATTTCACTTACATATATCATGAAATGATTATCACAAGTTTAGCGAGCATCCATCATCTCATACAGATACAAAATTAAAGAGATAGAAGAAGAATATTTTTCCTTGTGAGGAGAACTCTTAGTATTTACTCTCAACAACTTTCATATATAGCATAGAGCAGGGTTAATTATATTTATCATGTTGTGCACCCCTAGCACTTACTTATCTTATAACTGGAAGTTTGTACCTTTTGACTACCTTCATCCAATCCCTCCTCCCCTAACCATCCTTGCCACCTCTGATAATCACAAATCTGATCTTCTCTTATGAGTTTCTTTGTATACGTTTTTGAAGTATAATTGACCTACAACACTATATTAGATCCTTACACAATATAGTGATTCAATATTTCTATGCATTTCAAAATGATCACCATGCTAAGTCTGATATGTGATCATTTTGCTATGTCACCATCCAAAGATATCACAGTTATTTACTATATTCCCCACACTATTCATTTCATACCCTTAACTCATTTATTTTGCAACTGGAAGTTTGCACCTCCTAATGTCCCTCACCTATTTCTTTTCTCCCCGCAACCCCTTCCCATCTGGAGACCACCTGTTTGTTCTCTGCATCTATAACTCTGTTTCTATTTTGTTATGTTTGTTCATTTGTTTTGTTTTTAAGATTCCACATATAAGTGAAATCATCCAGCATATTTCTATCTCAGTCTGACATATTTCACTTAGCATAATTCCCTCTAGGTATATCTGTGTTGTCACATATGGCAAGATTTCATTCTTTTTAATGGCTGAGTAATATTCCTTTGTATATATATATACCACCTCTTCTTTATTCATTTGTTGATGGGCACTTAGGTTGCTTCCATATCTTGGGTATTGTAAATAATACTGCAATGAACATAGGGGTGCATATATCTTTTCAAATTAGTGTTTTCATTTTCTTTGGATAGATACCCAGAAGTGGAATTGCTGGTTTGTATGGTGATTCCTTTTTTAACGTTTTGAGGAATCTCCATGCTGTTTTCATAGAGGATGAACCCTCACCAACAGTGCACGAGGGTTCCCTTTTATCCACATCCTCCTCAACACTTATTATTTATCATTTTGATAATGGCCATTCTGAGGTGTGAGGTGATTTGTGGTTTTGATTTGCATTTCCCTGATGATTAGTGGTGTTGAGGATTTTTTCATGCGCCTGTTGGCCATCTGTATGTCTTCTTTGGAAAAATGTCTATTATCTCCACTGAAAATTTTTTAATCAGGTTATTTTTTTTTTGATGTTCTATGAATTCTTTATATAATTTGGATATTACTCCCTTATTGGATATATTTATTGCAAATAAATATATTCTCCCATTCAGTAGGTGGCCTTGTTTTGTTGTTGATAGTTTCCTATGCTGTGCAAAAGATTTTTAGCTTGATGAATTCACGTTTGTTTAGTTTTGCTTTTGTTTCCCTTGTCTGAGGTGACATATCTGAAAAAATATTACTGAGACTGAAGTCAAAGAGCATACTGCCTATATTTTCCTCTAGAAATTTTATGGTTTCAGGTCTTACATTTAAATTTTAAATCTATTTTGAATTTATTTTTGTAAATGGTGTGAGAGAATAGTCCAATATGACTCACTTACATGTAGTTGTCCAGTTTTTCCAACAGCATTTATTGAGGAGGACGTCTCTTCCCAACTGTATTTTCCTGCCTTCTTTTTCATTGATTAATTGCCCGTAACAGTTTGGGTTTCTTTCTGGCCTCTCTATTCTGTTCCATTTATCTATGTGTTTGTTTTTGTGCCAGTACCACACTGATTTGATGGCTGTAGCTTTGTACTATAGTTTAAAATCAGGGAGTGTGATACCTTCATCTGTGTTCTTCTTCCTCATGATTGTTTTGGCTATTCAGGGTCTTTTGTTTTCCCATACAAGTTTTAGAATTATTTGTTCTAGTTCTGTGAAAAAAGCCATTGGTATTTTGACAGAAATTGCAGTGAATCTGTAGATTGCTTTGGGTAGTATGGTCATTTAAAAAATATTAATTCTTCTAATCCATGAGCATGATATATCTTTTCATGTGTTTGTGTCATCTTCAGTCTCTTTCATCAGTTTCTTACAGTTTTCCACATACAGGTCTTTCACTTTTTTCTTAGCTTTATTCCTAGGAGTTATATTCTTTTTGATGTGCTGGTGGGTAGGGTTGGGTTGTGTGGTGACTGGCTGCAGGGTTCTGTGGGGTCCTGGGACTAATGCTGGCCCACTTGTGGGTGATGTTGGGTTCTGGGGTGGGTGGTTGTGGGGTCCATGGTCCCAGATCTAGTGTCAGCCTCCTGGTGGGCTGGGCTGGTTCCTGACATGATAGGCTGCAATATCCAGGGTGTCCCAAAGGTGGTGTTGGCCCACTGGTGAGTGGGGCTGGTTTCCAAAATGACTGGCTGAGGGATCCAAGGTGTCTCAGATCTAGTGTCAGCTTGCTGGTGGGTGGGGCTGAATCCTGGAACAGCTTGCTGAGGGGCCCAACATGTTTCAGAGCTGGTGTTTGCCTGCTAGTGGGTGGAAGTGAGGCCCAGGGCAACCCAGGGTTGGTGCCAGCCTGCTAGTGGGTGGGCTGAGTCATGACAAGGCAGGCTGCAAGGCTACAGGGTTCCTGGGTTTGATGTCTTCCCACTGGGTCCCAGTTCCTGGGACTATTGCTAGACAACTGGTGGGTAGAGCTGGGTTCTGGGGTCTCTGGCTACCAGGGTCTGGGGGTCCTGAAATTGGTGTCAGCACGCTGATGGTTGTGAAGCTTTTGGGGGTCCTGGGGTGAGTGCCACTGCAGTGGTAGCTGGATGGGTATGGGTGTTCAGCCCTCTTATGTGTTGAGCAAGGTCTGGAGACAGCTGTGGGCTCATCAGGTCTTAAGGCAGCTAGACTGCTTGTGGGTGGGGCTGTGTCCCTACCCAGTTAGTTGTTTGGAATGAAACATCCCAGTACAAATGCTGACCAGCAGGCAGATGGGGTTTGGTCCCTGTGCTAATAAGCTAGAGGTAGGATTCCAAAATAGCACTTGCCAGCACCAGTGTCCGTGTGGTAGAACAAGCTTCCAAAATGGCTGCCTCCAGAGTCTATGTCCCCTGAGTGAGCTTCAGTTGCCTCCCTTTCTGATGGCTTGTCTTTCCAGTGCAGGACCCCTCGGCTGGGGAAATTTTGTGGGGCTCAGACCCCTCAGTCCTTGGAGAGAACCTCTGCAATTGTGATTATCCCCCTTGCCCACCTGGGGGCATAAGTTTTGACTATACTGCATCTCCACTACTTCTACTCATCTAGTTGTGGTTCCTTCTTTATATCTTTAGTTATAGAAGATTTTTTCTGCTAGTCTTCTGGTCTTTCTGGTCAGTGGTTGGTCTGCAACTTGTTGTAATTTTGGTGTGTCCTTGTGAGGAGGTAAGCTCAGGGTTTTTCTACTCTACCTTCTTGGCCACTCTACACCTACAATACTTTCTGTGATCTGCACAACTATCTACTACCCTTGTTATGTATCATTATAATAGTCTATATTTCTCCTTTCACAGAACTACTTAAATCTTACAAGTTTTCATTTATTACTTACCCTTCAATAGAGTGTAAACTCCAGGACAGGAGAGACATTATTTAATGACTGCTTAATGGTTAACATAGTGCATGACACACGTCAACTGATAAGTAAATATTTGTTGAATGAATGATTTTAAAAAGATTCATGGTTCAGATTATCTCTGATATATACAACTGACTAGAACAGTACACATTTAGCATTCATTGTTTGTTGAGTTGAATTGAATAATTTCTACTCCAAGCTACTCAGTCAAAAGATCAGAAAGCTACTAAATACTTTCATATAGATCACATAATATATTAGCTGTAGTCATGAATGTAAAGGAAATAATGCATATGCTACAAAAAATACAGATTGAGAGTGTACATATAGAGGGAGTTCTGGATCATTCCTTTTCCCTTGCTTCGTCACCTCAACACTTAGTTAACTGATTTTCTAATTTAAACACCCACCACTGGAGAAAAATTCTTATTGATTTACAGGGTCACGGCAATCCTGTATTTCTGATAGTTCCCACATATTAGATCAAAATTAAAATTTATTTTTTGTGATTTTGGACAGGATGGGCAAGTAGTCTACATACTTCCATGAATTTTCATGGCAGAAAATACTTCCAAAAGCTAGAGTTAATTTTATAAATTCTAGTTATAAATAAGTTTATAAAATAAGTTTATAAAGTTATTTTCTAAGTTAATATACAGTAAACTTGACTATTTTTGCAGTATAGTTCTATGAATTTAATGCACACATGTATATTCATTTAACCACCACCATAATCAGTATAGATAATATTGCATTACTCCAAAATACCCCCTCATGCTGTCCACTTGTGGTCATACATCCTCCCACAACCCCTGACACCACTGATATATTGCTATAGTTTTATCTTTTATATGATTCCATGTAAAAGGAATCATATGTTTCCCTTTGATTCTGGTGTCATTCACTTAACATAATGCCTCTGTTATTCAGATAAGTTGTTGCAGGTATTAATAATTCACTTTTTTATTGTTGAGAAGTATTACCTTTAAGAAACTTGACACTGCTCATTTATTCTCCCATTGAAGATAATTTAGGTTGTTTCCATTTTTTGAGTGATTATGAACAAATAATTGTAGGGAGTATACTAGGTACTATACATTCTTCTAGCTGAAGAGATATAGTGACAGCAAGGGCAGAAAAGTTTCAATACTCATTAATCTTAAAGTCTACTGAGAAATTAATTCAAAAATTTTTTTAAAAGTCAAAATGTCAAATATGTGGCTTACAGTTTTCTCCAGATGCCAAAGGTTTTCTTCCAATATACTAGAATAATGTAAAAATTCAACCAGAGGTTGAATTAATACTATTGAGTCAGTCTTTGTTTCTTAATCTGTATTATCATTATATGCTAACAAAACACAACAGGGCTTGTATTTAGAATCATGTATAAAGATTTTGTTTTGTTCTGTTTTAAGGTTATTGAGTATAATCCATCATAATGGCAGAGGGAGAACTGGGGAACATATGTTTTGTTTAAGCCTTCTTAAGTGATTTTGATGAGCACTCTGGATTAGGTTGACTGCTCTAAATTTTTGAAATGAAAACTCAGAGCAACACTTGCTCTGTTGAGATATACACAGCTGTGATTCCATGTGTATCCCATTGTAAAATAGGAGGCGATACACTGAGAATTTCTATAGGCCCAAAATGGAAAGTGGTAGATCAGTGTCAGCACTGCTCTAACACTTGGTCTCTTACAATGGTCAAGCATATTTTAAATTTCCATTTTTCTATCCTAGAATTCCTTTCATCCCTAATTTCAATCCTGATACCAAATTGACTGAGAAACTAACTTTAGTACATCAGCCCATGTCTTTCAACAGCTTTACCATCAAATGTGTCCTTGCTATGAAAAGTTCCCCTCACTTATTTAAATTAAAATGTACATGCATGTTTCCTATTGCAGTTAAAATCTCTCTGGAAAGATTCACCTGTTTTCTATTTTGCATAGCAATATGAGTTGTGTTATTTAAATTTTATATGTTTAACAAGAAATAAGATGAGCATATACTTAGATTAACATATCTAATCCATCAAGCAAGAGAGTAGTCAGAAAGGTGACAGAGCTAACCTGAGAGATTAGAATCAATTCAAAAAAGAAATAAGGTAACATGAATGAGTTTTATCATCACTTAATGTGCTGCATCTTCCCTAAATAACAATATTTTTCCTCAAATGGGATTACAGGTAAGTGATAGGTATAAAATTTGTAGTTCTAAAATGGCACTATTTTCATTGAGCAATTTTGGTACAAAAAACTATAGCTTTGACAGAAAACAATAGGGGAAAAACAAAACAAAACACTTGCATGGCTTTAATGTAATAAAACTGCTTCAACTCGCAAACATGCCTACTGACCTGAAATGGTTAATTCAGCAAATGAGAAAAGTGTCTTCTTTTCTTCCTTTGTTTTTAAATGTATGGAGTTATTAAGAATAATATTAATGGCTTTCTCGGATAAATTCTTTTTACAAAATGGCCTAATATCTGCTTTTTTTCATTCACGAGTGTGAGGCTAAGTAGGGATAAAGATAGATATATTATTCATATATTTTTAAAACCTTGAAACTTGAAGTTTAAGAAGAATGAGTTCATATGTTCCCTGGCTTATTTATTGAGGTATAATTGACATTTAATATTATATTAGTTTCAGGTGTACAGCATAGTAATTCAATATTTGTATGTACTGCAAAATGATCACTACTATAAGTTTAGTTATCATCTGTCACAATACAAAGTTATAACTTTTTTCTTATGATAAGAACTTTTAAGGTTTACTCTCTTAGCAACTTTCAAATATACAGTATTATTGACTATAGTCACCATACTGTGCATTATATCCCCATGCCTTATTTATTTTATAACTAGAAGTTTGTACCTCTTGAGTCCCTTCACCCATTTGCCCATCCCCCAACTACCCTCCTCTCTGGCAACCACCCATCTGTTTTCTGTATCTATGAGTTTAATTATACTTGCTTCTTTGTTTTTTCAGATTCTATATACAAGTGAAATCACATGGTATTTGCCTTTACTGTCTGACTTCTTTCACTTATCATAATATCCTCAAGGTCCATCCATGTTGTTGCAAATGGCAAGATTTCTTTCTTTTTTTCTGGCTGAGTAGTATTTCATTGTATATATGTATATGTTTGTGTGTGTGTGTGTGTATATATATATATATATATATATATATATATATATATATATATATATCTCACATATTCTTTATCCATTTATCCATCAGTGGACAGTTAGATTGTTTCCATATCTTGGGCATTGTAAATAATGCTGTAGTGAACATAAGGATGCATGTATCTTTTTCAATTAGTGTTTTCATTCCCTTTGGACAAATACTCAGACATACAATTCCTGAATCATATGGTAGTTCTATTTTTAATTTTTTGAGGAATCTTCATAGTGTTTCCTACAGTGACTGCACCAATTTAGAACCCACCAACAGTGCACAAGTATTCCCTTTTCCTCACATCCTCACCAACACTTGTTATTTGTTGTCTTTTAGACAATAGTCAGTTAACAGGTGTGAAGTGCAAATCATTAGCTTCTTATACAAGCTTTTAATTTGAATTTCTTTTACAAAAGAATTATCTGAGCTCCTGGGAGTTCCTTTTAAAATTTATGTACTCAATTAGTGAAGAAAACCCTATCATCTTTCTGATTTATAATCCAATGAGGCTTTCTTAATGTTTGCTTTGTTTCCATAAATGTAAAACCAGGTTAAATAATATTTAAAACACATGTATTAACGACATTTACTGTTGCCACTTATATTTAAATAGACAATCATGACATGATTTAATTATTTCTTGTGGACTTTAATATTTCACAATGCTTGAATGAGTGTCCCATCTCAAGCTTCAAATTTAGTTTAAAATTTTTATGATTCAAATGTAGTTGCATTTAAAAAATCTCAGCCATACAAACATAACCATGAATTCCACTTTTCCATGGGACTTTAACATACTCTTTCAAATATTTTCATTGTAATATGAACAAAAAAGTTTTTAAAAAGAGATGTGCTCCTAAATAAATTATACAATCCTTTATCAAAGGCTTTTTTTTTTTAGCTGCTTCTTTCCTCATAAGTGTCTAGGGGTCAGCTTCAGTGAGGCAGGTGGAACAACTGAGCTTCCCTCTGAGCACTTCAGCAGGATGACAAGGATTGCTTCTCTTTACTATCTCTGGGAGCAAGCTGGATGTCTAATCAAACAACCAAACAAACAAACATGCCTTTGTTAGTTTGGTATTTTCATGATATAAACAAGAAAAAGAATTTGTTCCCTTAGGCATATTTAAATATATATAACTGCATTTTTTCCTTTTGAAAAAAAAGTGTTCAAGTAGATGTTATAAAATTTCATAGTAAACATTCATGAGACAGGAGGTTTAAACCTAACAACATAATAAACCTGAAGTGTGAAAGTAGACCAACACATAGCAAAAAAGTTATTTACCATTTAATCACATTGCACACTTGTGACTTTCGTGTTCTGATAAAGCAAATAACTACCGTTCTAGCTTTTAAGTTTTTGGGTGGTGAGTGGCTACTGAAAATGAAGTGAGGTTATGTTTAGATTGTTTTGGTTGTTTTTAGTACTGAGTGGGTAAAGATTATAATAATTACAATTTGGATTTGTAATTGCAATTTGTAGTTGCATAACTTTAAATTTCAGTGTATTTCTTCCTAAAAACATATTAATCTTTCTATGTGTTTACTATCATTATTATCTCATATGCTACTTTACAAAAGAGGAAACCAATCTAAGTGACTTGCCTTGGATTACAGAAGCATTAAGTGGTGGAGTGAGGGCTTAAAATAGTTTTTAGGGCTTTAGAACACATTCCCTTTCAAGACACTACACATTTTAGCATCCTTTGAAAATTCTTCGATGCATAAACTTATTAGACATATTGAAAAGCCTAATGCAGAGTGAAATGATGGTCTTCTACATCCTGCTACTAGGATTATCTCTTATGATGTTGGTATTATGATTTCTTCTATGTTATGCTTTTGATTATATTTGTAACATATTTTAGAGAAAACTAAGTATTTCAAAGAAGTGATAAAAGATTATAAAAGAGTTCTCATAATTCTTCAAGTCCTATTTTATTTAATATCAAATTACAAGTGTTATTACTCTCACTCTCCTGTTAATTAAGCATTGAGTGATTATCATGTAGAAATAGTTGAATTATCTATACTAATTATTTGAAGCAATTTGAAAATTAAATGCTGCACATTCATTACAAGGTATTGATACAACAGGGCACAATGTTTTTAACTGCAAGAGGGAACTTTGAGACCTAACCCAAATCTCTGGAGGATTATCTTATAACTTTGGTCCTACAATATGGTCTCATCATCAGACTTTTCTTTTTAACCCATACCTCAAGTTTTCTGAAAATGATGTTTAGCTCAGCAGAGATACACATTCAGGCATACCACCACCAATAAATTCATAAACTTGAGGGCTTTATGGATATTGATATATCTTTGTTCTGCTATTTTTAATACTCAGGCATCCATTCTTAGAAAAAGAATGTGGCTATCCTGCGAGAGTCCAGGAATATAAAATATTCCAGCTACATAAAATATTCCAGGTAACCACTTGAGCAGGAATATAAAACATTCCAGCTTACTTTAAGAAAAGGAAATTAAAATGTTCCACATACCTCGAATGAATAAGAAATGTTTATTTGTGAAATACTGATGTTCTTAAAATTAAAGGAATCCCTTCCTCTCTCTCATTCCCTTTTATAAAAGAATAACTGGTGTATTCTGAAATAACAAATTTCTTTGAAGTTAATTTCTATGGATTCCAGCCAAATATATTAACACATGTAGAAAATTCAGAATTACAGAAATCTCTCTGAGTATCTCAAATGTATCCTGAGGCAAGGTCTCAAGATAAACCTTTTAAAGCTTCAGAAACTCCCCATTTCTACCCAGAAGCCAAACATCATCTCTTCTGTCAAATATACTACAGACATCCTAGATTCCTTAAGTTTAAAGTAATTCTACAGGTCTAAATATCCCAGTCTTTAAAAGAAACCTTGGGCTTCCCTGGTGGCGCAGTGGTTGAGAATCTGCCTGCCAATGCAGGGGGCATGAGTTTGAGCCCTGGTCTGGGAAGATCCCACATGCCGCAGAGCAGCTGGGCCCCTGAGCCACAATTACTGAGCCTGCGCGTCTGGAGCCTGTGCTCCGCAACAAGAGAGGCCGCGATAGTGAGAGGCCCGCGCACCGCGATGAAGAGTGGCCCCCGCTTGCCACAACTAGAGAAAGCCCTCGCACAGAAACGAAGACCCAACACAGCCATAAATAAATAAATAAATAAATAAATTTTAAAAAAGCAGTCACCCATTCACTTTAAAAAAAAAAAAAAAGAAAGAAACCTTACTTCCAAAGACTATTCTCTAAAAGTGATAAGGCAATAAAAAGTAAACCTCGGTAGAATATGATACATCCCAGTACCTCTGAGTGTTCAAGTTCATAGCTCTTTCTACGTTTAGGAAGGGTCTTGAAGTACATTTTATCTTAGTGTTAATGAAATAGATTCAACGTTATAAATTTGAAACTTTGGAAATTAAGCTTTTCAGGGCATAAGAAAGACCACTGCACCAATAGCTGCTAGAATAAATTCCATTATTGAGAGTGTTTATTAAAGTTCCATAGGGTTTAATACATTCGTCGGAAAAGTTAACGTCTACATTTTGAGAAAATCTCTTTATTTTTACTACTTTCCTCCCCCTATTTTTTATTCATGCCACTAACACCTAAAAATACAATTTATTCCTAGGTATGGGAAAAGGCAAATGTATCCATTTGATCTTCTTTGAATCTGTATTGCTTGTATTTCTATATTTATAAATATACGCATGGGCAAACGCAACTGTTTACCATTATATTCTGCATGTGTTGTGCTTCTTTAAACATACTTAAAATATTCTTCTTATTTTTACAACAAAACCTACATAATTTTCTTAAATTTTGATATATTAATGTTTATAAATAAACTTCTCTGATCCTTTTCACTCACTATTTGTCTTTTTTTTCTATCTTTCCTAAATCCATTTTAAAATCTTTAATTTCTTTTTTTTAGTATACAAATCGCAGTTATAGAATTCTTTTTCTACTTACACTGAACGATTCCCTTCTCTGCCTTCAAATAGTTCCTCAAATACTTAACATGAATTCTTTCCACAAATACCACTTCCATTAAAAATAAACATAGCATAAGGAAATATGTCTTGAGTTTTGAGTTTACTACCATGCCCACTGGAAAATCGTAATTCAGGCTTCCCATCAGTAGCTCTGGGGAGCTTCACACAGATGAACCATCTCCAGAGGTTCTGAGTATTCTCATCCTTTCTTCCTTGTATGCCTCGATTTCTCACATGGCTCAGGGCCAAGGTCTTCTGTTTGAAAACAATGTCTCTACAGAGAAATGAACACAGATTATATCATAGGTATCTTTATTAAAATATACAAAAAGAAAGGGGAAAGAAGGATAAAGGAATTGCTACTATGAGTAAAGACAATATTAGCCAGAGGAAAAATAGTCTGATTAACTGAGAAAATAAGTAACAGCAATTATGCGACATCCAGAAATCGGAAAATTGTTGAAAAATACTAGACTAAAATAATAGCTTCAAAACATTTCATTTATCATCTATCATCTTAATTCTTTTCTTCCTAAAATATTTTATTGTTCACTATTTTAGATGATTTTTAGTATGAACATATGGTTAACATCATAATTAAAGTCAATAGACATTAAGATCTGTTTTAAAATAATTATATGCCAGCAAACTTATATGGCATTTAGTTATTTGTTAAATATAGGATTCTCACTGGAATCTACTTAAATGTATTTTTTGAAAAGGTGTATGTTCTACTTATGTTCCTTTTAGTTCTTATGACATTTATGAAATCTGTTTTTTAAGTCCAAATAAAACACTTTCAATGGAAAAAAATCTTCATTTTGCTCTCAGTTGCTCTCTGTTTTTGTCTCCCTCTTTGTCTCTCTCTGTTATATACATGCTCTACACACAGAAACACTCACATACACATATCCATATGTATGGATTTGAATAAAATTTGGTTTTAATATTCTTACTTTTGGAAATGTCTTTATTTTTCATACGAGTTTTTTCTTCATCCTGTGAGAAAAGCACTTTTTAGGAGATATCATTGTATATGATTCATATATTGTATATTGAAGTTGATTTTCCCCATTATCTGAATTAGCATATATCAATATAAAGACAGAGGGTGTTTAAAAGGAGACAAATGTAAGCAAAACTGATATTTTAATACTCTCCATAATGTATCTAAGTTATCTACACCATCTTTACTAATAGAATATTGTGTTTTGCTTAAGTAAAAAGTTATTTCTTGAATCACTTACTGTATTATATTAAATAAACCATAATAAAAATCTAGTTCATTTACAATATGCTAGATTAAACTTAAATATAGGCTACTATACTTTATTTCTCAGCATAGACCTAAACTGCTGCTTTTTACATTTCTAGTTACTCTTTTCGTTATTTGTTAACTTGTGTGGTGTTAGGCTTCTAGAATGCTAATAATTTTATTGTCAAAATGAGTGATCCTGACAATTCAAACTTTAAGCTTTCAGTACATTATAGGATGTAAAGAGAATAGAAACAAGTTATTACATTTTGTCTTAAAACATAAATGATTTACACATGTTTGTGATGTGGTAAGTATATGAAAGATGATAAATCATGCTATATAAAAGTATATGCATTGACACTGAAAAATAATTTTTAAATTTTACTTTATTGAACCATTAGGTTTACATTTTTATCTAGTTGCAGATCTTGAGGATCATGAATGGCAAGATAAAGATTTGGCAAAAGTCAAAGTTATGTGCTAATATTCCAAATAATATAAACACCTAAACCTGGCTGGACAATTCAAGGTCTCTCATTATCTAGTGACCTTAGAAATATCCCTCAATAAGGTAGAGGTTAAATTGAACTATGTAAATTTCTTTCTTACTGTACAATTATATGATAGTAACAAATACATCTCTAAAATAATGTGATATGGTAGTGCTCCAAATTATAATGAGTAGTGTGCTCTATTGCACAGGCTTGAGAAATGGATCTTGGAATGTAGCCAAAATGTCTTCTATATGCTTGATATTTCTTAACACTCAATTTCTTACATTGAAAAACACATGTAAATACCATAATTTATTAATAATGCATCCATCTTTAATATTAATATAAAATAATTTTAAAGGTTAAAAGAACCTAAATTTTTAAATATCACACACCAAACTTGGAGTATAATTTATGATCCAAGAAGATATGCAGGTAATATTCTGTCATTCCAAGCATCACCTGAAATACCATCAGCTGTCAAATTAAATGGTACCAGTCTATTAAGTGATAAGAGTCTAGGAGGTTAGTATCCCTCAGACACCTTTTCTAAGATTTTTTAAAATGCAGTGTCTAGTTGATCATGAACTAACTCTTTTTGTTATTTCTGACATTGCAAGATGTTACTGATCTATTGCCAACAACCAGGTGGGCCACTGTTCTATTACATGTTTACCAAAGACAATAGTAAAACAATCATATTTCCGGAAAGTTTAAGAATTTAAAGAGGAGATAGGATCCCTTCTCACACATTATTTAAGAACAATATTAAAGGAGAGCAGAAATACATACTAAATGAATAAAGAACAGTGAAGATAATATATAAGAAAATGGAACATATTATTTCCTATTAATTACATATTTATTCATCTGCAGACTTTTGTGTTAATGAATGTTTACATTTATTTGCAGTAAATAACTTTAGTAGATTGGTGGGTCTAGTGGTAATTATATGTTTGACTTTATTAGATATCATAAAATTGTTTTCCATAATACCATTTTCAATTCACACCTCCCTCCACAACAGTATCAGAGTTAGAAATACATTTACTCTTCATCTGTGCCAGAACTTGATATTGTCAGTTTTATTTTTTAGTGGGTTTTTTGTGCCAATTAACTGGTATATGGTAGTTTTGATTTTCATTTTCCTAAGGATTACTGATATTGAGTGATCTTGATGCATTTATTTGCTATATGTTCATACACACCTGTTTGGTGAAATATCTGTTCAAAATATCTGTATAATTTTAAATTGTTTATATATATATTCTGGATGATAGAATATCTATTCTTTTATCAGATTTTATATATTTAAGGTATATAACTTGATGTTTTGACATAGGTATATAGTGTGAACTAATCACTGAAATAAAACTAACATCTCTATCACCTCACATAGTTACCATTTTCTTTCTTTTGTGTATGTGTGTATGGTTAAGAATACTTAAGATGTAAGTTTTGGTTTTTTATTGAAGTATACTGCATTTATAATATTACATTTGTTTCAAGCATCTAACATAGTGATTTAATATTTTAATAGATAATTCTCCATTTAAAGTTATTATAAAATATTGGTTATATTGCCTGTGTTGTACAATATATACTTGCAGCTTATTTTATATATAGTAGTATGTACCTCTTAATCTACTACCACTATCTTGCCCCTCCTCCTTCCCCCTACATACTGTTAATCACTAATATCTGTGAGTTGTTTTAGTTTTATTATATTAATGCATTTGTTTTATTTTTTAAATTCCACATACAAGTAATAACATAGAGTATTTGTCTTTCTCTGTCTGACTTATTCCACTAAGCATAATACTGTCCATCTAAATTGATGCAAATATTCCATTATTTTTTATGGCTGAGTAATATTCCATTGTGTGTGTGTGTGTGTATATATATATATATATATATATATATATATATATATATATATATACACACCACATGTTCTTTATTTTCTATTGATGGGCGCTTAGGTTGCTTCCATATCTTGGCTATTGTAAATAATGCTGCTATGAACATTGGGATGCATGTATGTTTTCAAATTAGTGTTTTCATTTTCTTTGGATATATACTCAAGATTGCTAGGTCATATAATGGTTCCATTTTTAGCTCTTTGAGGAACCTCCATACTATTTCCATAGTGCTTACACCAATTTACACTCCCAACAACAGTGTAGGAAAGTTCCCTTTTCTCCACATCTTCACCAATATTTGTTATTTGTGGTCTTTTTGATGAAAGCCATTCTGACAGGTGTGAGCTGATACCTTATTGTGGTTTTGATTTGCACTTCTCTGATGATTAGCAATGTTGAGTATCTGTATGTCTTCTTTGGAGAAATGTCTCTTCAGGTCTTCTGCCCATTTAAAAATTCAGTTGTTTGTTTGTTTGTTTTGATATTGAGATGTATGACCTGTTTGTATACTTTGGATATTAACCCCTTATCAGTCATATCATTTGCAAATATTTTCTCCTGTTCAGTAGGTTGTCTTTTCGTTTTGTTGATGGCTTCCTTTGCTGTGCAAAAAATTTTAAGTTTAATTAGGTCTCAGTTTTTTATTTTTGCTTTTGTTTCCATTGTCTTAGAACACAGGTAAAAAAAAAAAATATTCTATAACTCATGTCACAGAGTGTTCTGCCTATGTTTTCTTCTAGGAGTTTTATGGTTTCCAGTCTTACATTTAGGTCTTTAATCAATTTTGAGTTTATATTTGTATATAGTGTGAGAAAATGTTTTAATTTCATTCTTTTTTTATGTAGCTGTCCAGTTTCCTCAGCACCACTTATTAAAGAGACTGTCTTTTTGCCATTGTATATTCATGCCTCCTTTGTCATAGATTAATTGATCATAAGTGTGTGGGATTATTTCTGGATTGTCTATTCTGTTCCATTGATCTATGTGTCTCTTTTTCTGCCAGTAACATACTGTTTTGACTACTGTAGCTTTGTAGATCAGGGAGTGTGATACCTCCAGCTTTGTTCTGTATTCTCAAGATTGTTTTGTTTATTTGGGGGTCTCATGTGGTTCCACACATATTTTGTTCTAGTTCTGTGAAAAATGTCATGGGTATTTTGATAGGAATTGCATTAAATCTTTAGATTGCTTTGGGCAGCGTGGTCACTTTAATAATATTAATTTTTCAAATCCATGAATACTGGATATCCTTTCATTTCCTTGTATCATCTTCAGTTTCCTTCATCAATGCCTTATAATTTGTAGAGTATAGATCTTTCACCTCCTTGGTTAAGCATTTTCCTAGGCATTTTATCATTTTTGATGTGATTTTAAGTGGGATTGTTTTCTTGCTTTCTCTTTCTGATAGTTCATTATTAGTGTATAGAAAAGCAACAGATTTCTGTATATTTATCTTATATCCTGCAACTTTACTGAACTCATTTATTAGTTCTAATAGTTTTTTGGTGGAGACTTTAGGGTTTTTTATATATATCATGTTACCTGCAAATAGTGACAGTTTTACTCCTTCCCTTCCAATTTGGGTGCCTTTTTTTCCTTTTCTTGTCTGATTGTTGTGACTAGGACTTCCAATACTGTGTTAAATAGAAGTGGTGAGAGTGGGCATTCTCATCTTCTTCCTAAATTTAGAGGAAAAATTTTGAGCTTTTCACCATTGAGTATGATGTTAGCAGGGGCTTTGCCATAAATGGCCTTTATTATGTTGAGATATGTTCCCTCTATACCAATTTTGATGACAGTTTTTAACATGAACGGATGTTGAATTTTGTCAAATCTTTTTTTTGCATCTATTGAGATAATCATGTGATTTTTTATCCTTCATTTTTTAAATGTCATGTATCACACTGATTGATTTGTGGATATTGAAACATCCTTAAATCCCTGGGCTATACCACACCACATCATGCTGTATAATCCTTTTACTGTAGTGTTGAATTTAGTTTGTTTGTAATATTTTGTTGAGAATTTTTGCATCTATATGCATCATAGATATTGGCCTGTAATTTTCTTTTTTTGCTGTGCTTTTTTTCTGGTTCTGACATCATGGTAATTGTGGCCTGATAGAATGAATTCAGGACTATGCACTCCTCTTCAATTTTTTTTTTTGGAATATTTTGAAAAGAATAGGTATTATTTCTTCTTTATATGTTTGTTAGAATTCCCTCATGAATCCCTCTGGTCCTAGACTTTTGTTTGCTGGGAATTTTTTTATTACAAATTTAATTTCACTACTAGTGATTGGTCTCTTCAGAGTGTCTATTTCTTCCTGATTCAGTCTGGCAAGATTTTATGTTTCTAGCTATTTGTTCATTTCTTCTAGGTTGTCCAATCTTTTATTATTTTTTTGCCTCTGTGATACCAGTTGTTATTTCTCCTCTTTCATTTCTCATTTTGTTTATTTGGGTCCTGTCTTTTTCTTGATGGGCCTGGCTAAAGGCTTATCAATTTTCTTTATCTTTTTAAAAAAAACACCTCTTGGTTTCACTGATCTTTTCTATTTTTTATCTCTATTTTATTTATTTCCTCTATTATCTTTATTATCTTATTATCTTTATTATTTTTTTCCTTCTGCTGACTTTGGGCTTTGTTCGTAATTTTTTTGTAATTTCTTTGGGTGATACATTAGGTTGTTCATTTGAGATTTTTCTCGTTTCTTAAGGTAGGTGTGTATCACAATAAACCTCCCTCTTAGAACTGCTTTTGCTGTGTCACATAGATTTTGGAAAGTGTATTTCCATTTTCATTTGTCTTGAGGTATTTTCTGATTTCCAATTTGATTTCTTCATTGACTTATTTTTTTTTTAGTAGCATGTTGTTTACTCTCCACATGTTTGTGGTTTTTTTTTTTTTTTCCGTTTTACTTCCTGTAATGGATTTCTAGTTTCATACCATGGTGATTTTAAAAATGCTTAATGTAATTTCTAGTCTCTTAAATTCTTGAGACTTGTTTTGTGGTCTAGCATGTGATCGATCTATCCTGAAGGACATTTCATGTGCATGTGAAAAGAATGTGTATTTGGTACTTTCGAATGGAATGCCCTGTAGATATCCTCAAGTCCAAGTGGTCTAATATGTTATTTAAGGCTTGTGGCTTTTTATTGATTTTCTGCCTGGATTATCTGTCCATTGATGTAACTGGGGTGTTAAAGTCCATTACTATTACTGTATTATTGTCAATTTCTCCCTTTATGTTTGATAATATTTGCTTTATATATTTAGATATTCCTGTATTAGATGTATATATGTTAACAAATATTTAATCCTCTTCTTGTATTGATTTCTTTACCATTACATAATGCTTCTCTTGGTTTTTTGTTGCAGATTTTGTTTTTAAGTCTATTTTGTCTTATACAAGTATTGCTATGCTAGGTTGCTTGTGGTTTCCATTTGCATGCGATATCTTTTTCCTTCCCTCACTTTCATTCTGCATATGTCTTTAGTTCTGAAGTGAGTCTCTTGTAAGCAGCATATAGATAGGTCTTGTTTTCTAATCCAATCAGTCACCCTGTGTATTTTGATTGGAGCATTTAGTCCATTGATATTTAAAGTGCTTATTGATAAGTATGTACTTATTGCCATTTTGTTACTTGTTTTCTAGTTATTCTTATCTGTTATTCTCTGTGCTTTTTCTTTTATTCTATTGTGGTTTGATGATTTTCTTTAGTGGCATGCTTGTGTTCCTCTCTCTAGTTTTTGTCTATCTATTGTACTTTTTACTGTATATCTATTGTACTTTTTTTTTTTTTTTTTTGCCTTGCCACACGGTTTGTGGTATCTTAGTATTGAACCCAAGCCCCAACAGTGAAAGCACTGAATCATTACCTCTGGACCTCCAGGGAATTCCCCAGTTGTACGTTTTTGATTTGTGATTACCATGTGGTTCATGTATGTTGATCTATATCTACTTGTTTTAAACTGGTAGTCATCTAAGTTCAAACACATTCTAGAAAATCTACTTTTCTTACTTCCCTTCCTTACTTTTTGTGTTTTTGACATATTTTAAATCTTCATGTTCATCCCTAAATTGTTTATAGTAGCTATAATTGATTTTACATTTTCTATATTTTCATCTTTGTACTGGCTTATTTAAGAGGTCAATCCACAGTCTTTACCATGTATTTGCCTTTCTTATGGATTCTTACTTCTTGTTGTAGCTTATTATTTTCCACTTAGAGAAGATCCTTTGACATTTCTTTCAGGTCAGTTTAGTATTGATGAATTCTTTTGGTTTTTGCTTGTCTGAGAAGTTCTTTATCTCTTCTATAATTCTGAATGATAATCTTGTTAGGTAGTGTATCCTAGGTTGCAGGGTTTTCCCTATCATGACTTTAAATATATCATGTCACTCCCTTCTGGCCTGCAAAGTTTCTACAGAAAAGATCAGCTGATAACCTTATGGGGACTCTTTGTTTTTCTTTACTGCCTTTAGAATTCTCTCTTTATCTTTAGATTTTGCCATTCTAATTATGATTATATCTTGGTGTTGGCTTTTTTGGGATAATCTTGTTTAGGACTCTCTGTGCTCCCTAAGCCTAGATATGTGTTTCCTTCTTAAGGTTTGGGAAGTTTACAGCCATAGTTTTATTAAATACATTTTCAACCCCTTTCTCTCTCTTCTCCTTCAAGGATCCCTATAATTTGACTATTGGGACGCTTGATGTTGTCCCAGATGTTAATTAAACTGTTCTCATTTTTTAGTTTTTTTTTTCTTTTTGTTGTTATGGTTGGGTAATTTCCATTTTTCTATCTTCTAGATCACTTATGTGTTCTATATCACCTTGCATCACCTAATCAGTTAGCATTCTTATTACTAATACTATGAAATCTTTATCTGGTAAATTATTTTCCTCTGTTTCATTAGTTGTTTTTTCATTTTTTTTCTTCTTCTTTTGTTTAAAACAAATTCCTCTGTCTTCTCATTTTGCTTAGTTTTCTTTGTCTCTATGGAATTAAGTGAAACATTTGCCTATCCTGATCTTGAGGGGTTATCCTTGTTTCGAAGTGTCCTTATGCAGTCTGGGTATGCTGAATGCCTTAGGTGGAAGAGATGGATCTAAAGTGAGCATGAATCATGTCTTGGTAGGATATAGGACGGCAGATGGAGGGGCTAGAGCCAGAGCCAGGTGTAAGCCAGGGCTTCTCCTCTGCTCAAAGGTCAACACCACTCTATTGGGTGCCAAGGTGGGTCCCAAGTTTCTGGAGCAAAAGCCTTGAGAGTCAGGTCTTAACTGGTTATGTTCCCTCTAAGTGTGTGCTCTCTCCCCTCCCAGTATTGGAACTATTTCCCCAGAGGGGAGCAGTGCTGGAACAAGGCAGTCTGAAATGGGTGCTCTGTGTGGGGCCAGTGTGCCCTGGGGTGGTCCCAGAACCAGTCAGAAATCCAGACTGCTCCCAAACTTCCCCCAACCATGAATGCCAGGAACAGCTGCCTTCACTCCATTCAGATGTCATGCTGGGTCCAATGTGGCTCTGTGCACACTCTCCTCAGCCATGGCAGCCTTTGCTTAGTGTGGAGCTGCACAGGGGAGCAAGAGGAACTAGAGCAGGTGGTTGGCGTGTGCTAGGGCATGTGCTGCAGCGGTTCTGGCACCATTTAGAGTTTCAGACCACCCTTCCTCTACCATCACCATTCTTTCACCCCTCATAAACACCAGTAATGGCTGCCCTTGTCCCATTTGGATGCAGTGCCAGGTCCAAGCCAGCTTTGTCTCCCACAACTGTGCACTCTCTTTGGCCATAGCAGCCTTTGTGCACAGGGGAGCAGTGTTACAGCAAGAGGGGTTGGAGCAAGAACTATGCACAGATTAGAGCATGCTCTTTGGTGGTTGTGGGAAACCAGCCAGAGTCCTGGGAAGTTTTAATCTTCTTTCTCTGCCTTTTGTGGGGAGTAAGCAAACATGTGTGCTCTTTTCACTGGTGGAGTCTAGGTTTCTTACAGGCCTTCTGTCAGTCCCATTGGTTTTCAAATCAGCTAAGCTTGTGTAATCCTCCTCTTCTTCTGTGTCCCCTTCTAGAGGCATAGGTCCAGACCTGATCACAATTCTTCCCTTCCTGCCTGACTCCATGTGAATCTTTCTTACAGCGTTGGTTATTTATGAATCTTTCTGCCAATCTCCAGTTTGTTTTCAGTGAGAATTGCTCCAAATGTAGATGTATTTTTCATGTGTTCATGAATGGATGTGAGTTTCATGTCCTTCCACTCCACCATCTTGATTTCCTCCTCAAGACAGTAAGTTTTGAAAAGACAGTTTAGCTACCCTGCCAGCTTCATTTTTTTTAAGTTGTTTTGACTATTCATGCTTCTTGTTTTTCCTTATAATTTTTTTGCAATCAGCTTATTAATATCAATAACACTGCTGGACATTTTTAATAAATTTGGAATTCATTAAATCTATAGTCAGATGGGAAGTAATTGAAATCTTGCCAATATTAAGTCTTATAATCCATGAACTAGTCTATCTACCCATTTATTTGACTTATTTTAAGAGTGTTTGTTGTTTTCAAAATTCAGATTCTGCATATATTTTAGAGTTATACTAAGTATTTCCTGTGTTTTGGAGCTATATAAACGGTAGATTTAATTTTTTTCTATTTCATTGAGGTTACATAGAAATACAATTTGTATTTTTATATTCATCTTGTATCATGCAACGTTACTAAACTTTCCTCTGAGTTGTAGAAGGATTTTATGTCTTCTTTTTCCCTTATTACCACAGCAAGGACGTCATGTGTGATGTTCTATAGTTCTGTAGTCAAGGGCTTTTTTGCTTTGTTCCTGATCAAAGTGGAAAACATCTTTTTTCACCATTAAGCATAATATTAGCTGTAGCTGTCTTGTGGATACATTTTATAAGGTGGAGCAGGGTCCCTTCTATACCTAGGTTTCTGAGAGTTTTTATCAAGATTAAGTGATAAATTTTACCAAATGCTGAGATTATCTCCTGCTTTTCAGAGTAAATGTAAAGTCAAGGGGTAACTCTCACTAGTCATGGCTATCTCTGGAAAACTTACTTTGTGAGGAGTAATTTCCCACATCCAAATTAGAAGGTGCATCTCACAATATTTAATTATGTATGCATTGACTGGGGAGGGTGATTCCAAATGAGATAAAAGCCAATACTTAAATATATACATCTTCAGATCAGATGCCTTTCCTGAGTTTGAAAACTATAATTCCAAGAGGCTTATATATTTTTTTGATTATTTAAAAGATATATTAAATTTTAAAATTAAATCAATGACTGAATTTATTTTTCCCTTCTACTTATCACCTTCTGTTCTGCACTCAATATCTCAGTCAAGGTCATCCCAGTCAATGCAGCCTTTGGGTTTAGAGACCTTTCCATCAGCTTTATCCCTTCACAGGAACACCACTGCACTAAAGAGAATACTCCCATAAAGCAAATCACACAAACTTTTTTGGCTCCCCAGTGCATATAAAAGTTATGTTTACACTATACTGTAGTTTATTAAGTATGCAATAGAATTATGTCTGAAAAAATGTATATGCCTTAATTGAAAAATTACTTATTGATTAAAAAAAAATGTTAAGCATCATGTGACAATGCAAGGTTGCCAAAAACCTTCAATTTGTAAAAAATACAATGTCTGTGAGGTACAATAAAGTGAAGTGCATTAAAATGAGGTATGCCGATATACAATTTGTAACCAAGTTTTATCGGTCACTTACTTAGGAACCAGAAAAAAATTTAGCAATGAGTTTAATAGATGCTATTTCTAGATCAAGCTCTCTTTCTTTTTCAACCTCATATAATCCTTACTGATGCACCTTCCTCCACCTTTCTTTGCTTCCCAAGCCATCCACCAAATATTTCCCTGTAACAACTCTCTTAAGTTTACTGCAGTATTTAAAATAATTAATGCTTTCTCCATGACTAACATATGATATCCAAGATCTTCCCTCTTACATGCTACTTTAGTAAAGATATTTCTTCAGCTTTCCGTTTGAACCTCCTCTCATTGTTCATCACTACCCTGGCTACATACCAGTTAAAACCCTTCCCTGTTTTAGTGGTTCCACATGATATCATTACTCAATTCTTTTGAAAAATTCTTTTTCTTTTCCTTTTTTTTTTTTTTTTTGGCCACGCTGCACAGCATGTGAGATCTTAGTTCCCCAATCAGTGATCAAACTCGTGCCCCCTGCAGTGGGGGCATGAAGCCTTAACCACGGGATCACCAGGGAAGGCCCCTGAAAAATTCTTTTCTTATACTTGGAAGGCAGTTTCTTACTTCTCTGACTCCTATTTTCCTAATCAGTTTTCAAGATTTAGCCTAAATGTCCTTGTTTCCTGGACTTTTTTGGGGAAAATTTATTGATCTTCCATTTTGCCAGGAGGAATTTTGTACCCACATTTATTGAAAATTTTCACATGTTGCAACATATATGCTCATCCTTCACCATATTCGGGACTCCTTTGATTTTATTTTTATTGTATTTGTGTTCTCAGCTCCTTGCCACTGCTCCACGTATAGCATTTTATCAGTTACCTAAACCTATTAGTACCGGTATGATAATTCAAAACATTGTTTGATTCCACTATCTTGTACAGGATTTGGACTTCTCAGGGTAAGCCTAGTTATACATGTTACTATTTTCTTCCTCTGATATCATCTGATTCTAACAGCTAATCTAGAGCCGTTTTATTTTTCCTTAGAACTCTGAACTATATTTATGCAGCTTAATAAAATGGAATATTATACATTTACTAATGTTCTTATCTAAAAATAATTTTGTCATCTCATAACTTGGATATGTAGTTATATGATTATTTTCTTTTATAACTGTGTTGTGGCATACTTTAAAGATTTGTTTATTATCAGTTATGAATAAATCAGGTATTTTCCATTAATACATAACCTTTCTAACATAGCATATGCAGATTTATGTAATTTTAAATATTTGGTATTTCAAAAACTAATTTGGAAGAATATTTTACATCAAATAGTAAATCTTTCCAACAAAGCTAAGTTCGATAGCATTCATTTCAATATTTTTAAATGCTTTCTATGTGTCATGAACTGTGATAGACACAAATACTTGCTTTCATAACAAAAGGGAAGATAAACAATAGAGAAGCAATTACAATAAAGATAGATGATGACAACAAACTTGAATAATGTGTATTTTGTTTCGGGTACTACTAACTAATTTAATACAATAACCAGTGAATGACTCGTTTTGAGCTAAAGTAGGAATTCATTGTTAAAGGGGCATATAACATGGTAGAAACAGTATCTTAGTCATCCTTTTATTCCTAGTGCCTAGAAAAATTATTGACTAATATCTAAACCTCAATAAACAAATATTTTGGAAGTTTAATTTTAATTGTAATAAATAAGCAGTTTACTTGAGATTTTGTGTTGGTAATCAAATGATTTGTTTCCTATTATAAATCAGTATGATTCATGGATAAAATAATAAAAATCAGTATAATGAACTTTTATAACTAATTGCTAATATAAATATTTTATTAAACATAATTTTGAAGTAAAAATACAGACTTGAGAGAAAATTCTATAACATTTTTATGTATCTAGGAGATATTTGTGGCTCTTAGAATCATTAAAGTTATCTAACTCTAAGCTTAGCTAACATGTAGCTAAATGATAAATGTAAAGATTTTAAGATTAAATATCTGTCTATAAAAGTGCTGTAATTGTGCCTGTACCTGTGGGTGTTCTATAAATATATGTATAAGCATGAAAGTGTTACTTTCTTTGCTTTAAGTTTGAAGACTACTTTCTGGATTCAGTTACGAGTTTGGATAATTGTGTTTAGGTGCTTTAACACCTAATTGATTATGCTACGTTTGTTTGATCATGGTTGAAATGTAATTTTAATGCTTGATTTGTGGTTCCATTTTGGAAGGTATTAAATAGATTTGCTGCTTAGGAATAAATTCCTTTTTCACACAGGTTGTCAGGAATCTTCCAGGCAAGGAAGCACATTTTTTGATTATTATTATTATATTTTTAACCAAGAGGAAAGATAGTACAAACCCAGGGAGTGATTAGAAAGAAGAGTTAAGCTGGATTCAGAAAATGAACGCTTATTTACTATTGTAATTTTTGCAAAGATATTTTAGCTACTGCATCAATAAAATCAATACTCAGATTTCTTTTATAACACGAAGTTTTCCTATTAGCATAGTTTTATCTAAAACTTTAGTTTGCCGAATAGTTTCCAAAGCATGTGCTAAATGTCAATAACAATGTGAAAATGGCCGTGATGGGGGCAGTCTTTAAGAAATTTTGGTTGAACAAAATCAAATAGTATTTTTACTGTTCTTAATGTATTATTAGTCTAACTCCCTCAATGTAAATATTGTCCTCAAAAGGAAATTAAAATATGCAAGACTTCTCACTTTCTTTTTGAGGATTATTTTGAGAACATGTTTTGGAAACACTAGGTTAATTAATTCAATCTAGGACCATATTTGGGGTTAGAAAATCATATTACACATATTTACAGCAGCTTCACTAAGCATGCTTTCAAGGGTGACATTTGAATTTCACGTGAAATAAAATGTTTGTGCTTTAATCAAAATTCTCTGCTTCTTCTCCATTTTTTTTTTCTATTTCCTCCAGCCACTGCTCTGACTATAATTTAAAAAACATATATGCTCCTTTTCACTGATACCTAATGTGAGTTTTCTTTCTATAATTTATTTGTGCTTTTTTTTTTTCTTTTCTTAACTTTATACAGGGAAATTTAATATAAAGGAAAGGGTTTTTGTTTTGGTTCCTATATTTGTTAAGTTGTGAGTGAAGACAATAATAATTAGAATTAAAAACAATGATTTATTTCTCATGCAAAAATATGAGTAAGTGGCAGGGCTGTTTTGATATTAATGGTGTCAGGTAATCCTTCTTATTCCTCTTTCCTTCTCATTCTTTCTCTGTGAATAACCTTGGAATCATGGTCCAGGATGGCTGCTTTACCATCACAACATATTTCAACCACCAGGAAAGAGACAATAGGTATAGAAGGATAAGGATAAGCATTACACAAAATGCTTCCACTTATTTTCAAATAATAAATCTCTTTGGCTACAAGGTCTCATATAGCTGAAAGAGAGGCTTAGAAGTATGTATTCTTGGTGGTCAGGTGCCCAGTTGATATTCAACAGCATAGAAATTCCATAAAAATTTATCATATTCTTGAGGTTTAGTGAGAAAACCATTACTAATTATGTGTTAGACACAAGAGGGAAAATGGAAATAAACCCAAATCTTGAAATTAATTCTGCCTAAAGAGGAATTAGTTCATAAAAATTACTCTACTTGTCAAAGTTATCAATAACAACCTACATTTCAAAGTTAGTGGTCAATTCAGTTTTCATCTATCTTAGCCTCTATCTCAGTTTCTTTTCTTTTCTCCCCCACCCCCAACCTCTTAATTTGGAAATGTTTCAGTGCTTAGTCTTTGGACCTCTTCTACTTACATTCACTTTCTTGGTGATTTCTTCTGGTCTCATGCCAATAAACATCACCAATCTGCAACGACAGTGAAAAACTCTTTCTGATCTCCTGAATCATATGTTCAACTACTCATTCCACATGCATGCTCAAAGCTCTGATACATAGCTCTACCTTAGCATGCCTATAATGGAACTCCCAACTTCCTCTGAGAAATTAATTCATCTAATATTTTCCCATGTCAGTTGATGACAACTCCATTCTTCCAGTTGCACAGGACAAAAATATTGGAGTAATCTTCAACTACTCTCTTTATCTCTTGCTCCATATCCGATCTGTCATTAATTACTATGGGGTCTGCCTTAAAATATATACAGACTCTAACCCCTTCTCACCACCTCTACAACTTTCTTTTCAGATCAAGTCATTATCTCTTCTCTGCATTGTAGCAAAGACTTCCTCAATGATCTGCTTTTGCACCTGCCCCATATGTTATGATCAACACAGTAGCCAGGGTGATACTAAAGAAATGTAAGCCAGATCAAGTAATTTCTTTTCTACAAATTCTGCAGTGGCTCCCCATTTCACTCAGAATAAATGTTCAAGTCTTAAAATGCTCTACAAGGTTTTCCCATCTTTGCCATTATTTCCTTCCTGCCATCCTCTCTTTCACTCCCTCCAGCCTAACTGTATTAACCACATCACTCTTTCTTGAATATATAAATGAGGTATGCTCTTGCCACAGGGATTTTGCTCCTCCTATTTCCTCTGCCTAAAATGCTATCCACCCAGATTTCCACATATCTTAAATTTTTACCTCCACCAAATCATATCCTCAATTAGGCTTATTCTCACCAGTCTGTTTAAAATAGCAACAATCACCAAGTACTCCCAATCCTCCTTACTCTATCATTTTTTTATTTTCAATTTTATTCCATTTTTATGTTCTAAATGGACTATATAAATTTCCTTTTAAAATTATTGTTTATTACTTTATAATATTTGTCTTCCTCTAGTAGAATACAGGTTTTGTTTGGTACATGCATATTTATTTAATAAAGAAATGACTATGCAAAGAATAAAGTTAAAACAGATTCAGTTGAACTACTCAAAATAGTAATCAGTAAGTAGGTGTTTAAGGTATTTCAGTAAAAGTCAGACTCAAATCTTAGTGATTTGGGACCAAGTCAAAGATTTGGGCCCATTAAATTTTGATAAATTATAAAAATGAATTGAAATGAATTGTGTTTTTTTAATCTAAATTTTAAAGTGTTAACATGAAAGCCAGCATGAAAGTAAGAAATGGTCATGTACCACAATATTCATTGAGGCACTATTTACAGTAGCCAGGACATGGAAGCAACCTAAGTGTCCATTGACAGATGAATGGATAAAAGAGATGTGACACATATATACAATGGAATATTACACAGCCATAAAAAGAAATGAAATTGAGTTATTTGTAGTGAGGTGGATGGACCTAGATTCTGTCATACAGAGTGAAGTAAGCCAGAAAGAGAAAAACAAAAACCGTATGCTAACACATATATATGGAATCTAAAAAAAAAAAGAAAAAAAAAATTGTTCTGACGAACTTAGGGGCAGAACAGGAATAAAGATGTAGACGTAGAGAATGGACTTGAGGACACAGGGAGGGGGAAGGGTAAGCTGGGATGAAGTGAGAGAGTGGCATGGACTTATATATACTACCAAATGTAAAATAGATAACTAGTGGGAAGCAGCTGCATAGCATAGGGAGATCAGCTCGGTGCTTTGTGACCACCTAGAAGGGTGGGATAGGGAGGATGGGAAGGAGATGCAAGAGGGAGGGGATAAGGGAATATACGTATACGTATAGCTGATTCACTTTGTTATACAGCAACAACTAACACAACAATGTAAAGCAATTATACTCCAATAAAGATGTTTTTTAAAAAAAGTGAAAATTCTTCAAAGGTGTCTTGCTTTCTACAGGGAATGAGAATGAACCAATCCATTGGCAAGTATATATGTGCTCAACAAGCTAATATATTATACTGAAATTACCCTGGATATCATGCAGCACATTTCTCATTCACTGATTCTATATTTACAAAAGGGTGTTCTCATTACAATTTTGCTTCCTTTACATATTTGACTACTGGTAGAAAATACAGATATTGGCAAAAGTACATTATTTGGCAGGTATGACTATATTTTAAAATTATTAGAAGCTCTTTCTTAAATTTTAGTCTACTTTTTTTGTTGTTGTTTTCAGGTGAATTAGTATCCATCCCTCATTACCTCTGGGAATGTTAAAAATTTAAGCAACTGGACTTGCAAAGCTGGTATACAGACATAAGGAAAGGACTGAACATGTGCCTGTCTAAATAGGGCCTTATACATGTGGGTACCCCAGGGCTCAGACTTTGGGCTTTTCTTCTCTGTTTATATAGTCTAATCTATGACTTGATATCAGCTATATGCCACGACTCCCAATTTTAAATCCCTAGCTTGGACCTCTCCTGTGAACTCCACACTTATATATTGAAGTGCTCATTTTAAACCTCCACTTGGATGTCTATCAGACATCTCAAATTTAACATGTCTGTTACTGAACTCCTTATTTCCCCACCTTCAGACATATTCTATGCAGCTACTTAATGGAAATTACATTTTTTAAGTCACTGGGCCCAAAACTTCAAAGGCATTATTGACTCCTCTTTTTTCTCATAACTCACATCCAGTACTTTAGGGAATCTTGATGGCTCTAACCTTCAATATAATCTTTATTTAATCAATTATTATCATCTCCACTGTTTCCACTTTGGTTCAAAGCATTATCATCTCTTACCTAGATAACTGCAAAAATCTCCTAAATGTCTTCCATACTTCCAATGTTGACCTGTATTTTTAAATAATATTCAAAGTCAATGTCTTTACTACGGTTTATAAAGTCCTACACAATCTGACTACCTATTATATCCACTATATTCTCTGGCCTCTCCTACTATTTTCCCCAAACTCTCCTTTCTATAGTCAAACTGCCCTCTTTGCTGTTCCTTGGAGATGCCAGTCATGCTTCCCCATGGAGGGTGAAAAAACTCTTCTGAAGAGCCACATGGCTCACTTTCTCACCTATTTTAAATCTCTGCTCAAATACCATCTTTTCAATAAAGCCAATCATGACAGTTCATTTATTTTGCAACCACTCCTAAGATCACCGTAGAAATACTAAATCCAGCACCCTGCTCTATATTTTTCCCATATAATTTATTGTCTTATAAAATAGAATGAAATGTACCTATTTTAAAAAAAGACTAAGGATAATATGATAGCATGAGTGACTTTAATGTAGGAGGATAAACATGATTTTTGTTTCTGTTTTGAGAGATGTCTATGGTTGCCATGTGGAAAATGGGTATGGGAGCAAGAGCAGGGGAGAGACACAATTGATAAGACACAATTGATAAGACTGTATTAACTGAATAAAGAAATATATGAATGTGGGCTTGAATTAAGGTTGTGGTAATGGTGATGGAGATAAGTAAATGAAGTAAATAAAAATGTAGGTGGTAGTATTGACACAATATAGGAAGGCTGAATAATTTGATGAAGTCAGATATCCTGCATTTTCTATTTTTTAGAATTCTATCTTCTTGGGCAAATTAATTATTTGAGAAGCTTTAGTGTCTTCATGATAATAATGGTAATTACCTCATAATGTTGAGGTAATTAAATGAGATTGTGAATATAAAGCTATTAACCCCATTCTTGACACACAGAACTCAATAAGTAATTGATATCATTACTATTTATTAGCAGTATTAATGTTAGATAATGATTATATATGCAGTGTGAACATCAGGGAGGAAAACAAAAGAAAATATTATGACTTGAGGCAAACTGAATGGGTGGGAAAAACCGAGGAGAAGCAGGTTTAGAAGGATGAGTTGAAATATAAGATATGAAGTTTAAGTTGAAAACTCCACATCTTCCTGAGAATACATTTTCATAGTACATTATACGAAAGTTTTTATTTGACCTTTCAGAGATGCTTAACAGAGGCACTCTTCTATTGGTTAGCAGCCATCGCAGTCAGTTCTATCATTCCACACTCTTCTCTTACTTGAGAATATTCCTCACCTTCTGATTCTGAGGCCTGCATGAGCACTGCACCCAGCAGAATTCAGAGAGACATGTTGGAGGTAAAGTTCAGTCCCTTTCAAATCACACCTGATTGCCCCAACTGATTGCTTTGTTGCTGTGGATTATACATACTGGTGCTTCCAGCTCAAAAAGGACAAAAGAACCTAGTCTTTTTTTGGTTTCTTTTTTTTTTTTTTTTTATTGTAAGAAGGAGCAATTTAGAATCATAGTGCAAATTCAAATTATATTTAGCCAAAGCTTACACTTTTTTCCAAAACAACACTTATTTTATGTTTAAAGAAATCTTAAGGTTACTTAAGCAGATAGTATACTAATAATAAAATTCAAGGATAAGGGTGGGAGAAAGATTGTCCAGAAACTCACTGAGAATATAAGAACAAGAATTTCTGATTTTTTCCTCCTCAGACATAATGGTAGTAGCATTTTCTCTCTCATGTTCTTTCCAGCTTGTCAGGGAAAAATTCTTGGCATTATCCTTGATTCCTTATTTTCTCATTGCATATCTAATCTATCAGCAAATATTGTTGCTATTGCAAGAATATTATTATTTTTATCAAATTCACTGCTACCACCCTGGTGCTTGGCACCTCCATTTCCAGCCTGGATTAGCACAATAGCTTTCTGTCTTGAATCTTTGTTTCTAAATTTGCTCCTAAAAACTATTCTTCACATATTCTTCATATGTCTAAATTATCATTTTAAAATGTAAATCTTATTGTACTACTCATCCACTCAAAATCTTATAATGGCTTCGCTCTTTCAGAACAAAAGCCACAGATCTTACAATGCCTTGTAAACCCTACAGGTTTTACCTTCCCTACCCCATTCTGCTCCTGCCTGCTTACTTTCCTGATTACAACTTCTACTACAACTCATCCTAATCCAGCCACACTGGCCTCCATTTTTCCCTTTTGTACACTCCAGGCAAGCATCCATCTCAGGACCTTCGCAGTCACTATTTCCTCTTTCTGAAACACTTTCCCATCAGATATCTGCTAACTCTCTCACTCCTTCTAGTAGTTGCTGAAGCATCACCTTCTATGGGAGACCTACCCTGATTACTCTAGGTTAAGTGTTAGCTTACAACCTATTCCCCTCACCAGAGGTACTTTCTTATCTATAGAACATAGGCCATCTTAACATGCATATTATGTAATTCGCTTTTAAATTGTATTTTATTATTATTGGTCGGTATCTGTATCCTCCTTTGGATAAGTTGTATGATAGCATTAAATTTTATTTGTATTGTTTATTGGTAACTCCAAGTACCTACCAAAGTGTCTAGCACATACTCAATAGCTACTCAAAAATATTACCAAGTGAATGAATGAATGAGGGGCAGCTACATGAAAATCATGCAGACATTCCCATGGCATTAGCTTATAAAGAGGTTATAAACCAATCAAAGTAACTGTTTATTATATTGATCAGAGCACCAATTGGAGCTTCTGAGTATAATGTTATTTAAAATTTGCAGTACAACCTAGGTGATAAGTTGGAGTAATGGGTTTTTACATATTAGGTAAGTCCTACCACACTTTGATTCAGTTAATTATATAAGCTACTTATGTTTTGAACAAGTATGTTTAAAATTATCAAATTATGCATATGTGATAATGCTGTCTAACAATATATTCAATGTGTATATTGTCATACATCATGTAATGAACAATGACATCAAGGCTTTTAATGTATCATCTCTTATGCAAAGCAAAAATGAAGACTAACCAAATGAGAAGAGCAAAGGCAATTTATTTACAACTTGCTATAGCAAGGGGGTCACTACCTTCACTTGAATTTTGGCAAAACCTCAAAGGCAGTCAAGGGACTGGGAAGACTTTCTAATGGAACAAGGGGAAGGCTTCTGGTATGTCCTGACTGGAGGCTGTTGGCATGGGGAAGCTGTAGGCAGGCTGATTAGAAGCAAGGCATATTATATGGTTGGTTAGGGGTGCATATTTGGCTTTCTCTGGTAGGTCCTAAGTTGGAAGAGCGGACAAAAATTAAGAAAGCTATCAGTTACCAATCATCTCTTAGCATTTAGGGCCAGTTGTTACAGAAGTTATTGCTTAGCTTCTTCCATTATTACTAGAGATAGCAATCAGGCTCCCTACAAGTCTGATTTATAGCAAGCTGGCTTCCTAGGCTGGTAATTGTAGATAAGGCAGTTGGTCTCCTGGGCAGTTTGCTGTAGGTTGTGAGTCAGAATTCTATTTTTATACATGTTATGGCCATGAAAGACTGTTTGCATATAGTCTCTCAGCATGCTCATAACATTTATTGATTACTTACTATGAATTAATTATGCTGTCATCACAAAAATCATGTATATTTTATACTTTTCTAATCTCCAAGTTATTGGAGAGATGCTTGAGATTTAGCAGTTCCTAGATTTGGTTTTGGTCACTTAGTTGAGAAGTGGTAATAATCAAACTAAAATCTAGGTACATGTAACTCAGGAGCTTTAAGAATTTTTTAACTCAAAAATCATATAAATATTTCTTACAGAATATGGAATTCAGCATGTATTTTGAAGCTTGATATGAGAAAATCTCACAAATATTAGGTAATACAGAAAAATATTGGGATGCAAGGAAAATAAAGAACAAAATATCATTAATTAAGAGAAATCTAAAATAAAATTATACTTAGTAAATAGCTTACACATACGTTTACATATAGATCTATAGGTTGATAGATCCATAGATAGATAGACATGTAGCAATGCCATTTTATATATGTATATGTACAAAGCAAGAGATCATAAATAGATTTAAAGAGGTGTGTATTTTTTTGGGTTTTTTTGTGTGTTTTTTTGGTTTTTTAAATTAATTTTTATTGGAGTAGAGTTGATTTATAATGTTGTGTTACTTTCTGCTGTACAGCAAAATGAATCAGTTATACATATACATATATCCACTCTTTTATAGACTCTTTTCCCATAAAGGTCATTATAGAGTACTGAGTAGAGTTCCCTGTGCTATACAGTAGGTCCTTAATAGTTATCTATTTTATGTATAGTAGTGCATATATGTCAATCCCAATATCCCAATTTATCCTCTCCCCCTTTCCCCCTTAGTAACCATAAGTTTGTTTTCTACATCTGTGACTCTATTTCTGTTTTGTAAATAAGTTTATTTGTACCTTTTTTTAGATTTCACATATAAGCGATATCATATGATACTTGTTTTTCTCTGTCTGACTTACTTCACTCAGAATGACAAACTCTAGGTCCATCCATGTCACCGAAAATGGCATTATTTCATTCTTTTTTATGGCTGAATAGTGTCCCATTGTATATACGTATCACATCTTCTTTATCCATTCAACCGTCAATGGAGTTTTAGGTTGCTTTCATGTCCTGGCTATTATAAATAGTACTGCAGTAAACATTGGGGTGCATGAATATTTTCACATTACGGTTTTCTCCAGATATATGCCCAAGAGTGGGATTGCTGGATCAAATGATAGCTCTATTTTTAGTTTTTAAAGGAATCTCCATACTGTTTTCCATAGTGGCTGTACAAATTTATATTCCCACCAACAATGTAGTAGGGTTCCTTTTTCACCACACCCTCTCCAGCATTTGTTGCTTGTAGATTTTTTGATGATGGCCATTCTGACTGGTGTGAGGTGATAACTCATTGTAGTTTTGATTTGCATTTCTCTAATAATTAGTGATGTTGAACATCTTTTCATGTACTTTCTGGCCATCTGTATCTCCTCTTTGGAGAAATGTCTATTTAGATATTCCACCCATTTTTTAATTGGATTGTTTGGTTTTTTGCTATTAAGCTGCATGAGCTGTTTGTATATTTTGGAGATTAATACCTTGTCGGTCACTTCTTTAACAAATATTTTCTCCCATTCTGTGGGTTGTCTCTTCATTATATTTATGGTTTCCTTTGTTGTGCAAAAGCTTTTAAGTTTAACTAGGTCCCATTTGCTTATTTTTCTTTCTATTTTCATTACTCTAAGATGTGGGTCAAAAAAGATCTTACTGTGATTTATGTCAGAGAGTGCTCTGCCTATGTTTTCCTCTAAGAGTTTTATAGTATCCAGCCTTAATGGTCTTTAATCCATTTTGTGCTTATTTTTGTGTATGGTGTTAGGGAGTGTTCTAATTTCATTCTTTTACATGTAGCTGTCCAGTTTTCCCAGAACCACTCATTGAAGAGACTGTCTTTTCTCGATTGTATATTCTTTCCTCCTTTTTCATAGAATAGGTGATCATAGGTGCATGGGTTTATCTCTGAGGTTTCTATCCTGTATCATTGTTCTACATTTCTGTTTTTGTGCCAGTACCATGCTGTTTTGATGACTGTCATTTTGTAGTATAGTTTGAGGTCAGGGAGCCTGATTTCTCCAGTTCCGTTTTTCTTTATCAAAATAGCTTTGGCTATTCTGGGTCTTCTGTGTTTCCATACAGATTGTAAAATTTTTTTCTAGTTATGTGAAAAATGACATTGGTAATTTGATAGGGATTGCATTGAATCTGTAGATTGCTTTGGGTAGTATATTCATTTTCACAGTATTGATTCTTCCAATCCAAGAACATGGTATATCTCTCCATCTAAATTTGTGTCATCTTTGATTTCTTTCATCAGTATCTTATAGTTTTCTGCATACAGGTCTTTTGCCTCCTTAGGTAAGTTTATCCCTAGGTATTTTATTCTTTTTGTTGTTACGATAAGTGGAATTGTTTCCTTAATTTCTCTTTTTGACCTTTCATTGTTAGTGTATAGGAATGAAAGAAATTTCTGTGTATTAATTTTGTATCCCGTGACTTTACTAAGTTCATTAATTAGATCTAGTAGTTTTCTAGTAGCATCTTTAGGATTTTCTATGTATAACATCATGTCATCTGCAAACAGTGATGGTTTTACTTCTTCTCTTCCAGTTTGGATTCCTTTTATTTATTTTTCTTCACTGATTGCCATGGCTAGGTCTTCCAAAACTATGTTGAATAAAAGTTGAAAGAGTGGACATCCTTGTCTTGTTCCTGATCTTTGAAGAAATGCTTTCAGGTTTTCACCATTGAGAATGATGTTTGCTGTGGTTTGTCATGTACAGCCTTTATTATGTTGAAGTAGGTTTCCTCTATGCCCACTTCTTGGAGAGTTTGTTCATAAATGGGTGTTGAATTCTGTCTAAAGCTTTTTCTGCATCTATTGAGATGATCATCTGGATTTTATTCTTCAGTTTGTTAATGTGGTTATCACATTAATTGATTTAGGTATATTGAAGAATCCTTGCATCCCTTGGATAAATCTCACTTGATAATGGTGTATGATCTTTTTAATGGGTTGTTGGATTCTGTTTGTTAGTATTTTGTTGAGGATTTTTTCATCTATGTTCATTAGTGCTATTGGCCTGTATTTTTCTTTTTTGTGTGATATCTTTGTGTGCTTTTGGTATCAGGGTGATGGTGGCCTCATAGGATGAGCTTGGTAGTGTTCCTTCCTCTGCAATTTTTTGGAATATTTTGAGAAGGAATTGTGTTAGCTCTTCTCTAAATGTTTGATAGAATTCACCTGTGAAGCCATCTGGTCCTAGACCTTTGTTTGTTGGAGGATTTTTAATCACAATTTCAGTTTCAGTATTTGTGATTGGTCTGTTCATATTTTCTATTTCTTCCTGCTTCTGTTTTAGAAGGTTGTACCTTTCTAAGAATTTGTCCATTTCTTCTAGGTTGTCTATTTTATTGGCATATAGTTGCTTGTAGTAGTCTTTTATGATACTTTGTATTTCTGTGGTGTCAGTTTTTGTAACTTCTCTTTTTTCATTTCTAATTTTATTGATTTGAGTCCTCTCCCTTTTTTTCTTTATTTGTTTGGCTAACAGTTTATCAATTTTGTTTATCTTTTAAAAGAACCAGCTTTTAGTTTCATTGATCTTTTCTATTGTTTTCTTCATCTCTATTTTATATATTTCTGCTCTGCTCTTTATGATTTCTTTACTTCTACCAACTTTAGCTTTTGTTTGTTCTTCTTTCTCTAGTTGCTTTAAGTGTAAGGTTAGGTTGTTTATTTGAGATTTTTCTTGTTCCCTGATGTAAGATTTTATTGCTATAAACTTCCCTCTTAGAACTGATTTTGCTGTATCCCATTGCTTTTGGATCTTTCTGTTTTGTTTTCATTTGTATCTAGGTATTTTTCTGATTTTCTCTTTGATTTCTTCAGTGATCCATTGGTTGTTTAGTAACATATGTTTAGCCTCCATGTGTTTGTATTTTTTACAGTTTTTTTTTTTTTTTCGTATAATCGATTTCTAATCTCATAGCTTTGTGGTCAGAAAAGATGCTTGAGATGGTTTTAATATTCTTAAATATGCTGAGGTTTGATTTTTGGCCCGAGATGTGATCTATCCTGGAGAATGTTCCATGTGCACTTGAGGAGAAAATGTATTCTGCTGCTTTCGGATGGAATGTCCTGTAGATATCAATTAAGTCTATCTGGTCTAATGTGTCTTTTAAGGCTTGTGTTTCCTTGTTAATTTTTGGTCTGGAAGATTTGTCCATTTGTGTAAGTGGAGTGTGAAAGTCCTCCAGTTCTGTTTCTGACCTGTGTTTCTGATCTGTGGTGTGCAGTAGGTGGGATTGAAACACTCCCACCTGGAGGGAAGCCACTGAGTATTCTTCCTCTGGAGATGTTCATCTGTGGGATTGCTCTGTTTTGTCACATTTCACCTGTTGTGCAAGCTCTCAGATTACGCTGTTGTTGGCACTGCTCTTGGCCCCACCTTAACTGTGGGTATGCCGGCAATTGACCCTGGTGTCTCTCAGACATTATTTTAACCAGGTTACCAGCGTAGATCCACTGAAGTCAGGTCCCAGGATTGCAGTAATCATGGATCTGGACCCACTATGGGTGTTGTGGGGGCAGCTAATCCTCTGGCCTGTTCCATCCCCTGTGTGTACATGCCCACAAAGTAGAGTTGGTAAAGCTAGAACCTTCTTGGCTGTGGGAGCACTTGTTGTCCATTCAGATGTTCTGTAGGTGCTGAGTTTACAAAGCCACTTGTAGGGGTGTCAATTCACAGTTTGTGCAGCTGTGAGGAGAGATTTCAGCTTTTCTTCCTTAGTTGCATGGTCCCTGGGGCTCAGCTATGCTTTCAGCTCCACCTTGACCTGTGGGTCACTCACAGGGTTCTGCTCCCAAGGCAGCCCTGGAGCACAGGTGTCCTCCCTGGTGAGAAGGGGACATGGAGATGGCAGTGGTCAAGTTTGCAGGAGCACCCACCGTGGCTGGGATGGGGCATGGAGGAGAAGGCAGCAGCCACGGGGGTTATGGAAGCCCTGGTGGGAACGGGTCATACGGGGTGCTGTTGGCCACATGTGCAAGGGAGCTCGCCCCAGTGGGAGCCCTTCCTAGTGTCTGGGAGGCAGGGGCCAGCACGTGTGGAGAGAGGCTTCAGTGGCGGTCCTGCCCCTTCTGTGTCACTCAAAAATGGTTCTTCATTTCTCTGATGGTCTGTGTTTCCTACACAAGCATTCCTCATTGTGGATTTCCTCACTCCTGTCCCCTCAGGCTGTGTCATTGCAACCAACAGCAGTCTTTCCCAGGTTTGCTCTCCAAACCCCATATTCCAACACTCAGCCCCTGTCTGTACCAGTGGACACACGTCCTCCCATAGCCCCCAAAGCTCCCCTTCTGTCCCAACTGATCTCCCCACTCATTAGGGGGCTTCCCCAGTTGTGGGAACTACTCCTTCAACTCCCCGACCAGGGGTACAGGTCCTGTCTCACTTCTCTTCTTCCTTTTCCCTTCTTCTTTCTTTCATCCTATCTACTTACGCAGGGATTTTTTTGGTCTTTTTAGCTGTCTGAGGTCCTCTGCTAGTGTTTAGTTGGTTTTCTGTGAGAATTGTTCCTTTTGTAGATGTATTCTTGATGCGTTTGTGGAGAGAGATGAACTCCACGTCCTCCTCCTCCTCAGCCATCTTGACTTCTCTCAAGAGGTGTGTTTATTGTGCACTTTTAATGAAATTTTGAACAAAATAAATCCTAATTATTACATTCCAAAAGAAAACATAAGATATTTTAGTCATTTGTGCATAATCTCTACTCTCTGCACATATTTTGAAGTAAAATCTTTCTACAAGGACCATCCCAATCAAAATATGATAAATAGTCATAATGACCACATTCCACTAACTGGTTTCATGTAAGAAGATCTTATTCAACTTTTCATTGTCTGCTTTCATGCACAAATTATATACCCACAAGATCAAGCATACTAACTAGCTAGGTCAGAAACCAACAAAACTGGGGCATATAATATCATGAAAGTAAAGAGACAATTCAAAGATAAATTTTCCATATTGAGAACTTTAGTGTAAGTTAAATCCTGGATGAACCACTGGGTTCTTTCTAGTTTTGCTACTTTTTTCACAAAATTAACTTTCACAGTTTAAAATGAGGAGGCTTTCAGTAAGTTAATGTACAATTAATTGAACTAATCAATAATCTATTTGCATACAAAATATAATTTTAAAACCACAAATTGTTTTTAGAACTGTAAAATCTAGTATAACCCTCAGCATTACAAAAGAGGAAACTGAGATCCAATAAAGTAAAGTGGTATATCCCCACAAATACACAACTAGTGAAAAAACAGTTAGGCCACAGATCTCTTAAATTTCAGTTCAGTTATTTTTGCTTTACTATCATACTGTCATTACCCTACCATAAATTCTTCCATCCTTTGTCCAAATCATATTTATAGATTCCAGTATAATTATAAGGGGTGTTGTCCAGTGGAGCATAGAACATGATTTACTCATGGCCATGACAGGGCAGTTCCTCCATAATCACTTGTATTCAATGGCCCTGGAAATTAATAGAGTTAATATTATTTGTAGAAAATCTAGTATAGAAAATCTTGTGAACTATATTAATGGCTTTATTATGACCATAAAGATCTTTATCTCTCTCAAAAATTAGCATTTGAGAGGACCAAACTCTGCTCAGATCCAGATGGGAAAATCAACATTCATTTAAATATGCTGATTGTACTTGTAAATATTGTTATAAAGGGCAAAGCATCAACCAATCATGATAATTAATGTTTTATTCAAATTATTTTAATATCCAAGTCTAATACTACTAACTCACTTAATATTTTCATATATTTTTGCATCAAGTTGTATTATTTAAAGATAACACTCTGCAATTTAAACAATGGGAAAACTGATGAGTGAAAACCTGACCCAAATGTCTTATTATCTGTTTTCATTTTATCAAATATAGCACAATCTACTCAGGATAATGTGTGAATCAGTTAAATTTATAAGATGAATGTTTCAGTAATATAAATATGATTGTACTAGATAAGCTTATTTGGAAACAATTTATTTATAACTATTTTTGAAGTATTATAAATACATTGATTTTAGAAATATTTTAAAAACATGCTTTAATGAAAATGTCTATAGTCAAAATATCTCAAACATAAACTATTTCATATGTTTTTATATTAAAAAAACTTAGTAATCATAACAGTGGGGAAAGCCACTTTAAGATGATTAAAATTTCCTGTATTTTAAATGCAAAAGTATACTACATTTTATATGTAAGGATGTCAATTTAACAATGTAAATCATATGATATGCATTATTTATATGTAATTTTATATTACTTATCATTTCTATTATACATACATTCTATGTTATTTATCTTATTTATAAATAAGATATATTTGAGAAATTAGTTAAAAGCATGATAATTTTGACATATTTTTAAATTTGATAATTAGAAATGTTTTAAAATACATGTTTTTATCTTCATGTTCCCATACATAAATTTTTTGCAAAAAGAAAAAATTTTTTTAGAGAAAGCCACCCATGAAGTACACTAAGGCCTTTCAGAAAGCTACCCTTCCAAAATAAAAATAAAAAGTGCTATAGAATAAGCCTGTAAAATTGCATATTCAGAATTCAAACAGACAAATTTCAAAAGCAAATCAATTGACTTGGAATGATACTTATTTAATTTTATAAAAATTGGTCACCAATTGGCAATGCCACAGTCCTATTTGGCCACTTAGTTTAGACACTGTGTATTTTCCCACTCTCTAATTCAAATAAGTCAAACTAAACGTTTAATTTCTGTCATACACATACTTATTTTATATTTGCAATCCTTTTGCCACATTCAAAAATTGTAATTTTCCCAATACATTATTTATCATTTCGTTACTGTTTTCAAGATGTTTGTGTGCTCCACATATTGTTTCATTTAACTTAAATTCTTTCATAAACTCCAGCTTCTACTCCATTAGCGGCCTTCCCAAATTATGTGGATGGTATAATCTCACAGCATGACTTGTCCAATACAGTCCAGTCAAAGCTTTCGTTATGCCATTTTAGGTGTACTTGTTCAATCTACTTACTCTACTTAAAATGTCTTCTAGCTTGCCTTCTTCATCGATGACATGTTTTATAAGTTATTTCTATGGTCTATTCCCAACATCTTCTCCCCATTTTTACCACACTCTGATTACTTCCTTGATTATTATCCTTTTAGAAAAACAGAGCCCACAATATAATTTTTTTGTTTTTTAGTCTGTAATTATACCCAAACTGAAAATATTATCCCTTTGAAGTGAGGAACTAACTAATTCATTCTCTTCTCTTCTCCTTTCCTCCCCTCCATTTTCTCTCCATTTTTGAAAAAAAACCTGCACATAATACTTTCTCAGGAACTGAACCGAAGGTATATATGTCTTTGTCAAACATTTAAACAATCTAAACAGCCAATTATCAATTATTGATGGTTTTCTTTTTATTTAATTCTTATAGTTTGTGGTGACCTTATTCTCAGGAATGAAGAAATCTGAAGAGTATGTTTCTGTGTCAATTAATGTGTTTATATATTACTACATACTATGCCATAACCTTAATGAACATCTAAGTCTTGCACAATTGTGATATTTTATTATGATATTTATTTTATTATGATTACCTTTATTAAAGGTAAAGTAGAACTTTATCAATGTGAAAAGTGTTCCTGCAAAGTATTAATTAAAAACTGTAACAAAGGGACTTCCCTGGCAGTCCAGTGGTTAAGACTTCACCTTCCAATAGAGGGGGTGTGGGTTCGATCCCTGGTCGGGGAGCTGGGAGCCCACATACCTCGCAGCCAAAAAACCAAAACAGAAGCAATATTGTAACAACTTCAATAAAGACTTTAAAAATGGTCCACATCAAAAGAAAAAAAAATCTTAAAAAAAAACAGTAACAAAGAAGTAATTTAAAAAGGAAAAAAAAATTGAACTAGGAAGAAATGAAGCACCATAATCTCCTTGTCATGTCTGACAATAAGTATTGGCTGTGATGGGTGAAAGAGAAGGAGAAAGGGTTGTGAGTATATTTGGGTTCTCCTTCACTTCTAATTCATTAGTTAGAAATCATTAAACCTGATTAATCTGATAAATAAATATATAAATAACATAGATTGCTATTCCCATCCCCCATTATCCCAATTCAAGCAATATATTACCTTAGTATACTTGCTACATTCTAAATGTCTGTATTGTTTTTCTACAAGATATTTTGAGGTTTAACATATATAAGGTTAAATGTGAGACCTAGGATAATATGAAGTGTTATAATAAATTTTAAGTAGTGTATCACAGAAGAATACTTACAGCAAATCTACTTATTATGCATCCATTTCCAAAAATAGTAATGCAAATGTATTAAGGACAAATATACTTGTAGGTCACTGAACAACTACACATTTCAAGACACTTAGTATGGCAATATACTTATGTATTTGATGTTCTAAACTTTGCAAAGTTATTACTTCTGTTTTTCTTGACACTTTAAGCTCACTTTCATAAAAGGTACTATTTTCTCTAGTCTTGACTTTGTTTAAGGTTCATTTTACCACTTCACAGACTCTTTAAGGAGATGTTAAATTATTTGAAAAACTCAATTTATAACTTAAAGCTGACCTAATCATGCTTTCAAGACATGCTCATTAGTGAAAACAGCAGCATTTCTAGTTCCTTATCAAACTCATGTGGCTAGGAAAATGAGTCACAGAGAATTGGAAGGACCAAAATTTTTACATAAAACTGATCAATTAATCATTGTATAATGCAAACTTATTGTAACTTAGGAAATTAAACATTGTAACACCATGATGACTGTAAATGATAGCCTGGGAAAATCTCAGCCATTCATGAGTCTTTTTATCCAGGATCCCATTCCATTTGTATATCACTACATATAAACCAGTATTAAACTAGACAATGTAAGCAGAAAGATAGTGTAAAAGAAAACAACTAGGTTTATGTCAGAAGAATAAAATTATCATCCAGGTGTGCTACTTAATCATTTAATTTTGAGCCAGCATTAATTTTTCTAAACTTCAATTTCCTTACTTGTTTAAAATTTGAATGAGAACATCTGTCCTTACTTTACACTAGCATTGTTGAAATTCAACAGAATAATGTAAATGAGTGTTTATAAAACTCCAGTACCAATCCCAATTTTGTCTTTAAATTATCAAAATTATATAATAGCTTAATATTAATACTTAAGACTATTTTAAATTAATGAAATATTTAACACTATTAATACTGAAGCCAATAATAATACTAAGACAATTTTTGCCTCTATACTTTTGCCGCTAATTTGTCCCGCTGCCTGTAGTCTTTATATCTCATTTGTCTGTATTTGCTCACAGTTTATTTCTCTTCAGTTTCTCTTTGCCAATCTTTTGCTAAAGCAGTTCAAGTGGATTTGTTTGCTTGTTAATTAAATTCCATAGTTTTTGCTCATTTCTAACTTTATAAAATAAAACCTTTCCTCCAAGAAAAATTATCTATACTGTATACATGTCTAGCACTAGTTATTCATATATATTGCTTCTTCCAGACCACTCAGTACACACAAGCACATATTAGAAATTGTGTTTCTTTTACCACTTCAGATGTTAAAACTCCACCCAACCTCCAGAAGCATTACTCAAATCCTACCTCTTCAGTGCAACCTTACCTCAATTAAGATCAGAAATGATCGCTAAGGGGCTTCCCTGGTGGCGCGGTGGTTGGGAGTCTGCCTGCCAGTGCAGGGGACGCGGGTTCGGGCCCTGGTCTGGGAGGATCCCACATGCTGCGGAGCGGCTGGGCCCGTGAGCCACGATTGCTGAGCCTGCGCGTCTGGGGCCTGTGCTGCGCAGCGGGAGAGGCTGCGATAGTGAGAGGCCCCCACTTGCCACAACTGGAGAAGACCCTCGCACGGAAACGAAGACCCAACACAGCCAAAATAAATAAATTAGTGAATTAAAAAAAAAAAAAAAAAGAAAGCCATGATATTTGCTCATAAATACAATTAAAAAAAAAAAAGAAATGATCGCTAAGAATTTTATTTGTTTATTTAATTTTTTTAAAATTGTTGATTTACAATATTATATTAGTTTCAGGCATACAACATAGTGAATCAATGTTTTTATAGATTATATTCCATTTAAAGTTTTTATAAAATGTTATATACCCTAAGTCATATCTTATTTAAATCTACATAGTACTTCTTACATGTACTGTGTATTTTGCATTTATCTTTTATTTACTTATATGTGTTCATTTATGCATTCATTCAATAAAAGTTTTCTGGATACGCATTGGATGCCAGACAATTTTCTAGGTGGTGGGGAAAGAACAATAAATTGACATCAATAACAACAACAACATCAACATCAACCACTTAACCTCAGGAACTTATGTTCCAAAGGGAATAGGGGATGGAAGAGAAAAGATAAGTAACGTACATTTATAACATGTCACATATTGATACATGCTCATGGGAGAACAAAAAAGAAAGCAAGGAAATCTTATAGGGAGGGTGTGTATGTGTGTTGTGGGTAGGGTTTTCTTTACTGCCCATAGAACTGTATGGAAATGAAAATCTGAGAAATAAAAGATGACTTTTATATTCCTGGACATATGTTGAATATCCAGGAATTGGACCAACATGAATAAGTATAATGAGTAATTCCATTGAGCATAACATACTCTACCACAAATTTTGCTCAGTTTAGGCATTGAGACATTAGTTACTTCCACTCTCATATCCCTCATACCTATTGCGCGTATGTGTGCGTGCCTACCCAAGAGCACACATGCATCCATTGCTTCCATCCTCCTGCCAGCACTCACCCTGTGTACGTATTTATACATATACATGTATATTATATATATATATAATTCCTTTTCCTTTCATTTATTTTCTCCTACCTTGAGGACTTTTTCTCATTTCCTAGGCAGTTACATTTACTGACCCTTATTTTTCTCCTTGGATTGAATCACTTCAAGAGCTAGGCTTTTGAGACATAAAAACTAATACTGTTCCTTTGGTTTCCTGTTTTCTGCTATGACACGACTTCTGTATCTCAAATGTCTATTAGACATTCAAACTCAGGATTCCTTAGCTAGCTATATAAAGTATGTTGTTTAAATAAATGAGGAAAATACCCCAGAAACATCTAAAAAGAGAAAATCAATTTATATTTCAAAGTGCTATGGTTAATTCATGTTGATATAGATTGCAGTGTTGAAAGATCCACACTGGTAACTAAATTTAGAGATAGGTTAGTTCAGTAATCAGTATAATAACCAGTATATTAATCAATAATTATTGATAGTATTAAACATTAAAACCAATTTTGGCTTTTGGTTATTGATGCTATGAAGACAGCATAAATAAGAATGTGACATTAATAGGTAATATAAAAATATTCCCTTAATTCTGGCTACCTAAAGCTGTCAGATTTACTTTAAAAATAAGAAAATTAATTTAAAAAATTTTAATATTCTTTTTAATCTTGATTTCCTACCTGAGAGATGATGTGTATGAATTGATTTATTAAGAATCTATCATGAGCTGCTGCCTTGTGATGTTTAACCATGTTACATGTGAAAATATTTTAATTTTAATTCCCCAAATCTGGACAACAGAAAAATCAATTAACAGCTGGGTCTCCAGTCAAGAAGTAACTCTCTCTGGCAAAAGAGATGAACTAAAACAACTTTACCACTCTAATAGCAAAAGGCACACCAAGTTCTGAAGAAGGTAGAAATATACTCATGTGAACCTTTCTAAAATGTCTGATAATCCCCTTTATAATAAAAATACATAAAATTTGTTGTCTTTTAATTTCAGGCAGTTGCTTAGAGAATTTCTCATTGTTTGGGGCCCTAACTACTTTACCTCTTAGACTGCCCTTTGTAGTACTCAAGAAATAGCTCCACCCTTGATTGCTGCAGACAGAATAATCAGTGTTTTGTATATTTAATCTTGATGAAATATTAAGATTTGGATATTATATGATACCAGAAAAGCTTTATCAAAAGTCCAGGCTCTTGTTCAACTCATCCAAAAAGAACTTGGGCAAGGAACACAAAGGGAAAAAAAAGAAAACCCAAACACTAAGGCTGAGAAGAAGAGAACAAAGGAGCAGTTTATTGAGGCAAAAGCAAAAGTACACACTGGAAGAAGAGTAACGGTGTCCTTGCAAGTGAGGGGTGCCCCACAGGTTATTTGGATCCCCCTTTTATCTTATTGTTAGCCTTTTGAATGGGTGAGGTCTTTTGATTAGGGGTGGAATATTCATTGAGGGGAGGGTTGAGGTGTGGCCTGGATTGCACCAGGTTGCATCAGCTCCTGGTCTTGAACATTTATCTCCTGAATCCACTGTACATGCATTCTAAGAGCTGTTTTTCCTTAAATTATCTCTTACTATTTGAGCATCACACATGTAGGGTCATACCGGGTCATCAGGAACCTGTGCATTTTTATTGAGCATGCTCCACAGTTTTCAGGGTCAAAGTTTCTTGCTCAGATGCTACAAAGTTTCTGTTTTAGATGCTATTCCTCCATGTGTCATGGCCTCATTAATTGCAAAATAAGGAGATGGCTTTTCCTTCTGCCTAATGCCTATACATGAGGAGGCCGTCCTTGTGCCTGGCCTGGTCTTTCCTGCCTCATATAGATTATGCAATCAAGATTAACTAAGTTTGAAAAATAAAAAGTATACCTATTTTGTATTAGAAAATATTGATTAAGTAGACAAAGGTACAAACGAGTTTTCTAAGTCAAATATTTCATTTAAATATATGTATAATTCAGAATTTTGTATTTATTTTTTATATCTCAATGCTTTGTTTGTGTTTAATTCTATTGCTGAGAGCATGCAAATATTTGCAGAAAGATATTATCTTTAAATCAATAATTCTTTATCATTTAATTCTCAAAGTATACAGTAATCTAGGCTAGAGATAAAGAGCCCCTTATGAGTAACACAGAGGTACAGTTGTTATTTTCCAGAAGATATGAGTGATTATTGGGTTTCTGAGAACCATCTATGATAAATGGAGAAATACTTTCAACAGTGTTTCCTGTAGGCTTTCACAGCTTAAAAAAAAAACAAATTGTACACCTAGTTGATCACTGATTATTTGGTTATTGCCTGGAAGTTTTGTGAGTGCTTTCACCATAGGTATTGGCATAATCCAAACAGAAAATAGTGGTGCCTATTTCTCCATGCTATTACCATTTAAAAAGAAATACTAAATGCATTATCCACATGACATGTTTTGTTTTTTGTTTTTCAGTTTTGTTCACTGATTTATCATATTCTGAGTACCTCTATTAATGCCTGGAAAATGGTAAATACTCAGTTAGCTGAATTAATGGTCATTGAACTCTGACAATCTAAACAGATAGATTAAAAGGCTGATTCATTAAGTACACTCTTAGTCTACTGATTCATAGAATATATATTTTAGTTACTAGTACCAAAAAAAGGAATTCTTCACTTTTCCTACAGCAAGAAGAAAGCAAGTAACAATACAAATTCTTTTTACAACTAATATTTTTGGTTTAAAATATTAACAATTAGTTTTGTGGGATTTTTAGTTTAAAACAAAAAGAATTGTATGATAAAAAATGAGTTTTCTTTTGAATAAAAATTAGTGAGAAATATTAGCAGGAGAATGATAATGATGTGGGCATAAAAGGCATAAAATATAATGTTTTAAGTACAAGTTTTGATGCTCATTATTAAAAGTATTTTCTAGCACAGGAGGAGGAGGTGAACATTTGTTCATTCATTCATTACTTTGTAAACATCTAATAGTAATGATAAGGAAAGAATTTCATTTATTCTTTTCCTGAAGAGCATCATTACATAAGAATCATGTTTCTTTTAAGACTCCATTTTAAACTTTTAAACTGCAATTTTTATAGCATTAGGGAATCTGTCTAATATATTCAAAGATGAAAATGTATTTTGGATAGAGGTACGCTTGTCTAATTTATATTCTTTTTAAAAAAGTAACCATTGTAAAATATTTATCAGAAAGATAATCTAAGATAATCTAATAAATCTAATTTCTAACATGAAATCTAAGAATTGATTTTAAATAATTCAAAGAACCTCAATATTTTGATCTGCATGACATCTAGCAATCCATTTTCCTTTTAACTCTAGCCAAACTGAAAAATTAAATACACGTAAAATTACCTTTATCTAGATTTTTCAAAAGAAAATTGAAAATTTTAACAAAAGCATTACATGAGTTTACGTTAACTGTCATCAATGCTAATAAATATTTCTTTCTAAAAGTAAAATCAGAAAATGCAATTGCTAAATAGGAAAAATATATAAAATTATTTAAGTAGTGATGAATGTGAACAACTTTGAGTATATTTCCATCTTTCAGTTTGCCTGTCAATATTGCAGATTTAAATTTACAGGGTAGAAAACAAAATTAGATGAAAATTTGACTTCTTCTCCCTTCACATAGATCTTTATTTTTACATAAGGATTATAAACTAGTGTCCTGAATAGTAAATAATTACTTCACTCAGGTCCCTTCAACCCTGTCCCCCAGCCTCCACCAAAATGCACACATAATGAGTAAACTCTGTATCTGTCAGGTTTTAATGTATTGAATTTTATATCTCATCTTACCGTCTCCAATTGATCAGCAAAATAGGAGAAGAATTTTGGCTCTGGCTTGTACTTTTGAACTAGTCTACTTTCTAGATACTAAAGGGAAATCCTACAAACTTTTCTTTCACTTATGACCTATGTTTTTCACAAAATAAATTTAAGATATTTTTAGGAATTACAATGATCAAAGTCTAACAGTGTAAATTAATATGACCCATGTGTAATTTGGTAGACACAAAGAAAAATAATTTTAAAATTCTTGCAAACACAATGAAAGTCTCAAGAACCATAATTAAATCCATAGATTTAAAGAGGAAAATATAAACAAATGATAAAAGACAATGTCTTCTGAACAATGCTTTAAAAAATTAGTTAACTAACTGAAAATGTGAATCATCACCCTACCCCACCCATCCCCAATCAGTAAAGTCTACTGAAAAGTAACAGAGAATACCACAGGTTCAAGTAAGTACCTGCTTAAGAACAAAAGTCAACTCTTGATTATCAAAAATGATGGATTATAAAAATGTGGTTACAGGGCAATGTGCTCACAGTTTGGGAGCAATACATCTTGCCAATTATTGAACCAAACATAAATGAGTTTTGTAATTTAGGGGGAATACCACTGAATATCTAGGTTCTCTAAATGTCACTTCTGTCATCATAATTGTTTTAATACAAGTAGTAAAACCAAATCCCTACTATTAAAATCCGTACTGATTTTGCTCCTGTAAACAACACAATTTTCATTATGAACAAGTTCTTTACAAAGCATTCTGACCCTAAAGGATTCCAACATTCTTTTCTAATCAATTATAAAATATTAAATGCTACGCATCTCATTCTGTTTAAGAGATTGCTTTCCACTGAATCTCCCCTAAGCAGTTAGAGTGGTTTTGTATTGACCAAGTTAGAGGTTAGGGGTATTTAAAAATATTCTCTTGAAGTCATAGATATTATGATTTGTCTTTGAGTAAGAAAAAAAATGAAATGACTTTCTGGAAATTAGCCATAAACATTATATCTAATGGGGTTCAACAAATTTGACCTTCAAGTTTTAAGGGTGTAATTAATATAACAATCCATTATGCACAATGATAATTTTATTTTTAAATATTTTATTCAGATATTTTATCATGTTTTAATTTATGTTATCATATTTAATGTTAAAATACCTTCACTATATAAAGGCCTACAGCTCATAGAAAAAGTAATATGTGTGAATTTCTATGAAAAATAAAATTGCTAATTGGTCTTCTTTGATTTAGATTTATAATTAAAGGCACAGGCTGATTACCTTAATATTTTTTAATGAAAGATGTTTGCTAAGCAATTTAGTAAATTGCTCATTTATTTAGTAAATAAAATATCTAAGTAACTTAAAAATTATTGTTATTAATTAGAAACATCCAATTGCCTGCAATTTTACTATGATTACTAACAACTTATACTGTTCTATGAAAGACATGGCTTTAAAAATCTTTATTATTCATTGTTTATAAATCTTTTCCTCCATAAAATATTAAAGTATAAACTGTATTTTTCTTTGAAAGTTTCAAAACCATTTCTGATTGGTATTCTTTGCTAAAATTTATCTCATATCAAGTTATATAATTTTCACTTTGTAGTCAGAAACAATTTGTCATAGACTTATCTCTGAGGAATAAATAAAATATTATTTCTTTATCTGTAAAATCATAGAAATAAGACACTAAATGAACACTAAACTATATATTAGTTCTTTTTTCAAAAGCCTTTTTTGTTATTATTCCACATTACACAAATAGTGTCCAAATTTGGAAATCATATCACTCTAACACTCTCATTTTATTTACATGGTAAATCCAAGTATTGCATTCTAAATTGTCCTTCTTTCCTGAATTCCCACTGAAGACAGAGTTCTAGTTTTATCTTTCTCTTCAGTGTCCTGCTTCTTGAAAGAGTAGTGCCCACTGCTGTCTCAATTTTCACTTGAAATTTGCTCCCAAACCCATATTATTCTGGCTTCATATTTTATCACATTGTTGACAATGAAATTCCCAACTGCTAATTAACTTATGAACTCCCAATCATAATTTCCAATGAAGAATTTTAAGACTTAGCTAGAATTTTCTTCCACGTTTAACACTGTTCACCATACATCCCTTCAAATTATGCCTTATTTATTTTTATTTCACTGAATGTCATTCATCATAAATACTTTTAAAAAGTGTTGGTACTGAAATTTTTGGACAAGTTAAACATGTAGTTCATTAATAGAATTGTCTTAATAAGATCGCCAACCTCCTGGTCTCTAGTACCTTGGAATTTAGCATGAAAAATTAAGCACTTAAAATAAGATTAGAGTGACCCTTGTGTGGTCAAAACATAACCTAATAAATCTAATTTTAAAATATCTTTTCAGAAATATATGTTGGTACTTAAGTCACATGTTCTTTTATAATAACAATATTGTTTATTCTTTTATGAAGAGCTTTAGGAAAAAAATAATTCACTTATTTTTTTTTTTAGTTTTGAAAATGTATTCAAAAAATTCACAATAATGGATATAAAAAATAAGGTTGCAGCATTCATTTTAGTGGTATTATTAGTGCTTCCAATAAAACTTTATCTGCAGTTTGCCAAGATATTTAAGGAAGAATAAACTTGTCAAACATGAATGTGTACTTTTTCCATCACTTAATGTGAACTAATAAATGCATTTAATATCTGTGATTAAAATGTATGAGTTCCCTTATGATTAAATCATTCTTGGTAATAGCTAGGTTCAAATTTTAATTATTTTAACTACTTGCTTAAAACAGTGAGTTTCTATTTTATGCTCTGATTCTACTCCAGATTTCATAGGGGAGGGCAGGAGGAATAAATTCAAGCTGTGAGATGGTCAGAAGGGGCCTTAGCACCATCTAGCGGTTAATTAAATTATGTTCCTTGTTTGTTTTTCTTTCCCAGTTGAGCACTATGCCTCACCATGAAAGCAGAAATTGACACAACATTGTAAATCAACTATACTTCAATTTTTTAAAAAGTGAAAGTTCAAAAAAAAAAAAGAAAGCAACAATACATATTTTGAGTTCTTAAATTCCATGGCAACCTTGCAAATATGTAAATAATTTTCAAATTTTCCATTATCATGCAAGCTACTAGTCTTCTATGTAATCAAGTTAATTTTATTCTTGCCTTTATGCATTTACTCAGGTAGTTTCTATCTCTACTCTTTCACTCCTTTATCTCACACATTTGAATCTTATCCACTCATAAAGACCAAGGTAAAAATAACACCTCCTCCATAAAGCCTTTTTGGACTCCTTTTGTCTCAATGGTTCATTTTTTGAAAATAGCTAGAATACCTGAAGTCAGTGAGAAAAATACAATTTAGGACCTCACTGTTCCAGTGGCAGTATGATATTGTCTGTACAACTGAATTAGAATTATTACTTTAAAGAGTTTTATTATGAAAGCTTTAAAATAAATAAAAGTAGGAAATATAATTCTTTGAACCCTTGTGTACCCATTATCCAGGCACACAATTACTAATTCATGGCCACTCATTTCATCTATAACCTTACTACTCAAAGTGTGCCCTGGGGACAAGTAACATTGGCATCATTTAGGAGCTTGTTAGACATGTAGAGTCTCAGGTCTCACTGCAGAAATGCTGAATCCGAATTTGCATTTTAAAAAGATTCCCAAATGATTCTTATGTACCTTGAAGTTTGAGAATCATTGGTCTCTAACACAACCTACCTGTGTACCACTATCACACTGAATTATTTTGAGCAACTTCCAAATGTACAGTATCCTCTTAAAATATTTCAGTATGCAGCTCACAAAGATTAGAATTCTTTTTTAAAAACATAATCAGAACTCCATTATTATACAAAACTATTATTGATAGTTTTCAGTATTCAGATGCATTTATTTAAGTCACTAATGCTTTCATTTATAGTTCATTTGTTAAAATTAGGATCCAAACATGACCATATATTAGTGAAATATATCTTAAATCTGTAAAGTTGTTTTTAATTATTTTTAAAAATTATTTGTTTAATCAACAGTGATTTTGAGGAGTTTTTCATATTCAGTATCATGCTGATTGCAAGTCTAGGGCAGGAATGTATGCAATAAGCTTAAAGAGTCTTTAGAGGTGCAATATAGTTGTAACAAGTCTACGATTCTGTTTTAGTTACATATAGCCACAATAATATGGTGTAACTAATCATTCCAAAACTCATTGGCTTCACACAGCTGGGCTCAACTACGTGTCTGTGGTCAGCTATAGGGTGGCTAGATGACTTACTGTCTTAATCCGTTTGGGCTGCTGTAACAAAAATGCCATAAACTGTGTGGCTTATAAACAACAGAAATGCATTGCTCACAGTTATGGAGTGTGGGAAGTACAAGATCAAGGTACTGGCAGATACAGTGTCTGGTGAAGGCCTACTTGCTTATTCATAGATGAATGGGGAGTGAAGAATAAGGCTTATTTTTTCAGTCAATCACAGTTTTTAGAATATTTTACTGCAAATTAGAAAAAAATAATGCCTAACGCCATGTCATTTTCTTGAGCAATTTTACTTAAGAATTAATTATTATATATTTTTCCACCTTGCCAATGTTAATATTATGATTTTTAAAAATTGTGTATGTTATAGATAAAATGGTATCATTATTTTATATTCTAGATTTTGAGTAAATTCTTATATAGAGACATTTTTAAGAAACATTTTTTTCCAGGGAAGTTAATTATTATTATTTTTTAATGGCATTACTGGTCATTCTCTTAGTCATTGATCAAAACTCCTATACTAAAGAAAAAATAGCCATATATATGTTGTTTGGAAAACTTGGGTCATACATACATACATACATCAATGTAAAGAAAAGTGAAAGTTTGATCTCTTTATACCGTGGTGGCCATCATCATTGCCACTACTCCTCTGCTACTCAGTGAAAATGTGAATGTCAGGATATTTAGCTCTGGGTGAGCTTCTTACCACTGTCTATCAGTTCAGACAAATACACAACTACTACTTCTCTTGAGGGCCCAGAAATTAGTGTTCAGATTCTACAGCTATCCCAGACAGGTTTCCATTTAGGCCAATGTTTGCAGATTTTAAGACTGATACGGAAGACCTCAAGCTAACATATCTTTGAGGTAATAATACAGGGAAACAATAGAACAAATATTGTTTTGCAGGATTTATGAATAAGCTACTAAGTAATAGCACCCTATGTACAGTAAAAATTCCTAAATATAGTCATTATTTATTTGAATCATTAATAATTATACTATGTAATACTGAATAATGTGTTATCACATAATTTTCACACTGTGCTAATTAATTTAAATGTATCTAATACCACAAATGAAAATAACATTTTATTTTAAAATGTAGAGTCCTCCTTCTTTGGCTTTCCGAAAGAGATTTTTGGATTTGATTTCTCCCTACACTACTTACTTGTCTCTTAATTAAAATGCCTTAATTAAAATTTTGATTGCTATCCCTTATTTAAAAGAAGTATTTCTTTTCACAAGTATTCCTGAGACTAACAAATAGATTTAAAGCAGAACTGATTGTGTTTTTCTCACTTACAAGGTATCGTACCAATCTGAAACTAGAGACCTAAATTCCATTTTCAGATAGTATCCTTAGTATGTCTGTACTACCTAACATAATGCTACATTCGGTATCAGTTAAATCCACAAATCTCAATGACGTTTTTTTTCTTCTTTATGTGAATTCTAAAAAGGGCTATTAATGGAGTCCATGAAGTCTACAAAGTCCATGGGCTCTGCTTCGCAAAGGTGTTCAGATTCTCAGGCCAACAGGTGCTGCACCATCTGCATTGGCCTCCAGGTTCCCCTATTATTAATCATTATCCTACAGACAAGGGAAGAAACAGTTTGAAACTCACATGGGAGTTTGTCATGGGTCAGGACTGGAAGTGTTGTCATCATCTCTACTCATGTTCCTGTGGCCAGAATTAAGAGTCTCAGCCACACATAACTGGGAAGGGCTGATAAAAGTACTGTAGTTGGGTGCTTGGGATTAAGGGAAAATGGATTTCATGAAAAACTAGCTTGTCCCTACCACAATGTTCTTGATACACATTGAACTTAATATGAGATGCATCAATTTACACATACAAATTTGTTCTGTTGGAAAAAAAAAATAGACTGTTAATTTGAAAGTTAGGTCTCTGGCTTTTCTTGGCTGTGAATTAGCTTAATCTCTCTAGATCTTTATCTTCTCATCTGCAAAATATATTTCTTAGGCCAATAAATTGATTCCCCATTGCCTGAGTCCCAGCTTTATTTGAGAATCTGTGACAATTTCTTAAAAATTTAAGTGTATGTGTACACATATACCATGTTGCACATGATCTTATGTGGGTTGTAGAAACCCTATAACACAAACCTAGTATTTGTAAATATAATAAATTCAAGTTATTTTAGGAAATGACTTCCCAGATCTTGCATAAGAATTATCTTATGTTTGCTTTTTATTAATACATTTGGTGAGAAAGGAGAAAGTACCTGCAAACTTTGATGTATATATTAATGCTCTTATTAGTGGGTGGAAGAAAGTTTGAGGAAAAAGGAAAGCATTACTGGCTGGCCAACCTTTTGTTACTTTAATAATAACTCATTACAATGGCAGTATTAGTTCATACTCATGTGAGCTTGATATTTCTAATTCTGTCCCTTAAGAGTTATTTTACAAAATAGGGTAGACAGGGGGAAAAGATAGATTGATCAGGTTCTTTAAAAGTCTCATAGATTCTGGAAATTGGGAATGTTGCCTTGATAAAAAAGAAACTTTTCATTTTATGCATTGAATGGGGAACAGAGAAAATATTTCTTTACCCTTACTCTGCTTTCTCTGTGTTGCTCATATATCACAGACCATAACATGGCATGAGAAAATTGATTCCACTGGGTATAAGTATTAAGGATGAAAACAATTCCATTAATTTTATCCATTAGTCTTTTTCTGTCCTAACATTTCGACTAACTGGAACAATGTCAGCTATCTTTGTGGTGATAAATAATAGGGGTATTATAGAACTAAGGTGTTTTGGGATTAGTCACACTCGAATTACAAGATGAAAAATGTAAGTTAAACTTAAAGGCTTTTAAAATATCAGTTATCACTAAAATTTATGGTCAAGCCATAATTTCTACTTGCAGTTATGCCAATGTCATGGACATTCTTAATTTTCTCAATCAACAACATGTTTATATAACTGCATATTACACAATACATACGTTGTTGACACACAAACACAACTTGTGATTCTCCATCCCCCTGCCCAGCGGGGTTGATTATTTGTGAGTTATAGAAAAGTGAGACTGTAATGGATATAGTGCCACAGAGAAATTCCATTACTACTCCCCAATTCATTGTTTCCCAGAAAATCTTATTTCCTTTTATTTCTAGAATGCATATCTTTTGTGTTAAACCAAAGAAAAATAATGGATACACTTCTAATTTAAAAAATACCTTGGAAGCTAAAGGTACAGACAATAGGTATGTAGATAGATAGATATGTCATTTCAAGTTGCAAATACAATCCAACATCCTGATCCAAATATAAATATATGTGATGAGTTAGAATGAGTATTCCAACTTGTCCAGATTACATAAAGATTACCCAGCTGATAGGAGGTTTTGAGAAGGAAGAAATGGATGAGGGACTGAAGAAGTATATATGGGAATAATTTTGGAGGTGATCCTTTAAAAGTTGTAGTTCCACAAAGCTTGGAGGCCTAAGAAAGCAGAATGGACAAATACTAATTAACATGGACACATCTATAATGTAAGGGTGCCTCAGGTTAGTCATAACTGTGGAAAGGAAAAAAGCAAAGGGAACATTATGAAGTGACTTGTTCAGTAGTGAAATTGGCTAAGTATACCCTGATTTTCCAAGGATTGCATTTTTCTACCACAGATGGAATAGATTCTGAATAGAGATTAATTTAGATTTTGGGAAACTAAAATTACAGTTTTACACATATGCATGGCTTAAAAATGTATTCACTTGATTTGTTTTGTGCTATATACTTTGAAAATAGTTTCATTTTCTGTCTCAATGTTTCTCATTAAGCAGGTAAATTGTATCCATAATAAATAAGAGGAAACTAAAGGTTATTGAGGCTGTGGGAATAGCACAATAGAGCCAGTAAGTGGAAGAGACTAAACTCAGTTTCAAGTTTCCTGAATGTTCCAGACTCTGCCAAACATATGCTAGTACTCCATACACTTACTAGTACAAGCTGTGGTGAATAAAACCAAACCACTTTTTCTATGCAATTAACACTAGTGATGGCAGAGCACGAGGTAGTTTTCAAAGCACTGCTCTGGGTAGTTCTTTGATAATCATCTTGGGCCATGAGGTAACATTGGTGATGAAAACCATTACCAAAGAGAATAAATCAGAAATATAATGTTTCCTGATGTCCCCACTGTGCTTCCTTGAACTACTTCTCCAGAAAATTCTATGATTTTTATATCACTGTTATTTTGAGTTTTCCTGTTATATAAAAATGAAATAAATCCTACTTTATACACCCTGTAAAAGTTAAAAATAAACATGAATGAATAATAATAGTTAATAGATATTAATAAATAATTAAAATGTTTTAAAATAAGATTTTTCTATGAATAACAGAAATAAAGATCAGCTCCCAAGACAGTATGAGACTTGACAATAATCAGATGACTTTAGCATAACTAAAGAAAAAAAATAGATCAAATAGAAGGAGGGGAAGGACACAGAGGAGAAGAAGGAAAAGAAGGAGTCTGAAATGGAATAAGAAAATTGAACAACAGGGAAGCAAAATTGACAGTCTGTCTTCAGGGAAATAAAAAGTTCTGATATAAAACTCAACTGTACTGATGCTTATGACATATATCTTTAACGATGAAAATTTGTAAATGAAACAATCAGAGCCTGATGCCATCTAATATATGGGCCATGAAAATTCACTTTCCTTATTGTAATTTGCATGCTTACGATGAAAACTTCTGACTGTGATTTGGTTTGCCAAATTGATTTTTTAGTCACACAAGTGAATATGTTGTCTTCTGTGACATTGCTCACTGTAAATTGGTACATTATCTCCTGACATATAGTTTAGTTTTTTGAGTTTAGTTAGTGTGAGTCAGCCTGATTAAATACAGTGAAATATGGAACACAGATAAGAATGTGTTTTTTCTGACCTGACATTTTCTTTTTCCTTTTTGCACCTTTCTCACAAGATAGGAACGATGAAAGTGGTAATGCTTATAAAAGAACATGATACAGGTACTGGTCTATAAAAGACACCCACACAAGTTCTGTTGGCTCCCACCAGTATTTAACGCCTGCAAGATCATGGATGAAGCATTCCAGCTTGCTGATTTCCTATTTCCTCATAAGTATCAAAGAAATTATAACATTGCTCAGTCTTGTGAAGAGAAAAACTGTGTGATGGTTGTATTTTGTAAAATGTTACACAGATGTTAGTTTTTTTTCCACATGAGTATAGAATATGTTCATACATTCACTTTACTTTTATATAACAGCAATAAAACAATAAGACAATGGAGGAATTTCTGAACTGAATGCTTGTCAAATTGTTTCATCTATTAGAATATTATCGAGTGTTTGTTAATATTCTCTAATAATACTATACATTACATTGTATGTCAGGCTATAACAAGTCCTACAAAAGTCAACTCAGAGTCAATCTTGTCAAAATTAGACCATTTCCTATGAACCATCAGTAAATACAAACTCTAGTTACAACAACCTTGCTTATAAGTTTGGGGACAATTTTAGATTTTTTTTTGTCTCCCTATATCTAGTTTTCATACTTTGGCATCAGGCAGTTAAATTTTAATGATATCTGCCCTCCTTAAACATCGCTCTGCTCTTTCACTGGCTTTGATGAGGAACACTGTTCTTAGAAGCTTAAGTTCATTTATCATGTTACAGTCTTGAAAGAGCATGTATATTTTCACAACATTAAGTTTTATATCTAGGATGCACATAATCAAGAAGAATGCTGTTCTCATAATTAGAGCTTCTAACTTCTGATTCAATGAGCTGACATAATCATCTTTATAAAAGATCATTCACACATATATTGGGGATGTAGCACAATTTGCTTAATCATTATGTTGAAAGATAAATCTCAGAAGTAAAATTCAGAAAGTCTGTCAATATAGTATAACCACTATAAGGTTATACTATATAATTTATAGTGCTATAAGTATATATATAGTGCTATAAGTATATTGCTATATACTTATAGCAATAAGTATTATACTTATACTTATTGCTATAAGTATACAGCAATAAGTATTGCTCTATACTTATAACAATAAGTATTGTTATAAGCAATAGCAGTAAGTATTGCTATAGCAATAGCAATAAGCATTGCTATAAGTATTGCTCTATACTTATAGCAATAAGGCTCACCATACTTACTTCCACTTATATATTTATGGGTAATACATTAAATATAACTGGGTGTGGCATTTGATATTACATGGATAGAATTCTATTTCCAAAGCCAACTTAAAGTTATGAAACTTTCCATATTTCACAGTAGACTTCACTCCTCTTTCTGCTATCATCTCTTTAAAAATCCAGATATATCATGTAGACTGAACTGTTACAGGGTCAATTCATCAGTCTTTGACCCAGTAAATTTTTTAAAAACATTTTGTCTTTATGTCTCTGCAATGTCAGTATAATAGTAAAAGATAGTTGTAATCTCTGAAAAAATACATTTCCTTAACTACTTTGATAATTATGTTCATCTAGACATTTCATAAATATTTAAATACATCTCTGCTCTTTATAAAAAAATTATAATAAGTAACATGAAAATAAATCAAAACTTTTACTAATTATAAATGTAGATATGCTCCAGTATAAACTCTGTGAGAGTATCTGACCAATATTGTATTCTCGGCATTCTCACAATGAATGAGATGATGGATGAATGGATAAATTTATCACCAAAAAGCTCCGTGCATCTGACTAGATGAACTTTGGAAAATGAAATGAGAAAATTTTAGTTTATGGTTCTTCAAATCATCATAAAACACATTTCTAAATATGTTTTTTTTAAATAATTGGTTTTTAGTGATAGTAGTAGCAGTAGTAGTAGTTGTAATACCCATTGTTTGTAGAGCAATTATTGTGAACCATGCATTCTTCTAAGTACCTTCATATATGAATTCATTTAGTATCCACACTATTAATATTCCAGTTTTTCAATTGAAGAGAATCAGGTATAGGCAAGTAAATTATTGTAGCTAAATTCACAGAAGTAAATGATTGTGAAACCATTATACAAAATCTATGCTCTTAATCCTAACATTATATTACTTCTTAAAAATCAAGTGGGGCAGTAGTGATAAATCTGATTTCTGGATACCTAACCCACAATAAGTCAGAATATGCATATTTAGTAATTTTACTTGTTATTATCCAAGAATTTTAGTAAACACGGATTTACAATTACTCTTCAGTGTAAGGAATGGATAATACCCTTTTCCATATTTATGAAGCAGATTTTTAAAATTATTTCTACTAATACTATAGATGCACAATATACTTATTGTAGCAAACTAGCAAGCTTGTTAGATATTGTGGCTTTTAATTCATACTATATCATCACTTTTTTTTTTTAACATCTTTATTGGAGTATAATTGCTTTACAATGGTGTGTTAGTTTCTACTTTATAACAAAGTGAATCAGTTATACATATACATATGTTCCCATATCTCTTCCCTCTTGCATCTCCCTCGCTCCCAGCCTCCCTATCCCACTGCTCTAGGTGGTCACAGAGCACCGAGCTAATCTCCCTGTGCTATGCGGTTGCTTCCCACTAGCTATGTATTTTACATTTCGTAGTGTATATATGTCCATGCCACTCTCTTTGTCACAGCTTACCCTTCCCCCTCCCCATATCCTCAAGTCCATTCTCTAGTAGGTCTGTATCTTTATTCCCATCTTGCCACTAGGTTCTTCATGACCTTTTTTTTTTTTCCTTAGATTCCATATATACGTGTTAGCATACTATATTTGTTTTTCTCTTTCTGACTTACTTCACTCTGTATGACAGACTCTAAATCCATCCACCTCACTACAAATAACTCCATTTCGTTTCTTTTTTTTTTTTTTTAAAGATTTACTGATTTATTGATTGATTGAGCGATTGCTATGTTGGGTCTTCGTTTCTGTGCTAGGGCCTTCTCTAGTTGCGGCAAGCGGGTGCCACTCTTCAACGCGGTGCGCGGGCCTCTCACTATCGCGGCCTCTTTTGTTGCGGAGCACAGGCTCCAGACACGCAGGCTCAGTAATTGTGGCTCACGGGCCTAGTTGCTCTGCAGCATGTGGGATCTTCCCAGACCAGGGCTCGAACCCGTGTTCCCTGCATTGGCAGGCAGACTCTCAACCACTGTGCCACCAGGGAAGCCCCCATTTCGTTTCTTTTTAAGCTGAGTAATATTCCATTGTATATATGTGCCACATCTTCTTTATCCATTCATCCAATGATGGACACTTAGGTTGCTTCCATGTCCTGGCTATTGTAAATAGAGCTGCAATGAACATTTTGGTACATGACTCATTTTGAATTATGGTTTTCTCAGGGTATATGCCCAGTAGTGGGATTGCTGGGTAATATGGTAGTTCTATTTTTAGATTTTTAAGGAAGCTCCATACTATGCTCCATAGTGGCTGTATCAATTTACATTTCCACCAACAGTGCAAGAGTGTTCCCTTTGCTCCACACCCTCTCCAGCATTTATTGTTTCTAGAATTTTTGATGATGGCCATTCTGACTGGTGTGAGATGATATCTCAGTGTAGTTTTGATTGGCATTTCTCTAATGATTAATGATGTTGAGCATTCTTTCATGTGTTTGTTGGCAATCTGTATATCTTCTTTGGAGAAATGTCTATCTAGGCCTTCCGCCCATTTTTGGATTGGGTTGTTTGTTTTTTTGTTGTTGAGCTGCATGAGCTGCTTGTAAATTTTGGAGATTAATCCACTGCCAGTTGCTTCATTTGCAAATATTTTCTCCCATTCTGAGGGTTGTCTTTTCATCTTGTTTATGGTTTCCTTTGCTGTGCAAAAGCTTTGAAGTTTCATTAGGTCCCATTTGTTTATTTGTGTTTTTATTTCCTTTTCTCTAGGAGCTGGGTCAAAAAAGATCTTGCTGTGATTTATGTCATAGAGTGTTCTGCTTATGTTTTCCACTAAGAGTTTGATAGTGCCTGGCCTTACATTTAGGTCTTTAATCCATTTTGAGTTTATTTTTGTGTATGGTGTTAGGGAGTGTTCTAATTTCATACGTTTACAGGTACCTGTCCAGTTTTACTAGGACTACTTATTGAAGAGGCTGTCTTTTCTCCACTGTATATGCTTGCCTCCTTTATCAAAAATAAGGTGACCATATGTGCGTGGGTTTATCTCTGGGCTTTCTATTCTGTTCCATTGATCTATATTTCTGTTTTTGTGCCAGTACCAAACTGTCTTGATTACTGTAGCTTTGTAGTATAGTCTGAAGTCAGGGAACCTGATTCCTCCAGCTCCATTTTTCGTTCTCAAGATTGCTTTGGCTATTCGGGATCTTTTGTGTTTCCATACAAATTGTGAAATTTTTTGTTCTAGTTCTGTGAAAAATGCCAGTGGTGGTTTGATAGGGATTGCATTGACTCTGTAGATTGCTTTGGGTAGTAGAGTCAGTTTCACAATGTTGATTCTTCCAATCCAAGAACATGGTATATCTCTCCATCTATTTGTATCATCTTAAATTTCTTTCATCAGTGTCTTATAATTTTCTGCATACAGGTCTTTTATCTCCTTAAGTAGGTTTATACCTAGATATTTTATTATTTTTGTTGCAATGGTGAATGAGAGTGTTTTCTTAATTTCACTTTCAGATTTTTCATCATTAGTGTATAGGAATGCAAGAGATTTCTGTGCATTAATTTTGTATTCTGCTACTTTACCAAATTTATTGATTAGCTCTAGTAGTTTTCTGGTAGCATCTTTAGGATTCTATATGTATAGTATCATGTCATCTGCAAACAGTGACAGCTTTACTTCTTCTTTTCCGATTTGGATTCCTTTTATTTCTTTTTCTTCTTTGATTGCTCTGGCTAAAACTTCCAAAACTATGTTGAATAATCGTGGTGAGAGTGGGCAACCTTGTCTTGTTCTTGATCTTAGTGGTAATGGTTCCAGTTTTTCACCATTGACGACGATGTTGGCTGTGGGTTTGTCATATATGGCCTTTATTATGTTGAGGAAAGTTCCCTTTATTCCTACTTTCTGCAGGGATTTTATCATAAATGGGTGTTGAATTTTGTCGAAAGCTTCCTCTGCATCTATTGAGATGATCATATGGCTTTTCTCCTTCAATTTTTTAATATGGTGTATCACGTTGACTGATTTGCATGTATTAAAGAATCCTTGCATTCCTGGAATAAACCCCACTTGATCAAGTGGGGAATAAACCCCACTTGATCATGGTGTATGATCCTTTTAATGTGCTGTTCAATTCTGTTTGCTAGTATTTTGTTTAGGATTTTTGCATCTATGTTCATCAGTGATATTGGCCTGTAGTTTTCTTTCTTTGTGACATCTTTGTCTGGTTTTGGTATCAGGGTGATGGTGGCCTTGTACAATGAGTTGGGGAATGTTCCTCCCTCTACAATATTTTGGAAGAGTTTGAGAAGGATAGGTGTTATCTCTTCTCTAAATGTTTGATAGAATTCGCCTGTGAAGCCATCTGGTCCTGGGCTTTTGTTTGTTGGAAGATTTTTAATCACAGTTTCAATTTCAGTGCTTGTGATTGGCCTGTTCATATTTCCTATTTCTTCTTGCTTCACTCTCAGCAGGCTGTGCATTTCCAAGAATTTGTCCATTTCTTCCACGTTATCCATTTTATTGGCATAGAATTGCTTGTAGTAGTCTCTCATGATTGTTTGTATTTCTGCAGTGTCAATTGTTACTTCTCGTTTTTCATTTCTAATTCTATTGATTTGAGTCTTCTCCCTTTTTTTCTTGATGAATCTGGCTAATGGTTTATCAATTTTCTTTATCTTCTCAAAGAACCAGCTTTTAGTTTTATTTCTCTTTGCTATCGTTTCCTTCATTTCTTTTTCATTTATTTCTGATCTGATCTTTATGATTTCTTTCCTTCTGCTAACTTTGGGGATTTTTTTGTTCTTCTTTCTCTAATTGTTTTAGGTGCAAGGTTAGGTTGTTTATTTGAGATATTTCCTGTTTCTTATGGTAAGATTGTATTGCTATGAACTTCCCTCTTAGAACTGCTTTTGCTGCATCCCATAGGTTTTGGGTCGTCGTGTCTCCATTGTCATTTGTTTCTAGGTATTTTTTGATTTCCCCTTTGATTTCTTCAGTGATCACTTCGTTATTAAGTAGTGTATTGTTTAACCTGCATGTGTTTGTAATTTTTACACATCTTTTCCTGTAATTGATACCTAGTCTCATAGTGTTGTGGTCAGAAAAGATACTTGATATGATTTCAATTTTCTTAAATTTGCCAAGGCTTGACTTGTGACCCAAGATATGATCTCTCTTGGAGAATGTTCCATGAGCACTTGAGAAAAATGTGTATTCTGTTGTTTTTGGGTGGGATGTCCTATAAATATCAATTAAGTCCAACTTTTTTAATGTATCATTTAAAACTTGTGGTTCCTTATTTATTTTCATTTTGAATGACCTGTCCATTGGTGAAAGTGGGGTGTTAAAGTTCCCTACTATGATTGTGTTACTGTAGATTTCCCCTTTTATGGCTGTTAGTATTTGCTTTATATATTGAGATGCTCCTATGTTGGGTGCATAAATATTTACAATTTTTATATCTTCTTCTTGGATCGATCCCTTGATCATTATGTAGTGTCCTTCTTTGTCTCTTGTAATAGTCTTTATTTTAAAGTCTATTTTGTCTGATATGAGAATTGCTACTCCAGCTTTCCTTTGATTTCCGTTTGCACGGAATATCGTTTTCCATCCCCTCACTTTCAGTCTGTATGTGTTCCTAGGTCTGAAGTAGGTCTATTGTAAACAGCATACATACTGGTCTTGTTTTTTTATGCATTCAGCCAGTCTGTGTGTTTTGGTAGGAGCATTTAATCCATTTACATGTAAGGTAATTATCGATATGTATGTTCCTATTCAATGTCCTGAACTTGGCTCTCCCACCTCAGAGGCACAGCCCAGATGCCTGGCTGGAGCACCAAGACTCTTTTGTCCACACAGCTCAGAATAAAAGGGTGAAAAAATAGAAAGAAAGAAAGAAAGATGATAAAATATAATTAAAGATAAAATAAAATAAAGTTCTTAGGAAAAAAAACTTTTTTACGTAAAAAAGAAAAAAAATATGATGGACAGAACCGTTGGACAAATGGTGAAAGCAAAGTTATACAGACAAAATCTCACACAGAAGCATACACATACACACTCGCAAAAAGAGGAAAACGGGAAAAAATAATATATCTTTCTCCCAAAGTCCACCTCCTCAATTTGGGATGATTCGTTGTCTATTCAGGTATTCCACAGTTGAAGGTACATAAAGTTGTTTGTGGAGTTTTAATCCTCTGCTTCTGAGGCTTCTGGGAGAAATTTCCCTTTCTCTTCTTTCTTCGCACAGCTCCCGGGGTTCAGCTTTGGATTTGGTCCCGCCTCTGCGTGTAGGACACCTGAGTGCATCTGTTCTTTGCTCAGACAGGACGGGTTTAAAGGAGCAGCTGATTCGGGGGCTCCGGCTCACTCAGGCCAGGGGGAGGGAGGTGTACGGATGCGGGGAGAGCCTGCGGCAGCAGAGGCCAGCGTGACGTTGCACCAGCCTGATGTGTGCCCTGTGTTCTCCCAGGGAAGTTGTCCCTGGATCACGGGAGCCTGGCAGTAGCGGGCAGCAAAGGCTCCCGGGAGGGTCAGTGTGGATAGTGACCTGTGCTTGCACACAGGCTTCTTGGTGGTGGCAGCGGCAGCCTTAGCGTCTCATGCCCGTCTCTGGGGTCTGTGCTGATAGCCGCGGCTCACGCCTGTCTCTGGAGCGCCTTTAAGCAGTGCTCTTAATCCCCTCTCCTCGCACACCAGGAAACAAAGAGGGAAGAAAAAGTCTCTTGCTTCTGCGGCAGCTGGAGACTTTTTCCCGGACTCCCTCCCGGCTAGCCATGGTGCACTAACCCCTTCAGGCTGTGTTCACACCACCAACGCCAGTCCTCTCCCTGCGATCTGACTGAAGCTCGAGCCTCAGCTCCCAGCCTCAGCTCCCAGCCCCCGCCCGCCCCAGCGGGTGAGCAGACAAGCCTCTCGGGCTGGTAAGTGCTGCTCGGCACCGATCCTCTGTGCGTGAATCTCTCTGCTTTGCCCTCCGCACCCTTGTGGCTGCGCTCTCCTCCATGACTCCGAAGCTTCCCCCCTCCACCACCCGCAGTCTCCACCCACGAAGGGACTTCCTAGTGTGTGGAAACCTTTCCTCCTTCACAGCTCCCTCCCACTGGTGAAGGTCCGGTCCCTATTTTTTGTCTCTGTTTTTTCTTTTTTCTTTTGCCCTACCCAGGTACGTGGGGAGTTTCTTGCCTTTTGGGAGGTCTGAGGTCTTCTGCCAGCATTCAGTGGGTGTTCTATAGGAGTAGTTCCACGTGTAGATATATTTCTGATGTATCTGTGGGGAGGATGGTGATCTCTGCATCTTACTCTACTGCCATCTTCTCCTCTCTCTCCTCATCTGAGTAATTCCTAACATACTTTTCTGTCTCTATCTGAACAATTCTTTGATAAAGATTGCTTATCTGTGTTTGTGCTAAAAAATACTGGGGTTAAGCAAAAATTATTTAGCTCTTTTTTGGGAAACACTTGTTTCTGAAAATAAGACAATGAACCAACTAAAATAACTTACTGATCAAGACTCATAGCTTAATCATCAATACACACAGCAGGACAATTACCTCCCTGTGCCATCAATCCTAAGCTATATGTTATAAACTAATGCCAACTGAACTAGATGCCCATCTTGCAAGACTACCAAAATTGCACAGACCAGACTCTAAAATCCATCTATTTTTGTCTATTCAGGATGCTACAGAAAAATGCCACAGACTGGGGGCGGGGCTGGGGGGCTCTTTATAAACAACAAACATTTCCCCGTTCTGGAGGCTGGAAGTCCAGGATCATGGTATTAGCAGATCTGGGGTTTGGTAAGGGTTTCCTGGTTCATAGACAACTGTCCTTTTCCTGTGTTCTCACAAGGCAGAAGAGGCAAGGTATCTCTGAAGATGCTTTTATGAGGGAATTAATTCCATTCATAAGGGTTCCATACTCATGTCCTAGTCACCTACCAGTCACTCCACCTCCAAAAGCCTCACCTTTGGGGTTAGGATTTCAGCAAATGAATTTTGAGGAACTCAAACATTCAGATCATAGCAGCACCTGAGACATCCTCCTTCTGAGACACTATTTAGGTTCTTTCAAGGCAGTGTTCCATTTCTTTTCTGTAAGTCTAATACTGTTAGCTTTGCTTGACCAACAATAAGAATGATCAGGTTAGCAATGGGTATACAATAATTTTAAAAGGTCAATATTTTCCATAATGGTTGGTTTTGAAACTTTGATGTTAATTTTCCGTATTTAATCATCACCTGACAAGATAGCATATGTAGAAGAAGATGTATATTTCATATTTAATAAAAGACTCCTAAGATTAATTGGACTAATGCTGGAAACAGGGACTCTGTATTTTCAATACATAATGCACTAATATTAGATCTAAATTTCTCTTAATGCTCAAAGTATCTGACACTGCTAGTGCTCAATGCTGCACATTGCCTAGATGACTGTAACACAACTTGTGACTGGGGCCCTGGCACTTTTTACCTGTCAAACTTTAATATGATTTTCTTGCCATTCAATTTTTGTCACTGCTTATTTTTACAATGATGTATTATATTTTAGGAAATTAAATAGATAAAAGAAAACTCTAAAATGCACTTTAAAACTGTGCCATTGGACTCGGGGCAAGATGGTGGAAGAGTAAGACGCGGAGATCACCTTCCTTCCCACAGATACATTAGAAATACATCTACACGTGGACCTGCTCCTACAGAACACCCACTGAACGCTGCCAGAAGATGTCAGACCTCCCAAAAGGCAAGAAACTCCCCACGTACTTGGGTAGGGCAAAAGAAAAAAGAAATGACAGAGACAAAAGAATAGGGATGGGACCTGCACCAGTGGGAGGGAGCTGTGAAGGAGGAAAGGTTTCCACACACTAGGAAGCCCCTTTGCAGGTGGAGACTGCGGGTGGCAGAGGGGGGGAGATTCAGAGTCATGGAGGAGAGCGCAGCAACAGGGGTGTGGAGGGCAAAGCGGAGAGATTCACGCACAGAGGATTGGTGCCGAGCAGCACTCACCAGCCCAAGAGGCTTGTCTGCTCACCCGCTGGGGCGGGCGGGGGCTGGGAGCTGAGGCTCGGGCTTCGGTCAGATCGCAGGGAGAGGACTGGGGTTGGCGGTGTGAACACAGCCTGAAGGGGTTAGCACACCACAGCTAGCCGGGAGGGAGTCCGGGAAAAAGTCTGCAGCTGCCACAGAAGCAAGAGACTTTTTCTTGCCTCTTTGTTTCGTGGTTCGCAAGGAGAGGGGATTCAGAGCGCCGCCTAAAGGAGCTCCAGAGACCGGCACTAGCCGCGGCTATCAGCGCAGACCCCAGAGACTGGCATGAGATGCTAAGGCTGCTGCTGCCGCCATCAGGAATCCTGTGTGCAAGCACAGATCACTATCCACACTGCCCCTCCCGGGAGCCTGTGCAGCCCACCACTGCCAGGCTCCCGTGATCCAGGGACAACTTCCCAGGGAGAACGCAGTGCACGCATCAGGCTGCTGCAATGTCACGCTGGCCTCTGCCGCCGCAGGCTTGCCCCGCATCTGTACCCCTCCCTCCCCGCAGCCTGAGGGAGCCAGAGCCCCCGAATCAGCTGCTCCTTTAACCCCATCCTGTGTGAGCGAAGAACAGATGCCCTCAGGCGACCTACACGCAGAGGCGGGTCCAAATACAATGCTGAACCCCGGGAACTGTACGAACAAAGAAGAGAAAGGGAAATTTCTCCCAGCAGCCTCCGAAGCAGCAGATTAAAGCTCCACAAACAACTTGAGGTACCTGCATCTGTTGAATACCTGAATAGACAACAAATCATCCCAAATTCAGGAGGTGGACTTTGGGAGCAGGATATATTAATTTTTCCCCTTTTCTTTTTTTTGTGGGTGTATATGTGTGTGCTTCTGGGTGAGAATTTGTCTGTATAGCTTTGCTTCCACCATTTGTCCTAGGGCCCGGTCTGTCTGGTTTTTTTTTGTTTTTTTTTTTTTACTTAAAAAATTTTTTTTCTTAATAAATTTTTTTCTTAATAATTTTTTTTCTTATTTTTATTATAAAAAATTAATAAATTTATTTTAAAAAATTAAAAAAAAATTTGTCTTAATAAATTTTTTCTTAATAATTTTTTTCTTATTTTTTATTATAATAGCTTTATTTTATTTTATTTTATCCCCTTGCTTTCTTTCTTTCTATTTTTTCTCCCTTTTATTCACAGCTGAGTGGATGAAAGGCTCTTGGTGCTCCAGCCAGGCATCAGGGCTGTGCCTCTGAGGTGGGAGAGCCAACTTCAGGACACTGGTCCACAAGAGACCTCCCAGCTCCACGTAATACCAAATGGCGAAAATCTCTCAGAGATCTCCATCTCAACATCAAGACCCAGCTTCACTCAACGGCCAGCAAGCTACAGTGCTGGACACCCTATGCCAAACAACTAGCAAGAAAGGATCACAGCCCCATCCATTAGCAGAGAGGCTGCCTAAAATCATAATAAGACCACAGACACCCCAAAACACACCACCAGAAGTGGACATGCCCACCAGGAAGACAAGATCCAGCCTCATCCACCAGAACACAGGCACTAGTCCCCTCCACCAGGAAGCCTACACAACCCACTGAACCAATCTTAGCCACTGGGGACAGATAACAAAAACAACGGGAACTATGAACCTGCAGCCTGCGAAAAGGAGACCCCAAACACAGTAAGATAAGCAAAATGAGAAGACAGAAAAACACACAGCAGATGAAGGAGCAGGGTAAAACACACCAGACCTAACAAATGAAGAGGTAATAGGCAGTCTCCCTGAAAAAGAATTCAGAATAATGATAGTAAAGATGATCCAAAATCTTGGAAATAGAATAGACAAAATGCAAGAAACATTTAACAAGGATGTAGAGGAACTAAAGAGGAACCAAGCAATGATGAAAAACACAATAAATGAAATTAAAAATACTCTAAAAGGGATCAATAGCAGAATAACTGAGGCAGAAGAACGGGTAAGTGACCTGGAAGATAAAATAGTGGAAATAACTACTGCAGAGCAGAATAAAGAAAAAAGAATGAAAAGAACGGAGGACAGTCTCAGAGACCTCTGGGACAACATTAAATGCACCAACATTCAAATTATAAGGGTCCCAGAAGAAGGAGAGAAAAAGAAAGGAACTGAGAACATATTGGAAGAGATTATAGTTGAAAACTTCCCTAATATGGGAAAGGAAATAGTTAATCAAGTCCTGGAAGCACAGAGAGTCCCACACAGGAAAAATCCAAGGAGAAACACCCCAAGATATATATTAATCAAACTATCAAAAATTAAATATAAAGAAAACATATTAAAAGCAGCACAGCAAAAACAGCAAATAACACACAAGGGAATCCCCATAAGGTTAACAGCTGATCTTTCAGCAGAAAGTCTGCAAGCCAGAAATGAGTGGCAGGATATACTTAAAGTGATGAAGGAGAAAAACCTACAATCAAGATTACTCTACCCAACAAGGATCTCATTCAGATTTGATGGAGAAATTAAAACCTTTACAGACAAGCAAAAACTGAGAGTTCAGCACAACCAAACCAGCTTTACAACAAATGCTAAAGAAACTTCTCTAGGCAAGAAACAGAAGAGAAGGAAAACACCTACAATAACAAACCCAAAACATTTAAGAAAATGGGAATAGGAACATACATATTGATAACTACCTTAAATGTAAATGGATTAAATGCTCCCACCAAAAAACACAGACTGGCTGAATGGATACAAAAACAAGACCCGGGGCTTCCCTGGTGGTGCAGTGGTTCAGAATCTGCCTGCCAATGCAGGGGACACAGGTTCAAGCCTTGGTCTGGGAAGATCCCACATGCCATGGAGCAACTGGGCCCGTGAGCCACAGCTACTGAGCCTGCGCGTCTGGAGCCTGTGCTCCGCAGCAAGAGAGCCCACGATAGTGAGAGGCCCACGCACCGCGATGAAGAGTGGCCCCCGCTTGCCACAACTAGAGAAAGCCCTCGCACAGAAACGAAGACCGAACACAGCCAAAAATAAATAGATAAATAAATAAATTTAAAAAAAAACAAAACAAGACCCATATATATGCTGTCAACAAGAGTCACACTTCAGACCTAGGGACACATACAGACTGAAAGTGAGGGGATGGAAAAAGATATTCCATACAAATGGAAATCAAAAGAAAGCTGGGGTAGCAATTCTCATGTCAGACAAAATAGACTTTAAAATAAAGACTATTACAAGAGACAAAGAAGGACACTATATAATGATCAAGGGATCGATCCAAGAAGAAGGTATAACAATTGTAAATATTTATGCACCCAACATAGGAGCACCTCAATACATAAGGCAAATACTAACAGCCATAAAAGGGGAAATCGACAATAACACAATCATAGTAGGGGACTTTAACACCCCACTTTCACCAATGGACAGACCATCCAAAATGAAAATAAATAAGGAAACTCAAACTTTAAATGATACATTAAACAAGATGGACTTAATTGATATTTATAGGACATTCCACCTAAAACAACAGAATACACATTTTTCTCAAGTGCTCATGGAACATTCTCCAGGATACATCACGTCTTGGGTCACAAATCAAGCCCTGGTAAATTTAAGAAAATTGAAATTGTATCATGTATCTTTTCTGACCACAACGCTATGAGACTAGATTTCAATTACAGGAAAAGATCTGTAAAAAATACAACCACATGGAGGCTACACAATACACTACTTAATAACGAAGTGATCACTGAAGAAATCAAAGGAGAAATCAAAAAATACCTAGAAACTAATGACAATGGAGACACGATGACCCAAATCCTATGGGATGCAGCAAAAGCAGTTCTAAGAGGGAAGTTTATAGTAATACAAGCCTACATCAAGAAACAGGAAACATCTTAAATAAACAACCTAAACTTGCACCTAAAGCAATTAGAGAAAGAACAAAAAAACCCCAAAGTTAGCAGAAGGAAAGAAATCATACAGATCAGATCAGAAATAAATGAAAAAGAAATGAAGGAGACAATAGCAAAGATCAATAAAACCAAAAGGTGGTTCTTTGAGAAGATAAACAAAATTGATAAACCATTAGCCAGACTCATCAAGAGAAAAAAGGAGAAGACTCAAATCAATAGAATTAGAAATGAAAAAGGAGAAGTAACTACTGACACTGCAGAAATACAAAGGATCATGGGAGATTACTACAAGCAACTCTATGCCAATAAAATGGACAACCTGGAAGAAATGGACAGATTCTTAGAAATGCACAACCTGCTGAGACTGAACCAGGATGAAATAGAAAATGGGAACAGACCAATCACAAGCACTGAAATTGAAACTGTGATTTAAAATCTTCCAACAAACAAAAGCCCAGGACCAGATGACTTCACAGGCGAAACCTATCAAACATTTAGAGAAGCGCTAACACTTATCCTTCTCAAACTCTTCCAAAATATTGCAGAGGGAGGAACACTCCCCAACTCATTCTACGAGGCCACCATCACCCTGATACCAAAAGCAGACAAAGATGTCACAAAGAAAGAAAACTACAGGCCAGTATCACTAATGAACATAGATGCAAACATCCTCAACAAAATACTAGGAAACAGAATCCAACAGCACATGAAAAGGATCATACACCATGATCAAGTGGGGTTTATTCCAGGAATGCAAGGATTCTTCAATATACGCAAATCAATCAACGTGATACACAATATTAAAAAATTGAAGGAGAAAAACCAAATGATCATCTCAACAGATGCAGAGGAAGCTTTCGACAAAATTCAACACCCATTTATGATAAAAGCCCTGCAGAAAGTAGGCATAGAGGGAACTTTCCTCAACATAATAAAGGCCATATATGACAAACCCACAGCCAACATTGTCGTCAATGGTGAAAAACTGAAACCATTTCCACTAAGATCAGGAACAAGACAAGGTTGCCCACTCTCACCACTATTATTCAACATAGTTTTGGAAGTTTTAGCCAGAGCAATCAGAGAAGAAAAAGAAATAAAAGGAATCCAAATCGGAAAAGAAGTTGTAAAGCTGTCACTGTTTGCAGATGACATTATACTATACATATAGAATCCTAAAGATGCTACCAGAAAATTACTAGAGCTAATCAATGAATTTGGTAAAGTAGCAGGATACAAAATTAATGCACAGAAATCTCTTGCATTCCTATACACTAATGACGAAAAATCTGAAAGTGAAATTAAGAAAACACTCCCATTTACCATTGCAACAAAAAGAATAAAATATTTAGGAATAAACCTACCTAAGGAGACAAAAGACCTGTATGCAGAAAATTATAAGACACTGATGAAAGAAATTTAAGATGATACAATTAGATGGAGACATATACCATGTTCTTGGATTGGAAGAATCAACATTGTGAAACTGACTCTACTACCCAAAGCAATCTACAGAGTCAATGCAATCCCTATCAAACCACCACTGGCATTTTTCACAGAACTAGAACAAAAAATTGTACAATTTGTATGGAGACACAAAAGACCCCGAATAGCCAAAGCAATCTTGAGTACGAAAAATGGAGCTGCAGGAATCAGGTTCCCTGACTTCAGACTATACTACAAATCTACAGTAATCAAGACAGTTTGGTACTGGCACAAAAACAGAAACATAGATCAATGGAACAGGATAGAAAGCCCAGGGAGAAACCCACACACATATGGTCACCTTATCTTCGATAAAGGAGGCAAACATATACAGTGGAGAAAAGACAGCCTCTTCAATAAGTGGTGCTGGGAAAACTGGACAGGTACATGTAAAAGCATGAAATTAGAACACTCCCTAACACCATACACAAAAATAAACTCAAAATGGGTTAAAGACCTAAATGTAAGGCCAGACACTATCAAACTCTTAGAGAAAAACATAGGCTGAACACTCCATGATATACATCACAGCAAGATACTTTTTGACCCAACTCCTAGAGAAATGGAAATAAAAACACAAATAAACAAATGGGACCTAATGAAACTTCAAAGCTTTTGCACAGCAAAGGAAACCATAAACATGACCAAAAGACAATCCTCAGAATGGGAGAAAATATTTGCAAATGAAGCAACAGACAAAGGATTAATCTCCAAGATTTACAAGCAGCTCATGCAGCTCAGTAACAAGAAAACAAAAAACCCAATACAAAAATGGGCAGAAGACCTAAACAGACATTACTCCAAAGAAGATATACAGATTGCAAACAGACACATGAAAGAATGCTCAACATCATTAATCATTAGAGAAATGCCAATCAAAACTACAATGAGATATCATCTCACACTGGTCAGAATGGCCATCAAAAAATCTAGAAACAATAAATACTGGAGAGGGTGTGGAGAAAACGGAACACTCTTGCACTGATGGTGGGAATGTAAATTGATACAGCCACTATGGAGAACAGTATGGAAGTTCCTTAAAAAACTAAAAATAGAACTACCATACGACCCAGCAATCCCACTACTGGGCATATACCCTGAGAAAACCATAATTCAAAAAGAGTCATGTACCAAAATGTTCATTGCTGCTCTATTTACAATAGCCAGGACGTGGAAGCAACCTAAGTGTCCATCATCAGATGAATGGATAAAGAAGATGTGGCACATATATACAATGGAATATTAGTCAGCCATCAAAAGAAACGAAATGTAGGTATTTGTAGTGAGGTGGATGGAGTTAGAGTCTGTCATACAGAGTGAAATAAGTCAGAAAGAGAAAAACAAATACAGTATGCTAACACATATATATGGAATCTAAGGAAAAAAAAAATCATGAAGAACCTAGTGGCAAGATGGGAATAAAGACACAGACTTACTAGAAAATGGACTTGGGGATATGGGGAGCGAGAGGGGTAAGATGTGACTGGGTGAGAGAGTGGCATGGACATATATACACTACCAAATGTAAAATAGATAGCTAGTGGGAAGCAGCTGCATAGCACAGGGAGATCAGCTCGGTGCTTTGTGACCACCTAGAGGGGTGGGATAGGGAGTGTGGGAGGGAGTGAGATGCAAGAGGGAAGAGATACGGGAACATATGTATATGTGTAACTGGTTCACTTTGTTATAAAGCAGAAACTAACACACCAGTGTAAAGCAATTATACTCCAATAAAGATGTTAAAAAAAAAAAACAAAACTGTGCCATTTTTAAAACAAATAAGAAAGTGTATAAGTGTGTACAATTTTATTTATAGTAAGTACTTTCTTTATGCCTTGTTTTTATATTATCACTAAACTGAATGATTTTCTTACATCAATTTAAAATTCTATGGCCATTAATATGTTATACTACTCAAATAACAAATATTTAAGCTACCAGCTCTCTTTTTATTCTTCAAAATTCTGCCACCAAATCAAATAATATACAACCAGAAGATTATATATTTTATACTATTAGAGTATGATTGGAGGTTTGGGGAGATAAAACTAAAATAAATTGCAATAGTGAAAAGATATCTTTGGGGAACAGAATATAGATAACATAAAAGAACAATAAGTATAACCAAACAATCTATTCATTAAATTATCTTGTTTCTTTATTTCTGAAGTATATTATTTTCAGTGGCTTTTTGATAGAGGCTGGGGATTCTGAGATATACTTTTTATTAGATACATTTCAGGTACTTAATTAGTCCTAAAACATCCCAGTACTATCTTAATGTTTGTCTTCAAGTGATCACTCTACAAGAGAAAGTAAAATTTTTACCACTTGGTGGTGCTGGAGGATAATATAAAAATAAATTATTTCTGGAGTACATTTTGAGAGAACTGGTTATGGTGAGTTATATAAAATTAACGGAAGGACAGCTTCATTCATCTCAGTCATCCCCTATTGTTCATTTCTTGTTTTGACACAAAGAGTGTAAATTAGACAGAATAGTTATTACTGATGGCTTGGGTCCTTGCTAACTAGCAAAGGGAACAGAGACCTTTAACCCAAATTTCATGGCATTGGAGACTGATAATTAATGATACTATTATTTTCATTTTTAAATTGTCCATGCTGTAGTATGAAAGACTGCTCCAAATACACACTTTATTTTCATCCCCCCAAAAGGATAATTTTTTGTATAGCCACTCATGTTTTTACTTAGCATGGTGACCACTCGATTATATTATTCTGTTCTTGATGGGAATGCAAGTATTTTAACATGCTATTGGATGTGTTTATACCAAAATGAATAGTAAATACATGTACAAACTTGAGTATTCAATTACAGTCAGTATTGGAATATTTTCATATGGAAAGTGATAAGCAAATTACTCAATGCCATTTACTATTTTTATTAGTTATTAGAGCCTTGCCTTCAGAAATATAGTGCTTTATCAAAAGCAGGCTCTCCTAAAGTGGTGACAGTTTTTCATATTTATTTGGCAGTGTTATTTACTTAGCTCAGCTTTGGGTTTCACATTTTTTAAAAATGCATATATTTTACAATTTGTATGAAGTGCTAGCAGTCATATATTCCTTCAACCACTTAAACACAAGAGGATAATTATGTCACTGGTATAAATTTATTTTTTTTCTATTATCTACTAACCAGGGGGAAGTCCATGAATTTCTTATGCCCAGAGTTAACCTAGATTATAGTGCTCCACATGTGGTGTGAAATGGAAGAGCTATATGGAAAGCATTTTCAATGACAAAATGAAAGTTTTCAGTTTCAGTTCACTTCAAAGAAAAGAACCCAGCAGACACATATTCTTCATCACATTGGTAGGCAGATACATTATTAACATCTTTGACATACAAGAAAAGGTAGCCTGAAGGCCCCAAATTCTGGTTTTATATAGATAAAAGGATAAGCACTTTACTCTGCTACTGAATGACAACTGTTTTAAATATAAGGCAAAGAGTGAACCCGAAGCTTATTTGTAACTCTACGCGCCCATTCAACCTTAGGGTCATAGATTACTTGACTTGAGTTTCCGATGATCCTTTTGATTATTTCAAATGCAGTTAGTAACGATGAAGGTAGTTAGTGAAAAATAACCCACTACAAAATGCATGCAAAGACTAATATAACAGCCCATAGTTTAAAAATCCACTGACTTGGATGGAATCAATCATTCACTTTCCCTAATATAACACATAATGAAAGTGGGCAGTGTAAGTACATTAGCAAGATCTACTCAGAATGGTTTAAAGAAAATTCTACTAGGCTGCCTGCTGTAAGAATCTGAACTTTTGTCACAATCTGGTTAATATTAAGAAACATTTTTAGCCCTGCTGTAGTTTTTTTTTTTCTCAGTTAATAATCTTTTACATTGTTATTCTTTTGTTCTTTGTAGATACAGCAATAATAATTACCTTTATTTGATCAATTACTCTTAGATTTCCTTCACATCACATTTTCTTCTCCCTGTCAATTTTTGGTGGCCTTCCTTCTTCTTCATAATTACTTTAAGCATAATAAACAAATAAAACAAACAAATATAACAAATAAAACATAGAAAATGAAAATTAATATGTTGATACCATGTTAAAATGATAATATTTTGTGTGTATTGGATTAAATAAAACACTATCAAAATCATTTTAATATTTCCTTTTGATACTGTGTCTATTTAAAAGTTTAAAATTACATATTTGGCTCAAAATTTTAGCATGCATCATCATTCTACAGGACAGCATGGGTAAGGAACAAAAATTTTAAAGGTCCTTTTCCCCATGACAGAAAAATAGATCCCCACAAATCTTTATCAGTTATTCGAACAAGATGCATTTGTTATTTCAAAATATTCCTTCCATATTTTTTTTAATACATCTTTATTGGAGTACAATTGCTTCACAATACTGTGTTAGTTTCTGTTGTACAACAAAGTGAATCAGCCATATGCCTACGTATATCCCCATATCCCCTCCTTCTTGAGCCTCCCTCCCACTCTCTCCATCCCACCCCTCTAGGTCTTCTCAAAGCACAGAGCTGATCTCCCTGTGTTATGCCGCTGCTTTCCACTAGCTATCTATTTTACATTTGGAGGTGTATATATGTCGATACTACTCTCTTAACTCACTATTTGAGTGGAATATTGTTTTTAATGAAATGTTTCTTTTAATGTTTCAAACTTGTATTGTCATTTCCATACTCTAAAAGTCCAATCACTGGTACTTTCTTAGTAAAACTATTCTTATCTGTGAGATTGGTCCTTTTGTGTTAAGGACACAAATATGAGGGAAATAGTGATAAATGTGAGAAAGGAAGGGCACCTACTTAGCCTATCAAAGCAGCCAACTCAACCTAATCCCTCAGTCATGCTGTGTCATGATCCTCAGATGTACTCCTCCACTCAGAGTCATGGCTACTAGATTTAGATGCTAATGGTACCACCAAGCAAAAACTTCCAACATTAAAAAAACAGCATATGAAATATTATAACATGATATTTTCTTGATTTGGTTGATGAGTTTCTATTAGGCTTTCATTCAGAATTCATAATATTGAAAGTTAACCCATCTGTCCTTTATCAAGAATACATTTAAAAAATGTGTTGTAGTTTCCCCTGAATTGTTGATTTATGAAAGCAAGAGATTACTTTGAAGGGATACCTAACTCCCACACAAAAAAATCCTGTTTTTACTATTTTTTTATCTAGAAATGTCTAGCTGTGTTTGTAAAACATGTCTTTTTCTTAAGCTTAAGACGAAAATGAGATTCTTTGACAACTAATTATATATATTCTACAGATAAAAAGCATTTATTCTCAAAGAAACCCTCCCTTTGTTAGTTGTAGCATGTTCAAAAACATTATTTGTTTGAAGCATAGCAAAAATTATTCTCTCTATTATAAAAGTATAGTTTCATTTGTTAATATACACATTCATTCAGAAAATGCTGTTGATTTCCTGCTCTCTGCAAGGCATTGGACTATTTACAGCACCAGAAGGTAAGACTAAACCCATCATACTGGAAACTTTTCTTAATGGTAATTATTTCAGATGATGAGATTTGGTGTAATAGAACCCAATTAAATTTCTGTTCTTTGTTGAATAAACAAAAACTACTGAAGATGGTTGATAATGAACAAGTCATTAAGGCATTCTGTAGTTTTCAAATTGAATTTTTAATATTGAGTAATTCTTGTTTATTTGTATATTTTACGGTAACAATGGAGGATGACAACCAGGATTGATCAAATTGTTTTAATCATGATGCACATTTGAAAATGCAAGAACATTGTAAACAGACTTCTATTATGATTTTCAAAAATATAAGTGAAAATGATAAAGAATAAATATTTCATAAAGCACTTCAAAATCATTTCAGGTAATCTTAATTTTAACAATGATAATTGGAAGTAGTAATTTTTCCTCACTTGGCTTTAAAATACCAATGACAGAGTCCAGGTAGAGTATTTCCTAAATAATATTGAATAATCACTATAAATTTTAGACTCAATCTTTTCCCTGTTTGTTTTATCTTTCAATTCACTATAATTGTTTACAGAGTAAACTGAAATATCTATTTGCACTTAAATACTGCAAATTTAGAGAAAATATACGGTGCACTATAATGTGTTTGCTATGAGATTTCAATGACATCTTAAGCATTATCCCATTAAGACCAATTAATAATTAGTATTATCTAGGTGGTGGTTTTTCATATTTTTTTATTACTGTAAAACTGTGGAGCAGAATATCTAAATCATCTTGCTACATGAATGATGCATTTAATTGGTGGATTCAATTTATGGAAAAGTAATCCATAATTGAACTATTATGTTACAACTTTCCTTCATATGTTTTAGATTTTTAAATCTCTTGATTAACAAAGTCTTACTTTTCTTTGTTTCTGAAAAGTATTCTGATAGTGGTGATTTTTATTTTGATATGTGACCGTAAATGAAAAGAGACATTTATGACCATCATTACTTTCACAGACAGAATTTTCTTTTGCTTCTTACTGCAAGTTTTAAGTAATAAAAATATAGTTATGTTAAAAAAATATGACTACTTTTTCTTTTAGTGGCTAAAAGAAAATATAATAAAAATCAGTAGATAATAGTGAATTTAAAATGACCCATTGCAGTATTTTAAAAACATATTTTCTTTCTTCCATACATAAAAATGCTCTTCCTTAGAATTATTCTAAAGCAGTTGAATACTTTGGAGCCAGGAAGAAATTTAATCTGCAACCAGTGTAGTCACTTAAAATATATGTGATCTTGAATAATTCTCTTTATTTATAGTGATCAATTCTAAAGCAATCAAATAATATAACTCTGAAAAGCAAATTTTTTGCTTATATTTTTGCTTAAAAAGGAAGAATGTAGAGGATTTAGAGTAAAATAAACCTACATGTGTTGGCTACTTAATTGTTGTTGATATTATATTGTATGATAAGAATATCCAAAAAGTAGCTAGTAATTATTGGTCAAAACTACCTAAAAGTATTATGTAATGCAAGTATGAGGGCTTTAGGAATTTGCATACACCAAGATTCTATGGCAGCATTAATGCTATAAAGATGGTCAATATGACCTAAGTGACAAGTATCTATACAATATCATAACATTGCAAAGCATTATGAATGAGTTAATGTTAAAGATGTGACTACCAGCAAGTGCTGTGAAGAACAAAGTTCCTGTAGATCAAATATGTACTTTGATTTAGCACTTGTAAAGTATTATTTTTCATTGGACTTCAATTTTGTTGTCCATCATTATGACCTTAATGGAAATATTTTGATGAACTCTTTTCTTAGTTTCAAATCATGTCCTTATTGTGGCTTACAAAGGAGCTGGTCCTTAGCTCTCTCTCTCCAATATTTCCAACTATATTTCCTTTCTCAGTCCATCAAAAAAGCCAATTATGGTTTTGCTTCAGAGTATTTGTAGGTGTTCTGTACCTAGAGAATGTCCATTCCCCAAATATTCACATAGTTTCCTCCCTCACTTTATTCATCTCTCTGTTCAGTCTTCACCAAAACAAAAACGGCTTTTCTGATTATATTATCTATAACAGCACTTCCTTCCTCTATATATCCCCTTACTGTAATTTATTTTTCACAGTATATACAACTAGCTGTCAATAAGTTACATATTTTCATCCGCTTAGCTTCTGTAACAAACAATGAACAAATCATCCCCGTTTAATCTAGTAAAATTTGATTTCTAATTCACATTAGACTTTAGACTCTTGTCAGGAGGTTCTCTTCCAAGCACTGACACTTGAGTCATGTATTATTCCATCATGTGCCTCTGTCATTTTCTAAGGTCCTTGGCATTGTCAGTGAATTAACATAGAGATAGACAGACAATAAAGAACAAAGCAGGATGGCCAGATTTAGGAGTGGCATACATTAATGTTTCCCTTTAGCCAGCACCCAGTCATGTGTGCTCCTTTTAACTGAAAGGGAGACTGTAAAAATATGAGTCTATGTGTGCTGTCTGCTCAGAACAAGGAAACGGTACTGGCTATCCCTAAACAAGAGTCTATGACAATATTTACTTTTCCACATGTTATGTTCTGTCCCCTGAACTACATGTTATACCCCTAGAAGGAAACAGGATTATTTGATTTGTCTCCTGCTCTATCCCCATTGCCTAGAACAGAGCTTTGCATGTGGTAACTTCTCAATAAATATTTTAAGCGAAAAAATAAATGCAGGGCTTCCCTGGTGGCGCAGTGGTTGAGAATCTGCCTGCCAATGCAGGGGACACGGGTTCGAGCCCTGGTCTGGGAAGATCCCACATGCCGCGGAACAACTAAGCCCGTGCGCCACAACTACTGAGTCTGCGCTTCTGGAGCTTGTGCTCCGCAACAAGAGAGGCCGCGACAGTGAGAGGCCCGTGCACCATGATGATGAGTGGCCCCCGCTCGCCGCAACTAGAGAAAGCCCTCGCACAGAAACAAAGACCCAACACAGCCAAAAATAAATATAAATAAATAAATAAATAAAAATTAAAAAAAAAAAGTTTCTTGAAAAAAAATAAAAATAAAAAAATAAATGCAGTCTTTTACATACCTTTTGCTCCACATTGGTCTAAAATCTGAAAACATACACTAGAGACCAAAGAATCTGCTAGCATCTAGTATTCTGAACTAACTGGCACAGATCAGAAATGTAGTTATAAGCTGGTAGCTCTGGCTCACCCTCATGATGGTCAGCTCAGGTTTTTATTTGATTCCTTTTCTTCACACATTGGCATCAAGTTATTGTATACATAAAATAGACTAAGTTCCTCTCACCATTAAATAGAATTTGCAAATACATAATTTCACTACAAAAATTATTTTAAAATACAGTTTAAAATTTTGTTAAAAAATGAAAAAAAAATCTTTTTGATGAGAATTTTGATTTGTTTACTTTCTCATTTTTTTAATGAGGAAGTGGACTGAATATGACATTTAACTCAGCAGGGCACTGGTTTCTTTCTATAACATTTGCAGATAATTTAACAAAACACTTTAAAACAGTCTTGTTGACCTCTGCAATGATATAAGGAAGCTGTTGTTTTATTGCTTCTATTTACAGAAAAGGAACATGGGGCTCAGAATCTGTCACTTCCAAAATATCACCAACTCATGAGCAACTAGGTTGTAACCTGATACCCATTCCACTTCACTAGGAAACACAATCACTTATGAACAGAGCTCTCATAATCTCCAACACAATTTGTTCAACAAAATCATCACAATCATTAATTTTCAAATACACGTTTTGATAGTATTGATCACAGTTTCCTAATTTATTGGCTTAAAAAAAAGCATGAATCCAAGCTCACATGGGCCTTTTTGTCAGACCTTCATGGTAAGTTTTGTAACAGAGAATAAGCCAGAAAGGGGAAGGGAGGTGTTATAGTACTCTACAGATGCAGGTCTCGCTCCAAAATGTGATTACAAAAAGTTGAACTAATTTGCCTCAAATAGTTAGATGACCACCCACAATATGAGAGTAGTAAGTTCAGAAGGTATCCTCTTCAAAGAGTGGTTTTGCAAAAATGTCCACTCAGGGTAAATCAGAGCTCATATTATAGGCAAACATTCAAGTGCAAAGTTTATATTCCATGATGGATGTAGAAATTCACAACTTGAACTGTGACTCAGGGTGGGTTATAGCAACAGTGAGAAATTGAGTTCATATACAAACAAAACGTCCAGTATTAGGGATGGAAACAAACAAAAGAAGAAGAAGAAGGAGTATAAATGGGATACTCCTTACTTCATAACAGGGCATCCATAAGCTTAGTGCTAGCACTTCAGATTACAGGTTTAAGGGCTGCAGAATCTTTTGAGGCCCTACCTATGAGCAAAGAGACAAAGCCAAATGTAGAATGTTTGGTGCTTATTGTCCAGATCCTGGACAAGACTGAGCCTGTAAACCAATGGTTTTCAGATATTTGTTTTAGAGCAAGCCAGTGCTTAGGTAATCAGAATTGGGTGTGACCATGGGAGTATAACATCCTAGGGGAAGGTGCTTCTGGAAGGCAGGATGACTTTGAAAATTGCATAGTGTCACTTCTTAGAATTTGCATGTGTTGGTTTTTAACTTCTCTCTATATATTTATTTAGAAGAAAGAAAGAGAAACATGAAGTATAGGAAACCAAATTGTGTAAATCCATGATAATGGTTTTCTTATGGAAGGTATGTATGCATGACAGCTATAAAATACTAACCAATAAGGAAGTCTTTTATTAAGAACTTTTTATTTTTATTTTATAAATTCAGAATTTTATAGTTAAATATTACTTCAAAAAATTCATAGTGTGCCTTTACTTGGTAATAATTAAAAATTATTTTAATACAAAGTACATGAAGATATTTATGACAATAAATGGGCATATTATAATGCTGTGGGAGACAGAACAAAATATAAACTTGATAGGTCTATGCTTGTTTCCTTTTTCTAATGCAAGTATAGCTTTCAGTATTTTTGTTTTGTTTTGTTTTGTTTTGTTTTGTTTTGTTTCAATGTTGTACCAGAGAAGTTTAGTCACTATCTTGGCTCTTTATTTGGTAACTACCTGGGTGAATTTTATAAACCTAAAAATTCTCAAGTATAATCTGTCACCTTTTTAATAAAACTAGCCCAGGCTATTTATTTTTTTTCTTATATTGAAAATTGAGTGGTTTAAATGAGTTTAATTTTTTTTTAAATTGGAGTAAATTTGCTTTACAGTGTTGTGTTAGTTTCTGCTGTACAACGAAGTGAATCAGCTATATGTATACCTATATCCCCTCCCTCTTGGACCTTCCTCCCAACCCCTTC